>NW_025422169.1:7654540-8930297 GCF_011764305.1 Mustela putorius furo | reverse complement strand
ACTGTGAGTGCCGCACCCGATCGCCGCCAGAGTCACTCCACAAGATGGAATGTAGCGAGGACCGCCCGTGGATCCTCGACTGGCAGGGTCCCATCCCTGCGCTCTACCAGGGCCAGGCCCATCACGAAGTCGGTCTGGGACACTCGCCCTAGCTTCGCCTCTATCCTGCTTCCCGGGCCAGCCTCAGATTGTACCCCGCATGCCCACGCCGCGGCCCCCCAGTCTAGGTATGGCGAGAACCTTAGTCTACTTGCCCGCCAAGCACCACGCCATTAATACTCTCACAACCACGCCGAGCTTCCATACGTCACGCCTCCAGCTGCCCGTGCCACCTTCGGTACAACCTCACAGCTACGTACGATAACATGTGATCGTTTTTTTCCAACAAGCATGCAAGAGCTCATCCCCACCCCCACCAGTTCCCTTGCCGCCAGACCTCATAGACTTTTTTTTTTCGTCATACCCTAATAGACAGAGCACTCGCGCCATCACCAGGCCCCTACCAACCCGCCTTACTTCAACTTTCGTTTATGCTCTCTGGAAACGCATCCGAGATGCTGGCCCTCAGCCTAGCGATAAGCACTGGGATAGCGGTCCGCCGTCGGATTTCACTCAGCCAGCTAATCCTTGGCGAGCACGTGTTGTAAATGCCCGCGCACCCGATCTCCGCCACCAAGAGGCGACTCCACAAGATGGAAATGCAGGCGAGGAAAAAGCGTCCGGTTGGGATCCTGACTGGGGCAAGGTAGGGGTCCATCCCCGCGCATCTACCAAAGGGGCAAGGCCTGACTTCATCACGACACGTCCGCGTCTGGGACACTCGCCTGTTCAGCCAACCGGATCTTCCTGTCAAGAGTCCTGACCGCACTCCTCATGGGCTATCCAGTATGGGAAAAAAACCGACTTAGATGCCAGCCAAGCGCACTTCCCATAACAACTGGCAGTCTCCATCGGGCCCTCTGGGCGTAGGACAATCCCTCAGAGTGAGATAAACCTGTAATGGACCAAGACTAGAGAGGTATCCCATGCCTTGGCCGTCCCATGTTACGTTCCGAAGAGCAAGGACCAGTAGGACACGGCGGCACCACACCAGGCCCATCCGACTCCGTTTGTCAACATCTTGACTCCGGGGGAAACGGGCCTGCAATGCCGCCCGGCGTGCCGGAGGTGGACGAGTCTTTCAGCGAAGCCATTCTCAGGCTCGGCAGGCGGGGTCCAGATCGAGGGCCTGTGGGCTTTTGGATCGAAATGAAGAAAGGGCCTCTTGGGCCCAGGACGTAGCACGGCAGTCCGCAGCGGGCTTGAACCTACCGTACAGGCCAACTTCTTACTGAGCGTACTCGTGCTCCAAAAACGAATCTGGTTGGGCAGGAGTGCACGGACTCGAATGGAATTGGCGGATAAAAAGCCCCGCGAACGTCATTCGGGCCGCCGCACCAGTCTGCCGTGGGCCCGCCCCCACCGCGGGAGGGTGCCCTGAGGGCACTCGTGAGTGCCCGCCATCTGCCGATCGCCGCCAACGCCGTAACCCACACAGGATGGAATTAGTAGCGAGGACAGACCGGCACTGTGGATCCATCGGACGGGAGCAGGGGGGTCCCATCCCTCAGCCGCCTCAAATACACACGTGTGGGCCTGGAGGCCCCATCACGAAGTCCGAGTCTGGGACACTCGCACCTGCTGGGTCCCTTCCCCAACCTGCTTCCGGGGGTCCTGTCCCTCATGGCCTGCATATGAGGAAACCAATTAGACCACGCAGCCACCGCATCTCCCATCCACGGCGTGCTCCATCGCGCCCGCGCCTGCATTGCTATGTCTGGCTACAACAATTCAGAAGTGAGTATAAAACCGTTGATATGACCAAAGATGTAGGGGCGTCCATCCATCTGTGCGACGTACCCATGTTACCGAAAGAAAGAGGGCGCACACCAATCGCCACCACCCGCTCTATCAGCTTAGCTTGACGGGAAAGATCCAATGCGGACGGACAGTGCTAGTTGGTGTGGGGCCGGCGTCTTTGCGAAGCCATTTATTGCGGCCATGGGCCTAGCAACATGCCCTGGGCTGGAGAATTTACAAGGCAAAGAAAGGCACCCTGCATAAGCTTGGGAAGAGAACCACGGGCGGGTCCGCCAGGGCTGTTCCTCACGCCCTGGCCAATTCTCAATGCAGCGTTCTGCCCAAACCAGGATGAGCGTTGGGGCACAGAACGCTCGTGCCAGAATGCACGCCCCTGGAAAAGAAGGCCGCGGCGAATGTTCCATTCTCGGGCGCGCCGCACGTTCCCTGGGCAGCGCGCCCACCCCAAACTCGGGGGCCCTGATAGCGGCACTGAAGAGTGCCGCACCCGATCGCCGCCAAGAAAAGGCCCACACTTCACAAGATGGAAATGCAGCGAGGGCACAAACTGCCCGTGTGTGGACTCCCTCGCACTTTGCACCATGTGGGTCCCATCCATGCACGCTCTAAACATGGGCCCCGCGACCCAATCATGAAGGTCCGGGTCTGGGACAATCGGCCTGACCTTCCCCAACATGCTATTCAGGGTGTTACATGTACCCTCATGGCATCCATAATGGCCGAAACCCTTAGAACCCGAAGCCACTTGCCCCTATAATCTTCCAAACCACGCATGCAGCAGTCTCATCGGCCCCTCTGGATGCTTCAGGAACAACCCTCAGAGTTAGATAAAACATTGTGATAGGACCAATATGAGGTCATCCCCATCCTGGCACGGCCCATCTCCCGCCAAGACAGATGGCAGGCACACGAAAGGCCACTCACACGTTCTTCACACACAGGGCTCCATCGGGAATCGACCCGTCCAATGCAGCGGCGTGACGGGACTGGCGTGTGCCCGCGTTATTATCCGAGCAGCACATTTACGGGGCTGGGGCCAGCAAACATGCCTGGGCGGGTCACAAGGGCCTGCTGAACCGCCATGAGCCGAAGACAGCGGGCCATGAGTCCCGCAGCGGCTAGTCCTACGACGGTCCATCCCGTCGAACGATGCCGTTCTGCCACAACACAGAATCTGGTCTCTGTCCCAGAGTTACCGGACTCGTGATAAGTGGCCGGGAAAAGCCCTGGCTGAATGTCTTACGGTCGGGCCTTCGCACGTTGCTGGGCCGCCCCCACCTCGGGGCCCTGAAGGGCACTGTGTGAGTGTCCGCACCCGATTTACGCCGCCAAGAGGCACTCCACAAGATGGAATCGCAGCGAGGACAACGCCTGTGGATCCTCGACTTCGCCGGCGTCCCATCCCTGCGCTCTACCACGGGGCCCGGGGCCATCACGAAGTCCGGTCTGGGACACTCGCCTGCTTCCCCAACCTGCTTCCGGGGGTCCTGTCCCTCATGGCCTCCATATGGGAAACCCATTTAGACCCCTAGCAGCCACGCATCTCCCAACCACGCCAGTCTCCATCGGCCCCCGCTGGTGCAATTCGGGACAACCCTCAGAGTGTGAGATAAACCTGTATGACCAAGATGAGGTCATCCCCATCCTTGGCCGGCCCCATCTACCCGAAAGACAGAGGCGCACCACCAGGCCACCACCGCGTTCTTCAACTCTGCTCCGGGGAACGCTCCAATGCGCCGGCGTGCCGGGGGTGGGGCCGCGTCTTTTCCGAGCCATTTCTTGACGGCAGCAACATGCCCTGGGCGAGAAAGGGCCCTGGGCCATGGAGAGCACGGCGGTCCGACAGGGCTGCTTGTCCTAACGCCGGCCATTCTCACGAAGCGTTCTTGCCACCAAACCAATCCTTGTTTGGCAGAACGCTCGTGAGAATTGGCCGGAAAAAGCCCGGCGAAGTCATCATCGGGCGCCCGCACGTCTGCTGGGCCGCCCCCACCTCGGGGCCCCTGAAGGGCACTGTGAGTGCCCCGCACCCGATCGCGCGCCAAGAGGCACTTCCACAAGATGGAATGCAGCGAGGACAACGCCCGTGGATCCTCGACTGGCAGGGGTCCCATCCCTGCGCTCTACCACGGGGCCCGGGCCCATCACGAAGTCCGGTCTGGGACACTCGCCTGCTTCCCCAACCTGCTTCCGGGTCCTGTCCCCTCATGGCCTCCATATGGGAAACCCTTAGACCCGCAGCCACGCATCTCCCAAACCACGCAGTCTCCATCGGCCCCCGCTGGTGCTTCGGACAACCCTCAAGTGAGATAAACCTGTATGACCAAGATGAGGTCATCCCCATCCTTGGCCGGCCCATCTACCCGAAAGACAGAGGCGCACACACACCAGGCCACCACCCGTTCTTCAACTCTGCTCCTGGAACGCTCCAATGCGCCGGCGTGCCGGGGTGGGCCGCGTCTTTTCCGAGCCATTTCTTGGCGGCAGCAACATGCCCTGGGCGAGAAAGGGCCCTGGGCCATGGAGAGCACGGCGGTCCGCAGGGCTGTCCTACGCCGGCCAATTCTCACGAGCGTTCTGCCCAAACCAATCCTGGTTTGGGCAGAACGCTCGTGAGAATTGGCCGGAAAAAGCCCGGCGAAGTCATTCGGGCTTCGCACGTCTGCTGGGCCGCCCCCACCTCGGGGCCCTGAAGGGCACTGTGAGTGCCCGCACCCGATCGCCGCCAAGAGGCACTCCACAAGATGGAATGCAGCGAGGACAACGCCTGTGGATCCTCGACTTGCCGGCGTCCCATCCCTGCGCTCTACCACGGGGCCCGGGCCATCACGAAGTCCGGTCTGGGACACTCGCCTGCTTCCCCAACCTGCTTCCGGGGTCCTGTCCCTCATGGCCTCCATATGGGAAACCCTTAGACCCGCAGCCACGCATCTCCCAACCACGCAGTCTCCATCGGCCCCGCTGGTGCTTCGGACAACCCTCAGAGTGAGATAAACCTGTATGACCAAGATGAGGTCATCCCCATCCTTGGCCGGCCCATCTACCCGAAAGACAGAGGCGCACACCAGGCCACCACCCGTTCTTCAACTCTGCTCCGGGAACGCTCCAATGCGCCGGCGTGCCGGGGTGGTCCGCGCGTCTTTTCCGAGCCATTTTCTTGGCGGCAGCAACATGCCCTGGGCGAGAAAAGGGCCCTGGGCCATGGAGAGCACGGCGGTCCGCAGGGCTGTCCTACGCCGGCCAATTCTCACGAGCGTTCTGCCCAAACCAATCCTGGTTTGGGCAGAACGCTCGTGAGAATTGGCCGGAAAAAGCCCGGCGAAGTCATTCGGGCTTCGCACGTCTGCTGGGCCGCCCCCCCACCTCGGGGCCCTGAAGGGCACTGTGAGTGCCCCGCACCCGATCGCCGCCAAGAGGCATTCCACAAGATGGAATGCAGCGAGGACAACGCCCGTGGATCCTCGACTGGCAGGGGTCCTATCCCGGCGCTCTACCACGGGGCCCGGGCCATCACGAAGTCCGGTCTGGGACACTCGCCTGCTTCCCCAACCTGCTTCCGGGGTCCTGTCCCTCATGGCCTCCATATGGGAAACCCTTAGACCCGCTGCCACGCATCTCCCAACCACGCAGTCTCCATCGGCCCCGCTGGTGCTTCGGACAACCCTCAGAGTGAGATAAACCTGTATGACCAAGATGAGGGTCATCCCCATCCTTGGCCGGCCCATGTACCCGAAAGACAGAGGCGCACACCAGGCCACCACCCGTTCTTCAACTCTGCTCCGGGAACGCTCCAATGCGCCGGCGTGCCGGGGTGGGCCGCGTCTTTTCCGAGCCATTTCTTGGCGGCAGCAACATGCCCTGGGCGAGAAAGGGCCCTGGGCCATGGAGAGCACGGCGGTCCG
This sequence comes from Mustela putorius furo, assembly GCF_011764305.1. Classification (NCBI taxonomy): domain Eukaryota; kingdom Metazoa; phylum Chordata; class Mammalia; order Carnivora; family Mustelidae; genus Mustela; species Mustela putorius. The sequence goes on along the minus strand of NW_025422169.1, from coordinate 8,924,535 downwards.
CAGGGCTGTCCTACGCCGGCCAATTCTCACAAGCGTTCTGCCCAAACCAATCCTGGTTTGGGCAGAACGCTCGTGAGAATTGGCCGGAAAAAGCCCGGTGTGAAGTCATTTCGGGCGCTGCACGTCTGCTGGGCCGCCCCCACTCGGGGCCCTGAAGGGGGCATTGTGAGTGCCCGCACCCCGATCGCCGCCAAGAGGCACTCCACAAGATGGAATGCAGCGAGGACAACGCCCGTGGATCCTCGACTGGCAGGGGTCCCATCCCTGCGCTCTACCACGGGGCCAGGCCATCACGAAGTCCGGTCTGGAACACTCGCCTGCTTCCCCAACCTGCTTCCGGGGGTCCTGTCCCTCATGGCCTCCATATAGGAAACCCTTAGACCCGCAGCCACGCATCTCCCAACCACGCAGTCTCCATCGGCCCCTCTGGTGCTTCGGACCACCCTCAGAATGAGATAAACCTGTATGACCAAGATGAGGTCATCCCCATCCTTGGCCGGCCCATGTACCCGAAAAAAATGACAGAGGCGCACACCAGGCCACCACCCGTTCTTCAACTCTGCTCCGGGAACGCTCCAATGCGCCGGCGTGCCGGGGTGGGCCGCGTCTTTTCCGAGCCATTTCTTGGCGGCAGCAACATACCCTGGGCGAGAGAAAGGGCCCTGGGCCATGGAGAGCACGGCGGTCCGCAGGGCTGTCCTACGCCGGCCAATTCTCACGAGCGTTCTGCCCAAACCCAATCCTGGTTTGGGCAGAACGCTCGTGAGAATTGGCCGGAAAAAGCCCGGCGAAGTCATTCTGGCCGCACGCACGTCTAGTGGGCCGACCCCCCCAGGGCCTTGAAGGGCCTTGTGAGTGCCCGCGTCCGAACGCCGCCAGGAGGCACTCCACAAGAAGGAATGTAGCGAGGACAATGCCTGTGGATCCTCGACTTGCAGGGGGTCCCATCCCTGCGTTCTACCATGGGGCCAGGCCCATCACGAAGTCCGGTCTGGAACACTCGCCTGCTTCCCCAACCTTCTGCTTCCGCGGTCGTGTCCATCGTGGCCTCCATATCGGAAACCCTTAGACCTGCAGCCACGCATCTCCCAAAAACGCAGTCTCCATCGGCGCCTCCTGGTGCTTCGGACAACCATCAGAGTGAGATGATAAACCTGTATGACCAAGATGAGGTCATCCCCATCCTTGGCCGCTCCATCAACCCGAAAGACAGAGGCGCACAACAGTCCACCATCCGTCCTTCATCTCTGCTCCTGGAACGCTCCAATGCGCCCAGCGTGCCCGGGTGGGCCACGTCTTTTCCGTGCCATTTCTTGGTGGCAGCAACATGCCCTGGGCGAGAAAGGGCCCTGGGCCATGGAGAGCAGGGCGGTCCGCAGGGCTGCCCTACGCCGGCCAATTCTCACGAGCGTTCTGCCCAAAAACGATCCCGGTTTGGGCAGAATGCTCGTGAGAATTGGCAGGAAAACGCCAGGCGAAGTCTCTTCGGGTGCTGCACATCTGCAGCCCCCCCCCGGGCCCTGGCCGGGCATTGCGAGTACCCGTTCTCGCACCACGCCAAGAGGCACTCCGTGAGATGGACTGCGGTGAGGCCAATGCCTGCTGATCCTCCGCCTGCGGGGGCGGGGGTCCCATCCCTGGCGCTATACAATGGGTCTGGGCCCATCACGAAACCCGGGCTTGAACACTCGCTCGCATCCCCAGCCTTCTGCTTCCAGGGTCCTGTTCCTCGTGGCCTCCATATCAGGAACCGTGAGTCTTGCCGCCACGCATCTCCCAACCATGCAGGCGCCAACGGCGCCTCCAGACGCTTCGGACAACCCTCGGAGTGAGAGAAACCTGTGTGCCCAAAATGAGGTCATCCCCATCTTTGGGCGCCCCATCATCCCGAAAGAGGCGGCGCATGCCCCGTCGCCATCAGTCCTTCAAATCTGCTCCCGGAACGCACCACTGCGCCGGCGCCCCCGTGTGGGCCGCATCTACCCCGTGCGATTTCTGGGCAGCCGCAACATGCCCTGGGCGAGAGAAAGGGCCCTGGGCCCTGGAGAGCAGGGCGGTCTGCAGGGCTGCCCAAGGCCGGCCAATTCTCACAAGCGTTCTGCCCAAAACCGATCTCGGTTTGGGCAGAACGCTTGTGAGAATTGGCCGGAAAACGCCCGGGTGAAGTCACCTCAGGCGCCGCACGTCTGCTGGGCCGCCCCCCCGGGGCCTGGCTGGGCATTGTGATTGCCCGCTCCCACACCCCACCAAGAGGAACTCAGTGAGACAGACTGTGGTGAGGACAATGCCTATGGGTCCTTGGCCTGCGGGTGTCCCGTCCCTGGCGCTATACAATGGGTCCGAGCCCATCTCAAAGCCCGGGCTCAAACGCTGGCTCGCATCCCCAGCCTTCTGCTTCCGGGGTCCTGTTCCTCCTGGCCTCCATATCGGGAATCCTGAGTCTTGCCGCCACGCCACTCTCACCACGCAGGCACAAACGGCGCCTCCCGAAACTTCGGACAACCCTCGGAGTGAGAGAAACCTGCGTGCCCAATATGAGGTTATCCCCATCCTTGGGTGCCCCATCTTCCCGAAAGACGGAGGCCCACGCCCGGCCGCCATCTGTCCCTCAAATCTGCTCCTGGAACTCTTCACTGCGCCGGCGCCCCCGGGTGGGTCACGTCTTTTCCGTGCGATTTCCGGGCAGCCGCAACATGCCGGGGCGACAAAGTGCCCTGGGCGATGGAGAGCAGGGCGGTCCGCAGGGCTGCCCAATGCCGTCCAATTCTCAGGAGCGCTCTGCCCAAAACCGATCTCGATTTGGTAGAATGCTCATGAGAATTGGCCAGAAAATGCCCGGCGAAGACTCCTCGGGCGCCGCATTTCTGCAGGGCCATCCCCCCGGGGCCTGTCCAGGCTTTGTGATTGCCCGCACCCAAACTCCGCCAATAGGCACTGCGCGCCAGACCAACTGCGGCGAGACCAACGCCTGCGGATCCTCGGCCTGCGGGGGTCCCATCCCTGGCGCTATACCATGGGGCGGAGCCCATCACAAAGACCGGGATCGATCGCTCACTCGCTTCCCCAGCCTTCTGCTTCCGGGGTCCTGTCCCTCGTCACCCAAAAAATCGGGAAGCCTGAGTCCCGCACCCACGCATCTCCCAGCCACGCAGGCGCCAATGATGCCTTCCGGATCTTCGGAAAACCCTCGGAGTGAGATAAACGTGTGGCCCAAAATGAAGTCATCCCCATCATTGGGCGCCCCATCTTCCCGAAAGACGAAGGCGCACACATGGCCGCCATCTGTCCCTCAAATCTGCTCCCGGAACGCTCCACTGCGCCCGGGGCTCCGTGCGAGCCACGTCTTTTCCGTTTGATTTCCGGGCTGCCGCAACATGCCGGGGCAACAAAGGGCCCTGGGCGATGGAGAGCAGGGTGGTCCACAGGGCTGCCCAGTGCCGTCCAATTCTCACGAGCGTTCTGCCCAAACCGATCTCGATTTGGGTAGAATGCTCGTGAGAATTGGCCAGAAAATGCCCAGCAAAGTCATCTCGGGAGCCGCACGTCTGCAGGGCCGCCCCCCCAGGACATGGCTGGGCATTGTGAGTGCCGCTCCGGCAACATGCCAAGAGGCACTCTGAGACGGACTGTGGCTAGGACAACGCCTGGGGATCCTCGGCCTCTGGGGTCCCGTCCCTGGCACTATACCATGGGTCCGGTCCCATCACGAAGCCCGGGCTTGAACGCTCGCTCGCATCCCCAGCCTTCTGCTTCCCGGGTCCTGTTCCTCGTGGCCTCCATATCTGGAACCCTGAGTCTTGCCTCCACGCAACTCCCGAACACGCAGGCACAAACGGCGCCTCCCGGCGCTTCAGACAACCCTCAGAATGAGATAAACCTGCGTGCCCAATATGAGGTTATCCCCATCCTTGGGCGCCCCATCTTCCCGAAAGAAGGAGGCCCACGCCCGGCCGCCATCCGTCCTTCAACTCTGCTCCCGGAACGCTCCACTGTGCCATCGCTCGTGGGTGGGCTGCATATTTTCCGTGCCATTTCTGGGCGGCCGCAACATGCCCTGGGCGAGAAAGGGCCCTGGGTCTTGGAGAGCAGTTCACTACACAGGGCTGCCCAACACCGGGATCAGTTTAGGCAGAATGCTCCTGAGAATTGGCTGAAAACATGCCAGCGAACTGGCTTCAGGTGTAGCACGTCTGCACAGGGCCGCCCCCTGGTCCTGGCCTGGCATGGCAAGCTGTCCTGTCTGAAACATGCCAGAAAGCCATCCGGTAGTCAGTCTGTGGTGAAGCTATCGCCTCCTACTCCTCATCCTCCGAGCATCCCATCCCTGATACTGTCCGTTGGGGCTCGGCCTGAGCAGAGGCCTGGACAAGAACCCTGGCCTGCTTCCTCAGTCTTCCATTTCCAGGGACCTGTCCTTTGGTGCCTCCAACTGGGGAACCCTGAGTCTCCTGCCACGCCTCCCTATCCCACCCCAGTGCACACGGTGCCTTTCCGCTCTTTGGACAAGCCTCAGAGAAAGAGAACGCTTGTGAGAACTGGCTGGAAAACACCTGGCAAAATCACTTTGGGCGCCACACGTCGGCAGGGCCGCCCCCGAGTCTTGCCGGGCACCACGAGCAGTCATGTCAGAGAACCCCACCAGAAAAACCCTCCAGATGGCAGGCTCCAGCGACGCTGATGCCTCCTGCTCCTCAGCTTCCGGGGGTACCCTCCCTGGAGCTGTCGATGGGGCTAGTCCAGCCACTAGGCCCGGGCATGAAACCTCTCCTGCTGTCCCTGCATTTGGTTTGCAGGGGGCTGTCCCTCCGGGCCTCCACCTGGGGAACAAGGAGTCCTGTGCCACACCTCCGCAACCCTCAACTCTACTCCAGGAACGGTCCCATGGGCCAGTGCCCCCGGATGGGACACATCATCTCGGCAAGTTTTCTGGGTCACTGTGACATGCCCCGAGCAAGAAAGGGCCCTCGGCCATGTGGAGTAGAGTGGTCCGCAGGGCTGCCCAATGCCAGCCAATTCTCATGAGCGTTCTGTCCAAACCCATCCCAGTTTGGGCAGAAACGCTCGTGAGAATTGGCCCGAAAAACGCCAGGCCAACTCACTTCGGGCACCGCGCATCTGCACGGCAGCTCCCTGGGCATGGCCCGGCATCATGAGCCCAGCCACCACCCGTCCCTCAACTCTGCTTCAGGAACGCTCCCCTACACCAAGGCCCCCAGGTGGGCCTTGTCTCGGCGCATTTTCCTGGTGGCCGTGACATGCCCCCAGCGAGAAAGGGCCCTCAGCCACGGGGAGAAGGGTGGTCCAGAGGGCAATCCAACACCAGCCAATCCTCATGAGCATTCTGCCCAACCGGGATTGGTTTGGGCAGAACGCTCGTGAGTATTGGCTGGAAAAGGCCCGCCTAAATCGCTTTGGGCGCCGAAAGTCTGCAGGGCAGCCCTGTAGGTATCGGCCGTCATCCCCAGTCGTCACGTCAAACTCTGCTGGAACGTCTTCTGAGGCTGGCACAGGCCAAGCAGATGCTTCCTGCTCCTCAGCCTCCAGGGGTACCCTCCATTGCGCTGGCCCATGGGTCTGGGACAGCCCTGATGCCCAAGCACAAGCCCTCGCCTGCTTGCTCAACCTTCCGTTTCCTGTGTCCTGTCCCTTGGTGCCCCAACTGGGAAAGCCTGAGTCCTGCGCCACGAGCATCCTCAGATCCTATGTCAAGGTGCCTTTCGGAGCTGCAGACAAGCCTCTGAGTGAGACATACATTCCTGCCTCCACTGAGGCCAGACCCATCCTTGGGCTCCCAAGTCACCCAAAGAGTCGGGTGCAGATGCCCCGGCACAAACACTCCCTCAACTTTACTCCTGGAACACTCCCCTCCGCCAGGGCCCCCGGGTGGGTCACTATGTCTCGGCACGTTTTCTGGGTGGCCGCGACATGCCCTGAGCGAGAAAGGGCCCTCAGCCATGGGGAACGGGGCAATGTGCAGGGTTGCCTATCGCCAGCCAAATCTCACGAATATTCTGCCCAAATCGATCCCAATAAGAGCAGAATGCTCGAGAGAACTGGCCGGAAAATGCCCGGCAAACAAGCTTTGGGCACCACACGTCTGCAGGGCTGCCCCCTGGGCCTGGCCTGGGATCCCGAATGTTACGTCTGAACCCGGCCAGAAAGCCCTCCGTGAGTCCGGTTCAGTTGAGTCTGACACCTCCTGCTCCTTAACCTCTGGGGGTTCCCTCCATTGCACTGTCCAATTCGACTGGTACAGCCCCGTGGCCCAGGAATTAACCCTTGCCTTCTTTCTTGGCCTTCTGTTTCCAGGATCCTCTCCCTCGGGCCCTCCAATTGGAAAACCCTGAGTCCCATGCCACATATCCACCTGCCACCCAGGTGGAAATAGTGCCTTTTAGAACTTTGGAAATGCCTTGGGGGCAGAGAAATCTTCATTCCCCCACTGAGGCCACTCCCAAGCATCAGTGCCCCAGTGGCTGGAAAAGTCAGAGTTGGATGCCACAACCTCTTCCTCATTCTGCTCCGGGAAATGTCCCCTGCACTAGGGCCCCTGAGTGGCCCTCATCGTCTCAGTGCCTTTACTGGATGACTGCGACATGCCCCGCCTGAGGAAGGGCCCACGGTCATGGGGACAGGGCAGTCCTCAGGGCTGCCCAACCCCGGCCAATTCTGATGAGTGTTCTGCCCAAATTGATCCAGATTTGGGCAAAACATTCTTGAGATTTGGCCGGAAAACACCCTGCGTTCTCGATTCGGGTGACACATGTCTGCAGGGCCGCCTGTTGGGCCTGGCCCAGGATCCCATGTTGTCATGACTCGGACCCTGCCAAAAAGCCCTCCATGAATCAGTGGGAGATGAGGCCAATGCCTCCTGCTCCTTGGCAACCGTGGATTCCCTCCCTGGAGCTGGGAGATGGGGTCTGCCATGCCCCTATTCCTTGGTCCTAACCCTCACCTAGTTTTCAGTCTTACCTTCGCAGGGTCCTGTCTCTCGAACCCTCCACTGCAGGAAATCTGAAACCCACCCCATTAGTCCTCTTGCCACCAATTTGCAAACCGTGGTTTTGGAGCCTGAGTCAACCATTGTATGTGGAGACCCATGCCTGCCCTCCCCCCAAACAAGGCCTTTCCACACCATCAGCAGCATAGTCTCTGCATGTTTTCCTGATGGCTACGCATGCACTGTGCAAGAAACAACTATAGTCCACCAGAGACGGGTGGTCCAAATAACCCATGAATGCCAGCCTATTCTCACCATATGGGTTTAGGTAGAATGCTCATGAGAATTGGCAGGAAATTCCCTGGAGACCTCACTTTGTGCAGCTCGTGTCTGCCTGAACACGGCCTTTTCTAGAATCCTGTCCTCAGTGAGCTTGGCAAGAACTCGGGGAAAGCCCTCCACAAGCCAGTGGATGCAAGGCCAATGACTCTCCCTACTGAGCCCTGGGTGACTGCCTTGGTCCCAGAAGATCTGACATACCATGCCCCTAGGCTCTAAATAAACTGTAGTTTCATTATTCATGCTTCCATTCTAAGGCTCCTGGCCCCTAATCCCCTCAGATAAAGGAGGTCTGAGTGACACCCCACCACTCCACCTGCCACGTGGTAGGGATTCATGCTGATTGGAGTTGTGTCAAGCCCTCCAAGGGGGTGAAACCTGCTTGCACCCATAAAGCTTCCCTGACCATCACGCCCCCCCTCGGCCATAAAGCCATATACTTGTGATGGAAGAGGTGTGTCCCCAATTCATCCCTGTGGGCAGGCCCCCTCAGATTCAGTATATATGGCCTGCAATGTTCCAAGGCCCTAACTCTAACCTTTCTTTGGGTTTTCGGGCTTCCATTCTAAGGGGCCTGACCCCCAGGCCCCCTGAATTAAGGACCCCTGAGCAACACCTCAGGAATCCGCCCTCCACATGGATGGAACCCATGCCACTTGGAGCTGCGCTGAACCTTCAGAGGGGCAGAAACCTGCATGTCCCCCTAAAGCCACTCCTACCATCAGTGGCCCCCCAGAGACAAACCCTGATTCTTCAGGTGGCCAGATGAATGTCCTAAACTCTGCCTCGATGGGAGCCAATTTCAGCGTTGCCAATTGGGCCTGCCATGTCCCTAGGTTCTAACCCGAACACTAGGTGGGGTATACAAGCTTCCATACCCTGAGGCCTGGCACCCACACCCCCCAGATTGGGGATGCCTGAGACTCACTCTGACACTCCCCTGGTTCCTAGGGTGCAGTAGTGCCATTGGGAGGTGCACACATTCCTCAGAGCTATGAAACCTGCATGCCCCCCCCAAGGCCACACCCAGCATTGTTCAACCCCTGAACTCAAACCCGGAATCCAACCCCCTGCCTGGTGCCTGTTCTCAACTCAGCACACCAGGGACCCCACCTCAGCAAGAAATGTTCAGACCTGCCATGACCCTAGGCCCTTACCATAACCCTAATTTGGGTTTTTAGGTTTCTATCCAAAGAGACCTGGCTCCCACATCCCCAAGATTAAGGACAGCAGAGTGACACCATGTGACTCCACTGACCATGTGGGCAGACTTCTTGTGGTTTGGGGCTGCACCAAACTCTCAGACAGGGAGAAAACCTGCAAGCCCCCCTAAAGCCTCCCTCAACATGAGAGGCCTTATGGCCATAAAACAGGATTCTGCTGTGCCTCCAGATGTATGGCCCGGACTCAGCCCTGTGGAGAGCCCGCATCAGCACCAGTACATTGGGCCTGCTGTGCCCAAAGGCCCTAACACTAACCCTATGTGGGTGTACAGGCTTCCATGTCCAGAGGTCTTTTCCCTAAGCCTGATGATGGGCACCTGTGAGACTCACAGTGGCATAAAGCATGCCTCAGTGACACCCAAGGGCTGCGCCCCACACACATGAGGAAAACTGTGCCCTTTGGAGCTCAGCAGAACCCTCAGACTGGGAGAAAACTTGCATGCCACTCTGAGGATGCTCCCAGTTTCTATAGCCTCCCTAGACACAAACTTGGAATCTGATATGCCTGATGCCCAGCCTGACGTCAGCCCACTGGAAAGCCTGCCTCAGCACCAGCAGTTCAAGCCTGCCTTGCCCTGAGGCCCTACCATAACTCTAGTTTCTGTTTTCAGGCTTCCAATTCAAGAGAGGCCTGGCCCCCAAACTCCCCAGATTAAGGACCCCTCTGTGAAAACCCAAGAATCCGACTGCCATGCGGGGGGAGACTGTGCCATTTAGAGCTCTGCAGTGCCCTCAGAGAGGAAGAAACATGCACACCCTTCTAAAACACTCTCAACATCAGTAGCCCCCCTGGCCAGAAACCACGATTCTGCCACACTGCAGGATGAGCTCCCTCAACTCAACCCTGAGGGGAATCTGAATCAGCGCTGGTGGATCAGAGCTGCAATTCCCCAAGGCCATTACCCTAACCCTAAGTTGCGTTTTCAGGCTTCCTTCTACAGGGGTCTGTTCAGCAAGCACTCTGGGTTGGGAACCCTAGAGTCACACCATAGGAGTCCACCTGCCACCTAGAAGGAAACCAGTCTGTTTGGACCTGCAAAGAACTGTCAGAAAGAGAGAAACCTGTGTGTCCCCATGAGTACTCCCCTATGTTCTTCAGCCCCCCCCCAGCCTCGTACGCCACCTGAACCCCATTTTCAACGCAGCTCCTCAGAGTTCCCGCCTCTGGACCAGCAGTTTGGACCTGTCACACCCACAGCTCAGCTCTCCTCAGTGAACCCTGTCAGCTCTAGGAAGACCTGGAACTACCCTGCCTGCTGAAAAGCTGGGATCCCCTCTCCATCTTCTCAACATAAACTGGCCCAGGGCTTTCTTGAGAAAGGGGGAAGGATGGGGAGCCTGGGTGACTCAGTGGGTTAAAGCCTCTGACTTAAGCTCAGGTCATGATCCCAAGGTCCTGGGCTCGAGCCCTGCTTCGGGTTCTCTGATCAGTCTAGAGCCTCCTTCCCTCCCCCCCTCTCTGCCTATTTGTGATCTCTGCCAAATATATAAAAATAAAATCTTTTAAAAAAGAAAGAAACAGGGGAAGGCTACCTCCTGAATGTTCAGCCCCTCCTTTCCTCTTCTGCCCTATTTCTCTCCACTTACCATTGTACCTGCAAACTGGAAGGAACATATCAATGGAACATGGACATGTTCTGAGGTCTAAATTTTTCCTGGCAGCTTTCTGAGGGCTCCTTATGCAAGCAGAAGAAACTAGTGTATCCCACCACAGTGTTTTTGAAAATGATCATTGGCAGAAAAGGAGAAGAAAAATCACTCCATTTTTACCTCGCTCTTCATGAAGTAAAACATGGTCTTCTTCTTTCCTTCATTTCAGTTCCAATATGTTTCCATGCAGTGTTCATTCCTTTGCTTCAGCGGTAGGATTTTGTGATTCCTCACCTGCACAGAACACCCAGAGCTCATCACAGTGTGTACCCTCCCTTATAGGGAGATACCTAGGAGGGCAACTGCTGGATTCTAGGGTTGTTCAGTTCTTAGCTTTCAAAGGAACCACGGTGCTCTTTTCTAGAGTGGCTGCAACAACCCGCATGCCCACTGACAGTGCAGGAGGGTTTTGCTGGAAGCAGAACATTCCCTGCCAGCAATTTCCTAAGGAGGAAACAAAAAACCTTGGGGATAACATGACTCACTCAGCGTCCAGCAAGCAACCCCAGAAATTCAACCCAGGGTTCCTGATGCCATGCCCTGTGAGGCCATCAGAATGCCTCTATCCAGGGGAATTACCAAAGACTCTCCTGACTTCACCACCAATGAAACTGCAGAGAAAGGATGCCATGTCGAACTCTCTAAATGGTCCACCGAGTGAAACTAGACAGCCAAGCTTCTCTTTTAAATCATCCAAGGCTCCTTGGAATCCTTTTGAATTTTCCCTCTGCCCTCCTTGAAACTCTTTGGATAAAAAACATGAATCCCTTAGGATACATCATGATGGACAAAGGAGAGGCCCATCATCCAAGCTTCTCTCTGACCACAAACATTCACCTAACTCTAGATGCTGGCCATTCCACCACAGCCTAGGACCCATGGAATCAACACTGTTAGATGAAGGAATGAGGAGGTTCTATGATTTTATTTATTTATTTGACAGACAAAGGAAAATTTCACACACAAGGCAGAGAGGCAGGCAGAGAGAGAGAGAGGAGGAAGCAGGCTCCCTGCCGAGCAGAGAGCCGGATGCGGGGACTCCCAGGACCCTGAGATCATGACCTGAAAGGAATGAGGTCTATGTTTCAAACACACACCAAGTTCATCTCATCTTCCCCCTTTGAATCCAGGGGATTTGATTAGAAAGAGATGTTCCCAAATACCGTGTAAGCCAGAAGCCAACAGAGAAAATGAGATCCCCAGCCAGGTGCTCCCTGCAAGGAAACTCAGGAACCCTAGCACCCACTCTCCATTTCTGACAGCTGCGCTCATGTGACTTTTTGGCTCCATTGGAGAGGAGAGAAAACCCAGGATGTTTGGGGTGAAAGAGAAATTTTACCTCCCATGCTGCCATGGATGTGCCACTGTGCCCCACCGGCCTGCTCTTTTCTCTGAATGCTGACGTCCTGGGACAAGCTGCATGATGGATTCAGACGCTGATTTCCAAACTTCACGTCTCATGGAACAAGAGCAAAGAAGGGTCGTCAGGTGCGGATAAGTAGGCACCTCCCACCTAAAGCCTACACACCTGCTCCGATTCCTGGGAGAAAGGAAGGAGAGACACATGCTTGATTCTTAAGTGTTCTTTCACTTCCTTCTCAAGCCGGCCAATGCCTTTGTCCTTTTTAGAGAAGCAAATAGACTCTTCTAAGTAGACACTCAAGTCCTCGGTTCCAAAGGCACCATGAAACGGGTTTGGCTCTCCCTGGCTGCAGACCCCCACCAGGAGGAACCTCCGGAACTATCCTGACAGCACATTACCAGCAAACCTGGGGCAATGTTTCACAATGCTGAGTGGGGGCCCGGCTCCAGCGGTTGTTACCACCACTCTTGAGACTGGGGAAACAGAGAGTCTTCAGCTCAGCACTACGTCCTGTAAAAACAAGCTGCAGTGCCTCACGTTTCAGGGTTTCTCACCCAGCACCTCACCACTGCCCTCAGAGCCAGCAAGCTGCACAGACTCTTCTTCTGGTGTGTTTCCCACAGCAGCTCGGCACTGCCTCCAGTGCCTCCAGTGGTGGCAAGCAGCATTGGCACCCTTACTACGCTCTCTCGCACCACAGCTCACCTCTCCCTCCAGTGGCGTTAATCGGCACTGCTGAGGCTTCCACGAACTCCTAATGCAGCTCCCAAACCCTCCACAGGTCTAAAGCCACATTGGCACTGCCCCTCCAGCTTAGGACTCTCTATATCACACCCCACGAGTCTGTCTGCAATCCAGAAGAAAAGCGTGCCATTCTAAGCTACGCAGAACCCTAGGAACAACCCACATGGAGCAACCTGCATGCCTCCCTGAGGACATCCCCAACCTCAGCACCAACCCCCAGTCACAAACTCACAGCCTTACGTGTTTCCTGATTCCTGGGCTCGACTCAAACCCCAGGGTTCTCACCTCAGGGCTGGAAGATGTGGCTTGGATACTCCTAAGTCCTAACCCAACCCCCCAGTTTGTGTTTTCAGGCTTCTGTGCCCAGAGACCTTGCCAACAAGCCCTCCAGATTAGGAACCATGAGCCACACCTAAGGACTCTGTCTGGCATCGAAGGGAAACCCTTTTCATTTGGAGCTTTCCTGAACCCTCAGACCGTGAGAGACCCGCATGGATTCCTGAGGCCACCCTCACCACAGATGGCCCACACAACAAAAAAAATCCGGAGTCTGACATGCCGCTTGACCCCCACTCTCTCAACTCAGCCTGTCAGGGAACCTGCCTCAGCACCAGCAGATTGGATCAGTCGTGCCCCATGCCCTAACCCTATGTTGACTTTTCAGAATTCTGTCCCCACAGAACCGGCCCCCAAGCGCTTCAGATTGGGGACACATGAGCCACACCCCAGGACTCTGGCTGCTACCCAGGAGGAAACAATTCCCATAGGAGATGTGCATAACTCTCAGAGCAGGAGAAATCTGCATGTCCCCCAACCATCAGCAGTCCCCAGCCATAAAAGCCGGATTCTGCCACAGGGCTGGAGAAATGGCCTCCACTCAGCCCTGAGAGGAGCCAGACTCAGTGCTTGCAGATTGGGCCTGTAACGCCGCAGGCCCTAATCCTTACCCTAGGCGTGTTGTGCAGAGGGTAAGCACCAAAGTCCTGCATATTGCAGATGCCTGAGACTCATGCAGGCACTCCGCTGGCCACCTAGGGAGAAATGGTGCCATTTAGAGCTGCACAGAAACCTCAGAGCGGGAGAAACATGCATACCCCCAGAGGCCAATACCAGCATCTAAGCCCCATGGACCCAAAACCTCAAGACTCTGATCTGCCGCCTGATGCCCGCCCTCAACTCAGCCCTTCAGGGAGCCCTCCTCAGTTCTGAGAGATCAGTCATGCCATGCCTCTATGCCCCAACCCTAACCCTAGGTTGGGTTTTCAGGCTTCCATCCCAAGATGCCCGGCCTCCAAGCCCTCCAGACTGGGGACTCTGGAGCCACATCATAGCACTCAGCAATGCCTTCCATAAGTTAACCATGCCCTATGGATCTGCACAAAACTCCCAGTTTAGGAGAAACCTGCATGGTCCCCAAGGCCACCCCCATTTATGGAGGTCATCCCTGGATAGTGATTCACATTCGGACACAGAGTTTGAGCCTCGTCCTCCAGTCAGCCACCCAAGTAGCTGGTCCCAGAGCCAGAAGATTAGACTTTTCATGCCACTAGTCCTATCCTTACCCTAGCTTCTGTTTTCAGGCATCTGTCCCCAAGGCCTGGTCTCAAATACGTCCACATGTGGGACCCCCTTAGCCATAAAACAGAGCTCCTCCTGTTCCCCAGAAGGAAACCTTCCTATTTGGAGTTGTGCAGAACCCTCAGAGTAGGGAAACCTACATAGCTCCTGAGGCCACCCCCACTTTCAGAGCCTGTTCTGGACACAAACCTGCATTGTGACCCTCAGCCTAATCCTGGTTGTCAACTCATCCCTCTGAGGAGCTATCCTGAAAGCCAACATATCTGGCCTGCCAATGCCCTAGGCTCTAAGCCAGCAATAGGCTGGGTTTTCCGGCATCCATACCTGGAACCCTGCACTCGAAATCCCTCAACATGGTGTACCCCTGATGCCGAAAACACGGCTCCTCCTGTCCCCCAGAAGGAAATCTTGCTATTTGGAGCTGTGCAAACTCCCTGGAGCAGGAGAAACATCCATGGCCCCATGAGGCCAGCCCCAGTATTTGGTGTCCCTCATGGACATCAACTCCCGCCTGAGTGACCGCCTGACACTCGCCTTAAGTTGAAATCCCGGGAGCTCTTCTCAGCATCTGCAGATCAGGCCTGCCATGCCCTAGTCCCTAACCCTAAACCTAGATTGGGTATTCAGACTTTTATCCCAAGAGTTTTGCCCAAAAGCTCTCCAGATTGGGGACCCTGGAGAAACACCACAGGACTCTGCCTGCCCTGCAGAAGGATACCATGTCCTATGGAGCTGCACAGAAACTCCTGTTTAGGAGAAAGCTGCAAGGCTCTCAATTCCAACCTCGAATTTAAGCCAACCTGGACACTAACGTGCAGTCTGGCACAGCCTGTGCTCCTCAAATTATCCTCTTGGGTATCTCGCCCCAGAGCCAGCAGATCAGGTCTGCCATACCTCTAGGCTGCAATTCTAACTCCAGGGTTTTCAGGCGTCCATAGGGTTTTTAGGCATCCATACCCAGTGCTCATCTCTCGAATACTTCCATACAGGGGACCGCTGAGACATAAACACTACTCCTTCTTTCCTCCAGAATGAAACCGTGCTATTTGGAACTACACAAAACCCATAGAACGGGAGAAATTTCCATGGCCCCATTTGGCCAGTTCCATATGGACATAAACTCAAGCCTGAGTGACCACCTGACACATGACCTAATTTCAGATCCCAGGGAGCTAACCTCAGCATCTACATATCAGGCCTGCCATCCCTAAGCCTTAACCCTATCCCTCGCTTGGATTTTCAGACTTCTTCCCCAGAGTCCTGATCCACGAGCCCTCCAGACTGGGGACTCTGAGCCACACCACAAGACTTTGCCTGCCCTCCAGAAGGAAACCCTGCCATATGAAGATGCACTTCCCCCAGATTAGGAGAAACATGCACTACCTCCAATTTCACCCCACATTTGTAGGCCACCACTGTCACTAATACAGTCTGGCACAGCCTGGGATGCGCCCATCAAATCAACCCTTTCTGTAGCTCACCCTAGAGCCAGTAGATCAATGTTGCCATGACCATAGGCCTTACTTAACCCTAAGTTGGGAATTCAGTTATCCATACCCAGAGCCCTGTTCTCAGTATATCCACATGGGGGATAATTGAGCCAGAATTCAGGACATATCCTGTCTCCCAGAATGAAACTTTGCTATTTGGAGCTACAAAACAAAAACAAAAACAAAAACAAAAAAACAAAACAAGACAAAACAAAAATCCCAGAGTGGGAGAAATCTCCAAGACCCCATTAACACAACCCCACATTCAGTGCCTTTCATGAACACAAACTATAGCCTGAGCAAACACCTGACATTCTCCCTAACTTCACATCCCAGGGGGCTCACCTCAGCATCTGAAGATCAGGCCTGCCATGCCCAATGCCCAAACCCTAACCCTAGCATGTGTTTTCGGGCATCTGTCCCTAGAGGCCTAGTCTCAAATCCCTGCATATGGGAATGCCCTGAGCCACAAAACAGAGCTTGCCCTGCCCCCCCCCCAGAAGGAAACCTTACCATTTAGAGCTGTGTAAAACCCTCAGCATAGGAGAAACATACATGTCCCCTGAGGGCACCCCCACATTCAGAGGCTGCCCTGGGCACAAATCCACATTGTGACTCTCAACCTAAGCCCAGTATTCAACTCATTCCCATGGGTAGCTCACCCAAGAGCAAGCAGATCAGGCCTGCCATGCCTCTAGGCCCTAAATCTAAACCTCGGTTGGGTTTTCAGGCATCCATACCTAGAGCCATGCTCTCAAATCCCTGAATTGTGGGACCCCCGAGCCATAAAACAGGACTCTTCTGTCCCCCAGGAGGAAACCTTGCTATTTGGAGCTGCACAGAACCCCCAGAGTGGTAGAAACATCCATGGCTTCATGAGGCCACCCTCACTTTCGGCGTCCCTCATGGACCCAAACAGCAGCCTAAGTAACTGCCGTCCATGCATCCTAACTGCACATCCTGTGCAGTGTGCCTCAGCTTCTGCAGACCGAGCATTCCATGCCCTAGGACCTGACCTTCACCCTAGCTTTGGTTTTCAGACTTCCGTCCCCAGAGTCCTGGCCCACATGGCCTCCAGACCGGGGAGTCTGCAGCCACAAAACAGGACTCTGCCTGCCATCCAGAAGGAAACCATGCCCTATGGAGCTGCACAAACCCCTCATATTAAAAGAAAACCGCACGGCTCCCGAGGCCACCCCCATTTACAGAGACCATCTCTGGACAGTGATACACATTCTGACACTCAGCTTGAGCACTGACCTCCACTCAGTGTCCCTGGTAGCTGGCCCCATAACCAGCCAATCAGATCTGCCATGCTCCTAAGCCCTAAAGCTATTGGGTTTTCAAGCATTCATACTCAGAGGGCTGGTCTCGAATCCATCCATATGGAGGACCCCTGAGTCACAAAACAAAACTCCTCCTGCCATCCAGAAAGAAACCTTGCTATTTGGAGCTGTGTAAAACCCTCAGAGGTAAAGAAACCTGCATGGCTCCTGAGGGCACCCCCACTTTTGGAGACCATCCTGGACACAAAACCACACTGTGACCCTCATCTGAGCTGCTTTCCTTGGTAGCTCTCACCAGAGCCAGCAGATTGGGCCTTACATGTCCCTAGACCCTAAAGCTAACCCTCAGTTGGGTTTTCAGGCATCTATACCCAGAGAGCTGGTCTCGAATACCTCCAAATGGTATATCCCTTGAGCCATAAAACAGGACTGCTCCTGTCCCCCAAAAGGAAACCTCGGTATTTGGAGCTGCACAAAATGCCCAGAGGGGGAGAAACCTTCATGGGTCCATGAGGCCAGCCCCACATTCGGTGGCCCTCATGTTCACAAACGCTACCCTGAGCAACCACCTGACACTTTCCCCAACTCCAGGTCCTGGGGAGCTCATGTCAGCATGTACAGATCAGGCCCTAGGCCCTAACTCTCACCCTACCTTGGGTTTTCAGTCTGCCATCACCAGAGTCCTGGCTGACAAACCCTCGACATTGGGGATTGTGTAGCAACACCACAGAACTTCTGCCTTCCCTCTTGAGGGATACAAAGCCCTAAGGAGCTGCAAAAGCCCAAAGATTAGGAAAAAACTGCACAAACTCTGAGACCACCCTCATCTATGGAGGCCATCCCTGGATAGTAATGCACATTCCTACACTCAGCTTGAGACCTGACCCCCAGTCAGCCACCCAGGTAGCTGGCCCCAGAGCCAGCAGATCCTACCTGCCATGCCCCTAGGGCCTCCCTAATCCTAACCCTACCTTTGGTTATCAGGCATCTGTCCCTAGAGGCCTGGTCTCGATTCCCTCCATACAGGCGGCCCATGGGCCACAAAAAAACTCCTCCTGCCCCCACAGAAGGAAACCTTGCTATTAGGAGCCATGTAAATCCCTCAGAATAGAGGAAACCTGCATGAACCTGAGGCGACCTTCACATTCAGAGGCCGTACTGGACACATACCCGCATTGTGACCCTCAGCCTGAGCCCCATTCTCAACTCAGGGCCCCGAACCTTGGTTAGCTTGCTACAGAACCAACAGATCAGGCCTGCCATGTCCCTATGCCTTAATCCTAACCCTAGGTTGGATTTTCCAGCATCTATATCCAGAGCCCTGCTCTCAAATCCCTCCATAGAGGGAACCCCTGAGCCATAAAAGAGGACTTTGCCTGTACCCCAGAAGGAGTGCTTCCTCTTTGCAGCTGCACAAAACCCTCTAGAGCAGGAGAAACCTCCATGGCCCTATGAGACCACCCTCACATTTTTCAGCCCTCATAGAAACAAATTTCAGCCTGAGCAACTGCTTTACACTTGCCATATTTGAGATTCTGGGACCTCGCCTCAGCTTCTGCAGATTGGGCCTGCAATGTCCTAGGCCCTAATCATAAACTTAGCTTGGGTTTCAAACTTCTGTCCCCAGAGACCTGAACCACAAGCACTCTAGTTTGGGATCTCTGGAGCCACACCACAAGACTCTGCCTGCACTCCAGAAGGAAACCATGCCATATGGAACTGCACAGAATCCCAGTTTAGGAGAAACCTGAACGCTCCTGATTCTAACCCCATTTAAGGACGCCATCCCTCGACAGTAAAACACATTCTGACATTTACCTTGAGCCCTGACCTCCAGTCAGTCACCCAGGTAGCTGGTCCCAGAGCCAGCAGATAGGACCTGCAATGCCCCTAGACCTTAATCCTAAACCTAGATTGGGGATTCAGGCATCCATACCCAGAGCCCTCCTCATATATCCTCCCATATG
This sequence comes from Mustela putorius furo, assembly GCF_011764305.1. Classification (NCBI taxonomy): domain Eukaryota; kingdom Metazoa; phylum Chordata; class Mammalia; order Carnivora; family Mustelidae; genus Mustela; species Mustela putorius. The sequence goes on along the minus strand of NW_025422169.1, from coordinate 8,905,955 downwards.
GCACACACCTGAAACATAAAACAGGACTCCTGTACACCAGAAGGAACCTTGCTTTTTGCAGGTGAACATAAACCCCAGAGCAGGAGAAAACTCTATGGCCCCATGAGGCCACACCAACATTCAGCAGACCTCATAGACACAAACTCCAGCCTCACACTTGCCCCTACATCAGATCCCCGGGAGTTTGCCTCAGCATCTGCAGATCAGAGAGTCATGCCCTAGGCCCTAACTCAAACCCTAGTTAGGGTTTTCAGACTTCTGTCTCCAAACTCTTGGCCCACAAGGCCTTAAGAATGGGGACTCTGGAGCCGCACCACAAGATTCTGCCTGCCATCCAAAAGGAAACTGTGTCCTATGGAGCTGCAAAAAAAAAGCCCAGATTAGGAGAAACATGCATGGCCCCTGAGGTTGTCCCCTAGTTCAGAGGCCACATTGGACACAAATCCATATTGTGACCCTGAGCCTGGGCCCCGTTTTCAATTCAGCCCCCTGGGTAGCTTGCAACAGAGCCAGCAGATTTGTCCTGGCATGCCGCTAGGCCCTAATCCTAGGTCTAAATTGGCTTTCAGGCATCCATACCCATAGGCCTAGTCTCCATATCCTTCCATATGGAGAACCCCTGAGCCATAAAATGGGACTCCTACTGTCCTCTAGAAGGATACCTTGCTCTTTGTCCCTGCTTAAACCCACCAGAGTGGGAGAAACATCTATGGCTCCATGAGGCAAGCCCCACATTCTGAAACCCTCATGGATATAAATTCCAGCCTGATCGACCCCAGATTCGCCTGACTAGTCCTCTATATTAAGATCCCAAGGAGCTCACCTCAGAGTTTGAAGATCAGGGCTGCCATGCCTTAGGCCCTAACCCAAACCCTAGCTTGCATTTTCCAACTTCCATCCCCAGAGTCATGCCCCACAAGCCCTCCAGACTGGGGACTCCAGAGCCACACCAAGGGACTCTGCCTGCCCTCCAGAGAAAACTGTGTTCTATAGAGTTGCACAAGTGCACAGATTAGGAGAGAAACCTGCATGGCTGCCGAGGCCACCCCCATTTATGGAAGCCAGCATTGGACCTAATACATTCTGGTACAGCCCCAACCAATAGTCATCCACCCAGGTAGCTGGCCCCAGAGCCAGCAGTTTGGATTTGGCATGTGCCTCGGCCCTAATCCTAATCCTAGCTTGGGTTTTCAGACATCTGTCCCCGGAGACCTGGTCTAGAATCCCTCCATGTGGAGGACCTCTGAGCCACAAAACACAACTCGTCCTGACCCATGCCCCCCAGGAGGAAATCTTGTAATTTGGAGCTGTGTAAAACCTCAGAGTAGGAAAAACCTTTATGGTCCCTGAGGCCACACACACTTCAGAGTCTGACCTGGACATAAACCCATATTGTGACCCTCAGCCTGAGCCCCCTTTTCAATTCAGTCCCCTGGGGAGCTCACTGCAGAGCTTGCAGATCAGATTTGCATGTACCTAGGCCCTAATCTTAACCCAAGATTTGGATTTCAGACATCCATACCCAGAGCCCTGCTCTTGAATGCCTCCATATGGAGGGCCCCTGAGCCATAAACTAGGAGTCCTCCTGACCCCCAGAATGAAACCTTGCTATTTTGACATGTGCAGAAACCCTACAGTGGGAAAAAAAACCCCATGGACCCATGAGGCTACCCTCACATTCAGTGGCCCCCGTGGACATAAACTACAGCTTGAGTGACCACGTGAAACTCCCCCCTAACTTCAGGTACTGGGAGATCATTTCAAGCTCTATAGGTTGGGCATGCCATGCCCTATATGCCCTAACCCTAACCCTAACCCCAGCTTGGGTTTTCAGACTTTCATCCCCAGTATCCTTTCCCACAAGTATCCTCTCTGTTAGCTACAGCGTACAAAGAGAATACAATACAGAAGCATGCTTTTTGTCTCCCAGAATGGCCATGCCATGTGGTTCCATAATGATCCTGGAAGGAAGCCACCTTCACAGAACAAACTTCATCTGGGAGGACTCCCAAATCCCTTGTCCTGGACACTAGATCCCTCTGAGGCTGGGGTCACACAGAGGGACAGAGATTCCCCCTGCCCGTCCAGATTTAAAGGACGCCTGCTGTTCCAGGACAAAAAGATTCTGAAATAATTAATGGGCCTGCCATCCAGCCAGGCACCTGGGAGAGAAATCTACTCCAAGCATGAAGGACAGACCGAGAGACAAAAAACTGACAGCCTTGTGTGACATGTACCATGACATGGGACACTCAGGATGACTGTGGGTTTGCTGGGTTGGCCAGAATGGAGGTCAGGAGGACTGGGAGTGCTCCGAGAGGATGTGGCAGCTGTGCCCTTGGGTGGCTACATGTGACAGTGTGACTGGGCATTTGCAGGACCAGAAAAAACAGTGCAGGCGAGGGGCAGTGTCCCTAATCTCTCCCTAAACTGCAAGGCAAACGTTCAGGAATCATCTTTCAGTACGATTTCATGTCACATGTGTCTGGGAGACCCTAAAGCTGATTGTGTAGAACATGAAGTATGTAGTTGACTGTGGCTTTCAAGCCTGAGGGGTGGGGGTCAGAGCACAATGGATATTTCATGCTCTACTTTCAGAGTATGATGACTTTTCCCGCCTTCATCTCCAACACAAGCACAGGAAACAAAGGAAGCTCAGATCTACACTTCGACATGTCAACAAAAATCTGAAAACCCAAGTTCTCCCAGGAGCTAAATCTTCATGACCGACATGATGGACAGGGGAGGCAGACACCAAGGAAACAAAAGAATACACATCTTGTGCATGTGAACTGGCCCACTTATCTACCTGTCGGAAGCAAGCCATGCCTGCCTGGAGGGAATCCCACCTGCACCTGGTCCATCTGTCTGCTGCCCTTGAGCAGAGCAGAGGATGGGCTGAGCTTGATGTGGGTGTCATGGGGTGATGGCCAGTGGGCAACAGATGCTACCTCCTGAGGACCTATATAGCACCAGCTCCTAGTCCTCAGCTAAGATGAAACAATATTTATGATTAGTGACCTATTTTCTGGGGACAGGGAATGTGCTCAGTGCTTTGGTGACTATATTTTTTTAAAAGCCCCTTAGGTATCTAGGACAATAAACAGCCTCCAGAAACAGAGAAAGAGCCACACCCAAGAACCAAGAAGACAGACCAGAAAGGCTCTACACAGGCCAGTTTGCATTTCTGTAAGTCTTCTGGAGCTAGACTGCCCCCAGTGCCCCTGGGGATCGTGGGTCAGGCCCGGCGCACACCCTGATGCTGCACTGTTGGAACCCATGACAAGCCTCCTGGTCCCTTCCTCCGTGAGACACCCCCTATCCCTGCACGACCCCAGCCTGCTTCTTGGAACTCCCATTCCCCTTTTTGACTCGATCATTCACTTTTCCCATCACGGCCATAATACAGAGTACAGTTGAACTACTTTCTATTCTATCATTTAAATCTAATTTTATCATAGTTGCTCTAAAACTAAACCTTGCATCATTTATCCTGAAGTAGAATCACTTGTTGCTTTGCATGACTGAACTGTGGATTCTGAGTGCCCTCACAGTGTCATGGGTCTAGTGTCCAGGGCTAGGTCCTCACTAAGCCAACCCAGATGGCTCAGTGAAGGCCTGACGCAGGCACTGCTGTTTTTGTGCAAGTAAGGCAGCACAGCCAAAACCTGGGTTTTGGATCACAATGGCTCATGGCCTCTCAACCACTTCGGATGTTATGGGGGCACACCCTGAAGACACTTGCTAGTCCAGTGTCACCCTGGGAAATTTACAAGGAGTAGCCATTGTGTCAAAAGGGGGAAATTAATAGGAGTGGGGACGATGGGAGTCAGAACTCCTGAGAGAGAATCCACCTTGAGGACTGCCCAGAAATTCCTAGGAGTTCATCCAATTGTCTTGCATGAATCAATTCATCTAAATACATTTCCTCATTTTAGAAATGATGAGTCTCGGGATGCCTAGGTGGTTCAGTTGTTTAAGTCGCTGCCTTCCCAGCATCAGGGATCGAGTCCCACATTGGGCTACTTGCTCGACAAGGAGCCTGATTCTCCCTCTGCCTCTGCCTGCCATTCTATCTGCCTGTGATCACTCTGTTTCAATCTCTAACTAATTAGTTAAAAAAATCTTAAAAAAAAAAAAAAAAGAAATGATGATCCTCAAACTCCGATAAAATGACTCTCCTAGGTCATAAGGGAAATCAGTGAAAGAGCCAGACTGAGCCTGGAGATGGCCTCCAGCAGGTTCCCCCAGAGCGGTTTCAGCTAGAGATGCAATCACCTATATATCTTTGCTGGACTCACCGATTCTCATAGGACTCTTCATGGGACCTATTCTGGGAACAAGGGTCATGTCAGTGCCACAGAAACCTCTGACACTGGTTCTAATGAGACTCTGCGATGTCAATGGAGTCCCAAGCCACAGGCCATCTCAGAGTTTGTTTGCAAAGATACAGTTGGTGGGAAAGCAACATGCTGACAGAAGGCGGAGGAAAATGTAAAAGCTGGGGAAAGAAAGGTTGCTCACGTCCCATCTGGCCCTGCATGATATGTGGTGTTCAGCAGTGTAAGCCCCCCAAACACCTCCCAGTGGTTTCACAGAAATCACCCCTAAGGTTTGAAGTTGAGCTTCATACATGGGTCATGAGCATTCTGGTCAGCTCATGGAAGCATGACACAGAACATAATGAAGCCACAGCCTTGACAGATGTATAGTCATGGAGCAATAGCTTTCTCCAAATATATTCTGAAATGGTTAAAAAAATCATTGATAAAACATGGATATTTTTGATTAAAAAGAAAACCATACTTGTTGAATTAGTAAGTATGTATGGAGTATCTACTTAGTGCAAATGTATAGCTCTAGTCCCACCTGGGAGCTTCCAATGAGTGTAGGATATAATCAATAAACCAACAATAGAAAGGAATGCAGGCTAAGGGCTAAGAGAACCATTCCATTCAGAGACGCCCATTAAGGAAGCCCAATGAGAAGATGCTTTTGGCCAAGACCGGAAAGACAGGGCCAGCAAATTCATCTGTGAGAAGAGTCACAGAGCAATTCAATTTTTAATTATTTTGATGATAAAACATAAATGTCAGGAAATATTGTCTTAAGTGTTTGCTTTGGAAACCTTCCGTTCTTCTCCATAACTATTTGGGTTACATGCTAAATTTACTCAATGTAAAATACTCTCAGAAAATGTCTTATTTAAGCATGGGCATCTTGTGTTAAAGTCAAACATATTAACCCTAGAAAACCCCTCAACCCTAACCCTAACCCATGACCCTAAATCCTGAACGCTCATTGAATTAAGTTGAATTAAGTTGGCTCATTGAATTAAGTTAAGCAAAAAGAAGTCAAGCAAACACACCTAAAAATTTGTATGGAACCACCAAAGATACTGAACAGGCAATGCAATGTTGAGAAGAAAAACAATGCTGGAGGAATCACAATTCCAGATTTCAAGTTATACTACATAGCTGTGGTCATCCTAACTATGGCACTGGCACCAAAATACACACAGTGACCTAGGGAACAGGATAGAAGCTCAGATATAAACCCGCAATTCTGTGGCCTATTAGTCTTCCACAAAGCAGGCAAGAATATAGAAAGGAAAAGAACAGTCTCCATAGTGTTGGGAAAACTGGACAGCTATGCACAGAAGAATGCAATTACTCTGCTTCCTTATGCCAAACAGACATAGAAGTTCAAAACAGTTTCAAGACCTCAGTGGGAGACCTGAAACTATAAAAATCCAAGAGGGCACAGACCGTAACTTCCTGACATGGACCAAAGCAAACATTTTCTAGACTGTCTCCTGAGGCAAGGAAATAAAGGCAAAAATAAACAACTGGGACTGTAACACAATAAAGTTTCCACACAGCAGAAGAGCAAGGAAGAAGTAATAAGGGTGTGGGAGGTTGGGGTACCAGGTGGTAGGTACTGTAGAGGGCACGGACTGCATGGAGCACTGGTGTGGTAAAAAAATAATGAATACTGTTATGCTGAAAATAAATATATTTAATTTAAAAAAAGACAACATACTGAAAGGGAGAAAATATTTATTTAAAAAAAACCCTATGCAGTATGGGGATAGTGTCCAAAATATGTGGAATGGCTACAATTTAACACCCCAAAATAGAAATAATCCAGTTAAAAAATGGTTTGAAAATATCTTCTCCCATTCTATCGTTTACCATTGTTTTCTTGAATGTTTCCTTTGCTGTGCAGAAGCTTTTGATTTTGATGAATTTCCAAAGTTCATTTTCGCTTTGTTTCCTTTGCCTTTGGAGACATATCTTTTTTTTTTAATTAAATTAATTTATTTTCTCAGAAAAAAAGTATTCATTATTTTTCACCACGCCCAGTGCTTCATGCAATCCGTGCCCTCTATAAGACTATGATACTATCAGACTATGGACTCTGAAAAACAATATGAGGGCTTTGAAAGAGCAGGGGGTGAGAGGTTGGCAGAAGTGATTGGTATGTATAAGAGAGAGGGCAGGGATTACATAGATCACTGACCGTGGTGGAAAAACAAAGAATAATGTTACACTTAAAAGAAATTAAAAAGAAAAAAAAAACAGTTGTATGCTAATAAGCTAAGCAACCTAGGTGAAATGGCTGCATTCCTAGGAAAGTATAAAATTCCAAAATTGAACCAGTAAGCAATGTAGAACCTGAATAGACCATTATCCAGTAACGAGATTGAAGTAGTGATCAAAAACCTCCCAAAAAACAAGAGCTCAGGCACAGACAGCTTCCCTGGGCATCTCTACCAAACTTTCAGAGGAGAAATAACACCTATTCACCTGAAGATCTCTCCAAAAATGGAAGCAGAAGAAAACTTCCAGAATCTTCTTATGTAGCCAGCATTACCCTGATCCCCAAACCAGGAAAAGACCTCACCAAAAAGGAGAATTTCAGACCAATATCACTGATGAATATGGATACTAAGATTCTCAACAATATGCAAGCTCATAGGATCCAACAGTATATTCAAAAGATGATCCACCATGACCAGGTGGGATCTATCCCTGGGTTGCAAGGATGGTTCAACATTCGCAAATCAATCAATGTCATAAACAAATTAATAAGCGAAGACAGAAAAACCACATGGTCATCTCAATTGGTGAAAAGAACACATTTGAGAAAATCCGGCTTTTGTTCCTGAATAAAACACTTCAAAGTAGGGATAGAGGGAACCTTCATCAGCTTCCTTAAGTGTATCTATGAAAACACCCACAGTGAATACCATCCTCAATGGGTAAAAGCTGACAGCCTTCCCTTAGAGATCAGGATCATGACAGGGATGCCCACTCTCTCTCCACTCTTATTCAACATAGTATTTGAAGTCCTAGCAACAGCAATCAGACAACAAGGAGAAATAAAATGTATCCAAATTGGCAATGAAGAAGTCAAACTCTCTCTTCACAGATGACATACTTTATATGGAAAACCCCAAAAGACTCCACACCAAAACTACTAGAACTCATACAGCACTTCAATAATGCGGGAGGATACAATATCTTTGTACAAAAAATCAGTGGTTTTCTTATCCTTTAATAATGAAAATACAGAAAGGGAAATTAGAGAATCAATTCCATTTACTACAGCTCCAAAACCATAAGATACCTGGGAATAAACCAAACCAAAGTGATAAGCAATCTATACTCAGGGAACTACAGAACACTCATGAAATAAATGGAAGAAAACCATAAAGATGGAAGACCATTCCATGCTCATGGATCAGAAGAATAAACAGTCTTAAAAAGTCTATACAGCCTAGAGAAATCTATCCTTTTAATGCCATTCTGATCAAAATTCCTCCGGTATTTTTCAAAGAGCTGGAGCAAACACAAGCCTAAAATTGGTGTGGAATCAGAGGAGATCCCGTATTGCTAAGGAAATGCCAAAAAGAAAAGAACAAAACTGGGTGCACCCTGTTGCCTGGTTTCAAGGGTTACTACAAAGCTGTGATCACCAAGACAGCAGGGGACTGGCATAAAAACAGGCCATTAGACCAGGGTAACAGAGTAGAGAGCTCAGATATGGACCATCAATCTATAGTCAAATAATTTTCAAGAAAGCAGGAAAAAATATACAAAGGAAAAAAAAGTCTTTTAAATAAATGCTGCTGAGAAAATTGGGACAGCTTTGTGTAGATGAATGAAACTCGACCATTCTCTGACACCATACACAAAGAGAAACTCGAAATGGATAAAAGACCTCAACCTGAGGCAGGAATCCATCAGAATCTTGGAGGAGAACATAGGCAGAAAGCTCTTCAAAATTGGCCATAGCAACTTCTTTCAAAATATGTCTCCAAAGGCAAAGGAAAAAAAAAGTGAAGATGAACGTTTGGGACTTCATAAAGATCAAAAGCTTCTACACAGCAAAGGAAAGTCAACAAAACAATGAGGCAACCCACGGAATTCGAGTAGATATTTGCAAATGACAGTACTGACAAAACCTTGATATCCAAGATCTATAAAGAATTCCTGAAACTCAACACACACAACACAGATAATCCTATTAAAAAATGGGCAGAAGATACAAAGAGACATTTCTCCAATGAAGACATACAAATGGCTATCAGACACATTAAAAAATGTTTGTCATCACTAGCCATCAGGGAGATGCAAATTAAAACCACATTGAGATATCACCTTATACCAGTTAGAATGGCCTTAGAAAGATAGGAATCAACATGTGTTGGAGAGGATGTGGAGAAAGGGGAACCCTCTTACACTGATGGTGGGAAAGCAAGTCGGTGCAGCCACTCTGGAGAACAGTGTGGAGATTACTCAAGAAATTAAAAATAGAACTTCCCTAAGACCCTGCAATTGCACTACTGGGTATTTACCCCAAAAAAGAAACAGATGGAGTGAAAAGAAGGGCCATCTCTACCCCCAAATTTATAGAAGCAATGTCCATGGTCGCCAAACAGTGGATAGAACCAAGATGCCCTTCAATGGACGATTGGATAAGGAATATGTGGTCCATATACACTATGGAGTATTAGGCCTCCATCAGAAAGGATGAATACCTAACATATGTAGCTACATGAATGGGACTGGAAGAGATTCTGCTGAGTGAAATAAGTGAAATAAGTCAAGCAGAGAGAATCAATTATCATAAGGTTCCACTTATGTGTGGAGCATAACAAATAGCATGGAGGACAAGGGGAGTTAGAGAGGAAAAGGGAGTTTGGGGAAATTGGAAGGGGAGGTGAACCATGAGAGACTATGGACTCTGAAAAACAATCTTGGGGTTTTGAAGTGGCGGGGGTGTGGGAGGTTGGGTACCAGGTGGTGGGCATTATAGAGAGCACAAATTGCATGGAGCACTGGGTGTGGTGAAAAAATAATGAGTACTGTTTTTCTGAAAATAAATCAATTGGAAAAGAAAAAAAAAAGCAAAAATGGGGGCATCACGTTTCCTGATTTTAAGCTTTACTTCAAAGCTATGATAACCAAGACAGCATGGTACTGGCAAAAAAATAGACCTATAGACCAGTGGAACAGAGTAGAGAGCCCTGATATGGACCCTCAACTCTATGGTCAAATAATCTTAGATGAAACAGAAAAAAATATACAGTGGAAAAAAGACAGTCTCTTCAATAAATGGTGCAGAGAAAACTGGGCAACTATACATAGAAGAATGAAACTGGACCATTCTCTTACACCGCACACAAAGATAAACTCAAAATGGATAAAAGACCTCAATGTGAGACAAAATCCATCAGAATCATAGGCAGTAGGAGAATATAGGCAGTAATCTCTTCGATGTCAGCCACAGCAAACTTCTTTCAAGATATGTCTCCAAAGGCAAAGGAAACAAAAGCCAAAATAAACTTCTGGGACTTCATCAAAATCTAAACCTTCTGCATAGCAAAGGAAACAGTCAACAAAACAAAGAGCAACCCAAGGATTGCGAGAAGATACTTGCAAATGACAGGACAGACAAATGGTTGATATCCAGGACCTATAAAGAACTCCTCAAACTCAACACACACAAAACAGACTATCATATTGTAAAAATGGGCAGAAGATATGAAGAGACACTTCTCCAATGAAGACATACAAATGGCTATCAGACACATGAAAAAAAGGTTCATCATCACTAGCCATCAGGCTGATGCACAACCGCATTGAGATACCACCTTACACCAGTTAGAATGGCCAAAATAAGCAAGACAGGAAACAACATGTGTTGGAGAGGATGTGGAGAAAGGGAAACCCTCTTACACTATTGGTGGGAACGCAAGTTGGTGCAGCCACTTTGGAGAACAGTGTGGAGATTCCTCAAGAAATTAAAAACAGAGCTATCCTATGACCCTGCAATTGAACTACTGGGTATTTACCCCAAAGATACAGATGGAGTGAAACGAAGGGTCATCTGTACCCCAATGTTTATAGCAGCAATGGCCATGGTCAACAAACTGTGGAAAAAATGAAGATGCACTTCAAAAGACGAATGGATAAGGAAGATGTAGTCCATATACACAATGGAGTATGATGCCTCCATCAGAAAGGTTGAATACCCAAATTTTGCAGCAACATGGACGGGACTGGAAGAGATTATGCTTAGTGGAATAAGATAAGCAGACAGAGTCAGTTATCATATTGTTTTACTTAAGTGTGGAGCATAAACAATACCATGGAGGACAAGGGAAGATGGAGAGGAGAAGGGAGTTGAGGGAAATTGGAAGCGGAGGTGAACCATGAGAGACTATGGACTCTGTAAAAGAATCTGAGGTCTTTGCATGAGTGGGGGTGGGAGTTTGGGGGAACCAAGTGGTGCTTATTAGAGACGGTATGGAGTGCATGAAACACTGGGAGTTGTGCTAAAACATTGAATACGGTTACACTGAAAATAATTTAAAAAATTAAACAGTTGTATGCCAATATGCTAAGCAACCTTTGTGAAATGGATGCATTTTTAGGAAAGTATAATCCCAAAATTGAACCGGGAAGAAATTCACAACATGAATAGACTTTTACCTAGTAACCAGATTGAAGCAGTGATCAAAAACCTCCCAATAAACAAGAGCCCAGGACTTGATGGATTCACAGGAGAAATCTACCAGACTTTCATAGAAGAAATAACATGTCTTCTCCTGAAGCTCGTTCCAAAAATTAAGCAGAAAGAAAACTTCCAGACCCTTTTTATGAAGGCAGCATTACCCTGCTCCACAAACCAGGCAAAGACCTCACCAAAAGGGAGAATTTCAGACCAATATCACTGATGAATATGGATATTAAGATTCTCAACAAGATCCTAGCTCACAGGATCCAACAGTACATTCAAAAGATGATCCACCATGACCAGGTGGGATCAATCCCTGGGTTGCAAGGATGGTTCAGCATTCACAAATCAATCAATGTCATAGAACAAATTATGAAGCGTAGAGAGGAGAACCACATGGTCCTCTCCATTGATGAAGAAAAAGCATTAGACAAAATCCAGCATACGGTCCTGATTAAAATGCTTCGAAGTATAGGGATAGAGGGAACATTAGTCAACTTCATAAAATGTTTCTATGAAAAACCCACAGTGAATATCATCCTCGATGGGTAAAAGCTGACAGGCTTCCCTTTGAGATCAGGAACATGACAAGGATGCCCACTCTCACCACTCTTGTTCTACAAACTATTTGAAATCCTAGCAACAGCAATCAGACAACAAAGAGAAATAAAAGGTATCCAAATTGGTAATGAAGAAGTCAAACACTCTCTCCTCACAGATGACATACTTTATATGGAAAACCCAAAACACCCCACCTCCAAACTACCAGAACTCATACAGCAACTCAATAATGTGGCAGGATACAAAATCATTGTACAGAAATCAGTGGCCTTCTTCTATATTATCAATGAAAATACAGAAAGGGACATTAGAGAATCAATTCCATTTACTACAGCACTGAGACCATAAGATACCTGGGAATAAACCATACCAAAGAAGTAAAGGATTTTTCTCGAGGAACTACAGAACACTCATGGAAAAAATTGAAGAAAACAAAAAAGACAGAAGACCATTCCATGCTCATGGATCAGAAGAATAAACTTTGTTAAAATGGATAAAAGACCTCAACGTAAGACAGGAATCCATCAGAACCCTAGAGGAGAACATAGGCAGTAATCTCTTCTATATCACCCACAGCAACTTCTTTCAAGATATGTCTCCAAAGGCAAAGGAAACAAAAGCCAAAATAAACTTTTGGGACTTCATCAAAATCAAAAGCTTCTGCACAGCAAAGGAAACAGTAAAAAAAAACAAAGATGCAACCCACGGAATGTGATAAGATATTTGCAAATGACAGTACAGACAAAAGGTTGATATCCAGGATCTATAATGAACTCCTCAAACTCAACACATAGGAAATAGGCAAATATATCAAAAAATGGGCAGAAGATATGAACAGACAATTCTCCAATGAAGACATACAAATGGCAATCAGACACATGAAAAAATGTACATCATCACTAGCCCTCAGGGTGATTCAAATTAAAACCACATTGAGATACCACCTTACACCAGTTAGAATGGCCAAAATTAACAAAACAAGAAACATGTGTTGGAGAAGATGTGGAGAAAGGGGAACCCTTTTACACTGTTGGTGGGATTGCAAGTTGGTGCAGCCTCTCTGGAGAACAGTGTGGAGATTCCTCAATAAATTAAAAACAGAAATTCCCTATGACCCTGCAATTGCACTCCTGGGTATTTACCCCAAAGATACAGATGTCATGAAAAGAAGGGCCATCTGTACCCTAATGTTTATAGCAGCAATGGCCACGGTCGCCAAACTATGAAAGAACCAAGATGCCCTTCAACGGACGAATGGATAAGGAAGATGTGGTCCATATATACTATGGAGTATTATGCCTCCATCAGAAAGGATGAATACCCAACTTTTGTAGCAGCATGGATGGGACTGGAAGAGATTATGCTGAATGAAGAAAGGCAGAGAGAGTCAATTATCATATGCTTTCACTTATTTGTGGAGCATAACAAATATCATGGAGGACAAGGGGTCTTAGAGAGGAGAAGGGAGTTGGGGGGAATTGGAAGGGGAGGTGAATCATGAGAGATTATGGACTCTGAAAAACAACTGAGGGGTTTGAAGTGGCAGGGGGGTGGGAGCTTGGGGTACCAGGTGGTGGGTATTATAGAGGGCACAGATTGCATGGAGCACTGGGTTGGTGAAAAAAATAATGAATACTGTTTTTCTGAAAATAAATAAATTAATTTAATTTAAAAAAACATTGTTAAAATGTTTATACTGGAGACAAGATGGCGGAGAAGTAGGAGGAGGCTCCCTTTCAACCTGGACCCTAAAGTGAGCTGATTACTTCTATTGAACTCCACTCACCGACAAAATCAGCCTGAGACCCGAATTATACACGTCTGGATCTCTACCGGAGCAGAAGACGCCAGTGGGCAGGTAAAGCGGAGTGGGAAAGTCGGACTGATATTGGAAGATAAACAAAAGGGGGAGGGTGCTACCAGAGGTGACCCACTGGAAAGTAATATCCCAATACGAGAGTGCCCTGCATCTGGGGACCAGCATTATCTCAGAAGTATGGTAGAAAGCACTCAAGAAGAGCAAAGGATCACTGGGGAGAAATTGCAGGAATCGGGGTGTTAGGGTCAGGGGCTTAAGTCCCCAGACCCAGGACAGCCACCCCTGGTGCAGAGCCAGAAAGAGTGCAGCAGAGAAACCAGGTCTTGGTCCCTGAACCACCAGCAAGCTCGCCTGAGAGCGTGTGGCGCCCAGCTCCCATGAGGGGCTGGGAGCCTCGCCAGCCAACAGAAGCACAGCCTTTTTGCAGTTCCCATGCAAGTGCCCTGCCATGCCATCAGAGTCCGAGTTATGCCCTGCGCCCTCCCCAGAGAGAGGTGGCACAGGCACCAGCCTGGTGCTCTCGGACCTGGAAAGACCAGGCACTCCCAGCTTGTGCCAGTGGGAAAATCTCAGTGTGCGATTGCTGCTTGGAACTTCTCTGGCAGTCTGGAGCTGCCCAGACAGCCTCCACTGCTGTGGTTTTGGGTACAAGCAAAAAATCTTGAGTCCCCAGGGACCGCGACTGGGAACCTGCTCTGCCAGTGTTGAAGGGGGGATTTATTTGGGCTCTGCAGCCAGATTGAGGCTTCTCTCTGAGACAGAGGTCAGGGTACAGTTTGCTTTCCTCTAAACCTACAAAAACCATCAAAAGCCCTCAAGGCAAGAGAGAAAAACAAAAGTGAAGAAATATAAAAACCTCCAGAGAACAAAAGCCTGAAAAAACCAGTTTCCTAAGAGCCCACCCCCTTGAGGGGGGTGGGAGGACTTAACTCAGAGAACATCATTGACTGAAAACCCACGTGGCAGGCCCCTCTCCCAGAAAACCAACTGGGAAAGGAAAAAAAAAAGACAACAAGAGAACAACCACAACTACTTCATAGGACAATTTTTATTATTAATTTCTTCCCACTATCCTGGCTCATTTTTTTAAAGATAATTTTTTATTATTATATAGAAAATTTTTTAACCTATTTACTGTCACAGTGAGATGTCCAGTACATCAAATTCCATAATAACCTTCTAACCTGAACTTTTTGATACATACACCTGTGTTTTCCTTTTGCATTTCTGTTTTTTAAATTTATTTTTTTAAATTTTAGTTTAGTTTAGTCTAGTTTATTCCTTTTTTTAATTTTTATTTTCTAATATTCATATAGAATTAAACTCCAAGGTAATCCCCTTTCCCCAATCAATGCCACCCCTATAGATAAAACAATTCCTAATCCCCCTTTATCTTAGGAAAGTGGAGTCTTTAACAAATATATCAAGATACATCCGGAAAAAAACAACAACAAAAATAAAAAACAAAAAACAAAAAACCTTCCTCACCACACTGAGAATTTACAACCACTCTACAATCTTTTTCTTCCACCAGTATTTCTGTGTTTTTTTTTATTTATATATTTGACAGAGAGAGATCACAAGTAGGCAGATAGGCAGGCAGAGAGAGAGAGAGGAGGAAGCAGGCTCCCTGCTGAGCAGAGAGCCTGATGCGGGGCTCGATCCCAGGACCCTGAGATCATGACCTGAGCTGAAGGCAGCGGCTTAACCCACTGAGCCACCCAGGCGCCCCTATTTCTGTGTTTTTGTGTTTGTCCTGATAGTATATAAATCTTACACTCGGGGTTCTTTCTGATGAGGTTATTTCTTTATTTGCATATATATATGCAAATATATATATATATTTTTTTCTCTCTTCTCATATACATTTATCAGTCTTTTTGTTTGTCTGTTTTTGTTTGTAAACTTCATAAATCTTACCTTGGAACCCATTTGGGCTGAAACTTCTCTTTTATCTCACCTTTCATTGTTGTCTCTCTCCCTCTCTCGTTTTCTTTTCCTTTTCTTTTTCCTCTCATTTGGGTGGGTAACTCTGATTGATTAGAAGCGTTCCAGGGTGCACCTTGACTGCACCACTGTCGATACATCCAGCTACACCCATTCAGCCATCTCTCACCAAAATGACTAGGAGGAGGAATGCCCAACAGAAGAAAAATACAAAAAATGGACCTTCTGCAACAGAGCTAATGGCTATCAACATAGATAATGTGTCAGAAAGAGAATTCAGGCTAACAATTATCCAAGCAATAGCTAGGTTGGAGAAAGCCATGAGTGACCAAAAGGAATTGATTAGAGCCGAACTTAAAACGACCAGAGATCACGTTTTCAATATTAGGGAAGAGCTGAAAACTACCAGGGATGAGCTTCACAATGCTCTCAATGTGTTCCCCTCTAATCTAAATTCTCTCAAAGCTAGAGTAACTGAGACAGAAGATAGAATTAGTGATCTGGAGAATGAACAGATTGAGAAAAAGTATCAGGAGGAAGCCTTAAACAAACAGCTTAGAGCCATGAAAACAGAACCACGGAAATAAATGATGCCATGAAATGTTCCAATGTCAGAATTATTAGAATCCCTGAAGGAGAGGAGAAAGAAAGAAGTCTAGAAGATATAGTGGAACAAGTTCTTCATGAAAATTTTCCGAATCTCGTGAATGGAACCAGCATTCCTGTATTAGAGGCCGAACGGTTTTCCCCCAAGATTACAGATTCTCAAAAGTCCTCGAGACACCTAGTAGTAAGAATGAAGAAATATAATTGTAGGCAGAACCTCTTGAAAGTAGCTAGGACAAAGAAGATCCTTACGTACAGAGGAAAGCCCATCAGAATAATGTCAGACCTCTAAACAGACACCTGG
Source organism: Mustela putorius furo (assembly GCF_011764305.1). Taxonomy (NCBI): domain Eukaryota; kingdom Metazoa; phylum Chordata; class Mammalia; order Carnivora; family Mustelidae; genus Mustela; species Mustela putorius. Next base: position 8,889,690 of record NW_025422169.1, on the reverse strand, counting down.
CAAGCCAGAGAGGGCTGGCAAGATATATTCAGGGCATTGAATGAGAAGAACATGCAGCCAAGAATACTTTACCCAGCAAGACTGACATTCAAAATGGATGGAGAGATAAAGAGTTTCCAAGACCGGCAAGACTTAAAAAACTATGCAACCACCAAGCCGACACAGCAGGAAATATTAAGGGGGTTCTATAAAAGAGGAAAAAACCCCAGAGTAGTATGAACAGAAATATAGAGACCATCTACAGAAAGAAAGACTTCAAAGGTAACACGATGTCAATAAAAACATATCTATCAATAATCATCCTAAATGTGAATGGCCTAAATGTGCACATAAAATGGCACAGGGTTGCAGACTGGATTAAATGGCAAGACCCATCCATATGTTGTCTACAAGAGACCCATTTTGAACCTGAAGATACACCCAGACTGAAAGTGAAGGGATGGAGAAGCATCTTTCATGCCAATGGGCCTCAAAAGAAGGCCGGGGGGGTAGCGATTCTCATATCAGATAAATTAGATTTTAAACTAAAGGCTGTAGTCAGAGATACAGAAGGACACTACATAATCCTTAAAGGGACTATCCATCAAGATGATCTAACAATTGTAAATATCTATGCTCCCAATATGGAAGCATCCAATTACATAAGAAAACTGTTAATCAAGATAAAGAGTCATATTGATATGAATACACTCATCATTGGAGATCTTAACATGCCTCTCTCAGAAATAGACAGATCATTGAAGCAGAAAATCAATAAAGAAACAAGAGCATTGAATGACACACTGGACCAGATGGACCTTATAAATATATACAGAACATTCCACCCTAAAACAACAAAATATTCATTCTTCTCAAGTCCACATGGAGCTTTCTCAAGAATAGACCACATACTGAGTCACAAAACAGTACTCAACCGATACCAAAAGACTGAGATTATTCCCTGCACATCCTCAGATCATAATGCTTTGAAACTGGAGTTCAATCACAAGGAAAAGTTCAGAAGGAACTCAAACACCTGGAAGCTAAAGACCACCTTGCTTAAGAATGCTTGGATCAACCAGGAGATCAAAGAAGAACTGAAATAATGCATGGAAACCAATGAGAATGAAGACACTTCGATCCAAAACCTATGGGATACAGCAAAGGCGGTCCTAAGGGGGTAATACATAGCCATCCAAGCATCCCACAAACAAACAAACAAACAAACAAAACTGAAAAATCCAGAACACAGCAGCTGTCTTTACACCTTAAAGAACTGGAGAATCAACAACAAAACAAACCAACTCCACACACAAGAAGGGAAATAATCAGGATTAGAGCTGAGATCAATGAGGTAGAAACCAGAGATACAGTAGAACATATCAGTGAAACTAGAAGCTGGTTTTTTGAAAGAATCAATAAGATCGATAAACCATTGGCCACACTAATCCAAAAGAAAAGAGAGAAAGCTCAAATTCATAAAATTATGAATGAAAAGGGAGAGATCACAACGAACACCAAGGAAATAGAAACAACTATCAGAAGTTATCAACAGTTATATGCCAATAAGCTAAGCAACCTAGATGAAATGGATGCATTCCTGGAAAACTATAAACTCCCAAAATTGAACCAGGAAGAAACTGACAATCTGAAGACCAATATCTAGTAATGAGGTTGAAGTGGTGATCAAAAACCTCCCAAAAAACAAGAACCCAGGCCCTGATGGATTCATTTGGGAATTCTATGAAACATTCAAAGAAGAAATAACACCTATTCTCCTGAAACTGTTTCAAAAAATTGAAGCAGAGAGAGATCGACAAGATGGCGGGGAAGTAGGAGGAGATGGCTTTTCAACCTGTACCCCAAAGTGAGCTGATTACCTACCAAAGAACTCCAATCACCCATGAAATTAGCCTGAGATCAGTATTATACACGTCTGGATCTCTACAGGGGCAGAAGACACCAGTGGGCAGGTAACGCGGAGTGGGAATGGGGGACTGATATCAGAAGATACACAAAAGGGGGAGGGAGCCACCAGAGGCGACCAGTTGGAAAGTAATACCCCAATAGGAGCGAGAGTGCCCGGCATCTGGGGACCAGCATTAACTTGGAGACTGGTGGAAAGCACTCCAAAAGAGCTAAGCATCTCCGGGGCGGGGGGGGGGGGGGGGGGAATTGTGGGAATCGGGATGGCTAGCGACAGGGGCTTAAGTCCCTGGTCCCAGGCAGCCTCCCCTGGTGCTGAGCCAGAGAGAGTGCAGCCGAGAAACCAGGTCTTGGTCCCTAAGCCGCCAGAGCACCTGAGAATGCATGGGTTCTGGCTCCCGTGAGGGGATGGGAGCCACGCTGGATGGCAGAATGCGTGAGTCCTGCTATAGAGCCTGACATACTCCCCTGAGAGAGGTATAAAGGCCCAGCCAGTGCCCTTTCATACGAGGCATTGTTTCAGAGCCTGCACCAAACTCTCCCCTGAGAGAGGTGCATGAAGGCCCAACCTGGTGCTCTCGGATCTGCACCTTGTTCTCAGAGCCTGAAACCTGCGCATGAACCTCAGCCTCCCCTGAAATTGGTGCATGCAAGCCGGGCGCTCTTAGACCCAGAAAGACCAGGCACTCCCAGCCCGGGCCAGCAGGAATATCTCAGTGTGTGATTGCTGCTTGGAACCTCTCTGGTGGTCTGGAGCTTCCCAGACAGCCGCCACTTCCTTGGCTTTGGGTACCCCAGGGACAGCGACTTGAAACCTGCTCTTCCAGTGGCCCATGGGGAACTTATTTAGACTCTGCAGCCAGACTGAGGCTTCTCTCTGAGAGGGAGATCAGGGTGTGGTTTGTTTTCCTCTAAAACTACAAAAACCATCAAAAGCAGTCAAAGTGAGAAAAAAAGTGAATAAACATAAAAACCTCCAGAGAACAAAAGTCTGAAAAAAAAACCAAAAACAGTTTCCTCAGAGCCCACCACCTTGAGGGGGGCGTGAGAACTTAACACAGGGAACATCACTGACTGACAACCCACGTGGCAGGCCCCTCCCCCAGAAAACAAACCAAGAAAGAAAAAAAAAAAGAGAGAGAGAGAAAAATAAAAAAGGACTACAAGAGTACAACCACTACTTCATAGGAAAAGTGTTCTTTTTCATTCATCCCCACTATTCTGGTTCATTTATATATATATATGTAATTTTATTAACCTATTTACCATCACAGCGAGCTGTCCAGTACATCAAATTCCATAATAACTTTCTAACCTGAACTTTTTGATACATACACCTATGTTTTCATTTTGCATTTCTATTTTTTTATTCCTACTTTTTTTTATATTTTAGTTTAGTTTAGTTTTTTTCCTTTTTATTTTTATTTTCTATTATTCATATAGAGTTAAACTTCAAAGTAGTCCCCTTTCCCCAAACAATACTACCCCTATAGGTAACTAATTTTTAATACCCCTTTATCTTAGGAAAGTTGAGTCCTTTAACAAAGATATCAAGATACATCCAGGAAGAATTAAAACAAACTTCCTCGCACACACTGAGAATTTATAACCACTCTCCAATCTTTATCTTCCACCAGTGTTTCTGTGTTTTTGTGTTTGTCCTGAGAGTATATAAATCTTACACATGGGGTTCTTTTTGACGAGGTTCTTCCTTTTTTTGTATATATATATTTTTTTTTTCTCTTGTCATATACTTTTATCAGTCTTTTTGTTTGTCTACTTCATAAATCTTACCTTGGGGCCCATTTGGGCTGAACTTTCTCTTTAATCTTCCCTTTCTTTCCTGTCTCTCTCTCTATCTCTTTTTTTGTTTTTGTTTTTGTTTTTCTTTTCTTTTGTCTCTCATTTGGGTGGGGAATCCTGATTGTTCAGAAGTGTTCCAGGGTGCACCTTGACTGCACCATGGTTGATACATCCAGCTACATCTGTTCAGTCATCTCTCACCAAAATGACTAGGAGGAGGAATGCCCAACAGAAGAAAAATACAGGGGATGGACCTCCTGCACTAGAGCTAATGGCTATCAACATAGACAATATGTTGGAAAAAGAATTCAGGTTAACAATAATCCAGGCAATAGCTAGTTTGGAGAAAGGCATGGATGACCAAACATAATTGATTAGGGCCAAGCTGAAAGCGATGAGACATGATGTTCACAATATTAGGGGCGGAGCTTAAAGCTACCAGGGAGAAGGTCCACAATGCTCTCAATGAGTTCCAATCTAATCTAAACTCTCTCAAAGCTAGGGTAACTGAGACAGAAGATAGAATTAGTGATCTGGAGGACAAACAGATAGAGAGAAAGGATCAGGAGGAAGCCTGGAACAAACAGCTTAGAAATCACAAAAACAGAATCAGGGAAATAAATGATGCCATGAAATGTTCCAACCTCAGAAGTACTGGAATCCCTGAAGGGGAGAAGAAAGAAAGATCTAGAAGATATAGTGGAACAAGTCCTTCAAGAAAATTTTCCCAATCTCGCGAATGGAACCAGAATTCATGTACTGGAGGCTAAATGGTCTCCACCCAAGAGTATACATTCCAAAAAAAAAAAAAAAAAAAAAACCCACCACGACACCTGATAGTCAAATTGAGGAATTATAATTGTAGGTATAATCTCCTGGAAGTTGCTAGGGCAAAGAGGCTCCTTACTTACATAGGAAAGCCCATCAATATAACATCAGACCTGTCCACAGAAGCCTGGCAAGCCAGAAAAGGCTGGCAAGATATATTCAGGGAACTAAATGAGAAGAACATGCAGCCAAGAATACTTTATCCATCAAGACTGACATTCAGAATGGATGGAGATATAAAAAGTTTCCAAGACCGGCAAGACTTAAAAGACTAGGCTCTCACCAAGCTGACACTGCAGGAAATATTAAGGAGAGCTCTATAAAAGAGTAAAAATCCTAAGAATATCACGGAAGAGAAATATAGAGACAATCTACAGAAAGAAAGACTTCAAAGGTAACTCGATGTCAATAAAAACGTATCTATCAATAATCAATCTCAATGCGAATGGCCTAAATGCGCCCATAAAACAGCACAGGGTTGCAGATTGGATAAAACGACAGAACCCATCCATATGTTCTCTACAAGAGACCCATTTTGAACCTAAAGATACACCCAGACTGAAAGTGAAGGGACGGAGAAGCATCTTTCATGCCAATGGGCCTCAAAAGAAGGCCGGGGTAGCGATTCTCATATCAGATAAATTAGATTTTAAACTAAAGGCTGTAGTCAGAGATACAGAAGGACACTACATAATTCTTAAAGGGACAATCCACCAAGATGATCTAACAATTGTAAATATCTATGCCTCTAATATGGAAGCATCCAATTACATAAGAAAACTGTTAATCAAGATAAAGAGTCATATTGATATGAATACACTAATCATAGGAGATCTTAACATGCCTCTCTCAGAAATAGACAGATCATTGAAGCAGAAAATCAATAAAGAAACAAGAGCATTGAATGACACATTGGAACAGATGGATCTCATAGATATATTCAGAACATTCCACCCTAAAACAAAAGAATACTCATTCTTCTCAAGAGCACAGGGAACCTTCTCAAGAATAGACCACATGCTGGGTCATAAATCAGGACTAAACTGATATCAAAAGACTGAGATTTTTCCCTGCATATTCTCAGATCATAATGCTTTGAAACTGGAGCTTAATCACAAGGAAAAGTACAGAAGGAACTCAAACACCTGGAAGCTAAAGACCATCTTGCTTAAGAATGCTTGGATCAACCAGGAGATCAAAGAAGAACTGAAACAAATGGAAACCAAAGAGAATAAAGACACTTCAATCCAAACCCTATGGGATACAACAAAGGCGGTTCTAAGGGGGAAATACATAGACATCCAAGCCTCCCTCAAAATTTTGAAAAATCCAGAATACACCAGATGTCTATACACCTTAAAGAACTGGAGAATCAACAAAAAAATCAAACCAACTCCACACATAAGAAGAGAAATCATCAAGATTAGAGCTGAGATCAATGAGGTAGAAACCAAAGATACAGTAGAACGTATCAATGAAACTAGAAGTTGGTTTTTTTTTTTTTGAAAGAATCAATAAGATCAATAAGGCACTGGCCACACTAATCCAAAAGAAAAGAGAGAAAGCCCAAATTCACAAAATTATAAATGAAAACGGAGAAATCACAACTAACAACGAGGAAGTAGAAACAATCATCAGAAGTTATTATCAATAGTTATATGCCAATAAGCTTAGCAACCTTGATGAAATGGATGCATTCTTGGAAAACTATAAACTTCCAAAATTGAACCAGGAAGAGATCGACAACCTGAATCGACCGATATCTAGTAACGAGATATAAGCAGTGATCAAAAACCTCCCAAGAAACAAGAGCCCAAGACCTGATGGATTGCTTGGGGAATTCTACCAAACTTTCAAAGAAGAAATAACATCTATTCTCCTGAAGCTGTTTCAAAAAATTGAAGCAGAAGGAAAACTTCCAGACTCTTTCTATGAAGCCAGAATTACCCTGATCCCCAAACCAGGCAAAAACCCTACCAAAATGGATAATTTCAGACCAATATCACTGATGAATATGGATGCTAAGATTCTCAACAAGATCCTTGCAAACAGGGTCAAACAGCACATTAAAAAGATTATCTACCATGACCAGGTGGGATTCATCCCTGGGCTACAAGGATGGTTCAACATTCATAAATCAATCAATGTCATTGAAAAAATTAATATGAGAAGAACCACATGGTCCTCTCAATCAATGCAGAAAAAGCACTTGAAAAAATCCAGCATCCATTCGTGATTAAAACGCTGCAAAGTATAGGGATAGAGGGAACATTCCTGAACTTCATCATAACTATCTATGAAAGACCCACAGAAAATATCATCCTCAATGGGAAAAAGCTTGCAGCCTTCCCGTTGAGATCAGGATCACGACAAGGATGCCCACTCTCACCAGTCTTGTTCAACATAGTATTAGAAGTCCTAGCAACAGCAATCAGACAACAAAGAAAAATAAAAGGTATCCAAATTGGCACTGAAGAAGTCAAACTCTCTCTCTTTGCAGATGACATGATTCTTTATATGTAAAACCCAAAAGACTCCACCCCCAACTACTAGAACTCATACAGCAATTCAGCAACGTGGCAGGATACAAAGTCAATGTATCCTGTATCCACAGAAATCAGTGGCTTTTTTATGCACTAATAATGAAAATACAGAAAGGGAAATCAGAGAATCATTCCATTTACTATAGCACTAAGAACCATAAGATACCTGGGAATAATCCTAAACAAAGAGATAAATGTTCTGTACTCAAGGAACTACAGAATTCTCATGAAAAAAATTGAAGAAGACCCTGAAAGATGATAGACCATTCCATGCTCTTGGATCGGAAGAATAAACATTGTTACAATGTCGATAATGCGTGGAGCAATCTATACTTTTAATGCTATTCCAATCAAAATTCCACCAGTATTTTTCAAAGAGCTGGAGCAAATAATCCAAAAAATTTGTATGGAATCAGAAGAGATCCCGAATCACTAAGGAAATTTTGAAAAACAAAAATAAAAATGAGGGGAATGACAATACCTGATTTCAAGGTTTACTACAAAAGCTGTGATCACCAAGACACCATGGAACTCGCATAAAAACAGACACACAGACCGGTGGAACAGAGTAGAGAGCCCAGATATGGACCCTGAACTATATGGTCAAAAAATCTTCGACAAAACAGGAAAAAATATACAGTGGGAAAAAGTCGGTCTCTTAAATAAATGGTGCTGGGAACAATAGGCAGCTATATGTAGAAAAATGAAACTCGACCATTCTCTTACACCGTACACAAAGATAAACTCAAAATGGATAAAAGACCTCAATGTGAGGCAGGAATCCATCAGAATCCTAGAGAAGAACATAGGCAGAAATCTCTTTGAGATCAGCCACAGCAACTTCTTTCAAGATATGTCTCCAAAGGCAAGGGAAACAAAAGTGAAAATGAACTTTTGGGGCTTCATCAAAATCAAAAGCTTCTGCACAGCAAAGGAAACAGTCAAGAAAACAAAGAGGTAACCCACGGAATGGGAGAAGATATTTGCACATGACAGTACAGTCAAAAGGTTGATGTCCAGGATCTATAAATAACTCCTCAAACTCAACACACACAAAACAGACAATCATATCAAAAAATGGGTAGAAGATATAACAAGACACTTCTCCAATGAAGATGTACAAATGGCTATCAGACACATGAAAAATGTTCATCATCACTAGCAAATTAATACCACATTGAGATATCACCTTACACCAGTTAGAATGGCCAAAATTAGCAAGACAGGAAACAATATGTGTTGGAGGGGATGTGGAGGAAGGTGAACCCTCTTCCACTATTGGTTGGAATGCAAGTTGGTGCAGCCTCTTTGGAGATCAGTGTGGAGATTTCTGAAGAAATAAAAAAATAGAACTTCTCTATGACCCTGCAATTGCACTCCTGGTTATATACCCCAAAGATACAGATGTCGTGAAAAGAAGGGCCATCTGTACCCCAATGATTATAGCAGCAATGGCCATGGTCACCAAACTGTGGATAGAAACAAGATGCCCTTCAATGGACGAATGGATAAGGAAGATGTGGTCCATATACACTATGGAGCATTATGCCTCCATCAGAAAAGACGAATACCCAACTTTGGTAGCAACATGGATGGGACTGGAAGAGATAATGCTGAGTGAAATAAGTGAAGCAGAGAGAGTCATTTATCATATGGTTTCACTTATTTGTGGAGCATTACAAATAGCATGGAGGACATGGGGAGATAGAAAAAGGGAGTTGAGGGAAATTGGAAGGGGAGGTGAACCATGAGAGACTATAGACTCTGAAAAAACATCTGAAGGGTTTGAAGTGGAAGGGGGTGGGACGTTGGGGTACCAGGTGGTGGGTATTATAGAGGGCACGGATTGCATGGAGCACTGGGTGTGGTGAAAAAAGTAATAAATACTGTTATGCTGAAAATAAATTAATTAATTAAAAAACTGAGGGTTTTGAAGGGGTGGGGGTTGGGAGGTTGGGGTACCAGGTGGTGGGTATAATAAAGGGCATGGATTGCATGGAGCGCTGGGTGTGGTACAAAAACAATGAATACCGTTATGCTGAAAATAAATTAATAAAATTTAAAAAAAACCATCTTGTGGGAAAAAATATCTATACTGCCTAGTGCAATCGATCCTTTTAATGCCATTTGGATGAAAATTCCACCGGTATCATTCAAAGACCTGGAGCAAACACATGCCTAAAATTTGTGTGGAATCAGAAAAGACCCCGTATTGCTAAGAAATGCCAAAAGAAAAATAAAACTGGGAGCATAATGTTGCCTGATTTCAAGGGTTACTATGATGATGTGATCACCAAGGCAGCATGGGACTGGCATAAAAACAGACACATAGACCACTAGAACGGTGTAGAGAGTTCAGATAGGGATCATCAGCACTATGGTCAAATAGTCTTCAAGAAATCAGGAAAAAAATATACAGTGGAAAAATGACAGTCTCTTCAATAAATGGTGCTTGGAAAACTGGGCAGCTATATGTAAAAGAATGAAAGTCGACCATCCTCTTACACCATACACAAAGATAAACTCATAATGGATAAAAGACTTCAATGTGAGACAGGAATCCATCAGAATCCTAGAGGAGAACATAGACATTAACCTCTTCAACACTGGCCATAACAACTTCTTTCAAGGTATGTCTCAAAGACAAAGAAAACAGAAGTGAAGATGAACTTTGGGGACTTCATCAGGATCAAATACTTCTGTACAGCAAAGGAAACTGTCAATGAAACAAAGAGGCAACCCACAGATTGCGAGAAGATATTTGCAAATGACAGTACAGACAAAAGGTTGATATCTAGGATCTATAAAGAACTCCTCAAACTCAACACACACAAAACAGACAATCATATAAAAAATTGGACAGAAGATAGGAACAGACACCTCTCCAATGAAGACATAGAAATGGCTATCAGACACATGAATAAGTGTTCATCATCACTAGCCAACAGGGAAATTGAAATTAAAACCACATTGATAGCACCTTACACCAGTTAGAATGGCCAAAATTAGCAAGACAGGAAACATGTGTTGGGGAGGATGTGAAAGGGGAAACCTCTTACACTGCTGTCCGGAATACAAGTTGGTACAGGCACTTTGGAGAAAAGAATGGAGATTCCTCAAGAAATTAAAAACAGAGCTTCCCAATGACCTTGCAATTGCACTACTTGGTATTTACCACAAAGATACAGATGTAGTGAAAAGAAGGGCCATCTGTACCCTAATATTTAGAACAGCAATAGCCATGGTCGCCAAACTGTGGATAGAACCAAGATGCTCTTCAAAGGACAAAAGGATAAGGAAGATGTGGGCCATATACACTATGGAGTATTATGCCTCCATCAGAAGGAATGAATACCCTACTTTTGTAGCAACATGGATGGGACTAGAAGAGATTCTACTGAGTGAAATAAGTCAAGCAGAGAGTGTCAATTATCATATGGTTTCACCTATGTGTGGAGCACAACAAATAGCATGGAGGACAAGGGGAGATGGATAGGAGAAGGGAGTGGAGGGAAATTGGAAGGGGGGGTGAACCATGAGAGACTATGGACTCTGAAAATGAATTGGAGGTATTTAAGGGGCAGAGGGTTGGGGGGTTGTGGGAACCAAAAGGTGAGTATTATAGAGGGCATGGATTGAATGGAGCACTGGATGTGGTTCTAAAACAATGAATAGGGTTACACTGAAAAGAGATTTAAAAAATGAACAGTTGTATGCCAATAAGCTAGGCCCCCTAGATGAAATGGATGTATTCCCAGAAAACTATACAATCCCAAAATTGAACCAGGAAGACAGCACAACTTGCATAGATCGTTAACCAGTAACGGTATTGAAGTCATGACCAAAAACCTCACAAAAGTTCCATCCACGTCCTCTGTTGATGGACATCTAGGTTCTTTCCATAGTTTGGCTATTGTGGACAGTGCTGCTAAAAACATTCTGGTGCATGGGCCCCTTCTGATCACTACATTTGTATCTTTTGGGAAAATACCCAGTAGTGCAATTGATGGGTCATAGGGTAGTTCTATTTTCAACATTTTGAGGAACTTCCATGCTGTTTTCCAGAGTGGTTTCACCCGCTTGCATTCCCACCAACAGTGTAGGAGGGTTCCCCTTTCTACGCATCCTCGCCAGCATCTGTCATTTCCTGACTTGTTAATTTTAGCCATTCTGACTGGTGTGAGGTGATATCTCATTGTGGTTTTGATTTGTATTTCCCTGATGCCGAGTGATATGGAGCACTTTTTCATGTGTCTGTTGGCCATCTGGATGTCTTCTTTGCAGAAATGTCTGTTCATGTTCTCTGCCCATTTGTTGATTGGATTATTTGTTCTTTGGGTGTTGAGTGTGCTAAGCTCTTTACAGATTTGGACACTAGCCCTTTATCCGATATGTCATTTGCAAATATCTTCTCCCATTCTGTCAGTTGTCTTTTGGTTTTGTTAACTGTTTCTTTTGCTGTTCAAAAGCTGTTGATCTTGATGAAATCCCAATAGTTCATTTTTGCCCTTGCTTCCCTTGCCTTTGGCGATGTTCCTAGGAAGATGTTGCTGCGGCTGAGGTTGAAGAGGTTGTTGCCTGTGTTCTCCTCAAGGATTTTGATGTATTCCTTTCTCACATCGAGGTCCTTCATCCATTTTGAGTCTATTTTTTGTGTGTGGTGTAAGGAAATGGTCCGATTTCATTTTTCTGCATGTGGCTGTCCAATTTTCCCAACACCATTTATTGAAGAGACTTTTTTCCATTGGACATTCTTTCTTGCTTTGTCGAAGATTAGTTGACCATAGAGTTGAGGGTCTAGTTCTGGGTTCACTGTTCTGTTCCATTGATCTGTGTGTCTGTTTTTGTGCCAGTACCATGCTGTCTTTATGATGACAGCTTTGTAATAGAGCTTGAAGTCCGGAATTGTGATGCCCCCAACTTTGGCTTTCTTTTTCAATATTCCTTTGGCTATTCGAGGTCTTTTCTGGTTCCTTGTAAATTTTAGGATTATTTGTTCCATTTCTTTGAAAAAGATGGATGGTACTTTGATAGGAATTGCATTAAATGTGTAGATTGCTTTAGGTAGCACAGATATTTTCACAATATTTATTCTTCTAATCCCAGAGCATGGAACATTTTTCCATTTCTTTGAGTCTTCCTCAATTTCTTCCATGAGTACTTTATAGTTTTCTGAATATAGATTCTTTGCCTCTTTGGTTAGGTTTATTCCTAGGTATCTTATGATTTTTGGGTGCAATTGTAAATGGGACTAGAGGGTATCATGCTTAGCAAAATAAGTCAAGCAGAGAAAGAAAACTACCATATGATCTTTCTGATATGAGGAGGTGGAGATGCAATGGGCGGGAGAGGTTAAGGGGTAGGAGAAGAATAAATGAAACAAGATGGTATTGGGAGGGAGACAAACCATAAGTGACTCTTAATCTCATGAAACAAACTGAGGGTTGCTAGGGGGATGGGGGTTGGGTGAAGAGGGGTTGGGTTATGGACATTGGGGAGGTTATGTGCTATGAGGAGTCCTGTGAAGTGTGTAAACCTGGTGATTCACATACCTGTACCCTCAGGGATAAAAATATATATTTATAAAAAATAAATAAAATTAAAAAGGAAAAAAAATCTGCCACCCCAACAAAAAGAGCCCAGGATCTGACGAATTTTCTGGGCACTTCTACCAAACCTTCAGAGAAGAAGTAACACCTCTTCTCCTGAAGCTCTTTCCAAAAATTGAAGCAGAAGGAAAACTTCCATATACTTTTTATGAGGCCAGCATTATGCTCATCCCGAAACCAGGCAAATAACTCACCAAAAAGGATAAATGTTCATCATCACTAGCCATCAGGGAGATTCAAATTAAAACCACATTGAGATATCACCTTACACCAGTTAGAATGACCAAAATTAGCAAGACAGGAAACAACATGTGTTGGAGAGGATGTGGAGAAAGGGAAACCCTCTTCCACTGTTGGTGGGAATGCAAGTTGGTGCAGCCTCTTTGGAGAACAGTGTTGGAGAATCCTCAAGAAATTAAAAACAGAACTTCCCTATGACTCTGCAATTGCACTCCTGGGTATTGACCCAAAAGATACAGGTGGAGTGAAAAGAAGGGTCATCTGTACCCCAATGTTTATAGTAGCAATGGCCACGGTCGCCAAACTGTGGAAAGAACCAAGATGCCCTTCAACGGACAAATGGATTAGGAAGATGTGGTCCATATACACTATGGAGTATGATGCCTCCATCAGAAAGGATGAATCCCCAACTTTTGTAGCAACATGGACGGGACTGGAAGAGATTATGCTAAATGAAATGAGTCAAGCAGAGAGTCAATGATCATATGATTTCACTTATTTGTGGAGCATAACAAATAGTATGGAAGGCATGGGGAGTTAGAGAGGAGAAGGGAGTTGGGGTAAATTGGAAAGGTAAGTGAACTATGAGAGAGTATGGACTCTGAAAAACAATCTGAGGGGTTTGATGTTGCGGTGGTGTGGGAGGTTGGGGTACCAGGTAGCGGGTATTATAGAGGGCACAGATTGCATGGAGCACTGGGTGTGGTGAAAAAATAATGAATACTGTTATGCTGAAAATAAATTAATTAATAAATAAAGAAATTTTAAAAAAAGCTTGCTGCCTTCCCGTTGAGATCAGGAACATGACAAGTATGCCTACTCTCACCACACTTGTTCAACTAAGTATTAGAAGTCCTAGCAACAGCAATCAGACAACAAAGAGAAATAAAAGGTATCCAAATTAGCAATGAAGAAGTCAAACACTTCGCAGATGACATCATTCTTTATAGGGAAAACCCAAAAGACTCCACCCCCAAACTACTAGAACTCATACAGCAATTCAGCAACGTGGCAGGATACAAAGTCAATGTACAGAAATCAGTGGCTTTCGTATACACTAACAATGAAAATACAGAGTGGGAAATTAGAGATTTACTACAAAGCTGAGATCATCAAGATAGCATGGTATTGGCATAAAAAAAAGACACATAGACTAGTGGAACAGAGTAGAGAGCCCAGATATGGACCCTCAACTCTATGGGCAAATAATCTTTGACAAAACAGGAAAACATATACAGTGGGAAAAAGTCAGTCTCTTCAATAAATGGTGCTGGGTAAACTGGGAAGCTCTATGTAGAAAAATGAAACTCGACCATTCTCTTACACCGTACACAAATATAAACTCAAAATGGATAAAAGACCTCAACATGAGACAGGAATCCATCAGAACCCTAGAGGAGAACATAGGCAGTAATTTCTTCGATATCAGCCACAGCAACTTTTTTCAAGAAATGTCTTCAAAGACAAAGGAAAAAAAGTGAAAATGAACTTTTGGGACTTCATCAAAATCAAAAGCTTCGGCACAGCAAAGGAAACATTTAAGAAAACAAAGAGGCAACCCACGGAATGGGAGAAGATATTTGCAAATGACAGTACAGACAAAAGGTTGATATCCAGGATCTATAAAGAACTCCTCAAACTCAACACACACAAAACAGACAATTATATCAAAACAGACAATCATATCCAAAAAAATCAGAAGATATGACAAGACACTTCTCCAATCAAGACATACACATCGCTATCAGACACATGAAAAAATGTTAATCGTCACTAGCCATCAGGGAGATTCAAATTAAAACCACATTGAGATATCACCTTACACCAGTTAGAATGACCAAAATTAGCAAAACAGGAAACAACATGTGTTTGAGAGGATGTGGAGAAAGGGGAACCCTCCTCCACTGTTGGTGGGAATGCAAGTTGGTACAGCCTCTCTGGAGAACAGTGTTGGAGAATCCTCAAGAAATTAAAAACAGAACTTCCCTATGACCCTGCAATTACAGTCCTGGGTATTGACCCGAAAGATACAGGTTGAGTGAAAAGAAGGGTCATCTGTACCCCAATGTTTATAGCGGCAATGGCCGCGGTCGTCAAACTGTGGAAAGAACCAAGATGCCCTTCAACGGACAAATGGATTAGGAAGATGTGGTCCATATACACTATGGAGTATTATGCCTCCATCAGAAAGGACGAATCCCCAACTTTTGTAGCAACATGGACGGGACTGGAAGAGATGATGCTGAGTGAAGTAAGTCAAGCAGAGAGAGTCAATGATCATATGGTTTCAATTATTTGTGAAGCATAACAAATAGCATGGAGGACATGGGGAGATGGAGAGGAGAAAGGAGTTGGGGGAAATTGGAAGGGGAGGTGAACAATGAGAAACTATGGACTCTGAAAAACAATCTGAGGGTTTTGAAGGGGCGGGGGTGGGAGTTTGGGGGAACCAGGTGGTGGGTATTGGAGAGGGCACGGATTGCATGGAGCAATGGGTGTGGTGCAAAAGCAATAAATACTGTTATTCTAAAAAAATAAATTAATTAAAAAAAGAAGAAGATGATGTGGGTGAATGAATACACACACACACACACACACACACATATAGAAATATATATATATATAAAATCACTCATCAGTGAATGGACATTTGGACTCCCTCCATTGTTTTACTATGGTTGATAATGTGCTGTGGTTGATAATGTTACGATCGTTGATAATGCTGCTGTAAATATCACGGTGCTTGTACCACACAGAATGTACATTTTTGTGCCCTTTAAGCAAATACCTAGGAGGACAATTGCTAGATCCTAGAGTTGTTCTGTTCTTAGGTTTTGGAGGACACACAATTTTCTTTTCCAGAGTGGCTGCAACAACCCACATGTCCACCAACAGTTTAGGAGCGTTCCATTTTAGGGTGGTTTTTTTTTTAAGATTTTATTTATTTATTTGACAGAGAGAGATCAGAAGTAGGCAGAGAAGCAGGCAGAGAGAGAGAGAGCGTGAAGCAGGCTCCCTGCTGAGCAGAGAGATTAAGGCAGGGTTCCATCAGAGGAACCTAGGATCATGACCTGATCCAAAGGGAGTTGCTTAACCCACTGAGCCACCCAGGTGCTCCTGAGGGTTCCACTTTAAGCAGAACATTCCCTGCCAGCCATTTCCTATGGAGGAAATGTAAAACCTGAGGGATAACCTGACTCACTGAGCATCAGGCAAGCAGCCACAGAAATTCACCCCAGGATTCCTGACACCAAGTCCCTTGAAGCCACCAGAATGCCTTTATCCAGGGAAATTCCCAAACACTCTCCTTCACCACCCACCCACAGAACCCACCAACTGCACAGAAAATAGAGCATGCCCAACCATATATAGCTGTTTGAGTGCATGTAGGAAGACAAGCATCCCTTTTACATTGTCCAAGGCTCCTTGGAATCATTTTGAATTTTCCCTCACCCCTCATTGGAACTCTTTGGATGCAAAGACCAATCCATTAGGATACATCACCTTGGACAAAGGAGAAGCCATCATCCAAGTCTCTATCTGACCCAAACATCCACCTCACTCTAGATGCTGGCCACAGCCTAGGCCCAGTGGAATAAACACTGCTAGATGAAGGAATGCTTTCTATATTCAAAACGCACACCAGTCAATCTCATCTTCCCTTTTGAATCCAAGGGATTACCTAGGAAAGAGATGGTCCAAACCTTTGTAATCCAGAAATAAACAGAGAAAATGATATCCCTGCCAGGTGTTCCCTGCAGAGAAACTCAGAAACTCTGGCACCCACACTAGATTGCTTACAGCTGGTCCAGTGTGCCAAGTGTGAACTCCACCAGAGACAAGAGAAAAGCCCAGGAGGTTTGGGGTGAAAGAGAAGTTTTACCTCCTGTCCTGGCATGGATGTGACATTGTGCCCCACCGGCCTGCTGACTTCTCTGAATGCTGAAGTCCTGGGACAAGCTGCATGACTGGCTCAGATGCTGATTTTCAAAGTTCAGGTCTTGTGGAGCCAGAGTGAAGAAGGTTTGTCAGGTGCGGATAAGCAGGCGTCTCCCACCTAGTCTTCACACCTGCTCCAATTCCTGGGAGAAGGAGAGACACATGCTTATTTCTTAAGTGGTCATCCACTTCCTTCTCAAGCCGACCAATGCCCTTGTCCTTTTTGGAGAAACAAACATACTCTTCCAAACAAACACTCAACTCCTCAGTTCCAAATGCACCATGAGTCAGGTTTGGTTTCCCCCGGCTCCAGAGCCCAGCTGGGAGGACCCTCCTGAGCCATCCTGACAGCAGACTACCAGCAAACCTGGGGAAACAGGGCGCAATGCTGAGTGGGGGCCCGGCTCCAGTGTTTCTTATGACCACTCTTAAGCCTGGAGAAACAGAGACTATACAGCTCACCACTCCGTCCTGCAGAAACAATCTGTAGTTCCTCAGGATTCAGGGTCTCTCACCCAGCACCTCCCCACTGCCCTCAGAGCCAGCAGGCAGCACTGACTCTTCTTCAGGTGGGTTTCCCATGGCAGCTCACCACAGCCTCCAGTGGTCGCAAGCAGCATTGCCACCCCTACCGTGCTCTCTCGAACCACAGCTCACTCACCACCTCCAGTGGCATGAACTGGCACTGTTGGGCTTTCCACAGACTCCTAAAGCAGCCCCCAAACCCTCCACAGGTGTAAAACCACACTGGCACTGTCCCTCCAGATTGGGGTCCTCTGGGCCACACCCCAGGTGTCCGCCTGCCACCCAGGAGGAAACTGTACCATTCGAAGCTGAGCAAAACCCTCAGAATGGAACAAACCCACATGACTCCCTGAGGACACCCCCAACTTCGATGGTCCCCGCAGTCACAAACTCATTCTGATGTGCTTCCTGACCCCCATGTTTGACTCAGCCTCTGGGGATCCAGCCTCAGCACCAGGAGGTAGGGCCAGAATACCCCTAAGCCCTAACCCAAACCCTAGGTTGTGTTTTCAGGCTTCCATGCCCAGAGACATGGCCAAAAATCCCTCCAGATTGGGAACCCCTGAGCCACAACCAAGGACTCCGCCTACCATCCATGTTCTCCTCGGTGCCCTTCGGAGCTACCCAGAACCCTCAGACCAGGAGAAGCCCACATGCATTCCAGAGGCCGCCATCACCTCTGATGGCCCACATGGCAACAAAACCCAGAGATTGACATACCACTTGACCCCCATCCTTGACTCAGCCCATGGGAGATCCCGCCTCAGCACTGACAGTTTGGGCCTGCCATGGCCCTAGGCCCTAACCCTAATCGTACGTTGGCTTTTCAGGCTTCTGTCCCCAGAGACCTGTCCCCCAAGCCCTCCAGATTGGGGACCCCAGGGCCACACCCCAAGAGTTCACCTGCCACTCAGGAGGAAACCACACCCACGCAGAACCCTCAGAACAGAACAAACCCGCATGATTCGCTCAGACCACCCCCACCTCCAGCGGCCCACCCGGGCACAAAACCAAGCCCCTGATGCACTACTGGACCCCTGTCCTCAACTCTGCCCCCTGGGGATCTGCTTCAGTATGGGCATATTGGACCTGTCATACTCCTGGGCCCTAATAGTAACCCTAGGGTAGTTTCTCAGGCTTCTGTCCCCATAGAACTAGCCACCAATCCCTCCAGATTATGGACCCCTGAGCCACAGCCCAGGACACCGCCTGCCACCCAGGAGGAAACCGTGCTGCTTGGAGCTGTGCACAACCCTCAGAGTGGGAGAAACCTGCATGCCCTCCTTGAGACCCACCCCCACTTTTGGCTCCCCACCAGACCACAAACATGCAGACTGGTGCTCAGCTGGATCCCCCTCCCTCAACTCTGCCTGCGGGGCCCTCTCCCTTCCTGGGGACCCTCAGGGGAGCCGCATGGGCCCGACCCATGTTCCCGGATGGTCACATCAACACCGAGTGAGAAAGAGCTCTAGATTGCATGTGCCAGCATGGCCTGAATCACTGCCCAATGCTGGCCAATTCTCACAGCTTTCTGCACAAATCGATATCAATTTGGGCAGAAAAAAACGTCAGATTTAGCCAGAAAAACCCAGCGAACTTGCATTTATCAGCATGGGCTGTCAGGTCCACTGCCTGAGCCTGGCCTGGGGCCCCAATATTTGCAGTCCAAGCCCTGCAAAAAAGCCCTCTGTGAGGCAGGTGCACGTGATGCCAACCACTCCCGCTCCCTTTGAGGTGCGGGCCCTGGCACTGGCAGATCACATCTGCGATGCCCCTAGGCCCTTGCCCTAAACCTAGGTTGGGTTTTCAGGTTTCCATCTCCAGTGGCCAGTAGACTGAGTCCTCCACACCAGGGACCCCAGAGCCACACTGCAGGAGTACACCTGCCCCCAGGAGGAAACCGGGTCGTTAGGAGCTGTGGGAGAGGGAGAAGGGGAGAAACCTGCATGCCCTCCCCAGTCCACCCCCACCCTTGACTCACCACTGGGCTGCAAAAACGGAGGCTGAGTAGCTTTTCAGGCTTCTGTCCCCAGAGACCTGGCCCATGAGCCCTCCAGATTGCAGACCCCTGAGCCACACCCCAAGACTCTGCCTGCCACCCAGGAGGAAACTGTACCTTTTGGAGCCTCCCAAAACCCTCAGAGCGGGAGAAACCTTCATGTCCCCCCAAGGCAACCCCAACCTTCGGCGCCCAGCTGAGCCACAAACATGGAGCCTGATGCTCAGCCAGAACCCCTGCCTCAACTGTGTCCAAAGAAAACCCTCTATGTGGGGGCCCTCGAGGGAGTCTCATGGTCCTGGCCCATGTTTCCAAGATGTCCACTATAAGCACCTAGTGAGAAATTGCTCTAGACTCGGGTGCCAGTGTTGCCTGAATTGCCACCCAACAACAACCATTTCTCATGATCTCTCTGCCAAATTGATATCGACTTGAACAGAAAGCTTGTGAGAATTGGCTGGAAAACCCCCATCAAACTTGCTGCCAGTGACTCGGAGCCAGAGGGCAACCGCCTGGGCCTGGCATGGGGTCTGGAGTAGTGCAACCCGAACCCCGCAAGAAAGCCATCTACGAGCCAGGTGCACATATGCCCAACCCTTCCGGCTGCTCAGTCCCCGGGTGTGCTAACCCTGGTGCTGGCAGATCAGGCCTGCCATGCCTCCAGACCCTCAACCTAATGCTCAATTGGGTTTTCAGGCTTCCATCCCCAGGGGCCTGTCCCCTGAGCCTTCCAGATTAGGGATCCCAAAAACACACCCCAAGAGACCGCCTGCCACCCAGAAGGACAGCCGTGCCTTTTGTAGCTGTGCAGAACACTCAGACAGGGAGAAACCTGCATTCCAACCTGAGGAAACACCCACCTGTGGCAGCCCCCTGGCCCCAAATCGGCGCCTGATGTACCGCCTAACCACCACCCTCAATTCACCCTCTAGAGAGTCTCACCATAGCTTGGTTTTTCAGGCTTCTGTTCCCAGAGACCTGGGCCCCCATGCTCTCCAGATCCCGGACCCCTGAACCACACCCCAGGACTCCACTGCCACCCAGGATGAAACTGCTGTTCAGAGCTGCCCAAAACCCTCAGAGTGAGAGAAAACCTGCATGCCCTTCTAAGGCCACACACATCCATCGCCCCACCAGGCCACAAACAAAGAGGGTGATGCTCAGCCTTACCCCTCCCTCAACTCTGCTCCTGGGATGCTCCCCTGGTGGGGCTACTCGGTGGAGCCACGTGGGACCAGCCCGTGCTCCCGCATGGCCATGAAATGTACCTAGAGACCAAGCCACACGTGCAGCCCATAAAGCTGCCCATGCTGGCCAATTCTCATAAGCTTTATGCCCAAATCAATATCAATTTGGGCAGAAAAATTGTCATAATTGTCAGGAAAATGCCAAGAGACCTTGTTTGGGCAACTAGGCTGTGGCCTAGGCCTGGGCCAGAGTCCCGATTGGTTGCAGACCAAACACTGAGAGAAAGCTCTCTGCGAGGCAGGTGCATGTGGGTCAACCGCTCCTGCTACTCAGCCCCCTGGGATGCCCACGGTGGCACTGGCAGATCAGATCTGTCATGCCCCTAGGCCCTGGAACCATAGCTTAGTTTGGTTTTCAGACTTTCATCCCCAGGAGCCTGTCCCTGAGCCCTCAAGATTGGGGACCCCAGAGCCACATCCCAGGAGTACACCTGCCATCCAGGAGGAAACCATGCCATTCATAGCTGTGCAAAACCCTCAGAGCAGGAGATACCTGCATATCCCCCTCAAACCACCCTCACCACCAGCATCCCAATGGGCAACAAACACAGAGGGTGACACTCAGTCAGACACCCTCCCTCAGCTCTACCCCTGGAAAGCTCCGGTGCACGGGGGCCCTCAGGGGAACCGGGTGGGCCTGGCCCATGTTCCTGGATGGCCGAGACACCCACCTAGCTAGAAAGAGCTGTAGAGCGGTGCCACCATGGCCCAACTTGCTGCCCAACCACAATATCAATTTGGACAGAAAGCTTATAAGAATTGGACACAAAAAACCCAGGAGCTCGCTTCTGGTGTCATTGGCCCACAGGGCTGCGCCTGGGCCTGGTCCAGGGTCCCGAATGTCGCAGCCTGAACCCTGAGAGATAGCCCCCTTCGAGCCAGGCATATGGGTGGCCAATCCCTCCTGCTAGTCACTTCCCTGGGGTGCCTACCCTGGCGCTGGCAGTTCGGGCCTGCCAGGCCCCTAAGCCCTCGTACTAACCCCCAGTTTTCTTTTGACACTTCCATATCCAAGGGTCTGTCCCCGAAGCCCTCAAGATGGGGGATATCTGAGCCACACTGCAGAAGTCTACCTGGCACCCAGGAAGAAACCTTGCTATTCAGAGTTGCTCAAAACCCTCAGACTGGGGTAAAACCACATGCTTCCCTGAGTCCACCCCTACATCTGGGGACCCCTCAGTCACAAAACAGAGCTTGACATACCACTGGTCACCCATCCTTGACTCAGCCAATTGGGGATCCTGCCTCAGTGCCAAATGATCGGGCCTGTCATGCTCCTAGGCCCTAACCCTAACCCTAGTTTGGCTTTTCAGGCTTCCATCCCCAGAGACCTGGCTCCCAAGCCCCCCAGATTGGGAAGTCCTGAGCCACAACCCAGGGCTCCTCCTGCCACCGAGGAGGAAACTGTGCTATTCAGAGCTGCACAAAACCCACAGAGCAGAAGAAACCTGCATGACTCCCTGAGGCCACCCCAACATTCATTGCCCCACGGGGCCACAAACATGGAGGCTGATGTTCAGCAAGACACCCTGACTCAGCACAGCCCCCAGAAAGCTTCCCTTGATGGGGGCCCTTGGGGGAGCCACGTGGGCCCAGCCAGTGTTCCCGGATGGCCAGGACACACACCTAGGGAGAAACTGCTCTAGACCATGGGCGCCAGCACAGCCCAAATCGCCACCCAACACTGGCCAACTCTCATAAGCTTTCTACTCAGATCAATATTGATTTAGGCAGAAAACCCATGAGAATTGTTCAGAAAACCCCCAGTGAACTGTCTGGCAGCACTGCAGGCCACTGCCTGTGCCTGCCCTTGAATCCCGAGTGGTCGTGACACAAACCTGTGATATAGCCCTCTATGAGCCAGGGCCATGCACAGCCTACTACTCCTGTTATTCAGTCCTGTGGGGTGCCTGCCCCAGGGCTGTTGGATTGGGCCTGCTAGGGCCCCAGGCCCTCACCTTAAGCCTCCTTTGGATTTTTAGGCTTTGGACCCTGGGATCTCTCCCCTGAGCACTCCAGATTGGGGGCCCTGGAGCCACACTGTAGGAGTCCACCTGCCACCCTGAAGGATACCGTGGCCTTCAGAGCTGTGCAGAACCCTCAGACTGGGAGAAAGTTGCATGCACCCCTGAGGCCACCCTTAGCGTTGGTGGCCCGCCCCATCCATAAAACCTGGAGTCTGACACGCCGCGTTACCCTCATCCTCAACACACACCCCCCTCTGGGGATCCCGCCTCAGAGTTGTCTGATCAGGCCTCTCATTCTCCTAGGCCCTAACGGTAACCATAAGGTGAGCTCTCAGGCTTCTGTCCCCATAGAACTGACCCCCAATCCCTCCAGATTAAGGACCCCTGAGCCACACCCCAGGCCTCCGCCTGCCACCAGGAGGAAACCATGCAATTACAACCTGACCAAAAGCCTCAGAGCAGGAGAAACCTGCATGCCCCACCCACGAGGCCATCCCCCACTTTCAGCACTCGAGTGGGTCACAAACACGGTGGCTGACCCTCAGCCGGACCCCTTCCCTCAAGCTAGACTCTGACACCCCGCCTGACCCTTTTCTTTGTCTCAGCCCCGCAGTGATCCTGCCTCAGTGCCAGAAGATTGGGCCTTCCATTCCCCCTGGCCCTAACCCTAACCCTAGTTTGCGTTTTCATGCTTCCATCCAAAAACTCCTGGCCCCGAAGCCCCAGAGATTAAGGACACCTGAGTGACACCTCAGGACTGCACCCACCATGCGGAAGGAAGCCATGCCATTGTAGCTTCGCAGTACCCTCAGACAAGGAGAAACCTGCATGTCACCCTGAGGCTACCCCCAGCTTCTACAGCCCCTGGACACAAACCCAGGCTCTGTCATGCTGCCTGATGCCCGCCCCCAAGTCAGCCCAGCTGACTTGAGAGCTTACCTCCTCATCAGAACATCAGGCCTGCCATGCCCCAGGGCCCTAAACCGAACCCTAGGTGTGGTGTATAGGTTTCCATGCCCAGAGGCCTGGCCCCTCGGCCCACCAGATTGGAGACCCTTGAGACTCAACCCCAGGACTCCACCAGCTGCCCAGAGATAAACGTGTCCCTTTGGAGTTGTCCAGAACCCTCAGAGCAGGAGAAACCTGCATGTCGCCCGAGGCACCCTCAGCTTCTGCGGAACCCCTGGACACAAACCCAGAGTCTGACATGTCACCTGATGCCCACCTTCAACTCAGCCCACCATGGAGCCTGCCTCAACACTGGCAGATCAGATTTGCCATACCCCTAGGCCCTAAACCTAACTCTAAGTTGCATTTTCAGGCTTCCTTCCCCAGGGGTCTGGAGCCCTGGAGCTACACTGTAGGAGTCTGCTTGCCACCCAGCAGGAAACCAGTCTGTTTGGAGCTGTGCAGAACCCTCAGAGCTGGAGAAGCCTGCATGCCCACATGAGAACTCCCCCACATTGTGCAGCTCCCTAGTTACAAACCCGGAGCCTGATGTACGGCCTGACCCCCATCGTCGATTCAGCCCCTCGGGGAACTCACCTCAGCACCAGCAGTTCTGGCCTGCCATGCTAATAGCTTGTCTCTCCTCGGCAAACCCGTCAGCTCTAGGCATAGCTAGAATTCCCCTGTCTGCGGCAAAGCTCAGGGATCCCCCATCCTTCTTCTTAATTTACACTCGTCCAGGCATTCATGAGAAAGGGGAAGGCTACCTCCTGAATGGTTAACGCCTCATTACCTCTTCTGCCATATTTGTTTCCACTTACCTTTGTACCTGGGCAGACTGGAAGGAACATATCAATGGATCATGGATATGCTCTGACATCTGAATCTTCCTGCAAGCTTTCTGAGGGCTCCTTATGCAAACAGAAACTAGTGTATTGTACCATACCATGTTTGGAAATGATCATTAGTAGAACAGGACAGCGATAACCCCTCCATTTTTACCCCACTCCTCATGAAGTAGAACATGGTCTTCTTTCCTTCCTTGAATTCCATTCCAATTCGTTTCCATGCACTGCTCATTCTTTTGCTTCAGGGGTAGGATTTTGTGATTTCTCACCTGCATAGAACACCCAGAGCTCATCGCAACCAGTACTCTCCCTAATAGCTGTCACCCATTTAACCCTTCCTGCCAACACCCCTGCCCTCTAGCAACCCTCAGTTTGTGCTCTAAGGCTGATACTGCTCCCTCATTGTCCTATCTTTCTCCCCTCACTATGTTCATCTGTTTTCTTTCTGAAATTCATAGGAGTCAAATCATAGGCCATTGGTCTTTTCTTACTGGTTTTGCTTACTTTAATCCACGCTAGATCCTTCCACATTCTTGCTGATGGCAAGATTTCATTATTTTTGAGGCTGGGTCCTATGCTATTGGATAGATAGATAGATAGACAGATAGATCAATCTCTCACATCTTCTTTCTCCATTCATCAGAAAATGGACAGAGGGACTCCCTCCTTTGTTTTGCTATTGTTGATAATACTGCTATAAACATCATGGTGCTTGTACCCCATTGAATGTGCACTTTTGTGTCCTTTGGATAAATACTTAGGAGTACAATTTCTGGGGCCTAGTGTTGTTCAGATTTTAGCTTTTGGAGAAAACTCCATATTCTTTTCCAAAGAGGCTGCAAAAATCTGCATGCCCACTGACAGTGCGGGAGGGTTCTGCTTTAAGCAAAATGTTACCTTCCTGCAATTCCCTAGGAGGGAATGGAAAACCTGTGGGATAACCTGACTCACCAAGTTTCAGGCAAGCAGCCCCAGATATTCACCCCAGGGTTCCTCATGCCAAGCCCCTTGAAGCCACCAGGATGCCTCTATCTGGGGGAATTCCCAAAGATTCTCCTTCTGACTTCACCACCCATGAACTGGAGAGAAAATACAGCTGTCCAAGTATCTATTTAGTAAAACTAGGAGGTCAGGATTCCCTTTTAAATCATCCAAGCCTCCTTGGAATCATTTTGAATGTGCCCTCTGCCCTCACTGGAACTCTTTGGATGGAAAGATGAATCCATTAGTTTACATCACCTTTGACAAAGGAAAAGACATCATCCAAGTCACTATCTGACCTCAAACAGCCACATAACTCTAGATGCCTGCCATTCCCCCACCGCGTAGGCCCAATGGAATAAACACTGTTAGATGAAGGAATACATTCTATGTTCAAAACACACACCAAGTCAATCTCATCTGTGATTCATGAACTGGCATGAGTCTCCTAATCCAGCTCACAACGCCTCACAGGTCTCAAGCCACAATGGAACTGTCCCTCCAGACTGGGGCCCCCTGAGAAGGACCACAGAACTACACTTGCCACCCAGGATAAGACTGTGACTTTTGGAGATGTGCAAAACCTTCAGAGCAGGAAAAAACTGCATGCCTCCTGAGGTGACCACCACAATCAGAGCCCGCACAGGCCACAAAACCAGTGCCTGGTGTTCACTCTGACCCCCATACTCAATTCTGCCCTCATCAGTGTGAGCTCTCAGGGACCTGTGCAGGCCCAGCCCATTGTCACCGGTGGCTGCTATGTGAACCTAGCGACAAAGCAATCCAGACGTTAGGAGCACACGTGACCAGAATCACTCCACAATGCCGGCCAATTCCCACAAAAATTCTGCCCAAATCAATATCGATTTGGGCAGAAATCTCATGTGAATTGGCCAGAAACCTCTTTTGAACTTGCATCCAGAGGTGGGAGCCCTCAGAGAAGCTGCCTGGATCTGGACCATTTTCCTGAGGGTTCGCAGCCCAAACCATGCCAGAAAGAGCTCTAAACTCCAGAGGCACACGTGCTCGGAGTTGCCCCAGAATGCTGGCAGTCCTGGCCTCTACTCAGTCCCCTGGGAGGACAGCCTCAGCACTGGCAGAATGGGTGTGCCATGCCCCTAGGACCTAAACCTAGCCCTAGGTTGTGTGTTCAGGCTTACATTCCCAGAGACCTGGTCCCCAAGCCCTCCAGATTGGGAACCCCAGAGCTGCACCCCAGGACTCCACTGCCACAAAGCAGGAAACATTACTGTTTTGAGCTGCAGAAAACCCTCATATGGGGAGAAACCTTCATACCCTCCTGAGGCCACCCCCACCTTCAGCACCCAAACGAACCACAAACATGAAGCCTCATTCTCAGCCCGAGACCCTCCCATAACTCTACCTCCGGAAATCTCCTATCAGCTGGGGCCCGCAGGGGAGCCGTGTGGGACCAGTCCAAGTTCCTGGATGGTCATAATGAGCATCTAGGAAGAAAGCACTCTAAACAATGGGTGTGAGTGCTTCCCAAATTGCCTCCCAATGCCGGCCAATTCTCATGAGCTTCTCGCTCATGATAATTAGCCAGAAAATCCCCCACTGAAATGGCTTTTGGCAGCACGGACATGCAGGGCGGCCACCTGGGCCTGGCCCATGATCTCAAGTGGTCACGGTCCAAACCCCATGAGAAAGCAGTTTAAAATCCTGGTGCATACATGGCCATACACTCACTCTACTCATACCCCTGGAGTGCCAGTCCCAGCGATTTCAGATCAGGCCTGCCATGCCCCAGACCCTCAACTTAACACGAGGTTGGGTTTTCAGGCTTCCATCTACAGATTGAGGACTCCAGAGCCACACCCCAGGAATCTACCTGCTACCCAGATGGAAACTGTGCCATTAGAGCTGTGCCCAACCCTCAGAGCAGAAGAAATCTACATGCCTCCCTGAGGCCACGCTCACTTTCGGTGGCACCCATGGTCACCAACCCAGAGACTGAGGCCCTGCATGATGCCTTCCCTCAACTCAGCCCACCAGAGAGCCCGCCTCAGCACCAGTAGATCTTGCCTGCCATTCCCTTAGGCCCTAACCCTAACGTAGTTTGGGTTTTCAGGATACCACCCTAAAGGCCTGGCTCCAAAGCCCCCCAGATTAAGAACCCCGATTAACACCCCAGAATTCAGTCCACAATGTGGTTGCAAACCAGACGATTTGGAGCTGTGCCAAACTCTCAGAGTGGGAGAAACCTGCACAAAAGTAATTGGGAAAAAAAGTATATGCAAATAAGCTAAGCAACCTAGGTGAAATGGATGCATTCCTAGAAAACTGTTAAATCCCAAAATTGAACAAGGAAGAAATCTACAACCCGAATAGACCGTTATCCAGTAATGGGTTTAAACAGTGATCAAAAGCCTACCAAAAGACAAGACCCCAGGTCCTGAAGGATGCCCTAGCGAATTGCACCAAACTTTAAAAAAAAGAACTAACACCTCTTCTCCTGAAGCTCTTTCCAAAATTTGAAACAGAAGGAATACTTCCAGACACTTTTTTTGAGGCCAGCATTACCCTGATCCACACACCAGGCAAAGTCCTCATCAAGAAGGAGAATTTCAAACCAATATAATTGATGAATATGGATGCTACTATTCTCAGCAAGATCCTAGCTAATAGAATCCAACAGTACATTAACAAGATTATCTGCCATGATCGGGTGAGATCTATGCCTAGGTTGCAAGGGTGGTTCAACATTTGCAAATCAATGTCATAGAACAAATTAATAAGAGAGGTGAGGGAACCACATGGTCCTCTCAATTGATGACGAAAAAGCATTTGGCAGCATCCGTTCCTGATTAAAACGCTTCGAAGTATAGGGATAGAGGAAATATTTGTCAACCTCTTAAAATGTTTATATGAAAAATTCACAGTAAATATCCTCCTCAATGGGTAAAAGCTGACAGCATTCCCTTTGAGATCAGGAACATGAGAAGGATGCCCACTCTCACCACTCTTGTTCAACATAGTATTTGAAGTCCTCACATCAGCAAACAGACAATAAAAAGAAATAAAATGTATCCAAATTGGCAATGAAGTCAATCTCTCTCTTCACATTTGATATACTTTATACGGAATACCCAAAAGTCTCCACCCCCAAACTACTAGAACGCATTCAGCAATCCAATGATGTGGCAGGATACAAAATCATTGTACAGGAATCATTGGCTTCCTTACATTACCAATGAAAATACAGAAAGGGAAATTAGAGAATTTATTCCGTTAACTACAACACCCAAACAATAACATACCTGGGAATAAACAAAACCAAAGAGGTAAAGGATCTGTAAGTGAGGAACTATACAACACTCATGAAAGAAATTGAAGAAAACAAAAATCACAGAAGCCCATTGCATGCTTATGGATCAGAAGCATAAACATTGCTAAAATGTCTAGACATTTAATGTTAAGGGACTGCCTAGAGCAATTGATCCTTTTAATGCCTTTCCAAAAAAAATTCCACCGGTATGTTTTAAAGTGCTGGAGCCAACACAAGCCTAAAATTTGTGTAGAATCAGAGAGACACTGTATTGCTAAGGAAATGCCGAAAAGAAAAACAAAACTGGGAGCATCACGTTGTCTGATTTCCAGTGTTATACAAAGCTCTGATCACCAATACAGCATGGGACTCACATAAAAACAGAACCATAGACCAGTGGAACTGAGTAGAGAGCTCAGATATGGCCAATAAACTCTACAGTCAAATAATCTTCAACAAAGTAGGAAAAATATACGGTGGAATAAAGGCAGTCTCTTCAATAAATGGTGCTGGGAAAATTGGGACAGCTATGTGTAGATGAATGAAACGCGACCATTCTCTTACACCAAACAGAAAGAGAACTCGAAATGGATAAAAGACCCAAACTTTGAGGTAGGAATCCATGAGAATCATAGAGGGGAACATAGGCAGTAACCTCTTCGACACTGGCCACAGCATCTTCTTTCAAGATATGTCTCCAAAGACAAAGCAAACAAAAGCGAAGATGAACTTTTGGGACTTCATCAATTCAAAAGCTTCTGAACAGCAAAGGAAACAGTCAACAAAACACAGAGGCAACCCAGGGAATGGGAGAAGATATTTGCAAATGATAGTACAGACAACCTGTTGATATCCAGGATCTATAAAGAACTCCTCAAACAACACACACAAAGCAGACGATCGTATAAAAAATGGGCAGAATATAGGAACAGACATTTCTCCAATGAGGACATACAAATGGCTATCAGACACATGAAAAAATGTTCATCATCACTAGCCCTCATAGAGACTCAAATTAAAACACATTGAGATAGCACCTGACACCAGTTAGAATGGCCCAAATCAGCAAGATAGGAATCAACATGTGTTGGAGAGGATGTGGAGAAAGGGGAACCCATCTCTCAACTGCTCGAGGAACGCTCCTCTGCATTGATGCCACCAGGTGGGTCGCGTCATCTCTCACATTTTGCAGGTGTCTGCGACATGTCCCGAGCAAGAAAGGGCCAATGGCCACGGGGAGCAGGGTGTTCCGCAGGGCTGCCCAATGCCGGCCAATTCTCAGGAGCATTCTGTCCAAACCGATCCCAGTTTGGGAAAAACGCACCTGAGAATTGGCCGGACAGCACCCAGCGAAGTCGCTTCTGGTGCCGCACGTCTGCATGACCGTCTCCTGGGCATGGCCCGGCATCATGAGCGATCATGTCCAAACCCCACCAGAATGTTCAAGTGTTAATACAAAGCTGTCAGGCCCTGGCGATTCCAAGGCCTCCCGCTCCTCAGCTTCTGGTGGTCCCTTCCCTGGCACTGTCCCATGGAGCCGGGCCTGCCCTGAGTCCCAGGCACGAGCCCTCACCTTCTTCCTCAACTCAGGACCAGGTAATGGGTCCTCCATTCTTTTTCCCCAACTTCCTCCCTCAAGGGGCCTGTCCCTCAAGGCCTCC
Organism: Mustela putorius furo; assembly: GCF_011764305.1. Taxonomy (NCBI): domain Eukaryota; kingdom Metazoa; phylum Chordata; class Mammalia; order Carnivora; family Mustelidae; genus Mustela; species Mustela putorius. The sequence goes on along the minus strand of NW_025422169.1, from coordinate 8,859,358 downwards.
AACTGGGGAACCCTAACAACCAGGGCCACTCCTCCTCCTCCCACCCCTGCGCCAACAGTGATTTTCGGTGCTTCGGACAAGCCTCCTAGCGAGAGAAACCTGCGTGCCCACACTGAGGTCAACCCCATCCTTGGTGTCCCAGCCACCTGAAAAGTCGGAGGTGCACGCCCGGCCGTCACCCGTCCCTCAACTCTGCTCCGGGAAAGGCTCCCCTGCGCCCGGGCCTCGGTTGGGATAAACCGCTTCTGCGCGGTTTCTGGATGGCCGCTCTATGCCCCCGGTGAGAAACGGCCCTGGGCAACGGAGAGCAGGGCGGTCCGCAGGGCCACCCAACGCCGGCCAATTCTCACGAGCGTTCTGCCCAAACCGATCCTGGTTCGGTTTGGGCAGAACGCTCGAGAGAATTGGCCGGAAAATGCCTGGCGAACTCGCTTCCTGCGCCGCACGTCTGCACAACCGCCCTCCTGGGCCTGGCCCGGCATCGCGAGCTCTCATGCACGAACCCTGCCAGGAAGCCCTCCTCGAGGCCAGCTGTGAGGCCGATGCCTCCCGCTCCTCGGCCTGCGTGGGTGCCCTCCCAGGCGCTGTCCATGAGGCCAGGCCCGCCCCGAGGCCCGGGCTCGAACCCTCGCCTGCTTCTGAAGCCTTCTGCTTCTGGGTTCCTGTCCCTCGGGGCCCTCTTCTGGGGAAACCTTTGTCCCGCGCCTCACCTCCCCCTCCCACACCGGCGACAACGGTGCCTCTCGGTGCTTCGGACAAGCCTCGGAGCGAGAGAAACCTACATGACCCCACTGAGGTCTGCCCCATCCTTGGGCGGCCCCTTCGCACAAAAATTCGGAGGCGCACGCCCGGTCGCCACTCATCCGATCTCAACTCTGCTCCGGGAACGCTCCCCTGCACCAGGGCCCCTGGGTGGGCCGCGTCATCTCCGCGCGTTTTCCAGGTGGCAGCCTCATGCCCCGGGCGAGAAAGGGCCCTGGTCCACGGGGAGCAGGGCGGTCCGCAGGGGTGCCCAACGCTGGCCAATTCTCACGAGCGTTCTGCCCAAACTGATCCTGGTTTGGGCAGTACGCTTGTGAGAATTGGCTGGAAAACGCCCAGCGAAATCACTTCGGGCGCCGCACGTCTGCAGGACCGCCCCCCAGGGACTGGCACGGTATTATGAGCGCTAGCTCCCGAACCCCGCCAAAAAGCCCTCTGTGAGGCAGGCTGTGGCGAGGCCCATGCCTCCTGCTCCTCGGCCTACGGGGGTCCCCTCCCTGGCGCCATCCCATGCAGCCGGGCCCACTCTGAGGCCCAGGCTGGAACTCTTGTCTGCTTCCCCAGCCTTCCGCTTCCGGGGTCCTGTCCCCCTGGGACTTCATCTGGGGATACCTTAGTCCCGCGCAACACCTCCCCCTCCCACACCAGCCCAACGTTGCCTTTCAGCACTTCAGATGAGCCTCAGAGGGAGAGAAAGCTCCCTCTCCCTCAGTGGGCATGACCCCACTGAGGTCAGCCCCGACTTTCAGTGCCCAGCCGTCGGAAAAGTCGGAGGCAGATGCCCAGCAGCCACCCGTCCCTCAACTCTGCTCCGGGATCGCTCCCCTGCACCGGGGTTCCCAGAACTATGTTCATATTATCTTTCTGAAATTCCATAGAAGACAAATGATAGGCTATTGGTCATTTCTTACTGATATGGCTTTTCTAAATCCACTCCAGATCATTCCACATCCTCGCAAATGGTAAGACTTCATTCTTTTTGAACCTGGCTCCTATTCCATTGAGACTATGTGGGAGATTAGATATCTATATTCATATATATATATATATATATATATATATCACTCATCAGCGAATGCACCTTGGGACCCCCTCCATTGTTTCGCTATGGTTGATAATGCTGGTGTCCATATCATGGTGCTTGAACCCCATTGGTTGTGCATTTTTGTGCCCTTGAGGGAAATTCTTAGGAGGGCAACTGCTGTTTCCTAGGGTTTTCTGTTTTTAGCATTTAGAGGAACCACCATGCTCTTTTCCAGTGGCTGCAACAACCCACATGCCCACCAACAGTGCAGGAGGGTTCCTCTGGATACAGAACCTTCTCTGTCAGCAGTTTCCTAAGGAGGAAACAGAAAACCTGGGGGATAACATGACTCGGACAGCATCTAGCAAGCAGCCCCATAAATTCACCCAGGGTTCCTTACACCATGCCTTGTGAAGCCATCAGAATGCCTCTATCCAGGGGAATTCCCACAGACTCTTCTTCTGACTTCACCACCCATGGAACTGCAGAGAAAGCATGCCATGTCCAACTCTCTAGAGGGTCCACTGAGTGAAAGTAGAAAGTCAAGCTGCCCTTTTCAATCCTCCAAGGCTCCTTGGAATACTTTGGAATATTCCCTCTGCCCTCATCGGAACTCTTTGGATAAAAAAGACAAATCCATTAGGATCCATCCCGTTGGACAAAGGAGAATCCAAGTCTCTATCCGACCACAAAGAGCCACCTCCCTCTAGATGCCGGCCATTCCACCCCGGCCTAGGACCCATGGAATCAACCGTGTTTGAGGAAGGAATGCATTCTACGTCCCAAACACACACCGAGTCCATCTCATCTTCCTTTTTGAATCCAAGGGATTGCCTAGGAAAGAGATGTTCCAAATACATCTGGGAGCCAGAAAGAAGCAGAGAAAATGAGATCCCCTGCCAGGTGCTCCCTGCAAGGAAACTCAGGAACCTTAGCACCCATGCTCCATAGCTGACAGCTGCGTTCGTGGGACTTTTAGGCTCCACTGGAGGTGAGAGAAAACCCAGGATGTTTGGGGTGAAAGAGAACTTTGACCTTCCATGCTGGCATGGATGTGCACTGTGCCCCACTGGCCTGCTGTTTTCTCTGAATGCCGACGTCCTGGGACAAGCCGCAGGACGGATTCAGACGCTGATTTCCAAACTTCAGGTCTTGTGGAGTCAGAGCGAAGAAGGGTCGTCAGGTGCGGATATGGAGGCGCCTCCCACCTAAAGCCTACACACCTGCTCCGATTCCTGGGAGAAGGAGAGACACATGCTTGTTTCTTAAGTGGTCATCCACTTCCTTCTCAAGCCAGCCAATGCCCTTGTCCTTTTTGGAGAAGCAATTAGACTCTTCCAAACACTCAACCCCTCGGCTCCAAAGGCCCCATGGGTCGAGTTTGGTTCCCCTGGCTCCAGACCCCCACCAGAAGGACCGTCCTGAACCACCCTAACAGCACATTCCCATCCAACCTGGGGCAACGGTGCTGACTGAGTGGTGGCCTGGCTCCAGCGGTTGTTACCACCACTCTTGAGCCTTGGGAAACATAGAATCTTCAGCTCAACACTCCATCCTGTCAAAACAAGCTGCAGTGCCTCAGGTTTCCAGGTCTCTCACCCAGCACCTCACCACTGCCTCAGAGCCAGCAGGCTGCACAGACTCCTCTTCTGTTGTGGTTGCCATGGAAGCTCGCAGCTGCCTGCAGTGGTGACAAGCAGCATTGTACCTTACCATGCTCTCTGGCACCACAGCTTACCACGCCCTCCAGTGGCGTGAAATGGCACTGCTGAGCTTTCCACAGACTCCTAATGCAGCTCACAAACCTTCCCCAGGTCTAAAGCCACACTGGCACTGTCCCTCCAGATTGGGACCACTAGGCAACACCCCTCGAGTCCACCTGCCACCCAGGAGGAAACCGTGCCATTCGAAGCTATGTAGAACCCTAGGAATGGAACAACCCACATGCCTCCCTGAAGACATCCCCAACCTCAACGGCTCCCTCCAGTCACAAACTCACAGCCAGACATGCTTCCTGATCACTGTGCTCGACTCAGCCCCCAGGGTTCTCGCCTCAGTGCCAGCAGATCGGGCCTGGATACCCCTACGCCCTAACCCAAACCCTAGTTTGTGTTTTTAGGCTCCCACACCCAGAGATCTGGCCAACAACCCCTCCATATTGGGAACCACTTGGCCATACCTAAGGACTCCGCCTGCCATCCAGGAGGAAACCCTTCGGTTCAGAACTTCCCAGAACCCTCGGACCACGAGAGACCTGCATGCATTCCTGAGGCCACCCTCACCGCAGATGGCCCACAGGACAAAAAAACCCAGAGCTTGAAGTACTGCTTGACCCCCATTCTCGACCCAGCCCGTAAAGGAACCCGCCTCAGCACTGGCAGATTGTGTCTGCCATGCCCCTAGGTCCTAACCCCAACCCTACAGTGTCATTCAGAACTGCACAAAACCCTCAGAGTGAGAGAAACATTCATGCCGAAACTGAGGCCTCCCCAACACTTGGCGCTACACCAAACCAAAGATTTGGAGGCTGATGCCGAGCCACAAGCCCTACCTCAACTCTGCTTCAGGAAAGCACAACTGCTCAGGGGCCCTTGGTTGGTCAGCATAGTCACAGCCTGTATTCCGGATGGCCGTGACAAGTGCCCGGGAGAAAACTCTTCAGTCCACAGGGAACAGTGCGGTACTAATCGCCGCGCAATGCTGGCCGTTTCTCACGAGCTTTCTGGGAAATCGGTATCGATTTGGGAAGAAAGCTGGTGAGAATTGACTGGAAAACCCCTGGTGAATTCGCTTCACACACCACATGTCTGCAGGGCCGACCCCTGGGCCTGGCCCAGGAACCCAAGTTGTTGAGGATTGAACCCTGACAGAAAGCCCTCCAGGAGTCGGGTACAGGAAAGGCCAAGGCCTCCTGCTCCTCAGCCTCCATGTCCCCTCCTTGGCACTGGCTGATGGTGCTGGCCATGCCCTAGGCCTGAGCCCTAACCCTCACCTGCTTTTGCAGCCTTCCGTTTCCAGGGTCCTGTCCCTAGAGCTCTCAAATTGGGGAACCCTGAGTCCCCCGCCATGAGTCCACTTGCCACCTAGGTGGAAACAGTGGCTTTCAGAGCTGCGGAAAATTCTCAGAGTGAGAGAAACCTTTGTGCCCCCACAGAGGCCGTCCGAACCTTCAGTGGCACAGTGGTCCGAAACGTTGGAGGCTTATACCTGGCCACAGCCTCTCTCTCAACTCTGCTCCGGGAAAGCTCTCCTTTGCCAGGGCCTGGGTGGTCTGTGTCGTCTTGGTGCATTTTCCTGATGGCCGCGCCATGCCTCAAGCGAGAAAGCACTCTAGGCGATGGGGGACAGGGGGGTCTGAAGGTCATCCAATGCCGGCCAATTCTCATGAGCTTTCTGCCCAAATCGATACCAATTTGGAGAGAAGCCCCCGTCAGCTGGCTACTCTCAGGTGCTAGGGCCAGCAGTGCACAAAAGCAGAACATTTAGAAGTTTGCTCTGGTGAGGGACATTGCTCTGGCAGCTGGATTGAGAGTGGAACCCTTGATGAGACAGTGCAGTCTCAGGATCCTTGAGGTCCCAGACGACCAGGTGCACTTGAGGGCAGCAGAGCTCCCAGGTATCTGAACAGGGAACCTGGATGCAAAGAGTGACCACAGGAATGGGCTCTAAGCGGGAGGTTGCCATAAATTGTGATCCACAGCACAGTCTGGCCACTGATTTTTGAGAAGGGGTCAAGAAGCAGCGCAACGGGGGAGAGCCCCCTCCCTCCCCCAGGAGGAGTGGTGCTTGAGCATGCTGCAGGAGTCTGCTGGCATTGAGACTCCAAACAGGATCATGTGCCAGAGACAGAAATGCTTGGCCAAAGGTCTGGTGAGCAGTGTGGACCGAGATCAGGGAGACATAAAAAAGTCACTGCTTTTCTGTGAGGGCACACTGAGGAGTGGGGCCCAAGCTCTCAGCTCCGGGGACAGAGACTGGGAGGCTATGTTCGCTCTCATCCCAAAAGATGGGGATCAATCCCTGCATATTTTCAGAACACAGTGCCTTGAAAAATGGTACTGAATCATAAGAGGAAAGGTAGCAACAACTCAGATACATGGAGGATAGAGAGCACCCTACTAAAGAATGTATGGGTGAACAAGTCAATTCCAGATGAATTTCAAAAATTCATGAAAACACAACAGTTCAATATCTTTGGGATGCAGCAAAGGTGGTCAGTCCTAAGAGGGAAATATATAGCACTACAAGCTTTTCTCAAGAACCAAGAAAGGTCTCAAATACACAACCTAACCCTACACCTAAAGGAACAGGAGAAAGAGTAGCACAGAGAGCCTAAATCAAGAAGGAGAAGAGAAATAATAAAGATGAGAACAGAAATCAATGAAGTAGAAACCAAAAGAATAGTAGAACAAATCAACGAAACTAGGAGCTGCTTCTTTGGAAGAATTAATAAGATTGATACATACCTAGCCAGACTTCTCAAAAAGAACACAGAAAGAATCCATATCAATAAAAGCATGACTCAAGAAGGATATATCATATCCAACACCAAAGAAATACAAACAAATATAAGAACAGAGGATGGCAGCCCTATGTCAAAAATTAGACAGTCTCAAAGAAATGGTGGCATTCCCAGAAACACAAATGACAAAAACTGAACGGGGAAGAAAAGGAAACCTGAAGAGACCCTTAAGCAGCAAGGAAATTGAAGCAGTCATCAAAAATCCCCCAGGAAACAAGATCCTAGTGCCAGATGGCTTCCCAGGGGAATTCTACCAAACATTTAAAGACCATTTAATATCTCTTCTTCTGAAACTTTTCCAAAAAATAGAATTGGAAGGAAAACTTCCAAAACTTTATGATGAGGGCAGCATTATCTTGATCCCAAAACCAGACAAAGATTCCACCCAAAAAGAGAAATACTACTATCCCTGATGAATATGGATTCAAAAATTCTCACCAACATACTAGCCAATAGGACCCAACAGCCCATTAAAAGGATGACTCACAGGCACCTGGGTGGCTCAGTGGGTTAAGCTTCTGCCTTCAGATCTGGTCATGATCTCAGAGTCCTGGGATCGAGCCCCACATCAGGCTCTCTGTTCAGCAGGGAGCCTGCTCCCCACCTCTCTCTGCCTGCCTCTCTGCCTACTTGTGATCTCACTCTCTTTAAAAAAAAAAAAAAAATGACTCACCATGACCAAATTGAATTTATGCCTGGGCTGCAACAGTGGTTGGACAACCACAAATCTACCCATGGAATCCACTATCTTAATAGAAGAAAGAACAAGAACCATAGAATCTTCTCAATAGATGCAGGAAAAGGATTTGACAAATTAATGCATCCCTTCTTGATCAAAACTCTTCACCGTGGAGGGATAGAGGTACATACCTCCATGTCATAAAGGGCATCTATGGCAAACACACAGAGACTGTCATTTGCAATGGGGAAAAACTGAGAGCTTTACCCTTCAGATCAGGAACATGACAGCGATGCCCATTCTCATCACTATTGTTCAACATAGTACTAGAATTTCTAGCCTCAGCCATTAGAGAACAAAAAGAAATAAAAGGGGTCCAAATCAGCAAAGAAGAAGTCAAACTCTCACCCTTTGCAGACAATGGGATACCTTCTGTGGAAAACCCAACAGGCCCCACCCCAAAATTGGCTAGAACTTATCCAGGAATTCTGTAAAGTGGCAGGATATAAAATCAATGCAGAGAATCTACTTGCATTTTTCTACAGCAACAATGCGACAGAAGAAACAGAAATTAAGGAGTCCATTCCATGTATAATCTCACCCAAAACCATACTATACTTATGAATCCATCTAACCAAAGACGTAAAGGATCTGTCCTCAGAAAACTATACCATAGTCATGAAAGAAATGGAGGAAGACACCAAGAAATGGAAAAACATTCCATGCTCATGGATTGGAAGAACAAATGTTTTGAAAATGTCTATGTTATTTAGAACTATCCACAGATTCAATGCAATCCATATCAAAATACCATCCACACTTTTCACAGAAATGGAATAAATAATCCCCAAATTTGTATGGAAGCAGAAAATAACCTGAATAGCCAAAGGTATGTTGAAAAGAAAAACCAAAGCTGGTGTCAACCCAATTGCAGACTTTAAGCTCTAATATCAAGCTTTAATATCAAGACAGTATGGTACTGGCACAAAAGCAGACCCATAAATCAATGGAACAGAACAGAAAAAACAGAAATGGACCCTCAACTCTAGGGTCAACTGGTCGTCCTCAAAGCAAGAAAGAATATCAAATGGGGGGATGTCTCCTCAAAAAATGGTGCTGGGAACATGGAGCAGTCACACGCAGAAGAATGAAAACGGACCATTTCCATACACAAAAAAATAGACTCCAAATGGGTGAAAGACCTCATTGTAAAACAGGAATTCACCCAAATCCTTAAGAAGAACAGAGGCAGAAATCTCTCTGACCTCAGCCAGAGCAACTTCTTGCTAGACACATCTCCAAAGGTGAGGAAAACAAAAGCAAAAATGAACTGCTGGGATTTCATCAAGATAGAAAGCTTCTGCACAGAAAAGGAAACAGTCAACAAAACCAAAAGACAACCAACAGAAGGAGAGAAGATATTTTCAAGTAATATGTTGGATAAAGGGCTTATATCCAAAATCTAGAAAGAACTCACCAAACTCCACACCCAAAGAACAAACAATCCAATCAAGAACTAGACCAAGATCATAAACAGACATTTCTTCAAAGACATCCAAATGGCCAAAAGACACATAAAAAAGTGCTCAACATCCCTCAACATTATGAAAATACAAATCAAATCCATAATGAGATACCACATTATACCAGTCAGAATGGCTAAAATGAACGAGTCAGGAAATAACAGATGTTGGCGAGGAAGTGGAGAAAGGAGAGCCCTTTCAACTGTTGGTGAGAATGCAAGCAGGTGAAGCCAACCTGGAAAACAGTGTGAAGGTTCCTCAAGATGTTGAAAATAGAGCTACCTGACAACCCCGCAACTGCGTTACTGGGTATTTACCCCAAAGGTACAAATGGAGTGACTTGAAGGGGCACCTGCTGCCTATAGCAGCAATGCCCACCAGAGCCAAAGTATGCAAAGAGCCCAGCCATCCACTGACAGATGAATGGATATATATGGGTATATATACCACTAAATGCTATGCAGCCATCAAAAAATAAAATCTTGTCATTTGCAATGGCATGATGGAACTAAAGGGTATTATGCTAAGCAAAATAAGTCAATCAGAGAAGGACAATTATCATATGCTTTCACCAATATATGGAGTTTAAGATATATGGAGCTTAAGGATCATAAAGGAAGAGAGGAAAAAAAGGAAGCAAGATGAAACCAGAGAGGGAGTCAAAGCAAGAGACACTTAATCTCTGGAAACAAACTGAGGGTTTCTGAAGGGGTTCAGGGTGGGGAAACGGAGTGGCTGGTGATGGGCATGGGGAGGGTGTGTGCTGTGTAAAACGGAAGGATCTCAAACCTGTACCCCTGAAACAAATAACACATTATATGATAGTAAAAGGTAAGTGAAAGAAAAACATTTAAAATACAAATGTAAAATAAGTAAAAAATAAATAATGTCACTGAAGAAAGAAAGAAAGATAGAAAGTTAAAAAGAAAAGAAAGAAAAAAGAGGCCAACAAGTGACTAAGTGAGCTAGAGTCACCACACTCCAATTTCAAGCTAGATTACAAAGTTGTTGTCATCAAAAGAGTATGGTGCTGGCATAGAAACAGACACACAGGGGCTCCCAGGTGGCTCAGTGGGTTAAGCCTCTGCCTTCAGCTCGGGTCATGATCTCAGGGTCCTTGGATCGAGCCCCGCATCGGGCTCTCTGCTCAGCGGGGAGCCTGCTTCCTCCTCTCTCTCTGCCTACCTCTATGCCTACTTGTGATCTCTGTCTCTGTCAAATAAATAAACAAAATCTTTAAAAAAAAAGAAAGAAAGAAAAAAAGAAAACTATCTTTTAAAAAAAACAGACACACAGGTCAATGGGCTGAGAAACTGATAATCATAGTACTTTTGGCAAAGTTTATTCATTCATGTATTAAAGGTATATTTCAACTTAGCTCTGATAGAATGATTAACTCTGAATGGGAATTAATAATATTTATGTCCTGTTCCAACATTTGTTTCCAATAAATGCATTTTTAAACATGCTGTTTTATATAAATATGTATTATAAAACAAGGATGATTTAGAATCCACGCTTTTAGGAAAAATTAAATTCACTTTAATAAGCCTACCATGGAAAAGGAAACATAAGTATCCAGCATTACAACTGAGAACATCACAAAAGAAGACAATGAGACACGATCTGGTGTCTGACTGTAGAATGGTCAGACTATTAGACTAATAGAATACTACTTGAGTAATTCTTATTTCAAACTGTTGAAAGCTATAGATCCAGCTACTCATTTACAAAAAACACAATTTACAGAGAAAAGTCCTAACAAAGAGCATGAAGACATCACTGATGAAGTCCACGCTGCACATATTCCAACAGGAGAAATATCTTCCCAACAAATAAACTGTGAGACTGGAAGGAAGGAAAGGAAAGGATGAAGAAGAGAAAGAAGAGAAAGAAAAGAGAAACCTCAGAAGCTAACCCACACATGTTTAGGCTTAAGTTAGGACACAGCAGCAGAAAATATACAGTGGGGAAAGGACTGTCTCTTCAGTGAACAATACTGGGAAAACCAGACACCAAACACAAGTCATGTGACTGCAGCACTGCCTTACACCGCACATACAAATCATGAATGGACGAATGACTCAAACATAAGAACTGAATCCACGAACCAGGTAGTCAGTTTCTTGATACTGGTTTTGGGGAAGAGTCTCTTACATCAGACACCAAAGGCAAAGGCAACAAAAGCAAAGATAAACAAGTGGATGGACATCAAACTGAAATGTCTGCATGACCAAAGAAACCGTCAAACTCTTAAAAGCAACCTCCCCAATGAGAAAAAATATCTGCACATCCTATGTGTGAGAAGAAGCTAATATCCAAAATACAAAAAACACTCCTTCAAATCCAAACAAAAACTGAATAAAAACTTGGGAGAAGGGCGCCTGGGTGGCTCAGTGGGTTAAGCCGCTGCCTTCGGCTCAGGTCATGATCTCAGGGTCCTGGGATCGAGTCCCGCATCGGGCTCTCTGCTCAGCAGGGAGCCTGCTTCCCTCTCTCTCTCTCTGCCTGCCTCTCCATCTACTTGTGATTTCTCTCTGTCAAATAAATAAATAAAAAAAAAAAATCTTTAAAAAAAAAAAAAAAAACTTGGGAGAATATGTGAATAGAAAATTTCCAAAGATGACATGCAGGTGGCCAACAGACACAGGGGAAGTTGTTCAACATCATTAGTTGTCGTCAGAGAAACATAAATCAAAACCACCATCAGCTATCACCTCACAACTGTGGGAATGGCAATCATCCCAGAGACAGACACGCAGTGCGGTCAAGGGTGTGGACACAAGTGGACTCTGTGCACTGTTGGGGGGAATGGAAATGGGAGCAGCCACTGTGACAAGCACTGTGGAAGTTCTGGAAAAAATGAATACAACTACCACATGACCCAGAAATTGCTCTACTGAGTATTTCTTTGGAAAACACAAAAACACTCCCTCCAAGAGAGAGATGCACTCCTGTGTTCACAGCAGCGTTATTCACAATAACCAGACATGGAAACATTGACCTTGGGAGCATTATGCTAAGTCACTCGGACACAGTCAGACACACACCAGGGGCTCTCATGGACATTCCACATGGAATCCAAAAAGTAGCGAATGCATGCCTACCAAGAACAGATCTGTGGTTGCCAGATTCGGCAACGGGTGGAGGTAAATTTGGAAATGGGTGAAGGAAGTCAAAGGTGCCATGTTTGAGTGATAAAATCCGCAAGTCATGGAATGTTCTGTGCAGCATGGAGACAAAAGCTAACCCTGCAGGATGGGGCGCAGGCTCACCCACTACTTGAAAGTATAGCATTCCTAGGAAACCTTTCACAGCAGAAGTGGTACAAATGGAAAAAAGGAACCACTACTCATTTCTACAGAAAAACGAATGATCCTGCTCAGACACCAACAGTTCCTTCTCTTTAGCTCTTCTTAGGCCTCAGGACACAGCATCCTCATGGAAACTCAAAATAAATGGAGATAAAGCACAGCAGATGCTCACAGACACCGTTGAAAGCTCTTCAAGGAGACTGGTGTGCCGTGTGGCCTTGGAACCTAACAGCAGGAGCTGAGATTTCAGTTCCAAACGAAAACTGGCCTCTTCCACACAGCACAGGAAAGTGGAGGATTTCTCAGGGGTGTGGCTCTGGAAGAAGAGCCTCTGCCAGCTGAATCCACAGACACCAGGCAGAGGACACCTGCGGTGCCTCATAGGAGAAAGCAAGGGGCGCACTGAGCAAGAATCCAGAATGCTGCCTGTGGGCTGCTTCCCAACCAGCTCCCTGCTGAGACGAGGTCTGGAGAACCCAATAGGAAGCAAGTTTCCTATCACATCTGTAGCAGGGGGGCTGACTGGGGAGCATAGCCCTGTCCCTGGAGCAAGCTGGCCTGTGCATCCAGAGTGAAGGCCACCACCATGGCTCACAATCTCCCAACTACAGTCTGACTCCCTGCCAGGTTCACACCTGCTGACATTGTGACTCCTAAGACACGGAGACGGCTTTCCTCCCCAGTGAAATGCTGCTCACAGAGAAGCCATCTCTAGCCTCAGAAACGTGTTCGTCGTCAGCTCTGGAATCCCCTGGGTTTGTCCACACTGCCCCCCCCAGGGGTGCCTCCCAGAGCATTCCTCCAGTGCCCGAGGGCTTCAACTCACCGTCAAGTTGCCCTTCAAAAGGCAGGAAAAGGTCTAATGAGGCAGACCAGCCGAGTGACTCTGTGTGCACGAAACTCAGACCACCTCCTCCCTGAATACGACCGCTTCCAAGCCAAAGCTTCGAACCCTCAATCACTGGGCATAGAACATGACGTCATTATGAACACTGCTCTTTCAAATCTCTTGACTCCCATTCTTTCAGATCAGAAACCAAGCTCCAGTCACGACTCCATTTTCCCTTCAGAGCAATAAGGGAAAGGAGAAAATAAAGCACTGCGTGTGCACGGCACCCTTCTATCCAAAGAGAGCTCCATGTTCTTCTCGTATGGGCAGCCCAACATCGCCCATACTAATGAGAGGGGCCACAAGTTCAGTCCTCATATATATATATCTGACCTTGTGTTTTCCCTTTTGATACTTGGATCTCAAAGTCAATGTCTATATTGCTTGCTTAAAATAACAAGAATAACGATGACATGGTCCCATAAAGCTTGGGGTCTCCACAACCAGACAGCATGGCTCTGGTTCGGATAAGGATGAAGATACAGCCTCCTCACAGGAAGCAAAGCCCAGACCCTCAGGGATCCTGACACGCCTCACAGGTGATGAACTCCTTTGCTCCGTGGAATTGTCCGAGTCCAGAGGATGCAGGCGCCCTCCAGGGTTCATTCTGTTTTCTTCATCAGTTCCCCAGGTCAAGTCGCAATGGCTCGTTGGTGAGGTTTCAGGCCCCAGATGGGCCACCAAGTAAGAAGTCACCCCTCCCCCCACGAGGAAGGATAAATGTTCTCTGGGAGCACAAGTCACTCCTGGAGCTACTCAACAACCTACACTCCGTCTCCATTTGTGCTCCGCATAACGGCCACTCTGCCCTGTTAGAGCTCCATGTCTGTGTTTTACTTTAAAAAATATTTTCTAATATTGTAATGTGGTTCACAGAAGAGGAAAACATGAACACTCACAAAGAAACCTTTCAATATATCAGAAGATTTGTTTCCCATTGTTTAACTGAAACCAGAAATAACAATGCACAGATCACCCCTTCCCCTGGCATGTATGACTCACTGCAGTGACTTAGAGGAGAGCAGAAAATACAAGAGGAACAGAGGTTCTGATGACCCGTCATTTCATCATCTAGGTTTTGAAACTTCACACACACTCAAAGAAAGAAGCCCAAACCAATGTCTCGGGCTGGCAACACAGAGCAGTCCGAACAGGAGTGACAGGACAGATGGAGAGCTCGTGTGTGTTGGCTGAGGCTGCTGGCACACAAGAAGGTGCCAGTTCTCCACCCAGACCCCACCTGTCCTCAGCCAGGAACCTGCTCACGACCCCTGTCACACAGGGGACACATGGCCACCCCTGGAGCCAGCCCTACCCACACCCTCCTGCAGAACACACTCCACTCTCCTCTAGGACTCCTGAGCTCTACCCAGACCTGGAACTGCTGCAAAGCTCAAGGAATGCCCCCTCTTGTCAGAATTACACTGGCCCAAGTCTTTCACAAATGTGTCGTATTTCTCGCCACTTACCTTCCTACCTAGGCAAACTGTCAATCACATATCAATGGAACATGAAAGATCTGAGTCTTTCATTGTAGACTTCTGAGGTCCTCAGGCAATAGAATACCCTAGCCTATGATGGGGTGTTATGAAACTATTATTTGCATAATAATCCAGCCCAAATCACCTCATTGTGAGTTGCTTTTTATTAACCCAAAAGTTTCTGTGTAAAAAGCCTTTCCATAGATATTACCTCCAGCAATTTCATGAGGAGAAACAAACTCTGCGGGATAAGCTGACTCACCCAGCATCAGGCAAGCAGTTCCAGAATTCACTCCAGGGTAAAGTCTGCCAAGCCCCTTGACACCACCAGCCTGCCTCTATCCGGGAGAATTCCCAAAGACTCTCCTTCTGACTCCACCACCAAAGAAACTACAGAGAAAATAGGGCACATCAAAATATCTAGGTGGTACATTGAGTCAAGCTAGAAAGTCAAGCTTTACTTTTAAACGGTAAAAGCCTACTCTGAATTACTTTGAATTTTCCCTCTACCTTAATTGGAACTCTTGTGCCAAAAAACACTAATCAGTTATGAAACATCACCTTTCATAAATGACAAGACATCATCCATGTCTCTATCTGGCCACAAAAAGCAACCTAACTCTAGATGTTGGCCATTCAACCATACCCCAGGCCCAAGTGAATAAACACTGTTAGATGAAGGATCAAATTAGATGTAAAAAACACACAAAGAGTAAATCTCATCTTCCTTCTCTGATACAAGTGATTTCCTAGGAAACAGGGGTTTCAGATTACATTTGGTAAGTAGTAAATGAGCAGAGCAAATGGTATTCCCTGTGATGTGCTACCTGCGGGGACACTAAGGAGCTGTTGCACCGAATCCACCATGCTGACAGCTACTTCGGTTTTACTTCATGGCTCAACTAGAGAAAAGAGAAAAGCCCAGGAGATTTTGGGTTAAAAAGAAGCTTTACCTCCAGCCCCGACACATAAGTGACACTGCGCCCGATGTACCTGTTGCTTTCTTGGAACACTGATGTCCTGTGATGGGCTGTGTGACTCAGATGCTGTGGTTCAAAACTTCGGGTCTCGTGGAGGCAGATCAAAGAATTGTTGTCAGGTGGGGATAAGAAGGCACCTCTGACCTAAGGCCAGCACGCCTGCTTCTGTTCCTGGGAGAAGCGAAAACACATGCTTGATCGTTTTCTTTCTTTCTTTCTTTCTTTCTTTCTTTCTTTCTTTCTTTCTTTTTTTTGGGGGGTGGGGGACACACACTTACTTCTTAAGTAGTAATTATCAACATTCTAAAGTAGACCAATGACTTTGTCTTTTTTGGAAAAGCAGAATTATCCTTCCAAATGAATACCTCAACTCATATGTTCCTCATGCAACTTGACTGGGGTCTGGTTTCCTCTAGCTTCCAAGCCCCCACCTGGAGGACCCTCCTGCAGGATCCTGACACCCCATTACTGATGAAGTCCCAGAACCTAAGTCAGGTTCGGTGGGGTGAGGAGGTTCGGAGCCGACGACTAAAGAAAGAATTCTTAAGACGTCGTTGGTGCGAAAGGTGATTTATTAGAGCACGGGGACAGGGCCCGTGGGCAGGCGGAGATGCGTCTGCCCCGGGTTGTGAGGGGTGGTTGGTTATATACACAGGAGTTGGGTAGGTGAGGACAAAGGGGTGTTCAGAAGGGCTGTTGGGGCAAAGAATACTATCAGGATATTGAAGGCTTAGTTACTATCAAGTAAAGACAATTGAGAGTCTCCTGGTGGAATGTTACATTCCTGCCATCAAACATCCTTGTTAATGAGATTTAGGTTTAGAAGAAATTTAACTTTATTTACTTTTCCTTCTACCTCCGCCTCCTTCGGTTTTTATGGAGGGGAGGGTGACATTAGGGCTTGAGGAACTGAGTTCTGTGTCCCTGGAAATTGGGCTATTGATAAGGTAACTTCTTTGTTGTAATCTCAAGGACATTTGCAAACCAAGGGAGACTCCTGTCTTGTAGGATTGTGATCTCAGCAAGTTAACTATTTATCATTTTATGGCAGTCAGGGGTGCCTGAGGAACGCCACACCTATGGAGGGGAGCGGATGGAAGGGGGGGGTGCAAGGCGCCAGCTCTTGCTTTGTCCTCAGCCAGCCTCCTGCTCCCTCATCATTACCACCATCCCCTGGGGCATGGGGCACAATGCTAAAATTGGGGGATGGCTCTGGGGCTGTTACTGCCACACCTGTGCCCAGTAGGGGAAGGGGAAGGAGCATGGAGGACCCTCCAGGGGGATCCTGACAGCCAATTACCACCATCCCTGGGGAATGCGGGGCACAATGCTGAAGCTGGGGGATGACTCTGAGGCTTGTTAGCACCACACCTGTGCCTGGGGGAAGGGGGGCAGGCAGGAACCAGGAGGACCCTTGTGAACAACCCTGACAGTCCATTACCACCAACCCCACGGACAGGGCACAAAATGCTGAAGCTGGGGAACTGTTCTGGGGCTTGTCGGTGCCACACCTGTGGGGCATGGAAACAGGGGACACGCTGCTGAACTCGGCATGCTGCTCAAGGTCCTGCACTGTGCCAGGGGACAGGAGGCATCCCACTGAAGTTGGGGACTGTGTGCTGGCTTTACATGCGCTCTTCCTGAGGAACGTGGGAAACCCTGAAATGTCCACAACCTATCCCACAAAAGCCTGGGTGAGCAGGCGCCCTGGAGTTCAGGGGTGTGCGAGATAGGGCCAGATGTTGGACATCAGGCAGAAGAGACTTCCAAGGGAAAAAGAAAACCCATCTGAGTCCCCACAATGAACTTGCTTCATGCACCCTCGGAGGACCCTACTCCAGGGATCACCATGTCAGCGCACATCCAGCACTCACCAAGCCAGGACCTCCACCCAGGATTTCTCCCAGCATCCCTTTGCCTGCCCCGCCTCTATATCCTAAGGCAAACTCTGGGTCCGCCCACAGAGGATGCAGCTCCTCCCCCACGTGCTGAGCTCTTTGGATGCCTTAGCCTGCCTGTACCAGGTGACCGACCCTTACTGCCCACACCTTCCTGCTTTGGCACATACTCCCAGAGGCAGTGCCTCCTCGATCAAACACCTGCCCCCACTGGGCAGACACGGGCGTGTTGTGGACAGGGCCACCCCTCCCCAGTGTCCCCTTTCCGGGGACACCCCTGGATGCAGACCACCCCCAGATGCCTCCCCACTCCCTTCCTGCACCAGCCCTGCCTACAGAGCTGTTCCTGGGGCTCCTGACAAGGTCAGCTTCTCTCAGACGTTCCCAGGCTTGGGCTTTAGGAAATGCAATGGTTGGGGCACTTGAGTGGCTCAGTCATTAAGCCTCTGCCTTCAGCTTAGGTCATGATCAGGTACTCTGATAGCCCCCCCCCAATCTGCCTCCCTGCTCAGCGGGGAGCCTCCTTCTCCCTCTCCCACTCCCCCTGCTTGAGTTCTCCCTCTCTCAGGTGTCTCTCTCTCTCAAATATTAAATAAAATCTTAGGGTGGGGGGGGGATGCAATGGTTTCCCAAATTTCCAAGGCAATTTTAAGACCCAAAAAGTAATACTCTAAGCCGAGGAGTTTAACCCTCTGGTCTCACCAACAGAGTGGACAGTGCTTCTCAGACCTTCCAAGCATCCTTCTAGAATGAGCCCATTTGTGCCAGAAAATATATACACATGCTTGGTTCTGCAGGGAAGCTCCAGAATGAACAACAGCCGCCCTTCTGTGTTGTTGAAGTTGTGAACCAGGAACAGTGATTTTTCACTTAAAAAGAAATCATATTGTTACTGTCAACACTAAAGGAACAAACCCTTTTAAACATTTCAGAGAGAAAGGAAGAGAGTTTTATTCAAACCCAAGTCGAGACAGCTGTCTAGGAGACACAGTCTTCACAAGGGAGGAAAATTTGAGGCAGATTTCTATATTCATTCTGTTTTGTTTTACAGAGTTACACATCATCATGAGGAAGAACATTCCAGAAAGTTACAGATTTTTTCTTGTTTTCAGTATGTGCAAGTCAGTATGACTTTAATCTTATGGGAGCGGGGGAGGTTCTTTTGTTTTTCTTATCTTTATGTTTGCAATGGCATTTTTGGGGTGATCTTTTTCTTCTCAGAGCAGATGTACAGCATGTTCTTGGGGCAGAGATAGGGCCCATGCTCTGAGGTTTTGCCCAGGCATTTTGAGCTTGGTAAAATGTTAAAGGATAGCTTCCCTGGGACCCCAGAATCTGGGCCCACTGATGGTAAAAGACAAAAATTTCCATTATCATTCTAATTACTACTAAATAGAGGGACCAGAGACAAAAGCACCTTTAACAATACTACTAAGAGATCAAAATGATGCCTACAGGAGGTTACCTATTCCATGGTCAACGCGGGTAACAGAGGTGTTCACAGAAGCTGGGCTTCTCCCTTTCTTCTGCCCAAATCTCTGAAGCACACAGATAATTTAAAGTCAGAATTTTAGAACCTCCCAACATCTTAGAGATGTCTGGCACCATTCCCTTGGACTACAAAATAAAACAGAGTAGCTCATTGTACCAACACTAATTTAAACATGAAGTCCCCCTAAAGCTTGGATACACTGTCTTAGTTCTTTCCCTGCAGATATTGACTAATATTAAGTCATAGTCATACCATATAAACACTATGATGTTTGGGAAGTAAGTAATCGTGGGTAAGGGAATAGTTTAGCAATGTTTATAAGCATTGTCTCACTTTGTAGAAGAGGCTGAGCCGAGAGTTTTAAAATACTATTTCTGACCTGTCTTACAACACACTCTGAATATACCAACCTGAATCAATTTTAAAAAGATAGTTCTTTCAGTAAGTTTAATATCAGAAAAACATTATAATGTCTCTATTCCTAGGGATATTTGAGTATCTTATTTACAGGTCTTCCATGCTTAATCCTCATGATGGGCAGAGGTAAAAAGGCCAGCTGAATTCATTCCAGTTGACCGCACAACAAGAAAATCCTGAGACTTGAGATGTTTCCAGATCAAGAAGACAAGAGATAAGAGGGAAATGGTACTATGTATGGAATAACAAGTGATTTGGAGTCAGTTTGGGGATCCCACTTAGGTTTCTGACACTCAAATCCTCTGTGACTCGAATCATCTCTGAGCCACTGTCTAACCATCTAGAAAATGTGACTGATAATATCTACATCATAGTTTGGAAGTGTAAGGGAGAATTCCATAAAGAGCCAGTGTGCTGGCTCTCAAGACAGGTGCTCAAGGAGCCATCATTACTATTTTGGTCTATTTCTTTTCTGGAAGAAAGAACACATGTTGAATCCATATTTCCAATACATGACTCCCAAGATGATTTTCAACCCTTAAGGAAGGTCAAGAACCTGCTGTTTTATCATATTGCACTGAGAAAATATGCTGTTGGGCTGGTGAGGACAATACAATAGCACCGTCATCACTAGGGGTGTGGAGCTTCCCATTTCCACACGGCCATGTTGTCCCTCTTAGCTCAGGGCCACCAGAAAGGGCAGCCTGGGTGGGGGGGCACCATCATCACTAGGAGTGGGAAGCTTCCCATTTCCATATGGCCATGTTGTCCCCCTTAGCTCAGGGCTACCAAAAAGGGCGGCTATTGGGGGACAACAGGCCAAGGCTGCCAGGTGTGACTGGGGCAGGCAGAACTCTGACTTAAGGCTCAACTCCTGTCTAGCTTATTACACTGTTCTTTGCAGATAGAGTGTCATTGTCTGTGAGCTCTGATGTAGGAAAGGTTGAGAATTTCCCTTGTGATTCTTTCTGGGACCCTTAGGATATGTAGCAAAGCTACATTTAATTTTTAAACATTGAGAGATTTCCTGCTGTTCTTTTCATTGTGACTATGGCTCAATTCCCCTGTGGTCTAAGAATATAATCTAGTTAATTTCAGGCTTTAAAATGTGTAGACTTGCTTCATGACCCAACATTTCCTCTACTTGGGTAAATATCCTAGGACCATTTGAAAATAATGTATTCTGTATTTAATGTGTAGTGTTTCATATATATCAATGAGGTCACATTTGTTATCAATGTTTCATCAGCTTTTTCTATCATATATTGAGAAAGGTATATTAAAATCTTCAAACAATGCTACTCTAGTCAACATTGTATTGGAGAATCCACCAAGTGTTGTAAGGCAAGAGAAACTAAAAGAATAAGAATTGAGGGGATGGGACACCTGGGTGGCTCAGTGGGTTAAAGCCTCTGCCTTCAACTCAGGTCATGATCCCAGGGTCCTGGGATCCAGCCCCATATTGGGCTCTCTGCTCAGTGGGGGCCTGCTTCCTTCTCTCTCTCTCTCTCTCTCTCTCTCTCTTTGCCTGCCTCTGTGGCTGCTTGTGATCTTCGTCTGTCAAACAAATAAATAAAATCTAAAAAAAAAAAAAAAAAAGAATTGAGGGGATAATTGTGACTATTCACAGATAATATGAGGGTATACAAATAAAATATTAAGTAGTCTATAAATACACTATTAGAATTCAAAATGGAAAACTTGCAAATCTTGGAACCAAGAAAGCAATACAGAAAGCAGCCAGGGGGAAAAGATTTCTTATGGCTTGATAGAGGGAGGAACATCAGAATAATGTCAGACCTGTCCACAGAGACATGGCAAACCAGAAAGGGCTGGCAGGACTTATTTAGGATACTAAATGAGAAGAACATGTGGCCAAGGATACCTTATCCAGCAAGGCTGTCATTCAAAGAAAAAATAATACCCATTCTTCTGAAGCTGTTTCAAAAAATAGAAACAGAAGGAAAACTCCCAAACTTGTTCTATGAGGCCAGCATTACCTTGATCCCAAAACCAGGCAAAGACCACATACAAAAGGAGAATTGCAGGCCAATATCCCTGATGAAAATGGATGCCAAAATACTCAACAAGATCCCAGCCAATAGGATCCAACAGTACATTAAAAGAATTATCCATCATGACCAGCTGGAATTTATTCCTGGGATGCAAGTGTGTGGTTCAACATTTGCTAATCAATCAACATGATAGAACACATTAGTAAAAAGAAAAGAAAAGAGCCATAGGATCCTCTCAATTAATGCAGAAAGAGCATTTGACAAAATACAGCACCATTTCCTGATTAAAACTATCCGAAGTGTAGAGATAGGGGGGACATTCCAGTTTCATAAAAACCATCTATGAAAAGCCCACATTGAATACCATTCTCAATGGGGAAAAGCTGAGGGCTTTTTCCTTAGGATCAAGAACACAAGAGGGATGTCCACTGTCACCACAGTTGTTCAACATAGGACTAGAAGTCCTAGCCTCAGCAATCAGACTACAAAAAGAAATAAAAGGCATTCAAATTGGCAAAGAAGTCAAACTCTCTCTTTGCAGATGACATGACACTTTGTGTGAAAAACCCAAAAGACTCCACTCCCAAATTACTAGAGGTCATATAGCAATTCAGTAATGTATCAGGATACAAAATCAATGCACAGAAAACTGTTGCTTTTCTATACACTAAGAATGGAACCATAGAAAGAGAAATTAGGGAAATGACTCCATTTACAACAGCACCAAAAACTGTAAGAATTCTTGGAATACACCTAATCAAAGAGGCAAAGGATCTATAGAAACTACAGAACACTTACAAAAGACATAGAGGAAGACACGAAAAGATGGAAAACCATTCCATGTTCATGGATCAGAAGAATAAACATAGCTAAAATGTCTATGCTGCCCAGAGAAATCTACACTTTCAACCCCATCCCTGTTAAAATACCATTGGCATTTTTCATAGAGCTGGAACAAACCATCCTAAAATTCATTTGGAAACAGAAAAGACCCCACACAGCCAGAGAAATGTTGAAAAAGAAAACCAAAGCTGGGGGCATCACAATGCCTGACTTGAGGCTATATTACAAAGCTGTGACAGCATGGTATTCACACAAAAACAGACACATAGATCAATGGAACAGAATAGAGACTCCAGAAATGGACCCTCAACTCTATGGTCAACTCATTTTTGACAAAAGCAGTAATGAATATCCAATGGAAAAAGAGACAATCTCTCCAATTAATGGTGCTGGGAAAATTGGACAACCAGATGCAGAAGATTGAAACTCAACCATTCTCTTACATCACACACAAAGATAAACTCAAAATGGATGGAAGACCTCAATGTGAGACAGCAATCCATCAAAATCCTAGAGGAGAACATAGGCAGTCACCTCTTCCACATCAGCCACAGCAACTTCTTCCTAGACACATCAGCAAAGCCAAGGGAAACAAAAGCAAAAATGAACTATTGGGACTTTGTGAAGATAAAATATTTCTGCACATCAAAGGTAACAGTCAACAAAACAAAGAGGCAACCCATGGAATGGGAGATGTTTGGAAATGACATATCATATACAGGGCTGGTATCCCAGGTCTATAAAGAACTTCCCAAACTCAACACCCAAAAAAGAAATAATGGCTAACAGATACATGGTAACACGTTCAACAGCACTTGCCATCAGGAAAATACAAAACAAAACCACAATGAGATACAACTTTACACCGGTCAGAATGGCCCAAATTAACAAGTCACGAAATGACAGATGTTGGCGAGGCTGTGGAGAAAGGGGAACCCTCCTTCACTATTGGTGGGAAAGCAAGCTGATGCAGCCACTCTGGAAAACAGTATGGAGGTTCCTCAAGATGTTAAAAATAGAACTACTCTACCACCTAGCAATTTCACTACTGGGTATTTACCTCTAAGATACATAGTGACAAGAAGGGCACCTGCACCCCAATGTTCACAGCAGCTATGTCCACAATAGCCGAACTGTAGAAGGAGCTGAGATGACCTTCAATACATCAATGGATAAAGAAGATGTGGTTCATATATACAATGGAATATTCCTCAACCATCAGAAAGGATGAATACCATCTGCATTAATATGGATGGAACTGGAGGGGATTATGCTGAAGGAAATAAGACAGGCAGAGAAGAACAATTTCCATATGGTTTCACTCATATGCGGAACGTGAGGAAGAGTGTGGAGGACCACAGGCAAAGGGAGGGAAAACTGAATGGGAAGAGATCAGAGAGGGAGACAACCCATGAGAGACTCTGGACTCTGGGAACCAAACTGAGGGTTACAGAGGGGAGGGGAACGGGGTGACAGGGTGAAGGGTATTCAGGAGGACACACGTAGTGATGAGCACTGGGTGTTACAGGCAACTAATGAATCATTGAACACTACATCAAAGACTAATGTTGTACTGTATGACGGCTCACTGAACATAAATAAATAAATAAATGTGCCTTCTACATGAAAAACATAAAACAATGGGAACAGAATTTCAGATTTGTATGATGAAATATTCTCAAGATATTTGTCACAGCAGTGTAAATATACTTAACACTATTGGACTTTATACTGAAAATGTTAAAAATGGCCAAATCAATGCTAGGATTTTTTATAATTTTTTAAAAGTACATTCTGTAAGATTCCCTTTTTATAAAGATTTTATTAATTTATTTTAGAGAGTGAGAGAGAGCACGGCATGAGAGTGGTGAGAGAGGCAGAAGGGGGAAAAGAGAATCGTGAGCCCACACTGCACTGAAGACAGACCCTACATGGAGCTTGATCCCACACTGTGAGATCACATCCTGAGCCAAAATCGAGTCCGCAGCTTAACCGACTGAGCCACTATCCATCTCCTTGGGCATTAGTATTGGTGCATTCCCTGCTCTCTCCACCACCACTGTACTGAACACTCCTGAAAATGTATCTGTGAAAAATCATGCCGGAATTTCCTGGGGTGAGTCTGAGTACAAGCACTGCTAGGTGATGGGGGCACCTGCGGCCTGGGAGGGGTGCTGCTCATTGTTTTCTCAGACAGGTGTACCTGTCACCCTTCTCTCCAGGAGACTCCCATGTCCCCAGGCACCTGAAGGCCACTTGGCCCAGGAATTCACCTTCTCTAGAAGAGGAGAGATGGGACTTCTTCCTC
Organism: Mustela putorius furo; assembly: GCF_011764305.1. Lineage (NCBI taxonomy): Eukaryota > Metazoa > Chordata > Mammalia > Carnivora > Mustelidae > Mustela > Mustela putorius. The sequence goes on along the minus strand of NW_025422169.1, from coordinate 8,835,211 downwards.
TGGCCAGGACTACGAACCCTGATCCTGGGAAAGGAGAGCCCTCCTGGGACTCCTGGCCCAGCAAGGCAGCTGTGGTCACTGTGCATGTAACAGCGCCAGAGAGGCTGGGCCTTTTAGGGAATGAGTGCTTTAAACCAGCCTCGCATGGGGCATGTGAGAGCAGCAGCCCCTGCTTCTTGGGGAGCAGTGATGTGTGCAGAAGGAGGGAGGCAGGGGTGGAGCCTTCTAAGCCACACCACAATCTCTCTCTTGGTCCTGAAACCAGCAGGAAGGATGCTCTAAGGACAGAGACTCCAGATTTCCCATCCAGGGAAAAGGGGCCCTCTGGAGGGCACTGAAGCTGCCAGCCCTGCCAGCCACAGGCCATTTGCACAGGATCGCCTCCAGTGCTTCCTTAGCACATTGTCCTTGTTCGTGTTTGGACAGTGATTGACCCACTCAGTGCTGATTCACTTTTAGAGGTGGACTAGAGCCCTCTCAGGGCCTGCTCGTGGGTCAGAGGACCCCACCCAGAGAAGCAGATGTCTCTCTTCCTCCAACACTGGGGAAGGCAGCCACCATCCTGGGGCAGGACTTGGGCCAGGCATGTGTTCTTTCTGAAGTCCCTGTGTTCAATGGGCATTGCGTGCCTGAGTAAGGACCCCTCAGCCCCAGAGTCAGGAGTCATGAGGGGCTGTCTCCCATCCTGGCCCATGAGGTTTGCTTTGGGGGTGAGAGCCCCTCAGATCCCCAGAGATAGCTACCCACCCCATGCCATGTGGGGACATGACCTTGAGCATCCTCAGACAGGTAGAGGAATGTGCACCTACGCACACCACCACCACTCTGACTGCCCAGCCCGGGGTCAGAAGGGGCAGACACCCTGGGAGTGAGGTGGGTGACAAAGGGGAAAGAAGAAGAGGTCAGAGACATCTGGGCAATGGTGCGGGGGCCTCAGGACCCCAGGTCCATAGCATGGGGACAAAGGACAGGCCAGACTGATGGTCAGGGGTCCCCAGGGACCCAGGAGGGTTTCCAGTTTATTGGGAGAGGACAGGGTCTGGGGTCTGGGGCCCATCACCATCCTGGTCTACTGGAAGTAGGAAGAGATACCCCAAGTCCAGATAGGGCTACAGCACAAAAGGCCTCACCTTACTTGTCTGTCAATTGGATTGTAGAGATGGGGTGTCCTTAGGGCCCCACAGGCTTGTAGCAAAGTCTGTTGGCCTTGGATCTTCACCCCGACCCACCGTGCTCCGAGTCATGGGAAGATGGTTTGTTCTCCCTCGGTCTTTCTGAGCAGAGGACAGCCTGGGGGCTTGTGGGGCTGAGGACCCGGTTTGCAGAGCGTGGCAGAGCACTGGAGGACTGGCCTGGGGACCAAGCTGAGGACCCTCCTTGTTGCGGCCTCAAGGTCCCTATTTGGAAGAGGTTCCAGAGTCCGCGCTCTGCTCGGGGCGAGGAGGCCTTAACAGGGAACCAAGCACCAGGACAGGAGAGGGAAATGGGGAGGAGGTAGGCCTCTGAGGTTTCTCACATCGCCCCCAGAGGCCACAGATCCTGCTCCTGGGAGAGACACAGAGACACACGGAGAAGACAGAGACAGAAAATGAACACAGAGAGGGAACCAGGAGAAGTTACAGACTTTCTTCCATCAGGTTGGAAACAACATCCCATCGTTGTGCTCCCTTCTATTCCTGAGAGCACAGTCACACAGGCCATCCATGCTGGAGGGGAGAGAATGCCACGGATGTGTGACCAGGGTTCAGGAATGCCAGGAACCACTGTGGGGACTGCCCAGCACACGAGCACAGACGAGGCCCTGGGACCTGGGCCCAAAACTAATGGGAGCCCCTGGAAGTCTGTGTGACAAGAGGACAAGGTCAGAATCAGTTCACTGCAACCTTCCCACAGGGGCCGGGAGACACGCAGAAGGCGGATGGCTTTGGCTGGACCCCAGAGCAGACCCAGGCCCCTCCAAGCAGTGTTCTATGCCCCGCCCAGCCCCCCACTTGCATTGCCATGTGCGTGTCCCAGCCTCCTGTGATAACAGGAACATATGTAGGGGTCCTATCCCTGATGGTGTCCCTAGAAGTAGAAGCCAGAAGACCCCACTGTGCACATGGGGAGCCTGGGGAGGCCCTGAGAGGCACACAGTCTGTCCAGAGTCACAGCCCTGGGCAGGAGCAAGAGCCCGGTCTGAAGCCAGCTCTGTGCCCTCCCAGCGGGGACATCGTCCACACCCAGGCCTTGTGGGGGCTGTGGGGAGGCTGTGTGGATGTCACCATATGGACAGGGCATGAGGTAGAGGGTGAGCACTGAGCAGCTGGGGAAGGGGAGCCCTCAGGGGGCTCTGGTGTGGGGAGGAAGTCAGATAAGGCATCCCCAGGCAGTGGTGACCTCACTTCCCTGACAACAGAGCCTAACAGAATTTGGAACCCGGGTAACCAGGCACCCACATTCCAGACACAACCCCCTGCCCAGATCATTTCCTTAGAGATCCTCAAAAGAAGAACATGTTTGCGTGTTGCATCCCAAACTCCGGAAGCTGCAGGCAGAGGAAAGCACACCTTGCAAATACAATCCCTCGTGGGGGATGTCATATCAGGGCTCCCCGACATCTCTGCTCATTTGGCCAGAAGTATAGAAAGGTGACACCATGAGGCCCAGAGCCAGCCCCAAGTCCCATATGCTCTGATCCGACTGTGCAGCCCCAGGTCCCCTCCCCATGTGTGTGTGTGTGTGTGTGTGTGTGTGTGTAAGAAGGCTCATGTGGTGTGCACCCCCCCCCCACTCAAGAGCAGGTGGACGAGGGGTCAGATGCCTGGTGGTCAGGTCACATTCACACCCCAGGTCAAGGCTGGCTGGGTGATACAGGATGTGGGGGGCTCTGAGCTTCTCCCCAGGGTTTATCTTGGGTCCTGCAGGTATAGGTCCCTGTCCCAGGCATGGGACTGTGCACGCACAGGTCTGTGTGATTTGGGAGCAGCAGAGGGACTGGGCAGGAGGGCGGTGAAGATGGCCGGGCAGGGCCATGATGCATCCGGGTGGCTACTGGTCTCTGTCTTTGCAGAACACCAGCGATCATCATCGGAGGAAGGAGGCTGGCAGATACCTGCTCCATTTCCCTGACACAGGGAGTGACCGTAGGGGGCTCTCCAGGAGCAGGGACCGGGGACTGCCTGGGAAGGCCTCTGACACTGCCCAGGCCACTGTCCCTGGTGGTACCACACCAGACTGTGGTCTAGGACCCGGAGCCCACAGAGGCCGAGCCCGAGGGTGAGAAGGCCAGAGCTGGGTGTATGTGGGTGTCTGGGGATGGGCTGGTGCTGGGCCCCACAGGCAGGAGCCCCCAGAGGCTGGTGTGTGACCAAGAGCAAGGACTGGGCTCAGAACATCCAGTTGGAGGATTGCAGTTGGGGAGACATCCCGGTGAGGCTTCCTTCCTGGCTGTAGCTTCTCTGGGAGGCCCTGGGCTAAGCTCTATCTCCGCAAAGGAACACAAACATGTTCTTCATTCCAGGATCTCCAACAAAATGAGCTGGGCAGGGAGCTGTCTCTGGAATGTGGGGGCCTGGGTACCTCGGTCTAGCTCTGAAGAGCCAGAGCCGGCCCCAACTTCCCCTGCAGCTCCAGACCGGGGGGCTGGTGCCTGGGGAGACTTCAGCAGGAGACCAGGAGCCAGCAGGGGACAAGGCACCTGCCTACAGAGAGCCTGATGCTGTCGCTGTCCCGGAGGAGCTGGGGCCTGGGCCTGGGCCTGGGCCTGGGCCTGTCCCTGCCCCTGTCCCTCCCCCAGCCCCTGCCCCCGCTCCTGCTCCTGCTATGGTTCTGCTCCTGTCCCTGCCCCTTCCCCTGCCCCTACCAGAGCAGTGCCCCCTTCCCTTGCCCCAGCCTGTGCTACTGCTCTTGCATCTGTCCAGGCTCCTGTCCCTGTTCCTATTCCAACCCCTGCCCCTACTCCTGCTCCTGTGGGGCTCCCAGAGCCACATCCAGAGCCCACAGCCCTGCTCCTCATACAATTATCGCTGTTATCCCCTCCCCGACGGCCTGCAGGAATGTTTCGTCCCATTCCAGTATATCCTTTCTCTCTGGTACATACTGTTATTTTATCTTTCCATGTTCTGTGTACTGTTTATTGTTTGTTTTACATAAAATTACTTGTTGCCACTTGAACACATCATGAGCCTGAAGTACATTCTCAACGCTGTGCCACCACACCACAGAACATCGCGGCAGGATATTTCCCTCCCCAAAGGAGACCCTGAGCCCAAGCCCTCCTGCCTATTGCTCCCCAGCCTGGCAAGCTGCTTTCTCTTCCTGTTCCTGCACGTGTTCTGGAGGTTTCTGGAAGTGGAATCCCTCAATAGGCGCCTTTGTGTCCGCCCACCTATTTTCAAAGGGGACTCGGCTTTCTGTGTTTATGTGAACTAGAATTTCCCTTATTCAAAATCAAGACTCCCCGATGGATTAGAGATGAGATGTAATCATCGAGGCCCCTTTAGGCATTATGGGCACAACCTCAGGTTCGAGACCTGTGTTCCTGCTGGGACACCACAGCCGGACCCCAGACAGGACACAGCTGGTTTCTCCTGTGGCCCACACAGAAACCAGGGAAATGCAGAAATCTGGACGACACACCACAGAGGGCAAGCACATCAGTCACAACCCAAGGCCAGAGAAAAGTTTCACCTGACTCTTCTCCAAACAGGCTCCAAGTCACAGTGTTTGCAGGGACTAGACCAAACGCGTGCAAGTCCAGGAGGGAGGAGAGGCGCACGGGGAGCGCGTGCGTCTCTGGATGCGGGCGCTCCCGGGGAAGGCCGCGCTGGGCACCCCCAGAGAGGCAGGGGTCTGATCTGGGGACCAGCAGCCCTGGGGAGAATGTGAAGAACCAGAGGTCTAATGCAGGTCCCCTGGAGAGAAGGGTGTCGGGCACGTTTGTCTGGGACAACAGTCAGCAACGCCCAGCCCAGGCCGCTGGGGCTCCCCTCACCTAGCAGCGCTCGGCCTCAGACTCCGCTCCAGAAACTCCGGCGTGCCGTTTCACAGATGTGCCGTCAGGAGTGTGCGGCACAGCGCGCGGGAGACAGCAGGGAATGGAACAGCGTTCGTGCCCAAGAAGATGCAGGGGATCCACGGTCCCAGTCCTCGTGACACAGTGTCCTGTAGTTACTGTCCCAATGTCATCTGGGCACGGGACCCAGGAGCCCCTCCTGCCACCCTGCTCCTGGGAACATTCAGGATAGTTTGAGGAGGTGGAGGGGATCCAGGGTCCCAGCGGGGCCAGGGGAAAAGGTCAGCACGGGGAGGACAGATGGACGTGCCCTGAGCTGAGGTGCCCTCGGACCTCACCCCAAATGAGGACTCCGGATGTAGGGACCGGACTTGTGCTCTTCCACCGCCTCCTCCGTACTTCATTTAGTCACTCTCTCCTTCCCTCCACTCTTCCCGCCCCCCCTCCCTCCTCCCCCTTCTCCTCACTTCCCCTCTCCCCTCCCTCCCGGCCTGCCTCCCAGCCCCCCTCACTCTCCCCTCCTCCCCCTCCCATCATTTCTCTCCCCTCCCCCTCACTCCCTCCCTGCCTCGTGCCCTCTTCCCTTCCGCAGGAGATGTGGGGTCCCTGTTCTGTACTGAGCACTGGGGTTTCATCAGCGACCACTTCCCCCAACACACATGGTCATGTCCACTGTGGGAGGTGACAGGGGGCAGTCCTCAGGGCTAGCAGTGGTGATGAGCACCAGGAATCTGCTCCTGAAAACAGAGCCCGGTTGCACAGAGAAAAGAATGGAGAGGGACGCCTGGGTGGCTCAGAGGGTTAAGCCTCTGCCTTCGGCTCAGGTCATGATCCCAGGGTCCTGGGATCGAGTCCCGCATCGGGCTCACTGCTCAGCAGGGAGCCTGCTTCTCTCTCTCTCTCTCTCTGTCTCTCTCTCTCTCTCTGCCTGCCTCTCTGCCTACTTGTGAACTCTGTCTGTCAAAAAAATTTTAAAGAATGGAGAGACCCATACTTAGCACTTCCTTAGCACCTCCTCTAGAAAAATCTAGTCCTGAAAAGGGTTGAAAAGTTAATATATCCTAGACTTCTTGCAGTGTGAGTGCTAATGGCCCATATGTCCTGATTCCTAGATGCAACAAAGACTAAATCATCCCATGTCGACTGGGGGTTTGTGACACAACTCTTATGACCAAATAAAAGCATTTCAGCCAACCTCTCCAAGGCCTCCGAGTTTTCCCAAGTGTCTCTGTGATTCCCTGACTCTTTCATCGACCTCCCTGGGAGGTTCTGTCCTATTGTCTTGTCTCCTGCCTTTTCTGCAACCCTTCTGTGGTCTCCCCTGCCCCTACCAGGGCCACCCTCACCAGGATTCCCCATGCCCCTTGGCTGGGTGCCCACACCCCACACTGGGCTCCATGGACCCTATGTTCTGTGCTCCCTCTGGGGTCACCTGGCACCCCCCTTGAAGCGGCCTGCATCTCCCTGCACTGGGTCTCCTCTGACGAGTCTGTGAGGCCTGCTTGTGCCGATGTCATGGGCATGGAAGTGCGAGTCCGGAAGGTCCAGACTTGCTCCCAGTCCCAGCGTGTAGAGCCTGGGCCGAGAGCGGTCCCTGAGCAGAGGAGGAGTTGGGCCGGGGGAGGCTGAGGGAGCACGTGACACAGTGAGCCCCCAGCTGGAGAGTGAGCACCGTGGGGGACTGGCGCTCGGACCTGCTGGGAGACCATGTCCCACCTGCACTGATCTGTCCCCAGGGCTGGAGGTCGTCAGGGTACCCACCCTCCCAGGCTGGAGGCTGGCAGTGACTGGTGGGGGAGGCATGACTGGTGCCAGAGAGAGCCCTCGGGCAGAGAGGAGGGTGCAGGTGCTGCCCCCGCAGCACGTGCCCTGGGGCCGACTGGAGGCAGGGGGCACCGGCAGACAGCAGTATCTGCAGCTGGGGTCTCCACACAGGCCCCCTCCTCAGGCTCAGCACAAGCTTGTCTGGATGGCCTATGACCCCAAACACAGAGTCTGGCCCAGGACCTCCCCTCAAGCTCCTACTCCCAGTCCTTTATACTCAGCTCAAGTGCAAGAAATGGCCTATAGCTCAGGTGGTGTTGGGTGCATAGAGACATGTGATTTTCTGGCTCATGCTGTAACATTGCTGGCATTTTAAAGATCTCAGGACTTTGATTCAAAGACCGTAGGATGCTGGAGACCCCAGACAGCTTTCTGGAAACCTGCCTCTGTGCCTTGCAGCCCTCCCATCCCATAAGCTCTGCTCAGAAGCCCTCCGGGCCACAGACCCATGGTCTAGGGTCCTCAGATGGCCCAGACGACATGCCTTCAAACAGCCATCCAGGTGGGGCAGCAGAACACGCTGCAGATTCCAGCTACACCCCCGCCCCCCAGAAAGTGAGGGTGCTGCTGGACGAGCGGTCCAAAAACAGCCAGGACAGGTTCCAGGAAAACACCACAGGCTCAGAAGTAACTGAGGAGCATCTGAAGGTCAGGTCAGGACAGTAGGAATCTCGGGTGGTTTTGCCTTGGGGCAGCTCCCATCGCCCCTAAACCCTCAGTGTGATGGCTCCGCTGGGGGTGTGGGAGGGACCAAGCCTGGAAGACCTGCGGCTCCACTGTCAAAGGTCGTCAACTTGATCTGTGCACAGGTGGGAAAACCCAGCCACATCCCAAAGAATTTCTGGAAACAGTAGCCAGCTCAGTGTCAGCCGACCTGGGAGGTCAATCTTCCAGCTGCCTGAGGAGGAACCAAGCCACAGACCAGCACACTAGCCAGAAATGGAAGAATGAGAACCAGTTCTTCATTTCAATAGCTTCTGAGCTACCAGTTTGTTCCTATGGTTAGTATACTGTGCAAGGCCTTGAAAATGTTCTCCTCATGTTCTCTGCTGGAGAGGACCTTGAAAAATCTCTGGTTTATAGGTAAAGTCATCCATAATTGACCTTGGTTGGCATAGCCATGCTGGAAAAAGTATGGGTTTCCCCAAAATACTAAAAATAGAAGTTCTGTATGATCCCACTACCAGGTAGACCTTTGCAGGAAATGAAGTCAGTTTCTCGAAGTAAGATCTGCACACTCTCCCCAAGGAGGGGCAGCCAACCTTAGCAACAGAGCACCCATGTGGGAAGTCATAGGCAACCTTCCCCTAGAGGCAGGTGCCTCCCTGGACAAGGGACTGCCCCAGGGCTGGGCTGTCTCCACAGCAGTGCATTCAATGTCTTGGATACTAGGAGGAGACAGAGTACAGCACCAGGCCAGTGAGCATCAGGACACACTGTCCAAATATGGCACCTTGGCAAATACAAGACAGAAACTGAAAGAATTGTGCATAGAGCAGAAGCAGGAAGGTCTGTCATTCCCAGGCATCAGCCTTCTTCCCTGAAGCAGGTCAGAATACTCTCATGTGGCACTTTCTCTCCCCAGACCTAAGGGAGTGATGTGGAAAACAGAAGCAGAAGAAAAATTATTAAATTTCCTTATCCACTGACAAGCCCTTAAAACAATCATTCCCAAGCATATGGCCTACAGATATACTTCTAAAGGGTCTCATGACAAAGGTTTTATTACCTTTTTTTTTTTAAGATTTTGTTTATTTATTTGACAGAGATCACAAGTAGGCAGAGTCAGGCAAAGAGAGGGAGAGAAGCAGGCTCCCTTCTGAGCGGAGAGCCTGATGCGGGGCTCGATCCCAGGACCTGAGATCATGACCTGAGCCAAAGGCAGAGGCCTCAACCCACTGAGCCACCCAGGCACCCCAGGTTTTATTACTGTTAATGAATAACACTTTTCCCAACAACAGCTATTCCCTCAAGGTCCTGGAAACCTTGCTTCCAAAATTCCTTAGGGACTTACAACATCCCTAACCTCCTCCCAACTTGCAAGCATATAATGGACCACTGCTCACAGCCCCGGAGCAGCAGCTCTTTCTGCCCACAGGTCCTATCCCCATGCTTTAATAAACCACCATTTTGCACCAAAGATGTCTTAAGAATTCTTTCTTGGTCATCAGCTCTGGACCTCACCCCACTGAACCTCATTTATATTCTTTTTTTTTTAAGATTTTATTTATTTATTTGACAGAGAGAGAAAGTACAAGAAAGCAGAGAAGTAGGCAGAGAGAGGGGAGGGGAAGCAGGCTCCCCGCTGAGCAGAGAGCCCGATGTGGGGCTCGATCCCAGGATCCTGGGATCATGACCTGAGCCGAAGGCAGAGGCTTTAACACACTGAGCCACCCAGGCGCCCCATATATTCTAAGACATCATCAGGAGGACATGCTGATCACCAGAGTCAAGGAATTTAGGGCCACAAAGGCTGTAGGAAAAAACCTGGTTAAACTAACATTTGTCTTCTAGTTACTTTTTTACCATATACCAGCCCTAGCTCAAACCCATGTCTCTCAATTCTTCACACATTGATTGCTTCTTTGCCTAAAATGTGGAACTGTCGGCTCCAATCGCCTCTGCTGGTCTCCACGTTCTTGTGAGGCTCCCACCAGAAAAATCAATACACTTTGCCAGCTTTTCTCCTGTTCATCTGTCTTTGTCAAGTTCCAGACCCAGCCAGGGACCTTAAGAGGAGTCGAAGAAAAGTTCCCTCTCTTGCTGCCTTGGGCCGGGAGTTGGGGGCGGGGGCGCCGGAGGAGTCAGTAAAACCCATCCCATCTTCCTGACCTTGGTAAAAACTTCCCTCTGCTGAGAAGCAGCACAGGGCTGTGCATGGCTGGGGGAGCCCCAGAGGGAAGGTGGAACATGTAGGAAGCCACCTGACCCCCAGCCGGGGGAGGTGACCCCACTGACAAGTCCAGGGTGTGATGCTGAATAGTATCATGGAAGCTTCCCGAATATCAGACCTTCCCCACCCCAGGCTTCATTACTGCTGCTCATTGTGGTTGCTGCTGTTGGCTTAGTGACTTTTCTGAACTTTGTCCAGTCTGTGTTCTGTGCTATGTATGGCCAGCGAACCACTGTGCTGTTAACTTAGTGGTCAGCCCATGGCTGGGCAGAGGGGTCACCCATGTTTCCGAGCTATGGCTACAGATTGGAGGGCCCCACAGCCTCCTCCTCAGGTTTGAATAGTCTGCTCGAGCGGCTCACGGAACTCAGGGAAACACGTTACTTACTAGACGACCCGTTCATTAAAAGGACAGAACTCAGGACCAGGCAGCTAGAAGCGATGAGCAGGGCAAGGTGTGTAGCAGAGGCTCAGAGTTCCACCGCTCTCGGAGTGAAAGAGGCCTTTACCCACCTGCACTCTGACCTTCGTCTGTTCTTCCGAACTGATGACGTCCCTCCTTCCGACTCATCTGGTAAGTCAAAGACCTGGCAGGCACCAAAATGACCCCTCAAGCAATAGCCACTGCATGACACCAGCAAGACCCTGCGTGATGGACCCCAAGACAATGATTGACTGGAACTTTAGTGACACCCTGCACCTGCCCACCAGCCTTTGTCCTAGATTTTCCTCCCATGAAAGCCTAGGAGTGTTTTCAGCACCTTGAGATCGTGCCAGTTCTCTGCTTTCCAGTGTCGGCTGTACTGAAATACATTCCTTCTCTGTGTCACCACCACCTGACTCTCTGCCTTTGGATCTGGGCCACTGTGAATACTGCAATGTAGCAAGTCAAATTCAGTTCCTCCCCTCCCTAGGATTCACTGCTGCTGCTCCTCTCACTGTAGTTCTGCTGTTGGCTTAGTGATGTTTCTGAACTGATTTTATCAAATCTGTATCCCTTGTCGTGTGTGCCCACAGAAGTGTATGGTCTGTGAATGTAGTGATCAGCCGTCGATGGGGTGAGATTTCCTTAAATATCTGGAAACTACCCTCCTTCTGAAAAAACAAACAAACAATCAAAACCTCCAGTCTTTGCAGATGGGGAGGAGGGCTCTGGGTGCGTGGGTGTCAGGATACATCTTCCGCACCAGCCAGGCCTCTTAGCACTCTGCCTTGGCCTTCACTTCCTATTTGCCGGGTCTAACAATCACCAGAGGGTGAGCCTAGGGCCTTCTTTGGTCATCCCTGAGCAGGAATCCAGCCCTCGCAAGCAGTGTCCCAGGGACTCGGGTATAGGTCAGAGCTCCCAGGCCCTTGTTCCCTAAAGCTCATCACTCAGCCTTTCTTCCCATGATTCTGCTTGGTTTCTCTTTGCCCCAACTCTTATCCATTGCCCTAGCAGAGAGTCACATATGCCCTTAAATGGTTTGGACACCGAATGTCCTCCAGTAGCCACCTCACTACTGGGAGAGTTGGTAGAAAGCAGCAAGTCACAGAGGAATCCAAGGGTCTGGACTAGGTGTTTCCCTCTCCTGAGATGGGGACATCTGTGAGAGGAACAGGTGGCCAGCTGGTGGGGCGGGGTGCAGGCACCTGATGTGGACAGTAGGTAGGTGAGGCCGAGCCCCCCAGGGTATGTTCCTGACATCTGGACTGAACTGATCGTCAAAGCTGCAGACTGGCTGGGGAACATCTTCAGGCTGAGGAGGAAAATGAGGGGCGCAGAGGGGACTGAGGAGGCTTGGCTTAGACAGGAAAGGGCTGAGCCATTCCTTTAGCGGAAAAGTGTGTCAGGTCCAGGCTCTTGAGGCCAAGTCCAAAACTTGAGCCCATTGTGCTTCATGAAATAAGCCAGTCCCTCACGACTGATACTGGAGGGCCCACTAGTGAGGGACAGAGAATACTCCAACTCCTAGAGGTGGAAGGAGGTGCTGGGGTTGGGGAGGGGAAGTGGGGGATTCAGGTCTCATGGGTAGAGGTTCAGCTTGGGATGATGAAGAAGTGGTGATAATGGACGAAGGTGGCAGGCGCAGAACAGTGAGTGTATTTATTGCCACTGAATTGGACACTGGAACGTGCTTAACGGTACCAATTGTACATCAGTTCCAGCACAGTAAGAAAGAAGTGAGGCAGGAGATGGGGTGAGGCAGAAGGATGGGGCCACTGCAAGTCCCAGGAGGGCAGGGATCCTGTATCTTAGTTCTCACTCTCATGCTCTGCACCCTGTTGGAGCTCACAGCAGGCACTCAGTGAATGCGCGCTAAGACGCCGTGCAGGCAGATGAGGGCACAAGTGCAGACCCACCGGGGGGCGCTGGGGAATCCCAATGGGACGTGCATCCAGACTGAGTGAGCGCCCACATTTCACAAGCATCAGCACAAAAATAGCCATTTACAACCAAGGCAGGTGACCATAAGCTGTATTACAAAGCTGTGATCATCAAGATGGTATGGTATCAGCACAAAAACAGACGCATAGATCAATGGAACAGAATAGAGAACCCAGAAATGGACCTTCAACTTTGTGGCCAACTAATCTCTGACACAGCAGGAAAGAATATCCAATGGAAAAAAGAAAGTCTCTTCAATAAATGGTGTTGGGAACACAGGACAGCCACATGCAGAAGAATGAAACTAGACCATTTCCTTATACCATACATAAAAATAGACTCCAAATGAATGAAAGTCCTCAGCTGAGTCAGGAATTCATCCAAATCCTTGAGAAGAACAGAGGTAGCAACCTCTTTGACCTCAGCCACAGCAATTTCTTGCTAGACAGGTCTCCAAAGGCAAGGGAAACAAAAGCAAAAATAAACTGTTGGTATTTCATCAAGATAGAAAGCTTTTGCCCAGCAAAGGAAACTGTCAACAAAACAAAAAGACAACCAACAGAATGAGAGAAGATATTTGGAAATGACCTATCAGATAAAGAGCTAGTATCTAAAATCTAGATAGAACCTACCTAACTCAACACCCACAGAACAAATAATCCCATCAAGAAATAAGCAGAAGAAATGAACAGATGTTTCTCCAAAGAAGACATCCAAATGGACAACAGACATAAAAAGCCACCGTGGGTCCCACAGGTCCTCCAGGAATATCACCTTGGTGGGCTTGTGGTACCGGCGGATACCTGTTCAAGTGGCTCTTGTCACACCACACAATCTTGATCCCATTGGCCAGGTCGACCCTCATCGCCTGGTGACAGGCCGAGGTCAGTCAGTGAACCTCCACCCCCAAACCCCCCAAAAAGGTCCCTATGTAGTGAATGTCGCCCTGGTCTCTGAGGATGTGGGCCTGGGACTGTGGCCACTGCTGGTAGCTGAAGTCTTCATGGGACATCCAGGAGAAACTGGGGTGCAGGATGCCAAAGAGGAAGGACAGGATTTTCATGCCCATGTGATCGCAGAACGTCATGTCCACATCTTCACACAGCAAGTCATCCACCTCACGGAGGAAGTGCTGCTCACAGAAGCGGCTGACCATCACCATGTGCTGCATGGACACATCCCGCCACTGAGAGGCATGGGGACCACGATGACCACCACCCTCCAGCACTCCCGGTGGGGCACACAGGCCCGGCAGCCCACTGGCCAATGAAGACCTAGTGACCCTGTGTCCCACCATGATGGGCTTCTGTGCCCTCTGCAGGAACAGCTCCAGGAAGAGCACCTATCTACAGGGACTAGGGTCAAGGCGGGAGCAGGGTCACTGTCAGAGGCTGGAGGCAGGACCCCAAACCTGGGGCCCGTGGACATGTGCACCTTCTTCAGGGGGACAGGCCCTGGGCTGCTTTAAGCAACAGCCACTCTCCCAGTCTGTCCTGAGCAAGTCTGCTCATGGGGCCTCCCTCCATTCCGCTCCCGAGATGGGAGCCATCAGCAACCCATCATGCAAAGGGGAGCTTGAGGCTTCAGAGGCAAGAAACCAACCCCACGGTCAGCATGCTGGAGCCAGGAACAGCCCCTCTGCCGAGTTCCCAGGCAAACCCTGCAGGTGCCCTCTTCTGGCAGACCCCCTGCAGCTCTGTCCCCACCTGCCAGGAGAGGAGCACCTTGTGGCACAGTCTTCCTTTCTATGGCCTACAGACTGGCTAGAATCAGCACAGCCGGCCTCCTGCCCTAGCTTGCTTGGAGTGGGCTGTTGCTGGCCCCCCTGGAGCTGTCTCTACTCCCATAGGGTCCTCCTGTGAAGGCTACAGGGCCTCTTGCTGACCAGGTCCATCAGTCAACCACTGCTATTCCTAGGAGGGTCACCCTTGAACTCCCCCAGATCAGAAATCAGGCCCAGCCCATGTGCAGGGTAGGGGAAAGAGGACTCTGGAAGAAGAGGTAGCTTGCTTAGGCCTCAGCTATGAATCCAAGAGTGGAAGCTTCCAGGTCCAGGTCTCCATCTCCCCAACCCCAAGAAGTTGGAAGTTTTGTCTCTCTGAGGGGACTGCCTGTGGGGAAAGCAGGTTCCCCATTATCAGCAAGGGTGGCGAGCCCCTCTGAGACTGATTATTTTTAAGGTTTTATTTATTTGTTTGACAGAGAGAGAGAGACAGCTAGAGAGGGAACACAAGCAGGGTGAGTAGGAGAGGGAAAGCATGCTCCCCGCTGAGCAGGGAGCCCGACACTGTGGGATTTGATCTGAGGACCCCAGGATCACCACCTGAGCCAAAGGCAGATGCTTAATGACTGAGCTACCCAGGCACCTTGAGACTGATTTTTCACACAGGCACTAAGGTTACTTCCCTGTGCCTGCCCCATACCTGGCAGGTTAGTAAACTGCTCACACAGACAAAGTAGGGCACAACATTTAAATAGGGGATAAGGCCACACACACCCCGCGGACATGAGTTAGGTCAACAAGGGGCAAGTCCAGGTCCAGCCAATGGTGGAACACCCAGACATGAAGCAGAGGGAGAAAAAAGTGCCCCTGGCAGCGGACAAGAGAATGTAAAGGCTTGGAATCACATCCGAGGCACATGTACGATGACCACACGCCTAGGAGGCCCGGGGGGCGGGGGTATGGTGGGAGAGGTGAGGCTGGAGAGGACAGGCAACTGGGGAGTGGATCACAGAGAGTCTCCAAGGTTATGTTCTGAAAAGATCGCTCTGGTTAATTGAGAAGAATGGGCTCTGTACAGCGGAGGACAGGGAGACACTAACCCTAAGCCCTAACCCTAACCCCATCCTAACCCTAACCAAACATCTTGCTCAATTCTGAGGACTGATAGCTCTACTCTGAAATCACAAACAAGTCCATTATGCTGGCTTTCACTCCTTGCTCAGTATTGTACTGAAAGCTCTACCCAGAACAAGAAGGCAGAAATAAGGAACCCACATGTGAAAGGAAACAGTAGAACTAGGTCTATTCAGAGATCAGAGACAGCATCATCTTATACAGAGAGCTTCCTAAAGAATCAACAAAAAATGATTACAGCCAGTTCCCTAATTCTGCAAAGTTATAGGACAAAATATCAATACACAAAAATCTCTCTTATTTGTATACACTAGAAAGGAATCATCCAAAAAGGAATTTAAGAAAACAATTCCATTTTAGGGAACATCAACATTGACCAAATACTTAGGAATGGATGTAATCAAGGTGTACATCTTGTACACCAAAAGTTATAAACCATTGCTGAAAGAAAGTAAGGGGACCCTAAATAACCCTGAGGACCCCCCCATGGTGATAAAAGGACATACTATTGATAAGATGACAACAGTACACAATACGGTGTGGAAATTGAATGTGTTCCCAAGGAGTTTCACAAAGGCCTTTGGGAAGAAATGCACAAGCTAACCGTAACAGTCATATGGAATTTTAAGGAACCACAAGATAACCAAAACCATTTTGAAAAAAAAAAAAAAAAAAAAAACAACCAAAGGTGAAAGGTCACACTTCCAAAGTTTAAATCTTAATATGAAGCAACAGCAAATAAAACATTGTGATACTGTCATAAAGGTATGCCCACACCCTGAAACAAGTAATACATTATATGCTAATTAATTGAATTTCAATTTTAAAAAATTTAAATAAATAAAATGTTTTAAGTATACATACCGATTAGTGGGATTTAACTGAGAGCCCAGAAGTAAAACCCTTCATCTATGGTCCTCGGAATTTTGACAAGTGGAAAACATTACACTGGGGGACAGTATGGTCTTTTCAACAAAGGGTGCTAGACAATTGGCTACCCATGTACAGAGGAATGGAATGGGACCCTTACCTCACACCACATATAAATATTAACTCAAAATAAGTTAAAGGCTTAAATGCAAGCAGGAAAATGATAAACTCTAGAGGAAACAAATGGGGATCAGTCTTCAGAAGCTTGGATCAAGCAATGCTTCTAGATCTGACACCAACGCGTAAGAAGGGAAAGAAAAAAATAGATAAAATAATATCCTCAAAATTAAATAACTGTCCTGGAAGCCTGGGTGGCTCAGTTGGTTAATGGTCTAACTCTTAATTTTGGGTCACATCTGATCTCAGAGTCATGAGACTGAGCCCATCAGGCTCCACACTGAGTGTGGGACCTGCTTAAGAGTCTTTCCTTCTCTCTCTGCCCCTGTCCACTTGCACACTCTCTCCCACTCACTCTTTAAAAAGCAATGTAAAAAACATTAAAAATATTTGTACATCAGAAGATACTATCCAGAAAGTGAAAAGTCAGCCCAGAATGGAAGGAAATATTTGTACATTATTTATCTAATAAGAGACTGTTGCCCAGAATATGTAAAGAGCTTTAACACCTCCTCAACAAAAAGACAAGCCCATTTGTAAAATGGACGAAGGACTTGGATAGACCCTTCTCCAGGGAAATCATACAAATGGTGAATAGCACATGAATAGATGTTAAACATCCTTAGTCTTTATGGAAATGAAGATTCAAACCAGTTAGATTTCCTTTAACACAAGTAGAGTCACTACTATCAATAAAACTAAAAATAATAAAATGATGTTGAGAAACTAAAACCCTTAAACCTCGCTTGTGAAAAATGATGCAATCTATAATCCATATAAAAATGATGCAATGTATAAAACGGTTTGTGGGGCGCCTGAGTGGCTCAGTCGCTGGGGGTCTGCCTTCAGCTCAGGTCATGGTCTCAGGGTCCTGGGATCGAGCCCTGCATCGGGCTCTCTGCTCAGCAGGCCTGCTTCCCCCTCTCTCTCTGCCTGCCTCTCTGCCTACTTGTGATCGATCTCTCTCTCTCTCTCTGTCAAATGAATAAATAAAATCTTTAAGAAAAAACGGTTTGTAATTTACTCAAATAGATCAAAGCAGAATTACCAGATGGTTCAACAATTGCACTCCTAGATGTATACCCCCAATATTGAAAACACTGGTTCAAACAAAAATGTACAGGAATATTTGTAGCAGTGGTGTTCACAATGGGCAAAACCCAGAAACTATGGAAATGTTCATCCATGGGGAAAAGGATAAACAAAATGAGGTAGATTCATAAATGACTGTCTTGTTCTGTCCTATGAAGGAATTAAGTAAAATGGTTCATTTGGCGGGGGGGGGGGGAATATGGTGATTTCTTAAAATATTAAACACAGAATTCCACTGCAGCCTATATGGCCCCCAAAATTGAAAGTAGAAGTACCCTCACAACAGCCAAAAGGTGGAAGCCCCCCAAGTGTCCACTGACAGATGAACGGTTGAACAAACGGTGCATTATGCACCATGGAACATGATTCATCCTTAAAAACGAAGGGATTCTGACACAGGCTACAACACAGGTTGAATCTGGAAGTCATCATGCTGAGTGGGATCAGCCAGTCGTGGCAGGGCAGATCTTGTATGATCCCACTTAACGGAGGTGTCTGGGATGCAAAGCTGGATGTGGCCGCAGGGGCCGAGGGGAAAGGTCGATGGGGAGTTGGGGTTTCATGCGCGCAGACTCCCTCGTGGAGAATGAGAAAGTTCTGGAGAATGATGTCCAACCGTGGGAACTCAGCTAAGGCCAGAGAACTGTGTAACTGAAATGTTTTAAGGGGTCAACGTTCTTATGTTCAGTCACTGTGGAAAAAGCACAAAAGTGAATGAAAGTCACCGTGGAAAAGTGAATGAAGGACTGATGCATGTCACAGCAAGGGCGGACGCTGAAGCCAGCCCCGGCAACATAAGCGATATAGAAGTAGCCCTTAGGGGGGCGCCTGGGTGGCTCAGTGGGTTAAGCCTCTGCCTTCAGCTCAGGTCAAGGTCCCAGGGTCCTGGGATCGAGTCCCGCATCAGGCTCTCTGCTCGGCAGGGAGCCTGCTTCCTCCTCTCTCTCTGCCGGCCTCTCTGCTGCTTGTGATCTCTGTCTGTCAAATAAATGAATAAAATCTTTAAAAAAAAAAAAAAAGGAAAAGAAATAGCCCTCAGATTGGAGCCATCTGTGCTCCTTAAATCCATCAGGGTTACCCAAATAAGGGAAAGTCCTGGAAAACGTTCCAGAAGAAAAAAACTGAATCCAAATGGAGAAGACATTTCAGACCATCAGGCAGGGGGTGACAGCTGAAGCGGGCCTGTGGTCTGGGTTCAAACATGGGAACCATCATGATGTCCTCATGTGGGGTTACATGGTGGTTCTATGGGAGAGTGTCCCTGTTTTGGGCAAAATACACCGAAGTAACCCACAAGACATGGCAAACATGGTAAAGAAATGACAGCTGGGGAGTCTGCGAGTGGAGACCAAGTGTATTTGGGCTGTGACAAGTTACTGCAGATCTGAAATCACTGCGGAGTAAATGACTCCTCCAAACATCCACATTCGCACCACATCACAGAAGCAGAGAGGACATCAGACTTCGGGATGGAGACCGAGCCCTCCCAGATCCAGGTCACGCACTGTGGAGAGGCCACTTGCCCTTGGGAGAGGCCATATGTTAGCAAGAGACTCGTGGGAGGGTTAAATCAGGGGCCCCCATGTCCCGGGTGCTGTAGAAGCAGGAGGGTTTGGGTTCCATTTTCCACAATGCTCCCCCACAACCTGGTTAGAACTATGCAGAAGCAGGAAGGGAGGCCTCAGTAAAGTGGACTGGGGACGCCAGGAGGGGGGGCTGGGAGGGGGCGCTGGGTGCTCAGTGTGCATTAGAGACCCCACATGACAGTCCCCCACAGGAGAGACTTATCTGTTCCAGGCCCCACAGGGGAAGCTGGAGGTTCATCTCCTACAAGAAATCACCATCCCCACAGCTCCGCCAGTGAGAATCCTCTGTCACCCCATCCCCCTGCCTTTCTCCAGGGGACCTTCCTTCCCAGCACCCTCCCAGCGTCTTCCTCCTTCTCCATGAAGCAACGGTCCTCCTTTTTCTCTTGCTCGTGCCTATGACAGGACCGTAGCTTGCTCAGCCGGATCGTCATTCTCTGCGCTTCCCAAATAAACCCATGTTGCTGGTCAAATATACTGGTCAAAAATGCAGTTTGAGTTTAAGGCGAACGGAACTAATAAACTCAAGAAACTTGCAAGGAAAAACTCAATATACACAAATCAATGACATTTCTACATGCTTAGAAGGAACCTTCAGAAAGAGACTATGGAGAACAATCTCATTTTCTTGCTCCAAAAGAACAAGACTCCTAGGACTCCCCTGAACCCAGGAGGTGACAGACCTGTCTCTTAACAGCCTTGCGACACTGATGACAGACATGGAGGGAGCCAAACAGAGACAGGGAGACACTCTGTGCTCAGGGAAGTACCGGCACCAGGAAAATACCTCCTGTCCCCACAGCCATCTACAGAGTCTGCGCTGTTGCTCCCTAACTCCCAGACTCTGGACTAGCCCTGGAGCAGGGGTGGACGCAGGAAGAACCCTGCAGGGTAGGGAGAGGCGGGGAGCATGAGCCCCAAGGGAAGCAGCCGCTCCCTGACTGCAGACCATCTGAGGAGCCCCAGGAACTCAGTCTGCGAGTGCACAGACACAAACATGAGACCGGGGTGCATCCGAGCTCAGAAAGAAGGGACCCCACAGCCCTGCACACTGCCCAGCGGGAGGCCACGTCACTGCACACAAAACCACGGAAGCCCAGTGTCTACACGGTGCACCCTTCCTCCGTGCGGTCCTGAGAACACGCACCCCCTCACCAGTCCCTGCTCAGGCGGCTTCTCCTCACCTTCTCCTCCAGTAGCAGGTCCTGAGGGGGCGAGACTGCTGTCAGTGTGGACGCGTCCCCACATCCTCCACAGCGGGTTCTGTCAGTGTGGATGCAGATCCACGTCCTCCCCAGCTTGTCCTGTTAGCGTGGGAGCAGCCCCACGTCCTCCAGAAATCTCCAGAGCGTGTCCAAAGGAGGCCAGGCTCCTGTCCCAGCTGCAGCTGCGCAGGCCACACTCAGGGCAGCAGCTGGGGTCTAGTGCCTTCTTCAGGCTGTGGAACCAGTGCAGGACTCGGGGAGCTCACCCTTCAAATGGAGCACCCAGCTCCCTTTTCATTCATTCAGAATTTTCATTCTGGAAATCAAAACTGCATGGAGCCCGATATCCCCCAATGTCTCCAAAAATAGCTAAGGAACAATGAATTCGAAATAATATGGAATGACAACAGTCCCTGACCCAGACGGTGGCACTGAACATGACCGTGGCTCTGATGCATACCCACACACTGACCTCAACTTGCTCTCAAGCCTGGCCCTGACCTAATCCAAGACCCTAACCCTAGCCCCCAACAGTGTTCACAAGAATCAAAAGGTAGAAACTACAAACATCCATCAGTGGTGAACGCATAAACAAAATGCAGTGAAGGGTTTGAATTTAGGTTCAGGGTCAGGCTTCAGTCAGAGTTCTAGATCTGGCTTTCAGTGTAGGATCAGGGTGAGTATTTAGAGTGAGGGGCAAGGGAACAGTTAGAGATCAGGACTTTAGTTTACAATTTAGGGTTTAAGACACAGGGCTTCTGGGCCAAAGTCCAAGGTCAAATTTGGGATTTCGGTTCATGCTGGGATTATCTTCAGGGTTAATGACTCAGAGTTCTGGTTTATGGTTTGGGTTGGTGGTTCAAGGCTTGGATCCAGGGCTCAGGTTCAGAGTCCTGGCTTCAGGTTCAATTTCAAGTCTGGGATTCAGGGTTCCAGGTTGGGCTTTAAGGTCAAGTTAGGTTTCAGTGTTAAAGTTAAGGATTAAAGTTAGGTTTAGGGATGACACATTTTCTTCAGTGGTCATCATGGACACAAAATTTCTATTGGAAGTTTCTAAATCTGAAATGTATTTCATCTGGTATCAGGAGCTGGTTTAGAATTTAAGATCACAGTAACTCCCTACCGACAGCATTCCGATCCTAGGGTCTCCCAGTCACCCAGGATTCACTTTTGTCTTGGCTCAAACATACCCTTGGCAGAGAAGGGCGAGCTGCTGCCGAAGTTGGGATGACTTCACAATGGTAGTGGTGGGAAACCAAATATTGGGGAAATGTTTATGGAAAATGAAACAAGAGACAAATAATTGGTCGACTCTTGATTCTTCCACAATAACAGAGACCAAGTTTCCAACAGAATCTGATAATGTTTCCTAGGAAGGCCTATGGCACTCATTGCCAGTACGGAAAGAGGGCCCCTCCCCTGCTTTAAACTAGGAATCACAGCAGGATATTTCCTATTTTGTGCCAAAAATAAAATTTTATTATTTGGTTGTTCCAGTGTACATTTGTGGAAGCACTGACATGTTCCTTTCTCAAATCCTCATCAACACAAGAGTAAAATACAGGCAATGTTGAAATGCCCTGCTCATTGGAATACCAAGTACAAGGAGGACTATTAGTAGTAATAAAAAGATATCAAATATGAAACTCAGAAAAAGCTCCCTTTATGGGCACTTAAGGAGGATCTCTAACCATAAGATCTAACATCTCATCCTATGGAATTCACCCATAAAAATCATCAATAACAATAGCCTGCTGACCGCTGTAACCACCTCACCATTGACCTCGAAGCTTGTAATACACACTCCAGCCGCTAGGGACACAACTTCTCAGCAGCAGAACAGGACTTGTTCACTCCCAGTGGACCAGCAATTACAGTGAAGCCAAAAAAATCCCACTCCTTGGAAATCCCACCCTTTAGGAAAAAGTCACAAAAAGCACACCCAGAACTCAATAAAGGACAGACATCTCATGAAGCAGAGGCTGCAGATCACGACCACTCCCACAACATAACTCTACAGTGGACACCAGGTCTGTCCCCTTCCTGGGATCACATGGGGCACCGCATTCTTCCAAGACTCCATCTTCAGAGCAAAACTGTGAACTGTCCTCGTCAGTCCTGTGCACAGGCTCACAGTGAGCCCTGCGAAAGCCAGACACCTTCTTGAGAACACTCAGCCTCTCACGCTGATCCTAGCGGATGGAGGGCGCTGCTCTCCGCAACTTCCGCACCAGCTAGAGAAGACTTGGAACGAATCTTGCCAAACTCCATGCAAAAGCATGTTCTTTATCTGCAAAATGATGGGTGTTGAAACATCATGGATTCCCCGCACCTTCTTGAACCTAGATAAATTGGAGGTACAGTTTGGCCTATTATCCCCAACCGCCCCCCCCCACACACACACACCCCTTCCCTTGTGCATTCCAGATCAGTTTCCATCCACTTTGCTCATTCTCAGACATTGTCCCTGCAGATAAGTACAGTAGCACCGAGGTGCTGGGACTGAGGTATCAGGTGCTAAGCCAGCACCTTGGACCTACTTACTATCAGAAATTAATATTCATTGTATTAACAGATGCATCCCAGAAGATCTTGCCACCACGGCCATTAGAAAAGTCATTACAACAGAGGTCCTAACAACGTGTGCCCATCTCCATGGCTCCACTCCTTGGTTCCAGCAATTAGCTCATCCATGGGCAGGTGACCTGGTCCCAGTCAATGAGGTGGGAGGCACCTCGGGTCTCAGCCTGCAGAGCCAAGGATAAGGTGGACCATCCAGGCCAGGGGCTTTTCCATCACGAGTGCAAAAGTGGCCTAGGCCAGACCCGTGTCAGTGTCACAGGGGGCCCAGGAAGCCACGTGCTCCATAACATTGCTGAGAGCTGAATCAGACACTTCCTGAAGCCCACACATGCTAGATCTCTGTTAACTCAGGAGAACCCTAACTGTGCTCATAGTCTTGGCCTGAACGAGATGACCATCTGTGTGGTATATGACCCACCAAATATAGCCACCAGGCAACAGGGACATACTCACCCAAACAATACCCACATGGAATTCAACCACACACAAACATCTTGTGACAAGCCCCAGGCCTACAGAGAAAGGCAGGGGAATTCCTGAGGCCTTAATTGTTGGCCAGTCTATCATCTTTTTTCCCTTTCAAGTGGAGGGGCCAGGGTCAGACAGGATAGACCCCAGTGTACTCCCACTCTGCCACTGGAAAAGAAGAGCCCTCTCCCCCATCATCCATCATGTTGCAGATCCGGGGTGTGGGAAACTACCACCCATGGGCCAAATGGGGCCTCCCCCTGTATTCTGTCAATTAAGTGTGGCTAGAACATTAGTTATGGATGGTCTGTGGCTGCTATCAAGCCACAGTGCAAGAGTGGAGTCATTGTCAGAGACACCACATGGACTGCAACACCTAACAGAAAATCTTTACAGGTGACTTTAGAGAAAAGTCTGCCGATCCCTGATCTCAAAGATCCTAGGGTCATGTCCCTTCTTTGAGTAGAACATAGCACCTTCTACGTCAAATCTAATTTCTTCACCCCCAGAGGCAAGGACTTCTATCCTTTTAGCCATAACTCCATCTCCGTCCTCGTCTGCAGGTCTGCAGCCCAATGGAAATTCACTGTCGTTTCCATGGTAGTGACGCTCAGAAATGGAGGTGTAACTGTGAATGTGTGAGTGTGCGCATGTGTTTCCTCTTTGGTAGCCACAGTGTACAAGGAGAACACAATACCGTAGCATGCTTTCTGTCTTCCAGGAATGGCCACCCAGTGTGGTTCCATGATGATCTCAGAAGGAAACCAACTTCACAGAACAAACTTCATCTGGGAGGAGTCCCAAATTCCTTGTCCTGGAAACTATGTTCCACTGAGGTTGGGGGCACACAGAGGGGCAGAAACTCCCCATGCCCATCAGGGTTTTGAGGGATGCCTACTGTTCCAGGAAAAAAGATCCTGAAACCATTCGTTGGCCTGTCATCCAGCCAGATATCTGTGAGAGAGATATACTCCAAGCAGAAAGGACAGACCGAGAGAAAGCAAATGACAGCTTTGTGTGACAAGTGCCATGACATGATACTCAAGAGGACGGGGCGTGTGCAGGGTTGGCCAGACTGGGGTCAGGGGGACCAGGAGTGCTCCAGGAGGATGTCACTGTTGTGTCCTGTGTGGCTACACTTGTCAGTGCGATCAGGCACTGGCCAGATGGGAAATGACAGGGCGGGAGAGGGGCAGTGTCCCTAAACTGACTTCTGCAAGGCAGAATTTCAGTAACGAGATTTCCTTCAGTACGTTTTCATGTCACATGCATCTGTGCGTCCCTAAGGCTGATTGTGTAGAACATCAAGTGGTAGTTGGCCATTGTTTTCAAGCCTGAGGTGCCAGGGCCAGAGTACACTTGGTATTTCTTTTTGCTGCTTTCTGAGTATGATGACTTTTCCTTCATCTCTGACCCAAGGACAGGGAACAAAGGCAACACAGATCTACACTCAGAAATGTCAACAGAAATCTGCATACCCAAGTTCTCCCAGGAGCTAAAGGTTCACGACCAGGGTGACAGAAAGGGGAGGCAGAGACCAAGGAACCAACAGAACAGGTCATGTGTCTGTGAGCTGGCCCACTTCTCTACCTGTCGAAAGCCAGCCGTGCGTGACAGGAGGGAGTCCCACCTGCACCTGGTCCGTCTGTCTGCTGCCCTTGAGCAGAGCAGAGGATGGGCTGAGCTGGGTGTGGGTGTCGAGGGGGGGTTGCCAGCTGGCCACAGACACTACATGCCAAGTACCTATGGGACCAGTTCCTGGTCCTCAGCTAAGATGAAACAATAATTATGTTTAGTGACCTATTTATGGGGACAGGGAATGTGCTCAGTGCTTTGGTACTATATCCTGCATTTTTTTAAAAATACTTTGGGCAGGTAAGATTGACATACACAAAACTGTCCATAGTTAATGTATGCAACTTGACCCTGACCCTAACCCTAATATCTAGTTAAGATATACTCAAGGAGCACCTGGGTAGCTCAATCGTTAAGCTTCTGCCTGTGGCTCAGGAATGGAGCCATGCATCAGGCTCCCTGCTCAGCAGGAAGCCGGCTTCTCCCTCTCCTACTCCCCCTGCTTGTGTTCTCTCTCTCTGTGTGTATTCTATCAAATAAATATATAAAATCTTTTAAAAGAGAGAGAGATACTCAATTTAGAATATTGCTCGCAAAAGATGGTTTTTAGGAGCTAAAGAATTCAGGGGCCAACATTCTGTCTTCTCCCTGGAATCAGGGAAATTCACGTCCGGCCACGTGCTATCCGGAGAGTGGTCACACGGGGGCAACAGTGAGTAAACAGTGTCTCAAACCCCTCTACTGAGGCATTTCTTCTTCATTCTGTCAAACTTTGTTCCTTCAATGTTTAAACATCACTTTATAGATTATGAAAAGTGTGACTTTGTTGAACTTTTAAAAACCAAACGAATTCTTTCAACATGTTAAAAATGGAAGATGTTTTTCTAAAATCTCAGAGTTGGTGAGCAGATGAAGGCCCAGGGGCCTGGGAAAAGGCTATGACTATTGAATATATTCAGGTCTACTTAGGAAACAAGGAAGACTTCTATTCCCCTTCTTTGCAGGAAGAATCTGGGTCCACTCACAGTCCTGAATCCACACAAAATAGTGCATCTCAAAGGAAAACAAAGTAGAAATCAACAGCCTTCAGAGGCAGAGAAAGAGCCACACCCAGGAACCCAAGAGACAGACCAGGAAGGCTCTGTTTAGGCCAATTTGCATTTCTGTAGATCTTCTGGAGCTAGAATGTCCCCAGTGCCCCCTGGGGATTGCTGGTCAGGCCCAGTGCCTACCCTGATGCTGCACTCTTGGAACCTGTGACTAGTCTCCTGGCCCCTTCCTCCACGAGACCCTGCTACCCCGACTACCCCAGCCTGCTTCCTGGACCTCCCACTCCCCTTTCTGAACCTGTCATCCACTCTTCCCATCACTGACTGCCATAGTATAGAGTATGTTTAACTATTGACTATTCTGTCATTTACATGTATTTGTCATGTTTGCTGTAAAACGATACCTTGTATCATCGACCCTGATGGAGAATCCCTTGTCGCATTGGCTGACATCGCTGTGCCCTCCCAGTGTCATGGCGCCAATGTCCCAGGCAAGGTCCTCACTACGCCAGCTCAGATTCTGCAGTGGGCCTGACCCAGGCACTGCTATTTTCATGCAAGAAGGCAGCACAGCCAAAACCTGGGTTTGGGCTCAGAATTGCTCACGGCCCTTCAGCCCTATCAAAGGGCATGGGGGCACACCCTGAAGACCCTTGCTAGTCCAGTGTTGCCCTGGGGAATTTCCATGGAACAGCCACTGTGTCCAGTGATGGAACTCGATAGGAGCTCCTGAGATAGACGCCACCTTGGAGACTGCCCAGAACTTCCTAGGCATTCATTCCATCAATTTGAATGAATCCATTAACCTAAAAACATTTCCTCACTTTAGAAATGGTGAACCTGAAGCTCTGAGGAAGTGACTCTCCTGAGCCATGCTGGAAATCAGCGGAAGAGCCAGACTGAGGTGGGAGACGGCCTCCAGCAGGATCCCCCACAGTGACTTTAGCTAGAGCCGCCACCACCCATGTGTCTTCCCTGCACTCCCAGACTCTCGTGGGACTGTTTACGGGGCCTATTCTGGGAGCAAACGTCATGCCAGTGCCACAGAAACTTCTGACACTGGTTATGAGACTTTGTGATGTCAGTGGAGTCCCAAACCATAGGTCATCTCAGAATTTGTCTGAAAAGATTTGTCTAGGGGCGCCTGGGTGGCTCAGTGGGTTAAGCCGCTGCCTTCAGCTCAGGTCATGATCTCAGGGTCCTGGGATTGAGTCCCGCATCGGGCTCTCTGCTCGGCAGGAAGCCTGCTTCCCTCTCTCTCTCTCTCTCTGCCTGCCTCTCCATCTACTTGTGATTTCTCTCTGTCAAATAAATAAATAAAATCTTTAAAAAAAAAAAAAAAAAAGATTTGTCTAGGAACCCACATGATGACAGAGGGTAGAGGAAGATGCAAAAAGCTAGGGAAAGAGGGAGTGCTCATGTCACATCTGGCCCCAGATGACACAGTGGTGTCCAGCAGGACAAGCCCCCCCATATGCCCCCCAGCACCTTCACAGAACTCACCGTAAAGTCTGAAGCTGAGTTTCAAATATGGGACATGAGTGCTCTGGCCAGCTCAGGGAAGCATGACACAGGACATAATGACGCCTTGACAGATATATATTCATGGAGCAACAGTTTTCTCCAAATATATTCTGAAACGGTAAAAAAAAATTCACTGACAAAACATGCATATTTTTATTAAAAAGAAAGTCGTACTTGTTCATTAATAAATATTTATGGAGTATCTACTTAATGCAAATGTACTGCTCTAGTCCTACCGGGGAGCTTGCAAACAGCAAAGGATATAATAAATGGATCAACAGAGGGAAGGAATACTGGCTAAAAAGAGAACAGTGTGGACTAAGGGGGCCATGAATTCAGAGAGGCCCACTAGGAACCCCCTCTGCGACGGTGGCATTTGAGCCAAGACCAGAATGAAACGGGGGGCAAATCCATCTGTGAGGAGAGCAACAAAGCAAATACATTTCTTATTAACTTTAAAGATAAAACACAAATGTTAAGATTTATTTTTTGACATAGCACAAACGATTTTATTAAAAACGTTGTAGAACTTGACCACTCAATAAGTACTGTGCTTTCTAACAATGAAAGCTATCCCCGTGATTAATGTGTATTTTGGAGTTAATGCGGTTTTTTAAAATTTTTTATTTTTTAAAAACATATATTTTTATCCCCAGGGGTACAGGTCCGTGAATCGCCAGGTCCACACAACCCACAGCACTCACCAAAGCACACACACCCCCAATGTCCATAACCCCACCCCCCTTCTCCCGAGCCCCCTCCCCCCAACAACCCTCAGTTTGTTTTGTGAGATTAAGAGTCACTTATGGTTTGTCTCCCTCCCAATCCCATCTTGTTTCATTTATTCTTCTCGTACCCACTTAAGCGCCCATGTTGCATCAACACTTCCTCATATCAGGGAGATCATATGATAGTTGTCTTTCTCTGATTGACTTATTTCACTAAGCATGATACGCTCTAGTTCCATCCATGTTGTCGCAAAAGGCAAGATTTCATTTCTTTTGATGGCTGCATAGTATTCCATTGTGTATATATACCACATCTTCTTGATCCATTCATCTGTGGATGGACATCTAGGTTCTTTCCATAGTTTGGCTATTGTGGACATTGCTGCTATAAACATTCGGGTGCACGTGCCCCTTCGGATCACTACGTTTGTATCTTTAGGGTAAATACCCAGTAGTGCAATTGATGGGTCATAGGGCAGTTCTATTTTCAACATTTTAAGGAACCTCCATGCTGTTTACCAGAGTGGCTGCACCAGCTTGCATTCCCACCAACAGTGTAGGAGGGTTCCCCTTTCTCCGCATCCTCGCCAGCATCTGTCATTTCCTGACTTGTTGATTTTAGCCATTCTGACTGGTATGATGTGGTATCTCATTGTGGTTTTGATTTGTATTTCCCTGATGCCGAGTGATATGGAACACTTTTTCATGTGTCTGTTGGCCATCTGGATGTCTTCTTTGCAGAAATGTCTGTTCATGTCCTCTGCCCATTTCTTGATTGGATTATTTGTTCTTTGGGTGTTGAGTTTGCTAAGTTCTTTATAGATTTTGGACTAGCCCTTTATCTGGTATGTTGTTTGCAAATATCTAATCCCATTCTGTCAGTTGTCTTTTGGTTTTGTTATCTGTTTCCTTTGCTGTGCAAAAGCTTTTGATCTTGATGAAATCCCAATAGTTCATTTTTGCCATTGCTTCCCTTGCCTTTGGCGATGTTCCTAGGAAGATGTTGCTGCGGCTGAGGTCGAAGAGGTTGCTGCCTGTGTTCTCCTCAAGGATTTTGATGGATTCCTTTTTCACATTGAGGTCCTTCATCCATTTTGAGTCTATTTTTGTGTGTGGTGTAAGGAAATGGTCCAGTTTCATTTTTCGGCATGTGGCTGTCCAATTTTCCCAACAACGTTTATTGAAGAGACTGTCTTTGTTCCATTGGACATTCTTTCTTGCTTTGTCGAAGACTAGTTGACCATAGAGTTGAGGGTCTATTTCTGGGCTCTTTATTCTGTTCCATTGATCTATGTGTCTGTTTTTGTGCCAGTACTATGCTGTCTTGATGATGACAGCTTTGTAATAGAGCTTGAAGTCCGGAATTGTGATGCCACCAACTTTGGCTTTCTTTTTCAATATCCCTTTGGCTATTCGAGGTCTTTTCTGGTTCCATATAAATTTTAGAATTATTTGTTCCATTTCTTTGAAAAAGATGGATGGTACGTTGATAGGAATTGCATTAAATGTGTAGATTGCTTTAGGTAGCATAGACATTTTCACAATATTTCTACTTCCAATCCAGGAGCATGGAACATTTTTCCATTTCTTTGTGTCTTCCTCAATTTCTCTCATGAGTACTTTATGGTTTTCTGAGTATAGATTCTGTGCCTCTTTGGTTATGTTTATTCCTAGGTATCTTATGGTTTGGGGTGCAATTGTAAATGGGATTGATTCCTTAATTTCTCTTTCTTCTGTCTTGTTGTTGGTGTAGAGAAATGCAACTGATTTCTGTGCATTGATTTTATATCCTGACACTTTACTGAATTCCTGTACAAGTTCTAGCAGTTTTGGAGTGGAGTCTTTTGGGTTTTCCACATATAGTATCATATCACCTGCGAAGAGTGATAGTTTGACTTCTTCTTTGCCGATTTGGATGCCTTTAATTTCCTTTTGTTGTCTGATTGCCGAGGCTAAGACTTCTAGTACTATGTTGAATAGCAGTGGTGATAATGGACATCCCTGCCGTGTTCCTGACCTTAGTGGAAAAGCTTTTAGTTTTTCTCCATGGAGAATGATATTTGTGGTGGGTTTTTCATAGATGGCTTTGATGATATTGAGGTATGTGCCCTCTATCCCTACACTTTGAAGAGTTTTGATCAGGAAGGGATGTTGTACTTTGTCAAATGCTTTTTCAGCATCTATTGAAAGTATCATATGGTTCTGGTTCTTTCTTTTATTGATGTGTTGTATCACATTGACTGATTTGCGGATGTTGAACCAACCTTGCAGCCCTGGAATAAACCCCACTTGGTCGTGGTGAATAATCCTTTTAATGTACTGTTGAATCCTATTGGCTATTATTTTGGTGAGAATTTTCGCATCTGTGTTCATCAAGGATATTGGTCTATAGCTCTCTTTTTTGATGGGATCCTTGTCTGGTTTTGGGATCAAGGTGATGCTGGCCTCATAAAATGAGTTTGGAAGTTTTCCTTCCATTTCTATTTTTTGGAACAGTTTCAGGAGAATAGGAATTAGTTCTTCTTTAAATGTTTGGTAGAATTCCCCTGGGAAGCCATCTGGCCCTGGGCTTTTGTTTGTTTGGAGATTCTTAATGACTATTTCAATCTCCTTACTGGTTTTGGGTCTGTTCAGGCTTTCTATTTCTTCCTGGTTCAGTTGTGGTAGTTTATATGTTTCTAGGAATGCATCCATTTCTTCCAGATTGTCAAATTTCTTTGTGTAGAGTTGCTCATAGAATGTTCTTAAGATAGTTTGTATTTCTTTGGTGTTAGTTGTGATCTCTCCTCTTTCCTTCACGATTTTATTTGTTTGAGTCCTTTCTCTTTTCTTTTTGATAAGTCTGGCCAGCGATTTATCAATTTTATTAATTCTTTCAAAGAACCAGCTCCTAGTTTCGTTGATTTGCTCTATTGTTTTTTTGGTTTCTATTTCATTGATTTCTGCTCTGATCTTTATGATTTCTCTTCTCCTGCTGGGCTTAGGGTTTCTTTCTTGTTCTTTCTCCAGCTCCTCTAGGTGTAGGGTTAGGTTGTGTACCTGAGACCTTTCTTGTTTCTTGAGAAAGGCTTATACCGCTATATATTTTCCTCTCAGGACTGCCTTTGTTGTGTCCCACAGATTTTGAACCGTTGTATTTTCATTATCATTTGTTCCATGATTTTTTTCAATTCTTCTTTAATTTCCCAGTTGACCCATTCATTCTTTAGAATGATGCTGTTTAGTCTCCATGTATTTGGGTTCTTTCCAAACTTCCTCTTGTGGTTGAGTTCTAGCTTCAGAGCATTGTGGTCTGAAAATATGCAGGGAATGATCCCAAACTTTTGATACCGGTGGAGGAGCCGAGAGCCCGGGGCCCCACTCCTCAGTGCGCCCTCAGAGAACAGCACCCAGCCACACCCATCTGCCTGATCTCCGGCCACGCTCTCAGCTCACCGAGCCTGTGGCTGGTTCAAGGTAACCCCGAGCTGTGAGCTTACTGTCGGCTCTGTCTCTGTAGCCGGCTTTCCCTTTCCAATACCTGCAAGCTCTGCGACACTCAGACACCCCCCGATCCTTCTATGACCCTGCGGGACCTGAGGCCACGCTGACCCCGCGTGGGCTTCGCCCCGGTTTAGGCTCTGGAGCGATGTCCCTCAGCGGAACAGACTTTTAAAAGTCCCGATTTTGTGCTCTGTTGCTCCGCCGCTTGCCGGGAGCCGGCCCCTCCCCCCGGGGTCTACCTTCCCGTCGCTTTGGATTCACGTCTCCGCCAGTCCTACCTTTCAGAAAGTGGTTGTTTTTCTGTTTCTAGAATTGCTGTTCTTCTTCTCTTCGATCTGCCCATGGATTTGCAGGTGTTTGCAATCTTTAGATAAGCTATCTAGCTGATCTCCTGCTAGCTGAAGTAGTCTCAGCCTGCTACTTCTCCACCATCTTGACTCCTCCCCTGTTAAGATGTTTTCACTTGGGTGTTGCTTTGGGACCTTTGATTCTTCTAACTTTTAGGAATACATGGTTACCTTTCTTCACTGTAAAATGGTCTAAGAAAAATGTCTTATTTAAACATGGACATATTTTAACCACTGAGTCACCCAGGTGCCCCAGCATTGACATATTTTACTAAAAGGCAAATAAAATAACCCAAGCTAACCCCTAACCCTAATCTAGAGACTGAGTACCATATTAGTTTTCTACTGAAACTCAAACAAATTTCTATAAACATAGTGGCCTAAACAAAGCAGTTTACTCTCTCACAGCTTGCAGCTCAGGGTCTAGTGCAGGGGGTGGGGAGGGGTGTGGGGCAGGGTTGTGGCTCCAGGGGAGAATCTCTTCCCAGGCCTTTTCCCCCTTGAGGAGGATGAATCCTACATTCCACAGCTCACAAGCCCTTCCTGCATCTCCAAAGCTTCTAGAAAGGAATGTGGCTCTGCTTAAACCTTGCTTTTAACTCAGCAAGACCCAGTTTTGTCTTAAGGCCTATGAAACTATGGTGAATGCATCTGAATTACTTTAAGCCACTACACTGACCCATGCAGGAGTGAAGTGAGGGTCAAATGCAGGGATGAATTCAGCATGGAGGTGAGGGCTATTTGGGTCGGAATCCTGTTGAGGTTAGGTGCAGGGTGAGGGTAGGTTAAGGGTGAAGGTCACCTGAAGGTCAAGGTTAGTGAGAAAGTGAGCATCGGGGTGAGCAGGGTCAGGGTCATAATCAGTGCTTCAGGGTTAATGTCAGGGTCAGTTTTAGGGTGTCAAGTTAGGACTCCATGTGAACAGCAGCATCAGATTACTGGGAGAGTGGGGTCCAGTTCAGGTTCCGGGTGAGAGCAGGTTTCAGGTCAAAGTCAACATCAGAGTCAGAGTGAAGGTAAGGGTCAGAGCTGGGTCAGCACCATGGTGAATGCCAGATTCATAATCAGGCTAACCGTACACTGCAAGGCCAGGAACAGGGTGAAGGTCAGAGTCAGGTCATTTCCAAGGTGAGGGTCATGTTCAAGACCCAGGATAAAGTGAGTGTAGGGTCAGGATCAGGCTCAAGTGTGACATCAGCATGGTGACTGCAAGAGTCTTCCCTCTCTTCCTCTCCCCTTTTATTATAACTACGTCGATGTTCACAATCAAACAAAAGTGCCTCTGATCATCACACCAGGGCACCCAGATTTCTACACACCTGTGCGTCAGACAGCAGGCAGACAGGGCCGTGAAAGGGCTGCGGATCCGAGGAAGAGGACGAGCCCAGCCCAGCCTGACTTGCCGGGTCTGGGGGAAGTACAACTGGGCGACACTCACTGAAGACAGAGAGTTTGCGGAAGCCCAGCCAGCAGGGGAAACCAGGCCCACCACCGAAGCACGGTAGAGATGGGCTTGGGGTCAGAGGAGAAGGAAGAAGCCGAGTCGGTCCCTCCCCAGGATGCCGCTGGCGAGAGCCTGCCCTTCAGGGCAGGTGGAAAGCCAAAATGGAGAGTGAGTGAGTCCATGACCAGGAACGTTGGAGAAAAGGGAAAGAGGCAGACAAGAGCAACCCAAGACATTGGAGGAACACATTCCCTGCTATCTGCTTCAAGATTTCTGCGAGAGATGTGCCTGTGGGTATCTGGGAGGCCCCTCACTGCAGGACACCCCTCCTGGGGGTGTGAGCACCCCCAAAGCAGAAAGACCTTCTTCAAGGAAGGTCATTCATCATATTTGACATTGTAATGACACTGTCTACTGTCAATCATAAAGAAAGCATCTTAAAGGCCGTCAAGGAACAAGAGGGTAAGCTACAATGGAGCCCCTGTTTGGCTATCAGCAGATTTCTCAGAAGGAACTCCATAGGCCAAGAGAGAGTAGAAAGACCTATTCAGTGTGAAATGATAAAAACTGCCAGCCAAGAAAGTCATCAAGCAAAGCTACCCTTCAGATTGAAAGGAGGAATAGAGGCTTTGCCAGACACATCAAAGCGGAGGGAGCTCACCACCACTAGACCAGCCTTGAAGGAAATGCTCAAAGAGGTTCTTCAGCTGAAATGAAAAAGCACTAATTCGTGACATAAACACAAATGAAAGTACATAAAACACTAGCAAAGGCAAAAAGATTAACACAATTACAAATGGAAACTCTGTATTAGAAGTGTGTGTTAACCACTTAATGAGAGTTTGGAGGCTAAAGGAAAAGAGCATGAAAAATAACCAAAGTCACTATCACTTCTCAGTGAATTTGCAGCATAAAAAGAGGTCCATTTTAACATCAAAACTACAGGAAAAGAGTAAAAGTGTGGAAACTTTACAGGGAATGAAAATAAGGAGCTATCAGCATAAAAAGGACTATCTTACCTGACAGGTGTTGTCTGTGATCCCATGGTAACAATAAAGCAGAACTTCAGACAAAACAAGGAAAGGGTAAACCAAAGGCACTGTGGAAAACCAGCACCTTACCAAGGTAGGCAGAAACCGGGAAAAGAACCATCACAAGGCGAGACATAAGGTGGCAGTGCTCATTCTTACAGTATCAATAATCACTCTAAATATTAACAAGTTGAATTCACCAAATCAATAGGCAGAGTGGCTCCATGGATTAAAACAGGGGCGCCCGGGTGGCTCAGGGGGTTAAAGCCTCTGCTTTCGGCTCAGGTCATGATCTCAGGGTCCTGGGATCGGGCCCCGCATTGGGCTCCCTGTTCAGCAGGAAGCCTGTTTCCCCCTCTCTTTCTGCCTGCCTCTCTGCCTGTCAAATAAATAAATAAAATCTTTTTTTAAAAAAAGAGAGAAACAACAACAGCAGCAGAATGCACATTCTCCTCAAGTGCCCATGCGACTTTGTCCAGAAAGGACCACAGGTAGGACCACAGCAAATCTTAGCTCATTTAACAAGATGAAATCACACCAACTATCTTTTCTGACCACAATGGTATGGAACTAGAAATCAGTAAAAGAAAAGCTGGAAGATCCACTAATATGTGGAAACTAAACAAATCACTTCTGAACAATCAATGGGTCAGTGAAGAAATCAAAAGAAAATTTAAAAATTATCTCAAAAGAAATGAAACTAGAAAGACAACATATCAAAACTTACAGAAGGCAGCAAAAGCAGCTCTGAAAGTTTAAAGAGATAAGTGCATGTATTAAGAAACTGGAAAGACCTCAAATAAGCAACCTATCTTCACACCTCAAGGATCTAGAAAACAACATCAAATTAAACCCAAAGTTAGCAGAAGGAAGGACACAATAAAGCTCAGAGCAGAAATGAATTACCCAGGAAGGACTGACGAAACTGAGAACTGGTTCTACAAATAAGATAAACAAAATCAACAAATCTTTAGCTAGACTAAAAAAAAATAAAATAAAATAAAAAGTCTCAAATAAAATAAAGAGTGAAAAAGGAGACATTAGGGGCACCTGGGTGGCTCAGACAGTTAAGCATCTGCCTTCAGCTCGGGTCTGTATCTCCCAGCCCTGGGATAGAGCCCCACGTCAGGCTCCCTGCTCAGCATGGAGTTTGCTTGTCTCTCTCCCTCTCCTTTTGTTACTCCCCCTGCTTGTGCTCACTCTCTCTCCCTTAAATAAATAAATAAAATATTTTTTAAAAAGAAAAAGGAGACGTTACAACTGAGACTGCAGAAAAACAGGATTGTGAGACTAAAAATTACATGCCAAAACCTCAGGTAAGTTAGAAGAAAGAGATCCGTTCCTAGAAACAAGTAACCTACCAGAGTGAATCAGGAAAAAATCAGAAATCTGAACAGACCAACTGAGACTAAAGAGATTGAATCAGGAACCAAAACCCTCCCAGCACAGAACCTCCCCCAGGACCAGAAAGCTTCACTGGAGATTCTACCAGACAGTCGAAGAAAAATTAACACCAACTCTTCTCAAACTCTTCCAAAAAACTGAGGAGGAGGGACTACCTCCAAGAATCATCTTATGAGGCTGCCATTGCCCTAATACAAAAGCCAGAGAAGGACACCACAAGAAAAGAAACCTACAGACCAGTATCTCTGATGAATCCAGTTGCGAAACTGGATTCAAGAACACATAAAAAGGATTACACATCAGGACGCCTGGGTGGCTCAGTGGGATAAGTGCCTTCGGCTCAGGTCATGATCCCAGGGTCTGGGGATCAAGTCCCACATCAGGCTCCTTGCTCAGTGGGGAGCCTGCTTCTCCCTCTGCCTGCCACTCCCCATGTTTGTGTTCTATCTGACAAATAAATAAATAAATATTTTTTAAAAGAAGGATTATGTATCATGAGCAAGTAAGCTTTATCCCTATAATGCAAGGATCATTAACCATGCACAAATTAATAAATGTAATCCATCACATTAATAAAGTGAAAGGGAAAAAAATCACATGACCATCTGAACAGGTGCAGAAAAAGCATTGACAAAATACATAATTTCATAAAAACCCTCAGCCGATCTATTCCGACTCTGATTCTACCCTAAGCTTTACTCTCACTCTAAAAGACATGCTTTCCCTAATCCTACTTGTGTTCTATGAAGTCAGCATGAGCAATGAGCTAGGGCACAGTGAACCCTCACTCCTAGGGGACCTAAGGGGTTAGGTTTCTGCATGCCCTTGGTTAAGACACATCAATATATAAGCTTGTCTCTTGTGTCTTTCTGCTTCAAGACCCCTTATTCAATACACATGACTGCTTAACCCTGAACCCTCTGCCCACGGCATTAGAACTCATGCCTGTAGGAAGCTTACCTAACGTGCATATTTTCTCCCCAACGTATGTCACACCCTTCTTGTGCTTCACACTTCAGCATTGGGGCTATTTTAAGGCAGCAAAATCACCAACAAAAAGCACAGAACTGTTGCGGTGCCTGGGTGGCTCAGCTGGTTGGATGGCTGCTTTCAGCTCAGGTCATGACCCTGGAGTGCCAGGACAGAGTCCCACCTCAGGTTCCTCCTGGGAAGAGGGTCTGCTTCTCCCTCTGACCTTCCTTCCTCTCACGCTCTCTCTCTCTCTTTCTCCCTCTTTCAAATAAATAAATAAAATCTTAAAAAAAAAAAATAAAAGCAAAAAACTGGAAACATGGGGCACCCGTGGATCTCACAATAACACTTGTTTCCAGCGTAAGTGGCAACAAGAAGGCAGCACCCTTGGCAGGGAAGGTATGTGTGGGCGCCTGCTCTGTCCATGCACCCCAGGGTGACTCGGGAAAATGAAATCTGAGAACAAAACCCTCTGAATAGCAGGAGGGAGACAAACCTCTCACACGTGTTTACCTGGTGTTTGTGTGACAGCCACCACCGAGAACTGCAACCGCTGGGTCCCCGCCCCTTTGCGCAGTGACAGCCAGCCCCTGTGGCAGGCGACGTGGTGGGATGTGTGGCCTTCCTTGTCAGTCACTGGCTTGTCCCCTTGCCCACTCTGACTCTGGCCCCTGGGCTCCAGGAGCACAGAGGGGCCGCGACTGCCTGCCCACCACCCCTGCCATGTCACCACCACCTTCATGTCCCCTGGTCCCTGCGACCCACTGCCCAGGGGGCTCCATACCCGTCCCACAGGCCCCAGGCCCTCCAACCCCGGACCCTCCACCACCCCCCACCTATCCGTCCGCCCCCCCCCCCGCCCTGCTCTGGCCCTCCCCTCACCTTCCCAGCCCCCCAAGCCCAATCCCACCACCCCCAGGCCTCAGACCACCAGCCCCTCTGCCCTCAGCTTCCACACGCCCACCTCCCTGGCCCAGCCCCTCCACCCCAGCCGCTGGGTCCCTGCCCCCCCATCCCCCATGCCTTCCCCGCAGCACCTCTGCCTCCAGGATTCGCCACCACATGCCCATTCCACAAATCCCAAAGGTCACTGCGCTCTGGCCATCGGCCCCCCAAAACTAATACAAACCTAACGCACACATTCAGTACCCCTAAACACAACCCCAGGCCCGGCCCTCACCGTAGCTTTTGCCCTCAAGTCAGTCCTCTGTGACGGTGGCCACAAGCCAGCAGTGTGGACCTTCCGTGCTCCGGTGCCTTCGGCCGAGCCCTGGGCTGGGTTCCGATCCCACCGGCCCCATAACCTTAACTCCTGCCCCGGCCCCAACCCTCGCCCCTCAGAAGAAGTGGAGAACGGTGGTCGCTCAAACCGGGCGGCAGGCCGTGGGGTGGACACAGCCGAAGTGGCCTGCGGTCTGGGGGCCACTGCGGGCGCCCTCAGGGTTTCCTCACCTGGGGTTCCGTGGGGGTTCCGCGGGACCATGTCCCTATTTAGGGTAACACGCCCCGAAGCAGCCCGTGTCACACGGCGGACGTGGCTGGGAAGCGACGGCGGGGGTCTCCGTGCGGGGATGACGCGCGTCTGTGCTGCGGCGACCCGGCCCCGCAGATCCGCGGTCACCGCAGAGGACGTAGCGCTTCCCGACCCCCGCGGCCCCGCGTCGCAGAGCAGAGCCGACGTCGGGCTCCGGGACGGAGGCGGCGCCCGCCGGGTGCAGGTCCCCCGCGCGGACGGGCCACTCGCCCTCGCAGGAGGCCGCGGCCGGCCCGAGACTCGCGGGAGGACTCGGGGTCCCAGGTCCCCGCGGCGCCCGCACAGCCCGGTGGGAGCCTGAGGAAGCGGGTCGGGCCTCGGGCCGGCGGCCGGGGAGCCGGAGCCACGGCGGGAAGGCGGCGGCTCCGCGTCCGTCCCGGGAGCGACCGTCCGTCCCGAACCCGCGTCAGGAGCCGCCGCGGGAGAGACGCCCCCGTCCCGGCCCGCGGGGAAGCGGCGGGTCACGTCCCGCAGGGCGTCGCCGTCCCGCCGCCGGTGAGCGTCCCCGGCCCCCGAGCCTGGCCTGTCGCCCTCCCGGGACCCGCCTTCCCGCTCCCCGCGCCGCCCGCGGGGACGTGGTTCGCGGCCCGGACGCAGCCCGCCGCCCCCGGACGCGCCCGCGGAGCCGCCCAGAGCCGGGGCCGCCGCGCGAGGCGACCAGCGGACACAATCCCGCCTCAGCGTCCGCGACCCACGTCCGCGGCCCGGAGCGACCGGCGGGGAGAACCTCGAGGCAGCCTCGTCCGCCGCCGCGTCCGCAAGATCGAGACACGGGGAGCCCCGACCGGGGGGGACAGGCCGGTCCTCTCACAGCCGCCGCCGCTGACCACGGACACGGAGGGGACGCGCGCGGACGGAGACGCTCGGGGCTCAGGAAACCCCCGCCGTCCCCGCCGCCGTCGACACAGTCCGCCCTCGCTCCCGGACGCCCGGACTCCGGCCGGTCCCGCGGCGGGTGTGGACGCGGGAAGGACGCGCGGGGCCGGGCGGGCGGGCGGGGCGGGGGCAGCGCGAGCCCCGAGGGGGCGGCCGCGCCCGGACCACGGACCGTCTGCGGAGCCGCAGGAGCCGCAGGAGCCGCAGGAGCCGCAGGAGCCGCGTCCGCGGCGCACCGACACAGCCGCGACGCGGGGCGCATCCGAGCCCGGACAGGGGGGACCCCACAGCCCCGCGCTCAGGCCCGGGGAGGCCGCCGCGCGGCGCACAAAGCCGCGGAAGCCCACGGTCTACACGGTGCGCCCTTCCTCCCGGGGCCCTGCGAGCCCCGCACCCTCGGCAGTGCCCGCTCCGGCGGCTTCCGCTCACCTTCTCCTCCCGCCGCGGGCCCTGAGGGGGTGAGACCTGTCAGCGTGGACGCGGCCCCGCGGCCCCCACAGCGGTCGGGGAGCGAGCGCGGGCACAAACATCCACTCGAAGCCTCAGGGTCGGTCCCGAAGCCTCGGGGTCGGTCGTGCGGAGGCCGCCTCGGTGCTGAGCGGCGGCGCAGCTCCGGAGCGCGGCGCGCAGAGGCGGAGGATCGCGCACGCCCGAGCCCTGCGGCCGAGCGGGCCGTGGGCGCCCCTGCCGGCGGTGGGGAGCGCGGGTGCGGCGCGCGGGGTGCGGCGCGCGGGCTCCGCGGGAGCGTCCTGGCTTCCAGGACCCATTAAATTTTGGAAACTCAAACTGAAATGGAGACGACTATCCCGACTTCTCCAGAAATAGTTAAGAAATAATTCATTGGAAACCATATGGAATGAAATGTGGGCACAAAGTTTGCAACTTCACCAAAATTAACTCAAAACTGTAGATAAATTTAGAATGTAAAACTATCAAAATACCCAGAAGGTTAAGGCAGGAAAGAAAATCCACATGGCTTGGTGTTAAGAAAATCCACATGGCTTGGCTTTGGTGTTAAGTTTTAACACACAACACTACGAACAAAGGAGAAAAGCTGATACCGTGTCCTCTGTAAAACTAAGACTTCTGCGCTGTGAAAGACCCGCAAGACGAGCCCCCGCAAACGGAGAGAACGTCCGCAAAACACGCATCTGATCAAGCCTTTGTATCCAAACTATATCCAAAACTCTCCGAACTAAACAATGAGAAAACAACCTAGGTGAAAATGGGTAAGAATCTCAACAGACACCTGGACAAAGATGTACAGGTAGTAAATAGGAATAAAAAATCTATTCACTATCCTCTGTTATTAAGAAATTACATATTTAAACAACACTGACATCGCACGGCACACCAGTTAGAAATGCTAAACTCCCCAAAAAACGAGGATGACAGTTGCTGGAGGGCCAGGAATGACAGGGGTCTCCTTCATGTTGGGGGGATGCACCTGCTGGGGGAACAGAAGGCAAACTGAGGACAAACCAGCAGCTGACACCCCCCCACCCCCATTCCTGGGTGGGACACGTGTGACATTCTTCCAGTAATCTCACAACTGTCTTAAAGTTAATGCCTTGCCAGAGGCGTAAACAACCTTAACTTGACAATGGCAGGCCCTACAGTATCTGGTAGGTCCTCTTTAGCATATGAAAGTTTTTCCAAAGTCCCCAACCCCATAGTATAAAATCAACCACCGCTTACAACCCAGGGGTCAGCAGCCGCTTTCTGCCTGCAGGCGCTGTTCCCCTGCTTTAATAAATCACCATTTTGCACCAAGGCCGTCCCAAGAATTCTTTCTTCATTGTCAGCTCCAGACCTCACCCCACTGAACCTCACTTGTATTCTAAAACCACATCACATACATGGCCACTATTACAGTTCAGCAGGTTTTTCCAAAGTCCCTAAATGAGTCCCAACTTAGGATCCAAAAACCAGACTTACAGTATTTAAGAAACTGTTTCCAAACAAAAACTCACACAGAGTTTTGCATAGCATCTCCATTCATGGTGTTTAAAAACTTAAAGAAATCAAAATGTCCTTCAGTAGAAGGATCTGTAAGCAAACAAGGTGAATCCATGTGAGGGAAGCAGTATAAGTCACCCCAAAATATTCCTCTTTGGCACAAGGATTATTTTAAGAAACAGCAGACACAGGAGAATCTCCAAAAACTGAGTAGAAAATGCCCTTTCGTGAGCCAAGTGTATATTTGTAAAGGAAAGCTCCATTTGTGAGGTGTCCCCA
This sequence comes from Mustela putorius furo, assembly GCF_011764305.1. Lineage (NCBI taxonomy): Eukaryota > Metazoa > Chordata > Mammalia > Carnivora > Mustelidae > Mustela > Mustela putorius. The sequence continues at coordinate 8,794,087 of NW_025422169.1, read as the reverse complement.
GAACAGAAGGACTAAATCTCAAGAATTCTTACCAAAGGAGAAGGCACAGACTTAAATCTGCATAACAACCATGCCCTATTCTACTGGGCTCCCCCTGAATTCTTTTTGACTTTAACCAAAATGGCATGTAGGGTGATGGCTGAGTTATTTGGGGGAAGTTATTCAGCGCTCCTGAGTCTCTCCTGTGTATACAGGACATATACATAAAATTAAGCTTCTGTTTGTTTTTCTCCTGCTAATCTGATGTTGCAAGGAGGGGTCTCGGCCAAGAGCCTAATAGAGTAGAGGGAACAGTATTTTACAAAGTTCTTTCTTATCAGGATGGTAGCTAACAGTTTTAAAGACACCGCATCTGGAATCTGGAATAGGAGCAGTGCAGGTGGCGGGATCTAGTTTGCCACTGTTGGAGTGGGAGGTTATAGATAAGCAAAGGGAGAGGATCACTGTCCATGTGGTGATGGACCAGGTTGGAGACATCAGCATAAACTCGTCTTTAGCTTAATACAGATACAGAAAATTCCACATTGAAGTCTTATAATTAGGCGTGCCAACATAGGTAGGAACACATGCATACATTGAATGGCCCCTTCCGGTCCCCTGAGGAGGGTGACCTTGCGTCATACGCTGAGCACATGCAGTTCCTACACCAAGACTTTAAACCATTCTCTAACAAAAGGAACCAGGGCTCTTTGAAGAAATTGCTGACACTATGACTCAGACAGTAAATACAGGAAGCAGGATAATCTGGAAGTAACAGAAAGTAAGGAGGTATCAAGAAAAAAAAAAACCATAAAGATAGAAATATGTCAAAGGAAAACAGGAGCCAATGGAGAGTGCTCTCAAACGCCAAAGCAGGAATGAACTAGGGGCCACACACTGAGGTAGCAGAGAAAACCAGAGGCCTAAAATAACTACACTGGTATCCACAGTGGTTAAAAAAAAATTTTGATTTAGTTAAAAGGAACCATAAGCCCAAAATGGAGTTCCTTGTGTTAAGAGACCGAAGCCAGCAAACCAAGACTTAACTAAATAATCTAACTCCAGTTTCACACACACATACCCCGTGTAACATTTAAGCAGTCAACCTGGAAAATATATTGAATGGTCCCTTCTGGTCCCCTGAGGAGGGTGACCTTGCCAAAAACAATGCTTCCTTGGCTAACAATTTCCTTTATTCAATTCCCTGTCTCCCTTTAAAAACCTTTCTTTCCCTGAAGCTCAAGGGAGCTCTTTTTTTTTTTTTAAGATTTTATTTATTTATTTGACAGACAGAGATCACAAGTAGGCAGAGAATCAGGCAGAGAGAGAGAGAGAGGGAAGCAGGCTCCCTGCTGAGCAGAGAGCCCAATGTGGGACTCGATCCCAGGACCCTGGGATCATGACCTGAGCCGAAGTAAGAGGTTTTAACCACTGAGCCACCCAGGCACTTGGGAGCCCTTTTTTATTTGCTAGGTGGGATCCTGCTGATTCATAAATTGTTCAATAAAGCCATGTAATCTTTTAAATGACTCAGTTGCATTTTTAACAAATTATATAGGTGTTTGGTTGGTTGGTTGGTTGGTTGGTTTTTGTTTTGTTTGTTTGTTTTAGAAATGGGGTTGAAAAGACCTGTCCTACGCAGAATTCCAAATAACAGATGTAGACACTCAGCTCTCCATCAGGGAGGGGGAGATAACTCCCTCTCCCACAGTGTGGGCTCAGCACTGTGTCTTCCTGCTCAAGAAGACACACCGTACACTCATTAGGAAGAGTAACTTCATGGTGGGGAAGTCTGACCAACGAGCCAGGCGACCAATGTTAAAACAAACAATATTGTTTCATACCCACTAGGATGGTAACATTAAAAAATCAGATAATAACAAATTTTGATGAAGGTGTAGGGAAATCAGAGCCTCTTACCCTGGGAATGTAAAATTGTGCAGCTGCTTTGGAGAACAGTCTAGCAATTCCTCAATTAAAAATTAAAGATTGAGTTTTCATAGGATTCAGCAACTCCACTCTAGATATGTACTAGAGGAATGAAAACATATGTCTACACAAAAACTTGTACATGAATGTTTATAGCAACATTAATCATAGTATCCAAAAAGTGGAAACAACCCAAATGTTTATCAGTGGATGAATAGGTAAATGAAATGTATATCCAAGCAAAGGAATATTATTTAAGCACAAAAAGGAATGAACTACCAATACATGCTACATCTTGGATGAACCACAAAAACATTATATTAAGTGGGAAAAAAAACAGTCGTGAAGTCCATTTATCATGATTCCAATCATATGAAACTCTAGTACATAAACCTATGTAGATAGAAAGTAAATTAGTAGTTTCTTAGGGCTGGGGAGGGAGGAGGAATGGGGCTTGATTGCTAACGTGTACAGGGTTTTGTGGGTTTTTTTTTTTTTTTGGTATTAAAAATATTCAAAAATTGATCTCGGTGTTTGCACATATTTGTGAATATACTAAAATCCATTGAATTGCATACTTTAAATGAATGAATTGTATGATATGTGAATTATATCTCAATAAAGCTGTTAAAAAATTCTGGAAAAAAAAAAAGTGTCAAGTTCCCTCCAGGCCACGTTCCCTTGATATAAAGTGATGAGAGATATAAAGTAATGATATAAAGTGATGGCAGGTTATCAAAACCCATAACCCCAATCTAATCATGAGGAAGACGCGCCATAAATCCAAATGCAGGACTTTCTACAAAACATGTGACCACTCCTTTACACTATCAAGGTCACTGAAACAAGACAAGTATAAGGGACTGTCCTAGCCAAGGAGAGCCTAAAGAGACATGATGACTGCATGTCATGGAGCGCACTGCATGGGATCCTGGAGCAGGGAAAGAAAGAGTAGAGGAAACGGAATAAAATATGAACTTTAGGGGCACCTGGGTGGCTCAGTGGGTTAAGCCTCTGCCTTCGGCTCAGGTCATGATCTCAGGGTCCTGGGATCGAGTCCCACATCGGGCTCTCTGCTCAGCGGGGAGCCTGCTTCCTCCTCTCTCTCTGCCTGCCTCTCTGCCTACTTGTGATCTCTCTCTCTGTCAAATAAATAAATTAAAAATTTTTTTAAAAATGGACTTTAACTAAAAATAACTTATCAATATTTGTTTATTAACTGTGACTGTAAAGTTGCTCCCGCCGGCAATGGTAAGAAATGAGGCTAGGAGGCATTGGATCCGGGAGATGAACTTTATTGCAAGCACCCTCGGGGGGGGGGTTCCGCGACTCACAGAAAGGGGTGCGGGGGGGGGGGGGATAGTGAGTCGAGGAAGTCGCACTGGGAGGGAGTTGGTGGGGGCTTTTATCAGGTTGAGGTGGGGCATAGCCTTTCGCCCATTGGGTATGCGATGATCGGAGGGTATGGGGCAAGGGTGGTCGTGATGGGCAGTTCTCAATTTGGAAGCTCCTGGGCAGAGAGTTTCAGTCTCCTGACGGTGACCTGGAGGCCCCAGTGAGGGTGGCGGGAAAGTCCGCCATCTTGGAGAGGGCTGGCAGGAAGATCCGCCATCTTGGAGAGGGCTGGCAGGAAGATCCGCCATCTTGGAGAGGGCTGGCAGGAAGATCCGCCATCTTGGAGAGGGTTGGCGGGAAGACCCGCCATTTTGGAGCCCCGGTTTCCCAGCCGGCCCATCAGTGACAATTCTGAAGAAAAATTTTAAAAGAGCAGAAATCAAAGGTCAAATAAGAGAAGCCTATTGCATCAGACTGAAAACCTAGAGGAAATGGATGATTTTGTAGTAAAAATACACATGAATAAAATGAACCCTTAAATAAGGAAAAAAACAGCAGACCAATTAGCCATCCGGGGACCTCTTCCCTTCCTCCTGCTAGTTCTCCTCTCGCTGTTCTGAGATTTTCCTCTCCAGGGACACGGAAGGAACAGGGACAGAGCTGTTCTGGATCTCCCCTGAGACCCCACCCACCCACTGTCTTGTTTCCCCCACCCATGCTCCTCCCAGTGAGGACACCGTGCACGGGGAGTCTCAGGGATTGTCAATCCTGATAGCTCAGCTCGCACATTCCGGATGGAAAGAGACAGGATGTGGTGAGGGAGCAGAAGACTCCCTGAGGACAAAGCAGAAGCTGGCACCCTACACCGCCCACTCCCCACCATGGGATATTTGTGACCTTCCTCAAGCACTCCCGGCTGCCCTAAAGGACAAACAAATACTTAACTTGCAGAAATCACAATCCTGCAAACCTGAGTCTCCCTCAGTTTACAAATGTCCTGGTGATTCACAAGAAAGAAGCTTTCTTATCAATAGCCCAACTTTCAAAGACCCATACCTCAATTTCTTGAGTTATCCTATCACCCTCCCTCCATAAAACTGAGGGAAGCTGAGGCAGAAGGCAATGTACAATTGAATTCCTTTTAAACCTACAGCCCGTTGATAAGGACGGGTGATAGGAGAAATGTCATTTTCCTCCAGGAAGCTCCCAACTCCCTTGCAGTTAATGCCTCACTAGAAGGAAAAACAACCTTAACTTGACAAACAGCAAAGTCTCCAGGATCCTGTGTGTCTTCTTTAATACATGAAAGTTCTTTGAAAACTTCCCTTTTCTGGGCGCCTGGGTGACTCAGTGGATTGAGGCCTCTGCTCAGCGGGGAGCCTGCTTCCTCCTCTCTCTCTCTCTGCCTGCCTCTCTGCCTACTTGTGATCTGTCTGTTAAATAAATTTAAAAAAATTTTTTTTTAAAAACAACTTCTCTTTTCCTTACCTCCCCAACCCCACAGTATATAATCACCACTCCTCACAACCCCACCACAGCTCTTTCTGCCCACGAGTCATGTTGCCACATTTTAATAAAATCACCTTATTGTGGAGTGCCTGGGTGGCTCCGTGGGTTAAGCCTCTGCCTTTGGCTCAGGTCATGATCTCAGGTCCTTGGATCAAGCCCCACATGGGGGTCTCTGCTTGGCGGGGAGCCTGCTTCCCCCACCCCCACCACCCCCACCTGCCTCTCTGCCTACTTGTTATCTCTGTTTGTCAAATAAATAAATAAAATATTTTTTTTTAAATCACCTTTTTGCACCAGTGATGTCTCGAGAATTCTTTCTTGACTGTTGGCTTCAAACCCTAACATCTTTCCTAGAGCAGACAGATGTACTGAAGTAAAATAAATAAATATGTACATATTGTGTGTGTGTATATATACACACATACATTTAGCAGGGGGAAGGGCGGAGGGAAAGGGAGAGAGAGAATCTTAAGCAGGCTCCACACTGGTGTGGGGCTGGACCTCACAACCCTGAGATCATGGCCTTTGCTGAAATCAAAAGTTGGGCTTAACCAACTCAGCCACCTAGGCGCCCCATACTGGGTGTCCTTTTTAAACGGAGAAAATGTTGGGAAGCCTGGATGGCTCAGTCGGTTAAACCTCACATCATGATCCCAAGTCGGACTCCCTGATCAGTGGGGAGTCGGCTCCTCCCTCTCGCTCCGCCTACCTCGCCACCACCCGTGCTCATTCTCCCTCTCTCGTGCTTGCCTTCTCTCTCTCTCATGCTCACTCTCCCTCTCTCAGATAAATAAATAAAATCTTTTTTTTTTTAAAGATAGCATAATGAAATAAAAGGAGAAGATCTTGGTATAGAGACAGAGAGGGAGAACACAGTGTGAAGACGGCCGCAGACATTCAAACAATGCTTCTGCAGGAAGGCATCACAAAGGTTGCCAGAAAACCACCAGAAGCCACAGGAAAGGCTTGGAACAGATTTTTCTTCTCATGCCCTTCACAACGGAACCCATTCTTCTGACACTTTGATCGTATACTTCTAGACTCTGAAACTACACAATATATTTTCATTGCCTAAATCATACAATTTGCAGAACTTTGTTATGGTAGACCTACCAAACTAATACAGGGACTATCACTAAATCTGGAAAATTCTCAACTTTGAAATAATTACCATAAAATATTTGACTTCTTTTTCTCTTCTTTTTCTGGTATTTCCACTGGGCATATATTATACCTTTTGAAATCGTCCCATGGCTCTTGGATATTCTCTTATGTCTTTTTAATTCTTTAGTTTTTGCACCCCAGTTTTGAAATTTTCTATTAACCATTCTTCTAACTCACTGATTCTCTCCTTAGCTCAGTTCAGTCTGTTGGTTAGGTAGTCAAAAGACATTCTTCATTTCTGGTATAGTGATCCCTTGCTTCTACTAGCTAAGTCTTAAAGGTGAGCAGTTAGGTTATTGCTTTGAGATCTTTCTCATAATTTTAAGGTAGATGTTTACAACTCTAAATTTTTATCTAGGGATTGCTTTCACTCCATCCCATAAATTGGGAGATGTTGCATTTTCATTATGATTTATCCCTATCACAGGGAAGATTCCAAAGTATCAAGAGAGCACAAGCCACCTTCTTCTGTTAGCTTTCAAGTCCTTATGCATGTTTCCCCTCAGACAGATGTTTAACTCTACCATTCCATGAGAAGTGTAATCGTCATTTAATTCCACTGAGTAAAGAACTTCCTGGAGGAGGGGAAAATATAAAGCTCTTTAAAAGAGTCATGTTATGTTAAGGGCCTTCCAAAATAATTAAGTGCCTGCTTCACGGAATGGGCTGAGTAAGTGGGGATGAAAGTGGAAGTAGTATACAAGTTTGACATACCATGATATCCAGCCCAGTCCTCCACAAAGGACCAAAGGTAAGCCGAGGGCTTGAATGCTCAGCAGAGAAGCCCACACGGTCTGCTTGTTCTTCACAGTTAGGAACATGGTCATAGCACAAGCAAAGTGTCCCTCCGAGAGCAGGGCTTTCCAGTAGATGTGTCTGTGTCACAGTCTCTCAGGAGGAGGTTTGCTGAGTTCTTTGCTTTGAATGACTTACTACCAGAGCAAATCAAAGCTGGCAAATACAGGGATTTCTGAGGCATGGGAAAGCTAAGAGGTATCACTGGGATGCAACGCCAGGCCTTAGTGGTAACTGACTGAAGGCTAGCGTGGGCAGGGCTGTGGAGGGGCATGCCTCCACAGAGGAGAGAATGCAGTCTTCTACAACACTGTCTGACTACAGGAAATTAATAGGATTTTGAAGAATGACCGCCCAGCGAATGGTCACTATACATAAATATTTATCACATACATATGTATTTATTGAAGTACAAAGTAACCAATTCTCATCCCTGCTATGACGATGGGTACAGTACAATTTATAATCGCCCCTCTAAAGTCAACACTCAGTTGAAACTAATGGAATAAATGGAATAAAGGGCTACTGGAAAATAGTGGCGCTGCCCAGGGTCAAAGTAAGTCTTCCTTTATGACTGGGTATCTCTATCCATTAGCATTGATAAAGATGACAATGAAAGTCGGGGGGGGGGGTGAGAAGTGACATTGTTTTTTTACTTCACTTAAGCATAGGATTTTAATATTTTAATATTTTCAAATTTTCCCTATATGTCATCTCATTTATGACTTACGTGCTTACAGATCCATCTTCCAAGAAAATTTTAATTCATCAAGGCAAATGTCACACATCAGAGAAAAAGCTGTTGTCAGAGTCATGGTAAATCAAAGCACGGAGGTCTAAAGAGTGTTCTCGGGAAGGTGAGGCCTCTACTGACAGCACTGATTTCCACAGTGTTTCAGTATCACCTTGCGCAGTCACTTCTTAGCCCACTTTACTGGACTATCTTATTTTCTTCACCTCATTTACCACTATCTCAAGCCACATTTCCTGTCTTTCTTCCTGGTTATTGTCTGTCTTCCCACGCTAGAACCCAGGCTCCAGCAGTCCAGACAGCTTGACTCTTCCGTTCAGCACCCTCCTTAAATAACCTAGGACAGCCATGGTCACATAGACGGTCGTTTCCAAAACAAGCCACAGATTTTGGGGTCATGGGTATGGCTTTTGGAGTGCCCTCTCCCTGTCATGAAGATGGTAAATCAACAAGGCAGAGAATTCGCTGGAAAATCCAAGCATTTTCATTGTCTGCACTCTCCCCATGCAACGTGTGTTCCAGAGTTTCTGCGTAAGAATCGGCACGTTCCGGAGTAAGCACTGGACTGAGGTCAGAAAAGGTGATCACCTCCCGGATCTGGCACCTCCTTATATGGAAATCTGGAAAAATCAGTTATAGCTTCTGTACCTCAGTTCCCTGGGGGCACCAATACCTCTGTGAAAGGGCTGCTAGATCATCTGGTGCAAAATAAGCATCTTTTTTAAAGTGGGTTTTTTTTTTTTAACTTGGTCCTATCTACTCAGTAGGCTTATCAAGACTATTGACATAACAGATTGAAGCTTTATAAAAACACAAAAATGCTTGTGATTTACAAGTTTAAATGGAAACAATTTTTCTTTTGATTTTTGAATTCTCACCGCATAGTATCTGCTCAGGATACTGTGACAGACAACTCGGGCGCCCCACATCATTTATTTCTTGAAATGTTTAATGTGAAGAAACACTTTATCTTGGACACAGGTTTATGAGAGAGCAGTCGCTTTAAAATAAAATTACATGAAGACATCAATAGCGACAGCAGCTCCCTTTCAGGTGACCTCAGAATGGTGGCTTTGCATGTAATATGCAAGTAGGTGGTTCGTATCCCTGCTGTTCGTGTCAGACGCACGCGGGGCTGAACGTATCGATGCGTGACCTGCAGGTCTTTACAGAAAGTACCTTAACGGCTACTTTCCTGGATTTTTCATCTTTGAAAGCAATTACAAAGATCACCACTGTTTTCTGGACTTATGGTCTCCCACTAAATAAGTCGGCTGTGTCTAGGTCTCTAAACCAGTGTTTTTGCATTTAGATATTGTGTTCTAAATATCCATCCCTTCACTCCTTTATTCACCAAGAAATACATTTTGCATTTACTGTTCGCCAGAAACAGAGAGATGACTAAGATACAGTCCGTGCCCTGAAGGAGATTACAGACTCAACATAAAGACAGGCATATAAACAAATAACCTTAAGACATTAGTTAAAGTCATGCAGCAGACTCCTATGTCTCCCACCCACACTGATTGCATCAGCTCACCAGTTTGTAATTTCATAGGTGTCTGTTGTTATTCACCCTTCACAGATATCTAGTCAGTGATGTTATATTACAATAAGAATCAGTTAATTCACAGATGAACCCTAATCTAACCTAAAAACAAAAAGAACCTTAAAAAATCTCTAACCTAAAAAATTGAGCTTTGAGCAATTATTATTAATTAGTTTAAACATACACGGGTTTTAAATGTTCTCTCCAATCTAAAGATGGAGATTGACAATATAAGAAAAGACCAGATGATGCAGTACATGCTGGCTACAAAGGGCTCACTTAGAGCTTGAAATAGGTTGAAATAGAAGTATGAGAAAAGATATTCCAAGAAAATAGTAACCGAGAGAGCATCCAACTTGATAAGGAAGAATTAAAACTGTCACAAGATGACATAATACTAAATATAGAAAACCCTAAAGACTTCTCCAAAAAATTATATTAGAACTAATAAACTCAGTAAAAATTCCAAAACACAAAATTAATATACAGAAATCTGTTGCATTTCCCTACACTAATAATGACCTAGCAAAAAGAGAAATTAAGGAAGCAATCTCATTTACAGTCATATCAAAAAGAATAAAATGCATAAGAATAAGTTTCAAAAATAGTCAAAGCAATCCTGAGAAAGACAAAGCTGGAAGTGTGACAGTCCCAGATTTCAAATTATTCTAAAAAGCTATAGTAATCAAAAATATAGACAGAAGGATCAATGGAACAGGACAGAGTGCAGAAATAAACCCAAGCTCTATGATCAGTTCTTCTACAACAAAACAGGTAAGACTATGTCGTGGGGAAAGATAGTCTGTTCAATAAATGTAATTGGAAAAACAATGAAATGTGACCACTTTTTCAACAGCACATAATATAATTCTCAAAATGAGTTAAAGATCTGTATGTTAGGCCTGAAACCATAAAAATCCTAAAATACAAACTTAGGAAGTAAACTCTTGGACATTGATCTTAGCAATTTCTTTTGGATTTGTCTCCTCAGGCCAAGGGCAACAAAAGCAAAAATTAAACAATTGGGAGTCTGTCAAACTATAAAGTCTTTGCCCAGCAAATGAAACTAACAACAAAATGAAAAGGCAATCTAATGAATGGGAGAAGATATTTGCAAATGGTTTATCTGATAAGTGAGTAGTATCCAAAATACACAAAGAACTCATACAACCAGACACACACATTTACAAAACTTTGATTACAATGGGCAAAGGACCTAAACAAATATTTTTCCAGAGAAGACATACAAATGGCCAATAGGCATATGAAAAGATGTCTGCTATTACTAATCATCAATGAAGATGCTCTTAAAGGTGAACAGGTGGGGGCACCTGGGTGGCTCAGTTGTTAAGCATCTGCCTTCAGCTCGAGCCCTGATTCGAGAGTCCTGGGATCGAGCCCCACATGGGCTCCCTGCTCAGCGGGAAGCTTGCTTCTCCCTCTCCTGCTGCCCCTGCTTGTGTTCCTTCTCTCGCGGTCTCTCTCTGTGTCAAATAAGTAAATAAATAAATAAATAAATTTTTTTAAGGTGGATAGATAAATAAACTGTGGTCCATAGGGACACTGGGGTATGATTCAGGACTAAAAATAAATGAGCTGTCAAGCCGTGAAAAGACAAGGGCGAGCTTTAAATTCATGTCCCTGAGTGAAAGAAGCCAACCTGAAAGGCCCCATTCTATATGATTTCAAGAGCACAACCTTCTGGAGAATGCAAGACTACACAGACAACAAAAAGGGTCAGGAATTGCCCAGGACTGTTTGGGAAGGAGGGTGAATACGCGGGACCCAGAGGGTTTTAAGAGTCGCGAAAATCCTGTGTGATACTATAATGATGGAGACATGTCATTGTGCCTTTGCCCAAACACGTGGAACGTACAGCGCCAAGAGTGACCCCTAAGGGAACAAGGACTCGCTACAAGGTGCCCGTGCGGGTCAGGTGTGAGGAATGTGTGATCCTGATGATGGCCAGGGACTGTGCGGGGGCTGGAGGGCCGGGGCGTCCGGGAGGTCCCTCTCCGTGTTGCTGTGTTCCTAACACTCATCTTAAAAATGACTTTAAAGAAAGAGAAAAGGGTGCCTGGCTGGCTTGGCCAGTGGAACAGGGGACCCATGATAAGGGTCAAGAGTTCAAGCCCCACACTGGTTATAGAGATGATTTAAAAATAAAAAAGAGAAACAGTCCCAGGAAGTTGCTAAATGTGAAAGAAAAATTAGATAGCTCAGCTTAAGGATACTAAAGTTTATAGGAATGTATAGAATGTATCTAGATAGGATACTCTTTTAAATTTGTTCTGGCTTCTATTACCTAGTTTAAAGTGATCACGTCACTAGCTCCTTGTAGGAAACGCTAGCAAGTGACCGAGGTCTGCTTCTGTGCACACCCTTGATTCCTCCACAACGACTCTGGGAACTTGGCAGGACAAGAAAGGAAGCACTGATAGAAATGGAGACAGCCAGGCCCCCTCCCACGGTGCGTGAGGCTCAGGCTCGACTTCCCTGCTCCACTCAGACGGACATGAGAACACAGAGGAGCTGGTGAGTCAACCATTGCCTACACATTTTAAATGATCGGCTTCAACCTTCACTGAACTCGGAAGTGCACTTCTGGTGTCAGTCAACCGGTTTAACCAGTTTTTCACTATTGGTAATCCAGGAAGGCCCAAACAGAAAAGGCCCTTTGCTGACACGTGTGTTCATACACGTCCTAGTGCTTATGGTCAAATGTGGATGACCTCCGCAGGGACAGAACCAGGGAACACAGGTACTGCGAAAACCAGCAGGAGAAGCGCTGCTCAAGCAACTAGGGCAAGGTATTAAATACAATAGCAGATAAAGGCAGTGTCTTTAGGAAATACAAGAAAAAAAACCAGAAGAATAGGGCAAAAATACACAAAATGTAACAAGACTGGCCATGTGTAAGTAATTAATTGTTAAAGTTGGGTAATAAAACATAGCAATGAATCATTCCATTCCCTTGACTTTTGTTTATGTTTTCAATTTTACATAATGAAAAAAAAAGAGAGAGAAAAAATCAGAAAAAAAAAGTGCCCCAACTGGAGTTCTATTTTTTAAACCTTCTTTAAACAATGAAATAAAAATTTATAAAAGTGGTTAGAATGCATATGAAGACAAGATGCATTTGTGGTAAAGCTTCCTCAGGAAAAATAATGCAACACGAAGACCGGATTAATGCCTGTGAAGGAAAGGCCACCGGTTAACCGAGAACAGGTTGTGAGTTTAACAAAATGGATCAGCTCAGCCATGTTTGCGTGTCGTTTTAAGCTTTTCACCAGAGAGATGAGAAACCTCACTTGGGCAAGTTAGCATGTTGGTGCAAACACACACACAAACACGCACACATTGTCCATTCCCCGAAATGAGAGAGGAGATTCTTAGGAGATTGTAACACATGAGCAAGTAGTTGGAGAGAAATGGTTTGAGAAAGTTGGTTTGAGTACTGAGTCCGTTATTTCTTAAATCACTGAGTGCTAGGAAACAGTAAATGTTTCTAAAAAAACAAATATGGTACCAATTCAGGGAAGTTTTTGTGAGAATGATACATTGAATCCAATCTTTTGCAAATAGAATCAAATTGAAAACAACAGTGAAGTTTTGAAGAGCCAGCCAGGCTTAATATTTATTTTTGTCAGTAAAATCACAGTTTGGTGGAGGGGCTCGGAAACCTATTACACAGTATCCACTATTTGGTTAACATAAAATGCGTACTGTGCCTCAGGAAATTTTGCTTGGAAATTGAATCTGCATTAGGGACTAGCTCCTCAGTGAAAGACCCTAACCTGAATGATAAGTGTGAGTTGTTACAGAAATTATGAAGGGGCACCCGGGTGGCTCAGTTGGTGAAGCGTCTGCCGTCAGCTCAGGTCATGATCTCAGGGCGCTGGGGAGCCGCACATCGGGCTCCCTGCTCAGTGGGAGCTGCTTCTCCTCCCCACGGCCCTCTCCCGGCTCTCTCTCTCTTCCAAATGAGTAAATAAAAATCTCTAAAAAAAAAAAAATTATGATGAAGTTTTAGGCCTTGGGAAAACAATAAAAATCACAAGCATGCGTATTTTGTTCTCATGACAAATGCACAAATTCCCCAGCATAGGTCCACCTGGTCCGAGTTACTGTGGTCCCAGTTTCCGACCGCCTCATCTGCCCTTCGCCCCCCCAGGCCCTGTCTTTAGCCTAAGGAGAACTTAGGAGTGTGCCTGAGTTTGTTTTTTGTTTTTTTTTTTTTTCCAGCTTTACTGAGGTACAACTGAGACATAAAATTGCGGGGTGTTTAAAGTGTACAGCTTGCTAGTGAGCGAGGCCTGCACCCTGTGGCAGGTCCGGGGGCTGACACAGCCCAGCACCCCACATACTCCCTTTGGTTCTTGTTTTGATGAGAACATTTAGGTTCTTCCTCTTAGCGAATTGCAGCTGTGCAGTACAGTGTTTGCTGACTTACAGTCACTGTGTTACATCCGCAGACCTTGCTTATCTCACAACTGACTTTTTACCTTTTTACCAATCTCTCCCTTTGTCACCCGCCCCACAGCCCCAAGCAACCATGGTTTTACCCTCTATGTCTGTGAGATCGACTTTTTCTTAATCCTCATATAAGTGCCAACACACTGCATTTGTCTCTGTCTGATTTAGTTCACTTAGTATAATGCCCTCTGGGTTCATCTATGTTGCTACAAACGGTAGGGTTTCCTTCTTTTTTATTTTATTTATTTTTTAAGGATTTTATTTATTTATTTGATCGAGAGAGAGCACATGAGCAGGGGTGTGGAGAGGGAGAGGGAAAAGCAGGCTCCCTGCTGAGGAGGGGGCCCAACATGGGCTTCTTCTGTTTCATGAAGCGGAATAACATCTCATTACACACACTCGATTTCTTCTCTCTTTTGTAGTACGTTCGGTGAGCCACTGCAGAGTCCACCATTCGTCTGGGATGTAGTGTTCCATGATTCATTCGTTGTGTATGACACCCAGTGCTCATCCCAACACGTGCCCTCCTCAATACCTGTCACCCCGTCACGCCATCACCCGCCCCTCTGTAACCTCAGATTGTTTCCTGGGGTCCAGGGTCTGTCCTGTTCATCTCCCTTGACTCTTTCTCCCCCTGCGCGTTCCCCTCCCTTTCCCTGCGGTCCTCTGCTCTAGCCTTCTGTTCCCCCTATAAGTGACACCGTGTGATGATGGTCTTTCTCGGCCTGGTTCTCCTCTAGGACCCTGATGGACTCCTATCTCACACGGAGGTCCTTCACCCATTTTGAGTTCGTCTTTGCGTGTGGTGTCAGAGAAGGGTCCACACACACTACGCCCTTCATCCATTCACCCATTGAGACTTAAGTTGTTTCTGTTCTTTGGTTATTAAGAATAATGCTGCAATGAACATGGGAGTAGTTTTGTTTTTGTTTTTGTTTTTGTTTTTTGGAGATAATGGTTTCATTTCCTTTTGATACATTTTCAGAAGTAGGCTTGCTGGTTTATATGGTAGCTCCATGTTTAACTTTCTGACCCTCCGCCCTGTTCTCCAGAGCGACTGCACCAGCCTGCGTTCCCACCTCCAGTGCGCGAGGACTACCCTTTCTCCACATCCTCACCAAGACCTGTGGTTGCTTGTCTTTTTTTGTTTGTTTCTTGTAATTAAAAGCCATCCTAAAGGTGTGAGGTGACATCTCATTGTGGTTTTGATTTGCATTTCTTGGATGATGAATGATGGCAAGAAGACACATGAAAAGATGTTCGACATCATTCATCATCCAAGAAATGCAAAATGTTGATATTATAACAACTCTAAATTGAAAGGTATGAAGCAAAAAAATATATATAGAATAAATAGATTCTTGAAATATCCTTGGGAGGGAAAAACTTTCTGTAATAAAAGATATACTTCTGACTTCTAGCCACATTCTAATGGGAATTTCAGAAACTGAAATGTTTCTTATCAACTTTCACTAGTTTTCTGCAGAAGATTTAACTTTGTTTTCCTAGAACCTTGATGATAATATCCCAGACATGCATAATCAACAAATGACACTATGCCCCATTTTTTCAAATTGCATTTACTATTTACCAAAAAAGGAAAAAAAATATAAATTTACAAAATATTTCCTAAAACAAGTCTTGGTGTTTGACAAGGCAATTTTTAGTTTTTAAAAAAATTTATTTTTGTGGATTGTCTTATTCTCTCACAGGGTCAGAGGATGAGCTTTTTAGTTTGACATAAACCTGCTTGTTTATTTTTGCTCTTGTTGCCTTTGCTTTTGGTATCATATCCAGAAAATACTTGCCAGGATCACTGTGGAGGACTTTAACCCTATGTTTCTTCAAGGAGTCGTATTGTTTCAGGTCTTAGGATCAAGTCTTTAATCCATTCTGAGTTGACCTTTGTGTATGGTGTAAGACAGTGGTCCAGTTTCACTCCTTTGCAAGTTATGAGTCAGTTTTCCCAATACCATTTATTGAAAAGATTGTCCTATTGAGGTAATCAAATACTTGTAGTTCTTCATTTTGTTAATATACTATATCACTTTGATTTGTGAATGTTGAACCACCCTTGCATCCGTGGAATAAATGCCACTTATCACTGTGAATGATTGTTTTAATGCACTGTGGAATATGGCTTGCTAGTATTTTGTTGAGGATTTTTGCACTGATATTCATCAGTGATAATGGCCTGTCATTTTTTTTTATAGTGTCTTTCTCTGGCTTGGTTATCATGGTAATGTTAACCTTGTAAAATAAGTTTGGAAAACTTCTCACCTCTTCTATTTTTTGGTAAAGTTTGAGGATTGTCATTAATTCTTCTCTACATGTTTGGTAGAATTCACCAGTATAAACTATATAGTCCTGGACTTTTCTCTGTTAGGAGGTTCTTAATTACTAGTCATTGGTCTGTTCAGATTTTCTATTTCTTCATAATTTTGATAGGTTCTATTTTTATACAATTTTTCTGTTCTAGGTGGTCCAATTTTTTGGTGTGTAATTGTTCATAGTAGAGTCTTATAATCCTTTGTATTGGTATGGTTTCAGTCATAATGTCTCCTTTTTCATTTATAATTTTATTTATTTGAGTCCTCTTTTCTGGGTAAATCTAGCTAAAGGTTTATCTATCTTGTTTATCTTTTTTTAAAACTCCCTTTCATTATCATTAATTTTTTTTTTAGTGTCTATTTCATTGATTTATTCTCTCATTTTTTTTTCCTACTAACTTTGGGCTTAGTTCTTCTTTTTCTAGTTCCTTGAGATGTAAAGTTGGGTTGTTTGAAATATTTTTTTCTTTCTCGTTAAATATTTTTATTTTTAAGTAATCTCCATACCCAATGTCAGGTTTGAACTCATAACTCTGAGATCAAGAGTCACATGCTCCACTGACTGAGCCATCCAGGCTCCACAATATATATATTTTTTCTTAATGTAGGTGTTTATGACTATAAACTTCATTCTTAGAACTGCTTTTCCTGCATTCCCTAATCTTTGTGTTTATTAAAAGCAATTTGATTGGGGCACCTGGGTTGCCCAGTAGGTTAAGCATCTACCTTCAGTTCAGGTCATGATCTCGGGGTCCTGAGATCAAGCCCAGGCATTGAGGTCCCTGCCTCAGCAGCTTCTCTCTCTTTCTCTCTCCCTCTGTCCCTACCCACCACTCATTCTCTCTCTCTCAAATAAATAAATAAATAAAATTTTAAAACCCCGAAGTAGATAATGTTAAATGAGATCATAAGGGAAGGGCCCTGATCTGATAGTATTAGTGTCTTTAGACAAGTGACGGGAGAGCTCCCTCCCTCTCTCTCCCTCTCTCTCTCTCTCACTCTGTCATCCTAGCTCCCTCCCTCCCTGCCTCTCACTTCCTCTCCCTCCCTCCCTCTCCCCACCCCTCCTGCTATATGAAGACACAGTAAGGAAGTACCCATTTGCAAGCCAGGAAGACAGTCCTTGTCAAGAACTAATAAACTATCACTCTGATATGGACCTCCCTGGCTCCAGAAGTGTGAGAAAATAAATTTCTGTCACTTTGCTAATAAATTCTAGTCTATGGTATTTTGTTATGGCAGCCCAGATGGACTAAAACAATGAGCAAATTAAAAGTGCTTGGAAAATAGGACAGCTATATGCAAAACAGGGAAACTGGACCACTTTCTTATACCACACACAAACATAAAGTCAAAATGGATTAAAGACCTAAACGTGGAACATGAAGCCATAAAACTACTAAAAGAAAACAGGCAATAATCTCTTGGATGTCAGCCTTAGAAATATATTTATGGCTACGTCTCATAAGGCAAGGGAAACAAAAGCAAAAATTAACTATTGGGACTGCATCAAAATGAACAGCTTTTGCACAGCAAAGGAAACCATCCAGAAGGCTAAAAGACAACCCACTGAATGGGAGAAGATATTTGGAAATAACATATCTGATAAAGATAAATATATAAAGAACCTGTACAACTCAACACCAAAAAAAAAAAAAAAAAGAATTTAAAAGTAGACAGTAGACATGAACAACATTTCTCCAAAAAAGAAATCCAGATGGCCAAGAGACACAAGAAAAGATGCCCAAACATCAGGAAAACGCGAATCACAACCAAAATGAGATTTCACCCCACACCTGTCTGAAGGGCTAAAATCAAAGCCCAAGAAATGACAACTGTTGAAAAGGATGCAGAGAAAGGGGAAACTCACGCACTGTGGTGGGAATGCAAGCTGGTGCAGCCACTCTGGAGAACAGTGTGTTGGTGCTTAAGAATTTAAAGTTGAACTCTTGTATAATCGAGTAATTCCACTATTGGGAATTACCTACCTGAAGAATATGGAAATACTAACTTGAAAAGATATGTGCATCCCAATGAAGATGGCAGAGGAGTAGCAGACTGAGATGACATCGGGTTGCAGGAGTTCAGCTAGAGAGTTATCAAACCATTCCCAACACCTACAAACCCAATAGGAGATCAAAGAGAAGAATGGCAGAAATTCTAGAAAGAGAAAATCGACCACTTTCTGGAAGGTAGGACGTGTGAAGAAGCGAATCCAAGACAACAGGAAGATAGACCGTGGGGAGAGGGGCCGGCTCCCAGCGAGCGGTGAAGCAACGAAGCAGAAAATCTGAACTTCTAAAAGTCTGCTCCCCTGAGGGACGTGGCTCCAGAGGCTAACTGGTGGGTGGACCCCCGTTGGGGACACTGTGGTCTCGGGTCCCCTGGGGTCAGAGAAAGACCGGGGGTGTCTGAGGATTGCAGAGCTGCCAGGTATCGGTGCAGGGAAGCCAACCACAGAGAAGGAGTTCTCGGCACAGGGTTACCTTAAACTGTGACCCGTGGCACAGTCAGACCACTGCTTTTTGAGCAGGCACCCCACAAGTGGCAGATCCAGGGAGACCCACATTCCTTGGCCGAAGAGCAGAGTTGCAGGAATCTGCTGGGTTTGGAGACTCCAAATGAGGCTGTGCACCAGAGTCAGAAGCACTCGGTCACAGGCCAGGTGAGCTCGGACCCTGGCCGGAGACCAGGGAGACAGAAGGGACTGACCGCTTTTCTCCGAGGGTGCACTGAGGAGTGTGGCCCTGAGTTCTTGGCTCCTCTGGCCGGGGATTAGGAGGCTGCCCTGTTCATTCCCGTCCTCCAGAGCTCTACGGAAAGTGTTCAGGGAACAAAAGCTCTGAGCACGAAACTGAGCAGATTGCTTAGCCTGGCTGCTGGCAAGGGCAGTGCGATTCTGCTTCAGGCAAAGATATTTAGAATCACAGCAACAGGCCCCTCCCCCAGGAGATCAGCAAGAACATCCAGCCGACCAAGCTCACTGATCAAGGAAAACAGTGGAAATCCAGAGGAGGGGAAAGCAAAGCATAGAATTCATGGCTTTCTCCCCAAGATTCTTGAGTCTTGCAAAGTTGATTAAATTTTTAAATTTTTATTTTTTTCTTATTCTAATTTTTTTAACTTTTCCTCTTTCCTCTTATAACATTTTTTAACTAGTTTATCTTAACAATACCTTTCTGAGAAAATCTTTTTAAACCTTCATTATTATAGTCATATTTTATCCTTCATTGTATCTAATTTTATTTTTTGTAAACTTTAGGGTTTTTTCTTCTAAAAAATTTTGGGATACAATTTCTTCTACTAGATCAAAATATACCCTAAATCTAGCACAGGGCTTTGTTCTAGTCTCCAGCCTAAGCAAGTTCTTCCCACTTTCTTTTTCATTCTTTTTCCAACCAACTTAACTTATCAATTCTTTTTTTTAGAATTTTTTAGAATTTTCATTTTTACAGTCATGTTCCATCCCTTCATCGTGTTTACCCTTATTTTTGTATATATATATATGTTTTTCTTTCTTTAAAATTTTGGGAAGTAGTTTCTTGTAAGTGACCAAAATACACCCCAAATCAAATGGGTGGTTCTGTTCTACTCCCCAGTCTAAGATATGTATATATCTTAATTCTTAAATTTTTTAAAATTTCTTTTTACCCCCTATCTTCTCCCCCTGATTTGGGGTCTCTTCTGATTTGGTTAGTGTACATTTTTCTGGGGCCTTTGCCACCCTTTTAGTATTTTATTCTGTTATTCATATATTCTTACCTGGATAAAATGACAAGGTGGAAAACCAACCACAAAAAAGAAAAAATAAATAAAATAAAAGAACAAGAGGCAGTACCATCGGCTAGGGACCTAATCAATACAGATATTGGTAATATGCAAGATCTAGAGTTCAGAATGACAATTCTCAAGGTGCTAGCCGGGCTCAAAAAAGGCATGGAAGATATTAGAGAAAGCCTTTCTGGAGAGATAAAATTCCTTTCTGGAGAAAGAAAAGAACAAAAACCTAACCAAGTTGATATTTTTAAAAAGCTATTGATGAGGTGTAATAAAAAGTGGAGGCTCTTACTGCTAGCATAAAGGAGGCAGAAAAAAAGATTAATGGTACAGAAGACCAAATGATGGAGAATAAAGAAGCTGAGCAAGAGAGACAAACAACTCCTGGACCATGAAGGGAGAATTTGAGAGATAACTGATACCATAAGATGAAACAGTATTAGAATAATTGGGATTCCATAAAAAGAAGAAAGAGATAGGGGGCAGAAGGTATATTTGAGCGAATTATAGTAGAGAATTTCCCTAATACAGCAAAGGAAACAAGCATCAAAATCCAGGAGGCACAGAAGAACACCCCCCCCCGCAAAATCAATAAAAATAGGTCCATAACCCATCATCTAATAATAAAACTTACATATCTTAGTGACAAAGAGAAAATCCTGAAAGCAGCTCAGGACAAGAAGTCTATAACATACAATGGTAGAAATATTAGATTGGCAGCAGATTCATCCACAGAGACCTGGCAAGCCAGAAAGAACTGGCATGATATATTCAGAGCACTATACGAGAAAAACATGCAGCCAAGAATACTATATCCAGTATAGATATATACTGGATAGAAGGAGAGATAAAAAGCTTCCAGGACAAACAAAAACTAACAGAGTTTGTAAACACTAAACCAACTCTACAGGAAATAGTGAAAGGGGTCCTCTAAGCAAAGAGAGAGCCTACAAGTGGTAGATCAGAAAAGAACAGAGACCATATACAGTAACAGTCACCTTACAGGCAATACAATGGCACTAAATTCACATCTCTCAATAGTTACCCTGAATGTAAATGGTCTAAAAGCCCAAAGCAAGAGCCACAGGGTATCAGAATGGATAAAAAACCAAACCCCATCAATATACTGTCTACAAGAAATTCATTTTAAACCCAAAGACACCTCCAGATTTAGAGTGAGGGGATGGAAAACAATTTACAATGCTAATGTGCCGCTTCCAGTTGGGAGAAGAATTAGGCACAAACAAGTCAGCTGCAAGAGATTGGGAGCAGGGGACAACAGTCAAAAGACGGCTGCCACGAGCAACTCCACAGTCGCACTTTTATTAGATAGAAACAACGGCCAACAGAAGACCCGATGAAGGTCGAACTTTAGTCACATGTCTTGTGGACAAGCAAGGAGTAGGACCGAGCTAACAGTCGACCAAGCACACTCGGAGGACTCCTCTAACTCACAGCGGGCACTTCTGGGAAGAAAAAGGAGCGATAACAGAAAAGGGAAGCGGGCGGTATTTCGTTCCACCACGAGTTGACCGGGTGTTCCCGGCTGCCCAGCTTCATGATCGTACATCGTCCTTCTCCCCAAAGACCTGTTGCCAGTATATGTTTTTCTTAAGGCCGTATCTAAATGTGCTTGGCAACTAGTAAAATCCTCCAGGGGCTATAGTTTAAGTAACAAATTGTTCCGAGGGGCAGTAGCACTAATGGACAAGAAAAAAAGGCTGTGGTGGCCATCCTTATATCAGATCAATTAGATTTTAAGCCAAAGACTATAATAAGAGATGAGGAAGGACACTATATCATACTCAAGGGGTCTGTCCAACAAGAAGATCTAACAATTTTAAATATCTATGCCTCTAAAATGGGAGCAGCCAACTATATAAACCAATTAATAACAAAATCAAAGAAACACATCGACAATAATACAATAATAGTAGGGGAGTTTAACACTCCCCTCACTGAAATGGACAGGTCATCTAAGCAAAAGATCAACAAGGAAATAAAGGCCTTAAACGACACACTGGACCAGATGGACATCACAGATCTATTCAGAACATTCCATCCCAAAGCAACAGAATACACATTCTTCTCTAGTGCACACGGAACATTCTCCAGAATAGATCACATCCTGGGTCACAAATCAGATCTCAACTGATATCAAAGGATTGGGATCATTCCCTGCATATTTTCAAACCATGATGCTCTGAGGCTAGAACTCAATCACAAGAGGAAACTTGGAAAAAACTCAAATATATGGAGGCTAAAGAACATCCTTCTAAAGACTGAATGGGTCAACCAGGAAATCAAAGAAGAATTGAAAAAATTCATGGAAACAAACGATAATGAAAACACAACTGTTCAAAACCTGTGGGATAAAACAAAGGCAGTCCTGAGAGGAAAGTATATAGTGATATAAGCCTTTCTCAAGAAACAAGAAAGATCTCAAATACACAACCTAACCCTACACCTAAAGGAGTTGGAGAAAGAACAACAAAGAAAGCCTGAACTCAACAGGAGAAGAGAAATAATAGACATCCGAGCAGAAATCAATGAAATAGAAACCAAAAACAAACAAACAGTAGAACAAATCAATGAAAATAGGAGCTAGTTCTTTGAAAGAATTAGTAAGATTGAAAAACTCTTGGTCAGACTTATCAAAAAGAAAAGAGAAAAGACCCAAATAAATAAAATCATGAATGAAAGAGGAGAGATCACAACCAACACCAAAGAAATACAAACAATTATAAGAACTTATTATGAACAACTCTACACCAGCAAATTTGACAAACTGGAAGAAATGGTTGCATTCCTAGAGACATATAAACTATCACAACTGAACCAGGAAGACATAGAAAACCTGAACAGACCCATAACCAGTAAGGAGATTGAAGCAGTCATCAAAAATCTCCCAAGAAATAAGAGCCCAGGGCCAGACGGCTTCCTAGGGGAATTCTACCAAACGTTTAAAGAAGAATTAATACCTATTTTCCTGAAACTGTTCCAAAAAATAGAAAT
This sequence comes from Mustela putorius furo, assembly GCF_011764305.1. Lineage (NCBI taxonomy): Eukaryota > Metazoa > Chordata > Mammalia > Carnivora > Mustelidae > Mustela > Mustela putorius. The sequence continues at coordinate 8,771,478 of NW_025422169.1, read as the reverse complement.
GAAAGGAAAACTGCCAAGCTCATTTTATGAGGCCAGCATTACCTTGATCCCAAAACCAAAGATCCCACCAAAAAAGAGAATTACAGACCATTATCCTTGATGCACAGATGCAAAAATTCTCACCAAAATACTAGCCAATAGGATCCAACAGTACATTAAAAGGATTATTCACCACTACCAGGTGGTATTTATCCCAGGGCTGCAAGTTTGGTTTAACATCTGCAAATCAATCAATGTGATACAGCACATTAATAAAAGAAAGAACAAGAACCATATGATACTCTCAGTAGATACTGAAAAAGCATTTGACAAAGTACAGCATCTCTTTCTGATCAAAACTCTTCAAAGTGTAGGGATAGAGGGTACAAACCTCATATCATCAAAGCCATCTATGGAAAACCCAAGGCGATTATCACTCTCAACAGAGAAAAACTGAGAGCTTTTCCACTAGGGTCAGGAACATGGCAGGGATGTTCATTATCACACCGCTATTCAAAATACTACAAGTACTAGCCTGAGTAATCAGACAACAAAAAGAAATTAAAAGCATCCAAATCGGCAAAGAAGAATCAAACTATCACTCTTTGCAGATGATATGATACTTTATGTGAAAAATCCAAAAGACTCGACTCCAAATCTGCTAGAACTTATACAGGAATTCAGTAAAGTGTCAGGTTATAAAATCAATGCACAGAAATCAGTTGCATTTCTCTACACCAACAACAAGACAGAAGAAAGAGAAATTAAGGAGTCAATCCCATTTACAATTGCACCCAAAACTATAAGATACCTCAGAATAAACTTAACCAAAGAGGCAAAGAATCTGTACTCAGAAAACTATAATGTACTCATGAGAGAAATTGAGGAAGACACAAAGAAATGGAAAAACGTTCCATGCTCATGGATTGGAAGAACAAATTTTGTGAAAATATCTGTGCTGCCTAAAGCAATCTACACGTTTAATGCAATCCCTATCAAAGTACCATCCTTTTTTTTTTTTTTTAAAGAAATGGAACAAATAATCCTAAAATTTATATGGAACCAGGAAAGACCTTGAATAGCCAGAGGAATGTTGAAAAAGAAAGCCAAAGTTGGTGGCCTCACAATTTCAGACTTCAAGCTCTATTACAAAGCTGTTATCATCAAGACAGTGTGGTACTGGCACAAAAACAGACACATAGATCAACGGAACAGAACAGAGAGCCCAGAAATAGACCCTCAACTCTATGGTCAACTAATCTTTGACAAAGCAGGAAAGAATGTCTAATGGATAAAAGTCTCTTCAGCATAAATAAAAATCTTTTAAAAAGTGGGGGGGGGGGGTTGCCTGGGTGGCTCAGTGGGTTAAGCCTCTGCCTTTGGCTCGGGTCATGATCTCAGGGTCCTGGGATCGAGCCCCATATCGGGCTCTGTGCTTAGCAGGGAGCCTGCTTCTTCCTCTCTCTCTGCCTGCCTCTCTGCCTACTTCTGATCTCTGTCTGTCAAATAAATAAAAATCTTAAAAAAAAAAAGTCTCTTCAGCAAATGGTGTTGGGAAAATTGGACAGCCACATGCAGAAAAATGAAATTGGACCATTTTCTTACACCAAACACAGAAATAGACTCCAAGTGAATGAAAGACCTCAACGTGAGACAGGAATCCATCAAAATCCTTGAGGAGAACACAGGCAGCAAACTCTTCAACCTCAGCCGCAGCAACTTCTTCCTAGAAACATCGCCAAAGGCAAGGGAAGCAAGGGCAAAAATGAACTATTGGGACTTCATCAAGATCAAAAGCTTTTGCACAACAAAGGAAATAGTCAACAAAACCAAAAGACAAATGATGGAATGGGAGAAGATATTTGCAAATGGCATATCAGATAAAGGGCTAGTATCCAAAATCTATAAAGAACTTATCAAACTCAACACCCAAAGAACAAATAATCCAATCAAGAAACGGGCAGAGGACATGAACAGACATTTCTGCAAAGAAGACATCCAGATGGCCAACAGACACAAGAAAAGTGCTCCCCATCACTCAGCATCAGGGAAACACAGATCAAAACCACAAAGAGACACCACTTCCCACCAGTCAGAACGGCTAAAATTAACAAGTCAGGAAAGGACAGATGCTGGCGAGGATGCGGAGAAAGGGGAACCCTCCTACCCTGTTGGTGGGAATGCAAGCTGGTGCAGCCACTCTGGAAAACAGCATGGAGGTTCCTCAAAAAGTTGAAAATAGAGCTACCCTATGGCCCAGCAATCACACTACTGGGTATTTACCCTAAAGATACAAATGTAGTGATCTGAAGGGACACGTGCACCTGAATGTTTACAGCAGCAATGTACACGATAGCCAGACTGTGGAAAGAACCCAGATGTCCATTAACAGATGAATGGATGAAGATGTGGTATATATACACAATGGAATACTGTGTAGTCATCAAAGGAAATGAAATCTTGCCATTTGCAATGACATGGACAGAGTTAGAGTGTATTATGGCAATCAAGATAAGTCAATTGGGGGCGCCTGGTGGCTCAGTGTGTTAAGCCTCTGCCTTCAGCTCCTGTCATGATCCTAGGTCCTGGGACTGAGCCCCAAATTGGGCTGCTCTCTCCTCAGTGGGGGAGCCTGCTTCCTCTCTCTCTGCCTGCCTCTCTGTCTACCTGTGATCTCTGTCAAATAAAGTAAATAAATAAAATCTTTAAAAAATAATAAGTCAGCCTTTCAATCGGGCGGCAGCCATTAGCTCAAACGTAGGCCAAGATGGGCACTTACAAGCACATCCAGGAGCTATGGAGGAAGAAGCAGTCCAATGTAATGCGCTTTCTTCTCAGGGTGCGCTGCTGGCAGTACCACCAGCCCTCTCCACACGGCCCCCCGCCCAACCCGGCCCGATAAAGCGCGCAGGCTGGGGTACAAGGCCAAGCAAGGTTATGTCATATATCAGATTCGTGTGCGTCGTGGTGGCCGCAAATGCCCAGTTCCTAAGGGTGCTACCTACAGCAAGCCTGTCCATCATGGTGTTAATCAGCTCAAGTTTGCATGAAGCCTTCAGTCTGTTGCAGAGGAGCGAGCTGGATATCACTGCAGGGCTCTAAGAGTCTTGAATTCTTACCAGGTTGGTGAAGGTTCTGCATACAAACTCTTGGAGGTCATCCTCACTGATCCGTGCCATAAAGCTATCAGAAGAAATCCCGACACCCAGGGGATCACCACACCAGTCCACAAGCGCAGGGAGATGCGAGGGCTGACATCTGCAGGCCGAAAGAGCCGTGGCCTTGGAAAGGGTCACAAGTTCCACCACACTATTGGTGGCTCTCGCCGTGGGGCATGGAGAAGACGCAATACTCTCCAGCTCCACCGTTACCGCTAATCAAAGTAATGTTTGTAAAATTCTTAAATTCTTACCTAATAAACAATTTAGGACAGTCATGTCTGCTTAAAAGTGTTCTTTAATTTGTCTGTTAAATTTTGTTGTCTTCAGATTGTTCCATGAATGCATTGTCACATTACGAAAGTTAAAGTGCAATAATGTTTGAAGACTATAAGTGATGGTGCATCTTGATTCTAATAAGATAAACACTTCTGTCTTTGCTTTATTGTATTAGGGAGTTTATATGTCAGTGTTCAAAATACTGTTTGGTGTAAAAGGTATAAAATAAATTATGTAAAAGTGGAATGCATAAGCTAGCCATGTAGATCTGTTGGTGCATGTAATGAAACCTACAGCTTCATTGGGGTGATGTAATGCTCTGGTTTACTCTCAAATGGCTGTTATTAGGGGTTTGGAAAGAAGAAGCTTTTAAAACTGGATCTTGCTTGGAAATGTGAAGACTATCCTAATCTTTAATCATGATCATACGCAAACAGCATTAACTAGGAACTACATTTTTTATACTGAATCCACTATTCCAATTATGTAACTGTTGCTTTGGAAAGGATACTTAAAAAGAATCCTACCAATTTTTTAAGAGAATTGAATAAACCTACCTGAAGGTTTTCTTAAAAATGAAAATACATCCTGCTTAACCAAAGCAAAATTGCCTTGGTCTCCACAGGACTGTTGAAGTTAACATAAAATGTGGAGGCTCCTGGTTGTATCCCACAACTCCATAGGATCTGTGGAATCCTGAATTTCCTGCAAAGCAGTTAGTTAATGGTCTCTATGAAAACTGATGAAAATTGAACATTAGGTAAATGAGAAGACTAAGATAACGTAAGCTAGTAATTAGGGCTAGAATTGGGAAACTGGTGGCCCTCAGATAACCTTTGAAGTGTGAGGATAAAAAAAGTTGGCTTTGATTAGAATCTTAAATACTTTATCCATGGTCTTTGTGACCTTTATGAATCCACTAGCCACCTCAGGAGAAAAAAATGGGATTGGCTTTAAAAGTATGTCATTGCTCATTCCAAGTCCCAAGTTATCTTGGGTCAACCCACTTAAACATTCCCATAGGCTATTGAGAAAAGTCATGTAGTTGGTGTCAATACAAGTCTATAGTTTCCAATCTAACCCGTACATGTGTTAGCCCAGTCATTTTTTTCTCCTTAATTCAAACCCCTCAAAATCTGCCAGTCCATCAATTGTGCCCATGTTGATGTTAAGTATATCACTATCCTGTGTCCATTTTGTCTTACAGTAGATGAGGTTTTTGTTTTTCAGGGTGAATCTGGGTGTGTAGGAACTACAGGAGAGGAATTGTCCCAATTTTAAGTTTGCTAACTTAATCTATAGTTTGATTTCAAAATCTAATTGCTGGTTTCCTTAAACCAGTTTTTACATTTTTTTTAGGGGTCTTAGGCTCAGTTAAATGATTACCAGAAAAAGGCTCAAAACCTCTTGAAACCTAAATTCCTTTTCCACTCAGAGATCCTAAACCATATATATATATATATATATTTTGTGTGTAGAGATTGTTCAACTAAAGGAATAAATGTTTATTAAACTAAAAAATAAATAAATCATTAAGTCAGTCAGAAAAAGCAAATACCAAATGATTTCACTCATATGTGGAATTTAAGAAGCAAAACAAACAGAACAAAACAAGAGAGAAACAACCAAAACAGACTCAAATACAGAGATAAAACTGGTGGCTTCCGGAGGGGAGCGGGGGGTGGGGTCAGGAGCACACGCGTGATGAACGCTCACCTGAGGGGTGTAAGCGGGGAATTATCCGGTTCATTCAACGCCTGAGAACAGTAGAACACTGTACGTGAATTATATTTCATTTTTAAAGAGCCCATATCCCCTACTAAATTTTATTTGTATACTCTTCCTCAAGCTAGCCTTTGTTAATTAATTTTATCTTTGTTAAATATAATTTTATTATATTAATTCATTTTGTCAATTAATTTTATCTTCTCTTCCTCAGTGCCGGTTTTATAAAGCCGTATCAGAAGTCAGCGAGGGAACAGGAAGGAGATGGATAAGACGCTAACGGTTCTTAACTATTTGCAGTGATGCTACCCGTTTTATGCAGAGGTGGGTGAAGCCAGTGGGAGGAAGGTCCCTGGATCCAGCCGTGCTTCTGTCCAACCGGCCACCATGACAGAGGTGAGTGTCTGTGTTGTGAAAGCAAAGAGCACACGGAGTCAGAAGGACGTGGGTGTGTGATGTCCGGAGACCTGGGTAGACATTCTAACCTGTAGTTTCTTCATTGTCAACGATGCTGATAGCTACATCACAGAGAGTCCTGGCAATCAACAAATGGCTACTGGTATTATTTAGAGAGAGTGTTTAATTCAGAGAAACTGTGGTTTGGCAGTAAAAGGCAACTGCACTGGAAACCCTCACTGCCTCGGAGATCGGCACACCTCGCCTGTCCGTGGCACATACAGATGCAGGGTAAGAAGCAGGGACATGAGGCTGTCTGTGCATTCGTTTAGGGGCTGAAGAATCACATGCAGCTTCTGCTCCATGTGCAGAGGAGCCATTACTTTGCTCATTTCCAAAAAGAGCTACCACCTGTGGCCTTCACCTTGGCAATCTTTTGGAGCAGCACTTCGGTCTGCCCGTTGTCCCCAAACCCCCAGATCTGCCTCTGGTAGTCAGACTTTGTGAATACATCCTTGTGATTCCTAACACTCAAATGAGCTCGAAGCTTCAGGCTGTATTTACAGAAATGAATTTTTTTTATCCCTTTCATTTTCAAAATTCATCTTTCTTGGATTCATCTCATTTTCATTAGGATAATATAATTTCATTCTTATGACCAAAAATAAGTCGACAAAAACCGAGCCCCCACTTGGAATCTACTTGCTTATTGACAAGATGCTTACAAGGTATTTCTTCCTGTGGCACCGAAGTTCCGCCACCCACACGGGGCCCAGCTGAACCTGAGTCTAAAAGAAAAGAATTCCTCAGGGCCCCTGGGGGCTCAGTGGGTGAAGGCCTCTGCCTTCGGCTCAGGTCATGATCCCAGGGTCCTGGGATCGAGCCCCACATCGGGCTCTCTGCTCAGCGGGGAGCCTGCTTCCTCCTCTCTCTCTGCCTGCCTCTCTGCCTGCTTGTGATCTCTCTCTGTCAAATAAATAATCAACTCTATGGTCAACTAATCTTCGACAAAGCAGGAAAGAATGTCCAATGGAAAAAAGACAGCCTCTTCAATAAATGGTGCTGGGAAAATTGGACAGCCACATGCAGAAAAATGAAATTGGACCATTTCCTTACACCACACACAAAAATAGACTCAAAATGGATGAAGGACCTCAATGTGAAAAAGGAATCCATCAAAATCCTTGAGGAGAACACGGGCAGCAACCTCTTCGACCTCTGCCGCAGCAACATCTTCCTAGGAACATCACCAAAGGCAAGGGAAGCAAGGGCAAAAATGAACTAGTGGGATTTCATCAAGATCAAAAGCTTTTGCACAGCAAAGGAAACAGTTAACAAAATCAAAAGACAGCTGACAGAATGGGAGAAGATATTTGCAAACGACATATCAGATAAAGGGCTAGTGTCCAGAATCTATAAAGAACTTAGCAAACTCAACACCCAAAGAACAAATAATCCAATCAAGAAATGGGCAGAGGACATGAACAGACATTTCTGCAAAGAAGACATCCAGATGGCCAACAGACACATGAAAAAGTGCTCCATATCACTCGGCATCAGGGAAATACAAATCAAAACCACAATGAGATATCACCTCACACCAGTCAGAATGGCTAAAATCAACAAGTCAGGAAATGACAGATGCTGGCGAGGATGCGGAGAAAGGGGAACCCTCCTACACTGTTGGTGGGAACGCAAGCTGGTGCAGCCACTCTGGAAAACAGCATGGAGGTTCCTCAAAATGTTGAAAATAGAACTGCCCTATGACCCAGCAATTGCACTATTGGTTATTTACCCTAAAGATACAAACGTAGTGATTCAAAGGGGCACGTGCACCCGAATGTTTATAGCAGCAATGTCCACAATAGCCAAACTATGGAAAGAACCTAGATGTCCATCAACAGATGAATGGATCAAGAAGATGTGGTATATGTACACAATGGAATACTATGCAGCCATCAAAAGAAATGAAATTTTGCCATTTGCGACAACATGGATGGATCTAGAGCGTATCATGCTTAGCGAAATAAGTCAAGCAGCGAAAGACAACTATCATATGATCTCCCTGATATGAGGAAGTGGTGATGCAACATGGGGGCTTACGTGGGTAGGAGAAGAATCAATGAAACAAGATGGGATTGGGAGGGAGACAAACCATAAGTGACTCTTAATCTCACAAAACAAACTGAGGGTTGCCGGGGGGAGGGGCTTTGGGAGAAGGGGGTGGTATTATGGACATTGGGGAGGGTATGTGCTTTGGTGAGTGCTGTGAAGTGTGTAAACCTGGTGATTCACAGACCTGTACCCCTGGGGATAAAAATATATGTTTATAAAAATTAAAAATTAAAAAATATATATATAAATATAATAAAAATTTTTAAAAAAGAAAGAGAAAGAAAGAAAGAAAAGAATTCTTTGACTTGTGTAGTAGTGAATTGGCATTAATAGACCTAACACATGCATGATTATAGTCATTTCTGCGAATCGACAAGCATACATTTTACATCTCCTCTCCTTCATTACCGCACTGCGTACATAATCCACCACGGTACTAGTCAAAGTGCCAAAGGACACAGATTAAACCACCCATGAGTAACTTAGCATTCACCCACCGTGGTCAGAATCTTGAAATAAATATTTTGTCGTTAAATGAGGAAATAGATCTTTTTCAGATGCTCTATTTTGACAAAACTTCCTTAAAATATTTCAGAAAACTTCAGATATTTCCCTATAAAGTTTTAGAATAAGTCTTACACATGTTAAAATGGGAAGCACATTTAATAACTGTGAATACAAGAACGGGCAAAAATTGGATTTTACATAAAAATATTAATTTATTTCCCCTTTACTATTACTTGGTTTTCAAAAATAACCAAGGAACGCTATATAAATGAATAAGTGAATAAATAATACAAAGTAAATTAGTTATTTTCTCTTCTGTATTAAGCCTGCGCTGTCCCTTCTTAGGGGCGTGCGCGCCCGCAGGAGACTCGGATCTGCGGCGCCGGCGCGGGCAGGCACAGTTCTGGGACACCGGCCCGCGGCCGCCAGTTTCCTGAACCGGGACACAGAGAATCCCGCGCAGCTTAACACGGGGACATGGGAGCCTTGGAGGTAAAATTCTCAGTTCTTTAATCCTCAGGCTTTTCTCAACTAAAAAATAAAGAGGCAAATCAAGGGTCGGCGGAACTCACCGGCGCCCGGGAGACCAGGAAGGAAAAACCCCCAACACAACTCGACACGACTCGACACGACTCGACGCGACACAACTCAACACAACTCAACACAGCGCACCCCGAAGGCGGAGCGCGCGGTCAGACGCGGCAGCTCCGGGGGCAGGCGGTCCGTCTAGACCCTCTCTGAGGAGAGGAGGCTCTGCAGACCGCGGGGCGCGGCCGGGACTCCGGGCAGGTGGACCCCTCGGTGCGCCCGCGGCCCTCCCCCGCGCGGCCGGCGGCCCTGCCCAGGGCGCTGCTGTCGGGGGCGGCCCGGGCGTGGCGCGCGGCTCGGGGAGCGCAGCCCACGCCCGGGAGCAGCGCTAAGGGCCGCCGGGGGACCGGCCCGCGCAGCTCCGCAGGTCTCCGCAGGCCCCCGGGGCTCCGCCCCGCAGCTCCTCGTCCGCGTCTCCACGGAGGCTGGCGCTCAGGGGAGAGGCTGCCTTGGTGACCCTGCCGGCACGTCCATGGCGACGACAGAACAACCCGACTTCGCAGCGCAGCGGCCGCGCATCCTTTGTGTTCCCGCGCAACGCCGTTCCGTCACCGCAAAGCGAGCTCTCGGCCACCGCGGCCCTTAAGGAGAGCCTCGGAGAAGAGGAACGTGGGGAGGACCACGGGCTCGGGGACGGTTTCCTCCACGTGCGCTGGCCGGGCCTTTTTGGAAATGTTCAACTCCTTTCGCTTGGTCCCCTGAGAAGGGACAGGAGACTGACTTTCAAAGACGAGTTGCTTGTCCTGTGCTCAGCCTCGCGGTCGCACTCCAGCTGTAGTCCGACGAGACGCACAGTTTTCGGTTATTTTAAATAATTTTAAGGTAACAGCTGATGGAGGTGTAAGGAACCTAATGATAAGAGACAGACTGGAAGGCGCGGAATTGAACGTCTTAGCGGCCTCTGGCAGAAAGCCTCACCAAGCTTCGTGAGCGCCTGCAGGTCTCTGCGTGACCGAGGCGGGCTGCTTCCACACGGCTGCCCCTGGGTTCAGATGAGCCCAGTTCTGGAAACTAGAACAGAAAAAGGAAACATGTTTCAGCTGAAAACTTTAGCACCCGGAGGAGACAATGTACTTGCACTAAAATATAGCCAGAACGGAAAGAAATAGCCACTTACTTCAGAGGAACTGGTACAGACCCATGATTTTTATGAAGAAAGATTTGTCCTGGGCCAGAGACTCCCATGTCTCTTCCTGCTGCTGCCAGACAAGCTAGAGGTAGGTGCCCTCAGAGCAGAAGCAGCCCTTCAGTTAAAAGAGCACTCCGACAAGTGTGTCCTTACGCAGGAACTCCCCCTGTGTGCTCACGGCCGTGTGCGCGGACGGGCATTTCCACCTGTGAGCAGAGGAGTTCCCGAGGAAAGAGCAGATCCGGGTGGGGGCCTGCAGAGCGTTGACAAAACGACTCTGTCCTGCGTCACTTCCTCCTCCGTTCCGGAGCAAACGGCGCCACAGCACCGGTGGGCTGAAGAAGTAAGAGAACAAAACAACAACAAAAGGAAAGAAAAGAAAAGACAACAGAAAGCAACTGCATAAACCTGGAAAGAGGTCATGAAAAAAGCGGGGGCATGTAGCCAGAACGAAAGAAAAACACTGTTTTCTGAGTGAAAAAGAAACAGGGTAATAAAGATGAAATCAGACGTCTACCCTTTCCACCTTAATAAAAACAATTAAAAATTTGATCCTTTTAAAGATTTTATTTATTTATTTGAGAGACAAAGATCACAAGTAGACAGAGAGAAGAGGGGAAGCAGGCTCCCCGCCGAGCAGAGAGCCCGAGTCGGGGCTCGATCCCGGGACCCTGAGATCATGACCTGAGCCGAAGGCAGAGGCTTTAACCCACTGAGCCGCCCAGGCGCTTCCCCAAATTTAATCCTTTTAGTCCCCTCTGGAAATTGGCATCGTGCCTTACACATAAGTATATATTAATTTTCTTGGTCGTCTGGGTATGATCCGCATAGTGCATATTGAGTTGAATTTGTGCTCCCCTTAAACTGAAGAAAGGAAACACAGCAGCGCACACCTCCTCTGTGGAAAGCAGGGTCCGGCCGCAGGGAAGCTGATTAGAGCACTTCCTCGTGAGAACAGCTGCCATGGGACCTCGAACAATGCCAGCTATTACTTTTCCTCAGAGTTTTGACTACTCCTGGCTCTAACTTGGTAGAAGTGTGTGGTGTTGAGAGAGATTTAACTGAAAAATTCCGTTCTTGTTTGTAGATCTCTAGATCTACAAATGTCAGTGGGAAGAGAAAGCCGTCCTCATCGTAAGGGCTGGATGTGCTCCAGACTGGACGGACATTCCTTCCCGCGGCGTGAGGGGGACGGGGATGGACGCCTTCCCCACGTTCTCAGGACTTGGGTGCTAGAGATCCCCGCTCCGGGGGCTGGGCAGAAACCACACCCCTTCCCCTGCCCACATCCCTGCATGCACACTGGCCCCCGATTTGCTCAGACAATATACTCACGTCCACTAGCCATCAGGGAGGTGACCAGCTGGGCAAACCGGCTTCAAGCAAATACGTTTCTCGTGAGTAACACATGCAGCAGAGAACTGAGGCCTGCCGGTCTCACTGCTCTCAACCTCCTGATGTAGATCCTTTATACACACGAGATGATCTGATTTTCCCAGAGATGTAGCAGGAAGGGAACGAGGCAAAGTCTCTCAGGCTTGCCTTACACCCTCTTCCCCTTTCACGGCTAGAAAGAGGAAATGGGGTAGGACCGGCCGGCAGGCAAAACCACGGGTGCTGTCCCCATGTCTCTGTATCTTGGATAAGGAGGGCCGAGCCCGTAGGAATATAGGGTCTGGAGCAGGGACAGCCACCAGTTCTGTGAATGTGTCACCTAAGGAACTATTTTGGGCCACATGGCGTGCCAGGGGGTATATTCATTCGAAACCAAAACAGGCATAGCTAATCCACTCTCCCAGCAACGGCACAGCGGGCTGCGGGGACTGCCGGGCCATTATTCCCTCCAGCGGGGCATGAAAATAGAGGCGGAGTGTACCAGGAGGTTTGTTTAATGGCTACAGTCAGGGCTCCTGTAACCAAGACTCACACGGAATCAAAAGGGGGAATTCTTCACAGTACTCGGAAAGAGTGCCTTCAGCAGACAAGATCTCCTAATGTGACACCCGTACACGCCGAGATTTTATTCCTATGTCTTTGGTGAATCCACTACAGAGTCATTTCCAGGGCCAAGTATATCTGCTAAACACTCCTTTCACTCTGATGACTTTCAATTGAAGGACTTGAAATTTCACTTTACCCAAGTACTTCACCATGCATGATTTCCTTGTAAAACACATCACTTGACAAGAACACGGTTTGGGAGAGAAAGTGTTTCTGGTTCTGCATCCTTGCGGACAAAACCATGTATGGGTCTCAGCCACACACTCTGATAACAGGCTTGTACAATGTCCAGACCCTACAAAGGGAACAGAAGGAAAGTTCTGGTTAGGACGAGGGTGTGCTCAGGGGATCGGCAACCGTGAGTAGCTATAAAAAGCCAGCTTCTTATTTGATCTCTTCTGAGAAAGGAATACAAGAACCTTCATCATCAGAAGATAGTCAGGTCAAATAGGGGAATTTATTTCTATTTCATGTTGTTACATTGAAAAACATTTAGAAAATATTACCTGAAAGGAAACAACGAATATTTACCCATTTTGTGACTAGTGTAGTTTAATGCTAGCGCCTTCCTTTATAGACACGGCATTCAGCAGACTACGCCTTGTACGAGCTGGGTTGAAAATGCTTGGCTTTTCTGAAATCAGTGCAGTAGTAATTAGTACAGTGTACCAATAAGAAGCCTTATGTTCATTTTGATACTTCATCAGGCGTGTTATGGAATCTAAGTTCAGTTGTTAGAATTATTATTCTATGGGGGAAAACGTGATTTTGTTTTCTAATCTGCACAGAATTATGTATCTTCATGCAGTGATTTCAAAATTTTTGTAATGAGGAACGCCTGTCTGGTTCAGTCAGTGCAGCATGTGACTCTTGATCTCAGGGTTATGAGTCTGAGCCCCACATTGGGTGTAGAGATTACTTAAAAAATAAAATCTTTAAATTTTTGTAATGATGTCTGATAATACCATTTTTTAGATGAGTGCTAAAATTAATTACTGCTCTTTTTCCAATGAAAATGATTGAAATTCTGCATTTTCCAGGGAAAGAAGCGAGCACTAAAATACTTTGTTGACCTTTGTGATTTTGTAAGACACAGATTATATTGTTTTTAAAGTACTTTTTAAACACTTGCCCTGAAACTATTACATAGATTTAAACCTTTGGTCCAGAGGCACCCGGGAGGCTCAGTCGTCACCTGCCTTCCGCTCAGGTCATGATCCCAGGAGCCTGAGAGCCTGCTTCTCCCTCTCCCATTCCTCAGGCCTGTGTTCCCTCTCTCACTGTCTCTCTCTGTCACATAAATAAATAAAATCTTTAAAGGGTGAAAAAATAAAACGTTGGTTCTAATCTTTTTTAAATTACCAAAAAATTGCCTTATTAAAATTAACAGATGTGAACCTCATGTCTGAACACGGGTTTTATTTTAGGGGCTATCTTCACATCCAGACAAAGGCGGGATCGTCAGAAGCAGGAGTAAAGCGCTCCTTGCAGCTGGCTGGGAGTCGCAGCCTTGTTCCCCACAGGATCCCCCTGGGTCTGTCCTGGGAGATGAGGTCTGAGAGCGGGGCAGTCAGTCCACAGAACCCAGACCTCAGTGGGTGAATGCAGAAGGAGCGGGCTTGACGGCGGAACCGCACGATTAGGAGGTCTCCACAAGGCGTGAAGTCTCCTAAACGTGGGGCTGTATGTGTGAGTCATCTCAGTGACGGTGAGGAAAGCATAGCCAAGAGACAGTTGAAAGAAAAAAAGTTTTCTCCTCTCTCTCCTTTCCCAGGAAGGGCACAACAGGAAATTCCGTTCGTTTTCTTACTAGGTTTTAGTAGGCAGTTTGTGTACTCCCTGAGACTGAGATCGAGGAAACTTGGTAGGTGAACAGGGCAATCTGAGTGAGCCTCCCTGGGAATGGCGTCCCGGGAGACTCTGGCCGCCATTGTGTCCTGGGCCTAGCACAGACACACACGCACATCTTCTCGGACCCAGCAAATCTCGGACAGCCACGCAGCCCCCGCACACCCTGGGCCACCCCGCCCCAAACCCCAGCTCCCTGGCATCCCAGATCTTGCAGTGAATGAGAGCAGCTAGCACAGAGAATGAGATAAAAACAAATTTCCTATTCAATTTCAGTCTCATTTTTATAAAATTATAAATTAAGTATATTGCACAAGGACTTTTATTCATGAAATACACCTGCTCAGCATAAAGTTATATTAACTAAAGGCTCATTGAGTGCCTGCCCAAGATCACTTCTCCGGCTCCAGCCATTAACAAAGAACAATGATCTCTAGATGTTCCCTTGGGTGTTCAGTAACTGTCCTGTGTTGCCATTGGTTCGCCTAAAGGCCATGAACACACACCATTCACAGTAACTCCCACAAGTAGAAAACATATCAGTACAAATGGGTTTGCTAATTTGAGAATCTGCTTGAGCCATTGGTAAAATAATAAATTTAAGTCAGTAAGTCCAAAACACATTTTTTCCCCTATCTGTGTCGATGATGCCAGCCACGAAAGACGATGCATTGCTGATTTGGAATGCCACTGTACGGAAGTAAAAGGAAATTTCCGTATGAAAGTGAACTCCAAAAGTTGGAGAGGAATTCCCTTATTAACTTAATTGGTTCCAGTAATAAAATGCAATATCATGAAATGTCTTCTGTTATGTTGAATTCTACTCAAATATAACATTAGATTCAGAACAAAGTCTCTACACAGGATTTCAAAAGTAATGGGGCTCTAAAAAAAATAATCTTCCGTCAAACATCACTCCCAATACACCACCACCTATCAAGACAACAGTGGAAAAAATGGTGAGGACATTCCCAGCTGCTTTATGCAGACAGCAGAGTCCGCCTTCTACCCTCTACAAATGATAAATGCCCTAAAATCTTTATTTCCCTTTTTAAGGCAACTTAACACCCAGAAATAAAACCCTAAGGTTTGCAAGAATCTATCATGTAATTTGAATTAATCCATTGTGAGTTTAAAGTCATTTAAAGTAGTAAGTAAGTACTTCTCTGTACTTGTGGTACTACTCATTCATCTACATATATTTTAGTCTTATTGAGACATAGGAAGAAGTTAGCAGCTATACCAAGAATTTTATTTTATTTTGTTTAAGATTTTACTTATTTATTTGAGAGAGAACAAGCACAAGCAGGGAGAGCAGCAGGCCGAGGGAGAGGGAGAAGCAGGATCCTCGCAGAGAGGGGGACCCCGGGATCATGACCTAAGCGAAGGCAGCCGCTTAACCAACTGAGCCACCCAGGGGCCCGATTTAAGAATTTTAACCAGAAATCAGGAAAGGCAAATACTAGGGTTAGAGCAGCTAGCCTATTGAAACCAGCTTCCCACGGTGTCTTGTTGAAGTTAGCAGAAATGGGGCTCCCGTGCCTTAGGAAACACTTTCATGGTCTTTTGACACGCAGGCCAGAGCCCCCAGGGATGAGACTTCTCAAGGCGAGTCTCGTCTCAGTGAAGAGACCCTTTCCTCATGTCCTCTCATGTTCGACAAACCAAACCACTCAAAATCCTGCGGAGGGCTTACCTTCCACAGCAGAAAAACAAGGGTGGGGGGAAAATCACTTCTGTTGTGTTTTTAAGTTAATTTAAGCAAAATAAGGATTTAATTTTGCTGTGCTTGGTATGCCGATGTTTAACCTTTAATTTAGCTCTAGGAGATTTGCTTTGCATTAATTATACAGTGACAAGGAATTCAACACAAAGAAATCCCCTGTCTCCCGCTTCTTCCTGGGTTCTGTAAAGGTGCTTCTAGCTAAAGAGCTTAGTCATTTCAGTGAGAAAATGAAATCTACAGGGATTAATAAGGAAATACCATTTTGTCTATTTAGCACCTTTTAAATGAATAAGTCTTTGATAAGCATTTATTATTTCCCAATAATTCCAAGAGCAGCTGTTTATCAGGTACCTAGTATGTCAGGAACATGCACAAGTTACATGCATGAGTCACCCATACACTGGTACCATACATGGGCTGCATAGCTTGTCCCAGGCTCAGAGCATGGTGTGATGCGACAGTAGCCTTCCATGGCGGGTCCCGAGCTGTGCTTGGAATTACAGTCCTCCAGGTGAGAGAGTCAAATCAAACCCAGATACTGTTTTCTCAAAGTCTGTCTGAGCTCAAACTAGCATTCTCCCTGTGTCTGTGATGGGTCCTCATGCTCTCTGTGCATGCTAACAGTCAGGATTTTAAAGAATAAAGTCCAGTTTTGCCACTAACAATTTTGAATATGCTTATGAACGTGGTTTCTGGTTCCCCATGAACGGAGTCTGGCACTCACCACTCCATCCTAACAATAAGTAAATGCTAACTGGAGAGAAAAATTGGCGACTCTCCTAGGATCTGTAGGGGAGAGGACACCGGGCAAATACCCACTGACAGCCCATGCTAGCCATCCTGTTCCCACGAAAAGAGTAGAGGAAAAAATACTAAAAAGCAGCACTTGTAAGGTTCACAGTCTGGAGGTCCAGGCCCAGCCAAGACCCAGATGTGGCCTTCGGCGTGACACTTCCCTCCCCCACCTCAGCACATGACTAACAGCTCCTTTTACCCTGTACATCAGGTCTGGCCACCAGGAAAAAATGAAAAGCCACACTAAAAGGCAAAACACAATGTGAAGAGACAAAAAGTATCAAAATTAGCTATGGCAGAAATGTTGGAATTATCAGTCTGGAAATTTAAAACAACTATGTTAACGGATCAAAAAGACAGCACTCAAGAATAGACAGGGAAAGTAAGCAGAGAGACAGAGGCCTAAGAAAGAACCAAAAAGAAAAACTGGACGCCAAAGACTGTAACAGAAATGAAGACTGCCTTGGGTCGGCTTATTAACAGACTGGACATTGGTGAGCAAAGGGCCTCTGAGCTCGAGGACCCGTTGATAGAAACCTTCCAATCTGAAAATCCAGACGCCAAGGATAGGAGACAGCTAGAAGAGTATAATATGTGTATCATGGGGATGCCAGAGCGGAAAAAGAGAAAGGAACAAAACAAATATTGAAAACAAGCACAAAGAATTTCCCCTAATTAATGACAGACCCCCAAACCACGAGTGCAGGAAGCTCAAAGAACATCAAGCAGGATAAATGCCCCCCCCCCCAAGAAAAAGGAAAGAAAAGAAAAGAAAAAAGAAGAAAAAAAACACAACTATGCAACTATGTCTAAGCACATCATTTTCCAACTATGGAAAATCAAAGATAAAGAAAAACCACGAGAAAAGCAAGAGATGGGGCAGGGGTGGGGGAACACCTTTCCTGCGAGGGAGGGAAAGCAGAAATCACATCAGACGTCTCAAAAGGCGTGTGAGCAAGAAGAGAGGGGTGAAATATTTAAAGTATGAGAGAAAAACCTACCCATCTAGAATTCTCTGCCCTGTGAAATTATCCTTCAAAGGTGAAGAAGAGGGGCGCCTGGGTGGCTCAGTGGATTAAGCCACTGCCTTCAGCTCAGGTCATGATCTCAGGGTCCTGGGATCGAGTCCCGCATCGGGCTCTCTGCTCAGCGGGGAGCCTGCTTCCCTCTCTCTCTGCCTGCCTCTGCCTACTTGTGATCTCTCTCTGTCAAATAAATAAATCTTAAAAAAAAAAAAAAAGGTGAAGAAGAAATAAAGACTTTCTCACACAGACAAAAACTGAGCATTTTTGTTGCCAGAGATCTGCCTTGCAAGAAATGTTAAAAGAAGTTTTTTAGAGAGACAGAAAACAATACACTAATATATAATTATAATATTAGATAATCCATTATAATACATAATATATTAATAATATATAATGTGTGATGATAAAATAACAATAAATGTTAATATATAATACACAATATATTTTATATATTACTTTATAACATATTTAATATAAAATATAATAATACTAATAAATCAAATGTTAGAAATTCAGCTTTACATAAAGAAAGGAACAGGATCAGATGAGGGAAAGAGTAAGAGAAGATAAGATAATACCTTTTATTTTTCTTATTCTTAATCTAATAGATAACAGTTTATTCAAAATATTAATAGTAAGAAGGTATTTGCTTATGTGTGCTTAAGGTAGTCTATATACATATGTTTATGTGTGCTTACATGTAAGTGAAATGAATGGCAGCAAAGGGGTGGGAGAGAGAAATTAGGATTATTTTGTTATTATAAGGTACTCACACTACCTGTCTAGTGTTATTTAAAAGTAGAATGGGGGGACGCCTGGGTGGCTCAGTTGGTTAAGCAGCTGCCTTCGGCTCAGGTCATGATCCCAGGGTCCTGGGATCGAGTCCCACATCGGGCTCCTTGCTCGGCAGGGAGCCTGCTTCTCCCTCTGCCTCTGCCTGCCTCTTTGTCTGCCTGTGCTCGCTCTCTCCCTCTGTCTCTGGCAAATAAATAAATAAAATCTTAAAAAAAAAAATAAAATAAAAGTAGAATGGGGTTCGTTATAAATGCATATTGTAAACTGTAGAGCAACCACTACAAAAAGCTAAAAAAAAAAAAAAAGTACACTTGATATGCTAATAAAGGAAAGAAAATAAGATCATATAAAATGTGCAGTTAAAACATTTTTTTAACATTTTATTTATTCATTCGACAGACAGAGCACAAGTAGACAGAGAGAGAGGAGGAAGCAGGCCGCCTGCTGAGCAGAGAGCCCGATGCGGGGCTCGATCCCAGGACCCTGAGACCATGACCTGAGCCGAAGGCAGAGGTTTAACCCACTGAGCCGCCCAGGCGCCCAAAACTTCTTTTTTTTTTTTTAAGTAGAAAAAGAAGAGAAGAGAAAAATAGGAACAGAGAACACGGGCCACACACAGAAAGCGGTAAAGAATATGGAAGAGATTCATCCAACCATTTTGGACACCTGGGTGGCTCAGTGGGTTACAGCCTCTGCCTTCGGCTCAGGTCATGATCCCAGGGTCCTGGGATCGAGCCCCGCATCGGGCTCTCTGCTCAGCGGGGAGCCTGCTTCCTCCTCTCTCTCTGCCTGCCTCTCTGCCGACTTGTGATCTCTCTCTGTGTGTCAAATAGATACAAATCTTTAAAAAATGATCACTTTAAGAGTCAATGGTCTAAACACACCAATTCAAAGACCGAGAACGGTGCTCGCTTCGGCAGCACATATACTAAAATTGGAACGATACAGAGAAGATTAGCATGGCCCCTGCGCAAGGATGACACGCAAATTCGTGAAGCGTTCCATATTTAAAAAAAAAAAACAAAACAAAACAAAAAACAAAGACCGAGAACGTCAGAGAGGATTAAAAAGCAAGACCGACGGATCCGTCGTCTTTAGAAACCCACTGTACAATATAAAGATGCAGAAGACTCGGGGGTAAGGCGATGGAAAGACCCAGGGGACCGCGCAGGGGGCGCCGAGGAAGCAGGAGCGGCCGCGCGAACGCGCAGCGAGCGAGAACCGTCGTCGGGGCGAGGGGGGCATCGCGCAGCCACGAAGGAGTCGGTTCTCCGGGAAGCCAGCGGTCCTCGCCGTGTCCCAGCTAAGGGGAGGGCATCGCGGCGCGGGGCGGACACCCACGGGCCGGCGGGAGGGACGCAGCCTGCGAGCCCCCACTTCAGGCCACTCCAGCGGGCGCAGCCGAGCCCCGGCGCGGTGCCCACGGGCGGGATCCCGCCGGCCTCCGCCTCGCGCAGGAGACCCTGGAGCGGCCCAGGTGCGCTCCGTGCGGGCCGCTGCCACGCAGGTGTTTCCGGAAGGACCCGGCCGTCACGTGCGGTTTTTCTCTGGGATTTTCTTACCTTTTTCTCTTCTCTAGCTAAATGTCCGGCAAGAACACAGTGTTCAGTAGTTAGAATCCACGAACGACGTGTTACTGACCGTGTATGTAATCGGTGAGGCTTCTGGTCAACAGGGGCTGTTGGTGGTGAACCTTATGGGGGGTCAAAAGCAGATTTTCCCATTGTACAGGGGGTCAGTGCCCGTGAAGGTTTGAGGCTCAGCGGTCTGTCATCCCACAGCCGCAGAAAACACCTTCTTCTCTAGCTCATACATAGCTTTCACCCCAATACACCAGGCTCTGGGCCAAACGACACACTTCTAAATGACACATGCGGCAAAGAACAAATCTCAGGAAATATTTTTAAATGTTTTGAACTAAATGAGAATGAAAACACAACTTATCAGAATCTGTATTTGCTGTAAAAGCAGTGCTTGAAGAAAACATCTTAGCACTGAATGCGTATCATAGGAAAGAAGAGCGATCTGAACTCAGGCCTCCACTTTAGGAAACCAGTCTTATGACGGCAAAAAATACAAAGATTTTCATATCTAAATGTCATATATATTGTCCCTGTGAAGAAATAATATATATCACTCTGTAAATATATTATTTATATATCTACATTTATATGTTTATAGATGATGGGTTATGGACGCTACGTATATACAAGTATATACTCAGTATCCGTGTTATTTACATAACTGCCATCTTAATCACGCTTTAGTGGACAGAACGGGATATTATTTTCCATTGTTCAAATAATGGAGAACAGACATATGAATAAAACAAAATGTCTATTAGAAGTAATGGCAAAATAAATGGATCGCTATTTTTTTTTATGTTTTTATCTGCAAAATAGCAAAGTCTTGACTCGAAATGAATCAGGAAGAGTCCCGAGTCCCCTTTACCAAACATCACTCCAGAATCTTGTATCCCTGTCGACAATAGATTATTCTCAAACACGTCAAACGGTTATTTGTGAAGTAAGGACCCTAACCAGTAGGAACTGCCCACACCAGTCCGGCCTCCGCGGTGAGAATGTCCGGTGCAGGTCAACAATAAGGAGCCGGTGCCGCGGCTGCACACCTGTTATTTGACCTCAGCAACTGTTCGCAAAGGAGGGCTTGCCCTGCCACCAGAACCCTTCCTTCCTTCTCATCCGGACACCGCACAACCAGTTTCCTCCCTCACTGCCCAGACAGGAAGGAGCAGAGGTACACGGGATAAAGGAAAGAGGGGGGAGAGGAAGGAAAAACAAATCTCTAGTCTCAAAATATTCTGTAGAATTCAAATATCAGGTGACAGCACTCTTCCTATTTTTCTCTGGGATGAAGAGCGCTATTCTTACGTCGACCTTTAAGAGTACATTCAGTAAATGTAGTTTAATAGGGATGAAGGAGGAGCGTCTGCGTGGCTCAGTGGGTTGAGCGTCTGCCTCGGCCCAGGTCCTGATCCTGGGGTCCTGGGATTCTGTCCCTCACCCTGCTCGTGCTCGCTCGCTCTCTCAGGTAAACAAAATCCTTAGGGAAAAAAGGGAGATGAAGAAAACATGATTTTAATGAATTTCCTTAGTTTGTTTATGTGTGATGCAGATACACTAAGTTATTTCTGACTCTCCCTTCATTTAAAAGTTAGCATTCTTTCTTGGTCTTATTTCAAATTTTAACAATTCTTTACATTACAGGTAACAATGGAAAAGAAATTGGCAAACCATGTAGATTCTGAAGCAAATTCGCGAGCATAAAAATGGGATATCCCACAGAATTGCACATAAAGAAAGTGATTTTATGAAAGTAGCAATAATAAAAATATTTCAGTTAAAATTAGAATTTAAAAACTTGTCATCCAGACTAAATTTTTAATGCTTTCATAAAAGGATTATTATTAAAAGAACATAATAGTCGTGACTCTCACACCTGCCTCAATCTGGGATTCCTTCCCCTTGTCCATCATCATCAACCTGTTCTTGCCAGAATGGAGTCCGAGCACCCTAGTCTTCTTAAAGGAAAGAATAAATGAAATAACCAAGATGGGCTGAATTGTCTATTTTATGGTCCTATAGAGTAGATGGTCAAAGGCGACAATTTTTTTTTTCACTTTGATTGACTCGCTTGAGTCATTTTGGGTTTCTTTTTCCTTGTTTCTTGTAAAGTTTCTTGCATGTCAAAAAGCCCTCACTTAATGAAGGTGCATCTTTTATTTGAAAATTTTAATCTTTTGTTCAGATGGAGAGAATAGAAATTTAAATGCAAGGCAGAGAGGGGTGTGTCTGTGCGCATGTGTGGCATTACAGGTAAGTACTGACGGATACATTAGAAATGATACCTGAACAGTCCACACTTCAGAACCTATCAGTAGATGATCGGAACTAAAGTTTGTCTCGGGTTACTTGTCACCTCTGAGTCCAGGCAAGACATTTTGTCTTTCTAGACCCCAGTCTCCTCCCGAGGACGACGCGAGTCATGAAGTCCGGAGCTGTTTGGGACAAGAGGAGCGCATGCAGTGAAGGGCAGCTCATTCCCCACTGCACAGAGCTCAGGGTGTTTTAATTTGGTGAATAAAGGTCCTTATGGTGCCACAAACAACCAAGATCATATTTATAGAAGACCTGAACTTGGTGACTACAATTCCTCACCATCACATAGAGACTTTCTGACGTTCATGAGATATATGAGCACTCTCTTCTAATTGGCCGCAACCCCTTGTGTTGGGTTACCATTTCCCTAAAGGGCACGTTTATGTCTGGCTTCACTTTGACTTCTGTTTCTCAAAAGTCCCAATCAGGGAATCTGAAGATAATGCTATCCGGTTAAACAATATGAAAGTGTTAATATTCAGTGTCTTTGGCTGAGAGAAATGGGTTCAATTTAATATTACTATGAACAGTAGAGCTGTTCTTATTTGACAGAATAAATGTATCCATAGAAATTCTCGTTGAAAAGAAATGTTCTGTTAAGTGCCTTATATGCGATTTTTGAGCGTAGTCTCATTATCGCTAAATACCATTGACAGCAATACAGCAAATATTCTAACATCAAATATTATATTTTCAGAGCAATTTTTAATTGAATAAAGGATCCAGAAAGTAAAAATATAAAAAGGAAAAGTAAATCGTACATTATTTTATTTTTCAGAAATTAACATATTTAGTGACTTATCTGGTCTTTTTTAATAATATGTATGTTTATTTTTATATGCTGTGATCATTTTCTCTAATGTATACCTAGTTTTTTGTTTAACATTAAAAAACCCTTCAGCAATAATTTCTTTAATGGTTACATAAACCCTATCTAGGAATAAATCCTTTTGTAGCCTAGTCATTAGTGTGTGTGTGTGTCTTGCTGACGTAATAGTCTGTCCACACAGAGGATGCACAGAAACTCCTGGTTAGATACTAAATAGAATCAACACTTCTTACAACCAACAGCGAGCGCTGATTTCAGGGACACGTTTCCCTCGGTGGAGGTACACGCCTCGGCCTTCGCATGAGTACGCGGCACCCCCGTAAGAAATTCTGTCCCTGTCCCCTCGTGTCCCGCGTCTGTCGACTGGTCACTCTCTCTCAGCAAGTGTCCTTTAACTGAAGATGCAGGCGCCAGAAGTCGCGAGCACACGCGCGCCGGGTGTCGTGTCCCTGCCGGTCTGCTCTGCCCGACTCTCCCGGAGCCGGAAATGCCGTCGAGGAGAAGCCGCGCTGCCCCGAGCGGCGGCCCCCGGGGCCAGAGCACAGCCCGGAGAAGCGGCCGGGCTCGCGCGGCGGCCGTCGGGGGACGCAGGTCCCCGCGTGGGAAGCCGCGAGCGCGGGAAGGAGCCGGGCCGCTGCGCTGGGACCGGGCCCCCTTGGGCAGCCGCGGACGCCGCGACCTGCCCCTCTGGCTCCCCGTCGCCCTGTCCCCGCTCCGGGGGTGGACGGCTGCGCGGGACCCCGCGAGCCCTGGGGCGCTGGCGCGTCGTCCGGGCTGTCCCGGGGCCGCGGCTCCGGCTTCCGTGGGCCGTGGGCTCCCCGCCGCCGCCGAGGAGGACGCGGAGGGCCGCTGAGCCGTCAGCACGTGCACGACCCAAGTTCCCGCGCGTGGCGAGCTGTGGCCTCTCAGGTGCCCGTTCCCCAAGGGCTCCCCGCGCTGCTCGCCGGTCCGCGGGCGTCACCGAACTGAACCCCGCGTCCACATAACCCCGCTTTCAGTTTTACGTCCAGTTGCGCGAAGACGAAGGGACCCTCCTCCACGGAGAACCGGGCTCCTCCGGAGAGAGAAACGCCTCCCGGGGAACGCGCGGGGACGCCGGAGATGAGTCCTGGGACACGACTTCGTGCGGGAAGAGGGGAGGCCCACCACCACCCCACGACCGCCGCGGGGCCGCTGCAGGCAGAGAAGCGGAGAGCTCACGTCCTGGGCACCCCCACGCCCGAGGGTGGACCCGCCGAGCTGTCCCCACAAACCCGAGCCCGCGGAGAAGACCATTTCTGTGGCGTGCAGCCCGGGGGGAGGCCTCCTGCTCACAGGCGCGTGGGGTTAGCTGTCCTGGCCCACCATCCGTGAGACCCCGACCCTCAGCCAGCGTGGGCAAGGGCAGGGTTTCCTGCCTTGATGCCAGCCCGTGCCCTGAAACCCTTTCCAGCAGGCTGGCGCAGCAGGGGACTAACTCTCGTCCCCCCCCTAAGGTGACAAGGTGTTGCAGCGTGTCCCCGGGGGGGCGGGGGGGGGGAACACGGGGCTTTCCCTGGTCTATCAAACGGGCGTGAAGAAGAGGCGGAGGCCCTACCTGCAGCCCTACCTGCTGCGGCCTGTGCCGGGCTGAAATCACGCAGACCCAGGCGGAGGGGCCGCCAGAAGGTGGGGAGAGACACGAGGCCGGGGTGAAGAGAAGGGCGCATGAACCAGAAAAAGCACCTGCTGCGGGAGTAGCCGGGAAGGGTCCTCGACCGCGCGGGTGGGAGCAGGCGGGGGCCGCGGCCTTCCAGGAACAGGCTGGGGACCGCACCTCCGGGCAGTTCTCTGCAGAACTGTAGCTCTCACGGGAAGTTTCAAGTCAAGTTAGTAAAGCTTCCTCACTTGCCAAGGAAACACTGATGCCTGGAGATGTTGCCTTTTGCCAAAATTACGCAAGGACTCAGAGGCCTGTTCGGGAGTGTGGTTGCTGGGACCAGTGCGGGCTGAGAAGGAAAATTCTTCTGCTGCGGTTGTGGCAAGTGGCACGTCCGGAACAGGGTTAATCCCCGGGATCTGCCCACGGCTGGGCTGCGGCAGCTGTAGGTGAGGAACGGGGAGACGCATCCGGGACTCACGGCCTCCCTCTGTCCTCCGGGCTCTCGGCTTCTCCTGTGTGCCCATGTGGAGGTCATGCTGACAGGGAAGCCTATTCCGCAATCTTTAACCCATTTATCACCAGTGTTTACCTAGTAGAGTGGGTATTACTATCCCATTTTACAGGTGGTAGTAGTGACAGTAGCTATGAACTGTGGAGCAGTTTTTCTGGTCGGCGTCGTTATGGGGATAACACATTTGTGTTCTCTCTGTGACTCAGTGAAATCGGGCAATGGTACCAGTCCTCTTTTACAGATGACGGACGTGAGACACGAGTTCCTTGTTCAAGGTCGGCTGCTAGAGAATGCGGCAGTCAGGATTCTAATCCAAGCAACCTGACATCGGCACTCCGGGCGCCTGACTGGTACTAGTAAGAGAGGCCCTTGCTCAGCCCATCTCCTGGCTGGTGGGAATGTGAAAAGGCTCGGAGGGAATTGGGAGAGAAATTGGGAGGGAAAAAGACACATGCCTGCACAAACAACCTTGTCATCTTGCCTGACAAGCTTCACTGAAAAGACGTGGGGTCCTGCTTTCCTTTAAATGCCCCGAAGCAAATTATCCAGTGTGTGGGAGGTCCTACTTCAAGCTGGTCCTGTCTGTTCACAGAGGAAGCAGGAGGAGAGTTTCAGGAGACCCAGCAAGGACCCTGAAGAAGGGCCTAGACCAGGGGCTGAAGCCCGGACCCCGGAGGAGCGGATCCGAGGAGGGCTGCCCCGAGAAGCCGCACTGGCGGTGGGGATCTGGCTTTCCAGGGAAGCAGATCTCTTGATCTGGAATGTTTTTAAAATTAAAATATGCACAGTGCTTGCTTCGGTCTGAGCCACAAAGGACAGCAACTTCAGTGAATAGTAATCGCTATTACAAGGTTCAGTCTTAGCTTTCCACTTTGGAAAACATGATTTTTAATCATCCACAGGCTATTAGGCACTTGGATACTAAGCAACACTAGCTAAACTCATTAGATAGCAATTTAATATCAGAATGCTAATTTTCTTGTAGGGAAGATAGGGAGAAACTATATTCCAATCTAAAACATCAATATCTAATATGAAAGACTGGCCAAATCTGATTAGGAGCCAGAAAGGTACAGAATAAAATCATATGAAGTTTGTAAAATGAAGCTACAGTCTTCGAGAACATTTTACTGGCCCCTGAGAGACCTGGTCCCTCTGGCATATGTAGTGACCAGAACAAGGACACTCACTTCAGTTTCTCTCTTTTATTATAAAATGTAACGGTTCTTCTCGTCTTGGTGGAGGGGCCAGGGTTCCCTGAAGAGACGTGGCTCGCCTGGCCTGCACAGTCCCACGGACGCAAGCGGGACTGCCGTCCCTTTCTCTCCCACAGCGGGAAGCGTCCCTGAAGGCGAGCGAGTGACAAGGGTTGCCGTTACAGGGAGAGCCTGCAGTCTCGCTCCCAGGCCACGCTTTATTGTTGGTAACTCATTGCCGTGCTGACATCTTACACCGCAAAACCTCTGTGTTTAGTGGCGTCAACACGGACAGGTCTTCTCTTCTCGATTCCCCTTTCCGGTCTGGTGAATTTTGAAGTGGCTGCTGCAGACCCTGGGGTTTCTCAGAGATCACACAGCAGCTGTCTATCTCTGAAGGACATTCCTCCTCTGCTCTTATCTATTATCTACAAAGAATGTCTGGATAAGATCTCCTTGCCTGGCAATTGTGACAAGGTACTAAGTGTGAAGCAGGAATGGCTTCAACACACTTCTGGTCAGTTAGAGTAGTTCAGTCTCATTGGTAAGTAACACATTTCTAAGCATTTTCTCAGCATAAGCGACCCCGGACAGATCCGTTTAACACTTTGTTTCATCAGCTTCAGTTGCCCAACAGTTGTATTTTTTGGCTTTTCATATAAATTTTGGGATTTGAGCTATGTCTAGATTTCAGCCTCAAATCTCTCTATACATTAAGGAAATCAACAGAAAATAAGGTTCTACACAATTTAATTTTGTAGTTTGTTTCCTAAAAAGTAGATATTCTTTTAATTGAGAGATACCTACACAGAGTCATTCCATAAATGGGGAACGGCCAGTCTCTTAGACTAGTATTAACAGCTTTTTCCCCCTGACTACAAGCAAATATTTTTTTAAAAAATAAGATACCTGTAACCCAAAGAAATATACATTGATATTTTCTTCCGTGGTGTTTCTTTCTAATGTTTAACAAAATAGAAATCATATCTATATGTGGTTTTATTTCTTTTTTCTTTCAAAGATTGTATTTATTCATTTGACAGAGATCACAAATAGGCAGAGAGCCAGGCAGAGAGAGGAGGAAACAGGCTCCCTGCTGAGCAGAGAGCCCGATGCGGGACTCGATCCCAGAGATCCCTGAGATCATGACTTGAGCCAAAGGCAGAGGCTTAACCCACTGAGCCACCCAGGCGCCCCTATTTTTTTATTTTTCAGTGAACAGTTTCTAATGCTAGATTTTAAAAATCTTTCCATTTGACTGTACTGATACTGCAAAAACATTGTGATGAACCCCATTCATGAATTCACCAAATATTCCTGAGTTCCAATTATTTGGAAAAACTGTCCAATCCTGGGCAGGTGCATGCCCACTACCAGCTTCCTGCCTCCCCCCGCCCCCGCACCCCTTCCCGTTCCTCCCCCAGACCTCTCCTTGGGTGGTGAGATTCGGAGGTCCGCTACGTCAGACCTCTTTCTCTCTTTCTTTCATTCATTCATTCATTTTTTTTTTTTTTTAAGATTTTATTTACCTGTCAGAGAGAGAGAGAGAGCACAAGCAGGGAAGTGGCAGGCTGAGCAGAGAGAGGGAGAAGCAGGCTCCCCGCTGAGCAAGGAACTCCATACAGGACTTGATCCTAGAACCCTGGGATCATGACACCAGCTGAAAGCAGAAGCCTAACGGACTGAGCCACCGTGTCCTCCAACCTGTTTCTAAATACACTAAAAGTAAAGGAAAAACAACCTGTTGGAGAATCGTAGTCTTTCTCTACGAAGTCGCGCTTGCAACCCTATTGTCTTGCAGCAGATTAAAATGTCCTATTTGGGTGTCAGCAGCTTAGTATGAACTTTTCTTCTGTATATACATTCTTGCATAGACAATCCTGATTCCCTTCAGGGTAGTGAGCCTAGGGCTAAAAGGGACCTTGTGCTCGGAAATGCAAAGAAGAAAACACTTTAATGTGCTTTAAGACTATTGGCCCAGGTATACATATCTTTTCTGGTTTGGGGTTTTTTTTTTTTTACCTTTTCTGTTTTACATACACACACGCGCACACACACACATGCACGCACACACGCACACACATCCATGGATACAGAGAACACTGCACAGCTCCTCTCAAAGTTTGGGAAACTTGCATGTACCAGATTCTTTATTTCACAATCCTTGAGCTATTAGCCTATGTACAACATGATCTAATTAACATGTAGTTTTAATTAATGTGTTAAGAAGGACTACAATACTTGATTGACAGAGCCATAGCATGTTATTTAAAAGCAAAAGAGTAGGGGCACCCTGCATCGGGGTCTCTGCTCCATGGGGAGCCTGCTTCCTCCTCTCTGCCTGCCTCTCTGCCTACTTGTCATCTCTCTCTCTCTGTCAAATAAATAAAATCTTATTGATTTTTTAAATTTTTATTTATTTATTTGACAGGCAGAGATCACAAGCAGGCACAGAGGGAAGGGGGGGGACAGGCTCCCCGCCGAGCAGAGAGCCCGATGGGGGGCTCGATCCCAGGACCCTGAGACCATGACCCGAGCTGAAGGCAGAGGCTTAACCCACTGAGCCACCCAGGTGCCCCATAAAATCTTATTTAAGAAAAAAAAAGTCCAAAACAGTAATATCTTGAGGCAGCTCTATCAAGGGCAGGGAGATCACCCGTTTTATCTGTGGAATTTCTTCCATTTAACCATATTTACTGAGTGCCCCTGTATTCTGTAGAAAACAAATCTTTTCACCAGCCCAAAACACTAACCCTCTAAACACTGTATGTAACTGAGGTAAATGTATCATTAAAAATCATGTTGTGTTATGCGGATAAACAACGAGGCGGTTCAGAGCTCAGGAAGGTCATTTTGGAAAGAGCGGCATTTGAACAGATAGATCCCTCGGGAGATAAATACTTGAGGGGAGATACCCAGGAAGGCGGGAGAAAGATGTTCTACAATGAGGGAACAAACTTCGCACCATTCTGAGCTGGGACAAAGGTCAGGGAGACAGGAGTGAAACACATAATGAATTTAAATTTAGGACTAAGTGAGTGCCAGAAGGTCCCAGGCCGTGCGTGTATGCCTAAGAACAGCGTTTGATTTTACTCAAGATACAGCAGAAAAACTGTTGGTTTTAAGTAGGGACGAGCACGAACAATGTGTTCATACATTGTTGCCTGTCCCTCAAAGAGAATCTTTACGATAGGGTTCTACATGTGGAGACCCGGAGTCAAAGACAGGACTGTGTTTCGGGTTCTTTCTGTTGCAAGAGTTCATACCATGTCAGCTCAGTGCTGGGCGAGTGACCATTTCTCTCACCCTCAATAATAGCGTCATGAAGAATTCTGTCATTTGAAGAAAAACAGTGTCCTGTTGTGTTGTCGCTATTTTTCTGAAGATCTTATTTATTTATTTGACAGAGAGCACAAGTTGGCAGAGAGGCAGGCAGAGAGAGAGGAGGAAGCAGGCTCCCCGCTGAGCAGAGAGCCCGATGAGCCCGATGCGGAACTCGATCCCAGGACCTTGGGATCATGACCTGAGCCGAAGGCAGCGGCTTTAACCCACTGAGCCACGCAGGGGGCCCTGTTGTGCTGTCATTTTATTGTTAACTTGGATATTGGTCGATGTTCGCTAATTGTTAATGTTTCCTCTTTTTTAAATTACTAATGACTTTTGTCCCTTTTCTGAGTGGGGTAATGTTGGTGTATATTTTAATGATGTGAAGTGGGTTCTTATTTTTTAAAGATTTATTTTATTATTTATTTGAGAGAGAGAAAACATGAGCAGGAGGAGCAGAGGGACAGGGAAAGGGAATCTCAAGCAGGCTCTGCACCAGTGCATGGGCCCCAGACCATGACCTGAGCAGAAATCCAGAGTCAGTGGCTCAACTGACGGCGACACCTGGCACCCTGCTTTATGCATCTAAGGACTGTTTCCTCGGCCCCCATTTCTTACAGATGTATTTATATACACACATTCTCCCAGTTTGCTTTTTAATTTTACTTATACAGTCTTCCCACTTACAAAGGTATTTTGCTGTTGAAAAAAACATTCTTGTTGGGGGCGCCTGAGTGTCTCAGTCAGTGCGGCAACTGCCTTTGGCTCCGGTCATGATCACAGGGTCTTGGGATGGAGCCCCGCATCTGGCTCCCTGCTCAGCGGACAGCCTGCTTCTCACTCTCTCTCTGCCTGCCGCTCTGTTTACTTGTGCTCTCTATCTCTCTGTCAAATAAATAAATAAATAAATAAAGTCTTTATAAAAAATCCTGTAAGTTGAAAATGCAGTTGCTATTACTTTAAATCAGAAGAAACGCTATCAGTTCTGGAGCCACCATTCATGAAAAACACTGGAATGGACCTGTTTACTTCACTTGTTTATTTTACTTAAGGTGATACAATGTAACACTTTCTATTTACCTATTTCTCTATAATATGCTGTTCATCTGCATTCCTGAAGCTTTTTCATACTTATTCTGCATTACATGCTTAAGACTACGTTCTCAAGTCAATCTTTAATGCAAAAACAAGAAGGTAACATGAAACATAATAGCAAGGGCAGAATAAAAGCAACGCATTTCCGTGGCACCTGCGTGAACACATTGCTACATACTAGCAAACCAGAAACACACCGAGGTCGGGACTCAAGGGAGTCCCCAGCATTGTAACTGTGAAGTATCCCTCTCCACCAGTCCCAAGACACCCGAGTTGATCCTCACATGTGAACAAAGCAGGAGGGAGGGTGTTAGAAGACCCCTCTTTATAAAGGGTCAAAGTTGTAACACCAAAGGGCATATTTTAAATTTGGTCTGTATCTGGTTTTGACTTACAGGATTCATATATTTTTATACAGCCAAAGTTATCACTCTTACCTTTTGTGATAAAAACCATTGCTTTTGCTCTTAGGATGGTCTTCTCCACCTCCATTATTACAACTACCCACCCACAATTTCTTCTAACTATTGGAAAATGATTTTTAGTTTTTACAATATTTAGGTCATTGGGTTCTTCTCAGTGTAAGGTAAGGATGTAATTTTTTTTTTAAGATTTTATTTATTTCTTTGACAGACAGAGATCACAAGTAGGCAGAGAGGCGGGAGTGGGGGGCAGGCAGGCTCCCGGCTGAGCAGAGAGCGAGATGCGATGTGGATGCCGGGTGCCAGCTGGATCCCAGGACCCTGGGATCATAACCTGAGCCTAGCCGAAGGCAGAGGCTTTAACCCACTGAGCCACCCAGGTGCCCCATAATTTATTTTTTAAAGAGACGTATTTTCCATATCAATTTGTGAGATAATTCATGTTTTTTCTATGTAAATAATACCTCTTAAAGCAGAAACTGGAAAAAGTAGTCTGCTGATCAAGCCAAGCATTAGGTTCAGTGTAGAAAATGCTGGTGGAGTCTGGAAAGAACTAGGGCTGTTGTGGGTCCTTTGTTGGGTGGTGCTAAGTCTTTGAAACATGTGCTCATTGATGCAAAGTACACTTCGTGCCCTACCACTTTTCCTTTTCTCTGATACACTTGCCTTCTCTTTGCACTCTTGCAGGTAATTTCATGCTATAACCTGAGTTGTGTGCAAGTAACTGTTTTGGTCTTCTGGGCCTTCCCCAAGTCTACACCCCAAGTTGTTGGCCCCAAACCACTGGCTCAGACCACATCCCCCCCTTCATATTCACCAAGCTAAGGAAATGAGGTAAATAAACCTGTTCTGGAGGTAACATGGAACCAAGGGCTAAATTCTAGGCAAAACAAATAGGAAATCCGGGAATAAACTAACTTACATTAGATAGAATGAGAGATAGTGTCTGGGTACAAACATTGAGATGATGCCCGTACAATGAATTGGAGAAAAATGTGGAGTTATGCGGTCACTTCTTTCCTAAAGGTAAGCTTCCTTTTATACTTACATGAATTTGTCTTACTTGAGCAGCCTCCATGAAATACACAGAACCATATGGTCTTATATTTTATAAATGACTTCATTTAAAAAAAGAAAAGATAATTTACTTAAAGCTGTTCATTGCTAGAATTCCCGGCCCAGCATTCAAACCAGGTAGGGCTTGGTTTTTTCTGACACCTTTTCACCCATCTGTTGTATTTTAATGATATATTTATGTGTAAAATGACTTAACATTATTTCGCGACATGTCTTGATCTAACCAAAAACTCTCTGAGATGTATCAGAAGCAGGGCTGCGTTGAAAGGTTGTTTTCTGGACTGGGGTGCATCACAGAACACCTGTGCAAGTAGTGCCCGTTTCTAAATTCTCCCTCTTACAGAGCAGCTGGATTGGAATCCCGAGATTTCCTGCACAGTCTCTTCCCAGTGATTTTCAGGTGCGTATGCCCAAGGAGAACCAGAGTTAGAAATCTGGGTGGACTGGTCTTCCTCCCGAACCCCCAGTGGAGAAAGGCCATCAGGGAAAATACGTGACGTCTGTCCATACCCGTCCGCCTGTCTCTGAGGCTCAGTCAACCGTACGTCGGGATGTTCTCTCGCTAGATGCACAGCTACCAACGAAAACGAGAGAAGCCGTTTCTCCTTGCACAGATTTGTGCTGCTTCTGCCCAGCGGATCCTGGGCGGTCCCGTCATCCTGGCGGCCCCGCGTGTGCGTGCTTGAGCCGGGGACCCTGGCGCCTCCTTCTCTCTGACGATCGCAGTAACGAGACCTCCCAAGCCGGTTCCCGGTTCTGCTCACCCGCACCCTGACGGCCGCCCGGGCGCGGCAGCTCGGCGGGCGCACGGCGGCGCGGGGCCCGGCCCACCCGGAGCGGACGTGGGCCCGCATCGCCCCCGGCCCCGCAGGTCCGAGCCCGACGATGCTGCGAGCGCCGGGAGCTTTGTGCGCTCGGCTCCCGGCTCCCGCGCGCCCGCACGTACGTAGCCTTCACGTGTGTGCCGCTGTCGGGTGCATGTGTGCGGATGTAGGAATATGCTGAAGCCGATTCGGAGTCGGGCGCCGAGGACGGGACGGAGGGAAGGTGGGTGTGGGCGTGCGCGGCGCCGGCCCGGCCGGGAGGGAGCCGGAGCCCGCGGCCCGCACCCCGCGCCCGCACCCCGCGCCCGCGGCGCCGCCGGCCCCGCCACACAATAAAGTCCGGGGGCGGGCGGAGGTGCAGGAGGCCGGGCCGGGCGAGCGGCCGCCCCGCGCACACACCGCCATGTGAGCGGCGCCGCGGCCTCGCAGGACGCAAACTTTCCCCGGCGGCGGCGGCGGCGGCGGCGGCGGCGGCGGCGGCCCAACTTCCCGCCCCGGGCCTGCCGCGCGGCGCCGAGACCCCGTAAGTGCGGGCGGCGCCCGGCCCCCCGCGCCCCCGGCCGGCAGCCGGGCCACCGCCTTCCCTCCGTCCCGGGCGGGCGCGCGCGGGTCTCGGCTTGTCAACATGGC
Source organism: Mustela putorius furo (assembly GCF_011764305.1). Taxonomy (NCBI): domain Eukaryota; kingdom Metazoa; phylum Chordata; class Mammalia; order Carnivora; family Mustelidae; genus Mustela; species Mustela putorius. The sequence goes on along the minus strand of NW_025422169.1, from coordinate 8,737,984 downwards.
GCCCCTGAAGCGCCGAGCCGGGGAGGGCGGCGGGGAGCCGGGGCGTCCGGGCGGGGGCCGGGCCGGGCGGGGCGGGGGGCCGCAGCGGAGGCCGGTCCCGCGGGGGAGCCGCCGGGGAGCCCGCGGAGGGGGCCGGGAGGCGGGGAGGCGGCGCGCAGGCCGGGAGGCGGGGAGCGCCCTCCCCCCGCGCGCCCCGCAGGCCTGGGCCCGGGCGGCGGCGGCGGCGGGAAGGAGACGGCGCGGCGGCGGGGCCGGGCGCGGAGGGGGAGGGCCGGGCGCGGCGGCGGCGGCGGCGGCGGCGGCGAGGACCGGAGCATAATGGTGGGAGACTCGGCCGCGGCGGGCGCGGGGCGCGGGCGGGGGCGTCGGAACGGCGGCGCCGTCGCTTTGTGGAGCCCGGCCCGGCCGCCGCGTCTCCGGTGCGCTCGCCGCCCGCCCTCCCGCCAGCCGCCCCGCGCGGCCCGCCGGGCTTTGTGTCGGCGCGCGGGGGCGGCGGGGCCTGCGGGGGTCCCGCCCGCGCCCCCTCGCCCGCGGCGGGCCCGGGAGGGGCGGGCCGGAGGCGGCGGCGGCGGAGGACGAGGACCGCGCGGGGCCTGCTCGGGCCGGAAGCCGGGGAGTCGCGTGAGCGCCGCCCGCCGGGCCGGCCCTTCCCGCGCGGCCAGGCCTGGGGCCCGCGGGTCGGGGTCCGCCGGAACGCGGCCCTGTGAGTGGGGGAGGGCGGGGGCGCGGGCGCCGGCGTGGCTCGCCGTGGGAGGGCGGCGGCCGCGGCCGGGCAGGGCGGTCCGCGGGCACCCAGGCGGGGCCCGTTGCGCGTCCCCTGGGGCCGGGCTCGGCGGCGGCGCGGCCTGCGCCTCCTCAACAGGTCCTCGCGGGGCCTCGGCGCGCGGTGCGGAGCGGAGCGGCGGGGCCGCGGCCGCGGGGCTCCTGGGCAGGCCCAGGCCCCCCGCTTCCACGTGCACGGCCGCTGGCGGTGCGCGCGGGGCCCGGGGGCGGCTGGGGTCCGGGGGGTCCCGGGGGCGCCTCGCAGGTGCCAGGTGGCCAGTGCGGGGGCGGCGGCCAGCGCGCTGGAGCGGCCATCGGGCTCCCCGGGGTTTGGGTCCTGGGTGCTCGGGTGCCCCGCATCCCCCCGAGCCTGCTGGAAAACAGTGTTGAAAAGCAGAAAGTGAAACGCTAACTTGTTTTCGTTTCAGCTGAGACTCGGAGTAGTTGTAGCTGCTAATCGTGGGATGCGGAACCTTTTCAGGTCGGGGGGGGGGGTGTCCTCGATTCTAATTCACGGTTGGAAGTTAGCAAGGAGACAGTCTTGCTGGTGCTTCAGAAAGTTTCAATGCTTTTTGGGAAGCAAGGTCACCTTTGTGATTTTTCTGAGTTCTCATGTGTACAGTACGGAGCGGGACTACGAATTTGTGTTGAGGCGTGTTACTGTCCGCGTCTTTGGCCGACTGCCGCAGGTTACACGGATTATTTTGGGAGACTCTATAAGATGGCTAGGCTGGAGAATCCAAGACCAGAAGATGTGGGATGTGATTGTGACAGAATGAATACGGGCTGTTTTCCTTGCTTAAAAACTCTACCTGCGGTTAACAGGATCTCTGTCTTTTACATGGTACTTTTGCCCGTAGGTGTTGTGCAGGTGAAAACTGAGTCTCCCTTTTACATTCTGTAAAGTGGGCAATTCATTTTTGCAGTTACCGGTTATAAGGTGTTTAAATACACACATTTGTAGTTGCTTTACAAAGAAACATCACTGGACATGCTAACGTTCGCTCCAGAGCTCACCCTGAGTATTCCCCGGACACGGTTCTGTCAGGGCTTTGGATGTCCTTTTGCTCGGGTGTTTCCTTGAACTGACACGTGTTTCTGTCAACTCTAACCCTTTTGTAATTCTGCCCCTTTCCTTCAGGGGTGGTTCAAGATCGTGCATAATAGAGACACTTAAACCCTTTGGCATATTTGAGACATGAATCGAAATGAAGAATTTTAGCATTTGTGTTAGAGGTATCTACTTGCTGTCCTAGTAATGCCTCAAGAGATAAACCTCTGGTTGTCCTGTTCTTTCCCTACCTTTACCTTCCTTCCGCTGAATTTTAATGGGAGACATCATTTAAGCAAAGAGGTCGTATCTGGGGGGGAAATCGAGTCAAGGGTCAGACTTGACCTTATGGTAGTTAAAAACTTTTCACTGTTTGGAAACCTTAACTTGCACTTAACACTGACTTTTTTAAAACAGGGTGATTAGATTTTTTTTGTCCTTTAGATTAGAGAGGGAGCACATAGCAAATGACTTGGAAGACTGACGGCTTAGGTCTGAGTCTCTTCCCTGTCATTGACCAGCAAAGGCACAGTGGCAGATTACTTAAACTCTCCGTGTCCTATCTGGAAATCAAGGACAGTAGCTGTACCAACTTCATAGGGCTATGGATGCATGGGTCACTATTAGACTGATTCGGTTCCGTTGAATCCGATTCATTTGGGTTGATGATTGAAACGTGCATGGAAAGGAGCGGTCCTCTGAAATTGCAGCATGGAATGCTTATGCGTGCCTTGGTTACTAATTAGTGTGTGTCGGAGCATACCTCTGACTCCTCCGTGTGTTCACGTTCCTTATCCCGGAGTTAGAAAATAAGCATTTGTTATATTCCTCTAGACTTATTTACTTGAAGCAGTTTTTAGGATCTTTTTGTCATTACTTTTTTTGCTTTTATTCTCTTTATGGGTAAAATACATGTAACAACATTTACAGTTTTAATTCTAAAATGTATTGTCTCATGGTATTAAGTAAATTCACACTGCTGTGCAGAAATCCTCAGCATCCGTCTCCAGAGCTCTTTTCATTTTGTAAGACTTAAACTCCCTACTTTGTAACACGCACTCTCTTCCTCCCTCCCCCGGTGCCCAGCGCCCACCGATCATGACCTGGGATCTTGATGAAGAGTCTGGGTAACTGAAGCGGGTAGTGTAAGAGTTCTTATTTTACCATTGGGTATCAGCGAATCTTCTCTTTTCCCACTTTGTCATCAGGTTCTATGTTTTGTATTTACTTAAGCAGGAAGACTTTCTGAAAAAGGAATCACTGCTTGTCCCCTTATTTTGATCATTGTAAAATTCATAATCCCTCACCAATGATTTTTCTAGGAATTTTGACAAAAAATAACGGGTTTGAGTTTAATTTCTACCTACCTGTATTTCTTGCACAACAACTTTGAGTTACTTTTTTGCAGTGGCATTGTTAAAATTTCAGAACGACTTAAATCTGCTCCGGTGCAGTGATTATGTGGAGATTGGTAGTGATCTGAAGGTTCTCTGTTTCTTCAGTGGTCTGTCCTTTGGTCTTGGTTTTTTGAAACGTTTTGGTATTCAGGAGTTAGTAACATAAATGAGTATCATGATACTGTGTACCACATAGTGTATGTGCACCACTCTTTGCCATTGTGCAAAGCTCTTCACATATGCTGTTGCACTGTTAGGAACCCTGTGTGTCATCATCTTAAGAGCACAGCATTCTTCCTTTGAGTTGTGGAAGGCCCCACCCCCACCCCGCACACCTCCATCCAGACACACACTCTGCGAAGTGCACCAGCTAGTAGCTTTGTGATAGAACTTGCTCTGTAGAACCTAAGAGTTTGAAGATTCCTCTGATAAGAGGTAAAGTGATAGAAACAAAGTTTAATGGGATGGAAATAAAAATAAGTCTAAATATCCAAGAGTATGTTTTGTTTTTGTTTTTTTAATAATCAAGTCTTAGCTATAGTATTATTTTTTAAGATTTTATATATTTATTTGACAAATCACAAATAGGCAGAGAGGCAGGCAGAGAGAGAGAGGGTGAAGCTGACTCCCCGCTGAGCAGAGAGCCCGATATGGGACTCGATCTCAGGACCCTGAGATCGTGACCTGAGCCAAAGGCAGAGGCTTAACCCACTGAGCCACCCAGGCACCCTTAGCTGTAGTATTTTACACACCTTGTACCGCCTTAAGGGAAAACCTCATTGCACTATGTGTGCCTGTTAATAATTTTCTACTCAGGGGGCACCTGGGTGGCTCTGAAGCCTCTGCCTTCAGCTCCGGTCATGGTCTCAGGGTCCTGGGATCGAGTCCCGCATCGGGCTCTCTGCTCAGCGGGGAGCCTGCTTCCTCCTCTCTCTCTGCCTGCCTCTCTGCCTACTTGTGATCTCTCTCTGTCAAATAAATAAATAAAATCTTTAAATAAAAAAAAATTTTTCTACTCAGAAAATTCTTAAGAAGTTACTTAGTTTTATTGTGAAAATGCTGTATAATACCTAATGTGCCAAGTCATTTACAAGGGCAAATAGTCTGTATATTGGACATTAAAAAAAATTTGTGTAGTTCATTATGTACTGGTAGGGACATTTAGGAAATTGTTAGATATAGATACTTAAATTTGTAAAATTGAAGTAAATATCTTTGTGGAACAGGGAAATATTTAGACATTTAACTAATATTTTATTGTACTTTTAAATGATATTTTCTATTTGATAGCTAAAAGGCTAAATATTTGCCTAACTTTACATGAAATTAAATTAAAGGAATACTGTTAAATCCACATTTTAAAGACATCATATGGCTTGTCTGTTCAGATGAGAGAAGTCCGATTAGCAGATCCTGTTGTGTTGGGAAGCTGTGTCTTGATGAAAACTTGTGTGGTGTTTTATTTATTTTGGAAACTGAATAATATTTATAGTAGATTAACTAGTTTTGTTTTAAATCAATGCTTTTGTCATTCGTTACTCTGTAATTACTGATGCATAAGATTACCTTAAAGTATTGTGTTTTCTTTTAATAGGTACAATATGTTTTAATACCTTGAGTTCATTCATTAAACATTGTTATTTATGGAAACTACTGTGTACTAGACACTTGCCAGTTAACAGTTACTGAAACAAGGGGAGTGTGGCAGAAGAAAGTGTGCAAGTGCTGTGGGACAGTGTGTGTGAGTTACACTATATTGCATTTAAATTATGAATACTTTTGAGGGTTTACACTGATTTTTTTTCCTTTTTAAGATCTGTTCATTTTAGAGAGAGAGAGTACAGTGGGAAGGAAGGGCAGTGAGAGAGAGGGGTCACGAGACAGGCAGACTCCCTGCTCAGCATGGGAGTCGGGGGTAGATCTCAGGACCCTGAGATCATGACCTGAGCTGAAATCAGGTCAGATCCTTAATTGGTTAAATCACCCAGACGCCCCTTAACACTGATTTCAAATTTATTCTGATTTGTCACTTTGTGATTTTATTAAGCTTGCCACTAAAAACAACTTTATTGTGATTAATAATTTTTTATGTCCAGATATTATCTAAACATTTAAGTGACATGTAGACCCACTTAAGATTTTTAATATTTTCTCCAGTTTAACTTATAGGTTAAGCAAATCTAAAATATAAAGAGAGAAGAATCTTCTTCCCTACTTAGGCATTTACTGTGTAAACACAGAAGAAATATATGCATAAAATTTTTAATGGATATGTTGAGAGCTTGTCTCCTAATACTAATTCTCACAGTTGGTAATAAAAAATGCTAAGTTTTTTAAAATCAGGAAGATACTGTCATTTATAGGAAGAGAATCTGTCATAAGTACATTTTAACTTGTATCCATATTAGGTCCCTTGAGAAGCTTGCCTGAGAAGCAGTTCCAGAAAGCTGGGTTTCTTTGTAAACATCTTGTTTGAGGCAGTACAGTTTTTTTAAAAAAAGGGTCACTTAGTGGGGCGCCTGGGGAGCTCAGTGGGTTAAACGTCTGCCTTTATCTTAGGTCGTGGTCTCAGGTCCTGGGATCAAGTCCTGCATCAGGCTCTCTGCTGGGGGGGGGGGGGACTCTCTCTCCCTCAGCCCTTCCCCCTGGTTGTGCGAGCTCATATGCGCGAGTGCGCTCTCTCTCTCTCAAAAAAGTAAAATCTTAAGAAAAAGGGGGGAGTGTCAGTGAGCACCTGCTCTACCTGGCAGTTGTGTTCTTGCTTTAATTTTTGCAACAGCCCCATGAGGGGACTATTACTGCGGTAAGATGATGTGAAGAGTTATGTTGTTATAACAGTTGTGAGTATCTATAGTTTACAAGACCATGGACCAGAGGGTTCAGTGAGCGGTGCGGGAGGTCACACCGAATAAATACCTGATCAAGTGGGTTTTGAGTTCAGGTGCACGGCTAGCACGCCTGTATTTTACTTGGCTGCTGTTTCCCTCAAACCCGGCAGCTACCGGGTCTTTGTACTGATGTATCTGCGTCCTCCAATGTGCATTTATAATGCTGCCAGAGCACAGAGTAGTCAAAGAATGTAACTATGTCTGCTCTCCTTGCAAGAACTAGGAGGTGGGAAGAGTCCTAGGTACCTCCTGTCAGATCGTCCAAACGCAGAGTTCCTGCTGTCCTTTCCCTGGTAACAACAGCTCGCCAACTACGGGCAGCAAGCCTTGGTGGTCGGCTCTTTGTCCTACGGCTACTCTGGGCAGCCCGCAGTGAAGGGAACTTGGCACAGGTGTTGGGGAACCTACGGTCTCCATCTTGATCCTCAGGTATACAAGAGAAAGGGGAGCATTTTCAGGATAAAGTCCAGCCCTGGAGTGTTCTTGCTGTAATAGGGGAGGGCATTGTCTTGAGGAAGCTTTTAGCATTCTTTTTGCGGAGTGAGTTCAGCTTGGGTGGAAGTAGCTGATTTCTTGAAAGTAGCTCTGAGGCTGAGGCTTCAGAGTTCAGTAGGTGTTTCCTGTTCCCTAAAATAAACGAATGTGAGTGGCGTACGGTGGAGAGAGATGAAGTGAGCTGTAGCGCGCACGGACCTGGACCCTGCTGCTCCTCCGAAGGGATGCTGGGATGGGGTGTTAAGTCCGGTTTTCTAATTTAATAGTTGTGGCAAGATTTTTAAGAAGTTTTTAATGGAGGGTAGACATGGAGAAGGCTCTGGGTGGGGAAACTGTCTCATCTCAAAACCTATTATGAAGTTCTTAGGCTTCTTGTAGATTCTTGATTTACCTGCCTGTTGGTGGTTTTTCCGTCTCTGAGCTGCACCTGAGAATACGTCCTGAGTCTGCAGTTGCACATCTACTTTCACTGCTCCGTCCTTCCAGTAGGAACAACTGAGATTAATTTACTTGCGATTTCCGCTGATACGGCATTTAAAGGATTTTTCAGGCATTTTACTAATCATTAGCGGTGGTGTCTTTTTAGATTGTGGAGGATCTAACGTTCAAGGTGATTCATTTCTCTTTTGTACTTTTTTTTTTTTAAGATTTTTTTTTTTATTTTTGAGAGAGACCGCATGAGTAGGAGGGGCAGAGAGAACTAAAGCAGACTCTGCGCTGAGCTGGGAGCCTGATGCGGGATCCGTCCCAGGACCCCGGGACCGTGACCGAAGCCGGGATCAGGAGTTGGACGGTGAACTGACTGGGCCCCCGGGCACCTCTTTCTTTTGGACTTGTAATTTAACATTTCTTATGTTTAAAAAAATCACATTTAATATATAACATAAAAATACTGTTGTCTTTTATTTTGAAATGCCTTCTTTTACTCTTCTGCACACCTAAATTCTAGATACACATAATCTTAGGAAGCTTCTGCTTGTGATGTGTATTCATGTTGGATTGTTTCAGATAAGAAGCTTCGGTTCGAGTCATTAGAAAGTTAAATTTTCTTTTCTTTTTCTTATTTATTTATTTATTTGACAGAGAGCACAAGTCAGCACAGAGCAGGCAGAGAGAGGGGGAAGCAGGCTCCCTGCCAAGCAGAGATCCCGATGCGGCACTCGATCCCAGGACCCTGAGATCATGACCTGAGCCGAAGGCAGAGGCTTTAACCCACTGAGCCACCCAGGCGCCCCTAAATTTTATCTTCTGACGGTGACTGGGTGCAGTGTTCAGTCTCTGTTACTTTCAGATGACTTAAGTTGAGCAACCACTAGGCCAGTTCCAAGCTGGGCCGTCTCCCGGTGGTTGGTTCCACAGAAGCCAGGAGGTGTAGCTCGTCGGCTTGAAAGGGGAGGCAGTGGCCCGGGCAGCCTCCGCCTGTGCTGGTTGCCGGTGCGGGCACAGCCCCGTCCACACTTTGTCTCCTGCTGCTGTCGGTCCTCTGGCTTTTTCTACTTGTCCCTCATGTGACAGACACAGCTTTTACACTGTGTCCTCACATTTTCTAATCTGTACACAGTAGTCTGGGTTTTAGATTATTAGATACATTCGAAAGCTGTAGGACTTCCCGCTGTTTAAATTGCATTTTACATGGAGTGGCTTTTTTTTTTTTTTTTTTTAGATTCTATTTATTAGAGCACGAGTAGGGGAGGGGGCAGTGGGAGAGGAAGAAGCAGACTCCTGCTGAGTGTGGAGCCCCCAGGCCCTAGGATCATGACCTGAGCTGAAGGCAGACGCTTCACTGACTGAGCCCCCCCGAGGGCCCCTACATGGAGTGTTCTTGGGAAGGTCACCGTGAAGAGCAGCATGGGAAACGGTGGGCGGGCGTCAGCAGTAGGAGGTGGTATTTGTTCGAAAGTCAAGGTTCCATTTCCTAGAAGGGTCTCAGTACTGGAGATAATAGGGTCACAGGAAGTTGACTTACGGGGAGCCATGGAGAGAAGTTTGAATTCTGCCAAATGAAATGCTGACCTGAATGCTGGCCTCCTGCCGCTGGGCGGCCACTGGCTCTGCTTGGGGCCTCTTCCCTGGGCCGTGGCCTGGGCCCTTGAGCAGGGAGTGGAGGTCGCCGGGAACCCTCCTCCCCTCTTCCTGCTGGGGATCTGATCACCTGGCCCGCGGGCTCTTCTGGAGTCTACTCTCTCCTGCTGGCCCCAGGGTAAAACTTACTTCAGCCGGTAATTCTGTTGACCCTTTCAACAGTGATTTATTTTATTTTTTTTAAGATTTTATTTATTTATTTGAAAGAGAGAGAAAGAGAGAGCAGGTCAGCGGGAGAAGCAGGTTCCCCATGGAGCTGGGAGCCTGATGCGGGACTCGATCCCAGGACTCAGGGTCCTGACCTGAGCCCGAGGCCGACACTTAACCCACTGAGCCACCCAGGCACCCTAGTGATGTGTTTTTTAATGTGCCAGTAGGACTGGTTGTATTTTAACACTGTAACGTTTGCTTGGGCATCCACCTCCAGTGCTGGCGTCAGCTCAGAATGTACTGTCTCTGGGCATTTTTGTTCTTGGCCGAGTTTCATCTTCTGCACCTCACTGCCGACCCTCGGTGATCTGTCCCCTCCGTTTAGCTGCTTTGGCCTCTGCTAGTTCTTGTATTGCTTGTTACTGAAGCGCTCCCCTGGGGTCATCTTCCAGGTTCCAGGCCTGGGAGCCCTAAGTGAAATCCCTGCGTGGTCGCGAGCGTAGGCGAGAGAACCTGCTTTCTGGCTTCGCTGCCTGCGCGGTGGAGGTGCCGCACACTCGTGTGGCCCCAGATCCTCCTGATCGCTCCTGTCTACTCATCTTCTACTGCCCAGTGCGGCGGACTTGCCTGAGCGAGAGAGGGCCTGTGCGGGGCGTCCGTGCCTGGGCTCTGCAGACAGTCCTGCCCTCCGCATGTCCTCAGTCCTTCCAGACACAGCAGCCCAGGCGGTCACCACACATCAGGGGAAATGTGAAACGCGACCAAGCCTTCTCCTGCCGTTTTCCCGAGATTACAGGAAACACATTGTAACCAAATTAAAACTTGAATTACTTTAGAAACAGACATTGTATTAAAGTAACAGGAGTTTGGCAGTTTAGCTGTGGAAAGTGCCAGGTTTGTTGGCAGGCTTTGTCGGTGTCTGCGTTGCCGTACACTGTGCCGTGGGAGTTGGGCAAGGTTCCGGTCGCTTCCCTGTGTCATCAAATAGTTAATACGTTTTCACAGCTGGTGCACACGCTGATGCATGTACCGCGTCCGTTCCTCGAAGACCGTACAGGAAACACGTGCGGACTGTGTGTTACTCAGTCCTTCTCGGAGGCCGGACGTCCCCATCATGCTGCTCACATCTACTTCCGTCGGTTCTGAAGACGGAATGCTGATTTGTCCTTATTCAAGCTTCACGTTTGCCAGTACACAGTCTGCAGATTATGACAAATCCTCTTTCAAAAAAATGCAAGAAATTAACCCTTCTGGTGGACTTCGCGCGGGCTGGTGTGTCGCCGTGTAATAAATGAGGGGCCACTTGGCGGTGATTTCCAGCGCAAACATCGTGTGCCCTATTTCGTAGATTTTTAAGTTCCTGAAAGACCGTGATCGTGTCATTTTCCCGGATGAGCGGGAGGTCCTGAGAGGAGCGCGCGTGGCGGAGCCGTGTGCCTTCTGCCCGCGGCACCTCCGCCCTGGGCCTGTCTGCCCGCAGATAGAGTGGACGCTTTGCTTTTCTTCAGATCCAGCCTTCAGTGTTTGCGTTACAAAGTCATAAAAATGACTGTTTAAAGCATTTCAAAAGTAAAGATGACATTTTATTACAGTTGATTATTTCTCTTCACCATAGTCCTGTGTGCTGTCTGGTCGCCGCAAACACTGAATTCCCCAAACGGGACCCTTTGCCTCTGGGGGAAATACTGGCTTATGTTCCTGCCCGCCCTCTGGTCACATCTTAGTGACCCAAAATGCCGTTTCCATGCTACAGGGCCATTAGCTAAAATCTCTGTAAAAAAGCCAGTCTCAGTGCTGAAAATGTGTTCTCCGTAACCCTTTAATTGCATAAAATTGCCTGCAGATTTAACCTTTTAGGGCTGCGTGTCCCTTTTTGAAACCCACCAGCCAGCCAGCACTGGCTGAGGAGGAGTCGGTGTTGTCCCCGCCTCAGGTGCCGGGATTGTAGACCGCCCTGGCTGGCAGCCTCCGAACGGTGCTGTCCACGACACTTTTTGATCTGTTATCCTCTCTGGGTCCACGAATATTGCTGCATTTCCATCTTCTGTAGAAGTTCCTTTAGCACTTTCCAGACTGGCTTCAGGCACAAATGGGTGCATCTTCTCCCTGGTCCTGGGTGAAGGCCCGGTAGCCAAAACCGGTGCCTGAACTATGCGGGCCTGACACCCGTGAGACCGCCGCGGGCTGCTGGGCTCAGCACGGCATTTCAGCACCGCGCTGGGCCCATTCACACCAGGAGATCACCAGCACGCAGCACAGAAATGCGAAAAATGTGGCAGTAGGTCGCCTGCAGACAGACAGTGTTGACAGTGAGCGGGAAGAGAGGCAGCCCAAGGTTCCCCTGCAGCTGGGACGCAGCCGGCACCGTGTCTTGTCCCGAGCGATGGCCTGGATTTTAGCAAGCAGGTGAATTCACAAACGTGCGATCTGCACATAATGAGAATCCGTGCCGATTTTCGTGTTTGTATCTTTTAGTTCATCCGAAACTTCACAGCTACACGTGAAGTATGAGAAATTTGCTCTTATTTTGACTTCTGTTAATTGGATACTTTTCCCTTCTAGTTTTCTGAATTTAAAGATAGAGAACACAGAGCAGCACTTGTGTATAAGAGGGTAACACGTTAAAAAAACAAAAAAACCAAAAAAACAAACTTGAAAACATGTTTGGCCTCCTTGGCCGTCTTAAGCAGATTGAGACAGGATACAGTGTTTGCACCGGTGGTTTTGGTTGAACGTGAGCAAGAGCCGGGCACCAGGCTGGCCGGAGTCTGCGACTCTTGATCTCAGAGCTGTGAGTTTGAGTCCCACGTTGGACACAGAGATGCCTGTAAGAAGACCAAAGAACCTAGAAAGGCTAATTCATCCCCGTGGCAGCCGGGACATAAAAACCCTACCCTTCATTCAGAGAAGAGCTCCTGTGCTCCTAGCCGCACCCTGAGAGGGCGCCCTCGGGGTGCTGGTCTCATATTCGATGGGCAGACATTTAAAAGTTTTTTTAAAGGGAAAGGGAATCTTGAGAAACGTGCCTACTGAAAGAGGGGAGTGTGTCGGTGACAGGTGAGCAGTGAGGGGACAGACTGTTCCATAGTCAAGTCCATACATTTAAGGTGCATGACTGGTGTGTAAAGTACGTTTGCTCCCCGCGGACCTGCGGCAGCATCTGCAGACGGGAGGGCCCAGTGCTGACTCTCCTGACAGCCCCCACAGCATAGACCTCGGGTGCGTTAGAGGGTCTGAGGTTGGGACCGCTGGGGCAGGACAGGCAGGTGTCCGTGTGCGTGCCGACGGCCCTGGCTCAGCAGGAGAATGCGTGTGTGTGCTCTCTCTGCTCGGTTGAAACAGGAACTGTGTGTCACCTTGCTTTAAGGACATTTTAATGCTTAAAAAAATTACTTGGAAGACTTACACATCTTTAAATTTTTAAAAGTTTTTAGGTTCCAGTGTAGTTAACATACAATGTCATATTAGTTTCAGGTACCAAAGGTAAAGATTCAACAAATCTTATGTGTCTTGTTCTTAAATAAGGATAAACTAAGTATTGTTTCTTAGCATTTTTTTTTTTACCTACTTTGAGTCTTGTTACAGTAACTTTTCCAAAAGCTTTTTTCATCGTCCTGTGATTAATTTCTTAACATAAAACTGGTAATCAGACATATGCATACTGTAGTTGAAAGGCCCTTACTTAAAAAAAACAAAACACCCTAGTGCGCTCACCTTTAGGTAGTGTGAAAACCATAAATTTAGAGGCAGACGAGTAGCTCATATTCCTTTGAGAGCTTTGGTATAGTTTGTTCTGCATTTTCATAAATTTCCATGATGTGATTCAGAGTCCTTATTAGTAAAGGCATAAGGAAGTCTGAGTCAAATTAAGAATACAAACAAAAAATACCTTTGTATTAATATTTTAAGTTATGTAGGCACAGATCTTTTCGTTGATATTTGAAACTTGGCAGGATGTAATCTTTGATACTTTTTGCTGGCAGAGGACGGGAGGGTATTACAGAGTTTAAGTTTTCTTACACTGAACTTTATAACTTATGCTTACTCACTGTTATTTTCTGTTAAGCATTACCTACTATGGGAATGCCTGGGGGCTCCGTCAGTTGAGCATCTGCCTTCTGCTCAGGTCTTGACCCCGGGGTCCGGCGATTGAGACCCCTGTCAGGCTCCTTGCTCAGTGGGGAGTCAGCACCCCCCCACCCCCCGCTTATGCTCTCTCTCTGACAAATCAGATCTTAGGGGAAAGAAGGTAAGCTGCTGTGTACAGTATTGAACGTTTGCTAGTAGGCTTCGGGAGCTGCAGGGAAATGATTTAGATTTTTTTCCTTTAAAAGGATTATTTATTTATTTATTTATTGGACAGGGATCACAAGTAGGCAGAGGGGCAGGCAGAGAGAGAGGAGGAAGCAGACTCCCTGCTGAGCAGAGAGCCCGATGCGGGGCTCGATCCCAGGACCCTGAGACCATGACCCGAGCCACAGGCAGAGGCTTAACCCACTGAGCCACCCAGGCATCTCTAGATTTAAAATATATGGCAAAATGTTAATTATTGAGGCCTGGCAGTTGGTGTAATTCTACTTTTGTGTCCGGCTCCTCACTTGAGTGAGAGGGTGTGGCCTTTGGGTGCTGTGACTCGTTAAGTGCACAGTTAATTGGTTTCTAGCACATTCTTGAGGTGGTGCTGTCCCTCCTCCCCATGCTGTCCCTGCGGATTGGCCCATCCTGGATGTTGCCCGTGGGCCGAGGCCCGTGGCCTTCTGTGTCTGCACGTGTCCCCGAGTGCGCCGTGGTGAGGCTGCTGCGCGGGTCCGCGCCTCCTTCCTTGTCACGGACATGGGGTCGACGTGATGCTGCGTACACGGTGGTACCCGGTGCACCACGTGTGGGTTGGATGCACGTACGTCGCGCGGCGGGGTCACCAACAGCTCCGCCGGCTCGGGGATCACAGTTTCTCTTGTGTGCTGAGAACGCTGGCCGCGCGGCCTCTCCACAGCGTTCGGGTGTGATGCGGGGTCGGTCGCTGCTGTCGCGGCGCTGTGCCTTCTACCCCAGAACCCGGGTGTCTCCCGACTGGACGTTGAGCCCGTGGGACCAGCACCTCGCCGGTTCTCTTTGTCATTTGCTGAGGAAAAGTGCTGGGTCCCGGGCCAACGGCTGTCCCCTCTCTCGAGAAGCTGCTGACTGAGTTGGAAAGTGGCTGCGTCGGCGGACCTACGGGGCCCGACGGCTCTGGCTCGGCCCGCACTCGTGCGGTCCCGCCGTGGGCGTCCGTCTCCGTAGGGGTGCCGGGTGCCGTCTCCCTGTGGCTTCATCGCGTTTTCCTGATGACTGATGGTGTCGGGCGCCGCGTGCTTCCTGTTCACCGGTTGTCTCCGGAGAAGCGTCTCCTCGCGTCCTGACTTCTGTTCTGTGATTGCCCATGTGTGAGTTGGGTTGTCTTTTTAACAAATCTAAGATTTTTTTATAAGTCACGCATAGAAGTCTTTCATCAGATATCGGATTTGCAGATACTTGGTCCCTTCTCTGGATTGTCTTTTCGCTTTAGCGATGGTACCTGTGAGGCTCGAAGCTCCCAGTTTGCACGAACCCCTTCGTCCTGGCGCTGGGGCGCGCTCGCCCGCTCTTCGCACCTGCCGGGCCGGCCGGCCGCCGCGGGCTGCGTTTCAGCAGGCACCTTGCCGCGAGCGCTGTGGTCCATGGCTCTGAACACACAACATGCGTGAACGTAAAGGCAGAAGTGATTTGGGGTCACCGCCACCTGCCCTCACGAGGCCGCTGTGCCGTCTGGGGGCCCAGCGGCAGGGTCGGAGCGCGGGGACGGCCCCGCGGACACACGGAGGATTTCGCGAGGCTCTTCCGTTTCTGCCAGTCTGAGAGGCGGGAGATGGTTCATTAAAATGGAGTGGGTTCCTCTTTGCGTAGATTTCTGTGAGCACTTGGGACTAAATCCGAACTTTTTTATCTTGTTCCATTAATCTCTGTCTTTTCGTGTGCTAGTATCCCCTCTATGGTAATTATATTTATTGATGATTAACTATGTGCTCCTGCTAGGGCTAGCTGTTTTCCTTTTTATTTTCCTAATGAAGTTTTATAAAAATGTTTTCTTGCTCCAGAAAAAATAACTTTGAGTATTGTAATTGAAATTGCGTTAGTTTATAAATTAACATAGGAATAATTGGCATTTTGATGATATTGAGTCTTTCTACTCAAGAACATGATCGATCTTTCCATATTCAATTATACATTTATGTTTTTCAAGAGCATTTTATAATTCTCACCATATTGGTTTCTGTCAGATATTTCAGTTTCTTTTATCTTTTGTTTCTGTAAATGGGATGTATTTTTGTATTCCTTTTAACTTTATTGTTCATGTATATGAAGGCGTTGATTTTTATCCCATTTTTATTAAAGTATTTTGGTTGTAGTTTTGATTAATTTCTCTTGACGTTTCTGGATGCATCGTCACACGGTCTGCGTCGTGAGCAGAGACCGTGCTGCCCCCCGGACTCCCAGGCTCTCTTCTTCGGTTGTGCCGGCCGCGTCCCTGCATGGGACAAGACCCCACTGTAGTACTCAGGAAGCGTGGACGTGGCGAGGACCCATAAGTCTTTATTTTAGCGGAGAATTTTGTAGGATTTCTTCGGTAATGCTGGCTTTGCCGCCACAAACGTGTGTGTGTACAGACAGCGTCCCTCGGCTGGTGTTTCCGCGTGAATGGGTGTTAGACTGTCGCGCCCGTTTCCGAGGGGACCGCGTTCTCCTAACTCTACTCACATTTATTATGTTCGTGTGTTTTCCGATGTCGAACCATCACCTCATTCCGGGAAAACGACGTTTATTTTAATGTGCCGTTTGGGTCTGCTTGCAAAAATCTTATGTAAGGTTTCGGCAAGGATATCCATGCGTTTGCACGTCTTGCTCATTGCTTCTGGAAGACGTTTTTGTGTTTCCGAAGTCGGAGATATTCCCGCTCCGCCGTCAGCCTTCTCCTGCGCTCTGCCGTGGCCGGCGTCTGCCGTAGGGACAGCGCTTGGTCCCCGGAGCCCCCTGCGTCCTGTGTTCAGTCCTTCTCTGCCGCGGCACCGGGGGCCCGGGTCTTCGTGGCTCTTAGTTCTCTGCGACGGCGAGTGTCCTCACTAAAACCCCGCCGCACTCGCTGATCCCTTGAGTACTTACGGAAGGGTGTGTTGAGACGGGCTTTCCTCGGAAGCTCGAAGGCCGCCGCCCGTCACTTCCCGGCCTGCTCGCTGTGGTTGAGAAAGCAGACGCGACCCACCGGGCGGCCTCTCCCCGCGGCGGCGGCGACCTGGACGCGCTGCTGGCTGCCCCCCGGCCCCCGCCGTCCCCGTGCCGGGCGCCTCACGGGCCCTCCGCGCCTGTGCCGGTCCCGCGAGCCTCTCCGGAGTCACTTGGTGCCACTGGTTGTTCAGAGCGCGGGTCGCCCGTCAGTCTGGCCTCTGGTCTCCTGGTTTGCGTGTCTTGTCTTTTGGTTCTGCCTTACGGGACGTCGCCTCGGCTTCATTTTCTATTCCTTCAAGGGAATGTGTTATTTATCATCCTGAAAGTGTTCTCGGTAGTCAGGTTTGCCCTGTTCTGTTTATGGGTTCACAGATGCAGTTCCTTTTCGGGCTGTGGTGATCTTAGATGTGAGGATTTTGAACATCTTTACTGTTTCTGCATTTCTGTTTCACCCTCTTCTGGGTGCATGAAATGACTTTCTCTCTTTTACTGAGAAGCGCTTCTCCAGTGTCTGGCGATCCTTGCTGTCTGTCCGTATGGAAGGGTGAGGCACTAGCGCCCAGTGAAACTGTGTAAGGCTGTCGTGTAGGGATATCAGGGGCCTGATGGCTGTTAGGTTTCCTCAAATGCCAGTGTCCAGAGGTCGTTTCTCTGAGGCAATTTAATTCCTCCAGAAAGTTCTCATTTGGGTTCTTGCCTGAGCCTGAGATCAGGTACCTGAAGTTTGTCGATGGAAGGAGATGCTGGGTATTTACAATTCATCGAGTAGATTTTTATTTAAACGGCCGTTTGCAGTCTGTATCTCCGGGCTCCCTTCTTGTTACTGGCTGTGCTTTCTGGTTCCACATACTCAGAGCCCGTGTCCCGTTTGCTCAGGGATGGGGAAGGGTAGAATCTGACCAGCCGATGGTGCGACAGGTGCGCGAGTCGAATTGCTTCTCCTCCCGTCTGTTACATCAGGCCCCTTACTCGGCATCCCGATGACCCCAGTACCTGCTGCTTCCTGTCCCCGCTGCGTCGGGACTTGTAGGCAGGCGGCTGGCTTCTCATCATTACACGCCTGTGTAAATTTGATCTCTGTGTGGCCAGAACATTCGTAGTTCCTCTTTTTCCTGTGTGTGTGTGTGTGTGTGTGTGTGTGTGGAGAACACGTTTATCAAAGATGTTGTTTGGTTTTGTTTCTTTTAGAGAAGGGGGTAGAATAAAAAAGTCTCTATTTTGCCATCTAAGGATTATTTTCTTAAATCTGCTTCTGTTGCCACCCCTGCCCTGCTCACGCTCACGACCCTCGCAGTGGTTGCCTGCTGGAGTGTGGACGTCTTTGCTGGGTGGTTACTCTGCCCTTTGGACCCTGCGTGGTGTGATCTTTGCTTACTTGCCTCTGCACAGTCCAGCCGCTGTCGCTTCTGTGTCCCCTTCCCAGGTTGCCCATCGTGACCTAAAACATGTGCTTTCCCTTTGCATGATTGGTTCCTTTTCATCAGTCAGGTCTTACCTCAGGTAGAATCTCCTTAAATGTTCTGGGGGGGTTGGGGTTGGTTAGGTTATGCTGCGGTAACAAGTGACCGCCACATTTCAGTGGCTCAGGAGGACAGTGATTTCTGCTCGTCCGACTCCTCCCTCACAGACTGGCTGGGAGCTCTGCTCTGCACGGTCCTCATCCTGGGACCTGGGGAGACACTACAGCCACCATCTGGAACGTGGTCATTACCCATGGCATAAAGAAAAAAAGGCACAGCAGATCATAGATTCTAAATCTTCCAAAATAGAATTGGCATAGGTCCTTTTTACTCTGAAGCCATTTGCTAAATCTGGTCCCGTAGCCGAACCTAGTTTTCGGACAGTGGGGAAGTGCGGTCCTGCCAGTGTGGGGACGAGAACTACAAGCATTTGGTGAACAGACACGAAGGACTGCCACGCGACTTGACCAGCCAAAGCAGAGGGAGCTGCAGTAGGCCGGGTTCTCCAGAGAAACAACCAGTAGGTTCATGCGTGCCCACAAGTGGAGATATATTGAGACGGCTCTGCTGTGTTTATGGAGGCTGGGAGTGGGGCCCCAAAATCTGGAAGCTGGAGACGAGGAAAGCTGGTGCTGTGCTCCCAGCCAAGTCCAAGGGCTTGAAAGCCAGGGGCGCTGATGGTGTAGATCCCTGTCCCAGGTCAGGAGAGGAGATGAGATGGCCACCTTAATAGGCAGGAGGAAAAAGCACTTTCTTCCTTCCTCAGCCTTTTGCTCTGCCCAGGCCCTCCGAGGATCGGGGGCGGCCCACTCACCATGGGAAGGGAAATCTGCTTTGCTGAGTTCACGGATTCAGGTGTTAATCTCACTCAGAGACCGTGTCTGGCCGGCCACCCAGGTGCCCGTGGCCTGTGACGCTGACACACACAGTTAACCATGCCCAGACCCTCCCCATGTCTCCTTCACAGGACTTGGCACGGTCCAGATTCGTCTCGTTTGTGTGTTTCTTGTCTGCCCTCACCTTCCGAATTGTCCAGAGTGGCCCAAATCGCTGGAGTGGTGCTTGGCAAGGAGCAGGTGCTCAGAGACCTTGGACGCCATGAAAGTACATCATGAAAGCATTTTCTGTTGAAGAGACTTGATCGTAGAGCTGCTTCTCTGTTTTCTTTTATGCCCATTAAACAAAATTAGGCTTTTAGTGCAAACTGCTGTAGACAGCTTGTGGTAGTTTTCTTTAATATCAAAGAATTAATGTTTAGGTATTCAAGATATTTTAGAAAAAGAAGTGAAGAAATCACCTCCCGTCTGCAAAGTAGTGGATGGAGCTGGGGGTATCGTTCTCATCAAAAATAAGTCTGAGAGAGACAGATGCCATATGACTTCACTCAGGGGGAATTGAAGAAAAAACAAATGAGGAAGGGAAAAAGAGAAAAAAACTCTGAACTACAGAGAACACACTGCTGGTCGTCAGCACGCAGCGGGTGGGGGAAGTGGCTGGTGGGGAGGAAGGCGCACCCGTGACGGCGGAGCGGAGATTCGCTGCATTGTACACCCGAAGCCAACTTGACACCGGGGGGACAGAAATTGAAAACTAAAAAAATGATCTCAATAGAAAACAAAATTATGGCAAAAATATAAAGTGTGTGCTTGTAATTTCATAAATTTTGAGTGATGACATCAATTTATATTACAGGTTAAAAAAATCTCCTTGGCTCAACAACATGAAAATGCAAAATTAGGGGTGTTGTCGAAAAGCAAATACTTTCACCTGTTACATATTTTCATGATCTACGGGTATATCTTTGCTCTGTAAGGAGAGAGACACTTGTGTTCTTTTTAATCAGTTTTATGTTACAGAATGTTAAAAAGGAAATCTTTCAGTCTTCTCACTCCTTCAGCCGTTGACCTCTTCCAGTCCTTTCTGTCCCCACAGGGACGAGCAGTTACTCGCTTTACTCCCTTGTGACGGCAGATGACAGCCCTTACGAAAGTTTGTTTCTCTTTGAATAAAAAATTTTCACATTTTAGAAAGTTCAGGCTTTTTATATTTATGCTAGGGTTGGAAGTGTCAAGTAGTAGAGTTAATAGAAGAATTTCTGTACATTAATACTCATTAGAGTTGGACAGATTCCCACTTTACCTAAAACTGACATTGCTTAGGGCTAAGCAGGAGAACTAAGTTTGGTTTCACACTGCAGTTCCAGAAGTTCTAGGTCAAGGTGATATACCCATTTTGGGTTTGTTTAATCAGTTGTTGGTAAGCGTTTACAACCCAAATCCCTTTCAGAATTTGATTCTTTGCAGACTTGCATTTTATGACGAGACGTGCAGCAGATGAAGACCTGCGTGCTCGGGGACGTGCGTGCGTGTGTTCAGGCGTGGGGAATGCGCAGAGACGTGTCGGTGTAGATAGGGTCGACACAAACATTGTGCCAGTTTGAGGTGCGCAGAAGGAGTTGGTACGTTCATTTATTGTGAAACGGTCACCCCGGGAGGTTAACCTCCACCACCCCACGGACATGGTTTTTCTTTGTGATGACAACTTGTAAGGTTTTCTCTCTTTGCAAATACACAAGAAAGTACCGTGAGCCCTGGTTGCTGCGCTGCGCTCTGGGGTCGTGAGTCTTCGAGCCCGGCGAACGCGTCTTTGCGCCTTTCACCTCCTTCAGCCCTTTTGTGTTTCCGAGCTTGTTTTTGAAGCTTCCACAGGGAGTGTGATCGCAGGGTACTCGCCTCTGACCTGTTTCACATAGCAGAATGCCCTTAAGGTCTATCCATGTTGTCCCAAATGGCAGGGCTTCATTCCAATCTGTTTTTTTAAAGATTTATTCATTTGAGAGAATCTCAAGTAGACTCCATGCCCAGCACGGAGCCCAGACAGTTCTCGATCCTGGGACCCCGAGATCGCGACCCGAGCTGAAACCTAGCGTCGGGTGCTCAAGCAGCGAAGCCGTCCAGCGCCCCCTCTCCATTTTTATAGCTGACTCATTTTCCGGGGGGGTGTGTGTGTGCACGTGTGTGTGCACGTGTGTGTGTCCCATTTTCTTTACCCATCTTCCACGGACACACAAATCCTTTCTGTGTCTCGGCTCTTGTAAATAGTGCGGTCGTGAACACGGAGGTGGAGCTGTCTCTGGGAACGCTGTTTTCTTTTACCTCTTTGAGACGGTGCCCTGGCCGAGTGGCCGCAACCTTTCCTCTTCAGAGCGGGGTGTGGGAAGCACCGTGAAGGCCGGTGCGCCGGGCGGAGGTGCGCCTGTGTCGGTGTTCTCGGTTAGGTCGGATTGTTTTCTGTTGGGTTGCATGAAGTCTTTATGTATTTTGGAGATTAACCCCAAATCAGATGTCCGATTTGCATCTGTTTCCTCCCGTTTTGTAGGTTGCCTTTTCTTTTCTTTTTTTGGTGCTTTTGTTTGCTGTGCGGGAGCTGTTTTACTTTGAGGTCCTGCTTGTTAATTCCTGCTTTGGTGTCAAATTAAAAAAAAAAAATTATTACCAAGGGACCAATGTCTAGGAGCTAAACCTCTATATTTTCTTGTAGGAATTGTATGGTTTCAGGTCTTGGGTTCAAATCTTGAACCATTATGAGTTGATTTTTGTGTGTGACGGAAGACGGTGGCTTCTTCTGCGTGTGACTGTCTCACTTCGAGGCTGTCCCTTCAACCTTGTGTATTTTTGGCTCCTTTGCTGTAATTGAGCAAAACTATGTGGGTTTCTCCTGAGTTCTGTGTTTCGTTGATCTGTGTGCCTGTCTTTATGGCACCCCTGCTTTCCGATTACAGTCGTTCTGTGAGATGGTTTTGTCTCTGGGAATGTTTCTTCCAGTTTCACGGAGAAGCGGACGACACGGTGCTGTGCGGTGTGCCGCGGGCACGCAGCGATCTCCCTGACAGGGTGACGCGTCTGCTGCAGAGTTCACCCCGTCATCTCACGCAGGTGTGAAAAGAAATAAAGGAAAAAGAGAAAACGCTGGTTTTCTTTGTGAGGAGAACTCTGCGAATCTGCTCTCCGAATCCGTACAGCGTTTGCTGTCCAGCAGCCTTCGCTGTCCTGGTGCCGTCTGAAGTCGGGACGCGTGACGCCTCCGGCTTTGTTCTTCAAAATGGAAAAGTTCTGATTTCTCCTCAGTCTGGACCCAAATCCCTATTCAGCTGAGCTTATTTATTTGCCTTCACAGCTGTTGTATTTTGCACTTTTGGAATGACTACATTCAGACGTAGTCACACAACACATTCTTGCCGAATCCCTGCTGTGTGTCGGGCTTGTAGGACACGGTGCTGGATGCTGACGGGCCTCTGTCCCACAGAACCAGGCTGTGGAAGGAAGTGGAACACCAGTGGCAGGAAATGTCCTGTGTGAGCACTGCTCAGATGGGTAGAGTGTGGGTTTCGTGTGAGCACACAGCATTGGTTTCTATTTTTTAAGGTTTGAGGCTTTTTTGAGGCCCCTATTTCTTCCCTACTTTTCTTGATTGAGCAATAGATAATTGAGTCCTATCCTTTTACTGATCTTTTGTACTGATCCTAATAACATGGGATATTCCCAAATAATGAGTGTTTTTTTTTTTTTAGTATTCTCTAGATTTGGAAATAGTCATCTTCTCAAATCTGCCTGGAATTACTGCTCATTTGCATATGCTTTTTATGTTCATAGTAAAGGCTAATTACTCCTTTGCTGGTTTGGATTCATCTTCTGGCTTTCCAGAGAGGTTATCTCTTCCTTCTCTCTTGGATAGTCAACCTCAGCCTTTCAAGTGAATCCTCTTCCTGGATCTCAAACATTTTTAAGTCTTTTGCATTTGAAACAAAAGTTCAAATGTGCCTTTTGGCAATGTGTGATGCACTGAATGTGTGTTCTTTCCTGAAACCCTATTAAGAAGAGGAAAGTGCCTAAACCTATGAGGACAAGAGGAAAGATGAACTAGAGCATAGACAAGATGCCATTAGGGTTTTATAAAGGAAGGAAGTGTGTGGGGTTGTTGGATTTAGCAGGCAGCATAGCTAAGTGCCTACAGAGGGAAGGATCAGAATGCCAGTTTGGACCCCACCGTAGTGGACTTAGAAGTAGCAGGTTTGCTCTGGCAGCAGGGTGGATGGTGGGGGTTCAAGACCAGGGTGATTCGCCCTGGTCTGTGTAGCACTATGCCCAGCACCTTCCCCAGCACCTTCCCCCGGTCCCTACCCTTTTCTGTCCTGCAGAACTCATGCAGTCTGTTGTCTGCGGAGGGTAGACTGGAACAGTTGTGACCGAGGCCCGCTGGAGACGGCGATGCCGCACGAGAACAGGGGTGTTAGGAGCGCTAGACTCCCGTCTGGCCGTGTCGGAGCACTGCCTTCTGGGCTTGCATACCCACTGGGAACAGCAGGGTATGGTCTGGGAACACTGGTTTGCAGGCCCCAGATGGTCTCTCTGCCTGGGGAGGATCTTGCTGGAGCCCCAGTGGTACATGGGGGTCTTGGGGGAGCGAAGGTGTGGGCTGCATTTGGGAGCAGTTGAATGTGTGGGTCAGAGCATGGAGAGGGGAAACCTGGTCTCAGTCCTGCTTGCATCGTCCTGAAAATGTAGACACTGAGTATTGACTCACTCAGAAATGGTAGTGGAACTGTTGAGAAGATGAAAGGGAGGGTGGGGGTGGGGAGTGTCCATGAGGGAGGTGGCTGGGGTGGCATGGCCGTGGGATTTCCAGATCCCGAGGTAAGTACAGAAAACTAGACCAAAGGTGGTTGACGGTGACCACCCTAGGGTAGCAGAGTTGGGGAGGGGTGTTGGGACTCTTGGATTAGAACAGATCTTATCCACGGATTTCAGTAAACGGGGGGTAAATTTTGAACGAACCACAGCCCACGTGGTGCCCATGTCTTTCCTGCACCTGCATCTGATCGGTCCTTTCCTCCGTTCTCAGCCGCCTTCTCTGCCGTTTCTGCTCCTCCCCTTCCCGCTGACTCCTGAAGCCACTCCAGTCCGGCTCGTGCTGCGGGTCGCCAGGGACCCAGGTCCTGCTCAATCTGGTGCACACTTCTGCCTCC
This sequence comes from Mustela putorius furo, assembly GCF_011764305.1. NCBI lineage: Eukaryota > Metazoa > Chordata > Mammalia > Carnivora > Mustelidae > Mustela > Mustela putorius. The sequence goes on along the minus strand of NW_025422169.1, from coordinate 8,714,435 downwards.
CTTCTGGGGCTTCTCAGCAGCACTTTGCACTCCTTGGCGTCCTGTCCACAGGACTTGTGGATCTGCCCCTTGGTTATGTCTCCTTCCCAGACCAAATGTCTCATCCTTCCGTGCTGGGCCGGGGTCTCTGTCGCCGCGCTGTCGCTTGGGCAGTCTGACCTGCGGTGATGGTGTGGGTCAGCTCCTGCTCTCCGCCCTCAGCACCGAGGGGCACCCACTTGAGAACCAGTGTCTCGGAGATCTCCGTGGACTTGGGCCCCCAGTCAGAGCCCGCGGCTCTCCCTTCCTCCATCAGCCTCAGCTGAAAGGCCCCTCAGCTGCTGCGCACTGTGATTCCCCATTGTCCTCATTTCTGATTGTCCCGTCCCAGTAATCTCTCCCCGCTGCGGGAAGGCCACCCGGTCCTCACGCCACCCGGTCCTCACAGCTGTGTCCCCCGCACAGGCGGACGTCGTGCGGGTCCCGCGTTCGCAGTCCGCGGCAGCTGCCCGGGGCTTTGCGCACTCAGTAGCCAAGTTGAAGAAAATGCGCGAGTCCAGACGCGGCAAGACGTGCCCTTTACAAGGATCTCCGCGTCCGTGTAAATGCGTGTCGGTGGAGAAGTCTTCGTATTACTCCCCCTCAAAGCGGACTGTGAAGTAGCTAAAATCCCATGAGGCATCCCGTCAGGAAGAACGCTTCACTTGGTGCCGCTTACATGTTTTCTGCGAGGACCGTCGTGTTCCTTTTCAAATCTGCGGCGAACCCCGTGCTGGCTCTGGTGGTTCCTCTCGGCTGGCGTCGGATGTCGCGTCTGCCAGAGCTGGAGTCTCGGGGTTGCTGGCGCTGAAGACTAGAGATCATCCTACTTTAAAGTAGGATTTAAAAACTCAAATACAACTATCTGTACCCTTAGCTTCATAGGGAAAGAGTCTACTGGCTGTAAATGGTCACTGCAGGGACTACTGCAAAATCACTTAAAAGCACAAAAATCCTTAAAAGATTCTTTTTTAATCTTACTGTAGTTGTGATTTGCATTTCCCTAATAAATCCATTACATTTTCAAGGGATAGTCTTTTAATTGGTCCATTTACTGATCCGATGGTCCTACGCCATGAATTAAGTGCAACGTTGACCTTTTAAAGGCTTCCTGGTCCTTTAGGCATGGATTCCAGTCTTAAGAACATGGAGCCAGAAGACTGTGTGAGCCCGAAGCACCTGGGTTTGGTGGTTTCTGACTGGGCTGTTGACTGGGCAGATGAGAGTCTCTAGAGGACCTGCTGTCGTCCCGACTCCCCTCGTTGGCGTGCATTTTGGTTCCAGTGACTGAACTAGGGAAGCACCACATACCGTTTGTTTGTTTGTTTGTTTGTTTTTTAAGATTTTATTTAAAGAGAGCAGAAGGAGGGGGAGCAGCAGACAAGGTAGATGGAGAAGCAGGCTCCCCGCTGAGCAGAGAGCCGGATGCAGGACTCGGTCCCCGGATCCTGGGATCACGACCTGAGGCAAAGGCAGACACTTAACTGACCGAGCCACCCTAGTGCCCAGCACCACATAAATCTAGGGCAGATGCACTATTATGATAATTCAGAAATTTCTGGAAAATGGAGTTTGCTTTTCCCTTGAGCGCGTAGACAGTGCGTGGAGGAGGACAAGCAGTGGATTTGTCTTCACCATCCCACAGCTGCCCTTAGAAGATCTCCGTGGAGCTTCCTTTCCCCTGACTGACTGTCGCCGGGTCCCTGGAGTTTGTCCTGTGGCAGTCCTTCTCCTTGTGAAAGCGCAGTATGGCTTGGCTTCAAGGTAGTCAGGCACACGCTCACACGTTTGTGTATAGTTCTGTCTTTTTTTTTTTTTTAATTGTAAAATCGTTTGGCAAGTATACCATCTAGATGGAGATGGTTTGGTGTGTTTTAAGTTTAAGGCAATCTGAAAGGAATACAGAATTATCAGTAGCTCTTCAGTGCTTATAAGTCCCAGTTTCTTTCCTGTAGTTATATGCAAAGTGATATGTGTACATAGAACCATTTGTGACTTACTTGAATAACGTGTTATTTTTCAGTGCAGGAATGTTTTCAGTAGATAAATACAGATAAGGATATTGTTTACATTGTGTTAACCTTCTCCCTCTTAAAAAATTTTGGAGGGAAAACATAAAGGAATGTGAGCTTGGCAATTTTAGCATAGTGCATGGGTCAGTGAATGGTCACTGAGTAAATATACCCATATAATCACAATCCAGGTGGAGAAACAGACTCTATGTTTAAAAAAAAAAAAAAAAGTGGTTTTTTTTTTTTTTGTTTGTTTTTGTTTTTTAATCTGAAAGCACATGAGCTAGTGGGGGGCAGAGGCATAGGGAGAAGCAGGGAGCCTGATGTGGGACTTGATCCCAGGACCCTGAGATCATGACCTGAGCTGAAGGTGACGCCTAACCGACTGAGCCACCCGGGCACCCTGAGAAACAGACCCCTAACAGCATTCCAGAATGTACCCTCATCCCAGAGAGGAGAATCCCTCCTTGTCCTCACTTCTCTGGTCTTAGAACTTCTCTGATCAGCCGTGTTTGAACTTTTTGTGTTTAGTTATCATGTATTATTTTCTGAGTGGCTTTCTGTTACATTTAGGTAGTTCATTCAGTGTCACTGTTACATAGTTGTTACTCTGTTTCCTGGTATGACTAAACCATGGTACTTGTATCCAGTCTGACCATAGTGGACGAAGTGGATGTCGGCTGACTTCCAGTTCCAGGCTATTACAAATACCACGGTGGTGAAATTCTTTTTTAAATTTTATTTAAGATTTGTTTATTTTACAGTGGGAGAGTATGTGTGTTGGGGGGTAAGGGCAGAAGGCAGAAGGAGAGAGAGTCTTAAGCAGAACTCTGTGCTGAGCGCAGAGCCCCAAAGCAGGGCTGGATCTCGTGACCCTGAGATCACAACCTGAGCTGAAACCAAGAGTCAGATGCTTAACCTGACTCAGCCACCTGAGCACCCCCAGATCCTTGAAATTCTTGAACGTATCTTGTGGTGACCACGTGCATGATTTCTGTTGGGTGTGTATACCCAGCAGTAGAACGTTCATCTTTAACATAAATTACAAACCGCCGTTGAAAGCAGTGTACAGTTTAGGCTTAAGTTAGCAGAGCGTATCAGTGCCTCTGGCTTGTTCCTTGCTTGGACTTGGTCTTGTCTTTTCATTTCTACAGCCCTAATGATACTGCTTTAACAGGAAGTTTTAAATTGTAATGCAGTCCTATTTAGCAGGTTACTGTTGGTGGGTTTCCATATAAGAAGCTTTCTCCATTTCAAGGTCATGAAAAAGTATGCCACACTTCCCTTAGAAGCTTATGTGTCTATATAATCTCTTGGGAATCAGTGTTGCTGTGTGTTGTACTGGTTGTCTGATTGTCTTCTCCCCGGCTGGGTGTCTGGTTGACTCGGCACTGTTTCTGGAGAGCCTCCCTCAAACCCAGGGCTCTGCAGGGCCTTCTTCGTCATGGGCGTTTAGTGCCCATGGATGCATCAGTGCCTTCTTGGGTTCTCTGTTCCTTTCCGTGAATTTATGACCCTTTGTCACCAAATCCTTATTTGACACAGTCTTAATTGCTGTAGCTGTACAATAAATTTTGATATATGGTATCAGATCTTCCAATTATATTTTATTCATTATGTCTTGTTACTTACTTGTTTATATTATGGGACATTTACATTTCCATATAAATATTCTTTTTTTTTAAGATTTTATTTATTTATTTGACAGAGATACAAGTAGGCAGAGAGGCAGGCAGAGAGAGAGGAGGAAGCAGGCTCCCCGCTGAGCAGAGAGCCCGATGCGGGGCTCGATCCCAGGACCCTGAGATCATGACCTGAGCCGGAGGCAGAGGCTTAACCCACTGAGCCACCCAGGCGCCCCTCCATATAAATATTTTTGACTATTTATATTTCCATATAAATTTCAGAACCCTTTTGTTACTTTACACACAAAACTCTACTAGAATATTTATTGGGTTTGCACTGAATTTTAAATCAATTTGGGAAAGAACATTTTTTATAATATTAATCTTCTAATCTGTAAATATGTGGTATTTTCCCATTATTTAAGTCATTTTTACTTGAATGTTTTGTGGCTTTCTGGATAGAAATCTTGTATATCTTTTGTTAGATTTATTCCTAGATCTGACTTCTTTGGATGGTATTGTAAATGATGTATTTTTAAAAGTTTTATTTATTTATTTGGGGGAGATAGGAGCAGAGGAAATCTTTTTTTTTTTTTTTAAACTTTATTTTTTCAGTGTTCCAAGATTCACTGTTTATGCATCACGCCCAGGACTCCGTGCCATCCGTGCCCTCCTCAGTACCCACCACCAGGCTCCCCCAACCTCCCACCCCCGCTCCTCTCCCCTCCCAAACCCTCAGTTTGTCTCTCAGAGTCCACAGTCTCTCGTGGTTCGTCTTCCTCTCCTTCTCCCCATGTCATGGAGAAGGAGAGAGTCTTAAGCCGACTCTCTACTGAGTATGGAGCCTGGTATCAGACTTGAAGTCAGGACCTTGAAATCACAACCTGAGCCAAAGCCAAGAGTCTGACTCTTAACCGACTCTGCCATCCAAGCAGCTCTGCAAATTGTATCTTAACTTTTTTCATTTATTCATTGTTACTAGGGTTGACCAATGAAAGACAAAACTGCAACCTGCAAATTAAAATATGTGCATTTATCTGGAATCACAAGGATCGCCAACTGAGAGATGGAGTTGACCAGTCGGTGTGGTGCTCCAGAGAGATAAAGTTGGTTAGAGTTCTTAAAGAGGAAAGCGGGAATTTATAGAAGTTGTTTTAAATGAAATGAGGTTGGTGCTGGTGTGGCTGCAGTTTAACTAATCTAAACCTGATTGGTTGCTAGGGCTACTGCTAGTCAGGAAGTGCATTTATGCCCAATCTTTTTTTTTTTTTTTTAGGATTTCTTTATTTTTAGAGGGAGAGCGCGTGTGCATGCAGGGAGAGGAGCAGAGGGAGAGAGACGGACTCTCAGCAGACTCCCCGCTGAATATGGAGCCTGTCACTGGCCTTGATCTCAGGACCCCAAGATCATGACCTGAGCCAAGATCGAGAGTCGGTGCTCAGCTGACTGAGCCACCAGGCTGTCCTCACTGATGTCCGTTCTAACATGCAACACATGCCTTGGCAATGTGTTCTGAGATTTAGAGACAGGAGAAGGGCATGAACCCCACCTCCTCTCCGATCTCCTGATATTATCAAAGACATTTATTAATTTAATAATTAACCTGTAGATTTTTTGGGGGTTTCTCTATAGATAGAAGCAGCTCATCTCCGAATGACAGTTGTAATCACTCTTTTCCAGTCTCTATATATCTTATTTCTTGTCGTGTTGCTCTGACGAGGTCTCCAGTATGATGTTGAATGCTAGTGGTGAGTCTGGGTATCTTAACTCTTTCTCATTTGTGGGAAAAGTTTTAATCATCAGTCTAAGCTTTTTTAATTGATAAAGACTTGTTCAGGTTGTCTGTTTCTCCTTGTGTCTGTTTTGGTAGTCATGTGTAGTTTAACCACGAGATTAGCAGGCTTATTGTTTCAGATAATCAGCTTTTCCTTAGAGTAAGTCTCTCTCGTATGTTTGTTGTGTGGTTCATTAATTCTGTTCTGCATATGTGTGTGTGGTGTGTGTGTGTGTGATTTTCTTCCACTTTTTTGGTTTTTTATTTTAGATTTTCTCAAGATGGGTGCTTTTTAGATTATTGCTTTTTAGTGCCCCTCCCTCCCATTATACATGCAGTTAGGCTATAAATTTCAGGTACATCATAAAACTTTTGATGATTAGTATTCATTCCTTACATTATATTTTCATATTTTTGTTGTATTTCTTGATTTTTATTGTGACTTTTTCAGTTATTTAAAAGTATGTTTTTTATACACCACATCTTCTTGATCCATTCATCTGTGGATGGACATCTAGGTTCTCTCCATAGTTTGGCTATTGTGGACATTGCTGCTATAAACATTCGGGTGCACGTGCCCCTTCAGATCACTACGTTTGTATCTTTAGGGTAAATACCCAGTAGTGCCATTGCTGGGTCATAGGGAAGGAAGAAAATGAAACAAGATGGGATCGGGAGGGAGACAACCCATAAGAGACTCTTAATCTCACAAAACAAACTGAGGGTTGCTGAGGGCTGGGGTACAGAGAGGGTGATGGACACTGGGGAGGGTGAGTGCTGGGAAGTGTGTAAGCCTGACGATTCACAGACCTGTGCCCCGGGACTGATGATACATTGTATCTTAATAAAAATAATTAGAAATGGAAAAAATATGTTTTTTAGCTTCCAAAAACATAGGAACTTTTGTGTTGTCTTTTGTTGCTGGTTTTCTTCCGTTCTTCTGCGGGCAGAGAGCAAACTCGTAATCCGTCCTTCGGAATTGAGGATTGCTGTCCCTGGATGTGATCCGTTTTGTGAACGTTCTGTGGGTGTGAGCGGAGTGTGCGGCGTTGGGCACTTGGTGACTGCAGAGGTTTATACAGATTAGGTCTGGTTTGTTAAGTGTTTTTGTACAGTTTCTCTGTCAGTTGTGAGAGACATGTTAGAATGTTGTGATTGGATTTGTCAGTTTTTCGTAGTCGACTGTTTTGCTTTATATGTTTTGACATTATGTTAAGTACATGAACCTTAGAATATTTTCTAAATAAGTTCAATTTTTTTTATTAAAGTAAAATGACCCTCTTTTTTCTTAGTTATTACACTCTTCTGAGCTTGCCTTTTTTTTTTTTTTTAAAGATTTTGTTTATTAGAGAGAAAGAGAGGGGGCACAAGCAGGAGGAGAGGCAGGCGGAGGGAGAAGCAGCTTCCTGTGGAGCGGGGGGCCCAGTGCAGGACTCAGTCCCGGGACCCGAGAGCATGACCTGAGCCGAAGGCAGACGCTTAACCACTGAGCCACCTGGACTCCCCAGCTTTCTTTTTAATAATATTTCTACAAGGTACTTTTTCCTTTTATTCTTTTCTTTACAAACTTTTTGTGTCCTTATATTTAAGATTTGTCTTTTGAGAGCAGCATATAGCTGAGTTTTTGTTCTAAATCCAGGCTCAAAATTCTCTTATTGAAGCTCCTCTGTTTAGATTAGTGTAATCACCGGCGTGTTTGGGTTTCAATCTGTCATCACGATCCCTCGTATCCGTCTTGCTCCCCTTTTTCCTTCTTGTTTGTTGTTATTGGGAGTGCAGTTACTGAAGTATTTTATATTCTTGTCTCCCCATCTAATAGCTTGGTATTTATGTATTCTCTTACTACCCTTTAAACACTCTAGGAACAGGAACTTCTGTCCTTGATGTATCAAGGTTTAATAGAAGTTATTTTTCCCACATAATGCAAGGAACTTAAATGTTTCAATTCCGTGTGTACTTCAGATCTAGAAGACGTTGTTGTGTAGAACACTCAGCATTTACTTAGGTTTCCCGCACCTGCCCCTTCTCAGTGCTGTGCGTCTGTCCTCACAATCTGAGTTTGCGTCTGGGGTTCTTCTCCGTCTGCCCGAGGAGCCTCTCCACGGTCTGTGTTACGGTGCTGCTGTGATGAAGTCTTGCTTTATATAAACTTATTTAACTCTCATTTTTGCAAGCATAGAGTTTTTGATGGGCAGCTATTTTGAGAACTTTGTAGACATTATTTCCTTATCTTTTGGCCTCCGTTGTTTTAACAAGTCCACGTGAAGTCACATTACTGCTCCTTTGAAGGTACTGCGGCTTGCCCTCGATGACTTTAACCTTCCCTTTTATCTTTGGCTTCCGGCGGTTTTACTGTGAAATCCCCGGTCGTTATCTGGTCACTTGGTTTTGTTTTCTGGGAATAGCTCTTCATTCTGAGGCTGAATTTCTTTGTCAGCCGTGGAGGATGACCAGCCGCTCTCTCTTTGAAAGTCCGTCCCTCTCCCATCTTCCTCTGCTCTGCTCTTCGGGTCGCAGTGAGACGCGCTCGCCCTTACCGCGTCCGTGTGCGCCGTGCGCGCCCGTGCCCGGGCCTGTCCGAGCTCTCTCCGGCTGCTTCCTTCTGAGAATAGTCCTCCTGCCCTCGAAGTCTCTCTTCAAACATGTGTGAGGTCTGAGGCTGACCCATTCACGGAGCGCTCTGGCTGCAGGGCTTCTGCGGTTCTGTGCTTACCATCTAGGTTCCTTTCGTTTCATGTTCTTTGCTGACGTTACGAATCTTTTAATTTCTTAGGCATCTGGGCCATTGTTCTCGCAAAGCCTGTGTCTGATAACGCACCCTCTCGACTTCTTGGAGTGTCTGTCTCTGTTCTCTTTTACTCTTCTTGCCGTTTGTCATACCGTCTTCCTCTTTCTGGGTTTGGTTACTTTTGCGTGTGTTCTAGATACTGTAGAGAAAAATCGCAGGAGTGAGGTGAAATTTAGGGTGATGTCATCTGAAGAGGGTTTCTGTTTGCTTCCGGCAGACAGCCAGGGGCCCCAGTGGTCCTGGATGACGTTAATCTCGTCGGCAGTTGGGACGATTCGAGGTCTGAGAAAGAGGTAGTTAATTTTGTAGCTCGTGTGCTCCTTTCATTTTTTGCTATTATTTTATATGTGAAGATTGAATTCTTTGTAGTTTTCTTACTCTTAGGATGCAGCCTTTTGGTGTTCAGATTTGCAGTTTGAGGGATTACAGTACCCTCCTCCCGCACTAGGCATTCAGTCCGGTTGTGATCGTCTCGGCCTGGATCTTTTGAAAGCTTTGCTCGTGTTCTTAGCTGCTCCTACAGATTTGCCAGGTTGCCTGTATAGGAGAAATGTGACTTACCTCTTTGCTTTTTGTTTTCCTTGATCTTAAGTCTTGCAAATTTTCAGTGTTTGTTCTTTGGTGCCTTTCAGATTTTTTCTTTTCAGTTCAGGTTTTCAGGTTCTCACAGGCAGGTACTTTGCTATTAAAAGAATGTAGTGTTCTGTTTAGTAATTTTTATTCCAGATTTCTAACAGTTAATGAACATGTATACCCGAGTGGTCATACACAACTCAATTTTATTTAAAGTGTAGTAGTTACGTGTCCATTTTTTGTAAAGGAGAGTTAGAATTACTAAGAGATCTTCATGTATCTCAATTTTTCATAGCTTTCCTTTTCCTAACTTTCAAATATTGTTAACAAAAACATGGCTGTAGCTCATCATTTTTATAATTTTAGGGTAAATACTATCTTTGGTTCACTGCAGACACATTCAGAGACTGGTCAAAGTCAAGATAAGTCTTTTGAAGGTAATTCAGATTCCTAAAAAAAACTTCACTGTATCATTTTTTTCATTTTTCTTCACAGCTTATTTCTGATATGTCTATTTTATTATGATTAATTTTTTTAAAAAAATGAAATGGTGTTAAAACCAGTGTCTTGGTCTGTTTGGGCTTCTGCAACAAAAATACCACAGACTGGGTCATTTCTGAAGAACAGACATTTATTTCTTACAGTTCTGGGTGCCAGCGGGGTTGCGTGAGGGGCTTCCAACCAGGTGGTCCGCTGACGTCACCTGTCTTACACGGTGGAAGGGGCTAGGGAATATCTCTGGGGCCACTTTTGTAATCTAATCCCACTCATGAAGGCTCCACCTAATGACCTAATCAGATTTTGACAAAATACTTTTAAGATAAAAAACTGCCAGAAAATTAGGACTTGTAGGACCTTCCTCAACATGATAGAAGGCATTTATGAAAACCCAAGCTAATACTGTAGACAGTGTGAAAGACTGAAACCCTCCCCCTAAGATCAGGAGCAGGACAGATGCCCACTTTGATTACTGCTACTTAACATAGTGCGGGAAGTTCTGCCCAGAGGAGTCCGACAACTAAACGAAATATAAGGCGTTGAAATTGGAAAAGGAACATTGAAACTATGTTTGAAGATGACATGATCAGGTATTTAGAAATTCAAAAGGATCCACAAGAAAATCATCAGAACTAATAAACAAATTTGGCAAAGATATAGGGTAATCAGTTGTGTTTCCATAACACCAGTGGTGAACAGTCAGCAAAGCCAGCTGAGGAAACAGTTCCAGTCACATTAGCATGTGGAGGAACAACATACTTGGGAGCAAACTTGACTATGCAGGTTAAAGACTTAGACACTATAAGTTTATAAAACTTGCAGAAGGAAGTTAAGACCAGAATAAATGGAAAGACATCTCGGACTCATGGATGGTAGGACGATACTACCCAAAGCAATAGGGTTCAGGACTCTCCCCCTGAAAATTCCAGTGGTCTCGCCACCCGTGTCCCCCTGCCTGCGCCAGAAATGAAAAACTGATCTTGAAATTCATGCGGAATTGGAGAGTGCCCGGGTAGCCAAAGTAGTTTTGTAAAAGAAAACAAAGTGGAAGACACACAGTCCCCTGTCTCAGAATTTGCTTCAGAACTGCAGAGATCAGAGCAGTGTGGAACTGATGTAAGGACCGACACGGGATTTAGAATCTGGAAGCTTCCGAGATCAGACGAGATCGGGCGCGTTCAGGGTGGTATGGCCGTAGACTAGAATCTGGAAGCAAGTGCAGACCTCTTTGGCTCGTTGACTTTTTAATTCCAGCATAATGAGCGCGCACCGTTAACGAAGGGCCAGGTGCGCGGCCTGGCGTCGCCCCTCCATCCGTCACGCCGGGCTCACGCGGAGGGTGCGCGGTGTCCTCCGTGTCCCGCGCCCACCTCCACTCTGGGAACCGTCCGTCTGTTCTCTAGACTTGAGAGTCTGTTCCTGGGTTTCTCTTTTTTCCTTCACTCTTTTGTTTTTTCAGTTCCACATAGGAGTGAAGTCGTGCTTTGTCCTTCTCTGACTGACTTATTTTGCTTAATATATTCAAGTTCCATCCATGTGACTGCAAATGTCGGTATCTCATTCTTCTTCAGGGCTGAATAATATTCTGTGTGTGTGTGTGTGTGTGTGTGTGTGTGTGTCACACCCAGCTCTTTGTCCATTTATCAGTTGGGGGCAGTTGGGCTGCTTCCGTAATTGGACTGTTGTAAACCGCGCTGCTGTAAACCCCGGGGTACTTGGATCCCTTTGAAGTAGTGTTTTTTGTCTTTTTAGGTAAATAGTAGTGCAGTTGCTAGATTTCAGATTGGTTCTGTTTACAACTTTCTGAGGATCCTCTATACTGTTCTCCACAGTTTGGTCAGTTGATTTTTGACCATGATGCCGAGCCCGTTCAGTTGGGAAAGCAAAGTCTCTTCAGAAGATGGTGCTGGGATGACTGGTTCGCGCACATGACAGATCGAGTTTGGACTCCTTCCTTACACCATAGACAAAATTCCAGAGTGGGTCAGTGACCTAAATAGAATTAAAACCACAAGGCTCCTAGGAAAAAAAATAAGGATTAATTCTATGACCTTCGATTTGCTTTGAAGTCTTAGGTATGACACCATAGTAGGAACGATGAAAGAAAAACTGTATCTGTAATACTTTATCAAAACGAAAAACTTTTCTTAGAGATTATTTATTTATTTGAGAGCACAAGCAGGGGAAGTGGCAGGTAGGGGAGAAGCAGGCTCCCCGCTGAGCTATGAGCCCAGGGCAGGACTCGATCCCAGGACCTTGGGATCCTGACGCCGGCCAAAGGCAGACACTGAATGGACGGAACCACCCAGTGCCAAAACGAAAAGCTTGTGTGCGTCACAATCACAGGACATTATCAAAGTGGAAAGAACTTACAAAATGGGAGAAAAGGTTTGTAAAACATGTAAATTAAAGTGTTATTTAGAATATGGAAAGAACTCCCAGCTCGCCAAGAAGGTAAATACCAGGAAAAGTGAGCCAGGGCTGCAGTAGACGTTCCCCAAGGAAGATAAATGGTGAACACACACGAGAAGACGCTCATTGTCGTCAGGCAAGTGCAGATCCAAACCACAATGAAATGCGACGTCACCCTGCTAAGAGGGCTGTAAAATGAAGCAGTAGACAGCAGGTGTCGGCCGGGATACGGAGAAATTAGAACTTGCACACGTTCCTGGTGTGCTGGGAAGGGGTATAGCCGGTGTCGAAGACCGTGGGGTGATTTCTGGAAAGGGTCAATGTGGAGTTACTGCGCGGTCCAGCAACTCCCCTTCTGGGTGTTCACCCGAAGACCTGAAAGCAAGACCTGGGCAGATGCTGTGTTTTTTGCGATTACTCACGGCCTCTAAAGAGTAGAAGCACCCAAGTGTTCATCAGCGTATACGTGCGCCACTGAACTGTACACGTAGAGATGGTTCAAACGGCAGGTTTTATGTTCCTGCGCCCTACTATAAAAAATTAATATTCTGTATAAAAAACACTGAATTACACACTTTTAGTGATGAAACATACATCAATTACATCTCAGTAAATGTGTTAAGGGGCGGGGCGCCTGGGTGGCTCAGTCATTAAGTGTCTGCCTTTGGCTCGGGTCACGATCCCAGGGTCCTGGGATCGAGTCTGCATTGTTCTTGCTGCTCAGCGGGAGCCTGCTTCTCCCTCTCCCACTCCCCTGCTTCTGTTCCCTCTGCCGCTGTGTCTGTGTCAAAAAAATTAAATAAAATCTTAAAAAACAAAGTGTTAAACGGTCAAACATTATTTCCTCATGTACATTTTGTTTTTTAAGCTAGTGTTTGGTCAAATCCAGAAGCCAGGAAAGGTCTTGCTTTGCTAGTATAGCTTATAAAACAATTGACTTCTGCTTGTCGTTATCAGGAATCTTGATCAGTGTTCTACATGCTGTTATTTTCTGCCGTTGAACTAGTGTAATTTGCTTTAAATAAGGTCCGTCTCAGAGCAGAAGTGCTGTGTTTCTCAAGTTCTCCGTGTTCTGTACTCACTGCATCTGGCAGTGGGACAGCAGCTGTGGCTCTGAGGGTTTAGGGAACACTGTTCTGTAGTGCCGAGACTTAGTAGCCAACCAGTCACTGTCATAGACTAGACCAGCTTCATTTCTCCTTTTATTTTTGTTTTTTAATCTCAAGGCTCATTCAGGAATGTATCCAGTCCATAAGTGCGTGTTGTACACTTCATGATACAAGTCGTTAAGGGCATCAAGCTTGAAATACGGCCTGCTTTTGAGAAACCTGTTGGGTGATGCGTATAAAATAAGTCTATGTCAGTAGCAGCATGGCCTTAGTTGTAACTGTAGACTTTATATATGCAGGTTGTTATAATAGAAGCTGAATGTAACCTAATTGTAACTTGAACGTGATTATGGCTAATAAGCAAATCAGAGTAAATGAATATCTTTTGTGAGATACTAACCAAACCCAGAACATCAAGCACACGGAGGCTAGTATAGATTGGGACCTGGCGGTTAGAAGTGCGTCGCATTTCATTAGGAAGGAAGAACTCTCTCAGTAAGCCCTGTTGGGACAGTTGATCCCTCTCTGGAATGCCCTTCTCTCTTGTCAGCTTCTGTCATACTGAACAGGTAACTCCACAGTTTCCATGTGGGCGTGTCAGAGGCTTGGAGTTTGCCGCTCCGTCCTAATAACAAGTGAAAAGCAGAACTGAAAACCAACGGATGTACTGCGACTTAGGAAGGCAGTGAAGCCACAGGACAAAAGCAGGAGAGACACGAAAACAGAACTACTGGAGTGAAAACTCTCCCACAGAAACAGCTGCAGGAACCAGAGCTAAGAAAACCTGAATGTGACCGATGAACTTCCACAGACTCAGGGTGGCGAAGCCTGAGTCAAAATCTAGGGAGACCCATTCCTCGAGGTCCCCCACGCTTTGGTTAGACTTTGAAAAGATCAATAAAACCAGTCAGTCTCTTGACAAGCCAACTTAACAGATACAAATAACGAATATTAGAAGTGAAAAATGAGGGCGCCTGGGTGGCTCAGTGGGTTAAGCCTCTGCCTTCGGCTCAGGTCATGATCGCAGGGTCCTGGGATCGAGCCCTGCATCGGGCTCTCTGCTTGGCGGGGAGCCTGCTTCCTCCTCTCTCTCTCTCTCTGCCTGCCTCTCTGCCTACTTGTGATCTCTGTCTGTCAAATAAATAAATAAAATCTTTAAAAAAAAAAAAAAGAAGTAAAAAATGAGCAGGAAAAGGCGGAGGGGGAAGAGGAGCTATCAGTTCTGGTCCTCTAGGCTGTGAAAGGATAATAAAGGAATGTTACAAACATCCCTGAACCCACAGACTTGACAACTGAGATGAAATGGATCCATTCCTTGAAAGACATGATCTGGCAAAACTTCTGCAAGAAGAAATAGTTTGTGTAGGCCTGTGTATCAGTAATTAATGAATTATTGATATATTACTGATACCTATGTATCAGTAATTAATAAATTACTGATATGAATCAGTAATTAATAAAACTTCAAGAACAGAAAGCACCAGGCCCAGATGGGTTCACTGGTGAATTTGCCCAGACATTTATGGAAAAATTTATACTTATTCTCCACAGTCTTTTAGAAGGTAGAAGCAGAAGGCTTACTCTTCTGTGAAGCCAGCAATACCCTAATACCAAACCAGACAAAGACATTACAAGAAAAGAGATGGCCAGTATCTCTCATGTACATAAATGTAAAAATCGCCACCAAAATATTAGCAAATCGAATCTGACATTGTATAAAAAGTATTATGCCCCATAACTAAGTGGGGTTTGTCTCAGGTATGCATGGTTGCTTCCATATTGGAAATCAGTCGGTGTAATCCATCATACCAACAGGATAAAGATCTGTCATGTCATTAAAAGATGGAGACAAAAATTTTGGCAAAACCCAACACCCATTCATAATAAAAACCAGCAAACTAGGAATAGAGAGGAGTTTCCTCAGCATGATACAGTCTACTTGTCAAGACCCTGTACTAACAGCATCATACTCAATGATGTTTCCTGCTCAGATTGGGAACAAAGCAAGGATGTCTCCTCCTACCGTCCCTTTCAACATTGGACGGGAAGTCCTAGGTAAAGCAGTAAGACGAGAAAAGGAAATAAAAGTATACAGATTTGGAAGAGAGAAATAAAACCATCTTCATTTACAGATGACATGATTACACAGAAAATCTGAAAGAATTGACCTGAAACTAATACGCGATTATAGCAAGGTCATATGACAAGAACATTAATATATAAAAGCCTATCACTTTCCTATGTACCAGCAACAAACCAGTTGAATTTAAAGTTATAAACACATTATATTTGGGGCGCCTGGGTGGCTCAGTGGGTTAAGCCTCTGCCTTCGGCTCAGGTCATGATCGCAGGGTCCTGGGATCGAGTCCCGCATCGGGCTCTCTGCTCGGCGGGGAGCCTGCTTCCTCCCCTCTCTCTCTCTGCCTGCCTCTCTGCCTACTTGTGATCTCTCTCCGTCTATCAAATAAATAGATAAAAATCTAAACACACACACACACACACACACACATTATATTTGCATTATCACCCCCCAAATGGAATGCTTAAGTATAAATCTGACAAAATATTTATAAAGTCCATATGAGGAAAACAGCAAAATACTGATGAAGTGAATGGAGAGGGAAGCCTGGTTCATGGATAGGAAGACTTAATATTCGCAACATGTCAGTTCTTCCCAATTTGATCTATAGATTCCATGCTGTCGCAGTAAAAATCCCAGGAAGTCATATTTTGGGTATCAACAAAGTGATTCTACATAAATGTGGAGGGACAAGAGATCCAGAATAGCTAATACAATCTTGAAGGAGAAGAACAAATGTAGAGATTTCAAGACGTACTATAAAGCTATGTTCATTAGGATAGGGTTAGTGGTAAAGTAGCAGACAAATGGATCAGGAGAGCAGAGGGAAGAGCCTGGAAGTCGACCCACGTAAACATAGCCGATGATCTTTGATAAAGGAGGAAGAGAGGTATCACGGAGCAGATGACAGGTCTTCCTCGAATGGTGCTGGGACAACTGTGCCTCCACATGCAGGAAAATGGATCTAGATGCAGACTTATTCACTTCACCATAGTTACCTCAAAACAGATCATGGGCCTAAAATGTAAAATGCAAAACTGCGAAACTTCTGGAAAATAATGTAAGAGACAACCTACCTGTCCTTGAGTATGGCGGTGATTTTTTGGATGCAACAGAAAGACAAAGCCCTGGAAAGTAACAACTGATCAGCTGGACTTGACTCAAATTAAACCCGTTCGCTCCGTGAAGGATGATGTGAGGACAGCGGCGGGACGAGCCACATCCTGGGAGAACGTTTATAAAAGACGCCTCTGACGAAGGCTGTCATGCAAAACGGGCGCCTCTTGAAACGCTAAGAAAACGGACCTGATTAAACAGCGAACGACACATTAGAACCGACAGCTCTCTGGGGACGACGCCCAGGTGGAAGGCGAGTGTGAAGAGATGCTCTGTGCTGTGTCCTTGGAGAAGCGCAGCGTGGAGCCGCGCCCGTGCACCAGCACACGCCTGTGCACCAGCACGCGCCTGTGCACCACCACGCGCCTGTGCACCACCACGCGCCTGTGCACCAGCACTCGCCTGCACGACGATGGCTGGCCCGAACACGGGGGCAGGAGGAGCTCAGTGCCCGCGGGGTGCCGGATGGAGCCGCCACTCCGGGGACACATTTCTCACTAACCCGCACATTCTGTTACTGTAGGACCCAGCTGTTCACTGCTTGTTGGTTAGCAAAGGAAACGTACGTGTAGAAGCCTGTGCGGGGTCGTTGGGAGCAGCTTTATGCATAACCGCCAAAACCTGGGTGCAACCAAGGCGTCTAATAGTCAGTGAATGGGAAGTAATCGATGTTATGTCCACACACAGGAACGTATTCAGCACTAAAAAGAAATGAGCTCTCACACTGTGAAAAGACACAGAGGAAATCTTAAATGCCTATTCCTAAGTGAAAAGAGCCACTCCGAAAAGGCCACAGGCATCTCGTGTGGTTCCAACTGCAGGGCATTCTGGAAAAGGCAAAATGATGGCGGCAGTAAAGAAACCCGCAGTTGCTGAGGCGCCTGGTGGCTCAGTGGGTTAATGCCTCTGCCTTCAGCTCAGGTTGTGATCTCGGGGTCCTGGGATCGAGTCCCGCATCCGGTTCTCTGCTCAGCAGGGAGCCTGCTTCCTCCTCTCTCTCTGCCGGCCTCTCTGCCTACTTGGATCTCTGTTTGTCAAATAAATAAATAAAATCTTTAAAAAAAGAAAAGAAAGAAACCCGCAGTTGCTGATGTCTGGGGGCGTGGAGGGATGAGAGGTGGGACACGGGACTTTGAGGACAGGGAAGTTACTCTGTGTGCTCCTTGGATGGTGCATACTCGTCCTGATGCGTGTGTGAAACCCATAGAGTTTACGGTAGCGGGAGTGAACCAACCGTAAGGGATCTGTGGTCTTTGGGGGAAAATCGTGGTGTGTCAGTGCGGGTTTGCTGATGGTAACAGCTGTGATTTCTGGTTTGGGGTGTTCATAACAGGGCAGGTGGCAGATATGTGCGGACATGGGACACTTGGTATCTCCTGCTGGATTTTGCTGTGAACGGAAAGCTGCTCTGCAAAACAAAGCTGGTTAGTGTTACTACTTCTTAAATGGTTATTCTCAGATGGGTTAAGAAGTCAATATTAAAAATAAATAGGTGTCTCCATCAGAAAGGACGAATCCCCAACTTTTGTAGCAACATGGACGGGACTGGAGGAGATGATGCTGAGTGACATAAGTCAAGGAGAGAGAGTCAGTTATCATATGGTTTCACTTATTTGTGGAGCATAACACATAGCATGGAGGACATGGGGAGTTAGAGAGGAGAAGGGAGTTGGGGGAAATTGGAAGGGGAGGTGAACCATGAGAGACTATGGACTCTGAGAAACAATCTGAGGGGTTTGAATTGGCGGGTGGGTGGGAGGTCGGGGAACCAGGTGGTGGGTATTATAGAGGGCACGGATTGCATGGAGCACTGGGTGTGGTGCAAAAACAAGGAATACTGTTACGCTGAAAAGAAATTTTTAAAAAAGTAATTTAAAAAATTTAAAAATAGGAAAATATACTTGAATATTTTTCTGACCTGAATGTGGAAGGACTTCCCATCAGAAAAGTTATCATAAAAGAATACATAGTCAGCTATATTTCTGTATAATGTCATTTAATGTTTACTAAAAGACAAAAGTATTTTAAGAATAATCTTAATATATAAAGATGTTAATATATACATGGAAAAGTGGTTTGAATAGACTGTCAATAAAAGTAACTTAAAATTACAAGTAAAGTAAAAAATTTTTTAAAAATTACGGGTAGACTTGAGCGCCTGGGTGGCTCAGTCAGTTAAGCATCTGCCTTCAACTCAGGTCATGTTCCTGGGGTCCTGAGATCGAGTCCTGCATCGGGCTCCCTGCTCAGCGGGATGTCTGCTGCTTCCCTGCTCCTCCTGCTTATGCTCACTGTCAAATAAATAAATAAAAATCTTAAAAAATTACAAGCAGAATTTGGAAAAATTTCAACTTAACCTAAGTTATAAAGAAATGATATTATACAATGAGATTAAATTTTAAATTCCATGTAATATTTGATGAAGTTACAAAATATACAAAACCTATTTGTTGGTATAATAATGAAACAAAACGTGAGCCCACCCCCCACCAGCAGAGACACCAGAACATGCTTGGTGCCGTGTGTCCTCCTGGGGGGTCCCCCGGGCACTTTCTTCTCTGCCTCCCACTGTTTTAATCTCCTTCCCGTCATGTTTATCACTTCCTCCAAGTATTGCAGTGTTTAATTTTGCTTAATTTTTAATTCCCTGATTTGATTTCTTTTATTTTTTCCTCCAGTTTGTAGTGTTTGCAGGATATGAAAGAAGATACGTAGGTGGAGGGCTTGGGTTAAGTCTGGGTTTGGAGGGGTGGACAGTGTCGGTGTCACCTGCGGGCTGGCCAGGATTCCGTGGACCCGCTCACCCCCCGTCAGGATGGCTACTGTCAAATCCCGGAAAATCACAAATACTGATGAAAGCGTGGAGAAATTAGAACCTTGTGCACCAGTGGCAGGAAGGTAAAATGGGGCACCTGCTGTGGGAAGAGACGGCAAGTCTTTAAGAAGTGAGCCCTGTCGGGGCGCCCGGGGGGCTCAGTGGGTTAAGCCTCTGCCTTCAGCTCAGGTCATGATCTCAGGGTCCTGGGATCAAGCCCCGCGTCAGGCTCTCTGCTCAGCGGGGAGACTGCTTCCTCCTCTCTCTCTGCCTGCCTCTCTGCCTACTTGTGATCTCTGTCTGTCAAATAAATAAAATCTTAAAAAAAAAAAAAAGTGATTCCTGTAACTGCGGGATCGTATGGTAACTGCCTCTGCGTGCTTCTGAAAGCGAGCATTCGAAGGCAGGTTTGCGTACACGTGGTGATAACAACATGCGGAAGCAACCCTGGTGTCCGTTGCAGATGGACGTTGGGCAGATACAGTCCATGCAGTGGGGGACCCTGAGGGCATGCTAGGGGAGACGTGTAGGGCACAGAAGGACAAGTACTGTGTGCTTCCCCCTGTGACAGGGACTTTGATTTGTCACAAAGGCGGAGCGGAGCGGCGGGCGCTGGGATGGGGACCCAGCGGTCACTGGGTGCGGAGATTCCATGTCACACGACCACGTGAGCTACGGGGAGGGACCGTGGGGACAGCCGCACAGCGGAGCGGATGTATTTCACGCCACTGAACTGTACACTTGATGGTGACGGCCGTCTATTGTACTTCGCCACAGTAAGAGAAATTGTGGAAAAATCAGTGGAAATTTTTTGGCTTTGTGTTTTCAGTTTTTAAACAATAACTCACTCGAGAATCACTTCCTGAAGGAGCTCCTCTTCCTAAAGGAGCCAAAAAAAGTTTGAGGACCGAGTTAAATCTCTCTCCAAGTCTTAGAGTTTTTGTTTTTGTTATTTTTAAAATGTCTTAATCTTTGCTGTAACACAAACGAAGGCTGCCTCTGGGGCCTCACTGTTCACACGACAGCTGGGATGTTGAATCCCATCACTTCGTGTCAGCTTACGCGTCCCTGACCGCGAGGCCACCTTGAAAGGAAGAATGTGGCCCGTCCCTTCCTAGATGAGGGGCCAGAGTCTGCTGAGGGATTTCTAACCGTTCGCGCCGGGTGCTGCCGCCTGAGAGGCCTGGAAGCCGGCGGCCGCTTGAACATCCGAGAGTCAGGTCATTGCGGGGTGGTTGGGAGCCGGTCGGAGGAGGAGCCGGGCGAGGCAGAGAACCGCTCGAGCGCGGGCTGCAGGGGCGTCTCGGGCCGACTGGGGTGCGGCGAGGGGTCGGGGTGGCAGCAGCGTCCGCGCTGGCAGGAGAGCTGCGGAGGGCGTGGGCTGGCGCGTCCGCGAAGGCCTGGGCGCAGAGGCCGCCTGTGCCACGGATCTGACGGACTCATTTTCTAGGATTTTCTTTTTATGGATAAACACCAAATTGCTGTCTTTTGATGTCTAAGCGCATTACTCGTATTTACCGGGCAGCGGAAGGACTCATGTTGACCGGCCCGGCGCTGTCCTCCGGAGCCTGGGACAGTGTCTGGCCTGTCACAGGCATGTCGAGCTGTGTCAGTGAGTGAATGGTTTTAGATTTCGTGAGAAGGGACATCTCCGTGGTGGCTTTTTAAAGCGATCTTGTCCTATTGGTGAGGCTCGGTTTGTTGCTTTATAACCCGTCTCCGGCCTCGCCGTGCTGCGCTTACTTGGGCTTGCATTCTCTGAAAGGCGCCCTTTGGGCCCCCGAGCATCTCGCTTAGATTTACGGGTCTGTGGGGACACGGTTCAGATTCGGGTAGATCTGAAAAGTCTTTGGCTTTAACCGTACATCTGTTTTCCTGAAGTTCGCATTACTTACTTCTTGAGTCTTGATTTTAACCATCTCTAGCCAGCTGGTGACGTCATTTCTAGAGTTTCTGTCCTTCGCGTTTCCTTGTTCTCTTGGTGGTTCTGTTATATAAATAGTCATATGTACTCTCTAGGTATTGTTTTAAAATGTTCGCTTTGCTTTCACATATTTTCTGTAGTTCTGAGTAAACTAATTGTACACGTCTGTACTTAGCACAGGCTGAGTGGCCCGTCTCCGAGACGTGGTCACTGCGCGACACTGACCGCCCGTTCCAGGCATCATAGCCCTGCTGAACGCGAGCATCTTGGCTTCAAACAGCCAAGTATCTTTTAAAGAAATTAAGGACATTCCTCTTAAATTTCCCCATATGCTTCCCATTCTGCGGTGTTCCGTAAGCAGGAAGTGGTGTCCCCGGGGTGTGGACTCCCCCGGGACGCATTTGGGCGGCTTCGCCCCCTTCCTGCCGTGCAGTTGGGGGTTCTCGTGCCTGTGAGACTCCGCTGCCAGCGCTAGGCTCTGTCCGGCGAGGACCGCGGGGCTTCCACGTGTAGCTCCTCCGAGCTGGAGCTCCGTGCCGGACCCGGAGCAGACGCGCGCTGTGTGTCAGAACGGAAGTGTGGTGGACATGGGGTTTCGGGGGCCAGGGGGGTCCTGCAGAACCTGGTGACTTGCACTACCGCCCTTCACTGTCAGACGTCACTCCGTGACCGGCCTGACCTTCTCCCCGAGGTCCGGCCGCCCGGACGGTGGCTCCGGAGCAGGTGCGCGACAGTGGGCGTCTCTGCGTTTGGAAGTCGCTTCTTTCCGACCACACGTTCGTCAGCTCCGTTGTAGTTGCTACGTTTAGTTCTGCGTCCAAGTCTGCACCGAACCCAGCTGATGGTCCTTAAGCTTCCTCAGACTTCGGGTGCTGGCTGTGTGTCTGCTCGCGCGCTCCGAGCAAACGCTGCACCTGGGACGGGCAGCGCGGGGGGGGGGGGGGGGGGGGCTTCGGCCCCGCGAGGGGCTCAGGGTGCCTTGCCAGGACGGCTCCTCGGAGAGGTGCCTTGTTCCACGGCTGCCGGCTGACCGGGCTCACGGGAAGAGCCTCTCGCTGAGCTCCGAGGCGGCTGCTGCTTCACTGGGTTTGTCAAAGGGAGAGTGAGCGTGGACTTGGCTGTGCAGGGAACCGGGAAGCGGAGACTTCTAGGGTCTGCCGGCCAGTCCGGGGACCCAGGAGGTGCAAGAATGAGTTTCCTTCACTCATTCTCCTGCTCTGAAACATAGGAAGGGGCAGGTCAGGGAGGTTTGGGGTTCCTCTCCCGCCCAAGGGCTGTCCACACGTGCCTGTCAGTGAGGGACCGGGTGCCTCAGCGTGCAAGGACAGTCCCTCTGTGCCCGGTGCGGGGGGTCCCCGTGCGCGGGAGCCTCTGCGGCAGCACGGCCCACCCGCCACCCAGGAGGCAGCCGCGGCCCTCGTAGACTTGACGCAGCTGGTGGCTCTTCTCCTCGTGTCGCTCAGAATATTGAAATTTGAACAAAATAGCGATACTGGTTCCACGTGCTGGAAAGAGCAGCTGCCCCAGCCCGAGCCCGGGAATGTTTCCGGTGATGTGGCCCCACGTCCTCCTCTGGGTCCCCAGCTCCCGGCCTTTCATGCCTCGGTCAGAAACAGAGTCTCGTTATTTGGAAAGAAAAAGAATGTTGTTTGCATTTGTCAGTATGTCTCCATAACCTTGAGATCCTCAATGTGGAGTCAAACTGGGAACCAGAGATGTGGGACGTGGAGCTCCATTCCTAGTGGCTGTCGGATTGCAGCCACACACAGCTAGAGTCGGACGTGAGGTTCTGCGTTCGGTTTTGGCTTTGGAATGAAACGGAAATGTACACGATTTTTGATTCGTTGGTGTGGGGTGACCACTTGTCCTTCTTGGGAAGATGTTTTTAACTCTTTGGCCTTAAAGTGGCATAAAGTGAATGACAATTTTTACAAAGTAGGTGGTAACGTAGACGGTAGAAACCGAAGTTGGACGCACTGTCCTGCATCAGCACCGACCCGCGCTCAGGAGGGCCGGGTCTTCTACGTGCACCGAAGGTGGTTCGTCTTGTAACCCTTGCTTTCTTTCCCCTTGTGTTCTCGTGTCCTGCAGTCACAGGAGTGAACAGGTCATGGCACGTCTAACAAAAAGGCGACAGGCGGATACAAAAGCCATCCAGCACCTCTGGGCAGCCATTGAGATTATACGGAACCAGAAGCAGATCGCCAACATTGACCGTATTACAAAGTAAGTACATTCAGGAAGAAATGTCCTCGTAAGGTTTCCTATAAGACTTTTTTGGGGGAAAGTGCCAAAATAACGTATTTTATTATGCTCATCAACACGTGACAAAATGGCACTTTTTGCCTTGTATGCTCTTGTCAGAAAAACAGAGACACAGATAGGCAGCTTGTGTTCAGATGTTTAATAAATACCAGTGTGTACGGTTTATCGTATCTTTTTAATAATTAAAGGTTTTTTATTAAAAAGGCTTTGCATTTGTTCCTCTGAGTATTCTTAAGGGAATAAAGCTAGATTCATCTCTTCATAAATGTTTGCATGATACTTTTTGGTAATTTAGATGGAATGTCTTTCTGCTTTGTACAGCTTCCTTAGATGCTGCCTATAAAAATAGGAAACAGGTGATTTATGAGCCCCTTTAATGAAATGCTTATTTTGTCCTTCTTAATAAGTAACACGTATTTTTGTCTCTGACCTGCATTCTGCTAAAGATCGTAAAGGCTGCTCACACGGGGCCGGACCGGAGGAGGGGGTTGCTGTGTGCAGCTCCGAGTCTGTATCGACCCTGTAGGCACTCGAGCTCCCCGTGTACACCTCCTGCCCTGCAGGCTGACAGAAGGGAGATACGTAGCACTTAGGGACAGTAGGAGTAAAATAAGGAGCACATGATAAGTCACATTAACATGTTTTTATGGAAAGCAAGTAACGTGAGGATATGTTACAAATACAAGTCATAGTGAGGTCATACCGGCCTGAAAACATTTCTTCCAAACTTCAAGAACAAGAAGCTGTCAGTATTTTTCTGTGGCTGCAGTTTTCTTTAAAATAAGCCACGGTTTGTGTATATTAAACTTACTTGTGGAAGAATGTGGAGGTCAGATGCTGCTCGTTGGATTTCATGTTTAACTTAGGGTCACTGACCGAAACAGGGCAGTGTGTCTCCCGCTCCCAGCGCTGTGGAGCTCCCTGCCCAGGGCACTCGCCGGTCCTCGCCGGGGCTGCGTGTGCACAGACGTCTGTCAGTGGGAGCCCACGCCCACGGGTATCCTGTCCCCTCTTCGTCAGCACAGGCTCAGCCACCGAGCCGGGCTTTTCTCCATGCCTGAGGGTCCGTAGATCTTAAGGTGGCAGGAAGAAATGTATTCACCCACCAGAAAATTAATGTCTTACCAGTGTTGTCTAGAGACGAAAAGGAATTAAGAAAACCAGAGGGTAAGTGTTGGCAGGAGTGACGGCCAGGATCTCTCCCTTCCCGAGTGCCGCTCCTGCCCGTTCTGGGCGCCCGCCACGGCGTCCATACGTGGTCCCAGCCTGCCTGTCCTCAGTTCCCCGCGTCGCCATCGGCCCCAGGAGGGGCTGTGTGCAGAGCCAGCTGGTCTGGGCCACGCTGGTGTCCTTGTCACTGGGCCGGAGCAGGTTGGGAGGAGTGCTCCCCCCACGATGGGCAGCCAGGAGTCTGGTCTGTATTCTGAACAGGTGAATTCTTCCCAAGTCTTTGGTTAACTTAGACCGAGACGCTCTGCTCCGTTATAGCCGAGCCTGAGCATCATCGTCATCGCATCGTTACACACGTGTGACGCTCCTGTTGGCGCAGCTGCAGTAGGGGAGGCACGTGTGCTCTCCAGGACCCCTTCTCTACCGCGCCTGGTGAGAATGAAGGCTCCGCGGCTTCCAGCACACCTGCCCTCTACCCTGTTGGGAAGCCTGGCAGACCCTGAACACGGCAGTCACTTCTGTGTGATGTTCAAGCTCTGCTTGGTTTGTTTCTCTCAAAAGTGCCTTTGAGGCTCCTTCAGGCTAGAGCTTCTCACTCATCCTCGTGGTGGTTTGCTTTGCACTTTATTGATTGAAGACGCGCGGTCGTCGGCTCTGGCTCGTGGCATCTGGCGGTGTATCTGTTCCTCTGCATTTCATGGGAGTGGATAGTTGCCCTCGGGACTTGGGTGGGGCGAGATGCGGTCCCAGGTGCCCTGTCCTCGAACCGAGAGGCTGTGATGCGGGTTCCTGGTGTGGGCAGCTTGGTAGCCTCGATGTGTACCAGCCGTGCCAGTACTTCATTAAGGATTGCCGGATTGTGGTCATCTCAGTTCATCTTTCTGTCGTAAACTGGAATGCTTCTCTGAGGACCCAGATTTGCCGTCACGTGCTCTTGGGCAGTTCTCTGGTGTGTGCACATCCGAAGGTACAGTAACAGACCCTTTCCCTTTGTGCCAGTTTTTAAAAGAGCATTGTCTAACGGTAACCAGTTAGTTTCTTTAATGTCATTTGGAATTCAGGCATTTCAGTACTTTGGATATACATCTGTCCGTTTCTGACAAAATCCTGACTTACACTCTTCACCGTTGGAGCCTCTCCATGTGGACTCCTGAAGTGGCGTTCTGCTTTCTCACTCACGGGATTTTTCAGGCTCACCTCTGTTGCAGCCCACCCCAGACCTAGAACCTTTGATTTCTCCAAGGGGCTCTGGTTTCCGTCACACAGAAATTGAGTCTCAGAAGCTTGTCTGGCCCGCGCGTGCGCACGGCTTCGTCCTTCCTGGCAATCTCCTGGACGGACAGCAGATACGGCGTCCGAGAAGAAAACACCTATGAACGCGCACTTTTATGTTTGTTGGAATTTGTAGCTACTGGATTTTCTCTAACTCTTCTACCAAAAATCTTTATTTCTTTCCTTACACAGTGAGGAGGTCAGGAATCGTAGTTACTCAGTTGTTGTGTCCAACATCACTGACCGAGCGGCTGGAGAGAAATGACACCAACGCTGTGACCCGTCCTGTGTTTCCTGGAAGTGGTGTAGGTGTCGTCCCGGTTCTCACACGGCCGGAGCGAGTCTAACCGGCCGAGGGGGGCGGGGGCCGTGGCCTGGCGCGGTCTTCTCGCGGCGAGCGGCGGTTCCCGCTGCGGTCGGTGTGTGTCCCGTGGTCCCAAGGAGCCCTTCTCTTGGGGCCCGGAGTGCATTCTCTGTCGATGTCTAGTTTACATTCCTTCCCCCAGTTTTACTGAGATACAGATGACGTACGATGTGGTGCTTATGCCGGGCATGGCATCGTGATTCTGTGCTTGTCCCCACTGCGAACCGACCGCTCGTTCTGTCCGGGCAGCTCTGTCCCCACACATTTTGTTTCCTGTGGTGAGAGCCTCGGGGCCTCATCTGTCAGCACCCGTCAGACACGCGTCCGTCGTTAGGAACAGGAGTCGGCGCGCGGAATCCGACGTGCCCGGGACGAATTTCTCTTCTAACTGAAAGTTTGTACCTTCCCCGTTTCTCCCGCCGCTGGTCGCCACCAACCTGTCCTGCGAGTCTGGGGCTCGGTCTTTGTAGCTGACACGTGAGAGAGGGTTCAAGGTAGGGTGCTGCCGTCTGACCGCCTCCGCTCAGCGCAGTGCCCTCGGGGGCGGTCACGCTGGCCCAGACGTGCGATTTCCTTTCTCACGGCTGGGTCGTCGCCGCGTGTGTGCCCCACGTCGTCCTCCCGCACGCCTCTGCCGACGGGCTGTGGCCGCGGTGGAGAGGGCTGCCCGCGCGGGGAGGGGCGTCGATGGCTTTCTCAAATAGCGATTTCACTTCTTCCGGGTAAACACCCAGAAGCGGGATTGCGGATCGTGTGGTCGTTCTGCTGTAGTGTTTCGAGTAGCCTCCACGCTGGCGTCCCAAGAGGCTGCACCGTCTGGGAGATCCGTGGTCAAGACTCGGTGGGACCTGATCTTCGGGTTCCCGCCGGTTCCTCACGGTGGTTGCAGCCTGGTGACTGCGTCAGTTTGGACAAAAGTCCTTAGCTCGACTGTTGTCTTTCTTCGGCGTGTTTGTGTTCTGTGAGCCGTCTGCGGGCCTCTTGTGGTCGCCACGCGCCCCAGGAAAGAGGCCTGTGCATTTTTCACCAGTTTCTGTTAAGTCTCTCCCTGGTTTTAGAGCAGAGTTTTGCTCAGTTCAGGAAGTATAGCTAGCAGAAACTTCTTTGGTGGGTTCTGTTATTTGGGGTGGAAAGTGCTTTCACCGGAGGAGTCAGTCTGAAGTCCAAATATATGTATGGCATTAAGTTTGGTTTTCAGTGACTGGTCAGGCTGTCCCTCTCATTTAAAGGTGTGTGTTTATAAACTGGCAGTTGATGATTATGTAAAATTCCATAGTCCTCGTCTGAGAGCTAAACAGACACAAATAAATTTTGGTATCTTAGTAAAAACATTTTACATTTTTAGACATTGAAGTATGGTTTGTGATGCTTAATCATCATAAAATTGAAACCAACAAGTCATTTTATCTTAAAAAATACAGGCGTCATTTGAGATTAAGGTAAGCACAGGTAAGATTTTATATAAAACAAATATTTATAACATTTTTATGTTTAAGATCATGATGTTAGCTCCTGTTTTACAGTTTTTAAGTCAAGGAACAAAGATTAAGAATCATAGGCAGGGACACCCGGGTGGCTCAGTTGGTGAAGCCTCTGCCTTCAGCTCAGGCCGTGCATGACCCCGGCGTCCTGGGCTCGAGCCCCACAGGGACCCTGCTCGGCGGGGAGCCTGCTTCCCTCTCTCCCTCCGCCCCTCCCCTTGCTTGTGCGCTCTCTCTCAAATGAGTAAAATCTTTAAAAAATATATTTATGACAGCAAAATCAGTAACAAATGAAATTTAAACTTTCAACCCCTAAGAGTTCCTGTATTATTCATTATGTCATTTACAGTCACCTGTATTTTAATATTCCATAAAATAAGTCCTATATGTCACTTCTGTTCCGTCTTAAACCCACACATAGTCACGTCTCACTAGGAGAACTATAAGGCAGCATTAGCGCTTCATGAAGTTTCTCAGTAGTAGTCACGGCAGAAGTGCCTTCTGTTGAAGCAGGTGTGGATTTTATGTTCACGTCTGCCAGTGTCACGGGCTAGTTTGTGCCGTTGCAAGAGGTCTGGCAGTTCTGTGCCAGCTGGACAGGGCGAGTGACCCTTTCTGTTTTCTTGTTGTCTCGGATCCCTGTGACCCTGTGTTTCTGGAGTGATGTGCTTGGCTCGTGTGATTAGGCTGACGTGGGGCCGGAGGACTCTTCCATTCCAGTCAGAGTTTCAGATCAGGGCATCCATTAATGACCTGTATCGCTTACTCTAGGGTCACACCCCGGGTATAACTGTGTCCTCCGACCTCTTGTGATATGTTTGCAGTGACCGCGTCCTCCTGGAGTGCTGCCCGTCACTACGGACAGGGGTACGCTCGCACTGGGAGCCGTCCGTGTGCAGCCGACGTCCCAGGTTCCAGGAGGCGCGCTCCATCTCTGTGCTGACTTGTCGAGAATCTACTCCGTGAAACACCTAGAACTGTGAAGTTACCATTTTGCTTTGTCTCTGGGTCATTTTCTTTCCTTTTTTGGCAGACAACACAAAAATAAAGAGTGCTTCCCAAATTTGTGTGTGCTGCTTACAAGGGGCCATGCCGACCTGTGTGTCATTTGGTCTTAGCGCGTGCGCTGTCCGAGCCCTCTGTGGATTCCACTCCCTTACGGGCTTTGCCGGAGAAGAGGGTTGGCCGCTGCCTGCTGCGTCTTTGGAAACAAGTTATTTTAAAAAACCAGCAGTTAAGATTATGCTGTGGATACAATCCCAAGAATTCTTCACAAAGTTACCAACTGTGGATCCATTTCAGTCTGTGATGATTTATTCTTTCCTACGATTCTTCCGAGGCGGCAGATTGGCAGATGCACTTCCCCCTGTTCACACTAACTTCACTGTACGTAACGGCAGCCTTGCCGGAGTAGCGGGTTCTGAACAACCGTAACAGCTGAGTTCACGTTTGACGTTGCTCCGCAGCTCTGCGAAGGAGACGTACGGACAAGGCACAGAGAAGCGTAACCATGGGAGTGAGCGAGTGTGATGGAGCAATAGGAGAGGTGTCGCAGACGGCCTGGGGTTCCGCCCCTGTGTTGGTCTGTGCCGATGGATACACTCCCGGCCGCGGTCAAGGGGTTGCTGGACGTCAGGAAGCCGGGGAAGGCCTGCGCTAGTTGGGCCGGGGAGGGCGGGTGGGATTCTGGTCAACGCAGAGGGCCTGAAGGGGTCTTCAGGAAGAAAACAGGGAGCCCCACGGGGAGGGCCTCCGAGGCTAACCCTGAGGTTTTTATCCTGGACCCAGAGGGCGATATTGAGTGCGTGTGGACTGTGGAAGTAGTGAGGTAAAGACCGTGCTTTTCGCTCCCCCGGAGATGGAACAGGCCTCCTTGGGGTCTGGGGGGCTGCTCCTCCCTCGTCTGGCCGGAGTCCGAGCCCCCCTCGTTCCCTGTCCGCACCAGCAGCGCGGTCCTGTCTGGGCTTCCGGCCGCCCACACGTGCGGTCTCTGTTGTTCCCCATCAATGGTATCAGGTGTTTTTCCAGAACACCATCTTGTCAAATCTGCCTGACGGAGAGCTTTCTCTGTTGCTCACAAAGCCTGAATTCCCACCCGAGGTATTACTCGCTGAGCCTGCCACTTCCCACCCAGTGTGCTGTGTCCTGGGGCCCCCGAGGCGTGGCTGTCCTCACTCTGCCTGGGATGCTGACCCCCCGGACTCATCTGCCAGACAGACCCCTCTTGAAGGCACGTCCCGAGGAGGTCGTTCTAACCCCTTCAAGGGAATGTAAGCCTTACCCTTCTTTGGTATTTTCTAGATTATAGGTCTCGTTCTTTTTTTTTTTTTCTAAGATTTTATTTATATGTCAGAGAGAGGCTGAGAGAATGAACGTGAGCAGGGGAGTGACGGGGGAGAAGCGGGGTCTTTGCTGAGCGGGGCCGGTGCAGGACTGGCCTCAGGACCCCGAGATCCTGACCTGGGCCCAAGGTAGACGCTGGGCTGACTGAGTGACCCAGGCGTCCCTCCCTGTATTCTTTAAGACTCTGTTATTCCCATTGTGCACCAGCCCTGCACGGGGCGTCTGTGAGCGCTTCCTCGCAGGGACCCCGAGTGGCCTCCGTTCACGCCTGGCAGCTCCCCGCTCCGACGTCCGTCTGACGACGCTGGTCTCTTTGGTCAGAGCACGCTCTTGTTTTGATTATTTTGTATTTTTCCTTCATTAGTAGGTAAAAATCTACCTTTTTTTTTTTTTTAGGAAGATATTTATTTATTTATTTACCTGACAGAGCGCAAAAGTCGGCAGAGAGGCAGGCAGGGGGTGGAGGGAAGCAGGCTCCCGGCCGAGCAGAGAGCCCGATGTGGGGCTCGATCCCACGACCTTGAGATCATGACCTGAGCCGAAGGCAGAGGCTTAACCCACTGAGTCACCCAGGCGCCCCAAAAATATACCCTTTTAAGATTCGACCCCTGCGTTCTGTCCTGTGAGGTACGTACCTGCACACGGTGATGTGTACGAAATGCACCCGCATGACTTGTTAGAGGCTCTCGTCCCTGAAACCATTTCTGCTTCCTTTGCGGATTGTGAGCACCTTGTGGTGAGGCGCGTCTTCCTCTGGACCGTGTGAGGCGCCGCTGGGACAAGGAGGCAGGGGCTGGTTTCCCAATGGTGACACATACTCAGTGGATCCGTTGGCAGTTTCAGTCAGGCTCAGAACTGACGGCTGCGGCTAATCTGGACAAGCCCTGTGCTGTGTCTCGGTGAATTCTCCCAACTCCAGGAGGTCTGTGGTCATTCTCCTCATGTGGCTGAGGACGGTGGCCGTCCGGCGGGGGGGACCTTGCCTGAAGGTGCAGAGGTGGTCAGTGGCAGACGCAAACACCAGTGTTGATCTCTCTGATGCTGTGGTCCAGGCTCTGATCGTTCGCTCTTAACTTCTGGTGTTTGACAGACGTGTTTCCTTGCACGTGTTGGAGACTTTCATTCACTGTCCTGTACCTGTGCTTCCACATCACGTGCGACCGCCCCGACGTGCAGACTAGCCTCCCCTCGCGCGCAGGTTACTCGTTCCTGGCTAAGTTTAGGAACAGCCTGTATCTTCAGAGTCTATTCCAAGTGTTCAAATACATTTCCTTGATGAAGGACCTATAAAGGTGTTCTTTAGCTGTTGAAGTTTTTGCTCAGTGAAATACTTTAAAAACTCTGTGTGCCCGTCTGTAAACACCTAGTGGTCGATCATCTGTGGTGAAACACGCCGTGTAACCGTTGTGAAGTCTAGTTCAGCGGCGTGAAATACATCCGCTGCGCGGTGCGGCTGTCCCCACTGTCCCATGACTCACGTTGGCATGTGAAACGGAGTCTCCGCACCCGCTGACCCCTGGATCCCCATCCCGTCCGCCCCCGGCACCCGCCGTTCGCTCCGCCTTTGTGACAAGTCTGAGTCCCTCTCAGAGGGGACTCGTGTCCTGTCTGTCTTCCAGCAGCGGCCATCTCACTCAGCACGATGTCCTCAAGGTTCGTCCCTGCTGTGGCCCGAGGGAGACTTCTGTCCTTCAGGATGGGGGTCACCCCGCAGCTTGTGACCCGCACGCCCAGCCGCGATCCTGGGCTTGCTCCTGTGCGCTTGCTGTTGGGGCTGACGCTGGTATGAGCCTGTATGGACAGAGCTCCGAGACCCTGCTTTCCGTCGTTCGGGGGTCAGAGGCAGAAGTGGGGTGGTTGGGGGGTCTTCGGTAATTCTGAGTTTTGTGGGAGACCCTCCATCCTGGCCTCCACACCGGTGGCCCCAGTTTGCTTTCCTGCCCACAGCGCACGGGGTTCCCCTTCCTCTGCCCCTCGCTGACACCTGTCATTTCCCGTCTGTCGGGGTCTAGCCGCCCGGACAGGTGTGAGGTGGCACCTGGTCGTGGCCTTGACGTGCGTTTCCCTGGAGGTGAGGGACGTCGAGCATCTTCTCACGGGCTTATCGGCCACTCTCCTATCTTTGGGGACGTGGCTGTTCAGCTGCTTTGCCTGTTTTTGGAGTCGGGTTGGTGGTTAGTATCAGAAGCTCTGCTTGTATTCTGGACATTAACCGGATAGTAACTGGACTTTATTCTGGATATTACCAGATGCACGATTTGCAGGTACTTTTCTGCTCTGTAGACAGCGTCTCCTGATGTGCAGCATTTCAGAAGTTCGGTGAAGTCCACTTTGTTTTTCCTTTGGTGGCCCGTGCCTCTGGTCACATCCAAGAAACCATTGTCAGACCCAGTGTCCCGAAGCTTCTGGCCTGCGTCTCTTCCAGCGTTTCATCGTTTGGGGCCTTACGTCGAGGTCTTTGATCCGTTTTGAATTAATCGGTGTGTGCGCTTGGGTCGGGGTCTGGCTGCCCCCGACTCCCGCCTGTGGACGGGCAGTTTTCCCAGCTGAGTCTGGTGAAGACGCTGTGGGCTCCCCGTTGAGGGGTCTCGGCATCCTTGTCAGCAGTCCTTCCGCTGTCCCGTGAGGGTTTCTTTCTGGGCTGTCTGTCCACCTCCCCTCGTCTGTCTGTCTCTGTGCCAACAGCATGCGGTTTGCTTACTGCAGTTTTATGCGGTCGGTTTGGGAGGAGGAAGTGTGAGTCTTCCCGGTTCTTCTTCGGGGTCATTTTGGCTCTTTGGGTCCGTGGACAGTCCACGCAACTTTCGGGATGGGTTTTCTGCATCTGAAAGCCGTATTGTTGTGCTTCTGATGGGGAGGGCACTGGAGCGTGGATGGCGTCGGTCCCGTGACGTCGTAGCAGTAGGACGTCCTCCGGCCCACGCACGCGGGGCGGGTTTCCATTTGTCCGTGTCTGGAGTGGTGCAGGCTTCCCCCTCCGTGGTCACCTTCATTCCTACGTATTTTATTCTTTGAGTGATTTTAAATAATTGTTTTCATAGTTTCCTTTTGAAATGGCCCATTGTTCCTGTTAGAAATACGGCTGGTTGTATGACTTCACATCCTGCTACGCTGCTGAATTCGGCCATTAGTTACAGCTGCTTTTTGGTGGATTCTTTAGAGTTTTCTCCCTGCGAGATAATCATGTCTGCAGGCGTCATTTCATTCTTTGTCTCCAAGTGGGATGCTTCTGTCCTTTTGTCACGTCAGTGCTCCGTCGAGGAGGTGCAGCGGCGTGTTTCTAGGAGTGTTGGCAGTGGGCATCCTGGTCGCGTCCCGACCATAGAGCAGAAGCTCGCAGCCCGTAGAGCTGACCGTGGGGTCCGTGCGCTTGCTGGGTCTGACCCTTGCCGTGGGAGGCAGTTTCCTCCGGTACCCGCCGTGTTGAGTGTTCCGTGACGGGAGCATGATTCTGTCCGATGTGCTGCCCAGATGTGCTTGTCGCTCTGTCAGAGTGGCCTATCGCCCTTGGCTGGTGAAGCGTGTGTGCTGAGCCGCCCCTGCACCGGCCAGCGTTGTTAAAATGTCTTACTCTAAGTTGTGCAGTCGGAGAGCAGGACGCTTGGAAAAAAGAACGCTGCAGATTCATCACCTGTAATTTCTCTGTCCGGATTTGATTTCTTTCTGGTCATTTTTCCTCAGCGTTGTTTAGTGGTGACTGTTGTTGCATGGTCACCGTGAGTCACTACTGGCAATGGTTGTGCCGGTGCTGGGACCTTGGTCCTGCGGCTTGGGAGGGAGGAGGGGTGAGCACGGTGACAGGTGCCGTACGGTTACGTCGTGTTCATTCATTATTCGTCTTCAGACAACCGCAGGTGTTGGCGCTGCTGACTCTACCGACGTGCCCTTGGACACACAGAGAGTGGGGTGGTTAGGCCTTCCGCTGCGTGTCTCAGCCCTGCGTCCGTCGTCCGTCCAAGTCCTGCAAGGCTGCTGTTCCCGGGACACGTGTGGCGATGCCGACGCGAGCTGGGAGCTTGGAGGCAGTCGGCGCGGGAACCGCGGTCAGAGACACGCTCCGTGCGAGGCCTGGGCTGAGCGCCTCGGCGTGTCACCCCGTGCCCCTCCTCCCGGTGCGCCCACTGTCGGGACCCCCCGCGCTTTGTCCTCGTGCTGCTGCTTCGTTCCCGGATCACCGGGCGCGTGCGGGTTTCCGGTGTGTTCCGTCGTCTCCTCACAAGTGTCTCCCTGCTCAGAAGGATCGTTTCCCAATGGACACTCGGGCTGTCCGGGGCGTCCCTCTGCCGCAGACGGCCACCAGTGCGGACGGAGGGGTTGTTGGCATATGAGTCCGGGAAAGGGTTCGTCCCCGACTGCGGGATATGCGGGTACTGACTGGGCTGAGCTCTCGCGGGGACGCCTGTGTGGTAGCCGCACTCGGGGGTTGCACCCCCACGGGACCGCTGGTACCGGGGCTGCTCATTTGCACACATGTTGTCACTCGTGTCTTAGTTTATGTTTCTTTGCTCGTCAGTGAGGTCACACGGCTCATGGTGTTCTTACGTGGGTTGTTTTCAGTTTTGTGAGTCCGTGAACGCCTAGAACCCAAGACCGGGAAGGACCCTGGTGAGCGCTCGGTCACCGGCTGAGCGGTTCACCGGCTGAGCGGTTCACTGGCTGAGCGGTGCGAGCCTGCAGGTGGCTGCCAGCCACGGAGCGCGTGACATGTCGGACGGATGTGCACGGGTTGCAGGGTCGGCCCTCGAGTAACCAGCCGCCTCCTCCAGGAAGTCCGTCCCGCAGTCCTTCCTTCTTTTCTTTTGGGAGTGGGATTGGGGGTTGCCGACGGGGAGAGAGAGAGTCGTAAGCACACTCCACACCCAGTGCGGAGCCCGATGCAGGGCTCAGTCTCTCACAGCCCTGAAGTCATGACCTGAGCCAAAGTCAAGAGTCGGACGCTTCAGTGACGTAGCCCCCAGGTGCCCCAGCAGCCTCCATCTTCATGAAGATACAAAAAGGCGTCATCACCCCCGGAGTTCCTCGTGCCCCTTGGTGGTCATTGCCGTGCCCCAGCCACAAACACTGATCTGCTTTTCACCGGGCTGACTAGCTTTGCTGGTTCCAGAGTTTTATGGAAGTGGAACTCTACAGTCCGTTCTTTTTTTTTCTTTTTTTAAAGATTTTATTTATTTGACAGAGAGAGATCACAAGCAGGCAGAGAGGCAGGCAGAGAGAGAGAGGAGGAAGCAGGCTCCCCGCTGAGCAGAGAGCAGATGTGGGGCTCGATCCCAGGACCCTGAGACCATGACCTGAGCCGAAAGCAGAGGCTGCACCCACTGAGCCACCCAGGCGCCCCCCTACAGTCCATTCTTCCCACGGTTGACATTTCCTGGTCCACATGGGTTGGGATTCACTTGCCGTGCATCTTGGCAGTGGGTGGACACACGGCCGTTTGAGAGGCCGTTCCCCTGCTGAAGGGCACCGGGGTGACTTCCATTTGGGGCTGTTAGGGTAGACGTTGCCTGTGCTCTCCTGTGTGGCCAGAGGCGGTGTGGATCTGGGCCCGAGCCGGAGTGTGGAGCTCCGGCCCCGGGGGCAGTCGCGCTGGCGAGCGCGTGAGGCCGAGGGACGGTGGGTGGCGGGCGGGTTCTCGGGTGTGCGCACATCGTCTTCGCGCACATGTGTCAGATGCATTTCGTGTGTTGTGTCAGAGCCCCGCTGGTTCCACGGGGATTTGGGGGACGGTTAGAAATGGTGTGAGCAGAGGGCGTCGTGCATCCGGTCCCTGTGGGAGAGGGAGGAGCGCGGGGGAGACACGGGAGGGTCAGGACGAGGAGCGGAGCCGGAGCGAAGCTGCCAGAGGACGCTCGTGCGGGAAGCCCCGCGGCTCGTCGGGAAGGAGTGTCACGGACTGGGCGGCCTCAGCGTGTGGTGTCCGTGGGGTTCTGCTGCTCAGGTCTCTCACAGTACGATCCCCAGACAGAGATCGGCTGCCGGCGCTGTCCTGTGTCGCAGAGCTCACGCTGGGGGGCAGAGTCTGGTCCTGGGTCGCGTGGTGAGGCTGAGGCCTGGGACGTGGTTTTAACGAAGCGGTGGTGGTTGGGTCGAAGGGCGAGCCAGAGGGCAGCTCGAGTCTTCCCCTGGACGGCGGCTCCCGCCGGGGCTGGCGCGGCCGGGGATGCTGCGAACGCCGTGTGGGGGAGGCCCAAGCGCCGTGGCCGAGCTCCGTGTGTGCCGCCCGGGGGGACGAGAGCGCATCGGCACGTGGGCCACAGGGAAGGTCTTTCTTCCAGGTGAGATGCGCCTGGTGTTTCTTAAGTTTCCTAACCGTGAAACCACTCGAGCTGTCACTTCACTGATTTTCATGAAAGTCGTGGCCCAAGGAACGTCGTGATTGATGGCTCGCTCGCGCGGTTTGGGGGAATGAAAGTGGAAACTTCGGTTTCCTGGAATGAAAAGCCTTTTAATGCCTTTAGAGTTAGTGGAAAGAGTTGTTTTCGAGGGGGAGGTTGTTAGTTAATCCCCCCAAACCTTCAGAGTGAATCTGTCAGAGAACACTGTCCATTATTTTAGCTCAGAAATGAAGGAAATTAAGACTCTGTAGTTATGGTCAAGCAGCGGGAATCAGGAGAGGAGGCGGACATGCCGGCACGTCGTCCTGTGCCTTTTCTCCGCCGAGCCGCGGTGGGGCCTGCGGTGCGGGAAGAGCTCCGTCGGCCGCCAAGCCCGCGGGCGGACGTGGAGGGGCCGGTGCCCAGGCCTCGGCCTGCCAAGCGAGCAGATGCCCGCCTCGGGCATGTCTCCCGCGGCTGTGCCCCGGGGTCTGTGCGAGGAAGAACTGGGGCTCTGCGTGGCCCCGGCGTCCTCTAGTTCCGTGCTGTTCCCCGGACGCCGGGCCAGCGAGGCTGTGTGACATCGCGTCCCCCAGGAACTCCCCACCGCGGACACGGTCGGACACCTCAGCCCCTCTTGGTGGGTGGACTGTCCCTCAGCAGCGACCGTGCTCAGACTTCCCCGGTGGGAGACGCCCGAGAGTGCCGGCCGCGCCTTCCCCGGGTTCGCGCTGCTGCAGGCTGCGACCCGCGGGATCCAGGTCGCCCAGGGCACACTCAGGTTTGTTCAGTTTCATTCCAGAGAAAGGCCCCTGGATGCTGCGACTCTGTGGAGCTGCTCGGCGTGTCTGCTTCCGGCCGAGGACGCATCAGGGCTTGGTGGCGGCTCAGAGTGAGCCACAGCCCGGGCGGGATGCCGGGGCTTTCCCGGGTGTGGCATCTGCAGCGCTGTGGTGCGCTCGCTGGGACCGAGGCATTATTAGAAGGACTAAAGGTAGAGAACCGCTTAGGAAATTATCACTTGTGAGATTTCTTTGAAAGAACGTTCGGTAGGTCGCGGCTTCTTACCACTCAGCTGCATTTGTGTTTTTGTCTCGGGACTCGCACGGTTGGGTCGGGGGACGCGCCGCGCTGGGCCCTGCCGCTGCTGGGTGCCGAGGCAGGGCAGCAGCTGGGAGTCATGCCCTGGAGGAGACCTTCGGGGCAGACTCCAGGAAGGGGAGTGGGCAGGATGGGGGCGAGTAGGACTCACTGGCGCAGCCCAGAGAAGCGGGGTAGGACATTTAAGTATCAGACATTTACGTACTGCGTCGTGGTTAGTGCTACGTCGGGCCACTGCCCGTGCAAACCCGGCTCTCGCTCCGCCTCCTCGTTTGCTGAAGACGCGTCCCTGTGGTGGGTCAGCAGCACGTGAGACGGCGGAGGCCTGGCGCGACCTTACCCCGCTTTACTGCCGTAGGGGTTTGCACACGGAGTAACGCTGCCTGATCGGCTGAGGAAGGAGCCCTGGGCTGGGGTCCTTGGTGGTCGTGAAGGTCAGCTCTGCAGACTCCAAGTAACTGACTCCGGACACGCGGGTCTGCGGCGGGTCCGAGGGATGGCCGCGGCTGGCTCGTGAGGAAGCGGGCGCGGCCCCGCCTCCCTCGGCACTCGGACTTCTTTCTGTCTTTCCAGAAGAGGAGGTGAGAATGTTCGTGTCTCGGCCTTCCCTGACGAGCGCGTTTGCGGACTTTCGCCGGCATCCTAGTGATCTCTGTCTCCGTGAGCACTGCCCCCAGCCTCGCGCTGCTGGCTGAGCTCCGGCTGTGCCGCGCTGACCCCACCCCGGAGGACGTCGTGACCTGTCGTGCTTCCCGCATCATGCTGCTGACTCCTTGGTTCCTCCTCACCTTTTCTCTTGGGCTCTGCAGTCCTGATTTGGGTGTTTAAGCTGTCTTTCCCGCATTTCCTCCGTCACAGAGGAAGAACGCTTCCGGCTCATTCTTTTGCAACGTATCCGGAATCTACGATGCGCATTTGGGTTGTTTTTATCCTGATTGCCGTTTAGTTATTCTACTGTCGCTGGTGAACATTGTTACATTTTCCTGCTGAGATCTTTGTGTGCTGGGACCCGTTTCCAGATATTCTGATCTTTTGTACTGTTCTTTCACTTGAGTGTTTCTGTCCAGCCTGGTTGTTGTGAATCGCTGGCGCTGTCCGCAGTGATAAGATCCAGTGCTGACCTCGCGCTGACCCTGCTCCAGTGCAGGGTTTGCTGACACTCTCCGTGGGCAGAGCGAGTCCATACTCATTCCTCTTCCTTCTTAGAATATTGTTTATGATAACATGTTTCAACTCCGGATGCTTTTTAAGCTCATAAAATCCTATATTGAGACGTCCTGAATTTGGTCCCTGGACAGAAAAAAGAACAGTAGGAACACGCGTGACCCGGAATAAGGTCTGTGGCTTAAAGTGCCAGTGGGCTGGGGCCGGCGCGGCAGTCAGTCAAGTGGCCACCACCTGCCACTTGGGTCAACATCTCAGGGTCCTGAGATCATGACCTGAGCCAAAGGCAGATGCCCAATGACGGAGCCACCCAGGTGGCCCTAGAATTAGTTTAAAATAAAAAATCTAAAAGATGAAGTTGAAATTCTCTGTTACTCATTTATATATCCAGCAGTCATCTCTTGAATGCCACTTTTATACAAAGCAGTAGCTAGAATAGTTTGTTAGGTGCCTGTATGGCTCTGTCAGTTAAGTGTCCCACTTGATTTTTGGCTCGGGACTTGATCTCAGGGTTGTAGGAGCCTCAGGGTCCTGGGATCGAGCCCCACTTCTGGCTCTGTGCTCAGTGGGTCGTCTGCTTCTCTGCTTCCTCCCCCACTCATGCTCTCGACCTCTCTCTCTTTAAAGATTGATGTATTTATTTAAACCAAGTGAGCCACCCAGGTGTCCCTAGCCAAAGCTCCCCTTTTTGTTTTTTTCTTTGTCAAAGGTTTTATTTATTTATTAGAGACAGAGCGCAAGTAGGGAGAGGGGCAGAGGCTCCCCACGGAGCAGGGAGCCTGATGCGGGGCTCCACCCCGGGTCCCCTGGGATCATGACCTGAGCCACCCAGGGGCTCTAACAAAGCTTTTTTGTTGTTGTTGTTTTTGTTTTTGTTTTTTAAAGATTTTATTTATTTATCAGAGAGAGAGAGAGCGAGCACAGGCAGACAGAATGGCAGGCAGAGGCAGAGGGAGAAGCAGGCTCCCTGCCGAGCAAGGAGCCCGATGTGGGACTCGATGCCAGGACGCTGGGATCATGACCTGAGCCGAAGGCTTAACCAACTGAGCTACCCAGGCGTCCCTCTAACAAAGCTTTTAAATGCATATGGATCACTTACTCTTTAGTCTAAATTGCCTAAACCGGAACTTCTCATTCAGAAAACAAAAACCCTTAGCATAATCCTCTCTTGTTCAATCTGTGTTGATGCCAATGGTGGGTGTTCATCTGGAGTCATTCTCCGTGGTGTACACGGACCACTATGTCTTTACCCATTCGTCTGCTGAAGGGCATCTCGGCTCCGTCTGCACTTGTGGACCTGCTCCTGGGAAAGCTCAGTGGGAAGAAGTCAGAGAGGGAGACAAAGCATGAAGGACGGTGGACTCCGGGAACTAAACTGAGGGTTTCAGGGGGGCGTGGGGCTGGGGTGACACGGTGATGGGCACTATGATGGGAGGAGCCCTGGGTGTTGTACTCAACTAATGAATCCTTGAACACTACGTCAAAAACCGAGGAAGTAGTGTGTGTTGGCTATTGAGTTTAATAAAAAGAAAGAAAACACACTTTTTGTGGTGGAGCTGTGACGGTTCTTGTGTACTAGGGAGAGCTGGTCCCTCATCTGTGCGCGCTGCGGGTCATCCTGTCCCCAGAAAGGGGCCTCCTGCGTCTGCCCCATGGCCTTCTGCCTGTGCGCTGTGTGGAAGCCCTCCGTCCGCAAGCGTGGCTCTTTGCCTTCCGCTGCCCCTACCTCACACTGCCAGGAAAGAGAAACCAGCTCTTCTGTGTCTGCTGTGTGCTGTACAGCTGTCTCCTGCCTGCTGCGTGTCACCAGGGTCAAGTCCTTCCAAGAACAGTGCGCTGTGATGCCTCATGAAATAAAACAGCAAACTGGGACTGGAAAGAAATTTCCTTAAGAAGACGTCGCTACCAGTGTCTTGCAGCGGCATTGTAGTGATTGTGCTTCTATAGAGTTGGTGTAACAGGCCCCTCAGCAGGTGTCGGGCGTAATGGTGAACCACTGCGGGAGCCCTCTGCAAAGTCTGAGACGGGGGTACCCACAGGACCACTGGGCAGGGCGGTGCTGTGGGCCCCCGTGAGAGGTTGGCACGGTTTCTCGGTAGATAACTAGAAACCGCCAGCCAGAAAATAATATATAAAATAAAATCCTTTCTTCAAAAGAAACAAAAAAATATGCAGTAACTAGGGAAAAAATATCACAAAAAGCATGTGAGAATTTTAGGGAGAAAAACTATAAAACTGTTAAAAGCGTAGAAGATACAAATGAACAGATGCACCAACTTAATCAGAGGAAAGACGTACTGTTGTAATGGTTTTTATTCTCAAATTAAAATTTCAGTGTTTTTCATGGATCTTGGCAAACTGGTTTTAAAGTTATTTCGGATGAATAGATGAGCAAGAAGAGTGTGAGGCTAGGGACGGGCTGCCCGCGGCGGCACGCCGGTGTGGAGGGCGGCTCACGTTGCTGCCGGGGACGACGGAGCGGCCGCCGTCTGCAGCAGGCGGGGGCGCGGTGGGGCCCTGCACGCCGCGGCTGCTCGCTGAGCTGCCC
The DNA here is from genome assembly GCF_011764305.1 of Mustela putorius furo. Classification (NCBI taxonomy): domain Eukaryota; kingdom Metazoa; phylum Chordata; class Mammalia; order Carnivora; family Mustelidae; genus Mustela; species Mustela putorius. The sequence goes on along the minus strand of NW_025422169.1, from coordinate 8,673,672 downwards.
GGCTCTCCTTGGAAGGAGCCTCTCTTGATCGCTCCCGGATCTACCACGAGATCTTACGCAAGTGCCGACGGGAGCCTAGAATGGTTTTGGGAAACTCCCATTTTATACTGTGATTTTATTTACCAGCTTCTTTCTCCTTTTTCTGTTTAAATTGAGGTGTGATTTACAAGTGACGTAGTAGCTTCAGGTACTCGACATGATTCAGGATCTGTCTACACAGCTGACTCTTGAACAGTTTGAACTACGAGGATCCACTTACAAGCGAGTTTTTGTTTTAAAGCTGGGACAGAGCTGGAAATGCATTTCCTCCTAAGAGTCACGGTCGCGCTCTCCTGACTTACCGAAGAAGATGACGGTGCGCAGTCCACGGAACATGCGACATGTGTGTGAATTGACTGTTCATGTTATCGGTTAGGCTTCTGGCCAATGATGGGCTGTTAGTAGTTAAATTTGGGCAAGTCCGGAATTCCAGGTGGGTTTTCAGCTGTGCTGGGGTCGGCCCCTTACCCTCCTGTGTTCAGGCTGGACGGTCCTGTGGGCCCATCTAGTGCGTTCATCACCGGGCATGGTTAGAAGAAACATTTTCTTCTTGTGATGAGGAGTTTCAAGATCTACTCTCTTGGCAACTTTTGAATCCACAATACAGTGTTGTTAACCATAAGCACCTGCTGTGCATTCTACCCCCATGACCTTTACTTTGTGGCTGGCAGTGGACACCTTGACCCATTTCATCCCCCACCGCCGCTCCCCACCTCTGGCCACCGCCAGTCTGTTCTGTGTCTGTGAGCTTGGTGTGTGTGTGTGTGTGTGTGTGTGTGTATTTTCAGAATCCATTTATCCATGTTGTCACAAATGGCAACATTTCGTTCATTTCTGTGGCTGAATAACACTCCTGCGGGAGTGTAGGTGTGTGTGCAGGGGTGGTGGGTGTGGTTCGGACATGCCTCCCCTGATGACGACCGGTGTTCAGCATCTGTTTGCGTACCTGCTGGCCATCTTTTGTCATCTTTGGAAGTGTTGGTTCAGATCTTTCGCCAATTTTTTAAAAAGATTTTATTTATTTGAGAGAGAGTGAAAGATCCCAGAGGGAGAGGGAGAAGCAGACTCCCGTGGAGCAGGGAGCCCGACGTGGGAGTCAGTCCCGGGACCCTGAGACCAGGACCTGAGCTGAAGGCAGACGCTTCATGGGCTGGGCGAGGGGTGCCTGGCTCTTTGTTGTTGAGTTGTATGTTCTTTCTGTGTGTTTGATGCTAACCCCGTACCCTGATTTTTCAAACATAGTGTCTTAGAACTTACATTATCTTAACATCTGCAACATTGCTTCATTTTTTAATGGTTACACAGTAACTCCCGGTATGACTGTGCTATAATTGGACCAGTCCCCTAAGATTGGTGTTTACTTCTTTCTGCTCTTGATGCCCCAATACTAACGTGGATTTCCTGTCTGCGTCCATTATTATTTCATACCTGTCTGTCTGTAGGACGAGTTTCCAGACGGGGAGCTGCTGCACACATTTCGGTGCTCGCGACATGTTTGCCCTGCGGGGAGGTGGTCGTTCGGTGCCCCCGTGAGGCACTGCGCAGCAAGCTTGCGTGTCGATGCAGTGTCCTCGTGAGCTCAGCAGATACAAAATCTTGGGGTTTCTCTTAGTACTTGGGATTTTAAAAAATTTTTAGAGTACGTAGAACTTCAGTTAGATATATTACAAACACATTTCCCAGGTTAGCATTTGTGATTTTGACTTTGCTTATCCTGTTTGGATTTTTTTTGTTTTTGTTGTTGTTGTTGTTGTTGTTGTGTAGAAATTGCTGATTTTATGTAAATTTTCCAGTGTTTTCTTAAATCACTCTGGTTTTGTTTCCGATTTGGGAGGTTTTCTCACACCATGATTTCTCTCCCATGTTTTTCTTCTAGTGATTGTGTGGTTTTCTTTTTAATATTTGAATCTGACCAATTCAGAATTTACTGATGGGCACAGACTAAGGTAGGGCTTTGTCTTTATTCTTTTTTCAAGACTGTGAGGCCCTTCTCCTAATGTCGTGTGCCGATTGATCTTTTCCCTGCTAATTTGAAATGGCGCTTTGATCACAATCACAGTGTGTGTTCGCGTCCCTCTCTGGAGTGTGTGCTTGTTCCGCGCACAGGTTCCATTGCTTCCGCTCTGTAATGTCTTAACACCGATGTTACCCTGAGAGAATTTTCCTGGGAAGTTCTTTTTAAATTCTCTGTAGAACTTTAATATTAACTTGACCACTTTGTGGTGACACTTTACTAAATTATCTTAGGGGCAATTCAGATTTTGTCGTCTTCCATTCCCGTATCAGGAATGTCAGGTTTCAGGATTTTTTTCATACAGATCTTGCCATTTCTTCTATTTATCACTGTCTATTACGCTCTTTCTTATAGCTGTTGTAAGTAATTGGGGTCTTATTTTAATCTTCTAACTGTATTTTTGGTTTGTATATATAAGTGCTATTCATTTTGATGTATTCATTTGTAGCCACACAAATAATTGTCTATTTATTTTATTTAAAATAGTATGTCAGCTGATTTTCTTGGGTTTTCTACATATGTAATCTGCAGATAATGATCATTTTAAATCTTTACCAACTTTTACACTATTTCTTTATTCCAGCGATGCTGGTTATTACCTTTGGCAGAGGGTTAAAGTCATCTTTAATATTTCGGATTGAAATAAGGAAGTCTTTACTCATTCCATGTTGTCAGAGGCCGGAGGTCGGATTTTACTAAATGCCTTTTTAATACGTATAGAAATCTTCATGGTTTCTCGTTTTTGATCTATCAGTGGGATGAATTGTACTCCTAGATTTCTTCATAATAATAAATCTTTGCAAAATCCTGGAATTAAACACTTAGTTATGGTATATTCCTTTGATTTTTTTTGACTGTATTAGAATGTTAACATCTGTCTTATGTTTATACTTAATATTATTTTGTCATTTGAAATATTTAAGGTTTTTATAGTGTTCCTGTGGAACACTGGCTTTTCTGTGCCATTTTTGTAGGGGTTTGTTACCATTATTAGGCTAGATTCCTTGCTTTCCTTCTTTATTATGTACCAGAAAAGTTTAAGCCACATTGGAGTTATGTGGCCATTAAGAGTTTGATCGAATTCCCTTGTGAATATGTCCCTACCTGGAGTTTTTCTAAGAAAGCTCTTTGCCAACTTCTTCTATTGATTTATTTTGAAATTTTTCATTTCACATATTCTGTTTTTTTCTGTGGTCAAGCTTTGGTCATTTATATTTTCCTAGAAAATGATAGTGTTTGTTTATTTTCTATTTTTGTACAGAAATGAGCAAAGTAGTTGCTTATAATTTTAATTTCTTTATTGCATTTGGCCGTGGCTCTTTAGGCATTTCTTCATTTATATGCTTTTGTGCTTTGTTAATCTCACTGTTAATTTGAGAAGCTGGTGATGTTTCTGTTTTTCCCTTGAGGGACTCTTAAACTAATACTGGTTTTCACTTTTTATTTTTTAACTGGCTATGCTTTAGCTTTTTAGTTCCTGTGCTGAGATTTTTTTTTTTTTTTTTTTGCAATCTTTAGATAACGTTTTTAATTCACTAGTTTATGATAGTTTTCCAGTTTTGTTACTAATACCGGGTTTGCTTTCACTGCGAGGAGTGTCTGTACTTTGGGAATCTAAAGTAAAGTTGTCTGGGGGGGACACCTGGGCTCCCGCGATGGAGCATCGACTCTTAGCTCAGCTCAGGTCATGGCCTCGGGGCCGTGAGATCGAGCCCCGTGTTGGGTTCCGCGCTGCACAGACTCCGCCTGAGATTACGCCTCCTCCCCCCTCTGCTCCTCCCCTGCACACACACACACTCTCTCAAGTACGTAATTTAAATAAGGTTTTCGTGTCCAGTTTTATGCTCAACTGTAATGAATTTTCCTTGGACCTGTTGAAGGTCTGAACAAATTTAACTACATTTGTCTTGTTAATGAGCTCTTCGGTGAACACCTCGTTCTGTCCGCTGGATGTTTTTTGTGGACGGAGAGCCGTAAAGTTTCTTAACTCTCTATTCCTGTCAGTGTTTCTTTTATTTCTTCCAGTCTTCGCTTTCTAACGACCTGTGCCCTGTGTGTCTTCATTTTTTGTTATTTTTTAAGATTTTATTTCTTTATCTAAGAGAGATTATGAGAGGAGAAGGTCAGAGGGAGAAGCAGACACGCCATGGAGCCGGGAGCCCGCCGTGGGACTCGGTCCCGAGACTCTGGGGTCACGACCTGTGCCAAAGGCCGTCAATCAACCCACTGCGCCACCCAGGCACCCTAGTGTCTTTCTTTAAAAAACAGTTCTCGCCTTGGATTCCATGTCCTGTCGGCTGCCGTGCTGGTCCCTGCGTCTGGATTGCATTTCTGCAACGTGCCTGCTTGTTCTGTCGCGTTGGAAGTCTGTCCTGTAGTCTGTGTGTTTTCACTGTTGTGATCCGGTCTGTCTTTTTTGTACTGTGGAGTTTAGCCAGTGTTTGTTTATTAAACAAAGTTGGTTTTGGTCCTGTCGTTGTATGTAATATGCTTTCTGTTTCTTTTGGGGTTATTTTGGTGTTTGTTTTTTTTTTAAGATTTTATTCATTTATTTGACAGGCAGAGATCACAAGCAGGCAGAGAGGCAGGCAGAGAGAGAGAGGGGGAAGCAGGCTCCCCGCTGAGCAGAGAGCCCGATGCGGGACTCGATCCCAGGACCCTGAGATCATGACCTGAGCCGAAGGCAGCGGCTCAACCCACTGAGCCACCCAGGTGTCCCTCTTTTGGTGTTTTTATGTTTCACTACATAATGTGTTTTTTTAAAAGAGTTTTTTCAGATAATTTAGAGCATTTGTACTTTTGTTCTGAGGGTGAGCGTCCTAAATGTAGACGGACTACTTCATTCCTGAGGTCTTTTCTGTTGGCTTTCCCCCGTGAATGGGGGGGATGTTTGGACCCGTTCACCTCGGCCCACATCCCTGCCCCGAGGCCTACGCTGGACTGGATGATACCCACAAGCCCTGACTTTCTACGGGAGAACCGAGCCCCACCAGTGACCCGCCTTTTCCCCTCAGGCTGTCCGTCAGCATCCTGGTGTCTCCCTGGGCCCTGTCGACTCTGCTCACAGGTCGCTGGTCAAGGCCGCGGGATGCTCCCCTTGGTCCCCTGCTCTCCTCGTGAGCCCTCGGGCTGCCTGCGTTGACAGTTGGAGCCCGTGATCTCATCCACAGAGAGCAGTGGCCTGCCCCGCACGGATGTCCGTCAGTCCTCCGCTGGGATTCACTGTTTGTTGAAATGTGTCCTTTGAATTTGGAAGGTGGTTCCATGAGGAGTACTTGCGTTCGTGAAGTGATTTGTCGCGAAGGCTTTGATACCGAAATGACAGACGGACCTTGTGGGCCTCGCCCCCACAGCTTGGACACGCACGGCTGTCTGGGGAGCGGCGGCTGGCCCGACGTCCCCTCCTGTGCCTTGTGTCTGCGTGTCCAGGAGCCTCCCGGTAGAGATGGACGGGGTTGGGGGAGAACGCACACTCGCGGACGTGACCCTGTCCTTCCTTCCGAGACCACCTGCGAAGCAGATACACCCTCACGGTAACGGGAGTTCCTGGAGCTGGCGAGCGCGACGGAGCCTGCGGTGGCCGTCTCTGTGCTCCAGAGTGCGTCTGAAATACGTTTTTTAGAATTGAATAAAATGCCATGTAACTGTAAATCAGGGATTCTGGTTAGTGATCCAATCCAAAGTATATTTCCTGGAAAATCACATTTTTGTCTTACTGACCCCAACATACATTCTTATTTCTTTCCATGTTGGCAACCGCTCCTGTGATTCTTACACGTTCTTTAGTGTCATGTCCTGAGTTTTGAGTTAGAGTATTTTATATTCTGAAGTCTTGTAGCTAGAGATGATAAAATTCTGAATTCAGACTTTGCAGAGCAAAAGTTAGTGACAGTCGCTGTGGAGGCCAGAGCTACGTGGGATGTTAGACTAAAATATGCAAAGTGATTTCTGTGTGCCGGTTAAGGACTATTTTGAACAATTACTCCTCTAAATACACAAATAGGATTGAGGTTTAAAATAGCATGATAATTAGAAGACTTTTAAATGTCCAAGATTTTGTTTCTTCTGTAGGGCCCTCGGAAGCACAACTTGTGACAAAGGAGAAATAAATCACCCTAATTATTTGTTTATTTCCGAGTCCTAAGGGGTTTTTCATTTGTTTTCCCTCTGCACTCAGGTACATGTCTCGAGTCCACGGTATGCACCCAAAAGAGACCACGCGTCAGCTGAGCCTGGCTGTGAAAGACGGTCTCATTGTCGAAACCTTAACAGTGGGCTGCAAAGGCTCAAAAGCTGGTATTGAGCAGGAAGGATACTGGTTGCCAGGAGACGAGATCGTAAGTACACTTTATTGCATAAATTGGGAGATGTTGACTTGACATCTTGGAACATTATTTAACTACAACCCATAGCAATTCATTTTTAGAAGTTTCGTAGTGTTTTCCTTCAGTACTTCTTATGAACAGGAAAGGCCTACATTGGCAGGACGGATAATTTCCTCCCTCGTTACGAGGAAACTTACTTCTACAAAGGGTCTCCTTTCTCTGTCCAGTTTCCCTGGAATCTGAAAAATAAAACAGAGTCCCCTTTTACTGTACGCATGCAGCAGTCTTCCTGTGTTCTCCAGGAAACATGAGTGCGGACTGTTTCATGCAGGCTGGTGTCGATGCCGTGTAGACAGAGTGAACAGGAAGTTGTCCTCCTGGGCTGGTGGCATCTGCGCCCAGGGGCACCTGTCAGTGGGACTTGTGCCGGAGCTACAGCTCCTTGGGCAGTGTCCTCACGGACTGTGACCATAACCGGTTTGCTGGCGCTCCAGCAGGAATCAGGAAAGACAAAGCTCATTTTCTTTATATTTTGCCTAGTTCTTACTTTGACTCCCCTTCTGAGTGAGGACATTTCAGTCTTTTCTTTTACTTGGAGCCTCAGGCACATAGAGAAGTGCATTTGTTTCTTATGTAAACATTGGTTTCATGTGTAATACTTTTATATTTCTACCTTTACTGGCCTATGATATTTCTTTTTTATTTTATTTTATTTTATTTTATTTGTTTGGCAGAAAGAGATCACAAGTAGGCAGAGAGGCAGGCAGAGAGAGAGGAGGAAGCAGGCTCCCCGCTGAGCAGAGAGCCCGATGCGGGACTCGATCCCAGGACCCTGAGATCACGACCTGAGCCGAAGGCAGAGGCTTAACCCACTGAGCCACCGAGGCGCCCCTGGCCTATGATATTTCTAATACCTTGATTAGAAAAGTCTTAATTTTTGCTAAGGCACATCATGTAAAGATGATAGGTTTCAAATATAATAGATACTTTTTCAAAGTTTCTAAAAGGAATCGATTTAGTAGGTAGGTGTTTAGAGAGTGTTCATCGTGACTTCTCCAATACCATAAAAATGACACAAAATCGTAAAGTTGGTTCTTTGTGGGAACTTTCCCCAGGAACTGTGAACTGTATTTTCCTCTCCGGGTCCGCAGCAGATGTGGTCCCGTTTGTGCGTGCTGTCCAGTCCCAGAGCAGCAGACAGACCACAGGTTTTTTGGGGGCAGCTGGTCTGAATGTTAGAGAAGCTGTTCACTTCTAACACTGTGTGTGTCAGTTTAATCTCTGCCTTCCAAGTTTGAGGAAAGAAAATTTGCACTTTCCACAAATAGGAAATGTGGAAGAAAACAGTGTTTACTTTCATTGGTATCATTTGATCTGTGCACTTGAAGTGCTCTTGAAAACTTAAGCAAGAATGTTTCTATCATAATAATTTCTTTGTCCACATCCTCTCAGAATAGTAGAGCTTTGTTGCCAGTAAAGAAACTTTGGGAAGCAAGTCCCAATAATTACAACGTGAGGTGATCTCACCCTGTCCCCACCAGATGCTGATAAGCTTATTATATACTGAAGATAACCAAGTAACAGAAAATGTCTAATCCCAGACACTTGGAAAACCTGTAGTATAGAAATTTCTGAGGTCTCCATAGAATCAACCAAGAGTAAGTGCAGCTTAATGGGCAGGACTTAGCCGGTGTACCACACATACACTTTCCAGGCAGGAGATTTCACTTCTGCGTCTAGGGTTGTGCCTCCCAGTGAGCGTCCTCCCCTTCACGTGGGAGTTCGGCTCCCACCGAGCAGCTCATGGGCTGTCCCGCGTTCACGGCCGTCTTCGACTCTGCATTCTGTGTTGGACATATTTATAGTGTCAACCCTTTTTTCTTTTTTCAAGATGAAAATTTCAAACCACCAGTGTGCAGGTTCTATTAATTCTGGTTGGTTCTTAACAGACATTTCCTATACGAAGTCTGCATGTTTCAGGTGCAGCTGGGGTTGTGAAAATTGTGCCTCGTTTATAAAATAAGCAGGTACTGAACATGCAGAGGCAGTGTAGGGCAGCGGAAGGTCAGGTCTTACCCGTGAGCACGGAGGGTGCCCGTCCCAGGCCAGGTGTTTATTTTGCTGTGCGACCTTGAGGAAGTTTCTTCACCTCTGACCCTCATTCTTCCCCTAAAATATGAGCACATGAATATGTGTTTCGTTGGATTATTGTAAGGTTTAAGTGAGGTTACCTATATAGAGCGTATAACCATGTACTCAAAGCAAGTTTTGGCCAGCAAATAAGTGTGCTTAAGAAACGTCCCTATGTAGTGTAGCAAAAACACATTTCTTAGTAACCACACAAACAAACATTGTCACCAGGGTCTTTTTACTTCTAAACCCATCTCTTCCAACACAAAGACACTAGTAAAGACATTTCCCCAAGACACTGGCACAGTTTGAGGACCACTATGGAGTGATGCAGCCGTGTGTGACTCCCGGAGCCCTGAGGGGTCAGCCCAGGCTCCCCGTGTGCTGTCCAGCTGCTGTGTTCATGCACAGAGAGCCCCCAGAAGGATACAAAGCTCATGTGTGGCCTGGCGTGTGGGCCACTGTGTACCGGGCTGCTGTGACCCGCACACCTCTGGAAGGTGCGCTCAGCCCCCACTGCCGGCAGCACGTGTGGCCGCCACGTCTCAGGGAAGCCAGTGCCAGGGGAGGGCCCTGCTCGGACTCGCACGGAGCTGCTCGTGGCTCTCCCTCATGCCTCCCCACCTGTACGTACGAGTCTCTGAACATCGAGTTCTTACATGAAAGACGTGTTATTCATCTTGTTGACCTTCGACTTTCTGACTCACTGTCGAGACAAGTCAAGCAGATACACACGGCTCGGGAAGGAAAGGCATAAGATTTTTTACTTATTGCTTTTTAAACCTTTGATTGCAAGTTAAAGGATTCTTTTTTTTTTCTTCTAATATTTGTTTATTTGCGAGAGAGCGGGGGAGGGGCAGGCAGAGGGAGAGGGAGAAGCAGGCTCCCCACTGAGCAGGGCGCCCGACGCGGGGCTGGATGACGGGACCCTGGGGTCAGGACCTGAGCCGACGGCAGACCCTTAATGACGGAGCCCCCCAGACGTCCTGAAGTTACATATTCTTTACTCAGGAAGTTCTGTCATTTGAAAAATGAGTGGTAAAGCTCTTCTTTAATCTGTGAAAGTAGGAGCTACAGCTCCGCGGTGGGGATTCCCCGCAGCACATGCCCGAGACCCCTTGTGTAGCCCAGAGCTGGGGCTTGGCTTTACTGCCGTTATGGTGGGAAGGGGTGGTGGTGCCGAGGCTGCTCCTGCCCCTGCGCGGAGAGCCCGTCGGGGCCCATTTTCCTCCGCCTTGGCCGCCTTTGCTCCCAAAGCTGCTTTTCAAAAACTGACACAATTGAAAGATATGTGTATCTTAGACATTATTTTTATTAAACCCGGCAATCATGTAATAAATGCGTAATGCTAACAATAAGTCCGGAAATAATTACGTATAATCTGTCGAAGAGGAAGCCTGCGTAAGTTGAAGACGGGCCTCTTCCTGGTGATACTTTAAGTATTTCCATTTGAGAAAACAGAAGGAAAACCACAATTATTAAAAATGAGGCCACTCTCCATTTTTTTAACGATTTGCTTAAATATTAGTGAGCAAGGCAGCAAAGTTATCTGCACCAGCCAATTTTAAAATGACAATCTTGTTGAACCTGAGGGCCACCCCTGGAGTTTTGGTACAGCTCTCTTCCAGGTCTGTGTGTCAGGAGTACTCGTTCATAGGACCCAAGTAGTTCTGCTGGAGGCGGTTCTCAGAGCTTTCGGGATTACCTGAGCCGAGGCCAAGAGACCCAGACACAGAGTGAAAGCTTGTGCGACCTCACTGTTGAGCGTTTCCTTACATCAAGGCTTTTTTCTTCTGATTTTCAAAGCAGGGCTGCACGTTCTCCTAGACGGCTCCATCGTCTGCTCCCGCTGGAGAGATGTGCAGGAAATACGCTACTTCAGTCCACGTGGGGTCGTCACGCTTGAGACACCTACATCCTGGGCAGAGTGTTAGCATTGGCTGGGCTGGATTTGGCATTTAGTAGCTCCCCTGGCAGTAAACACGTTAACTGCTCAGACTTCCACTTTTAGCGCAGAAGGTGCTCGCTAGACATTTGGAAGGTCTTCTAGAAGAAGGCAGGGCCGTCTGGTTCGGCAGGTAGCCTGGAGCTAGGACGGTGTGCAGAGAAAGCATCAAGTATGCGCTTGGATGCGGAGGTCGTTGTAATGCTGTCTGTTGTCAGGACTCCCGCTTCCTTCACGGTCCCTGGTGCAGAGCCGGGCCTTGGCCTCACCGTTTGATCTGACGCTGGGCGATTTGGTGACCGGTGTCGATTGAGGCCGACTCTAAGCTGCATGACTGTGGCACGGACTATGGAACTGTCTGGCTTACTCACCTCCCCGGTCTGTGCTCGAGTCTCGTTTCTTCTTTCCCGTTACTGCTATTTCGAGATCAGTGTGTTCGTAGGGCAGCTGCCCCGGGACCCTGGCACTGTCCCTTGGAGCCCTGGGCCAGTTTTCTGCAGCTGCCTCAGGTGCGCGCGGGAGCTCAGGTCCCAGCTGCCGTGCCTGCTCCAGTGCCGGGGCTTCTCATGGATTCCGGCCGGGCCTGCCGTTAAGTAGGACCTCATGCTGCTTTCAAAGGAGGCCTGGGTAAAAGATAGAATTCTTTATTTTTTGCTGTTTCCCATGTATTTAAGGTCTCAACACTTTAAAGAAGCATAATTAATGAAAATACACATTTTGTGGTTTCTTTGACGGGATCACGTGTTCTCCTGGGGATACACGAATTTGGTCCTAATTTGCAAAGGGGCAAGATAGACCCTTGCCCGTCATTCTGTTTCTCCACACTCAGAATGACCAGTCTGAAAGCAGCGGTGGTTTACATCCTTCCGGGAACTTGTGACGTTCTCATCCTTTAGATAAGAGAGGATTGCATCTGTGTCTTTTCCTTCAGAAGTGACACCGTTACACAGCCATGGCAAGAGTGTTCTCTTGATTTGCTCTTGAAAATGTAGGAAGAGAAGCTGCTCAATTCAGGGAGCTTGACTGTCTCAGCTTCATAAATACAAGTATTGAACTGAGAAATGTTTAAATTTAGATCTTTGCATTTTTGTGGTTTAGTTGTCATAAATTAATCATATGTTTTAGGTACCCTGAGTGCAAAACTTCAAGCTCATTGGATACCATTGATATTTTTTAAATGAAATATATTTTATTACATTAATGCTAATTGTGTGCAGAACTCCACATTTCTTCCAAAGATCCACAACGTGTCTCAGATGCAAAGATATACAAAATCACTTATTTATGAAGTGAAGTAGTAAGTGTATGTGATTATTAATTAACTAGAAACCTATTTAACTATGATTCTATGTGTATTCAAACTGTAACATACCTAGAAGTTATTCTTGATTTGGTGAAGAATTTCCATTCTCTCCAGTAGAGCATTTTGGGTCACGCTACTCTGTTATATTCCGTTCAGCTTTGAATGACTGGTCGTGTGTGTGTGTGTGTGTGTGTGTGTGTGTGTGTGTGGGTGGGTGTGTGTATGTGGGTGTGCGTGTGTGTGCGTGTGTGTGTGTGTGGTTTCTTTTTTTCCCCTCCTAAATTCTAGTTCTCTAAGCAGAGTTATAATAGTTTTATTTTTAATACATAATACTTAAAATGACGGGATATTTTTAATCACCAAATTCTTAGCTCTCGATGATTAACTAATTTTGCATTGTACCTTTGTTAAATACCACATCAGACACATATTTGATAAAGTGAGATTTATCTGCTCATTACATGTAAGTAGGGAATGACTTTAAGTATTAGAATCTCTTTGGAATGTCCCGAGTGTGTATCACAGTTTGGGAGGTCTGGTTACGGCTACAGCTCTCCTAGCGAGCCCTCAGTCAGCGCTGGGTCTTGCTCTCTCTAGCTTACAGAAAACTGTCAGCTGTCGTCAGGAACTTGAAGTCCTGAGAAAGAACCTCGCATGCATGTTCCTGCAAACGCAACATAGTTATGTGACTTGTCCTCACGTTGGTTCTGCACTCCAGCGGGAGGTCTCAGGAACCAACTAGCACTTACTAAGCATAGCAGCTCATTTCATCCTTACAAAAACCCAGAAAATGAGGCACTACTCTTTTTTTCATTTTACAGATGGAAAATGATGCCCAGAGAAGCTAAGAGGGTGCCCAGATCGCAGAGCCCATGGAGGCTGTAGCGGGGATTTGAGCCAGGGTAGCTCCAGGGTCTTAAGTTAACGCTGTCCGTGGTGACGGATGGAGGTCCGCAGGCTGTTTCTAGGCGGGGGACTATTTCCTCCTGGTTCTGAAGACGGCCGGTGTGAGCCTCACGCCACAGTCCAGTACTGAGCTTACCTTGTACACATTCGTGACTCCCAAGTTTAAAAAAAAAAAAATCGAGCCTTGAACCACTTTCATATCAAAAGGACTTACATTCATAGTCTTGGGCCAATTTATAATGGCACCGAATTTCAGTAAAATGTTTTCGTAACATCACTGTAGGTTTTATGGTACATGAATTCTCTCTGAATCTTCTCTTTGTCCATTTGTGGCTTTTGTGTTAGTGTCTAAGCTTCCTCGTAAACTAGGGACGACCCTTGAGTTTGCATGCGGTTGTCTTTTCACTGATGATTAGCACAGATGTAGATAATGAGTTGATATCATGTACAAAGTCATGGAAGTTGTGTAACAAATAATAGTTTGTGTACAAAGTCCCTTTAGCTCGTGTATTGCCTGACAAGGAACAAGGTTGTAGTAGACCAAGATTATTTTGTTTTTATTTTGAAAGGCCTACAGCATGCAGCCTTTCTCCAGGACAGCAGCCCCAAACAAGGTGAACTGATTTTGCGCTATGTTGTTTTACTTTTTAATTCTGCCTTTTTTTGGTATCCATTTCCATCTTTTTTTAGGCTCTCTTAGTTTATTCTTGCTAGAATTACTCATTAAAATCATACTATCTTTACATTGCTTCTAGTCTTGGATTTTATGCTAGTAGGTTTGCATTTTTAAACCTTTCTGAAAGTATTGGACTGTCATATCACATCCGGTGCTGTCGATCAGGCTTTTGAGTGGCTGACGACTGATGAAATCCAGTGAAAATGCACACGTAGCCCTTGACACACATGGAGTATTTCTGAAGCCCCATATCAGTGGATTGTATCCACTGGAGGAAACACGGCAGCAGCTCTCCTGTAACAAACACCTTACGGCATTCATACCCAGAACAACATTTCCTGGATTCACAATTAGGAACGTTTGAACTTGACTTGTGCGTGTTACACGTGAGCAGCTGCCGCTGTCCTGAAGAGCGAGCGGCACATACACAGCTGTGACATCAACAGGCACCCACACGTCTCTTCCTTTTCCTTGACTGGAGTTATGCATTCATTCCCACAGCTGTGAGAAGCTAGGGCTAGCAGTGCACCCCCGGTTAAGACAGATCCACTTTCCTCCCTGTGTCCCTCTGGGACGGGAAGGGGCGGGTCGGAGGAAGGCAGGAGCACTCGGGAGGCCGGAGCTGTGAGCCTTCTTGATGGTCCGAGTTCCCATGTTGAGAATTACAGTTAGGTGAATTAATGTAAACAAAAAACTCCAAATGATGAAGGATGGTGGGTTCTGTTGTTCATAATGAGTCAAAGACAAGCCACTGAAATCCTTTAAGATGTTTCTGAACAGGTTTGAAGAAAATATTCTGAAAGACATTGTTTCAGACTGGGAAAGAGTCTGTTGATTAAAAATAGACCAAAGTATGTTATCCTATAAAATCGACGATTTATGAGACCAAACTTGTAACTTTTATGAGATAAAACTGAATTGCAGCTTCCCACCTGAGCCCCGTGAGATGAGTGCCCCCAGTGACCTCTGTCACGGCCAGACGTCCACTTGCACGTGTCCTGTCCAGCTCCGCGAGCGATGTTTCTTCTGCCGTGCGCATGTTAGGGTCAAATGTCAAATCAATATCTTACCTTTTCTTAAGTAGTATGACTGAAATCCCTTCACCAAAGTAAGTTTGCAGCAAATCTGCACCAAGTAACCAGAAAACCAGAAACGGTCATGCTTTTTTATTACTTTGGTTGGTAAAGACCACTTTTTCTAATAAAAAGCGAACAAAATTTACATTTTTGCAGAATTTGGTAATATACTCGAGCCATGGCTCTGAATATGGGTAAGAAGACATGAACCTTTCTTGCTTGAAGGAGTGGCCAGGAGGCCCCTCGTGAGGTCAAGCAGGGACAGGTGCAGATTCGGTGCCGGACGAGCCATTGTTCCCTAGACAAGTCCCACGCCGAAGCCTGCGTGTTGGGGGAGTGACTGGCCTGAGAGGAAACCAGAAAGCAAACCGTAGGCAATGGTTTATGAGAAGAAAAATGATGGCGGAACATAAGCCTGGAACTTCAGGGTCCCCCTTGAAAGTGGCCTGGATTGTACTACGTGTGGGCTCGACCCTTACTCCTTTATTAACCACATCGACGGAGGAAGGTCGAGTCAATCCCTCACTCTTAACACAGGTATTTGGTAAAAGCTAAGAGTGATATTTATGAGGAATTAATGAATGAATCAGTGCTAAGCTAAGACAACTGTGATATCTTTCTGTTCCTCGTTTAGTGGCATTGGCTGTTCACACACAAAGTGTGACAGAAAATGTACGAGAGCACCTGCCCTTCATGCTTGTTCCCTTACGGGGACAGCCCCGCTGAGGAAGGAAGCCTGCTGCTTTTTTTGTTTCTTTATGGTAACGTCCTTTTGAGAATGTGATTAAACCTTTAGTTTCACATTTTCAATTTATTTTTCCAAATTTAACAGACCCTGAAAATTTGACAGCTGTCAGAGCACGGACATTCTGGTTAATGTTATTTTCAGTAAAGCGTCCAAACCATGGATGGGAAGTTCAGACCAGTGAGCATCCCCGTCTACTGCGATTCTGTCTGTTCTCACAGTGTGCTAAGAACTTACTGTATTTTGTTTAAAATGCAGAACAAAACAGAGGTTGGTTTATTTGAAATACTAAGCTGTAGGTGCTGGTTTGGGGTCTTCAGTTTATTGAAGAAATTATTCCATAGATGATATAAAAAAATGAAAGCTAATGTTAGAACTGGGATTGGCTCTGGACTTACTTCATTTGGGCTGGTTTCACTATCAGATCACCTTAAAATATTCTGAATATTAATACTGTTTAGGAAAGAATTTTTAAATTTAAAGAAGCAAATTTCTAGGTATTTTTTCCCTCTTGTTTTAACACAGTAAATGTCTAAAATTGTTTTTAATGCCTAACTTCTGATGGACTTTAGTTTCAATTTTGTTCTTAGTCATTGCAGATATTGACAAAATGTCATACGAAATTATTTTGTATTTTTTGTAGGACTGGGAAACAGAAAATCATGACTGGTATTGTTTTGAATGCCATTTGCCTGGAGAGGTGTTGATATGTGACCTGTGTTTTCGTGTGTATCATTCCAAGTGTTTGTCTGATGAGTACAGGCTTAGAGACAGCAGTAGTCACTGGCAGTGCCCAGTATGCAGGGTGAGTACCTACGAGCTTTCATGTGCTGGTCAGAGGGTTGGAATTCACTGGTAATAGCTGTGCAAGACCCCCCAGGTGGGCACGCCAGGTGAATGGATGACGGACTGGGGGGTGGGGGTCATCTGCCGAAACAATGGTCAATGAACACAGCACTGGTCAGTGCTACCCCAGAACACCTGACATTCTCACGGTATGGGCCGTAGAACGTTCCAGTCACGTAAAAGTACACTTTCTTCCCTAATGTTACACTTGCCTCTGGATTGCGTGACTCCCGCCATGGCTAGCCTTTGGAAGTCCAGGAGTAGCCGCCCTCGCCGGGTTGGGTTCAGTCTGTCCTCTCCGCTCAGGAACCACAGCCAGCAGAAGGCACATTGTTGGAAGCGTTTTGTATCTACTTCCCATTTGATATCCATGTAATGTCGCCTTTATTTTTTGTCCTATCACGGGTTAGTTTATTTTTTGCTTGTGTTTCATTGTGGTGGGGGGCACGGGGCGGCTGTATGTAAGCACTCTCATCACTTAGAGCGGAGTGAAATAGTCGGGTAGGAAAAATAGGGACTTGCCACAATTATTCGCATTCCTGTTACTTCCCTAGTGAAAAGTATACCCGGCTGTGCTTGTTGGTTGTAAAACGTGTGTGTGTGCGTACAAGTGGTGTGTGACGCCTGTGTAGTACGTCGCATATGGCGTTGATGGTGATTAGTACAAGGTTATTTTATTGCACCCTCTGTTGTTTTTGTATCTATAATTGCTATGATCCATATTTGGAACCATGCAAGTCGCCCAGATTACTCGGGCTCAGTTTCTGAATATACTTTGTATTACTTGAGTTAAATATTCGTTTATAATGTAAAAAAGTTGTATCTTAATAATTTTTCCCTTCTTCAGTGTTGGTCCTAACTTTGCTGCCAGCATAATGAGCTTCTAATATTGTGTTAGTAACTTTGTATTTTCTTAGTGTGCTTCACCTCACCAGCACCTCTGTACACGCTCAGTGTCTTACCTCGGTATATTTTATCTCACCATCCACTGTATGTACTCAGTGTTACCTCAGTGTGCTTCAGCTCACCAGCACCCCTGTACACGCTCAGTAGACACACCGGCGACCATGAGGGTGGCGTTATCAACAGGGTGTGTAATGATTCATAATCAGGTGCCGAAATGCTCGGTCACTGATGAACCCCTCAGTCTGCATGTATTAGTATCAAGCCTCAAGCTGCAGACCTCCTCTTTGAGGTCTACAAGAATCAATGATGTGTCCATGGGGGTGGGGGAACTGCATAAATATCCGTACTTTATTTTTATGGATTTGGATTGTGCATTTAAAAAGCAAATATTTGTTTTCCGGTAACAGTTAACACTTGAAGTAAGGTATTAATGAAACCTTAAGAACAAGAGCATTAAGGTAGTAAAAATACAAAGAGGTGGTTGCTGATCGGATGGGAGGGGCTCTGACCTTCCCAAAGTGCAATTCCTGATGTCCAGGTGTCCTCATGGCCACAGCTTTCATAGTACAGACTGAGCAAAAACACTGGGGTTTTTGAAGACGCATTAAACTTTGTTGTGGATATTTTATATTCCTGAGTGGAAATTGAACAATTATACCTTTGAAGAAAATGTCTAAGGCTACTTTCATAGGATTTCACGGTCAAGTTGTCAGGTCCCCTCTTCCACGTGTGTTTGCTCTACTTTGTAGGCCAGATGGTTTTTTTAACATTTCAGAGAGTTACTGGGCCAAACATGGTAGCCACAGTGGAGCTCAGTGTACCCCATCTGTCTTTCTTTCTGTCCTTTGGTTTTCCTTTCGTCTTTGTCCATCTGTACTTGCCCACATTGTGAGAGGCTTGAACTTGAGGCAGGGATGCTGAGTCCGTAAACACTCGTGACCCCGCACTTGTTTCTTAGGCTGGGAGCTGCTCTGGGGAGGCTCAAAACACCTGTGTTTGGGTTGGGGATGGTGAGTTTTATTTTGAGCTTTAAAATGCCTTAAGAAATAGTTATTTCTGTGTAGGATCTATTCTGTTGTTTTGTTACATTCAAGAAAAAGATATGTATTAGCAGTTCTTTCATGGGAGAAGGAATCATAATAACCTTGAAATTTTAAGGGGATTTTAAGTATCTTTAAGGGAAGACTTGTGGTTGACTTGTTTTTTTAAACAGTGTCGAAACTTCAAATAAAACCATTTTCGTGATCTAATATGAAAGCAACCGAGCAGATTTAAATGTTCTTGCTCTTAAGGAATGGAGAGGGTCGAGACTGGGACAAAGAACATGGTTGCAGATGAGAACATCACTGCCCAGTGTCCTTCTCCATTAGTGTTTAGAAAGAGCACAGATTAACTAGACACACTCACGAGGAATTTTGAAGGGCAGATGCCCAGAGCCAAATTTCAGTGCAGGTTGGAGCAGTAGTGGCAGCCATCCATTACTACCTAAACTTGAATATTTCTGGTATCTTAGAGTGACCAGGAGATTTTTATTTCTATGTAATCTGTCCCTGACAGTATTGAAAGTGCCACTAAGAATTGGTTTCAGCCAGTGGTGAACTATTCATGATTTAACGCATGTATCTGACCATTTCCAGATATTTTAAGAAGGCAATGGTAGAAAGTTTTCTGTATTTAAAATAACTCTATTAACATTCATAATAAATCTCAGGAATTTTACGATCTTGAGGATATTTCTTTTGAATGTCTGACTTTCTAATCATTTAAATGTACAGACAGGGTAGATTATTCTTGTAAAAAGTAGCCTCTGAATGTCACGTTAGCATTTTGCTTTGAAAAAAATTCTAGTAATGTACTGTTCTACACTTTACAGGGAACTATCATTCATTAGAAAAAAAGGAGGATTTAAAATTATTTCTCTTATATTTACCTGTAAAAATCCAAGTAATTTAGAGAAGGATAAAGAAAAAATGACATTTCCAGAAGTACTAGGACACAGCAGGCGGATGTCCTCACAGACCCCTCTCCATGTGCTTGAGCACAAGCGTGTGTGCATGTGTCCGTTTGTCCCGTGTCTGTGCTTCACACATGACTTCCCGTCACCGGTGTGTATCCAGCACTGTCCCTGAGCCATAGTTTATGCCCTCCTGGTGCACATTACCATCAGCCGCACCGTCCTGTCTGACCAGCGGTGTCGGGCCATGTGCTGCCGAGCCCTGGCCCGCGCTCACACACCCACTCTTGCGAGCCGTCTTCTCGCTTTAATTTATTTCTGTACGCAAATGAAGTTTGTATTTTGTTGTAGTCAAGCGTATTTGAATTTTATATTCCCCAAATAGCCATGAATTTTTCATGACAAAAATGAGAAGATCATAACTTTTAAGTGAAAGTAGCTTTTAAGATTTTATTTGCCTAAAAGATATATCTTTAAAACACAATATAGTCAGTCGTGTTTTTTGAAAACAGAGACACTTAAAAATAACAACTATTTATGTAATTCTGTTTAATCACCTTCACAGGATAAATTTATTAAAGTGGAATTCATAAAGTTAAAGGATAAGCACATTTTAATTCATGATAAAAATCACCAAATTGCCCTTCGGAGGATTATACCTGCTTATACCAACATGAAAGTGTTTTCCAGTGTTCTGTCACCAGGGTGATAGGGTACACGCGGATGTCTCCTTCAGTAGGGCTTCATTTTTATAGAGTTGCCAGATCACAATGTCAGCTTATCCTTTGACACGCTGGTCACGGAAGGGGGGCCTGTGCGTGTGCACAAGTCTGCGTGCCCCTGTGCGTTTGTGTCCTTGCGTGGGTGTCTCCGCGTGGTGTATTGCGTGTGCACGTGAATGTGGGACCAGGGGTTTCTTTGTGCATGTGTCTGGTGTGTGCGCACGTGTGTACATGTGCACACGCATGCCTGTCTGTGTGCCGTGTGTACTTGCCCGTGTGTGTGCGCTCCATGCTCTCTGGCTGTGCTCCTGCTGGGAACAGCAGGATAATGTTTGGTAACTTCTTGAATGTTCTGTAGCGTGTGAGCAGAGTAACACGCTGTCTGTCCCTGGGGCCGCTGCTGAGGTCGCTGCCTGCTGCCTGGCAGAGCTCAGGTGGGGGGCGAGACAGACCTCTCCAAGCCGGAGGGGAGACCTCCCGGGCGGGGGGGTGGGTGAAGTCCTCTCTCTAGGGGCAGAGGTCTCTGGAGGGGGTACAGACCTCTCTGGGGGGCATGCAGAGCTCTCTCCCCACTGCCCCGTGGAGGCACTGGGCACTTGCACAGGCCTTAGGGGGCCCACGACCCGGATTTCTGTCTGGCAGATAATGAAAATGAAAGCATCTCACGACTTTAACTAAAACTAACCCAGGACTCCATTGCCATGAGGGGCCACCTGGAGTCCGACGGGTCGGTCCCAGCTTGTGGACGGCGCTGAGCTCTGGGGGTGTCAGTGTGACGTGTGCTCGCTGAGGGGCTGAAGCCACAGTCCTGATGAAAGCTAGTTCCTGGAACTGGAGATGGAGACGGACTTCTGAATCCACTTTTCATTCTTTCTGCTGTGCGGGCAGTACAAATTTTTTTTTTTTAATTCCCAAAGTAGGGAGGTCACTCATTTAATGTTCAGAATGAAGTAAAACAAAATGCTAAATGAAAATACTTCTAGGGCGCCTGGGTGGCTCAATAGGTTAAGCCTCTGCCTTCGGTTCAGGTCATGATCTCTGGGTCCTGGGATCGAGCCCCCCATCGGGCTCTCTGCTCAGTGGGGAGCCTGCTTCCCCCTCTCTCTCTGCCTGCTTCTTTGCCTACTTGTGATCTTTTTCTCTCTGTCAAATAAATACATAAAATCTTCAAAAAAGAAAAAAATAAGAAACTACTTTGAAAACATGTACTCCCTGCGGCGTGTTGACCATGAGACTGACACCTTTGCTTTCTGGTCTGTTTCTCTGTTCATGTGAGAAAGTTGTGAATATTTTCACCCTGAATGTAGTTAAGTCAAGTTTTCAGCCAGATTAACAAATCTGGAATGGAGATTTGATTTTTAAATAGAAGTAGAAGCTTTTTGTCTTTATTTGCTATATGGTAGACAGACATAGTACTATTAAAAAATGAGGGGCGCCTGGGTGGCTCAGTCATTAAGTGTCTGCCTTCGGCTCAGGTCATGATCCCAGGGTCCTGGGATGGAGCCCGCCTCGGCTCCCTCCTCCTCCGGAAGCCTGTTTCCCCCTCCCACTGCCCCGCTGTGTTTCTGCTCTTCTGTCTCTCTCTCTGTAAATAAAACAACAAAAAGAGAAAGTGAACATGAGCCAAATATATTTTACAGCTTTTAAAGCTGGATCATACCATTTTTATATCAACAAAAAAAAATTATTTTTAAAAAGTAATTTTTGTCTGAACCAATCTTTTAGGAGGCTTGACTCCAGGAACAGGTGATGGGAGCATTACTAAAGCCAGAGGGTCTTACAGTCGGGTGTAGCCTCTGACCTGGACCCAAACAAGAAAGAGAACCACGCATTTTCTACATGATCTTCTCATGATGAATTTAACAGTAAGGCCAGAAAGCTTGCATATGGGTGTGAAGAGTTTTGGGTGGTGAAATATCCGTTCTAACTGACGCATCTTTTGTGAATAAGGTCACTTGAATTGAATCGGCGCTTTTCCTTTTGTCCTGAGGGATCAGGAGATGAGGGTTGGTCTGGTTTCCTCAGCAGGATAAGACCCCTTAGTGCGGACCCCGCCGCGCTCGGCGGGGGTGACCAGGGCGGACACAGCGCTGCAGAGGGCACGGTTCCCGCTGCGGGCCCCGCGCGACTGGGGGAGGGGCAGGCGGCACCCCTGTGACAGGCCCAGGAAGCCGAGAGAGATGCTTGTCCCCGAGCGGAAACACAGACGCTGCTGTCCTTTCAGAAGAGAGCGGGAGGCCCGTCCGCGGGGAGGCCCGTCCGCGGGGAGGCCCGTCCGCGGGGAGGCCCGTCCGCCGGGAGGCCGCCGCCTCTCTGAGGTCTGTTCGGGCTGTAGGAGGGAGGACCGCCGTTCCGAGACACGGCCCTGAGTGTGTCCTTCCCGCCTGTCCCCCACGGCACCCCCAGTGCCCGGGTGCCCGCCCAGGCGTGCGCTGCTGGCGGCGGACCTCCGGGTGGGCGCGCGCCCCGCTCCCCGGCTGGAGTCCTTCCCTACCTTGTTTGTCTGTTGGACGCGCGGGGAGAGGACGAGCCTGAGCGGGCGGGGGCGGCAGGCTCGACCCGCGGGGGCTGGAACCCAGGACCCCGCGACCACGACCTGAGCCGAAGGCAGATGCTCGCCGACTGAGTGGCCCCGTCCTTGTGGGCACGTGGGGGACGAGGGGGACCCACTTCTCTGCGGTGCGGGGCCGCCCTGGTCACCCGCGCCACGGCCGGACTCGGTGGGCAGGACTCGGTGACCCGGACGGGGAAGCAAGCGCCCCCCGGAACGTGCGCGCGGACGCGGCGGGGGTAGCACTCGGGGCCGCCGTATGCGCGGGCACCGCGGTGGGGACCCCTGGGCCACCTCCCTGCTCCAGAGGCGCGCGCACACAGTCGGGTTGGCCAGCGCGCTGCCTGGGTCCGCAGCAGTCACCCTCCGGACCCCGGTGTCCCCCGGTGACCGGGACGGCAGAGCCAGGACAGCGTGACGGAGGTTTTTAAACTTGAAGCCTCTGCAAGTCCCGACGGCGAGGACGGCAGGACGGTTGCAGGAAGTCAGGCGCACGGGGCGCTGGGGTTTAGGACGGAGCCGGGGACCCGCGCTGCGCTGTCCTGGGGGCCGGGGGTGAGCTGCGCGTGCGCGCTGCCGTCCACACCCCCCGCCCCGTCCACCCCACCCCGTCCCGAGGGCCGAGAGGCGACGTCAGCGTGGGTGGGGTGACAAAGCGGGAACGCAGGTGCATTTTCAGAAAACTGTCCTAGAAGGTGACTGTCGGTCAGGGGCTCCCGGGGCGGGGCGGGCCGGACGGACGCGGCGGCCGGCTCTGGGCCCCTCGCTCCTCGCCCCAAGCCAGCTCTGCTGTGCGGCCCTCAGCTGGGCGCTTCCTCTGAGTAGGGACTTCCGAGACCGCGTCGTGCCTCGGTGCTGCGGAGGGTGTCGTAGACGCGGGGCCCCGCGGGTCGACCGCGGCAGTGTCGGTGCAGAGAACATGCCGCGGGACCCTCTGGCCGCAGGGACTCGTTGAGGCCGCCGGTTCCGCCCGTGCTGCGGTGACCGGCGCGGATGTGTTCCTCCCGCAGGGACACGTGGGACCCCTGGCGCCACAGCGGCCGGGGTGCTGTGGGGCACACAGCCGTGGGGCCCAGTGAGCTCACGGACGCCGATGGGGGCCTCTGCGGTCGGAGGGCGAGGCGGTGTTCAGTTGTTGGAGGGCGGCGAAGCGACGGGACACCCGCACTGAACACAGAGGCTTGGAGCGGCCGCCGCGCAACAACCAGCACTGAGTCACGCGTCTCGCAGGGAGGGATTTCCTGTGCTTGAGCTCAGCCGTGTGGGATGCTGTGTCCCGCAGGCGACAGTCGTACGACTAGCAGCGATTCCTCGGTTAGTATTCATTGAGCGCTTACTGTGTGCACATACTATACGAGGCCTTGGCAGACACCCGCTGAGCTGGACCCTTGGGAACCCTGTTTCTGCAGAACACAGTCTGTCCAGGGGTTGGCAGAACACCGCCAGCTTGTGTCCTGTTCATGAGGTTAGAATGGGTTTTACATTTTTTAATGGTCAAAGAAAAATCAAAGAGGGGGAAGTATTTTGTGACGTGTGAAAATCCTAAGAAATTCAGACTTCAGTATCCCAGAGCCTTACTGCATTTTCAGTGCGTAGCAGAGTTGAATGGTGCGGACAGACTCCTACCGTCTGTCTGAGCCTGAGCTATAGACCGCCTGGCCCTCCACAGAGGTTTGTCAACTGCTCATCTGACCCTATGGCAGGAAAAATAGTCTGGATATTGGGGACCCCCGGGAGAGTGTGACGTCCTTGTCTTGTGTCATCGCAGGCTGGGGGACTTGGATTTGCTCAACTCTAGCAGCCCAGATCTGGGGTCCAGGGACCTCTGATCGCACACTGGTTTCATTTGGGAACTAGCTGTGCTGAGATACTCTTTCCACAAGTTCGTTTTTTGCTAAGATACGCTTCTGCAGCTGAAAATCTGGGTCTCTAAAGAGCATTAAAAATTCCAGACCATTCAGTCATGAGTGCTCATTCCTGTCATGGCGCGTGGTGTCTCGTCAGTAATGACCTGGGGATCAAGGGTTACTCATCCCTTCTTTGAGCTAAAACCATCATAAGGTCCTGAGTGTGGCTGAATTGCCGGACTCGTGTTTTCTCTGTGGCACGTACCCAGCCTCTTCCAGTTTGCTCCGAGGGGCCCTTCTGGTGATGGAGACGAGTCCCTGACTCAAGAAGATGTTTAAGATTGTCCATTATTTTCCCCATGAGGAAAGCAGCCTCTCGGTCAACTGTCGTGTGTTTGAGAGCTTCTCGCTTGAGTCTCACATTCGTAACACACCTGCAGGCACGTGATCATTGTCCTCTGAGAACGGTTACAGCAACTTTGGCCACGTGATGCCAAGGCTTTCCCGATTATTTGTAGACACTGACCCGAGTTATCCCTCTGTGCCGATGTGAAGTTACTGGAACTCACGGGCTACGGAGAGGCCTTTCCTGAGGGCGCCTGCAGCCTGCAAGGAGAGAATGTGTACAGGTCTGCAAAGCCTGAGGAAGAATTGGGTCTGGAATAGCCTGCAGATGTCTAAAAGCTTTAGTTTTATTTTTCTGACCTTGTTTTAAAGAGCAATCTGCTTAGTTCTGTTAGAGACAGAGTAGCATTTCCCTGAGAAGCTGCTCCTTTAATTTCTGTTCAAGTGGCTTTTTCAAGCCACCTTCAGTGTCTTGGTTTGGCTGAACTGACACAGTTGAAATGCTGTGACTGTCGCTAAGAGATCTCACGCCCTGACGGAGGCTGCAGCGCATCCTTCCTTTCTTCGGTGAAACCGTAAAGCTCTGAGTTACAACAGGGAGGGGCCGCAGCACAAGCCCATCAGCTTAGCAAGTGTGCAGGCATCTTGCGGCGAACGCTTGGTCTTCAGAAACGGGGGGAGAGGCCGCGTGCATGCAGGGTCTCTCGTAGGCATGAGCTCCTGCATCGAGGCCCACGGCTGGAAGCCGGTCCAGGAAGCATGCACTTGCCACCCCCTGAGTGCCCAGGGAGCCGAGGTCCAGGCACAGAAGCCCGTCGACTGGACATCTGCAGGAGAACCCTTGTCTGTCCTCACAAGATTGGGGGGGGTGTTGGGCTTTTTTTTTTTTTTCCTTAAGATTTTGCATATTGGAGACAACACAAGCAGTGCAGGGGAGCAGAGGGAGGGAAGCAGGCCCCCCACTGAGCAGAGCCCAATGCGGGGCTCGATCCCAGGCCCCCAAGATCATGACCTGAGGCAAAGGCAGACACTTCACCGATGGAGCCCCCCAGTGCCCCTGACAGAGGTGTTTGAATTAATTTATTTTCTCCGTCTCTAAACGAATAAAGAAGAGGAGTTAGATTCACATGAAGAGTGAAGTACTGCGTGGGCTGACGTTGAGCACAGAGAGAAAACCACCTTCCTGCACAGATGTGGGATCCCCAGTCACTGGGTGAGGGCAGCTCTTGCCCACGTCTCTCCACTGCTCTCTCGAGGGCTCCCCGGGTTGGGCTGGAGGTACTCGAGAGAGGAGAGTCTTCCTGCTCTGCTTCCTCGAGGGAAGGTTGGGAACAGTATGTGTGGGGCCTAGAAATCACGCTTCACTACGTGACGTGTTGCTTGTGAACTTCCGTAAATTGTACGTCACCTGTTGAAACACCCTTAACCCGACAGGTGGAATTGCAGGATGCCTGACCTGTTAACAGGTTGGTGTTTTATTTGCATCTACGCAGATTCATGATTGAATGATCAGACGGATACCTACGGTCAGCAGTTGTAGTAGCACATCCAAAATATTGGGGAGTTAACATGACAGAGCACGTAGCTGGAAGCTTCGTTTTCATTCTCCTCCGTGGTGAGAGAGTGTGGGTTTCCCACAGGTGAGCGGAGCAGCGGGCGTCTTGGCCCATTACCCCTTCTCTTCTCCGGTTCTGACGGTCCATCAGGTGCTCGTTTCTGGAGAGAGCAGCGTGGGGGAGAACGTCCATGTTGCAAGAACGTTTGTCCAGCATCAGGAATAGCTGACCGTGTTTCCCCTGCCCAGAGAGCCCCGCACACGCCCCTGGGTGCGCACAGCTGCACACCGATGGCTTTCTCTGGGGTGCTGGCTTTGGAGGCAGCCGCTGGTGGTTCCCACGTGTTGCTGGGGGTCGTGTGAAAAATGAGAATCCACAAGGTACCACAGAGCTGCCCCTGCCCCCGCGACTCTAAACCCGGAGTCCAGGAAGTGTGGTCAGCTCCAGACCTGACTGGGTGCTCCGGCTCGGTCACGTGTCCCAGCCACCTGAGGATCGAGCAGAGCACGCAGGGACCATCCCTCAGGGATGCTGACCCCGGTGTGACCATGTGGGCTCACTGGTCTCTGGGCTGTGCTTGCTGGGCTGGAAGCCCAGCCGTGTTTCCCGGAAGTTCACCAGTGTCTCTGGGTGTGGACAGACTTGCACAACTGCTCTGTGCCAGGCATCGGTTAGACGCCGTGTGCATGGGTCACACGGCAGCCCCGCACAGCAGAAGCAGTAATTGTACCAGAGTCCACATGAGAAGTGGAAAGAAGGGGTCAGGGTTATTGTTTATGGTTTTTATGAATTTTATTTGTCATTTCTGCATGCATCGTGGGGCGCGAATGCAGGACCCCAAGATCACGTGTTGTGTGTTCTTCCGACCGAGCCAGCCCGGCGCCCTGGGAAGGCACCACATAGAACGGGAAGTGCAGGAAGCCACACGTCCAGGAAGGAAAGCAGTTGACCATTTTCCGTTCAGGTGGTTTAGTGTTGTGTGTGGGTGACCGGTTCACACGCCCCAGCGAAGACTCAGTTACCTGGGGAATGCTGGCTCCTGCCTCCAGTCCGCCACTGTGTTGGGGCGACGTCCAGCACGGACAGCCCTTTGGGAGCGGTGGCTCCAGTGGGCAGGGACCCATCCTCTGGGGGCCCGCGGGTGATGGCAGCTGGGATGTGCTGTCCGCACCGAGTCAGCCGCGCGGAACGGCCTCCGTAGAGCGGGGGCTGCCGGGAGCCCTCAGCCTCGATGGAGCAAGTGGGACGTTCATCTTTGCGCGCCGTCTAGAAATAACACGAAAGGGAGAGGCCCGTCTTTTTCTCTTTGCATGAATTTAGATTTTCTGAGACATAAATTGAAGAACCTAATTAGCTCTTCAGGTCAGGCTGATAGAAATTGGGGTTACTACTGAACAGACCCCGTAACCCTTGAAAACAGATAAGCAGGTGTGCAGCTGTGCTGTACGGAATTCACAGGTGACATGGACTTTAGAGGAATCGTGTATGTTGAAATTCACCCTTTAATATTACTAATTTAAAATGTTCCCGAAAGGGTTTCGGCCAACTTTTCTTCTCTTTCTCTCTCTCTCTTTTTTTTTTTTTTTTTTTGATAAAATAAGTGATTCTACATCATGTCATTATTACATCATCATTCGTTGTATCTGAAAATGGTTGAAGTTCTAAATATCAAGAAAAAATGTGTAATTCTGTGAGGTCTTACGTCAAATACAACCTGTTTCCGTTTTACTGTCACATTAAATGCTATGCACGTTTAGGATTTCTTTGTGTCAAACGCATTGGAAATAGTGCAGGTTTGAATACAATCTTTGCATACTGTATCTTTTATATATAAAGTCTTTTACATGAACCAGACCTGTCAATAATCACATTTTGTGTCTGGCCTTTTCTGTTTTTAACAGAGCATCAAGAAGAAAAACACAAACAAACAGGAGATGAGCACGTACTTGCGGTTCATTGTCTCCCGCATGAAGGAACGGGTAAGCCCGCTCGGCGGTCGGGACCTCCCAGAGCTCGCGTCCTGACCCTTCCCGACCGGAGAGCACCCCAGGGCCTTTACGGCGGCATCGGGTGCAGAATGCTGCGGCCCGAGGTCCTTTGTCGGTAACGGCTGTTCTGCTTCGTCAGGCGGCCCTGGAGCGGAAGTGGGGGCGTCCGACACTCTTAGTCCTCACTGATCCATTTCTGTTCCATCTTTTATTTCTCAAAATCTTTAGTTAAAGTGTAGTTGGCGCGCAATATCATATTATTGGCAGGTGCACAACACCGTGATTCGACCTTTGTATGCACGACTCCGTGCTCACCAGTAAGAGCAGGCGCACAACGCGAGGGCGGCACTGCGCACTGTGTTCCCCGTGTTGCTGTTCGTCCTCGTGATTTATTTACTTAAGTTCGTCCCTGCTGATTTATTTACTTAAGGTTTTATTTATTTATTTAATTTATTTAATCGACACAGAGAGGGAACACAAGCAGAGGCGGAGGGAGAGGGAGAAGCAGGCTTCCTACCCAGCAGGGAACCCGACACGGGGCTCGATCCCAGGACCCTGGGATCATGACCTGAGCTGAAGGCAGATGCTTAACTACTGAGTCCCCCCCAGGTGCCCCATGACTTACATATTTTATAAGTGGAAATTTGCACCTATTCCTGTCAATCCCCGACGCTCCCCCTGTCTGCGAACCACCACTTTGTTCTCTGTAGTTAAGAGTCTGGTTGGTTGGTTGGATTTTAGATCCCGCGTACAAGTGAAATCATGTGGTGTGTCTTTCTCTGACACCCTCATTCGCGTAGCGTAACACCCTGTACTCCTGTCCATGTCATTGCAAACAGAAAGATTCCGTTCTTCCTGTTGGCTGAGTGGCATTCCTTTGTGTACATAAACCTCTTCTTCTTTATCTGTCCTTCGGGTGAAGGACGTCTGGGCTCTTTCTGCAGGTTAGCTGTCGTGGCCATTGCTGCTGTGCACATTGGGGTACAGATGGCCCTTCTTTTCACTGCATCTGTATCTTTGGGGTAAATACCGAGGAGCGTAGTTGTAGAGTTGTAGGGTAGCTCTATTGTTTATACCATGAGGCACCTCCATGCTGTTTTCCAGAGTGGCTGCACCAGCTTGCATTCCCACCGACAGTGTAGGAGGGATCCCCTTTCTCCGCATCCTCGCCAGCATCTGTTGTTTCCTGACTTGTTGATTTTAGCCATTCTGACTGGTGTGAGGTGATATCTCATTGTGGTTTTTTTGTTTTGTTTTGTTTTGTTTAAGATTTTTATTTATTTATTTGACAGAGAGAGATCACAAGTAGGCAGAGAGGCAGGCAGAGAGAGAGAGGAGGAAGCAGGCTCCCCGCTGAGCAGAGAGCCCGATGCGGGACTCGATCCCAGGACCCTGAGATCATGACCTGAGCCGAAGGCAGCAGCTTAACCCACTGAGCCACCCAGGCGCCCCTTCATTGTGGTTTTGATATGTATTTCCCTGATGCTGAGTGATGTGGTCTTCTGCCCATTTCTTGATTGGATTATTTGTTCTGTGGGTGTTGAATTTGAAAAGTTCTTGATGGAATTTGGGTACTATCTATAGGCTGTTTGCAAATACCTTGTTACATTCTGTCCGTTGCCTTTAGTTTTGTTGACTGTTTCCTGTGCTGTGCAGAAGCTTTTTATCTTGATGAAGTCCCAGTAGTTCATTTTGGCTTTTTGGGTTTTTTTTGTTTGTTTGTTTTTTGTTTTTTAAAGATTTTATTTATTTATTTGACAGACAGAGATCACAAGTGGGCAGAGAGACACGCAGAGAGGGGGAAGCAGGCTCCCTGCTGAGCAGAGAGCCCGATGTGGGGCTCGATCCCAGGACCCTGAGATCATGACCTGAGCCGAAGGCAGAGGCTTTAACCCACGGAGCCAGCCAGGCGCCCTTGGCTTTTGTTTCCCTTGCCTCAGGGGCTGTCTCTGAAGAATACTGCCAGGTTGATGTGCAAAGTTTACTGCCTGTGTTTTCTTCCGGGATTTATGTAGTTTCAGGTCTCACATTTGGGTCTCTACTCCATTTTGAGTTACTGTTTATATATGGTGTAAGAAAGTGTCCAATTTCAGGGCTCCTGGGTGGCTCAGTCATTAAGTGTCTGCCTCCGGCTCGGGTCATGATCCCAGGGGCTGCGTTGTGAAGCCTGCTTCCCCTCTGCCTCTCCCCCTGATTGTGCACTCTCTCTCCCTGTCAAATAGATAAATAAAATCTTTAAAAAAAAAAAAAAGTGCCCAATTTTCACAGCACGCTTTATGGAAGAGATGGTCTTTCCCTGTTATATATTCCTATCTCCTTTGTTGTAGAAACATTAATATTTTTACGATTTTAATACATTTATCAAAATGAACATTTAACGGATACATCTAAAATGAAGTGGAATTTTCCAAATAATTGTTCTATCAAAACCCTAAAAATGTCGCCTGAAATGATAGAGTACACGTACGTTTTTCTGGTAAATTCTGTCGTTTAGAATCGTCTCACTTGTGTCTCGGGCTGTGTTTGAGACCTGCATCTGCTGACCTTTCAGGCCATAGACCTCAACAAGAAGGGCAAGGACAACAAGCACCCGATGTACCGGAGGCTGGTGCACTCGGCGGTGGACGTCCCCACCATACAGGAGGTAAAGCCGCCCTCGGTCCCGCTGCCCATGCCCCCAGAGCTCCCGGGTGACTCCGCAGCTCCCAGCCGCACCAGATTCCGCTGCCTTCCTCCCGGAGGGCTGCCCGCCCACCTGCCTCCTAAGCATAAAGGGCCCCGCGCTGCTCTGTGCACGGACCCAGCGTTCTCGGTGGGAGGCCCGGTGGGAAGCCACCATAGCTCCCGGAGGCTCAGTCAGAGCAGCCGCGGGGGTCGGCTCAGGTGATGCTCCGATTCGGGGTCCCCGTCTGGTAGGCTTTGCTCACTTGAGCCGTGCCGCGCGGGCGTCTCTCTCAAGGGAACGGTGGGACCCGAGTCCTGGGAAGCCGCAGACTGAACCTGAGCAACACGGAGATGATAATCAGAAAACTTAGCTCTCCTGTTCTGTTTTGTTTTGCTTTGTTTTAAAGATTTTATTTATGTATTTGACAGAGACATAGCGAGGGAGGGAACACAAGCAGGGGGAGCGGGAGAGGGGGAAGCAGCTCCCGGCTGAGCAGGGAACCCGACGTGGGGCCCAGGCCCAGGACCCTGGAATCACGACCCGAGCTGGAGGCAGATGTCCAATGACTGAGCCACCCAGGAGCCCTAAAACTTGACTATTCTTAAGAGTGCTTAATTTTACCTCTTCTGGCCAAGGTTTTTTGATGGCTTTGTTAATGTGTGATTAAAAGTTGCAGTAAAATCCAGAACATTGTAACATGTTTCCAGTTAGGATTGCTGAAGCGCTCGTTCTGTACTTGGCATGTCACTTTGAATGTAAGTAAGACTTTGTGTTGCCGTAATAGCTCATAGGGGACCGCAGGAATCCTCTGGAGTCATTCCACAAGTTTCTCAGTCCCCGTGGCCGCTGGGAGGGACTGAAGGTGCAGGAGTTCAGTAGAAGAGTAGTTGAGAAAGTGGCCAGGAGAGCCTGGAACAAAGCAGGGAGTTCTCACCTCCTCTCCTGCCCCGGGTTCCATGTCCTCAAGCAAAGCCTCCTCTCCTAAACCCTAACGTCCCTGAGGACAATGAAGGCTCCAGCTGCCCTTCCTCCCCCTGCACAGCCCCACCCTGGCTCCGCTTCCTCCTCTCCCTGAGGGCACCTTCCACGCTCTGCCTAGTTGGATCCTGTCTAATGGTAGAGCAGGCAAGCTGGGGGTGCAGCAGACGGCGCTGTGAGGGGCGCAGGTGCGGCCCAGGAGTGGACAGCTCTGTAGGGAAGAGAAAGAGGAAGACAAGATTGTATGTCTTCTGTAGCTTACGGTTCAGACCAAAGTCGGTGCCGCGATGGGGCCAACATCAGACATCCCGGAGTGGCTTTGAGAATGCTGGGTGTGTATCAGCCCCCTGGAAGCTGTAGACCACACCACTGCGTGGGCGCCTGGAGCCCAGGGCAGTCAGACACTCAGACGGGGGCTCCGATGCTGGTACTTGTGAATCCGCCCTGTGACCTGTTGGTGGTGGGCGCAGCAGCACCTCCAGCACAGGGGCTCCTGCAAGCCTTCTCGAAGGACGGACAACCGCAGTGGGTCTCCGGGGATTTTAACAGAACGGCCAGATCTTAGCTACTCTGGAGGCCTTTGTATTCTACATTACTTTCAAGCTGATTTCCTCAAAGTAGCACCAAGATAAGAAAAGCCCTCCCTGCTACCTCTAAATAACTTTGCTATACCTTTCTTCCAAAAACTTTGCCTCCCCTGTAAAAAGTCCTTGAATTCCTTCCATAATCCTTTCCTCTGGCAGCTAAAGGCAAAGCAACAGAAAGCCCTGCGATGGAAGCCCTTTAGCTGTGGCATCTAATACAGTAGAGACCCTTGCATTGCCGTGCTGCACAGAGGAACACCTAGGACTTGATTTTAAAGTTACTTGTAATTGGGTTCCTGGTCCCGCTTCAGAATTATAAATGTATCTTCTTCTCTGTGACATAAAGCATCACAGAGGCTGGTGGTGGTTGTCTTTTTTCAGTCTTTGTGCACGTATGTTGTACAGACGGTGGCTGTGTTGTTCAGGTCTCGCCAGCCCCCTGGCCAGGGCTCTCCTTTGTCACGGCGGGTCTCCGTCCTGCAGAATGAGGGGCAGGCGCGTCAGGCAGAGCCCAGCTGGCCGCTGAGCGGGGTGGGTGGCCACCGGACCCCACGATCCCGGCTGCAGGCCGGCTTGTCCGGGTGCCCACACGTGTCCCTTCCATGCTGTGGAACATGGGAGTGGTCGTAGCGTCATCCTGGAAAGTTGGCGCCGTGCACCCGTGCTCTGACCCCATGTGTATAACACGAGACCCTGTCGCCCTCTGCAGAAGGTGAACGAGGGGAAGTACCGAAGCTACGAAGAGTTCAAGGCGGATGCGCAGCTGCTTCTGCACAACACCGTGATCTTCTATGGAGGTTGAATGGTTTCTCTTCTCTGTGCATGTTTCCCCCGTACCGTTCACATTCTGGGTCAGGAGATGCCTTCGATCAAATGCGATTCAGAACATCAATACTTCAATGATTTCTAAGTAGTAATGTCAGGGTTTCAACTCAAAAATATTTCGGAATGTGGTTCTGGCTTATCAAAGTGCCCAAAAGCTCCAGCTCACTAAATGATGAAAACCGCACTCCTTACCGTTTCAGACGCAAGCTTAGTTGAGGGACTTTTGATTGGCACTTTGATTGATTAATGTCCTGTCGTTCCGAAGGAGAGAAACAGGCTGCTTTGAACTTAGAGCTTCAGTACTCTGTTGAAGCAGGAAAGCTGCACAGAAAGTGTGGTTTTTGTGCCTGAACTTTATTTAAAACAGACATTTTTGTTTAAAATCGTACGTGGCCACTTTGATCACTGAAAGAAGCTGTAAATGTATGACTTCGGACCGTCTTGTGTCTCCAGATGACTGGTAATAGATCACCTCTGCCTTTCATTACAGCAGACAGCGAGCAGGCCGACATAGCCCGGATGCTGTACAAGGACACCTGCCACGAGGTACCGCCCCCCCCCTCCTGCGGAGGTCCCGGCTCGCACGCCGCCAACCAGCCATTTCCGTGAAATCATTTTATTTCCATGTTTGACGTATGTGGAAAGTAATGCAAACGGAGAGGAGAATTTGTCTAGGAAACCTGGGGTTCCGTCGAGCTGTCGAGTAACTTGTACAGAGAAAGGCTCCGTCTTCTGGAGCTGCTCTCAGGGCGTCGGCCCCCGCAGGCAGGCAGGCACGGGGCACTGGGCAGACACTCAGTAGATGTTCGCCTCGCTTTCAGTTTTACACCGAAGTACAGTCGTCGCCAGTGTCGGGTGAGCGCCAGGGTCCCGAGTCCACGTGTCCCTCGCCGCGCCTCTGGACGGGGGAGTCCCTCGCGCCACACGGCATCGGCACCCTGGGGCCGACTGTGTCCCCCATCGCTGAGACGGGCTGACGTCATGACAGACAGTCCCCTTCACCCCCTCCGCGTCCCCTTCGCCCGCGGGAACCACCAGTTTGTTCTCTGAGTTGATGAGTTCCTTTTATTTTTGTTGTTTGGATTTTCAGATTCCACAGATAAGTGAAACTAAACGGTATTTGTCTTTCTCTGACTCACTTAAATCAGTATTACCGTCTCTGGCTCCATTCATGTCCTTGCAACGGACAAGATTTCATTCTTTATAGGGCGGCTTACACTCCGCGTGTGTGCAGACCACGTCTTCTCTGTCCGTCCGTCTCTTGGGGAGCATCTCGGCTCCTTCCACAGCTTTGGCGCCGGTGGCCGTTGCTGCTGCGACACTGGGTGCCCCTTCTTTCCGCTGCGTCTGTGTCGTTGGGGTAGATACGCAGGAGTGCAGGTGGCGTCTCCCTGTGGCCTCGACTCGTGTTCCCCTGATGCTGAGTGATGTGGAGCATTTCTTCATGTGTCTTCTGTGGAGAAGTGTCTGTTCATGTCCTCTGCCCTGCTTTCTTGACTACATTATTTCTTTTGGGTGTTGAGTCCAAGAAGTTCTTTATAGATTTTGGTTACCAACCCTTTATCTGATAAGACATTTTCAAATATCTTCTCCCATTCTGTCAGTTGTCTTTTGGTTTTGTCAAATGTTTTCCTTTGTTGTGCAGAAGCTTTTGATCTTGGTAAAGTCCCAGTACTTCATTTTTATGCTTTTGTTTCTCTTGCCTTTGGAGACCTGTGTAGCAAGAAGTTGCTGCGGCTGAGGTCCCAGCAGAGGTTGCTGCCTGTGTTCTCCTCTAGGATTTTGGTGGATTCCTCTTTCACATTTAGGTCTTTGATCCTCATCTTGAGTTTATTTCCGTGCGTGGTGTAAGAACATGGCCGGTGTCATTCTTCTGCATGTGGCTGTCCAAGGTTCCCCACACCATTTGCTGAGGAAACTCACTCTCTACTGCATATTCCTTCTTCCTTTGTCACAGATAAATTGGCCGTATAGTCACGGGTGGATTTCTGGGTCTTCTGTTCGGGTCCGTCCGTGCTCATGTCTGTGCCAGAACCATGCTGTCTTTATGACCGCAGCTTTGTAATTCAGCGGGAAGTCCGGAATTGTGATGCTTCCAGCTTTATTTTCTTTTTCAAGATTGCTTTGCCTATTTGAGGTCTTGGGTGATTCCGTACAAATTTTAGGATCGTTTGTTCTAGCTCTGAGAAAAATGCTGTTGGTATTTTGGTAGGGGTTACATTCAACGTGCAGACGGCTTTAGGTCTTACAGACATTTTCACAACATCTCTTCTTTCAGTCCATGAACATGGAACACCTTTCCATTTCTTCATGTCCTCTTCAGTCTCTCTCATCAGCGTTTCACAGTTTGCAGAGTGCGCACGTCTTTCTCCCGCTTGGTCAGGCTTCTTTCTTCCCAGTATCTTACCTGGTTTTGGTGCAGTATTGAATGGGATTGATTCTTTAATTTCTCTTTGTGCTGCTTCATTATTGGTGTATAGATAAACAACAGATTTCTATACATGGATTTTGTA
The DNA here is from genome assembly GCF_011764305.1 of Mustela putorius furo. Taxonomy (NCBI): domain Eukaryota; kingdom Metazoa; phylum Chordata; class Mammalia; order Carnivora; family Mustelidae; genus Mustela; species Mustela putorius. The sequence goes on along the minus strand of NW_025422169.1, from coordinate 8,638,233 downwards.
ACCTGTGACTTGACTGAATTTATCAGTTCTAACAGTTTTTTGGTGGAATCTTTCCAGTTTAAGGTGTGGGCCGTTATCTGAAAATAATGGAGGTTTTGACTTCTTCCTTGGCGACCTGGATGACCTTCATTCCGTCCTTCCTTAAGATTTAATTATGAGAGAGACGGAGACCGTGAGAGAGTGGAGGTGGGGCGGAGAAAGAGAGAGCCTGATGGGGGCTTGATCCCAGGACCCTGGGATCATGACCTGAGCCGAAGGCAGACACTTAACTGACTGAGTCACTCAGGCGCCCCTGGACGACCTTTCGTTCTCTCTGTTGTCTGACCGCTGAGGCCAGGACTTGCAGTGCTGTCACAGATAACGGTGGTGAGAGCAGACGTCCTCTTGTGTGGCTGCCCATACAGGAAAGGCTCTCACCTCTTCCCCATTGAGGGTGCTGTGGGTTGTTCGTAGACGGCCTTTATCATATAGGGAGGTATTTTCCCTCGGTACCTACTTTACTGGGGGGTTTTATCATGATTGGATGTTGCGCTTTGTCTGCATCTACGGAAATGATCGTGTGGTTTTTATCCTTTCTTTTATTAACGTGGTAAATCATGTTGATTGGTTTGTGAATATTGAACCATGCTTGAAGCCAGGAATTAATCCCATTTGATTGTGTTGAGTGATTAATGTACTGTTGGATTTGATTTGTTTTTATTAAGAATTAACGCGTCTGTGTTCATTAGTGATATTGGCCTATAATTCTCTTTTTCAGTGGAGTCTATCTGGTTTTCGTATCAGGGTCTCACGGAGTAAGTTTGGGAGTTTTCGCTCATGTTCTGTTGTGTAGAATAGTTTGAGAAGGATAGGCCCCGCCCCCCGTCCGTCTAGTCGTCCGTCCGCGGACACCCGGGAGGCCTCTGTGTCGCGACTGTTGTAGATGACGCCGCAGTGATCTCGGGGAACACGTGTCCCTGCGGCTTAGTGGTTGGCTTCCTTGACAGACACCCGGTAGCAGGACTCCTGGGTCACAAGGCAGCTCTGTTTTTAACTTTTTAAGGATCGTCTGTACTGTTCTCCACAGTGGCCGCCCAGCCTGCTCCCACCAGCGGTGCCCGAGGTTCCCCTTTGTCTGCGTCCTGTTCCTTGGTTGTTGGTTCGCGCCTCAGACAGGTGTGAGCGACAGCTCAGTGGAGTTCTGATCTGATTTCCCCGATGACCAGTGACATTGCGTCTCCTCACATGTCTGTTGGCCGTGTGTCATCTTTGGAAAAATGTCTGTTTACTTCCTCTTCATTTTTAATTGATTTTTTTTTTTTTTTTTTTTTTTTTGGTTTTTAGGTGTGGTAGTTCTTTACGTATTTTGGATTTAACCCTTTATTGGATATATCATTTGCAGATATCTTCTCCCATTCATTAGGTTGCCTTTTCGTTTTGTTGACTGTTTCCTTCACTGTGCAGAAATGTTGCCTCTTTGAATGAACGATACACGTTGGAGCTCCGAGATAGATGTCACAGGCAAAAAACCCAACAACAGAGTTTATACAGGGAACTGTTGCACACAGTTTATTCAGTCAATAAATGAAATGTATATTAGGGAATGTCCTTTTGGTTTGATACACACATGTGAAAACCATACTAAATCTTGCAGAATTGTCTTTATCTATATAAAAACTCTTTTTTCTTGATTTCAAGTTTGGCCTTTTTTTTTCTCTTATTTAGCAAATATTTATTGAGTGTCTGCTCTATGCTGTGCAGTATTTTAGGGATAAAGTGGCGGCCGAGGTACTGTTTTCTGCTCATGGGGCTGTACTCTGAAGAAAAACTCAAAAAAGAAACAGACAAAACATGTCTTTACAAGTCGTGGAAGAGTGTTAGGAAGGCCACAGGGGCGGATGCAGAGCGTGAGGAACGAGGCGGCGCACGCGCTGCTGTTGCTGGTCCTGGGGTCAGAAGGGGGCCGGCCGCGGGGCCCGGGCTGAGAGCCGCGAGCAGACGCGCAGCTGGTGTGCACGCGCAACGGGCTGCTCTCCCAGTGTTTACTGGAAAGTGAAATGGTTAAACTTAGAAAGAATCTTCAAGCCTGACGATGCATGTAAGAGAATGTTAATGTACATGGACGTTTTACAGGGTTGGATGTTCATGGTTTATGTGGGCTAAAATAGTTGCTTTTCTTTTCTAGCTGGACGAACTGCAGCTTTGCAAGAACTGCTTCTATCTGTCAAATGCTCGTCCTGACAATTGGTTCTGCTATCCTTGTGTATGTGAGATTTTGTGATTTTCCGTTTTTTACCTCTTAATTATGTGAGGTATTATTCTAAGGAAGTTATTTCCAGTTTGCTCAAGGATTACAGTCCTTCCTAGATATTTTTCTTTGTATATAGTATATATGGTTTTGATGATTATGAAACCTGAAACAGAGGGTTAACAACTTGGCATCATTATCCATCTCGGACTTTAAAATGAGGAACTTAAGAACGAACTCTGGGTCCCTTAATATTTATCACAGAGTGAATTTCTGCCTTTCCCCTCAGTCTTTCACAAGAAGTATAAGGTTTTGTGTGTGTTTGTGGCTGTATGCTGTGCCCTGGGGTGACGTGATTTCAGGGAAGGGTCTCTCTCTCCGGGACTGGAGGGGCAGCACCCAGGCCCTGGGTGCCCGCAGCTGCTTCCTGACCTCACTGTGCCTCCCAGGCCCGTGGGCGTCGCTCTGAGCCGGTGAGCCTGCACCGGGCCTGCCAGTCCCCTTCATGACTGGGTCCAGGTGTTGGGGCGCCGCTCCCGGCGGTGAGGACAGGGCATTTGCCGCGTTGCGCACATGCCTCGGCTGGCCGCGGGGACCGCCTAGCCCCTGCATGCTGACGCCTGTCTGTCTGGAGAGCGGAGTCTCCGTATCGCTGCTTTATGCAGGTTGCAATTTTTTGGTATTTTTCTTGAAGGCAGAACCAATCTGAGAAAAACTTATATGTTTTTAAGAGTTAAACCATTTTCAAGACAATGGACTGTACTCACTAGATTGTTCACAATTAGTGCTGTGCTTCTATTTAATACTTTAAAAGTAACGTGATGCAGTAAAACATTTTATTTCCAGATACCTAACCATGAACTCGTTTGGGCCAAGATGAAGGGCTTTGGGTTCTGGCCGGCCAAAGTCCTGCAGAAAGAGGACAACCAGGTGGACGTCCGCTTCTTCGGTCACCATCACCAACGGTGAGCATGGCCCGTCCGTCACTGACTGCCCGGTAACTCCGGGTGCCCACCAGGTGGGCCGTGGTGTTGGGAGGGCCCCTCTGTCAAAAGCAGGCAGAACTTACTCTGAACTTACTCTGAAACAAATCACACATCACTTTTTTTTTTCTTTTTTTTCCCTTTGTTATCCATTTTTTCCTTTTGTTAAGCATTGATTTATTTTGGGTAATTGTCTTTCCTTTTTTCTTGAAAATTCAATAGGGTACGTAAGTACAGGGGGGAAAAGTTAATAAAACCAGGAAACCTGCTACCCAGAACAGGAAATCACTAATGGCTTTGTCGTTTTTACCGTCTGGGTTTGTTTGGGGGTTTTTTGGTCTTGGTTTCTTTTGGGCTTGTGAAGTGAAATGGTCGCGGTTTGTGCCTGACGGGGTGGGGCAGTGAGGCAGGGGTTTGGGAGGGCAGGACGTGGTGTCCGTCACCTTCCCCGGGCTCCGTTCAGAGCCACACACAGAAGTTGGTGACTAGGGAGCTGGGGGCCGTGTGGACGCTGTGGTCCAGGACGCTGTGTTCGAATTACACACGTGTCACTCCCAGACCTTGTTTCCAACCTAGACTTTCAGGCTCCTGTTGCGAGGGAGACACGTACACCAAAGCCTAAGTGCTGGCATTGTGTCACGCGAGAACACGTGTGTCCCCAAGTGAGAACTGGTTTTGTTACTGTAAACTTGGTTTTGTACGTTATTTCATACAAAGACTGTGAACTTCCCTATGAAATCATAGCTGCTTCCTTCACGGGGACGTTAAGACCTAAACATTTATCGAGGACAGAAGCGTCGTTCTGAGTGATGCTGTCGGTAGCGGGGCTGACTGGACACGGACCAGGTTCTCAGCCGCAGCCGCAGGGAAGGTGCCACGTCCGTGACATGGTCTGAAGGCCTTTGCGAGCCTGCAGGGCCGTCTGTGGGCCTGACCCGTGGGGTTTGCGCCATTGTCACCACTGCGAGAAGCCACACGGCAAGGGACAGCGTTCCTCTCCGTCGTTTTCATTTAAATAGAGGTTCAGCGGCAGGAATTTTTACTGGAATTTAAAAAATTAAAAAGAAACAAACAAGCCAAAAAAAGAAAGTTTCGTGGCAAGAAACCTGCAGTGAATTTCCAAAAGCGTAGTCTGCCCCTTCACAGACGGACGCACACTTCACGGTCACTCGGGGCAGGAGACCAAGTAATGCAGAGGGGAGTGTGAGCTGTGCTGGTTTCATTGTTCTCTGGCCCCCCCCCCCCCGGCGTGTCCCGTCTGCCGCCAGAACAGGCGGCCGCAGCGCACGCGAGCAGGGACAGGGAGGAGAGTGTCCGGCTCAGCTGCTGGCCGCCAGCACGGACCCGCAGTCTGGTCACCCGCGGCGCGGGCTGCTGTAAGACACGCCTCAGAAGGGTCAGTGCTTAGTGGGTCGTGCGCAGCACGGATGTCCTAAAGGTCTGCGCTACCGTGGGAATCCGGGTGACGTCCGGTACTGTTAACGTAGTAAAACCGAGAGTTTGGGTGTTTGATAAAATGTTCGAACTGGTTAGTGTGTCTTTTACAGTCTTTCATCCACGGTCAGATAGCCTTATGCAATCTTCAACCATGAGTGGTATTTTTCTGTCATCTGGTATATTATGCAGATCATATTTTAAAAGAATATGTGAGCTAATCTGTTTGCGTTCTGAAGAGGGAATCACAGCGTAACATTACATTGCCAGACTTTTCCTCCTGAATTTGTTATTTCCTGGAAGATTTAATCGAAACGATTTTGGACAGATGGGGCTCCGAGGACTTTATTGTGGAAAATACAGTTAGCCGTCAAACAAGAGTGACGCTGGGTTGCCAACCCCCCTCCACGGTCAGAAATTCATGTCTAACTTCTGACTCACCCGGACCCTTGGCTGAGAACAGCCACTCTGACAACATACTCTGTGGGCTACGTGTCCACCCACGGCTCAGCCCTTGAAGACCCACGGCCTCACAGGAGATCCGGAACCCTATTCCTTTTCTGCTTACGGGGTGCCCAACACCATCCTTAAATGATGAGGACGTACCTTAAAAGTGACACTGTATCTTATTAGAATACTCGACTTATCAAAAAATGACCTGATGCGGTACTGATCACCAGTTCTCGGGAAGCAGCGTGTTTACACATGCAGAGGTCTTCCTCCGGGAGGGAAGGCTCCGTGGGAGCGTGCTGCTTCCGGGATCTGCAGGGGCCTTCCCCAGGGAGAAGGGGCGGGCCAGGTCTGGGTACGCCAGCAGGGCTGCCTCTCCGCTGCGGGTGCCAGGAGCCTGCGGGGAGTCACGGGCAGGGGAAGCACGTGATTTCGAGCTCATTTGTCAACAGACCACAGAGCCGTCGGGGAGTGAGTATGTTCAGAGCGTTGAGGATCGACAGATGCGCAGATCCCACCAACTCAGGTTCTCTTGTGTTAGACTCACCGTACGTCGCAGGGCGTTTTTTGTAGCGTCGCGTAACCCACGGTCCTCTTCAGTAGCAGAGCCCAGTCGCGGAGGGTTTCCGAGAGAACAGGAATGCCCGTGTGAACCGCACGGAGGCAGTTACGTCTGGTGTTAAGAGCAGATGTGAATCCATCTGATTATGTCCAAGGGATAAACAGATGTGACTGAAGTTGACAATTACCCTGATCAGTCACAGGTGCACCCAGGCCGTCCCCACGGCCAGCCGCGGAGATCTGTCTCAGGAGCATGGCCTGTAGGAGGTGACCGTGTGTTACTGCCCGGCGCATGCCGCATGCCCAGGCAGCGCTGCTGACCTCAAGAGTAAGGGCAGCCGCTCCCCCACAAGCCCCGTCTCCTCCGCTCCTCGTAGGAGAGCCGGTCGTAGCTGCCGTCCGCGTCATGGGTGGCTAATGGAGCGCGTCCGTCCGGGGGACGCCGTGGGCGGGGTACGTTCGGATGTAGCCATGGCCGCTCCGGTCCCACGGGTCCAGCCGCCGGCCTGGGACGTCAGGACCACGTGTTGACACCGCAGAGCGCAGGGCTTGTGCTGCAACGCGGGAGTCTGCACTCGTGGCTGAGGCCCACGTGCCGTGACTCCCTCGGTCTCTTCAGTCCTCAGGCTAGGGCCCCCGTCGCCGCTGGCCAGCAGGGGCAGCTGACCGCGTGCAGTGACGCAGAAGACGTGAAGTGCAGATCTGTTGTGTTTGAGGTGCCACTTGCACACTGGACTGGAGGCTCCAGAGAGTCTCAGGCACCTTGCCGCGGTCCGTCTCACGCGTGCCATCCCCTCTGCTGGGAACGGCTCCCCCGCTGTGGCGCACGTGTTCCCTTGGCCACACATCGCACATCGCTTCTCAGCTGGGACACGGTTCCTTCCGGACTGAGGCTCCGCGTGTGCCGGTGCCGCTCGGTCCTGCCCCGTGGTAGTGGCTTCCCTCGCCCGTCTGCACAGCAGCTCTGTCCGCAGATGCGGCAGGATCGCCTGCTCAGGACGCACTCATCCTGCAGCGTGTGTGGTGCCTTCGTGGGCACACGGGGACGTGCAGTCACGGTGTGAGCGCCCGGGAAGCTGTTCCTGATTCTCGCCTCTTCCCGGAACTGCGTATGGTTTTGTGTGTCCCGTAACTTTGGGTCAGTATGAACGTCATTCAGAGACGCTTATTTTCTTATCAGTCCGCGGCTGAACGCTGCTGCGTCAGTGATGACCTGGAGGTCAGTGCGGACATGCTGGAAGCGCCGCGTGGCGGGGAGCCGGGCTCAGACGCCCTCGCGTCGTGTGTGCAGTGCGTGCGGGCTCACGGCCTGCGGCTCTCGTCTGCCCGAGCCGCTGTGGGCGCCTTCCATGCTGGGCAGGAGCTGCGGCCGCCGGCCTGGCTGAGGGAAGCCGGGGCGGTGCCGGGCACACGTCGTCCCCCCAGACAGCGGGTCTCACCCACAGCTGCAGGGTGTGCAGCCGCTCCGGGGCCTGCTTTGCAGGGGTGGAGAGTAGGGGCGTTCCAGAAGTTTCTAACCGCGCTCTGGTGCTCCTCGCAGGGCCTGGATCCCGTCGGAGAACATCCAGGACATCACCGTGAACGTGCACCGGCTGCACGTGAAGCGCAGCATGGGCTGGAAGCGGGCCTGTGACGAGCTGGAGCTGCACCAGCGCTTCCTCCGCGAGGGACGGTTCTGGAAGTCCAAGAATGAGGACCGTGGGGAGGAGGAGGCGGAGTCCAGCATCTCGTCCACCAGCAACGAGCAGGTGGGGGGCCCCGCAGGCGGCAGCCTGTTGATCGCGGGGGACGAGCGCACGGTCATGCTGCCCTCCCCGCGGCGGCCCTGCCAGGTCGCCTACAGCCCCCGGCCCAATGCAGCCAGCGACCCGGCCGGTGCAGGAGCCCGGCATTCCCACCCCCACCGGGGAGCTCCGGGTGCGGGAGCCGCAGGGTCGGAGGGAGCGGAGTGCGCCCGGGAGCCGTGCCTCGCGTCTCCCTGTGGGCCCGCGACCAGGGAGCCGTGCCTCGCGTCTCCCTGTGGGCCCGCGACCCGGGAGCCGTGACTCGCGTCTCCCCTGTGGGCCCGTGACCAGGGAGCCGCGCTGTCTGAGTCACAGGCTGTTCCTCTTTCATGCCCACAGCTGAAGGTCACACAGGAACCGAGAGCAAAGAAGGGACGGCGCAATCAAAGTGTGGAACCCAAGAAGGAAGTAAGTGGCCGCGCTGCGCTGTGTGGGCGGCACGGCCCCAGAAAACGCCTCCCACGCCTCGGTCACGACAGTGTGCCCCCGCGGCGCTCACGAACACCGCTGTCAGGGAGCCTGTCGTCTGCCCGCCCGCGTCCCGGGAAGAGCTCGTGCGCGGCACAGGCCGCATCTGTCCGGCCCCAGCCCTCCCTTGTGTCGGGGTTCAGAACCTGAGGGAGTCCAAGCTCGGACTCTCAGGATGACGAGTCTGTGGTTCGGAACACTGGGGTGTCTGTTAATGAACCTGGTCTGTAGCAGTGACTCTGAGCGGGTCATGGCTTTATATCTTACAGCACAGCTTTATTTAGTCTGAGGAGAAAAGACCGTAGTGTGTGTTTGCCACAAAGTTCTACAGTTTCTGTTTGGAATTATCTTGGCTGTTGATTGCTTAGAAGTTTTGGGGTTTTTCGTTGGGTTGGCTGTGGTAAAGCACAGAGTTTACCGTCCTGACGACACCGCCGTGCTAGTCTGACCGGCCTTGCTCTTGGTCCGGCGGGCGGCCTGTCCCACGTGCACTGTGCTTGTCCTGCAGGAGCCAGAGCCGGAGACGGAAGCCGTGAGTTCCAGCCAGGAGATCCCCACGATGCCTCAGCCGATCGAAAAGGTGTCCGTGTCCACTCAGACCAAGAAGTTAAGTGCCTCCTCCCCACGTATGCTGCACCGAAGCACGCAGACCAGCGGCGACGGGCTGTGCCAGAGCGTGTGCCACGACAAGTACACCAAGATCTTCAACGACTTCAAGGACCGCATGAAGTCTGACCACAAGCGGGAGACCGAGAGGGTCGTGCGGGAAGCTCTGGAGAAGGTAAAGCGGCCTCCGTGGGCTGCGCACGACGGGGGCCGTGTCCCGGGGGCGGCCCCTCCCGGCGGGAGCGTGGGAACCTGGTCCTGGAACCCTGCGTGCCCCCGGGCCCCTGGGCGCCGAGCGGGGAGGACCCCTGGCGCCGCAGACCCCGGGCGCGGGCTCTGGGCGGGCCGGTCACCGGCTGCCGCTCTCGTCCTAGCTGCGCTCCGAGATGGAGGAGGAGAAGCGGCAGGCGGTCAGTAAAGCGGTGGCCAACATGCAGGGCGAGATGGACAGGAAGTGCAAGCAGGTGAAGGAGAAGTGTAAAGAGGAGTTCGTGGAGGAAATCAAGAAGCTGGCGACGCAGCACAAACAGCTCATCTCGCAGACCAAGAAGAAGCAGTGGGTAAGCAGCCGCGTGGCCTCGCGGTCCGCGTCGTGGACGTGCGCCGCATGCGGACGCGGAAATGCCGTGGGGGAAACCCGCTGACAGCCCTTGTGCGGTCGGGGGGTTCATCCCGGCACGAGACGAAGGTCGGTTCTTCTTCGGGGTCATTTTGGCTCTTTGGGTCCGTGGAGAGTCCACGCGACTTTCGGGATGGGTTTTCTGCATCTGAAAGCCGTATCGTGTGCTTCTGATGGGGAGGGCACTGGAGCGTGGATGGCGTCGGTCCCGTGACGTCGTAGCAGTAGGACGTCCTCCGGCCCACGAATGCGGGGCGGGTTTCCATTTGTCCGTGTCTGGAGTGGTGCAGGCTTCCCCCTCCGTGGTCACCTTCATTCCTACGTATTTTATTCTTTGCTCAATACAAGTGGCAAAAGTGTGTTCGTGCCTCATTCCTGATTTTAAAGGGAAAACTTCCAGGTTTTCACAGAGTGTGATGTTTGCTCCGGGTTCTTCGTACGCGGCAGTTTCCTTCTGTTCCTATTTCGTTGAGTGGTTTTTATCACGAAGGGTGTGTTGCCTTTTGTCGGGTTATGCTGGACTCACAGGGTGAGGTAGGAGGTGCTTCCGATACTACAGCGTTTGGGGAAAGTTTGGGAAGGCTTGCTGTTAGTCCTGGTTTAACTACATGCTGGGATTTACTAGAATAACGAGCAAGTCTAGGGCTCTTTTTATTGAGATTTTTGTCATTCAATATGCTTAAATTTGAGTTAGTCTCGGTACGTTTTATTCTTCCGGGAGTTTGTTCATTATCTAGTTTCTTCGGTTTTCTGACATGGAGTAGTTAGTAGTTACTTTCTTAAAGTCCTTCGTATTTCTGTGGACTCAGTCGTAAGCTCCCACATTCGTTTCGGATGTTAGTAATCCGAGTCCCCTCGGTCAGTTTAGCTGAGACCGGAGAGCTCAGGAGCGCTGGCTTTCCCAGGTTCTCTCTCGGTTTTGTCTCTGCCGGAATCTTGAGCGTTTCTCTTCACACCGCGGAAGTGCTGGCTGGTGCTCAAGTGCTTCTCCACGCACAGCTCCCCCGAGCATTTCTTACAGGACAAGCCACAGGGCCCTTCAGCTTTGGGGTATCTGGGAATTTCAGAATTTATCCGTCACGTTTAGAAGGACAGTTCTGCTGAATCTCGGATTCCGCGTCGGTGGCACCTGCCTTCTGCCTCCGGAGTTTCTGACGACAAGGCTGGCGGTGACACCCTGGTGATCTCCTGTGCGTGGCCGTTTCCCTTGTAGGCTTCCCGGATTTCTGGTAACCTGGGCTTTCGGAAGTTGGGAGATAACGTGTCTAGATGCGTCTCATTGACTCTGACGTGCAGTTCCTTGAGCGTCTTGAGTGTTTATGTTCAGGTCTCCTGTCAGATTGAGAGGTTCACAGCCATGACCTCCTCGCGCAATCGCTACCCTGTCCTCTGTCCTTCCGTGACCGTCCCAGACCGTGTGTCCGGTACAGTGGACAGTGTCCCGCCGTCCCTCGGGTTCTGCTGACTTTTCTCCCATCGCGTCTGCTGCTCAGATTTGCCTGCAGAGAACCAGTGCTTTAGCCGATGGACTTCTCGGCTGCAGATTTTCTTTCTGGTTGCTTTCTCATGGAATGTCCACTGTGTTCACACGTCACTAACTTTCTCCACATCTCTCTCTAGTTCTTTGAGCATCTTTAAAACTGCTATTAAAGGTCTTTAATAACCTCTGCTGTTGGGCCCTTTTCAGGGACAGTGTTATTTTTCTTTGAATGCCACTATTTCATCATTTTGTGAGGCTGCACACTGGACACTTGAGTCTAATTGTGGGGTGACTCTAGAACTCGTTCTTCTCCCCCTTTTCGGGTTTGCCCGTTTTTGTCGTAGGCTCTTTGTGCTGAGACTCAGTCTGAGGCGTGAACCGAGGCTTTGTCAGGTCTTTCCTGAGCCGCCGCTTACGTGCAGCCCGCCGAGCGTAGTAGGCACAGCTGCCCCGGGCAGTGGGCAGTGGGAGACACTTGCTACTGTGCTAAGAGCTCAAATAGACCAAAATTCATCAACTTCCCCGGGAGCTTGGCAGCCTGCAGAAGACTCTAGTTCTCCAGAATAGTTCCTGGAGTTGCCCACGCGGGGCAAGATGCCTGGTGCTTCCCGCCCTGCCGTCCTTCCGGAACCCTCTCTAGATGCATGCGCTGCTGGCCGTGAGCAGTAGAGGTGAGGAGTCCGTGTGCCGGGGGTGCCCACACTTGCCGGGGACGGACCCAGCGCCGCGGCCCACGCGGCCTCCCTGTCGCCTGCCGTCCGGCCCGCTGCGCAGCACAGCGGCTCTCCTCGCGGGCCGTGCTTGCCGGGCGAGCTGCGCCGGTGCGTGCGAGCGGTGCTTCCGAGGCTGCCGGTCTGACCAGGGCCCTCTTTCTCCCCGCAGTGCTACAACTGTGAGGAGGAGGCCATGTACCACTGCTGCTGGAACACGTCCTACTGCTCCATCAAGTGCCAGCAGGAGCACTGGCACGCGGAGCACAAGCGCACCTGCCGCCGGAAGAGATGAGGGCGCCCCGGGCGCCGGCGCGCACCTCCTCAGACACAGCGGTTTTTGTTTCCGAGAAGCCAAAATTGTTTAGAGTTTGCTTCCCATTTTGCACCAGCCTTTAAACACTTTTCGTGAAGAAATTTTGCACAGTAGTTTAAATCTTTTGTTAACGCTCCTCCGGAGTTTTTCAGGGGGTCAAAGTAACATCAGTGGAGGGTATCATTTTAAATAAATTTTAATTGAGAATTTGTTGCATTTTCAGCAAATTTTAAAACATTTTTAGGTTTTACAGAGATTTTAACCTTTAAACAACAGATCTTTACAAAACAACAGGTGAATACAAGCGAGTGAAACAGAGACACATCTAAAATAGATCTGAATGTAAGAAGTGCAGAACTGTTTCAGAAATAAAACATACTACCTTGATGTGAAATTTATTTCTTAACCTTGTTGAGCTGGTTTTGTTCAGCTTAATTTCCTGTTTAAAGGCATTATCTGTTGGTTATGCCAGTGGGTGTATGACTGAATTTAGGGAACAGGGTTGACACGGCAGGTGCTAGTCCTGCGTATTTTTTCTTAAATATTTCCCAATTGTGTTTTTCATTATTTCTTTTCAATATATAACTTTTATAACAAATTATTAGCTTTGATCTTGTAGTTTAAAATTGCAGGGAACTGGGGTAATCTTTTACTGAGCTGGATCTTAGAGAAAATGAATATTTAAATTTTAAAGTTTGCACATTTCATCTTTGTCCTAACATGAGTGCTTGTAACGAGATAAAAAATAAAAAGCCAAAAACTACCTTTCTCCACCCATGGAATTCAGAAGAGGCGAACAGACTTCCTTAATGCTGCCTTCCTTCCCGGGTCTCATCTGGTGTCACCGCGTACATTGTAAATTAGTACTGAAGGGGAAGAGAGCACTTACGTTTCACAGAGGCCGTTATGTTTGTAGTAATGGGTCACTGCCCACGAATGAACTCCATCACTGTACACAGAATGAAGAATAATGCATGTTAATTTTCTTGTATTAAAGATGCCGTGATTTGTAAAAAGTCTGTATTTTGCGGAATGTCTGGATTAAGAAGCATTACCAATAGGAATGGATCGATAGTTGAATAAGCATTTTTTTATACATAGATATATAAAATTCAGCCAGGAAAACTTAAATTACTTTTTTTAAAAAGAAAAATCTCACCGTTTGTTTTTTCAACGACTGATCTTAGACCAAGTCAAATTCCCATTTATCATTTAGTTATTTTTAAAGGTTAGAGAAATAATTTGTAAATATTTATTTAGTCCTTTGATATTTATTAAAGCAATTACACACCATGGAAGTGAAAGAATCAGGAGGAAAACCTTTTAAAAAGTTTTCTCCAGGTTTGTCAGGGTCACTCTAAAGATGGAAAGGGAACGAAGTCTTCTGTGAAACCCTCCACCCGGGCCGATGCCGTCCGGGCGCCGCCGCGGGTCCGTCGACAGGCCGCCGCGTCCGCCCATCGCTGTGTGACTGTCGGCGTCGCCGGGGGCTGTGGTCTGACGGACACCTTGTAACCGAGAACGCTTACCTTCTCTGATTGTTTTTCAAGTTTTAAAACTTCGATCCACCCCTATGAGAGCAAGTTATTGTGGAAATATTTTTGGTGTAAAATCATTCCAGAGTATGTACTATTTAACTGATAGCTGCATGAAAGTAAGATTCGTGTTCCTTTGGCTTTTTTGTCTCCGTTGACACGGTTGCACATTTCCAAGTTACTACAGTGTGAAAACTGTGTGTTAAAAAAAAAAAAAATTAAAAAAAAGAGATTGTGGCCTGGTTTTGTAAAAGTTTTAGGTAAAATTACAACTGATTGTTTTAGGAATCATTATAAAAATTTTCTGCGAATCATAAAGCTATATCAAGGTGTTGAGCTTAGCCACTACGCACATTGTAATTACTCATTGTGGCTGTCCGGTTCTACGACGCATTCTGGCATTTTGTAAGCTGCTCTGACTAGCAATATATAGATTCATTTAATGTGTTAACATTGGTTAATAAATGTATTTAAAAAAACTGACTTTAATAAATTGGTTTGCTAGAGGGGAATGGGTGAAACCAGCAAACACGGCCAGGTCCCGTGGTGACCCTGTGCTGTCGCTTACCCGTGGGCCACTGGCTCTCCGTGAAGGCAGGTCTTCATTGTTCACTTAAACATTTAAGCTTTCATCAGTCCTGAAAAACACTGAAAGTACTTTCATTGTTTCTTGAAAAATTTAGGTCTGACTTCAAAACCCATGTTCTCACCCCTTATGCTAGGCTGAACACGGCCACATCTTGTATCAAACCCGTCCCGCGACACCGATGTCCACAAAGGCTGGCGTCACCCTCCAGACGGTCAGGCAGTGCATGGCTTATGCCGCATCCGTGCCTCGGCACATGGTTCTCGACTGTGACCGTCAGGGTCGCAGGAGAGCTCACGGGGACGCTGCTGGGCTCACCCCAGCTTCTGCCCTGCTCAGCACGTCCCAAGTGCTGGCGACACACGGTGGTTCTTTCATGAAAAGCCACCTACGTTCACAAATAAGCTGCATAAAATTTTAGTATTTTAGCGATTCCTCCGGCCCATCTAGAGGCTCCCCACACCCTAGAAGGGTCCAGGTCCCTCGAGGTCCCTCGGGTGTAAAATCATCCCAGAGTATGTACTAAAGCCCCTGATCCAGGGGCTTGGGCAGGGAAGCCGTGGGGGTCTCGTGACTGTGACTTACATCAGACCTTCTCAGACTCGTGTGCGCAGATCACCTGGGAACCCAACTAAAACGCAGGGTCTGAGCTGGGACGTCTGGGGTCGGAGGAGCTGGTGCTCCGCCATTTCTCAACCTTCCGAGCGACGCGGATACTGTTGGCCAGGGATCACGGCAGGGTGCGGGAGGGCTAAACGCGCTAAATGCACAGAATGCTGTCAGAGGAGACCCTTCAATGCGGGCACGCAGGTCATTTTAAATTTCCTAGTCGCCGTATTAGAAGGAGCAGGTGGCACTCAACGTATACATCTTAATGTAATGTGCCAGAATATTTCAATATTTAATATATCAGTTAATGAGCTATTTATCATGCTTGTTTGCACTAAGTCTTCAAAATCCACTTTTAGGCTTTCAGCCATCTCCATCGGGACCGGCACGTTTCCTTCATGTGCGGCTGGCAAAGGTCTCGAAGACCTTTGTCTGAGCAGGTGATGCTGCGTCCCCGCCTTTCTGGAGGCCAGGGCTGACGACACCCACGGATGTGCGAGCTCCTCCTCCACAGCTGGCAGCTGACAAGAAAACCATCCGTTCCTGCCAGAGTTTGAGCCGAGGGGACTCTCCTGTTTCAGAGTCTGAGGTGTAGAGCGTGACATTTTAATCGAGCAGCCCCGGCCAGGGATCCCGAGGTCTACGGGCTGCTATGACAGAGCGAAAACCTGGATCCAGTCCAACATCTTCATCTCCCACTGGAGGGAAGCAGAGGCCCCGAGCTGCTCAGGGTGGAGCACCGCGTTGCTAGCATCAGCCCCGTGAGGGCTGTGAGTGGCTTCGTGTAAGTCTTGCAATGACCGAGTGTCGCTGGAGGTGCACAAAGGTCACCGCGGAGTTCAGAAGTCAGATGCCAGGGATCTAGTCACGAGCAGGACAGACATTACTTGTCCCTGTACGGTTCATGATCTAGTGAGGGCATCGGCTACGTCCAGCAGCTGCTTACAAACCAGACTCACGTGAGGGAGGAAACAGTACGAGATGAAAGGTACCGAGAAAGCGCGGAGCGTAGGCAGGAGAACTAGGGCAGGCCGGCCAGTCTGATCTACCAGCTGAACTCTGAAAGGTGAGCAGGAGGTAGCTAGCAAGAACGGCATTCCAGAAGACCCAGAATCGATTTGGGGAGGACTCCTCTTTCTCCTTTTTACTTCTACGGTGCATGTGACTTTTAAATCAGGAAGAGTTAGGAAAACACTCTGCTAAAGAGGTCGACAGGGTTAAGGGTCGTGGAGAGAACGGGACCCGCCGCGGTTAGGGAAGCCGAAGGACTGCCGGAGGGGGCGCTCGTGGCGCCGGAGACGAGTGAAGGTGGCTGCAGAATCGGGGCTGGGGCGACACGGTCCGAGAACACCACTCGAGAGGCTGGTTAATGAACGGGGAAAAGAAAAACATGCGGGAAGCTCCGTTCAGGACAAGAAGAGCGCACTAGACTGCCGTCAACCCTGTGGAGGGTGAGATGGTCCCCATCGAACCGACCTTTATCCAGCAACCAGGGTGCCCGTCTGCTTGCTATGGGGTCGAGCAGCATATGCCCAGGACCCAGAAGAGGCCGGTCCCCCTGTGCGTTATGCGACAGGCGGCGCACCTCCCCGTCGCTGTGCAGCCGGTGCAGCCAAGAACCAGCCCCATCGCTGCTCGCCACATTCCCCAGGACCCCCGGAGAGTGTCAGCCTGAGCAGATACCCACAGAAAACAGACAGCCCGCAGAAATCGGGGAACCCTGAAAGCGGGCTGGTTCTCTGCACGCTCAAGGAAAGACCACGCAGGCCTGATGGCAGCTGCAGTGACCTCTGTGCGGCAAGGTGGCCAGGAGACCGCCCAAGAGGTCCCCGCGTGGACCCCGCGGCCGGCAGGGAGGAGTACGCGGAGACGCGCAGCGGCGGCCGGCGAGCAGGCAGAGCTCCGGGCGGCCGCGCTCGGCTACGGGTCCCCGCAACCCTTAGGAGCCCCCTCCGGCGGCCTCCGCACCAGGCCAGGACACCCCCGTGCCCCGGAGCAGAACCCACACGACCCCGGCTCCACAGCTGCTCCTTTGCTTCTGGTGCAGCGGTCAGAGCCGGCTCTGAGGTCAGAAAAGACCCAGGATCAGGGACGAGGGAGAAACCACAAACCTGGCACTACCTTTGGGAAGACAGGAGAGAGGTTTCCAGGGGCCAGTCAACCGAATTTTAAGAACCACAGAAGGCATAAGCTTAAGAATTCTGCCCCGGGAACAAGAAGGCTGAAAGAGGCTCCCGTCCAAAGGTAGAGGTGAGCCTCCTAGTAAGCGCCGCAGCTCGGACACCGAGGCGACTGGCGAAGACCAAAGGACGTGTCTGCTTCTTCAAATGCAAGGGCAACAGTGCAAAAAATACAAGGAGCATGAACAAGACCCAGGACACATGACCGTCAGAACATGATTCCCTGGTAACCCAGTTTCAAAGCATGGGTTTTGTGACCTAGGTCATAAAGAAATAAAAAGTAGCTATTTTGAAGAAACTCAAAGAGCTACAGGAAAACAGTTCAATTAAAAAAAAAAAATACAAGTTCAAAATAAGATATTTACCAAGGAGATAAAACTCACCCAAAAAGAACCAAGTAGAAATTGTGGCACTGAAAACCACCCTCGAAACGAAAAAGGCACAGAGCTCGTCTGCAGCAGCGCAAACGGATTCAGAATGAACGGATCCGGGCCTGGGATGCTCAACCCAGTCAGTGCAGAACAAAGCAATGAAAAAGACCGAAGAAAACCCTTGTGCACTCTGGGATCCCGTCAGAAGAACAAATGTTAGCAGTGGGTTCTAGTCGAAGGGAGAAAGGGGCAGGAAACGTGTGTGAAGTTACGACGTTGGACAACCTCCCCAGGCCAGGGAGCCCGCTGGACTAACGAGCTCATGAGGGTAAGAGATCACCCTCATACCTCCTTGCAAAAAGAACATTTTCAAGACAATATAATGAAACTGCCAAAAATGTAACATAAAGAACGAATTCTAAAAGCAGCTACGGGGGACAACAAAGATGATCACCCAGAAAGGAACCGTTCGTAGGCGCTCCGTGGACATCTCCGCAGAAACCCTACAGGCCAGAAAGGAGAGAGTGTGAGGACACAAGGTGTTGAAAGAAAACCTGCTGGCCTAGACTTCTGCTGGCGAAGTCACCCTTCAGATAGGAAAGAGAAATAAAGGTCCTCGTGAACAGGAGCAGAGGGCGTTCGTCCCCACTCGACCCGCCTTCCAAGAAATGCTGGAAGGATTTCTTCGAGCTGAAGTGAAAAGACACAACTTACAACATAAAAATATAAGAAAATACAGAGTCAGACTTTAAAAAAAAAAATCCTCTAATTCTGGAATAGGATGCTGTTTTAGCCATTTATAATAAAAGGCAAAAAGGAAAGGAATATTAAAACTAATTATAGTTACTGTAATTTGTCACTGAATACATACGATAAAAAGAGGTGATGGATGACAAAGTAATTCACAGGGCAGAGACCATGTGAAGCTTTTGTATCCGAGCACAGCCGCGTCGGCTGACAGCGGACTGCTGGCTCCAGGAGATGCCTTCCCTGAGCCTCCGGTTACCACAAAGCAAGATCTGACAGTAGATGCTCAAAGGTAAAGAAAAGGAGACAGGAGAAAATCACAAATTTACAAAAGGAGGCAAAACCAGTGAAAAAGAAACCGTGGAAGTACAAAGCCACCCGAAGGCAGTAAGATGCCGCTGTGAACCTTACGTACGGCAGCCGCTCCGAACGCGAACAGACCGAACGGACCAGCCAGAAACGACAGAGCAGCCGGACGGATAAAGCACAAGACGCAGCCACGCGTGTCCTGAGAAAACCGACTTCAGGCTGGAAGGCTCACACAGGCTCAAACCGAAGGGATGGACAGTGACATAAGAGAAAGCAGGAATAGGAAGGCTTTCATCACACAAAAGGGACCTTGGGTAAAAAATGGTAACAAGAGACGACGAAGGTACGACATCCTTTCCTGATTAAAACTCTTCAGAGTGCAGGGACAGAGGGAACGTTCCTCAGTGTCATAAAAACCATCTATGAAAAGCCCACAGAGATTATCGTTCTCAATGGGGAAAGCTGCAAGCTTTTCCCTTAAGATCAGGAACACGACAGGGATGTCCATGGTTCTTGTTCAGCATAGGACTAGAAGTCCTAGCCTCAGCCATCACACAACAAAAAGAAATAAAATGCATCCGAATCAGCAAAGAAGTCAAACTGTCTCTTCACAGATGACATGATACTTTATGTGGAAAACCCAAAACACTCCATGCCCAAATTACTAGAACTCATAGAGCAATTCAGTAATGCAGCAGGATATAAAATCAGTGCACAGAAATCTGTTGGTTTTCTATACACTGACAATGCCACTGTAGAAAGAGAAGTTCGGGAATCGATCCCATTTACAACAGCACCAAACCCATAAGATACCTAGTAATCAACCTAACCAAAGAGGTAAAAGATCTATACTCCAGAAACCCCAGAACACGTATGAAAGAAATAGAAGAAAACACAATAAGATAGAAAAACAGGGGTTCCTGGGGGGCTCAGTGAGTTGAGCATCTGCCTTTGGCTCAGGTCATGACCCCGGGGTCAACCCTGGGATCGAGCCCCCGTTGGACCTCCTGCTCGGCTCTGACCCTGCCTCTCGCTCTGCTCCCCACTCGGTCCTGGTCGCTGTCACTCTCTCTGCCTCTCTCTCTCTCAAATAAATAAACAATCCTTTTTAAAAAAGGACGGAAAAACATTCCATACTCAAGGATTGGAAGAATAAACATTGTTAAAAATGTCTATGCTGCCCAGAGAAATCTATACTTTCAATGCCTACTATCAAAATACCATGACATTTTTCAAAGAGCTGGAATAAACAATCCTAAATTTTTTTTAGAACCAGAAAACCTCTGAATTGCCTGATTGGTTCAAAAAAAAAAAAGCTTGAGGCATCATGTTGCTTGATTTCAAGCTCTATACAAAGCCGTGATCACCAACACAGTATGGCACTGGCACAAAAACAGACACATAGAGCAGTGGAACAGAACGGAGGGCCCAGAAATGGACCCTCAACTCTATGGTCAACTGATCTTCGGCAAAGCAGGAAAGAATGTCCAATGGAACAAAGTCTCCACAGTAAATGGTGCTGGGAAAATTGGACAGAAGAATGAAATGCGACCATTCCATACACAAGGATAAACTCTAAACGATGAAAGATCTAAGTATGAGCCAGGAATCCATCAGAATCCTAGAGGAGAACACCGGCAGTCACCTCTTCGACATCGGCCACAGCAACTTCTTTCAAGACACGTCTCCAAAGTAAGAAAAACAGAAGCAAAAATGATCTACTGGGACGTCATCAAGATCAAAGCCTTCCGCACCGCACAGGGAACAGTCCACAGAACAGAGAGGCAGCCCGCAGAATGGGAGAAGATGTGCGCAAAGGACATGACACATAAAGGGCTGCTGTCCAAGATCTATAAAGAACTTCTTAAACTCCACACCCCAAAAACAAATAAGTCAAAAAAGGGGCAGAAGACATGAACAGACACTTCTTTAAAGACGACACACAAGTGGCCAACAGACACATGAAAAAATTTTCAACATCCTTAGCCATCAGGGAGATTCAAATCAAAACCACAATGAGATACCGCCTTACACCAGTTAGAATGGCCAAAATTAACAAGGCAGGAAACAACACACGTTGGCGAGGATGTGGAGAAAGGGGAACCCTCTTACACTGTTGGGAAAGCAAGCTGGTGCAGCCTCTCTGCAGAACAGTGTGGAGATTCCTCAAAAAGTTAAAAATAGAGCTACCCTACCACCCAGCAGTTGCACTCCTGGGTATTTACCCCAAAGATACAGATGTCGTGAACAGAAGGGCCATCTGTACCCCAATGTTTATAGCAGCAATGGCCACGGTCGCCAAGCTGTGGAAAGAACCAAGATGCCCTTCAACGGACGAATGGATAAGGAAAACGTGGTCCGTATACACTATGGAGTATGATGCCTCCATCAGAAAGGACGAATCCCCAACTTTTGTAGCAACATGGACGGGACTGGAAGAGATTCTGCTGAGTGAAATCAGTCAAGCAGAGAGAGTCCATTATCACATAGTTTCACTTATTTGTGGAGCATAAGGAACAGCATGGAGGACATTAGGAGAAGGAAGGGAATATGACGGGGGAATCACAGGGTGGAGACGAACCGTGAGAGACTCTGGTCTCTGGGAAACAATCTGGGTTTCAGAGCGGAGGGGCCTGGAGGATGGGCTAGCCCGGGGATGGGCATTAAGGAGGCGCGTGTTGTCTTGAACCGGGGTGTTCTACACACTGCGAACCGTGGAACCTACACCAAGACCGATGACGTTCTGTATGGCGACTCACATAATAAACAGAGACGATGAAGGCGAATATACAAAAGGGAAGATATCAAGAAGGTGAGACAGCTGTAGATACACACGCACTCGGCGCTGCTGCACATGATACAGTATGAGACCCGAAGGGAAACCAGACCACACGGCAGGAGGAGGGGGGTTAATGCTTCACCTTCGGCAACCGATGGGTCACGCAGACAGAAAATTAACCAGTGAACATCACGCTGGAACCATACACACTGGACCTAATGGTCCTAAAAGACATTTATAGACGTTCCATCCAACAGAAGCAAAGTACATATTCCTCTCGCGTGCATGGAAAATCCCCAGGACACTCGGTCTGAACAATTACTAGCAAATTTAAGAAGATAACAAGTATCTTTTCCAACCACAATGGTGTGAAAGTAAAAATCAACAAGAGGAAAGTGAGAAAATCTATAGATGCCTGCAAACTAGAGAGCACGCTCTGGAACTATCGGCGGGTCAGAGGAGGAATCAAAAGGCAATTACAGAAAACTGGGAATCACGAGTGTGCAGGTGGCACACGGCAAAGCCCCGGGCTCCGCACACAGCGGTTCTGGCGGGGGCACAGGCCGATGAACGCTCACGGAACAGAGACTTCAAACAGATGCGCCTCAAGGAACAAATGAAACTCCGACTTAAAAGGAAAGAAATACCAATATCAGAATTGAAACAAAGGTGAGAAAAACAGCAGGAAAAAAAAAGTAAGGGCGGGTTTTTTTGTTTGTTTGTTTTTTAAGATAAACAATACTGACACAGCTCTGGTGAGGTCAAAGAGGAGACGAGGCGCTCGTTTCCTGAGGGAGGCTCGTGTGCCTGTGGACTCCCCTCCAAGGACCACCTTTGCAGGATCCCACAGGTTTTGGACCAACGTGTTTTCATTTTCATTGGTTTGCATGAATTGTTTAATTTCTTCTTTAATATCCTGGTTCACCCATTCATTCCTTAGCAGAATGCCCTTCAACCTCCAAGAGTTTGAGTTCCTTCCAAACTTTCCTTGTGGTTGCACTCCAGTTTCACAGCACTGTGGACTGAGAATACGCAGGGAATCGTCTCAATCTGTTGGTATCGGGTGAGCCCTGATCTGTGACCCAGTATGTGGAAGGTTCCACGTGCACTCGAGAAGAACGAGTATTCTGTTGTTTTAGGATGGAGTCTTCTGTGTATATCTATGAGGTCCTTCTGGTCCGGTGTGTCCTTCAAAGCTCTTGTTTCTCTGATCTTCTGCTTAGATGATCTGTCCATTACTGTGAGTGGAGTGCTGAAGTCTCCTACTATTACTGTATTATCATCAATATGTTTCCTTTTTTTGTTGTTTTAAGTTGGTTTATGTAACTGGCTGCTTTCATGTTGGGGACGTAGATATTTGCAACTGTTAGATTTTCTTCTTGGATAGACACTTTAAATATGATACAGTGTCCCGCTACATCTTTTACTACAGTCTTTGGTTTAAAACCTAATTAAACCAAATTAACCTAAATTAAAATAAATAAACTAATTAAACTAATTAAACTGATACTTAAACTAATTAAACTAAATAAACAAATTAAACTAAATAAAACTAAATAAACCAAATGAGCACCTGGGTGGCTCAGGTGGTTGAGCGACTGCCTTCATCTCAGGTCATGATCCTGGAGTCCCGGGATCGAGTCCCACATCGGGCTCCCAGCTCCGCGGGCAGTCTGCTTCTCCCGCTGACCTCTCTCCTCTCATGCTCTCTCTCTTTCATTCTCTCTCTCTCCCTCTCAAATAAATAAATAAAATATTAAAAAAAATAAAGTGTAATTAGTCTGATATGAAGATTGACACCCCAGCTTTCTTCTGAGGTCTGCTGGTGTGCTAAGTGGTTCTCCACCCGCTTACTTTCCAACTGGAAATGTCTCTAGGTTCAAAACGAGTCTCTTATAGACATCATATGGATGATTCCCACTTTTTTATCCAATCTGAAACCCTGTGTCTTTTCATGGGAGCATTCAGGTCATCTACTATAGTACCAAAAGCCATAAGAGACCCAGGAATAAACCTAACCAAAGAGCTAAAGGATCTGTACTCCAGGAACTACAGAACGCTCATGAAAAAATTGAGGAAGACAGAAAGAGATGGAAAAACATTCCATGCTCAAGGATTAGAAAAATAGACATTGTGAAAATGTCTATAATGCCCAGAGAAATCTACATTTTCAAAACAATCCCTATCAAAGTACTATCGACATTTTTCAAAGAGCTGGAATAAACAATCCAAAAATTTTCTTGGGACCAGAAAAGCCTCCGAATCGCCAGGGAATATTGAGAAAGAAAAACAAAGCTGGAGAGATCATGTTGCCCAATTCCATGCTCTGTTACAAAGCTGTGATCACCAAGACAGCATGGTGCTGGCACAGAAACAGACACACAGACCGGTGGAACAGAACAGAGAACCCAGAAATGGACCCTCAACTCTATGGTCAACTAATCTTCGACAAAGCAGAAAACAATGCCCAATGGAAAATAGACAGTCTCTTCAATAAATGGTGCTGGGAAAACTGGACAGCTATATACAGAAGAATGAAAACAGACTACTCTCTTAGAAAAAAATAAATTCAAAATGGATGAAATACCTAATGTGGAACAGGAATCCATTAAAATCCTAGGGGAGAACACGGGCAGTCACCTCTTTGACATCAGCTACAACAACTTCTTTCAGGACACGTCTCCAAAAGCAAGTGAAACAAAAGCAAAAATGAACTTTGGGACTTCATCAGGATAAAAAGCTTCTGCACAGCAAAGGAAACAGTCAACAAAACAAAGAGGCAACCCACGGAATGGGAGAAGATATTTGCAAATGACAGTACAGACAAAGGGCTGATCTCCAAGGTCTATAAAGAACTCCTCAAACTCAACAGCCAAAAAACCCCTGAAGACATGAACAGACACTTTTCCAAAGACGAGATACAAATGGCTAAGAAAACACATGAAAAAATGTTCAACATCATTAGCCTTCGGGGAAACACAAGTCAAAAACACAATGAGATACCACCTTCCAGTTAGAATGGCCAAAATTAACAAGACAGGAAATAACACAGGTTGTGAGAATATGGGGAAAGGGGAGCCCTCCTATACTGTTGGTGGGAAGGCAAACTGACGTAGCCACTTTGGAAAACAGCATGGAGGTTCCTCAAGACATTAAAAATAAAGCTGCCCTATGACCCTGCAATTGCACTACTGGATATTTAGCCCAAAGATACAGATGTCATGAAAAGAAGGGGCACCTGCACCCCAGTGTTCATAGCAGCAATGGCCACAATAGCCAAACTATGGAAGGAGCTGAGATGCCCTTCAACAGAGGAATGGGTAAAGACGACGTCATCCATATATCAGTGGAATATCCCACAGCCATCAGAAAGGATGAACACCCACCATTTGCATTGACGTGAATGGGACAAGAGGGGATTGTGCTGAGAGAAGTCAGTCAGGTCGAGAAAGACAGTTGTCATATGGTTTCCTTATGTGGAACGTAAGGATAGAGCAGAGGACCACAGGGGAGCATCAGGAGGGAGACGAACCATGAGAGACTCTGGACTCTGAGAAACAAACTGAGGGTTACAGAGGGAGGGTGAGGGGGTGGGGTGACCTGATGGTGGGTATTCAGGAGGGCGTGTGTGGGGATGGGCACTGGGTGTCATACGCAACTAATGAAGTGTTGAACACAGCCTCGAACACTAACGCCGAACGACATGCTGGCTAACTGAGGTCAGTCAATAAATAAGACTCAAGTGAAGCAAAGAATGGAAGAAGAGATACCAAAACTGACACAGCAGAACACAGGAGACTCTCGTTAACAATCATACACTGACAAATTAGACGACTTAGAAGAAATGGATTAATTCCTAAATGCACAAAGACTATCAATACTGAATCAGGATAGAAAATCTAAACAGACCAACAGTGGAAAAAAATATTGAATCAGAAATCAGAAACTTCCTTACACAAAAAACCCAGCACCACATGGATTCACTTGTGATTACGAACAAGCATCAAAAGAAGCAATGCCAGTCCTTCTCAATTCTTCCGAAAACTGAAGAAGAAACAGTTCCAAGTTGATTCTAGGAGACCAGCGTTACCCCAGTACCCAAGCCAGATAAGGACATTACAAGAAAATAACAGACCAACATTCCTAATGAATTTAGAGGTAAAAATTATTTTTAATGAAGACTAATTCACATAAAATGTTGGTTTCAGGTAGAGATCACAGTGATTGCATATTTACACGCAGTGGGAAAGGGTTATCACGACAGATCTGGTTACCATCTGACGCCACAGACAGCGGTTACTGTATTAGCGACTGCATGCCCTGTGCTGTCCATGGTCTCTGCACCTTACTCATTTCCCCTCTGGAGACCAGCTCTCCTAAGCCCCTGTACCTTCTGCCTCCCCCTCTGGGAATTACCAGTTTAATTCTCCGTATTTATCATCCATTCCTGTTTTGCTTTGTTTTTAGAGGCCACATGTAAGTGAAGTCACGGGATTTCCCTGACTCTGTTTACTTCAATTAGTGTAATATCCTTTAGGTCCATCCATGTTGTCAAAAATGCAAGATTTCATTCTTTTTCACGGCCGAGGACCACTCCACTGTGTACAGACACTGCATCTCCTCTCTCTGTTCCTCTCAATAAACACGTCGGTTGCTTCCATATTTGGCTACTGTAAATAATGCTGCAATGAACATAGGGTGCATATGTCATTTCAAATTACTGTTTTTATCTTCTCCGGATAGATACCTAAAAGTGGAATTAGGGGATCCGATGGTATTTTTATTTTTAGCTTTTTGAGGAACCTCCATACTGTTTACCACAGTGACTGCACCAAGTTACCATCCCCACCTGACATATTTTTCTATACCATCTAATCAATTATTTTCCCCTCAAGAATATTTTTCATTTCTGTTACTGTATTCTTCAGCTCAGATTGGTACTTTCTTAGATTTTCTTTCTCTTTGTGGAAGTTCTCACTGTGCCTATCCACTGTTCTCTGTGTGGTAAGTATCCTTATGACCATTTCTTTGCACCCTTTATTGGGTAGATCGCTCATATCCTTTGCTTAGTTCCTTTCCTGAGGATTTTTATCTTATTCTTTCCTTTGGGACATAGTCCTCTGTCTCTTCATTTTGCCTGACCCTCTGTTTCTATGTATTAGGTAGTTCACCTATGTCTCCCAGTCTTGAAGGTA
This sequence comes from Mustela putorius furo, assembly GCF_011764305.1. Taxonomy (NCBI): domain Eukaryota; kingdom Metazoa; phylum Chordata; class Mammalia; order Carnivora; family Mustelidae; genus Mustela; species Mustela putorius. Next base: position 8,612,284 of record NW_025422169.1, on the reverse strand, counting down.
CCTGACTTTACTCAGGGGACATCCCCTGGGGCCCAGAAGTGCAATCACTCCTGGCCACCACAGCCCAGGGCTCCAGAGGTTTCCCTTGTGTTAGCTGTATTTACCTCCTGCTGGGGCAGAGCCATGATTGCTTCTGGGGTGCTCCGGAGGGGGGGTTATCATCCTGTCAGGTGTGAAGTGCAGCCAAAGCACAGGATGTTCACCAGAACGTGCCCCCCGGCATTAGCAGTCTAGAGGAAGGATCCCCAAATGGTGCCCACCAGTGCTGGAAAAAAGACAGTCTCTTCAATAAATGGCGCTGGGAAAACTGGACAGCTATATGTAGAAGAATGAAACTCGACCATTCTCTTACACCGGACACAAAGATAAACTCAAAAGGGATAAAAGACTTCAATGTGAGGCAGGAATCCATCAGAATCCTAGAGGAGAACATAGGCAGTAACTCTTCGATATCAGCCACAGGGACTTCTTTCAAGACATGTCTCCAAAGGCAAAGGAAACAAAAGCCTAAATGAACCTTTGGAACTTCATCAAGAAGTTCTTTGCACAACAAAGGAACTAGTCAGCAAAACAAAGAGGCAACCCACGGAATGGGAGAAGATATTCGCAATGAGAGTACAAAGGGCTGATCTCCAAGATCTATACAGAACTCCTCAAACTCAACACACATAAAACAGACAGTCATGTCAAAAATATGGGAGGAGATGATGCTGAGGGAAGTAAGTCAAGCGGAGAGAGTCAATTATATGGTTTCACTTACTTGTGGAGCATAAGGAATAACACGGAGGACATGGGGAGATGGAGAGGAGAAGGGAGTTGGGGGAAATTGGAGGGGGAGAGAAACCACGAGAGACTGTGGACTCTGAGAAACAAACTGAGGGTTTCGGAGGGGAAGGGAGTGGGGGGTTGGGTAAGCCTGGTGGTGGGGATTATGGAGGGCACGTATGGCACGGAGCACTGGATGTGGTGCATCAACAGTGAATTCTGGAACCCTGAAAGAAATATTAAAAATTAAAAAAAAAGAATTATGCCCATCAAACTAACTAGTCCATAGTTGGTTCACCTGTAATGATGTTATCTCTAGGAGTCTCTTATAGAAGTCCTTACTTAAAGAACCTCTCTGAAATTTCTTCATGTAATATGAGGTTTGTAGATTTGATAAAATGAGACAAAATAAAACTCTTAAGCCAGTTTGGCGGGAAAAAAAAGAATAAAACATGAAAAAGAAATGAAATTATCCCATTAACAATGGCATCAAAAACAATAAAATACTATAAAATAAAATACTCCCAAGTGGAGGGACTCCATCTCAACCGGTCCTCTGAATCTAGCTAGAAATCTGCCAAGCCACTCTGAACACCTAGGACGTCAGCCTGAGCTGTAAGATCATGCATGTGTGGATCTCTGCGGGGACGGAGGGTTATCCGTCAAGAGCTTCAAAGGACAACGCTGGGAGTGCACAGACAGGTATCGGGGAGAAACAGAGGGGGAGAAACAGAAGCGATCTACTGGAAAGGAACACCACAGTGCCAAAGTGCCCTGTGCTTGGAGAGCAGCGATAGCTGGAGACAGGCGGCTGTGAGGGGAGGGACTGGTAACCGCAATCAAACAAAACAAAGGGACTTCAGAGACAGTTGCTGGGACCGAGCGGCTGCAGGTGCGGACTTAGCCCACGGTCCTGGGACAGCAGCAAGCACCACCTGCCCATGCCTGAAGGGACCTGACACGGACTCGAGTCAGTGGTCCCTGCCACCTCCGCCACCGCTGTGGCTAAGAGGAGCCAGCCTGGACTGGAGCCCACGGGCCTGGAACAGCAGCCGCTGGGAGGGAGTTCACTCAGACCAGTATCACTCAGTATCGGTTTTGGTGGCACGGGGCTGCAGAGACAAGCAGGGGGCCTGGGGTGACCGCTGAGACAGTGGCTGGGGGTGCCCACTGCCTGCGGGAGGCGGTGGTGTGCAACAGAGCTTGCAGAGGGGGAGTCTGCGTGTTCTGGACCATTCAGAGAGGAGCAGACCGTGGCTTCCCTCTGAGGCGGAGGTCTGGGTGCAGACAGTTTACTTTGCAAGAACCCTCCGAAAAGGCCCAAAAAGCTGCCAGAGAACAAAAGCCTCCAGAGAACAAAAGCCCCGAAAACTGGTTTCCACAGAGCCCAGTCCCTGGATAGGGGGCAGGGCGACTCTGCCCAAGCAGGGTTGACGGAAAAACAATGCGCAGGCCCTTCCCCCAGAAACAAGCAGGAGGAACAAGCAAGCGACAAGCACAGGGTCCCCAAGAGCTGTAAAGCCCTAAAACCCTAACACCAGGAGAAAACAAGACCATAAAGCTCCTGGTATTGCCGCACAGCCTGTATATTTCTGAGATATAACTTTTCTCTTTTTAAATTCTTTCTCATGATTCTTGATCTTTTTTTTTTTAACCTACTTGCCATTTCAACTACATGTTTAATACAACATCTTCCACAATAACTTTCTAACTTAAACTTTTTCATACATACAATTTTTCCCCTTTTAAAAAAATATAGATAGATATATAGTTCAGTCTAGTCCCGTCCCCCCCCATTCAATACTACCTTTATGCATTTATACCAGCATTAATTTCCCTGTAATCCTGGGAAGTTGAGTTCTCCAGCAAAGATAAAAAAATACTCCCAGAAGAAGTGAAGTGCCCTTCCTTGCCCATCGAGGGATTATAACCACCTTCTTGTCGCCTCCCCTTTTTAAAAATTTTTTATCTTTTTGTTTGTTTGTTTTTGTTTTTGTACTTTATAAATCATACTCTTGGAGCTCATTTTGGCTCTTTTGTTTCCCCCTTCTTTTTGGTGGTGACTTCTGATTGTTCCAAACCTCCCCAGGGTGCACCTTGCCGGGATAATGGTTATTTTCGGCTGTACATCTCCTCAACCAAAACTCAACAGAAGGACTAGGAGGAGGAACTCTCAACAAAGAAAAGACCCAGAGACACTGGCCTCTCCCACACATCTAATGGATATGGACCTAAGCTGGATGTCAGAAATAGACGTTAGGGTAACAGTTATGAAGACAATAGTCAGGCTGGAGAAAACTATTAATGTCAACAGACTCGTTAAGGGCAGAAAGAAGAGGGGATTTGGCAGAACTTTAGAAATGCTATCAATGAAAAAAATAAAAAATAAGATTAAAAAATTTTAAATGCTATCAATGTGATACAATCGAATCTAGATACTCTAACAGCCAGGGTAAATGAGGTAAGAGAACAAATTAGTGATCTTAAAGACAAACTGATAGAAAAAAAGGAGCAGGAGGAGGCCTGGAACAAACAGCTTAAAATCCATGGAAACAGAATTAGAGAAATAAATGATGCCATGAAACATTCCAATGTCAGAATTACTGGGATCCCTGAGAGGGTGGAGAGTTCTAAAACATATAGCTGACCAATTCATAGCTAAGAACTTCCATAATCAGGGGAATGAAGCAAGCAGTCATGTCCTCGAGGCCGAGAAAACACCCACCCCTGCAAGGTCCACAAGAAGCGACAAACGCCCAGGTGTGTTACAGTAAAACTCGCCAATCTTAGAACAAAGGCAACCATTTTCAGGGCAGTTAGAGGGAAGAGATTCCTTACGTACAGAGGGAGGAATACAAGAACAATGTCAGAGCTGTCCACAGAGACCTGACAAGCCAGAAAGGGCAAGACATCGTCGGGCACTAAATGAGAAGGACATGAAGACAAGAATTTGTGATCCAGCAAGGCTGTCATGCAGAACGGATGGCGAGATAAGGAGCTTCCAGGACTGGCAGAGACTGAAAAACATGCGACCACTAAGCTGGCCCTGCAAGAAGTATGAAGGGGGCTCCCCCAAAAGAGAAAGACCCCTACAGTGATATAGAACAGAAATATACAGAGACAATCCATAGAAACAAGGACTTTACAGACAACATGATGACAATAAAATCCTATCTGTCGATACTCACTCTCAATGTGAACAGCTTAAATGCTCCCATGAAATGGCACAGGGCTGCAGATTGAATAAAAAGACAGGATCCAGCCACATGCTGTCTACAAGAGACTCATTTTGAACCTAAAGATACATCCAGACTGTAAGTGAAGGGATGGGGAACCATCTTTCATGCCAACAGACCTCAAAAGAAAGCTGGGGTAGTGATTCTCATATTTTAAATATTCTCAGATTTTAAGCTAAAGACTGCAGTTAGGGATACAGAAGGACACTATATCGTTCTTTTTTTTTTTTTTAAAGATTATATTTATTTGACAGAGAGAGATCACAAGTAGGCAGAGAGGCAGGCAGAGAGCGCAGGGGGAAGCAGGCTCCCTGATGAGCAGAGAGCCCGATGGGGGGCTCGATCCCAGGACCCCGAGATCATGACCTGAGCCAAAGGCAGAGGTCCAACCCACTGAGCAACCCAGGCGCCCCCACTATATCATTCTTAAAGGGTCTATCCAACAAGAAGATCTAACAATTATAAATATTTATGCCCCCAACATGGGAGCAGACAACTACATAAACCCAACTGTTAATCAAAATAAAGACACATATTGATAATAATACATTAATTGTAGGAGACCTTAACACTCCACTCTCAGCAATAGACAGATCAACTAAGCAGAAAACGAACAAAGAAACAAGAGCTTTGAGTGACACACTGGACCAAATGGACCCCATAAATATGTACAGAACATCCTACTCCAAAACAACAGAATACTCATTCTTTTTGAGCATGCATGGAACTTTCTCCAAAATGGACCACATACTGGGTCACAAATCAGGTCTCAACCAATGCCAAAAGACTGAAATTATCCCCTGCATATTCTCAGCCCACAATGCTTTGAAACTGGAACGCAATCACAAGAAAAGGTTTGGAAGAAATCCAAACACCTGGAAGATAAAAACCATCCTGCTCAAGGTTTGGGTCAACCAGGAGATCAAAGAAGAATTTAATTCATGGAAACCAATGTGATGAAGACACCTCAATCCAAAAACCTATGGGATAATGCAAAGGCAGTACTAAGGGGGAAATATATAGCCATCCAAACCTCACTTTAAAAAATAGAAAAATCCTGAATATACCAGCTGTCTTTACACCTTAAAGATCTGGAGAATCAACAACAAATGAGAAGCTAAATAATTAAGATTAGAGCAGAGATCAATGAATTAGAAGCCAGAAATATAGCAGAACACATTAACAAAACTAGAAGCTGGTTTTTTGAAAGAATTAATATCTATAAACCTCTGGACAGACTTATCCAAAATAAAAGAGAAAGGACCCAAATTAATACAATTATGAATGAAAGGGGAGAGATCATGACTAACACCAAGGAAATAAACACAATTATCAGAAATTATTATCAACAGCTATATGATAATAAGTTAAGCAACAAAGCAATGGATGCATTCCTGGAAACCTATGAACTACCAAGACTGAGACAGGAAGAAACTGACAATCTGAATAGACCCATAACCAGTAACAAGATTGAAGCAGTGATCAAAAAGTTCCCAAAAAACAAGAGTCCAGGGCCGGATGGATTCCCTGGGAGAATTCTACCAAAAATTCAAAGAGGAAATAGTATCTGTTCTCCTGAAGCTGTTTCAAAAAATAGAAACAGAAGGAAAACTTCCAGACTCTTTGTATGAGTTAGTTGATCCCCAAACCAGGCAAAGACCCCATCAAAAAGGAGATTTTCAGACCAATATCTCTGATGAATACAGATGTCAAAATTCTCAACAAGATCCTAGCTAATAGGATCCAACACTACATTAAAGGATTATCCATCACGACTAGGTGGGATTTATCATTGGGATACAAAGGTTCAACATTCACAAACTGATCGATGTGGGAGAACACATAAATAAGAGAAGAGACAGGAACAATGTGGTCCTCTCAATTGATACAGAAAAAGCATTTGACAAAATACGATATCCTTTCCTGATTAAAACTCTTTCAGAGTATAGGGATAGAAGGAACATTCCTCAACTTTGTAGAATCCATCTATGAAAAAAGCTGAGAGCCTTTCCATTGAGATCAGGAACATGATAAGCATGCCCACTCTCACCACTACTGTTCAACATAGGACTAGAAGTCCTAGCATCAGCAGTCAAACAACAAAAAGAAATAAAAGGTATTCAAACTGGCAAAGAAGAAGTCAAACTCTCTCTCTTTGCAGATGACATGATCCTCTGTGTGGAAAACCCAAGACTCCAACCCCAAATTGTCGTGCCCTCCATGCCTGCAGAGATGACGCAACACGAACACACACACAGGTCGATGCACAAGCTCTTGTTTATTCCCTGGCCGATCTTTCTCCTCCCCTGTGGGGAAGTTCCCTTGCCTTATATAGGGCATAACAGCCAATCACAGAGGTGTTCACATGACGAGCACGAGGTCAGCAGATGTTTTTCAGGCTGTCCGTGCTGCTCGGGCTATGTAGCCGGCACCATCTTAGGGGCGCGACCCTGACAGCTCCCCCTTCTTTATTTACGTGTATGGATAAGGGACCGTGCCTGTCTTAGGTTGGGACGATCAACTTGCGCCCTTACCCGTCATCAGATACTGCAGAGCATGCTGCAGCTTCTGTCTTAGGTTGGTACGCCATTACTGTCCTCATTACCCGTCATTGACTACCGGTCCAGCATGCTAAGCCATACTTGGGGTGAGCTACCATGCTCTGTGGCTACCAAGGCTTGATGTACAGCTGCCGGTCTCTGGCTAATGTGCATTGGACGGCCCTTATCCAACGCAGCGCCAGGAGGAGGATGAAGAGCACAATACAGCCAAGTGCAATAGTCCCAAACCAGGATTTCCCAAAAGCCACCACTGCCTGCATAGTTTGTAGGAATTGGGAGGCCATGAGAGGGTTGACTCTCATGGCATTGATCTGCAGAATCTCCATCCGGAGGGAGGCTGTCAGATTGTGGAATTTGGCTGACCAGGTGCCGTTGAGCATCTGAGATAATTCTCGGGAGAGGTTCGCTGCTCGGGAGAGATTAGAATACAAGTTAGGTGTGATGCATATGCCCCATAAGGGCTGGATACAACTGGTGGAGAGAATTTGCGACATTAGGTTCATTTGTTCCTGGAGGAGATCTACCCTTTGATTGAGGATCATTACGAGTGATATACAAGGGGGTCGGAAGGAAGAAGAATAGTTAAAACGAACAAAGCAAAGGCTCCCGGGAAGGAAGGAGTAAGGGAGTGATGTTGTAAGCTGCTTCGGTGTTCTCGTGTGGTAGAGATGGAAAGCCGGTACTTGCATTGGTAGAGAAAAACAAAGGAAAAACTGTCGAGTCGTTAGAGAGGGGCAGAGGAGCGGGCCAGGCTTGCACCATGACTGTACTTCTCTATTCTGCCATGGTTGAGTCAAAACACTGAAGAGTAGGATGAGTATCCACAGTAGGCATAGGGGGTCCCTCGCTTACTCCAAAGGATGGTGCTGGGATAAGGGGCACAACTTGCCAAATACAGAAATGTTCTAAGTTGGCCTATTTCAAAGGCCACAAATGTAGGTCTGAATCTAAATGACCTTAAAAATGACCATTTTTAAGATTAGGACATAACATGTATCAAGAATGTTCAGGTCATTTAGATTTAATTCCTCAATAGTCTTTAGAGTTTAGTCCTGATATTAATGATTCCCCAAAGTGGATACAGGATTTAGATCCAAATCCTCACATCTCAGGATTCAAGTAAATAATCTGTGTCAATTACTTTTGAAATTACTGCCAAAAGATTAGTTTTAAAAACCATCTGATAATGCTTGCTTCCTTTTAACCTTTATTCTGATCATGACCACTCATTGCAAAACCCATTCACTTTATCTCTAGCAGAAGCAAATTACTTGATTATAACCCTCCATTACCTCAATAAACTTCTCATCCCTAGACCTGCAAAGTTACAAAGTCAAGTACAGAATACCTAAGACGGTAGAAGAGTAAAAAGGCATAGAGATGTTGGGTAGTCCCTCAGTTCTGGATACTGCTTAGCAGCGCAGTATCAAATGAGCAATGACAGACAGCAACTATCCTAACCTAGGTCAGTACAACAGCCAGAATACTTCGTAAACTCTTTCTTGGGTTCTTTCTGGAGATCAAATCAACACTCTTCTGATTAAACAGCATGTGAGGAGTTTACGAGCAACTGAAGTGTTTAACAATATTTACTTATCTAACATCTTTTACCAAAAAATTGTACTAAAAATAATACTAATCGTAACTCATAACTGAGAAAAGTACTAACATGAACTGGTACTAACATAAACTGCAAAGGCCAAGAACAGAAATTAGGAGTTGTGTGATATTGAATAGTATATGTGAACTGAAGACTCTGCTGCCTTGTATAGCACCAAGTATAGTTTCCTTTGATAAACCCAAACTTAGGCACAAGAACTCAGTGTTAACAGGATTTCACCTTTTCTTACTATGTTTTATTTGTATTTGTACCTAATTTTTACTGAAACTTAATTTATTGAAATTTAATTTTTATAAGATACTATTTAGAAAATGGTCTTACAGTGACACATATTTTAGATATTACATTATTATGTTTAATTTAAATATTATATTAAAAGTCTACAGTATCACATATACCAATTATTTAAGCTGTCTTTCCATTTGAGATGAAAGGCTGATGCTAAGCTATACTCCTCACCTTCCCTGTGACTAAGAGCTGAATTGTGAGATATATACCTACAAGAAGTGGCAATCTGTAGCTATGAAGAGTTCTGTGTAAGTGTGTCGAGTTAAGGGACCTATGAAAGGATTGAACTCCCATCCTTAGCCGCATTAGCACCATGCTCCAACTGAGTTAACTGGTTCAAAGTGTTAGATAAGACAGTGATAACTAAAGAAATAGGAACAAAGAAAGGTTCTATTTCATCATCTTAAGGTCTCACAGAGATGACGCAGGTTTACTATTCAAATTCCCACCTCCTGAAAAACAACGTCTTAAATAACTCTCAAGAGGGGTTCCGTTAGCTTTCAAAAGTGCCCGCAAGGGGCTCTCCATTCGGAATCTAGAAATTTCCGACCCCATTATCTTGACCTTTACAGTCGCGATCTGTGAACATACAGCTGCTGTCCCTTTGTGGTTGCTCTTCAGCAAACTTCTAACCTTCCCTTTGTGGTCATCCTTGTGACGAACATGCAATATGACGAGGGGGAAAAGGTACTCATGTATTGCCTTCTCTCACCTTCTCCCTAAAATGCTAAGTTTAAAAAGCTGCACAACTTCTATTCCATGAAATCTTCCTGTTAGAGCTACCAGTTCTAAAAATCAAGTAAACAAAATGGAAACATTGTATTTCACTCTGACAAAACTGTTCAATGTGAGATCAATGCACATAAAATTAAAAAGTTAAGTATACCTCAATATTATCAGTAAATCAGAACATATCTCAACCAGTATCAGAATCTCTACCTTCACTGTATCTTTGCTATTTTTAAATATACTCACAGTTCCCGGGTTTCGGCACCTGCAGAGATGACGCAACACCAACACACACACAGGTCGATGCACAAGCTCTTGTTGATTCCCTGGTCGATCTTTCTCCTCCCTCTGTGGGGAAGTTCCCTTGCCTTATATAGGGCATAACAGCCAATCACAGAGGTGTTCACGTGAACAGGAGGTATCTGGGGCTTGTAGACAGTGGTGGCATAACAGCCAATCACAGAGGTGTTCACCTGACGAGCACGAGGTCACGTGTGGCCAGGGCGGATGTTTTTCAGGCTGTCCATGCTGCTTGGGCTATGTAGCCGGTGCCATCTTAGGGGCGTGACCGGCGCCATCTTAGGGGCGCGACCCCGACACCAAATTACTAGAACTCATACAGCAATTCAGTCATGTGGCAGGATGCAAAATCAATGCATAGAAATCAGTTGCTTTCTTAGACACTAGTAATGTAACTGTAGAAAGAGAAATTAGAGAATTGAGTCCATTCACAATAGCACCAAAAACTATGATACCTTGGGATAAACCTAACAAAGAGGTAAGTGATCTGTACTGAGGAACTACAGAACACTCATGAAAGAAATTGGAGAAGACACAAAAAGATGGAAAAACATTCTTTACTCATGGATCAGAAGAATAAACATTATTAAAATGTCTATTCTGCCCAAAGCAATCTATACTTTTAACAATCCCCGCGCCCCCCCAAAATATCAACAGCATTTTTTCAGAGCGCTGGAACAAACAATCCTAAAATTTTTATGTATCCAGAAAAGACCCCAAATAGCCAAGGAAATGTTGAAAAAGAAAAACAAAGCTGGGGGCATCATGTTGGCTGACTTTAAGCTATACTACAAAGCTGTGATCACCAAGGCAGTATGGTACTAGCACAAAAACAGACACATAGACCAATGGAACAGAATAGAAAGCCCAGATGCAGACTCTCAACTCTACAGCCAACTAATCTTTGACAAAACAGAAAAAAATATCCAATGGAAAAAAGACAGTCTCTTCAATAAATGGTGCTGGGAAAACTGGACAGTTATATCTAGAAGAATGAAACTTGACAATTCTCTTACATCACACACAAAGATAAACTAAATGGATGAAAGACCTCAATGTGAGACAGGATTCCATCAAAATCCTAGAGAAGAACATAGGCAGTCACCTCTTTGACATCCCCCATAGCAATTTCTTTCAAGACATGTCTCCAAAGATAAGGGAAACAAAAGTGAAAATGCACTTTTGGGACTTCATCAAGATCAAAAGCTTCTGCACAGCAAAACAAAAGACAACCCACAGAATGGGAGAAGATATTTGCAAATAACAGTAGAGTCAAAAAGCTGATAACCAAGATTTACAAAGAACTTCTCAAACTCAACACCCACAAAACAGATAATCAAGTCAAAAAATGGGCAGAAGACATGAACAGACACTTCTCCAAACAAGACATATAAATGGTAACAGACACATGAAAAAATATTCAACATCATTAGTCACCAGGGAAATTCAAAACCACCTTGAGATACCACCTTACACCAGTTAGACTGGCCAAAATTGATAAGGCAAGAAACAACAAATGTTGGAGTCGTTATGGAGAAAGGGCAACCCTCTTACACTGTTGGTGGGAATGCACGTTGGTGCAGCCATTCTGGAAAACAGTATGAGGTTCCTCAAAAAGTTAAAAATAGAGCTACCCTACAACCCAGCAATTACACGATAAGGTATTTACCTCAAAGATACAGATGTAGTGGAAAGAATGGTCATATGTTCCCTGATGTCCACAGCAGCACTGTCCACAATCACCTCACTGTGGAAAGAGCCAAGATGCCCTTTAACAGACGAACGGATAAGGAAGATGTGGTCCATATACACTATGGAGTATTACTCAGCCATCAGAAAGGCTGAGCACCGAACTTTTGCATCAACATGGACGGGACTGGAGGAGATTATGCTGAGTGAAATAAGTCAAATACAGAAAGTCAATTATCATATGGCTTCACTTATTTGTGGAGCATGAGGAATAGCATGGAGGACATTAGGAGAAGGAAGGGAAAAATGCAGGAGAAGCGGAGTGAGACATGAACCATGAGAGACTGTGGACTCTGGGAAACAAACTGAAGGTTTTTAGTGGGGGAGGTTGGGTGAGCCTGGTGGTGGGTATTAAGGAAGGCACGGATTGCATGGAGCACTGGGTGTTCTCCACAGTGAATCTTGGAACACTACATTGAGAACTAATGATGCACTGTATGGTGACTCACATAACAATAAAAAAATAAATTTAACGAAGGGAAGGAACTGTGCAATGAAACCTATAAGACTTTGATGAGAGAAACTGGACAAACAGAAACACAGCCTGCATCCGTGGACTGGAAGAATTTATACTGTTGAAATATCTTCCCTCCCCAAAATCATCTATAGGGTTAATGCAACCCCACCAAAATTCCAATGGATCTTGGAGCAGTAAAAAAATAAAGTTAAAAAATATTCCAATGGAATTTCTCACAGAAATAGAAAAAAAATTCCTAAATATTGTATGAAATCACAAAAGAGTGAAGGGCCCAAACAATCCTGAGAAAGAAGAAGAAAGCTGGAGGGCTCACACCTCCTGAGTTCAAACTCTACTATAAAGGTACAGTAATTAAAAACAGAACACAGACCTGTGGAACAGAATGGACAGCCTGGACACAAAGTCCCATGTACTAGGTCATCCCATGACGGGGTCAAACCTGAGAGACCATCAGCTTAACAGAGACTGTCCTACGCACAAGATGTTACATATACGCCTGATAGTAGCCACAGACCAAAAACCTACGATATGTAAAAAAATAAAGAGAAAGCAATGCAAACATATCATTAAAGAAAACATATCATTAAAGAAAGCCACAAACAGAGAAGAGCTACAAAACCAAGCCTAAAACAAGTAACAAAATGGCAGTAAGTACATACTTACCCATAATTATTGGGATGCCTGGCTGGCTCAGTCCCGCATTGGACTCCCCGCTCAGCGAGAAGCCTGCTTCTTTCTCTGCCTCTGCCTGCACTTTGTCTGCTTGTGCTCTCTCTCTCTGACAAACCAATAAATAAAAACCTTAATAATAATAATTACTTTTGATGTAAATGGACCAAATACTCCAATTAAAAGACATACGGTGACTGAAGGATAAAAAAAAAAAAAAAGCAAGACTTATGTATTTTCTGCCTATAAGAGACTAATTTCAGACCCAAAGACACATGTACGTTAGAAGTGAGTGGATGGAAAAATTTTACCATGCAAATGGAAATGAAAAGAAAGCTACAGTAGCAATACTTAATACGGGACAAAACAGACTTCAAAACAAAGATTATAACAAGAGGGGGCCTGGGTGGCTCAGTTGGTTAAGTGGCTGCCTTCAGCTCAGGTCATGATCCCAGAGTCGCGGGATCGAGTCCCGCATCGGGCTCCCAGCTCCACGGGGAGTCTGCTTCTCCCTCTTCCCTTCTCCCGTCTCATGTTCTCTCTCTCTCTCTCTTTCAAATAAATAAATAAAATCTTAAAAAAAAAAAGATTACAACAAAGAGACAAAGAAGAACCCTACATGATCATATGGGAACAACTCGACAAGAAGATATCCCAAATGTAAATATTCAAACACCCAACATGGGGACACCCGAACACATAGAGCCGCTATTAACAAATACAAAGTCATCAACAGAAATACAAAGAACAGGAGGACGCCAACGCCTCACAGAGTCAACGCATAGATGATGCAGACAGAAGATCAGCAAGGAAACCGGGGCTGTAGGTGACACGTTGGACCAGACGGCTCTAGCAGATACAGTCAGCACGTTCCATCCCAGAACGGCAAAACACACGTTCTCTGCAAGTTCCTATGGAACACTCTCTAGAATAGATCACACATCAGGCCACAAAACCAGTCACAACAAATTCAAAGACACTGAAGTCCGATCACACATCTTTTCTGACCACAACGGTACGAAACCAGAAACCATGCACCCCCCCCCCCCCAATCCAGAACGAGCATAAATCCATGGAAGTTAAGTAACAGGCTACTAACCAACGAGGGGTCAACCAAGACATCAAACAGGAAATAAAGTACATGGAGACCGAAAACACGATGGTCTAAAACTTCGGAAAAAAGCAAAAGCTACTCCGAGAGGGAAGTCAGTAACAACACAGGCTACCTCAGGAGACAAGAAAAATCTTAAACAACCTAACCTTACCCCTAAAGGAGTAGAAAAAAGAAAAACAAACAAAAGTATTAGAGTAGAAATAAGTGAAATAGAAATAACAAAACAGATCAATGAAACCATCATCTGGAAAGATGAATAAAACTGATAAAACTTTAGCCAGACTCATCGAAAAAACAAAGTGAGAGAGGACTCGAATGAGGAGAAACAACAACCAACACCACAGAAATACAGACGATCATGAGAGAAAACTGTAAAAGGTCCTATGGCAACGAACTGGACAGCCCAGAAGACATAAAAAAAATTCCTAGAAACATATAACCTCCCCAGACTCAGTCAGTAGAGAAAACACGAACAGAGTAATTACCAGGAATGGAATAAAATCAGTAAAACAAAACAAAAAACAAAAAACCCCAAAACAACAACAATAAAACTTCCCGACAGACAGAAGTCCAGGACTGGAGGACTTCACAGGTGAATCCCACCAAACGTCGAAAGAAGACTTAACATCTATTCTTCTCAAACTCTTCCAAAAATAGTAAAAGAAGGAAAATTTCCAAATTCATTCTATGAGGCTAACATTACCCTAATACCAAAACCAGATAAAGACATTACCGAAAAGAGGACTACAGCCAGCATCTCTGATGAGCAACTAGAGGGGTCAGGGTGGGGGAGAGGGAGAGGGAGAGAATCTCAAGCAGACTTACCACTGAGCGCGAATCCTGACTCGGGCCTTGATCTCATCACCCCGGGACCGCGTCCCGAGCTGAAACCAAGGGTGGGTCGCTTACCCAACTGCAGTGGCCCGGCACGCCTCTCATGTCTTCCATCCGACACGGTACTGGAAGTCCTAGCCACGGCAATCACAGAACAAAAAGAAGTAAAAGACATCCAAATTGGTAAGGAAGAAGTACAATTTTCCTGATTTGCAGGTGACGTGATACTATGTCTAGAAGACTTCCAAAGATTAAAGCCCAAGGACTCTGCTGGTAAAGGAATGCAGTAAAGCTGCAGGGTACAAAATCGACATATGAGAATTTGCTGTAGTTCTATACACTTATAATGAAGTTGCAGCAGAAAGAGAAACCAACAAAACAATCCCATTTGCAACTGACCCAAATATAATCAATGCCCAGGAGTCAACTTAACGGAGGAGCTAGAAGATCTGCCCTCTGAGAACTCTAGACACTGGTGAGAGACAATGAAGGCAACAGCAGCACTGGGAGACCAAACGTCGTCGAGATGTCCGCACTGCCCGAAGCAGGGATTTAACGCAGTCCCTACCGAAACACCGACAAGCATTTCCCACAGAACTAGAACTAATGATCCGAAAATTGACGTGGAGCCACAAGAGACCCAAACTAGACAAAGAAATCTTGGAGAAAAAGGCCAAGGAAAAGCAGAGCTGGAAGCATCACCGTTCCGGACGTCAAGCTGCATCGCAACGCTGCGGACAGCGGGACAGCGTGGTTCTGGCGCAGAAACAGGAGCGTGGATGGACCCAGACAGATGGCCCAGAAATCCACCCGTGACTATACGGCCAATTTATCTGTGACAAAGGAGGAAGGAATACGCAATAGAGAGTGAGTTTCCTCAACAAATGGTGTGGGGAACCTTGAACAGCCACATGCAGAAGAATGACACCGGACCACGTTCTTACACCACGCACGGAAATAAACTCAAAACGGATCAAAGACCTCAGTGCGAAACCTGAAACCATAAAAATCCTAGGAAAGAACTTGGGCAGTAATTTCTGTGACGTGAGTCATAGCAACACTTTTCTAGATGTCTCCTGAGGCAGCGGTAACACGAGAAAAATGAATGAATGGGACTTCATTGAAATAAAACGATGAGAAGATATTTGCAAATGACATATCTGAGAGCAAGTTCGTATCCAAAATATATAAAGAAAGTATAAAACCCAACACCAAGTAATAATGATGATAAAAATTAATAATAATAATAATAATTCCATTAAAAATGGGGATGGGGAGGGTGCCTGGGTGGCTCAATGGTTAAGCCTCTGCCTTCGGCTCAGGTCATGATCTCAGGGTCCTGGGATCGAGCCCCGCATCGGGCTCTCTGCTCGGCGGGGAGCCTGCTTCCTCCACTCCTGCTGCCTGTGATCTCGGTCTGTCAAATAAATAAATAAAATCTTCAAAAAAATGGGGAAGGGGAAAATATGAACAGATAGTTTTTCAAAGGAGACACACAGGTGGCCAACTACACAGGAGAAGACACCCAACACTCGTCATCGGGGAGATGCAAACGGAAAGCACAGCAAGCGATCACCTCTCCCTGTCGGGACGCTGGCATTGGCAGCACAAGCAACGACAGATGCTGGCGAGGGTGCGGAGAAACGGGCCCTCGTGCACGGCTGGTGGCAACACAAGCCGGTGCAGCCGCTCCGGAGAACAGTGTGGAGGGGCCTCAAAAATTAAAAATATAATTACCACGTAACCCGGTCATTCCAGTACCTGGTATTTACCTGTAAAATATGAAAACACTAACTAAAAAAGACACCTGTGCCCTGTGTTTATTGCAGCACTATTTACACAAGCCAGAATAGGTAAGCAACCCAGTGCCTGCCCAGCAGTGAGCGGTAAGACGTGGTGTCCACGATGGGGCGTTGCTTGGCCACGAAAGGATGCGGTCTCGCCATCTGCAAGCACGTGGGTGGGTCCGGAGGACGCAACACTAAGGAGTCCAGCAGTCTGCACGCACGGATGGAATTGAGGACACACGACAAACCAAACGAGAGAACAAGAGATGACCAAGAACGCAGTCCTCGACGCAGGAATGTGGTGACAGTTAGTAGAGGGGCGGCAGTCGGGGCGGGGAGGTGAGAGGGACCGAGAACCCTCACTGCGATGGACCCTGGCTAATCGGAGAGCTGTTGCTCCACGGCACGCCTGACACTAATACTCCACAGGTCAATCAGGCCACACTTTTCAGAAGTTTCCTGCGAACTGCCGTTAGCACACGCGGCATCGCACCAGCTGCCACGCGGACTTCGGGGACTCGGCCCTCCTCTGAACCTTGCTCATCACCGCGACTGCACTACACCGTACTTACCCAAAGGGGACATAGATAGTGACTTGAAGGGACACAGGCACCCTGGGGTTTACAGCAGCATCATCAACAATAGTCCAGTTACGGAAAAAGCCCAAATTTCCACCAGCTCATCAAGCGTACAAAGACACGCAGCGTATGCATGTGTGTGCGTGTGTGCGTGTGTGCACGTGTGCTTACCTACAGAGAGAACGGAACCTTGCTGTCTGCCGCGACGTGGGCAGAGCGAGAGAGTCCCAGTCCGGGGGTATCACCTCTGCTTCAGCCTCCTGCTAGAGCTCACCCGGGAAGCCGCCGGCCGTGGCCTGCTGGTTCAGACTCCTTACCGATTCCGCGTCTCTGCCGGTGACCCGCCTGCTCAAGTCCCCGACGTCCTCCTGTCCGTGCTGGAGGTTACCGTTGGTCATTTCTCCTCTCGTGTGCGATTTCACGCATTCGGGCCCGTCCTCTTCTCTTTCTGAGAGCGCCGGGTAGAGGGTTCGCAAACACAGGAAGGTTTGTAGAGAACCCGCCCTGGTTTCACCGATCTGTGCGACTGCGTCGTGTTTCGACACCGTTGTTTCTGCTCTAATCTTTACTAATGGTTTTACTGATGACACCGTGCCCTTCTTCAGCTCTTGCTAGAGTCTGGTTTAAAGTTGTATTTGTCAGGGGTGCCTGGGGGACACAGTCGGTGAGCGTCTGCCTTCAGCTCAGGTCATGATCCCAGGGTCCTGGGATCGAGCCCTGCATCGGGCTCTCTGTGCGGCGGGGAGCCGGCTTCTCCCTCTCTCGTTCCCTGCTTGCGTTCTCTCTCTCGCTGTCTCTCTCCCTCTGTCAAGTAAATAAAATCTTTTTTTTTTTTTTAAGATTTTATTTATTTATTTGACAGAGATCACAAGCAGGCAGAGAGAGAGGAGGAAGCAGGCTCCCCGCTGAGCAGAGAGCAGGATGCGGGGCTCGATCCCAGGACCCTGGGATCATGACCTGAGCCGAAAGCAGAGGCTTAACCCACTGAGCCACCCAGATGCCCCAAATAAATAAAATCTTAAAGAAAAAACGAAGTCTAGTCTGTCTGATGTCAGTGTTGCTACTCTGGCTTTCTTTCAACGTCCGTTTGCATGGTGACTACTTCCCTACCCCTCGCTTTCCATGTCTAGGCCTCTCTGGGTCTAGAACGAGTCTCTGGCAGGCAGCAGACGGACGGCTCTTGTTTTTCAAATCCATTCTGACACGTGGACCTTTGGATTGTTTGGTCCATGTACATTGAGATAGAAATGTGTGTGGTGCCATTTTATTACTTGGCGCTAGTAACAAAGAGCCAAGACTTTAAGAACAGATGTTCAGATGTCTGAATGTGTTTCTTTTCCCAGATTAGGGGAGTTTTCATCTATGATTTCCTCAAATAAATTTCTGCTCTTAGTTCTCTCCTTCTTGTGGGACTCCCATGATACGAACATTTTACACTGGATGGAGTCACTGAGTTCCCTGAGGCTAGTCTCATGTTGAATAATTCTTTCTCTCTTTTGTTCAGTGTCAGTATTTTCCATCACTTTTATTTCTAGAGCACTAATGTCTTCCTCTGCTTCTTCTACTGTTCATTGCATCAAACCTGTTTCCAGTCTGTTTTTACACTCTTTGTTTCTGACTCTTTAAGCTCTTTAATGTCTGGGACCAGCGTCTCCTTGATGCCTTCTTTTCTCGAGTCGAGGTGTCAGTACGATCGGCGACTTAAGTTCTCTGTCAGGCATGTTCCTTCTATCTGCTTTGCTTAGATCCCTGGCCATGATCTCATTTTGTTCCTTCATTTGGGATGGATTCCTCCATCCTGACATTCTAAGTCTGTGCCCTCTTCTCTGTATTAGAGAAAAGCCAGTTATGTTTCTGGCTCTCGAAAGGAACGGCTTCATGAAGAAGAGGTCAGGTAGTGTCGGGGGCCCAGCACTTCAGGGAAGGGCTCAAAAAATAAACACGGGTGGCTCAGTTGGTTAAGCGGCTGCCTTCAGCTCGGGTCATGATCCCAGCGTCCTGGGATCGAGTCCCACATCAGGCTCCTTGCTCGGTGGGGAGCCTGCTTCTCCCTCTGCCTCTCTGCCTGCCTCTCTGTCTGCCTGTGCTCGCACGCTCTCTCTCTCTGATAAATAAATAAAATTAAAAAGAAAGAAAGAAAGAAAGAAAAGGCATTCAACTGGAAAGGAAAATGTAAAACTGTCTCTATTTGCAGATGATATATATGCAGAAATCCTTAAAGACTCCACCAAAAAACTATTAGAATACACGTATTCAATGAAGTTGCAGGATACAAGATTAACATACAGAAATCTGTTGTGTTTCTATACACTAGTAACAAAATAACTCAGAGAGAAATTAAGAAAGCATTCCTATTCATAGCTGTACCAAAAAGAATAAAGCTATACAGTTACCCAAGGCAGTGAAAGATCTACACTCTGACAACTCTGACGTTAATGAAAGAAACTGAAGACAACACAAATGGAAAGACAGATCACGCTCAGGGATTAGAAGGACTGATATTGTTAAAATGTCCATACTATTCAAAGTAATCTACAGATTCATGCAATTCCTTTCAAAATACCATGTTTCACAAAACCAGAACAAATAATCCTAAAATTGTGTGGACACAGAGACCCTGGTCAGACTTCCAGATTTCAAGATATGCCATGACAACACAGTAAATCCAACAGTCACCTCTTGGAGAGCAGCCTTAGACCATGTTCAAGGACGTACCTCCTTAGGGAAGAAAAACAGAAGCAAAAATGAACAAACGAGACTGCCCTAAAATAAAAAGCTTTTGCACAACAAAGGAAACCATCAACAGAACAAAAAGCAAACTTACTGAACTGGAGCCACTCCCGGCAAATAATAGATCCAATAAAGGGTTAACACCGGAAACATATAAAGAACTCATACAATCAACAAAAATAATCTGATTAAAAGTGGCCAGATGACCTAAGTGTTATTTTCAGAAGAAGGTGGGCAGACGGCTCAGAGAGGCGCGGGCCGGAGCTCAGCATCCCCTGTCGCCGGGGAGATGCGAATCGAAACCACACAGACATCGCCTCACACCTGCCAGAACGCACAGTACCGAAAAGACAAGAAATCACAGGCCCTGGCGAGGATCTGGAGAAAGGGAACCCTCCTCCGCTGTTGGCAGGAAGGTGGAAAACAGTACAGAAGTTCCTCAAAACATTAAAAACCACACAATCTAGTATTTCTCCTGCTGGTTATTTACTCAGAGAAAACAACAATGCTCATACAAAAATGTATGCGGACCCCACGTTCACTACAGTATTGGGTATGGGAGCAGCCTACGGGCCGCCGCCGCCGAGTGGAGAAAGCAGCTCTCACAGGTGCACGCCACAGGAATACCCTTGGCCATGAAAGATGACATCGTGTCATCTGGGACTGCGAGGACGGACCTATAGGGTATTGTGCTACGTGAAAGAAGTTAGAGACAAACGCTATGTGATGTCACTTCCATGTGGAGCCTGCTAGACAGAACAAATGCACAACCCCCCAGAAGCACAGTCGTGACTACGGAGGCTGCGGTTTCCGGGGGGCGGGGGTGAAACACGGGCCCGGGCTTCAGGGGTACCAACGTCCAGGGATACAACCAGTAAACCAGGGCCGTGAGAGCCGCAGCACAGGGAACACAGTCCGGGGCGCTACAGGACGTCTGTGCGCTCACGGCGACCGCACTGACTGCGGTCCGAGCCGCTGTGCACCTGAACCTACGGAAATCACAGGTCGGCCACACTATAAAAATCAAACATTTTCTAAAGTTTCATTTTTTCAAAAATGAAAAAAAAAAAAACGTTTTCCTAATAGCCCGTGTGGTCAGCAGCGGGACCCTGTCGGCGGGCGGAGGGACCGTGTCGGCGGCGGAGGCCATCTTTGTCTGTCCTGTCCCCTTGCCCAACTGGCCCCTTCTGAGGGGAGGTCCTCACACCACACACAACGTGCTGTCCACTTCTCGCTCTCTGGCTTATTTCCCTGACTGCATTGTGGTCCCTGGCAATTCTGTGACTCTGGAGCCCCATCTCGAGACCCACTCACGTGCCCGCGAGCACAGCCAGTGCCCTCAGTGCCGTGGGACGTGCTGACCGCGCGCTCGGAGCCGCGAGGCGGCCTGGAAGCCGGCGGCCGGGCTGCGCGAGGGAGCGCACAGAGAT
Source organism: Mustela putorius furo (assembly GCF_011764305.1). Classification (NCBI taxonomy): domain Eukaryota; kingdom Metazoa; phylum Chordata; class Mammalia; order Carnivora; family Mustelidae; genus Mustela; species Mustela putorius. Next base: position 8,591,415 of record NW_025422169.1, on the reverse strand, counting down.
CTCCGAAGGCGGAGAGCTGGCGACGGGGGGGAAAGGAGTTTTCTGTGGAACCGCTCCGGCCATCCTTTTACGTGTTCTTTCTACACAAAACACTGGCCATAAGACCCGAACGTCTGACTTTGGACAAACCAAACGGAGGTTTAACCGTTCACATCACACACAACCGTGGGGGCTCTTAGAAGAGCGTCTTCTGAAGTGCTTCTCCACACGACCGTAACCTGTGACAGAGTTAGGAACCCACAGCAGACAGGGCCGCCTGTGACAGCGCTACCAGCAGTTCTGAACTGGGCTGTTTAAAAAGCATCTTGACATTTGGGGTATTTGGTTGCTGTTTTAGGAAATAAGAGTCCTGGAATATTCGGTGCAGTCCTGGACCCCCAACACCACTACTCCTGAGTTAGGACGGGCGCTGGCTGGGAGAGAGCGAGCCACAGGCTGGGCTTGTCTCCTTTACCTGCCCAGATGCCACCTACCTGACACGGTCACCCTTGTATAACCACTGTACGAGCAAAAAAAATGCCGCACACCCCCCAAAGCATGTCTTCAGTGACCCTGAGGGTTTACTTGGAGAAGTAAAAAGCACTTTGTGTCAGAGCTCCCCGGGGGGCTCCTGTGTCGGAGGAGCCCTCGGCTTGAGATCGCATCTCCGAAGACGGGTCCCCACGGTGGTCTGTGCAGGCCAGATGAGGGCACTGACATCACCTCGTCTTACCCCTTCGTTTCAGAGGCAGCAGAGCTCAGGTGACTCCCCTGTGCGAAGCAGACCAAGCCCAAGTCTCCAGCTAACGTGGAACTGGGCACCTGCTCATGCCTCCGTCACCCAGAGCCTTGCGTCACCCCCGCGGCCACAAGCGGCAGGTGCTCAGATATTCAAGTGAATGATACAGAATTTGGAACATTAAATTTTTTGAAGACCAAATAACCAGACACAGAAACTAATTCCTCTTGAAGGAAAAATCAGAATCAACAGTTGATTCTCCCAAAGTCTGCCCTATTACTTTGTATCCTAGAACAGGAATCAGCAAACCATGACCTTGGGGCCAAATCCAGTGACTGTCTGTAGAACCCAAAAGCTAAAAATAGCATTTATCCTTCTAAATAGTTCAACAGGCGAACAGAACCGTATTTGTGATGAGGAAGTTACACGAGACGCGAACTTCTGTGTCCACACAAGGCGCCGGAGCGCAGCCACTTACCGGAGAGCTGCCCGGCGGGGGCGCCAGCGGGACGGGGCGGCGGAGACAGGACCTCCAGCCCCTGCCGAAACGCTGCGGGCCGGCCCGGGAGCCCCGCGGAGCTCCGCTCAGACCCGGGACCTGCTGCCCAGATGCGGCCCCCCTCGCAGGCCCGAGTACCCACGAAGACCCACGACTGCGTCTGACCAGAAGCCCCGGGGTCTGTGCGAGGGCAGAGCAGGACCGGGTCTCCCTGAGGCGGCCCGATGCACCGTCCCGGGCGGCCCTCACCTTCCCTTCCCAAGGCAGTGCCGACGGGGAACACTGCGCGTCCACACGGCTCTGTGCCAGGCGTGCCACGGCGTGGACACCGCACGGCCCCCGCCGCCGAGGAACACACGCGCCTCCTCCCCGGGTCCCGCCGCGCCCTCGCCCTTCCCCGCACCTTCCTTCCCCGCTGGGTTTCCTCCCGCGCCCCGGCCCGTGAGTGACCCGGGCCTCGCGGGCCGCAGAGCTCTAACTGCTCCCCCGGCCGCCGCCTTCCCTGCTCCTGCTCCTGCTGCGCCCGACACCGGTCCGCGGCGGGGGCTCCTGGGCCCCAACGGCGGGTCACCAGGGTCAGGAAGTTCGGCCGCAGGTCCGGGGCGAGCACCGGGTTCGCCGGCGTCTTCCGCGCGCTGAACAGAAGCGCGTTCACCGCTCGCAGCAGCTCGCCCTGTCCGTCCGTCCGTCCGTCCGTCTGGCATCCGCGCCGCGGGGCTCAGGCCCTCTGCCCCCGGAGACCCCGACACCGCTCACCCGCGACGAGGTCCCGCGCTCCGAGGGCTCAGCGAAGGCCGGCGGTCGGCGCGGCACCGGGGCGCCCCAGGAAAGCGCGGCCGGCGCGGGGCGGGAGGAGGGGACAGCTGGGCCCGAGCCGCGGCCGCGGACGGCGCTCCCCCCACGCTCCTGTCCCCCCTCTCGGCGGCGGCCGCGACCGGGCTCGCTCCGGGTCAGTCGCCTCGGGACGGGCCGCACCCGCGGGCTCCGTCCCGCGCCGGGGGTGGCACTGGGGGGCTCGGGCGCCGCCTGCTCGCGTCCCTGAGAACAGCGGGACGAGGAGGAGACCGGCCGCCCCCGGCTTCCTGCGGGACCGGACCCCGGCCGGGCTGCCCCTCTCGTTGGCCCGGAGGTCGCGGCGGCCGGGGGAGCCGGAGCGAACCCGCAGCCCCCAGGCCGCCGCCGCGCACCCGCCTGCTGACCGCCGCGTGTGCCGCAGGCGCCGTCCGGCCCGCGCTCGGCTCCCGTACCCGCACCTCCGCCGCGCGCGCCCCCGCCCCTCCCCAGGCGCACGGACCGCCCGCCGGCGCGCCCCCGCAGGCAGGCGACCCCGCGGCCACCAAACCGCGCCTGGGAAGCCGCCGTGGGTGGGGGAGCGCGGGCCGAGGGCCCCGGGGCAGGGCGTGGGCGCTGCGGGACGCCGCGTGCGGGTCCCGCGTCCTCACCGCAGGTGCCGGGGAAGCCCGAGACGCGCGCAGACGCGGTGTCCCCGCGCGCACCACCAGCCCCTCGTAACGTTCGCGGGAGCTCGTGGTGTCCACCTGCCCCGGGGAACACGTGGGCCGAAGGTAGGTCCACCTGCCGCCGCCCTCCGCGAGACGAGCCTGCAGGAACCCTCGGATCCTGGGCCGCAGCCCGGCTCCTGCGGTTGTCGGGCGAGCAGGGAGCCGGGGGACGGAGGAGCCCAGCCCGGGCCCACACGCGGGGTTCCCCGTCACTCGGCTGTCGGGAGGCGTTGGCACTCGGGCTTCCTCTTTGTCCCCAAGTCTACCAAGAATCTGTACACTTGCAGCAAATGTGAACAAATATATTTAGATATATTTAAAAGAATTAAAAAAAAAACATTTCACAAAACATTTGTTGCCATAGGAATTTTTTAAGCAATAAATGCCCACATCAAAATTTAAACATCGTTCAAAGTATGATCATCCGTACTAGTAAGTAATGCAACAAAGTATGTAAACAGTGAGATCCATTTCCCAGTCCCTGCAGGAGTCACTTCCTTCCTGGGGTGGAAGCCCAGACAGTGTCCAGGGACCAATTAAGAAACTGCTATTTTCAGAGCAACAAAAATAAAAGCTTTTATTTGTTCATTTGAATATAAAACAGGCGTTATCACAGATGTACAAAGCTTACCGGTGGTTTGACATACGAGAAGGTTGCCGTCCTTTGCACATAAAAATTGTGTTTGAAACCGTGATTGGTTGAGTACATGGAGTTCTCTAACCAGTCACACACTCTATGAAATAACGCTGCTAACATTCAACTGATAAAAGGGGCAGTTTCCCTTGGGTAAAGTGTCAAGCAGGATTAAATATACATAATAAACAAGCACCATGAGGAAGCCGCCCTGTTGGGTTAGGTCTGTGTTTCAATGTTCATTGTGTACCCTTCTTTGTGCAAGTTGATTACACGGTTTTGTCTGACTTCAAAAGCACAAGGTCACAAGACAAACATTGTTACATTCCCATGGATGATTTATCTACGGCACAATTTCCAATACAGAACAATCCTTCTTTATTGCTGAGTATTTCCTTCCTCTTGCACAAACGACCTTCGATCCCAGCCCCCAACCCTCTGGACCTCAACGCTAACATGAGAGATGACAGGACGTCCCTAACCACGTTCACGACCGCCCCTCCCCGCCCGCGAAGCTCATACTGGGAAGTGATAACCTGATTTGTTGTTTGCTTCCGACACCAGCTCGACCTCACAATTACCCTGTAGCTGTGTTTCCTAGTCAGTGTCTTACCTGACACCTTAAACCTCCTTCCCCTTAAACAAGGTGGGTGTGTGTAAGAAAAGGTCTTTTCCTGTGTGTGGTGGGGTTTTCCCCCCTTAGGAAGCAGAAGACTGTAGGAATGTGTATCTGAAGCGTGTAGAGAAAGAGTCACACACAGTGATGAACTCAAACAATATTTAAAAAAATCAAACAATTTGTGGAGACGGAAGGATGCACCCCACATGCAGACAAATTTCTTAAAAAGCCACTTAAAATTTTTTAAAAACAGTTAGCCTTGGATCTTGGAAGTCAAACAAAACTCTCTTTGAGCAAAGGGCTTACTGCTGGCGCGTACAGCAAAGGCCGATGAAGACATCGCCTACGGTACAATGAAGAGAGACTAAGGTTTGCCCAGCAACAATCTTGGTCATGCATTTCTAGCAACGAGAGCCACTGCAGGGTCCTACTGGGGCAGTTACAAGAGAAACCACACTTGGACAGTGGATACCTCTTCTGGGCTGGACACAGAGGGGCCAACGTGATCGAGGAGCGCACAGATGAGACGCGGACACCGGAAGGCGTGTGAGGCGGCGGCGGCAGCGAGACGGAGATCAGAAACGCGTCATCCACGGGAGGAGGAACGAAGACAGCCGGGGGCCTTCCCGCAGGAAAGCTCTCGCCGGCGCTCTGCGAGGGCTCCCGGCCGCTCAGGAGGGGTCCCTGCAGGTTCTGCTCGCGCCGGGCGGGGGAGCCGCACACAGCTGGCCGAGGGGACGGTCTCCTCTGCGAGTCTTTTCCCTTAAAGCTGCTCTGGACAGTCTGTGCACTCGGGACGACGGCCGTCGGAGGGAAGCGGCGCCACCGGGTGCAAACCGCCACGGAAGAGTGTCCTTTCCATGCCAAGGACCGGGAAGGGTGACTTGAACAAAAATGATGAAGAACACGGAACTCTGGCGGCTCAGGAACAGCGGCACTGTCCACCTGCCTTCCCTGGTGCGCTCCGGGGCGCGGCCCGCACCGCACAGACCGCTCACCGTGGCCCCCACGGCCAAGGGAAAATAGTGCGCGTTTAGCCTCCGACTCCTTCCCCATCTCTGAGATGGCAGTAACTTCGCTTGCTGGTCTCTGGTTCTAGAAGACACAGGTAGACCGGGCTACAGGCAATCCGGGATTGCTCGTGTCGGCAGAGTGGGTGGGAGACAATCTCGCTTTGTCTACAGTACAGTGAGGGACACCATGCAAGTGACAGGTTCTGCATTTTAAACTTTAAAATCTCCTTTGTTCATTAGTGAATTTATATTTCATATATATATATTTGTTGTGATACTATCCACGCAAGATAATACAACACTTTTTTTATATTAGCAAACATTACAAGACTTTAATGTTCTTGAATGTTTTTCTCTTTTATACTTCTAAAGAGATCAAAATAAATTAAACGTTTTGTACATAATTACATGTGAAGTTAACTTATTTTATCTTTTTAGTTTAGTACAAAGATATCTGCAAGATAGTTGCCGAAATACACCTTATTTATAATTTCTTCTCACTCTATGCTAACTTCAAAGGCCGTAAGTTAGCCTTTGTCTCTCCAGCACACTTCTGACAGAGAAAGCTGCTAAAATCTAATTGGAAGGTGCTATTTGGAAGGTTTTCTCGTACCTCAACAAACTTTCCTAAAAGGATGAAATCTAGCAATGGCTTAAATTAGTAACAAGGTCCATGTCATTAAGATTTTATGACACATTAAACAGAGAAAACAATTCTTTGTCACACTACATAAATTGTTTAAAAGAACCCATCTGGAGGGCAGAATATTTTTTTAATTGCTATTTTGGCTTAACAAAATACCACATTTACGAAGAAAGCACTTATTATTCAATAATTAAAAAAAAAAGAAAAGAAAGTTTTTGAAATGGGTTTTTCCAACAAACCGAAGGCAGTAATCCAAAGTCCTTCTGAGCAAGCTTCAGTGGTAAACGCACATTCCACATCTCACCCCCATGCCAATCAGGACTGCTGCGGAAAGTCTCACCACCGCACCAACAAGGCTCCATTCCGGCGAATGTCACCCCCGTGCCGGCAAACTTTAGTGACACTGAGAGAAACGGTTACTTCCCTAGGAGAGTCTGCGGGGCCAGAGATGACGCTACATGTTGTAGGCCACGTAGATGGGATCCAGCTGGTCCGCCAAAAACCCGTCTCGCAGGTGCATCCGCTGCTTCTCTCCCCGGGAGTTGATGGGGATGACGCCGATGTCCACCACGACCACGACCCCCACCACCAGGTAGTGCTCCTCCAGGACCACGTTGGTCACCAAGGGCACCAGGTCCAAGGCTTCCTGCTCTGACCCATCAAGCTCAACCACGACCACCAACAAATTAGTCCAGGTGAACACCGCGCTGCAAGACAGAGAAAACTGTCGCTAGGCCGGGAGGCGTTTCCGTGACAACTGTGTTTGCTTCCCGAGAAGGCCCACCCGGTTCTTTCCTGACCTGCCCGTGCACTGACGGTCTCTCTGAGCCCCTGGCCCTTAGCTCGCTAAGTGGCCGCGCTCACTCCCGTGGGCAGCGTTTCCTAACGGCCGGCGCTCATGGCGGCTGCCGTGCACGCAGGGGATCTCCGTGCCGGCAGCACCTGACAGCTGTGGCCGTGGGACACGGGGTGCCGGGGCACCCCAGATGCCCCAGCACGTGCGCATGGGGCCCCTCAGGTGCAGTCCTGTCCTTGGGCGTGGTCCGTGGAGAGCGGGCACAGGCGGCAGAGCAGCCAGGGCTTTGGGGCCCGTCCTGACCTCCCTCTGCCACAGCAGGAGGAGGGCGTCACGGGAGGGAGAGAAACACGGACCGCCGCTAGCTCTGTGTGCAGCTGACCATGGGCCCCAGTCGCGCTGGGGCAGACGGCGCAGCGGTCAGCTGCAGACGGGGCCGGGGGGGCGCCCAGCAGCGGACAGCCGCAGCACTCGGTCTGGGAGGGGTGTCTGGCAGTGGGAGGGGAACCGTGTGGGCGGAAGCTCCTCCAGAAGGTCAGCGACTCACCCAGAAGCCCTTTGTTTGGGATCTTTCAGTGGAGGGCGGCCCGGACGATTGGGTCTGGCCAGTGTGTGGGAGCCTAAGCCGCCTGCGGTTGCTAGGCTGGTCTGTAAATGGGTGGTTACAGGGCCTTAGTAGGCGATGCTCCTGGAGCCCTCGGTCTACGGGCTGGTGGGGGCAGGGGAGGCCTGTCGGCGGCCGGGCTCCGGGGGCCTGCGCTGGGCCGCGCGCGAGAAGGGTCCAGGCGGCAGCAAGTGTTTGGGAAACGCACTACTGTTCCCTACGACCGTATGGGTAGGTCTGGTCAGAAAAACACGCCCGTTTTGTTTAGTGTGACACACACACACGTCAGCGTGGCAGGGAAGTACTGGAGAACGGGTCCCCCAGGCGACTGCTTCTGCTGCCGGCCGTGACGCGTGCAGCTCAGCAACGGTCCTGCCAAGGACCGTTCCCAGCATGTGCTGGTGCCGCGTTCCCGGACTAGGGCCCTTTATGACACTAAAATATTGCTCTGTGTGGCCCAAATGAGCCCATACTGAGTTTGGGACATCACAAATTTTATACCAGAGCAGCCACCTGGGGTATAATTTTATTACAGCGTCTGACGCTTTCGACACAGGATCAAGAATCGGGTTTCTGCATTTGATGGAGGAGGGGTTTGCCAGGGAGCTACGGGCTGGGCGGGCGTCGTCCCCCGAGGGCCAGAGATGGCCGACCCTGGACACGACAGATGAGAAGGGGGGATCTGGCCTGGGTGAGGTCAGCTGGCCCGCGCCTCCATGAAACAGGCCCACGGAGGGACGCAGCGTCCGTCCTCGCCCTGGAGCGAGTCACTGGGGGTGCGCGGGAGGGGGAGCCCAGGTGGGGCAGGGGAGGCGAGAAGGAGCGGGGACAACGGGTTCAGCTGCGCGGGCTCCGACGGACGGGGCCCCGCGGGACGGGACTGTGGGTGCGCTTGTTGAGGCAAGGTGAGTGCGACGCCCCGCACGCATCAGCTAGTGGACCACGGGGCAGGAGGCCACGGCAGGGCGTAGAACACACCCCAGGGGCGGCAGGAGCCCCCGTCACAGACCCCGAAGGTGGAAACAGCCCTTTGCCACCAGAGGGAAATGCTTGGGGCAGGTAGGACAAGTGTGGGAGGCGGTCGCTGGCGCGCTGAGCTAGGGCGCGGAGACAGAGCGAGCCCTGCGTTGTCCCTGCGCGCCTGTGTCTCCAGGAGTCCTGGCTCCCGTCCACATTCATGTGCAGAGGCGGCTCCTGTAGCCCCGGGGGGAGAGGACAGTGCCTCGTCGGAAGCACAGGGCCACGCGTGGGGTCGCCAGCGCACTGTCTCTTCCATGCATTTGAGCTGCCGTCAACAGATACCCCCCCGTTATCAGCTCCCCAGGGGCAGTGAAGAACTCAGGCTCCTGTCCCCACCAGGAGGGACTGCTCGGGGGACATTCTGGCATGTGGCTCCCTTGGCAGCTGAGCCCGAGAGCACATGGGTCCCGGAAGCTCTGGGGTCGAGCAGACCAGTGAACCTACAGCAGAGGGCACGGAGTCGCTCTGCACCAGTGTCCTGCACCAGGGCCACCGTGCATGGGCCGTGAGGGCCCGCGAGGCCCCCAGGCCAGCCCCATGCAGCAGGAGGCAGGAAGCCGTGCTCTGGGACGGCGAGCCCCTCGTCCCCAAGGGCCCTGCCTGCCTGGTCACTGGCCTCTGGTTGTACTCGGGCGGATCCCCTTCTCCACAGCTCAGCCTTCTCCCGCGGGAACCGGTCACAGCTCCCAGGGGGACAGGCGTCCATGGGGTGCGCCCGTTTCCGGGCCCGCTTGTGTGTGCACATCCGTCTGGCTCTCGGAAACAAAACTCAAACAGCGACCACCTGGCCTCCTGGGCCTTGCCCCGCAGGGGTCAGTACCGTGTCCTCCAGGGACGCGTGGGACACGGCCTGCGGGCCAACAGTGCTCCCTTCCGGCCGAGCTCTTAATCCCAGAGCTAGTGGAGCACAAACCCTGCTTGCCCGCACGGGGCCCTGGGACACCCACTGTGCCCGCTGCACTCACCACTCCGTGACGCTCTTGTGGGCTCGGATGACCGAGGTCTCGATGTCGATTGGGTGGTACCGCATGCCCCGCAGCTCCATGGCCTCGTCCAGCGCGCCCACCACGTACAGGGCGTCGTGGCGCTCTGCGGGGGCGGGGAACGTGTGTGAGTCTCCGCACCACGCGGCTGCGTCGTGAGGACTGAAGGTTCAACCACCCAAGTCAGACACAGTGGCTGAGGATCGGGGTTGCTGAGCGCAGGCTGCTCGGCCCTTTCTCTCATGGGTCTGGGCCACCGGGACCACCGGGGTCCCCGGGACACCAGCCTGGCCAGCCGTTCACCTTGGCACCACGGGGCCCTGTGCGCATCCAGCCCCAATTCTGCACACCAGGACACTGTCTCCTACTCTCTGGGCCCCTCCGCCCCTTGGGTGCCGGCAGGCACTGCGCTCTCCCAGAGCCACAGGTCAGCACGCACCACTGCCTGAACCAAAGCCCGTGCCCTCGGACAGCGTCCCATGAGGTCGGAGCTGCTAGAAACCCGGCTCCGAGTGGGACGAGTGCGCAGTCTCTGGTAACGTCCGCGAACAGAGACCCTTTAGCTCACGCAATCCCTCATGCAAACCTTGGACAACGACAATGGGACGTCGGTCCATCTTCCCTTAAAACTAAGCAGACCCCTTTATCTTTAGGGTAGTAGGTGTATCGGGAAGAGTCTGAAGACGTGATTGGCAGACAGGAGACCGGGAGTCCAGGTCGGATGAGACGGAGATGTTGATTTGCTGTTTTCTACTACTGCGGCAGGTGTCCCACCTTTGGGGGGTCCCTGAAGTGGGGAAACCGCAGCAGTGCTGTCCCAGAGCCCCCGAGTCTGGCAGGATGGGGCCAGTCCCACCTCCTGGGGGTCCGGATCGCCACGGCCTGGACTCGCTTGGGACGTCACAGGAATCCCAGAGACCGCGCTCAAATAAAACAGTCTATGATTTTCCCCAATTGCTGATGTGATGCCAAAATATTTTTGTGTTTTCCCCTAAATACACGCCAGTTCGGCCAGGTTCAAGCCCTGAGGACCGCAGCGGCGCTGGCAGCTCAGGCTTCCCTGGCGCAAGGCCTTTGCGTTTCACCTTCCAGAACTCTCCTGCCCAGCACCAGCCCCACTTGGGGGAGGGGGCAGCAGCCTCCACCCGCCTGCCCAAGGCCTGAGTGCCCCCCTACCTCCCTTTCCTGACAAGCCAGGCCCGGGACAGCCCCCGCGGCCACTGTCCAGCCTGGATCCCGGGCGGCCCTCAGTGGGACGGGGTGGCTGCCTGGTGGGCGAGGGGTCTGTCTGCTGCATGGGGCAGCGTCCTGGCTCCTGTCCCTGGTTTAAACCTGTCCTTGGCTCCGGGACAGCGCAGAGTCTGGGACATGTGGCTTCAGCGTGTGGACTCACGCTGGCCCTCCGCTCCTTCCCGCTCGGCTGCATTCCCGCTGCTGGGCAGCACACAGCGTGCTCTGGGGCCGCGGCCCGGCCTCTCCACTCACCGCCCAGGCTCTGGGCAGCACACAGCGTGCTCTGGGGCCGCGGCCCGACCTCTCCGCTCACCGCCCGGGCTTGTACCTCCGTTTGCATCCGTGAGCTCCGTCCTCCGCAGGAACCCCAAGTAGCCCGTCCTCGCCCAGACCGTCTGCGTGTCTCCAAAACTTAACCTTGAGTTGAAGTGGTCTGACTGGAGGGACTCGTCTCCGTAAATGGTGAAGTAGCCACTGGCGTTGTGGGCGCTGTGAACCCAGATCTGTGAAGGAAGCGACAGAGCCGGGGCTCGCCTGGGGGCTCGCCCGGGGGGTCTGCAGGAGCCTGACGCGGACGCCACGGCTTCTCCTGGACAAGAGCCACTAATCAAACAGTGACGCTGTCCGCCTCGTGAGGAGCCTGTGAAAACGCCTGGAGGGTTTTTAAAGTGAGCGCATCAAATGTGTCTGCCACCGGGACCCCGCTGCCACCCGGGCGCCTGCATCAGCAGGGACAGAAGCGACACGGCCCACGGGCAGATCGAACCCCGCCCGGCTGTCCTGCGCACAGTCTTCTCAGTAAGACACAGCCCCGGGCGGAAAGCAACAAGGAAGGGCTCGCTCAGGCGCCCAGGGCAGCGCGCCGTCCTCCTGTCTCATCGGGGAAAGCGTCCCCGAATGAGGCTCCTGTGCAGTTCCGTCACCTCCGCTCTGATCTCGCCTGTGACCGAGAATGTGCAGTGAGGGCCCAAGCCCAGCCTCAGAGAAACGGAGCTGGGCAGCGCCCGACACTCACACCGCCCTTTATACACAGGCGCCGGCCTCCGGGAGAGGCGTCCCCTGAAGGGTCCCGAGCCACGAGGTCACCGGAGTGTCCCGTGCACAGTGGAGCGACCGGACCCTTGTCTGCGTGACGGGGCAGTGACCAGTCCCCCAGCACATCATGGCCTCCCGTCGCCGCACTCCCCGAGCCGCACTGTCCATTCCCCGTCCTCACTCACCTCACAGCCGCACGCGTTCCTCTCCCTCCCCTCCCCCCTCCCCGCTGCGCACCTCCTGCCCTGTGCCAACCGCCAGCTGGCTCCCTGTCTGCTGAGCGCGGGGGTTTCTCATGGGGTGTCAGCGCCTATGGGGCAGGTGACCCCGCAGCCGGGAGAGGGGCTGCCCGGGGCACACGGCGGGCTCGGCCTCGGAGAGAGCGGGAGGTGTGTTTGCACCGGCCGCGACGTCCCCTCCGTCCTCCATGGCTGGCCACGCTGGGCGGGCGCTGGGCGGGCGACGGGTCGGCGGGGAAAGGTCTCGTGGTGAACGTGAGCGAGCGGAAGGGCTTCCGACCACGGAAAACACCCGTCGTTCCGAACCCGCTTGCTATGGACACGGAAACGCTAGGACTCGTGGCCGTGGCCGTGGGCTCCGTGCGCACTGCTCCATCCTCTCCAACGAATTCTCGGCAGCACCGGCTGGGCCACGGGAAACGCGAGCCTCGACGTGAGCAACCTCAGCCCACGCTGTCTCTCCTCCCCAGCTCTTCCAAGAGAAGATCCACTCTCGAACCTCAACTTGCACAACCCCTCCAAGCAGTAAAAGCTCATTTCCCGTCACTTCCCGGCCAGTCCGATCACACGCACGGTGGCTCAGCGGTGGGAGGGGTTTGCTGGTGTCGGCAGGGCGGAAAGCGGAGAGCAGGAGGGCAGATCCGCTCATCCGCACACCCCACACCTCACCGGGGGGCCCATGTCCTGCTTCCCCGGGGGACACCCCGTGGCTCACTTCTCCCGGGGGCACCTCGTAACTCACCTCACCCAGGTGGGAGTCACCCAACGGTCCTTTTGTTTCTGGATTCGCAATTATGATCCGAACCCCTGGAAGGATCTATGTGGGAAAGGACATTCTGGTCAGTGGACACAGAGGGACGGGCTGTGCGCCAGCTGACCCTGACCTTGCCTTCAGGGACAGAAAGTATATGGCTTTCAGTCAAAATCCCGTACCGCAGCATGACGCGATCACCACGCGGCCATTGCGTCTTACCGCATTTGTGACTACAGTGACGGAGCCTGTGTTAATGTGACCTTAAAATCGAGCATCTGAATGAAAACGGGACAAACGGTGTGACTCAGCTCGCAGGACCTCGGCAGGCCTCTCGGTTGACTCCACTTACACTCAACACTGCGTGACGTCAGGGGACGCCGGCGTGGAGGCAGGCCTGCGGCCGGCCCGGAGGCAAGCACGTCACGGGTCAGGTTCTCAGAGACCCATGTGCCCTGAAAGTGCAGGAGGGTGCGGCGCAGCGCCATGGAGGGACGGTGGCAGAGCTGGCGCGTCCCGCGTGTTCTGACCTGAAGGCCCGTCCTGCTCTCGCTCTCGGTCACGCTTCAACACCCTCCGGCACTCAGGGTCTTGTGTCCGAATGTTCGTGTCAAGCATTTCCTTCTCAGCGGAAGTTTGGAAACATTTCAAATTTCACTAAAACCACATGCATACGGCAGCACAAGCTGGTTCTGCCAATTTAGAGACTGCCCGTGTGCAGCTAACGGGAGACACTGAGATCCGGCAAAACGTCGGTGGTGAGCGTCCTGTCCTGTCCCGTTCCTGTCCCTTCAGTCTGACGTGGGACATGACAGCTCTGGCCCCTTCGTCCCGCTAACAGCTGGCTTAGGGCGGGTAAGCCCGGCATCCTCCCCTTGGAACCAGCTTCGTCCTGAGAACTCTCAGTGGAGCTCATGTAGACGAAGATTATAAAAGGTCCAGAAGCAACATAAGGCACTCCTGGAATTACGCCAGATGGAGGACAGTCCCGACACCGGGGCCAAAACCAGGAAAAGGTCTTCACTTACCATAAATACAGGTCTTGCCCTCTAACCGAAATAAAAAACACACCCACTGTGACAGGAACTACACTGTCCCCTGACCGCCCCTTTTCATTCACTTCCACGGCAATCGGTCCTGGCTTTTTTCCCCCAGGCCCAGAACATTCAGAACTAATGCTGCGTTTCCCACTGTCCTTCAGCCAGTGTGACTGTGTGACCCGATTCTGGCCAGGGGTACCAAAGTGGGTGTGAGGCGGCTTAGGAGCCTTGCTGAGCTCTGGACCTGCAGTTTCCTTTTCCTGCTGCTTCTGCTGCTGCTGGAATGTGCAAGTGATGGCTGGAGCTGCAGCAGGCACTTCCAACCCTGAGGCACCCTTGGGAACGGAATCCGTGCAAACTCGAGTAAGACAGAAGGAGGCAGGGACTCTGGAGTTTTCATGATTTCTTTTACGTGAGAGAAAAAAAAAAATCACCTAACTTGTTTAAAACACTGTTGTTGGAGTTTCTGGACTCATGGACAAACCCAGTTCTGAAATATTACATTTAAGAAAGCTTTTTGGAGAAAATATTCTATAAGATGGATTTCTTGAAATGTCAAAGCCCACACATGCTGAGCCTGAGACTTCTGCAGAAATACATCTTTCTTCCGTCAGCACTTACTTTTCCCGATTCCATGAGGGGCAGGCTGTGAGGAGAGCCTCTTTCCACCAAGCGGACTCTGCAAACAGAGAGAGAAGGTGTGATGACGTACGTGCCGGGAGCCGACGACGCCCGTCCTCTAGTCGGCACCTGCTCGGGGCCGGGCGGGGGAACGTTTGGTCGGCTGGCGAGCACCGTCCAATGCAAAGACAGCTCAGAAACCAAAGAAGAAGTGGTCCAGCAGCAGACGGCTGCTGGGCTCTGGTGGGGAGACGGAGACACGGCACAGGCCACAGAGAGGCCGCGCCCCAGCCACCAAGTCTGCACAACAGCTGGGAAAATGACTCTGCACCCAGAGGACGCGGGACTGAGCGCAGCACTTGCAGAAAAGGACGGGGCAACATCACGCCGCAGCGCTGAACCCAGGGCCGCTGTGGGGACCGCGCTGCCCAGGGCTGAGGCGACAGGAGGCCCCAGTCGGTGACTGCAGGAGTCTGACGCCAGAGTATCTGGGCCCCAGGGGGAACAGGACCGGCCAACTCAGAGAGCAAGGACGTCTTTCAGAAAAGAAACTCTTTTCCATTAAAACAATACTTAATGGCGATTTAGTCTAAAGAACTGTGGGCGGGGGCGCCTGGGTGGCTTAGTGGGTTAAGCCTCTGCCTTCAGCTCAGGTCATGATCTCAGGTCCTGGGATCGAGCCCCGCATCGGGCTCCTGCTCGGTGAGGAGCCTGCTTCCTCCTCTCTCTCTGCCTGCTGCTCCCCCTGCTCATGCTCTCTCTCTAACAAGTAAGAAAATCTTAAAAACAACAACAAAGAACCACAGACAACGCTGGTGTGACCCCAGCCCGAGCTGGCTAAACCCTTCCCACCGTTTTCTTAAGTGCCTGGTCCCTCTCTGCCCTGTCCGGTGGGCTGCGACGCGGTTCACTCATCTGAAGGGCAGTTGTTCTTGCAGGAGAGGGAGGCACAGCAGAACGTGGCCAGACACTGCGGAGCGGAGTTGGGGGCACAGAGCGGGGGGATGTCGTGTGTCTCCACGCCACGGAGAAGGGGGGCTCGGCACGCCTGCCCCTGCCCCCGCACCATCAGGGAGACCCTCCTCCTAACTTGCAAGTACCCCAGAGACAGAGGAGGGCGGGGGAGAGGCACCGGGGCACCGCAGGAGGAAACCTGGTGGCAGTGGGCAGGCCGGGTGTGGTGCCTTCTGCTGCCGCAGGTGGAAGGAGCCGGCGTGGGGTGAGGGGCGGAGTCGTGGGGCTGGGGCAGGAAGGAGAGTGGACACCTTCTCTTCGGCCGCCCCGGGGAGGGGAAGTGAGGGCCAGACCGGTGCCGGCAGTGACCCAGCGAGGCGGAAAACTCAGTATTCCAATTTGGGATCTGACGGGAACTGCTCAGATCTCTGGTGTTCGTCTTAGGGGAGACCTTGACGCTGACAGTGGGAGATGAGGAGTCATCCGAGAAAACCAGCTTGGACCTCAGGCACGGTTCTGGAATACGCCGTCAGGCCCAGTGACATTACCGTCCAAAGCTAGCGCTCGGCGCCGTCATCCAGAACTGCGGGACACAGACCCTCCTCCGGCCCAGGTAGGCCGCGCCAGGACTCAGGGCTGCCTTCGCAACAGCACTGACGGCCCGGGGGCCGGCCTCGCTGCAGCGCACAGCAGACAGACGCGCCGCTCTCATGGGGTCGGGAGTCCGGGCCTCGGTGCCAAGCGAGCGCCAGGTGACGTGGGCGCACCTGTGTCCGGCAGCTCGCTGCCCAACAGCGGTAGTTTGCTGCACATGGAGAAAGAAAGCTACGGGGCCAACAGACGCACTCCAGTCTCTGCGGGAGCAGGGCTGCTGTCCAGGGTCCACAGCTGGCCATACCCAGGGCAGGTGCCCCCAAGGCCAGGAGTCAGGCTGGGGAACACGGCTCTGACCCAAAGAGGAGGGCCGTCTCAGACACACGTCTGCTCTGCCCCTGTGCACGCACAGCCGTCGCTGCTTCAGGCCGTCGGAAAGCCCTGCCGGGCACATTGGACGGCCGCAGCAGCTCTGCCCACTGCATCAGGACCGTGAGGACGTGGGAGAGGACATCCTGGTGTCAAGGGTGGAACTAGAACACGAAGGGCAAAGTCCCCGGACTGGCCTCGGGGGCTCAGGACCTGCTCCCTGTCCCTGCAGGCTTCTACCCGGGCCTGGGCCTGGCCAGTCGGAGGGGACAGCACCAGGGCAGGCTCTCCTCCCGCGAGCGGAGCTCCTGGCCGCACACACACGTCAGCCTCCTCTGCCCTCGTCCTGCTCGAAGGGACTGCTTGGCCCCGTCCTTCCCTGTCTGATGCAAAAGGAGGGACCTCGTCCCACACGTGGAGTCAGAGGCTCTTTTGCAAGTTTCTCCTCCGGCCAGTATGGAAACGGTGTTCTGTGTCCGGGCCCCGTGGGAGCAGGGACAGGGTGCCGGCATCGCTCACGAGCCAGCCATTAATGCCACGTAAGACGGCCCTCCGTCCACATGGGAGGGGGGACATCCAGAGACTGGACGACGGGGGACCAAACCCAACCCAGCCCCGCTGGGACCAGCAGGCAGCGCCGCCTCCTGAACATGCTGGGACCTGCGTGTGCAACACGCGCGGGAAGGGATGGTTTTCTGCGCACGCAGAGATGAAGGCAGACCCGCGGCGAGCTAGGAGGGCGGCCTGTGTGGGTGCAGCCCGGCTCAGTCTCCGGCCCCCTCGGCGCGGGAGGGCGCTGCTCACGGGGCCGGCTGGCGTCGAGTTGGAGGAGCCCCGCGTGCCTGTGGGCCCCCGCCTGCTGCCCGTGGCTGTGGGGCCGCCGTGGGCACTGCCTCTCCCAGGGGTCTGGAAGGTGACAGCCGCACAGCAGACACGCGAGGGGCTGTGTGGACAGGCTGTCTACCAGCACGTGGCCTGGCTCCCTCCACAGCGACGCAGGCGGGTGTCTCCCGAGAGAGCCCAGACCGAGCCCACAGTGGAGACCCTCTCGGGGGGACTCTGACGGACGCGGCAGAATCTCCGGGCGCGACGCAGCCACCGACCGACCCGCCGCCCGGGACGCGGATGTCCTGCCGGCGCTCTTGCTGCCCTCACGGCCGTCCCGGTGCACCGAGCCGGCTCCCGAGGGGCGCGAACCCCTTTCCCAACCAACGCGGGTTCTCAGCAGCTCACGAGCTCACTCGGGGCGCTGGTTGCTCACGTCCCCTCTAACCTGGCCGGGCCGCGGGAGGGGAGGAGCCCTGCTCTTTGCTGACCTTCCCAAGCTCAAGAACAAAGCCGGGGCTCCCCAAAACACGGTTTCCTGTCTAGTCTTTCTTAACGATGCAACGCTCAGGCTTCCACCAGAAGAGATTATAAGGAAGACGGTGGACGTGGGGCCGACTTATGATCCCGATGAAACCCCACCTTGTGCTCTGAACTTGGACCGTTTTGGCCCTGACCTGAGCTCTGCCCTGCCAGGCTGCAGCTGTCCGCGTGACACAGGGTCGCTGCAGCAAGACGTCGCTTGCAATGGGTCCTCCTCAGGACCTCCTCCGGCCTCGGGGGGTGCAGCCACAGCCTCACGAGTTCCCCCACACTCGCCCCTTCCTCATCTGCCATGGATCTGTGGACCACGACTCCTGCCCCGGGCCAGGCCCACCAACGCTGCCCCACGCAGCTGGCCACCTGCGGACCAAGCGCAACATCACACCACCTGCCCCGGGGCTGCCAGGAGCGTCCGGACAGGGTCCCCGTTCCTGCCCGTCACGCTGCTGCCCAGCTCGGGTTGCCTGGTGGCCGCCGTGACCTGGAAAGTGAGCACCGTCTGCACCTTCAATCGCCACAACCTGTTCGGCTACGGCCGACGCAGAGGAGGGACAGGACCCAATGTCGTCGCCGGGGAAGACGAGTGGCTCTGTGCCTGCCCCCTGTGCCGTGGACGTGCTACCAGAAACCCCAGGGCTTTCACAGAACATCCTTCCAGCGTCTGAAGCAGCTACGAGACTGAATGGAACATGACACCCTCGGCACGAGAAGATTTTTAAAGTTCCAGAAGACGGCGGGTGGGAGGGGTCCCTAACGATGGGGGGCGGGTGCTCCGGGACGTGGGGCCCCGCTGCTGGGGCCGTGGCCGAGTCTGGTTCTCAGCCTCCCGGAGGCCGAGGCGGAGGGAGGAACAGGAGACCCGTTTTACTGTGCGGGTTTGGCTGGTTAATAGCCTGCGGCAGCCTGTGCGGCTGGTGAAGTGCATCCGAGGACGGGGATGCCGCGGTCATACCCGCGGCAGGGGCGACGCCGCGGCACACACCAAAGGCCGTGGTGCTCTAAGGGAAGCTCAGCCCCCGGGTCAGCCCCTGATGACAGCAAAGGGTTCCAGCCCCCCCGCAGCCTGGGGGTCCCGGAAGCCCCAACCCGGCAGAAGTCACCCCAAAACGAGGGACAGCGGGCAGAACAGAGGAGCACGCTTACAGCCTAGAGCCACCGTCCAAGTACCTACGTGTGACCGCGGCCTCTCCTCCCGCAAAATCACGAGCCTGACGTGCTCCTGCCCCGGCAGCCCTCCTGACGTCCGGATTGTGCTCGTCTCCCCTCAGGCTGAAGGAGCCCTGCGGCCCCTTCTCCCTGCTGGTGTCTGTCTGTGCACCCTCGACGGGGCGTGGGTCCGGCCCCGTGTCCACTCCTAAGGTTTTGATGCAAACTCATTCAAATTAAATTTAGGGAAAATGTCTGTTTTTCAGACATCTAGGCTTTTCCTTTTAACTAGTAGCATTTATTTTTGGGATAGTTTTATTTTATTTTTTAAGATTTTGTTTATTTGAGACCATGAACGAGAGACGTGCACGTGAGTAGTGGGGAGGGGCAGAGGCAGAGAGAGAGGCAGGCTCCCCGCCGAGCAGGGAGCCCAAAAGGGGTCTCGATCCCACAACCCCGGGATCATGACCTGAGCCGAAGGCAGAGGCTTCACCGACGGAGCCCCCAGGTGCCCCAGGCCAGTCTCAGATTCACAAAAAACCCGAATGCCCAGGGTGGCCCCGCCAGGCTCCCAGTGATAACCGCGGTCCTGGACACAGAGGTGCGCGCGGCAGGGAATGGACGTCCGCTCCCACTAAGGAACCAGCCACATCGACACTTTTCTGTCACCTCGAGTGCATGAGTCATCGTATTTGCCAATGACCTTCTCCTGCACCCCACGGGGTATCCAGCTCCCACGTCTCTGTAGCCCGCCCGGGCCGGTGCAGCCACTCACAACTTCCATTTTAATGCCTGTAATAGCCGTGCGGAGCCAGGCGGGCCGGTCTGTGGGACCATCTGGTGTCTCTCCCGGGGGGACGGAGGTTGTGCGTTTGGCGAGGAAGACCACGGAGGTGAAGCCCTTCTTACCACGTCCGGCCGAGGGCACGTACTCAACACAACGTACCCCTCTGTGCTGGCCCGACCTCCCTCCCAAAAGAATGTCCATCAGGTGTCTCCCTTAGTGTGACCCCTGCCCCTGTCCACACCCCGGCTGGGGCTGGCGGCGTCCTCTGAGGACGTCGAAGAGCCGGTCCCTCTACGGAGACGTCCAGCGGAGCCCGTGCTGGGCGCACAGGGCGGTGTGGAGTGCCCCGCAGGCTGTTCTGGTGTTTGCTTCTACCAACCCTGTTCCCTTCTACGTGGGCCCGCATCTGCCCCAGACAGCGGGCGTTGGGTCTGCTACCTCCCAGCAGACGGTCCCACTAGGGCACACCTCCCTTCCCTTCCTGAGAACAGAAAGGCCTGCAGAACAGTGTCTGGACTTGATACGTTATGAGCGTCATTTCCTGGAAATGTCTCTGAAAGTAATTTCAAAATCATAGAAAACTTGCAAAAATGAAAGGAATGCGAAGAACCTTCTATGGTCCCTTCGTCAGGATCACCTGTTGCTGCCATTTTATCCCGTTCGCTGAATCACGTTTGCTCTCTGCGCTGCTCCCCAACACACACACACACACACACACACACACACACACACACACACACACGAGGTGTGTGTGTCTTTCTGAAGGCGAGGGGGGGACGCCGCTTCCAATGGACCCTCTGCTGCTCAGTTGTCCATCACGTCCTCCGAGGGGGGCGACTCTCACCCACAGTCACAGCACGACCGTCCGCAACAAGAGCACCGATCTGAGCCCTGACCGCAGCCCCGTCCATCAGCCCAGCGCCGGCCGCGCGGCATCTCCCCACGCCGAGGACCCGCCGAGCACCAGGGCTTGCGGCTGGCTGTCCCGTGTCTTTAGCTTCCATTACTGGGGAACATTCCCAGAGCTTTTCTGTCTTTATGAAATCGGCGTTTAAACAAAAAATGCACTTGCCTTTTAAAAATATCCCTCAGGGGCCCCTGGGCAGCCCAGTCAGGTAAGCGCCCAGTTCTTGACCTCAGTCTGGGTCTTGATCTCAGGCTGTGAGTTCAAGCCCCACACCGGGTTCCATGCCCAGCTGGAGTCTACGTAAAGAAATCAATGAAAAGTAAAAATAAAAATATCATTGGTAATCATTTAACTCAAAATTGGGTCAAGACTGAACACAAAAGTTAGAAGTATAAGAACATTCTGAGAAAACAGGGCAGAAGCTTAACGTCAGATTTGGCAAAAACAACAACAACAACAAAACAACAACCAAAAAAACCACAAAAAAAATCCCCAAACCCTGCACTAGGACAGCAACGCACAGGCAGCAAAAGGGGCAAACACGGGATCCCACCGCAACAAAGACCCGTGCCCTCGGCGACCTCAACAGAGCGAAAGGGCATCCGTGGGAGGGGAGAACACGGCAAGTTTCCTTGGCGAGACCCAAGAAGGGACTGCGACCCAGCACACAGAAGGACTCCCACCACTCAAAAATACAACAATCTGATGAGAAACGGGCAAAGGACTTGAACCAACACTTCCTTCTTCGAGAGAGTTCTGTGCACGGCCAGCAAGCCCAGAGGACGCCCAGCAGCACTGACCACCGGGAGTTCACGTCAAAACCACCATCAAGTCCCACGGATGCCCTCACAGCCGTCAGAGCGGCTGAAATCAGCCGCACGAGAAACCCCGGGTCCGGGCGAGGATGCAGAGAAACGGGACGCGAGCCGGGGCAGCCGCTCCGGAGAACGGCCTGGAGGGTCCTCAAGAAGTTGAACATGGAGCTGCCCTCCGGCGCAGCCCCGTACCGGCCTGTTCACAGCAGCCGCTTACACGGTCAGGGACAGGTGGTGCAGGAGGAGGTCACACGTCGCTTCAACACGCAGACCGTGAGTAAATCCCGTGACGCAGAAGCCATGCCGTCCTTCTGTGGTGCCTGCCACGCTCCGAGCCCGGGGTCCCCTGTGCCCGCCCCAGGCTGTGGTCAGGCCCACGTCTGAGCACGCGGCCTCTCTTCCTCCACAAACAGACTCCCCCCGAAATAAGTTTATTTAAGCAAAGAGATGCTTCCCTTCAGGGGAAAAGTCTCTAGGATTCCTTTCTTCTAAAATCACTCTCCCTTTCCAATGCGGGATGGGCCTCCACGGGACAGCCACACGGGCCAGGATCAGCTGCCGGCCTTTGGCTTCGCTCAGGTCCTACAATCCCACGGGCTTCCCAGGGTGTTATGGTGGTACGGAGTGTGTTAACAGCGGGAGCAGAGAAACTCACCAGGACACAGACAGAGGAGCTGAGCACACCGACAGGAAGAAAGCGGGTTTTCCCAGACTTGTATCTTCCATCACCTTCTCCCTGTGTCCACCCGAACGCACTCCGGGCCATTCACTCACAAACCACGAGGTGCGTGTGCGCGACAGCAGATGAGGAGGGAGACAACAAGAACGGGGGCCTTTCCAGTGGCTCGGCTGGTCCGAGGGGCTCTGCTCCGCCAGGCCGACGCCCCAGCCCAAGGCAGGGCGTCTGCTGTCCTCTCCTCCAGGCCTGCGCGCCGCCCCACACAAGAGGGCTCCTCAAGGCCTTACCCTGCACCGCGGAACCCCGCAAAGGCGGCAGGATCGCACTTGACGCACAGTGTGCCCAGGAAGGGCTCTCATCGCTCTGGCCACGTGTGCACGTCTCATAACGAGAAATCAGGGACCGTGTCCACCTTCCTCTGGAAAGATCAGTGCACAGGGCGGCAATCTGCAGTGGGGACCCCCTCCCGGGAACCTGCAGGGCATGAACGAGATCTCTCTGTCAGAGGAGACACGGCACTTGTGACACGGTGGCTGCGAGAACGCGGCGGACGGCTGATCTCGGGGCAGCGGCCGGACGAGCAAACAGAAGTACAGGGCGCTCGGTTAAATGTGAATTTCAGATCAACGGGGACACTTTTCAAAGCACACGTTCACCCAGCGTTTCTGGACAGATTTGTGCTAGAGGAGTGATGCCGCTTGTGTCTGAAACTCAGAGTGAGCCGGCCGTCCCGTCGTTCATCTGTCGCTCCAAGTCAGAGGACCCCGTAGAGGCCTTCGGGGTAAGAGTTAATGAATAAACCAGTGGGGCAAAACCTATCCCGTCAATACATTATTTTTTATTTAAATTTGATCTTTGCTGAAAAAGATTGCAGAACAACTTCTCAGAAGAAGCGAAAACATTCTAGGGAAGGAACCCTTAATCAAAAGCCCGCAGATGTCTGAAGTGTGGAAAGAACTCACAAACCGCACCCGAGCATTCAGAACCCGGTGGGGAAGCCTGTCGGCCGGAACGAGGGGCGGGACCTGGCAGTCTGCTCTGGACACCCTCGTGCAGGGGACGGGGGCCAGGCCGGTGGGTTCAGAGACGTGGCTTGAGGTCCCACGGCCAGCTGGTGGCGAGCTGTGACCCGTGCCTGGACCAGCCCCCTGGTGCTCTCCCTCCTCTGGTGGGACAGCAGGTGTCAGAATGAGGTGCAAAGATCAGAAACGAGTGATGGTTTAAAAGGTGTGTGGTCTCTAAGGGATGCTGTGCTGGATGGGGGGAGTCCAGAAAGCACCGAGGGGAAGAGCTCGTCCTCAGTGTGGGGCTGGGAGCCTGAACCTGCCTCCCGCACCCGGCCGGGACCTCGCAGACACGGCTCCAGGGCTCCCCACCTGCACAGCCAGCGCGGAACCTCTGATAGGCTGGCTACGCTGGGCTACATTCTAAGGGGGAGAAACACAGAAAGGGGACTCCTGTCTGTATGTGAAGCTACCAACCCGGGGAAGAGTCTTACAGGGAAGAAGGGGCTGGAAATTCAGCCCCAAATTAACACGTCGCAAAATATGAACTCTCCCTTTTTATTCCATTTTCTCCATCGATAATGTCATCTGATTTTCGAGGACACTCCTGAAGAACTATTTAAGGAATGCATAAAACCCACAGTGCTCGGGGCGCCTGGGTGGCTCAGTGGGTTAAGCCTCTGCCTTCGGCTCAGGTCATGATCTCAGGGTCCTGGGACCGAGCCCCGCATCGGGCTCTCTGCTCAGCGGGGAGCCTGCCTCCCCCTCTCTCTCTGCCTGCCTCTCTGCCTACTTGTGATCTCCGTCAAATAAATAAATAAAATCTTTAAAAAAATAAAAACCCCACAGCGCTCCAGCCCGGATCTAGTCCTCTGTGATGAGGCCGTCGCCATTCAGCTGGCCAAGCGCCGAACCGCCAGGCCAGGGGAAGGAAAAGCAGGTCTGTAAGTCTGTGCACCAGGAAGCAGGTCTGTAAGTACATGCACCAGGGACGCATCTACAGAAGCGATACATCGTTCAGACGTGTTACACGACTGAATCATCACCATGCTTCCAGGAGTAGGTCCTCCTGTCTCTCCGGTCAGACAGGGGGTGCTCGGGCTCAGTGGAGCAGAACCCAGGAGTGCGCAGCCGGTGTCTCATCAAACGCCAGGGAGACGACGATGCTCACGGCAGCCAGAACTCCTGGGGTCAGCTCCGTCCACACGGGTCCTGGGCAACGGAGGCGACCGTCCCCCCGCCGCATGCCTCCCGGTGGCTGTCGAGGAGCGTGTGACCGGAAACCAGCGATCGATCCGGTAATCAGTGCGGCTCCCCACCCTCCCATCCGCTTCTGCTAAGACCCTCGTGCTGGTCACGCACACACCGAAAGCCGGCCGAGAGCGGGTCCTCTTCTGCGGTTCTGTGTTCACCTGGGCCCCCTCCTGCCTTGCACAAAATCGTGAGTCTCACAACGCACTTGGACACTCACTTCCCTCGGGGTCTCCGTCTCGGTTAACCGCTGACCGGGACTTAATGGACTGTCCCTGCTTTTCGGAGAAGCAGCACCTCAGGTTAGGAGGAGTGAGGAAGCTGGAGAAAGCTTTACACTAACATTGTGTCCACAAGATTTAACTCCTAAAACTATTTCCTTGAACGCTGGACATTTTTTTCTTTCCCATGTCAAATCTGCAAACTCCAAGTGCTCAAGGAAAGATCGAACTGGAAGAGACGGGGAGACCATGAATTCATCTTAAAGGAATGTATTAGAGAGTATCTTTAAAAAGTCACGGTCACTTTCAAGCACCCCCAAACCATTTCACCCTCTCGCCCTCATGCACAGTGAGGCTACGTCCACTCCGGCAGCAGGACAGTCAGTCCCTTGCTCTGTGAGGCCGACACGTTCTCCACAGTGACCTGCCGTAAACAGAGGACCAAATCCCAACACTGGGTCACAGGAGACAAGAGGCAGAAAGTCACGTAGAAACCAAGTCAATTTGGGGAACTATTTGGTCACAGGCTTCCACAACGAGGCTCTCCTCCGTCCCATGTGTGCACGTGAGCACGCACCATCTCTTTAGGGAAGCTGGACGTACACACGGACAAGGTAGCCCTCTCCAGGTGATTAGCTCATAATTAAGCAGGTGCCCTGGTGTCCTGTGACTGTACCAAAGCAGCGGGAACAGTGACCATCCCATCGCTGAATCTCAGTGTGTCTGACCTCAGCACAACAGCTTCATTTTTTCCCCACAAACAGTGACAAGATAGAAAGTCAATGTTTGCAAAAGTCCCCTGTTTCATCTGCACCCCCACAGGAACCTGGAGCCCAGCGAGCTCCCTCCTGCCCCGGGTCACGCTGGTGCCGTGGGAGGGAAAGCTTCAACCCCGCTCCCTCACAACCCCTCACAACCCCACTGCCCTCACAACATCTCCAGGGCCCTGGAGGGCGGCTGTATCGTGCCTGCTCTGGGCACAGGGAGACTGAGGTCACAGAGCCTGCCCAGATCTGAACTCTGATCGGCTGGACCCACAGCCTCTCCGTCCCAGTAGCTGTTGCTAAGACACTTCTGGGTTCCATGCTGACGAAGGTCAGTGCTGAAGTCAGTGGTCTTCTCTCTGGGAAGTGCACAGGGCAGATCGTGGAATGGAACTCGACGGAACTAGGCTTGAAAGCAGGAGGACTCCACAGACTCGGGGTGCTGCAGACAGTGGAGAGGACCCTGGGGTGCTACTCCCAGCTCGGGGAGGGGGGAGCTCCGGCCTCCAGGGGCAGGGGCCTCACGGGTGAGGGGAAGAGCCGGGGAGGTTTTCGTGAGCGGCGTGTCGGCCAGCGTGCTGGCCTGACCTAGCCGGGAAGGGCCATCACAGCGGGGGACGGCAGTGGACGACACAGGACACGAGAGCTCGGGCTCCTGGCCACTGACGCTCTGGGGACAGACCACACTAGAGGAGGAGCAGAGGAACCTCCCTCAGCTCTCGGCCTCCCCCGTCCCCCGCCTGCAGGAGGCGAGAATGGAAATCAGCTGCGCCGGAGCGCGGATCGGCCGTGCAGGCCCGTGCAGGACGCTTTCTTGGGGGAGGCCCGGCCAGGGCGGACGCGGCCGTCTCCCTGCCCTGCCCACCCACAGGGCCCTCATCACTCGTCCACATGGCCAGTGACCGTGACACCCAGCAGTCGCCGATGATGCAGGACTGACAGCAACTCCGAGCTCCCGGCGCTTCTACTTCTGCCCCGTGACCTCGTCAGGGAGCACACACCTCAGGACGAGGGTGTCACTTCGGAGGCTTGCGGACCTCGATGACGGGAGACGCGGGAGGTCGCCGTGAGCGTGCACCGCATCTCAGGCCCTGGGTCCCGCCAGCGTGGACGCTCTGCCACGCCGCCCTGTGCCCCGCCGCACCCTCTTGGCGGGAAGAACTGCCCCCCGGGACGTCCGCAGGGTTAGTCCCAGAGACCAGAGACCGTGCTGCCTCCGCTTTCCGTTCGAGCCCTCCGTCCCCACCGTCTGACCATCCCCAACGCTCCAGGACGCACGTGACACACGGGGCTCGGACGGGCGTCCACGGCTCCTCCTGAGTCACAGGGCCTGTGTTCTTCCGCGTGCCCTCACAGAGCCTGCGTGTCCCGTGTGTGGGGCTGGACCGCAAACGACCGCACAAATGCTACCCCAGCAGGGATTGGGGGTGACTGCTCAGCTTCGGAATCATAAAGGTCTAATATTGTACCGTTTCCAAGTACCTTCTGCAGGGGTAAAGCCTAGAAGTCCCACCTGGAAATGCCGATGACCCTGCAACAAGTTACTTGAACTCTTCGAAGCCAAATGTTGCCACGGAAGAGTATCCGAGGGAGGGTGCGGCCGGGAGTGGACCTGGGGCACGGTGCTGCCCGTGTCTGCCCTGGGCCTCTCGGACGGGCGTCTAGCTCGGGGCTCGAACCCTGACTCCTCTTGCACAGCAGCATCTAAAACGAGGCCCACAGGGACCAGGCAGGCCTCATGCGGGACACGTTAGGGGAAGGCAGGTGGCCCTCTCGTCTCAGCATTTGGACCATCCGTGTGCGGCTGACGCCCTTCCCACAGCACAGCTTCGGGGCACCTCCGGTGTCTGTCTCTGGGACGCCAGCATACCACCCCGCAGACTGTGCTCAACAGACACAGCCTGACGTCCACGGGCCCGAGAGCCCTGCTGGGGATGCCCACTGTGACTGGGGGGGGGTACTCCCGGCCTGGAGGGTGTGTGCACGGCTGCCTGGACCGCTCCTCAGCCTCCACAACCCCGCTCCCCCACACACGGACGCGGGTCATCGGGGGAATGCCGGGCCACTCGCTCCGTTGGGCAAGGCTCCCCGTCCACTAACGGTGATCGCTAACTCCCTCGTCCCCTCGCTCAGCAGCGTGACGACCCACGGGTGTCGGCGGCCGAGCGGAGGATGAGGCATGCGGTGTCTGGCCGTCACAGTGCCTTCACCAGGCGCCTGCGAGTCCTTTCTAGGAGACCCCAATATGCAGATCCATGCTGCTGGGTCCCAGCCCAGGAACAACCACGAGCCGGCATCGCCGCAGTCACTCAGTGGGGGGCCGCGGGCATCCAGCGACGTCCTCCTGGCGGGGGCGGAAGTTCCTGGCAAGGGTGTCATCTTGCTTGTTCCTCCGCCTCCTTCCCCCGCTGGAGGAAACGGACAAGCGCTCATAGGCTCACCTTTCGTTTTTGCTCAAGGCGGCTTGGGGAGCTGCACAGAAGGGGACTTCACCCGTGTTTTAATTTTTGATGGAAACACCTTCACACAAAATTTCAATTCCCGTAAAGAAATGTGGGCAGACCGCGTTGGGCTCCCTCGCTCCCTCTCCCACGGCCCCTGCTCGAGTTCCCTCTCTAGGTGTCTGTCAAATGAATAAATAAAATATTAAAAAGAAAAGAAAAGAAAAGAAATGTAGGCAGAGTGCTGGCAGCTTTAAAAGGTGCCACATGGTGCTCAGGCTTCTGGACAGACCGTCAGAGAGGCAACTGCGGTCACCCTGCCCGGTCTGCGGCGGTCTTAGCGCACAGTGGACTGCCCCAGCGGGAACCACACGGAGGTGGAGCGGGCACGGTTCAAGCCGAGTGGCGCGGCTCTCCTGCTTGATCCACCGGCAACGTGCGCACCGCAGAGAGACGCTGCGCTCCTTCCCTCGCTCGACGGCCCCCGCACGCCGGCAGCCAAGAAAGAAACCCCCAAGTGCACCGTACCTGTCGTGTCTCAGAGCTCGCATATCAACATAGACGGTGGTTGGGTCAGGTCCCGAGGTCCCCTGCAAGCAAGGACACAGCGCGGTTAACTCACGTTTGTGGGGAGCCCTCTGGGTCTGTGCTTCCTAGTAGTTAGCGAGAATTTCTTAGGTAAAATCGCAAACCAAGCAAAAACTAAAAAGCACTAGACCCACACCTCTCCAAGATACCCGTTCGTTTCTAGTTTGGTAACCTCTGCTCTGAAAGGAGGGGCTTAGTGGGACTGTGCTGGATTTCCACAGGGCTGGACTCTCCACCTAGCTACGAACATCAGAAGGAAAAGAGGCTCTGCGTGTTGCCAAATAGAAAAAGGCTGAAGCTGCCGAGACGTCCGGCTAGCAGGCTGTCGAGGACAGGGGGCTCCGCTCCTGAGAAGCTCCTACTACACGCATCCCAAAAGGTGTGTTTCTAGAGGTCAAGATACTGAAGCAGAGCATGGGACCCGGACTGACAGCTCGAGAAGGAAGAGGTAAGAGATAGTTATCTTGTTCTGTTTAGCTCTGCCTCTGCCTTGGCATTCCTCCAGCCGAGGGAGGTTATTTTCGTCCGGGACACGGGTCGGGGAGGTGGCGCACGGATCAACAGTGCAGTCCCCGGGAGAGCTCCGTGACCAAGCTACCGAACACGGGGGGCAGAGGTCTGGTCTTGGCAGCACAAATCCCTTCAAAACCTGCTGGGTTGACTTCTGACCAGTGACTTCCCGCCACCCCCGTGCACTGCGACTGCAGCTACATTAGAACCGACAAGTGGAGCCGTTTCTCGGGATTATTCAGGAAAGGATCTTAATCTTGTGTCATGAGAGACTAAGCTAAACACGGCTTCCCCGGGCCGGCCGCGTGCTCAGCATCCCGGCTGCCGGTCTCCAGCCGCGAGTACAGAGCGCCGTCAGCCTCCGCGTGCAAGGTCACGCCCCGTGTTACGCCGAGAACGTTCTCTCCCAGCGACGGCTACTCACAGAGCCGTGTGACCGACCAGCGCCGAGGGCAGCACTGGTCCAAGGTTCTGAGTAACAGAAAGCACGTAACCACAGGCGGCCAGTTAAGAAGTAAACAAATTGGAAAACAGGTCACCAAACGTGGGACATGAAGTCAAACGGACAGGACCCCAGACAGGCAGAGACCAGCAACAGGAGCGTGTGTCGTGAGCCTGCGACGTTCGAGGAGGTCCGAGAGCGTCCGTCCGTCCGCGGCCCGCGGCCCGCGCCCCGAGCCAGGCTCCGCACTCGACTTCTAGTGTGTCCCAGTGCTGGAGGCTGACGAGACGGTGCTGGGTAGGGGCACTGGTGTGGATGAAGAGGAGGGTCCCCTAGCTGCTCGGCCCGCTTCCACCGCCTGTGGGCTACAGCGGCAGGGGCAGGACGAGAAGAAAGGAGAGACCACTGGACCAGCGGAATCACAGACACGCAAACGAAACAACCCAACAGTTACAATGGGAGGAGGAAGAGGCGGAGGGGCCGGGGGGGGGGGATGCAAAAAGCAGGAACAAAGTGAAAAGAAGACCAAAGCCAACGTCAAGCATGGAAATCGTTAAAATCAATCACGGTACCATTAACGGCTAAAAAATCACAAAACTTAGACGTCAACAAACCCACAGAGCAATAGAGGGGAGCGCCAGAAGATGGTCTCAGGCCAACTGACCCGAGTCACCGTTCACCCCGCAGGGTCGCTGGTAGCACCCGGTATTTGGATTGCGGGAGGCGCGCGGGTCCTTTTCCTTCTGGAAGGGAGGAGGGGCGTGGATCTGACGGGCAGACTGGTGACGGTCCCTCTCTGCAATCAACTCCTCTGGCGCGCACGCGTTTCAACGAGGGGTGCCGCCGACATGCGGACTGGTCCCGAGAAGCCAGGGCAGGAACGGACACAGGTTTTCTCTTCCCTCCGATGTTCCTGTAACATCCGCGTTTGTCTCGCTCACGTCACCGTGAGAATGCAGAATTGACACAGGAGACCCAAAATAGGTGTGAGTCAGTTGTTCCCGTCACCACAGGGCGTCTGGTCAACAGTGGGCTCTTGGTAGGGTTTCCGGGGCATCAGAAATTCTTTCTGTGTGGATTTTCCACCGTGTGGGGTTGGCGCCCGAAGCCCCGCATGGTCCTGGTCTGCTGCGGCTCCAGGGCTCCGAGGACCATCATGACGGGCAGCCGGATGTGCTCCCGGCTGAGTCGGGATGCCGGCCTCGCCCTGGCACGAGAGAACCGATAAGAGATGCCCAGGTCGGACGGAGGCACGAAGGAACTGCGTCCCAGGCTCGCACACGGGCCAGGCCCGCTGTCACAGCCGGGAGCTCCCCCTCCTGAGCACGTGCCAGAGTCGGCCCCGCCATGACGCTTCCTCCTGGTTTATTCTTCTGTTCCGTGGTTTTGGGGCCCCTCGACCCCACTTAACATCACTGACATGGCCGCGGCCGAAACCTTGCAGGACCCATGCAGGGTCGTGCAGCGTGTGGGTTTCCCCAGGGAGCGCGTGCAGATGCCAACCCTCCCAGCAGCGCCATCGGGGCCCTGGATGTGGGACGGTCGCTGGCATCATCTCTGACCCGACCCCGCAGGGCCCAGGCGCAGCCAGTCCCAGGAGGGCAGCCGCACTATCATGTGGTCCGCGGGTCTCCTGGGCTCGGCCGTGACCCTCCCCGCCGCAGGGAGACGCTGCTGCCACCCGGGGCCGTTGAGAACAGCACCGCCTGCAGATCCAGACGATGCCTCGACGCTCCGTCCCTGCCTTCACTGCGGGCTCCGCGGCGACCAAGGCAGTGGCTTTCTGGGCCGGGAGCCGTGGCCCGACACCAAGAAGGAGCGGCCGGGGAACTT
Organism: Mustela putorius furo; assembly: GCF_011764305.1. Classification (NCBI taxonomy): domain Eukaryota; kingdom Metazoa; phylum Chordata; class Mammalia; order Carnivora; family Mustelidae; genus Mustela; species Mustela putorius. Next base: position 8,560,789 of record NW_025422169.1, on the reverse strand, counting down.
GGTCCGCACCCGGAGGCGCCCGCGACGTTCACCCGACCTACCCAAGCCCAGTGCCAGGTTTGCAATAATCCCCTTCACGATTCCGCGAATCCCAAATACTCCAAATATTAACTGGAATGAAATGAGCCCATCTTTTCTCTAAATTAATTTAATTCACAGATTTTTGTTGTGATGGCTCAAGGGTCAGTTTTCTCAGAGAAAAATATGTATGACTAAGAATAAATTTCCCAGCTTGTTGGCACACGGAGGGACAGCTCAGCATCTGCGGCAAAATCCCGTGTCGCATCGATAAGGGATACACGGAGAAGGGGCGGAGGGTTAGTTTATAGGTGTTTCCAGGCTTCAGAAATCCTAAGGTACGAAAAATGGAGATTTCAGGATACATATGAGGGAGTATGTATTTAACAAAATTTCCTCACTTGCACAGAATTAACTCTGCCAAAAACGTAAGCTGGTGTTTCTTTAAATTAGGAGAGCTCTCATGCGTGAAAGTGCTCCCGGTATCTAAAGTCATCAAATATTTGCAAAAAAGGACCAGCAGGAAAGAAAATTCACTCATTCCAAGTGGAACTTGCTCAGGAAGGAAGACAAGCATGTTTGAAATTTCAGGTCACAATAATGGAAAAGGTCTACACTGTATAGGTCGGCCGTACAACTACGTCGCAGACGGACACATTCATGTTAAGAATCATTTTTTCGGGGCGCCTGGGTGGCTCAGTGGGTTAAGCTGCTGCCTTTGGCTCAGGTCATGATCTCAGGGTCCTGGGATCAAGCCCCACATCGGGCTCTCTGCTCGGCGGGGAGCCTGCTTCTCTCTCTCTCTCTCTGCCTGCCTCTCCATCTACTTGTGATTTCTCTCTGTCAAATAAATAAATAAAATCTTTAAAAAAAATCAGTATTTATAAGAATCATTTTTTCTCTGGTACAAAAGTACGATGTCAGTTAGGCCCCGAGCGGTTCTTGGAACACAGCGGTTATACTTCAGTCTCGGCTGAAGAGACGCAGACGTCATCCTACCCCAGCACAGAGCGCCCAACACCTCACCCCGCCACGGGGGCGGCGTGACCTGGTATCAGCCCATGCCCCGCGCTGGACGGATCCACTGCGCTGGGTGTTGGAGGAGCCGAGGCAGTTAGCATAAACGGGGGCCGGGGAGGCGGTGTCCCCCAGGGCAGGTTATGGGGAGCACGAAGCAGACCCCGCGCACAGCACGGGCTCATCGCGGACGGCCTCGGAGCAGGGGTCCCTCCTACAGGCTCCCTCCGGCAGCCAGCTCCCCTGGCGCTCCCAGCCGACCTGTGCGGCAGCGGTGACCGTCTCACCATTTTAATGGAGGCGTAGCTTACAGACAACTGAATGTGCAGGATTTCCACGTTTGACTACAGGAGTCTGGACAGTCACGTACGCCCACGTAACACCCCCTGCCCCCGAGAGCACCTCTGACCCCAAAAGGCTCCCGCGGTGTGATTTCTCACACCACACATTACTCTGTTATCAGATCGGCATAAAGTAACACAGCGTGTGTCCCTTGGGTCGGCCGTCGCTGCGCACGGCGGCTCTGGGGCCCGCGACGGAGCCTGTGGAGCAGCTTCCCCTCCACACTCTGGGACGCGTGCTGCTGTGGGAACGTTCATCTGGACCTGCCCGTCCTGCTGCTGGGGGGCATTTGGGTCCTTTCCGGTCTGGGGCGATCACAACCGCGCCTGGGCAGTAGCGTTTGTGGGTGGGTTGTGTTCTGGGTGCGCGTCCCGACACGTCGGCTCCCCGGGTTGACGCGCACGGAGCTGCGGGAGAAGCTGATTAGTGTGTCCCCGAAGCAGCAATGATTAGGGGTTCCGGCTGCTGCACACCATCTCCTCTAGTACCGTCAGCCTTGCTGATCGAAACGTTCTGGGCGGACATGGGGAATCGCTGATTTTTTCAAAATGAAAAGCAGGATTTCAATGGAGCACATGTTATACCTTCCATCATCTTTTGGGAGCTCATGAGCAAACGGCAGACGCACCCGCAGGAGCCGCACGTCCCTGTCCTGCGCCGTCCTGCACGTCCCTGTCCTCGCTGTCCTGCGGGCTCCAAGCTGCCCGCGCGAGCTGTCCGTCCGCGCTCTCCTGCAGTGACGCATCCGGAAGACGCGGAGCGCATTCTCTGCACCTCTCCGCCCTCTGTGGGTCTCCTTCTGCCGAGCATATACTCAGGGCTTTGGCGGATTTGTCACACGTGCTCTCACAAATACATTTTCCCAGTCCCTATTTTTTCTATTAATTTTCTTAAACATATTAAGATTAGTTTTAATCTTGGTAAAGTCCACTTTTTCTTGTTCTCCTTTTTTGCTTAAGTGCTTGTCTGTGCCCTAAGAAATCTTTGCACATCCCAAGTCAGGAAGACCGGCTTTCGGCTTCCCAGAAGCCGTATTCTAGACCTGCCGCCACTGACATCCGGGTCCGTGATCCACCCAGAATGGATTTTCGTGTGTTCTCCGAGGAGATGACACCATCTAAACCTTCAGTCAGTCCAAAACATTCGCCAAAAACCCTCTTCTTTCCCTACAGTGGACCTAGTGGCGCGGCTCTACTTCTGGATTTGTTCTCTTTTTTCCAGGTTTGCTTTGTTTTTGTTGTTCTGCTCTTCTCTGTTGGTCTCTCCAGGTGCCAGGGCCACGTTGTCCTGACTACCCCGGCCTTACGGGAGCTTCAAAGCCAGCAGCAGGTCCCGCCGCACGGTCCTTTCTCACGACTGGTGACTCTTCTCAGTGGTGTGCGGCTGACGGCAACCCGGGAAGCATTTTGTCGGTTTCCTCGGGACAAGCCTTCTTAGACTGTGGTTGGGACGGATCAGTGTGGGGGGGGGGAGTGACCTTAGAAATACCAACCCACCGGCTGGGCGTCTGTCTGCCTTCGGATCAGGTCATGATCTCAGGGTCCTGGGACGGAGCCCCGCGCAGGGTCGCTGCTCACTGGGGCGTCAGCGTTTCCTCTCCCTCTGCCCCTCCCCCGCTCATGTTCTCGCCAATAAATAAACAAATCGTTGAGAAAGTGCTGACCCACCCACTCCACGACTCTGACACACCCATTCACTTATTAGGATTTCCTCTCTTTCAGCACTGCTTTGGGGTTCTGGTGGACACCTTTAACCGCACCTTTCATTCTCAAGTACTTAAAGGTTTGGGTATTACCGTAAATGGCATTTACACAATTCCGTCTCCTGGTTGCTCAAGACTACTCCAGAGGACGATGCTTTACTTTTGTTTTAAACCCAGTGTGGTTAACACCCAGTCTCGCGTGAGTTCCAGGGCACCGAGTTCCGAGCATTCCTCAGTCCGCACCGAGAGGGCTGCGCTCGGCCCCGTGCTCCCCCCGCACGCCCCACCTCCCCGCTGGTAGCCACGTCTGTTCTCTGCATCTAGAGTCTCTGCTTTGGTTTGTCTCTCTCTTTTTTTTTTTTTCTTAAATTCCACACATCAGTGAGCTCACATGGTGCTGGTCTTCCTCTGACTCACTCACTCGGCACAGCACACTCACTCCATCCGCACTGTCGCAAATGGCACGGTTTCACGTTGTTTTACGGAGCAATACTGCATCGTGTGTGTGTGTGTGTGTGTGTGTGCGAACGTCCGCGCACTGCATCTTCTTCACTCATCTGTCGTTGCACACATGGGCTGTTCCCATATTCTGGCTACGGTAAATAGAGCTGCCGTAAATACAGGGGTGCCTAGGAATACCATTTTTTATGTAGAAGCTTTTAAAAAAGATTTTATTTATTCATTTGAGAAAGACAGACACAGAATACAGAGGCAGAGGGAGAAGCAGACTCCCCACGGGGGCTCGATCCCAGGACTCTGGGATTATAACCTGAGCACAGGCGGATGCTTATCGGACTGAGCCACCGGGGTGCCCCTGTGCTATTCCTAACTTTACACATCAGCAGTTGTGGTTTTCGTTCTACAGGAGTTTTCATGTGCACTATTGGGCAGTCTGCAAATCCCAAGTTTACGTCTCCATCTCTAGTATTCGTACTTTCTATTTTTGTGTCCCATCACTTTGGCTAGGACTTCCATACAATGCTGATGCTCCCGATTTTAGGGAAAAAGCTCTCAAAGTGGACGGCTGAGAATGAGGGTCTAGCTTTTCGTACACTTTTGTCTTCAGACGGAAGCAGCTCCCTGGTCTCCCTAGTTCTCCCATGAACGAGGGTTTCCTGCATCAGACGGTCATGCTTTCTCCTTCACTCCATTACAGTACGGTGAATTCGACAGTCTTTATGGGGCAGCAACCTTGCGTCCCGGAGCGAAGATGTGCTTGGAGATGACGCTCTCCATGTCTCTACACGTCGCTACATCCAGTACGCTACTATTTTGTTCCGAATTCTTTCCACATGAGCTATTGGCCTGGGTTTTTAGTTTCTGGGGATTTTTGTCAGATACTGGTGTCTAGGTTATGCTCACTTCGTAACACGTGTTAGGTCACATTCCCTTCTCCTCTATCTTCCGAACGAGTTTTTGTTTGGAATCACTGGTCTTTTCCCAGTGACCCCATCTAGGCCGAGAGGTTTTCTTTTTCTCTCCTGTAAAGGGTTTAGATCACGGATTCAATTTCCTTCACATATATGAAATTGCCTTCTTCTGAAATGACATTCTTCACCCCTGGAAGTATTCTTTGTGAAATAATAAGGTTTGATATGCACGTAGCCGCTTCAGCTCTCCGGGAAGGTCAGTGCGGAACAACTTTCCTGTCCTTGTGCTCAATCTTTTTGTCTTCATGTTTAAGAAGAGTTTGTCTTAGGGTCCATATAGTCAGGATTTTGCTTTTTAAAAATCCAGTCTCACAATCTCCGCATCTTCCTTCGGGTGTTTAGATCCTTTGCAGGATGTCGGACCCTCTGCTCAGTATTCAGTCGGTCCCCTGCACCGCCCCGCTCACAGGTCCCTCCATCCCCCTGTGGGCCGGTAGGCTACCGGCTGCTGGAGGAAAACCGGTCTGTGGTCACTCACAGCTCACGGCCTGCTCACGGCCCACCGGCCGGGGCACTGCACCGCCCTGAACGGCAGACGCACCTTGTGACGGTCTGTTTCCATCTCCTCCCCTGCTGACCGCTGGGCAGCTGTCAGACATTATACACCCCACAAGCTAACACCACCTTTGTCCGAGCTGTCAGTAACCTTGTAAAGAGATTTAAAAAGTGCAAAAGATCTTCCGTGTCTCTGCAGCTGCCATTTCCAGTTCTACTCATTCGTCGTGTGGATCCAGACAGAATCTGGTATCATTTCTCTTCTGCCCAAAGGATTTCCACTAATATTTCTTCCTGTGTGGGTGTGCGGGCAGTAAATTCTCAGCATTTCGTTGTTGTTGTTCTTATGGCTGAAAGAGTGTCTATACAGCCTGTGATCTTGAAAGACATTTCGGCTGAGGGTCACATTCTAGGTCGACGACTCTTCTCTCCCGGCACGTGGAGACGTCTTCCACTGTCTCCTCTCACGTCACTTCTGATGGGAGCACGGAACGATCCCTATCTTTGTTCCTCCGTATGTAACCTGACTTCTTTTTCATCTGGCTGCTCTGACGATATTCCCTGTATCACTGGCTTTGAGCAACTTAAGCAGTTCCCCTTATGTTATGTTGGAGGTAGCTGAGCTGTGAGATCTGCGGGTTCAGACCGTCACCAAGTTTAAACTAGTTCTTCATGTGTATGTTCCGGACCTCCATCCCTCTTCCTCTGTTCTGGGGACGACAAGCACCTGTACATTAAGTCACCTGAAGTTCCCCACAATTCAATGGTGGCCTTACCACTAACATTCTTTTCTTTGTTTTATTTGTAAAGTTCCTGCTGCCATGTCTTCAAGTTCATCAATTCCATCATCGTGTTTTTCATCACAAATACTGTAGTTTTCGTTTCTAGAAGTTCAGTTTGTCTTTTCCCCTCTTTAACATTAACGTTTCGACTCTCTGGAATCCAGTTCAAAGAACTCTTCCAGTATCCTTGTCTATAAATTCGACATCCGTATCAGTTTAGCTCAGTTCTCACTTACTCACATTTCTCCTCATTGTGGATGGGTGGTATGTCTGGTAATTTCTGATAGTACGTTGGACATTTTGACTTGCCGGGTGCCGGATATTTTTATATTCCTGTAAATATTCTTGACCTTTGCTCCACGCTAAATTATTTGGAAAAATCTTTTCTTCCCAGGTCTTGCTTTTAATATCTGTGAGATGAGCCCTCAGCAATGCCTCATGAATTCGGAGATTTCCAGCCTGGCTGCTGGGAACAAGCCATATTCACTCCAGCCCTTTTGGCTGGTTCTCTGTGGGGCTCTGAGTGGTTTTCCGACACGAACGGATGCTGACTGTGTTCTTAAGATGACTCGCCGAGCACGCTCTACAGCGCCTGAGGGGCTCTCCGGGGATCCCCAGAGCTGAGTCTCTTTCCTCTACAGCCTCCGTCTCTGAGGACTGCAGCCACCTTTTGTCTCCTCAGACTCCGCTCCATGTCCTGCACTCAAAGAGCTCACTGGGCTGCGGTGACCTAGAGAAATCACACGGCCAAGCTTGCTTCTCTCAGGGCTCTTCCTTCCTTGTGACCTGACATCCCGGGTCATGCTTCATGTATTTGACCATTCTTTATTTGTTTAGCAAAGAGGATGAATCTGGTCCCTGCTACTCCGTCCTGGCCAACAGAAGACCCCAGCCCTATTACATGTGAACTTGCCCTCCCTCCATCACTCCTCTCTCAGATGTATTTAGGTGACCTGCACGCAATAACGCTCATCCGTAAGTTGACAGGTTGATAGACTTTGACAATGTGTAGTCACGGAACCACCGTCACAATCAGGACACAGAAAACCTTTACCACCCAAAAGGCCCCTCCTGCCTCTTGGCAGTCAATTCCCTCCCCTGGCCCTCAGCACCGGGCAACACTGATCTGACTGTTGTACCTACAGTTTTGTCTTATCCAGGAAATCATAAATAAACTCGTAGGGTGTGCAGACCTCTGTGTCTGGCTTCCCTCACCCGGAAGACTGCTCTGAGGTCCAGTCGTGCCGTTCCCTGCAGGAGCGGTCTGTCCCTCCCACGGCAGGAGAGCAAGCTGCTGCATGAGCAGAGCACAGCCTGCCCGCCTGCTCTCGGGTGCTGGACGTGCAGCTGTTTGCAGTTCTTGGTAATCATGAACGTATCTTCCGGGCACATTTGTGTGCGGCCCCTGGGAGGAAGAACAACTTCACTTCTCCGGGGTGAACCCCCAGGACAGAACTGCTGGGTCACAGGCAAGTCACGTTCAACAGTACAGGAAACTCACAAACTGTTCCCCGAAGTCGCGGGGCTGTCCCACATCCCCAACAGTGATGCCTGTGGCCGCAAAAAGCACCTCATCCCCTGCCAGCACATGCTATCTTCAGCCTCCCTCTCGTCTCGGACTAGTGATGGGTATTGCCAGCAGTTTACCAAACTTGCTAAGTTTTTGTAAAGAGTCAACTTTTCACTATACTGTTTTCTCTTTGTCTTTGTTCTATTTAACTCATTTCCACATTTATTTTTATCTTCTCCAACTCTGAGCTTGAGTTTTTTGCTTTTTCCTAGATTTTTCTGAAGTGGAAGTTGAAAGAGATTTTATACTCTCCTCTTTCTAATACAAACATTTACTGCTGAGCCCTAGGTTAGGTGCAACCAACAAAATCTGACATGCTGTGTTTTCATTAACAATCCTCTTCAAGTATGTTCTCATCTTCCTCATGATTTCCTTTTTTATTCATGTGTAATCAGAAGTGTGTTGTTTCATTTCCAAGTATTTAGGAATTTTTCTGGCCATCTTCCTGTTATTACTAATTTAATTACATCACAGAGAATATACAGTGTGACTGTGGTCATTTAATATTCCTTGAAAACTGTTTTATAGTCTTTCTTGGGGAGTTTTCCATGTCTGACAAGAACAGCGCGACACCTGTTGGTGTCTGAGTCAGCCTGGGCTGCCGTCACAAGATACCACAGACTGCGCATCTTTACGGGGATTTATTTCTTCACAGCTCCAGAAGCTGGAAGTCTGGGCCCAAGGAGCCAGCCCAGCTGGCGTCAGGTGAGTGCTCTCTCCGGGGCTTGCTGACCGCTGCCCTCCTGCTGTGTGTTCCCATGGCTCTTCCTCAGCGTGTGTGCAGGCAGAGTGCAGCCCTGCTTTCCTCCTTCTTCTTGTAAGGACATCGGTCCTATCAGATCAGGTCCCCACCTCTAGGACCCTTTTAACCGTTGTTTCGCTTTCATGGGTGCCATGTCTCCCGTTACAGTGGGGTCGAGGCTGGAGCGTATGAATTCTGCAGGGACACGACCAGCCCACATCAGTGTCTCTCCTTAACATCAGTTACCTCAAGTTAGGCCACAGTGTTGTTAAAATTTTCCCTATGCTGATATTTTCCTCAATTTATCAATTACTGGGAGAGAGATGTTACAGTCTCTAACGACGACTATGAATTTCTTTTTTCCTTTTGAATTCTGTCAGTTTTGCTTCACGTATTTTGAAGCCCCTTTCAGGTGCATTTAGGATTTTTGTTTCGCGGGTGAACCAACACTTTAGTCGGCATGTGACGCACACCTTCCCTTCCCGAGGCTCTCACATCGCACGCGTCCATCAGGAACACGGCACACCCGTCCTCCTCCGCGGACTCTGTGCTTACTTTCAACCTGTCCGTACCCTCGGAGTTAAGGTTTCTCGTAACTACATGCAGTTCAATCTTTCTAGCCTGACGATCTCTGCCTTTTAATTGCCTGTTTAGTTAAATTACTTTTAATGTAATTGTTGATGTGATCGGCGGTTTGTTGTTGTTCCTTTCTTCCCCCGCAAACGGACTATTCCGAGTACGGCACTTATCTCAACTGACCCATTTCTCAGAGGCTGATGCAGAGTCGGAAAAGTGCGGCATTTCCACAGTCCACCGTGACGTGATGTGCTTCCGGAACGCGGAGCAGCATGTTCCCGCCACACTCTCGTGCAAGTGCTACTCAGGCTACAAATGCCTCGATTGACCTTTTTTGCTTTTAATACTTAATCGCCTTTGAAGAAATTTAAAATATGCTCAGAGCCATACACGGGTAAAAAAATTCTCCAGTGTTTCCTCGTATTTACCTTTTCTAGCATTCGATGCTTCTCGCTACAGATCTGACCTGCCTCGTGTGCCTGCCTCTCTGGCCCGAGCAGCCTTCCCTGCAGCCGTGTGCTGCTGAAGGAGGCTCGCCGTGCCGCTGCGTCTGCACACACCTGCCGTGTCCTCCCGAGCGGTACTGCTGCTGGGTGAGCCGTTCTCTGCGCATAGCCCGGACCAGCCCAGCGTGTTCCGGCCTCGGTCGTTCCCGTCATTGCTACTGTGCACTGTGTCTCTATTCTTCCCCCGCTGCTGGAGGCCACCTCGCACCTGGCCCTCAGCGCTGTGATAACGATTCAACGAGGTTGGTTTTTACCTATGCGGTCGGAGCTCACAGAGATGTTGGGTCTGTAGGCGGATACCTCTCACGGGTCCTCGTCGTCATGTCTTCAAACGGTTCTCTGTCCCAGGCCCCGCAGCGTCCGCTTCCGGGCTCCTGCTGCACGTGGGACAGACAACCTGCTGTCGCCCCAGAGACCCCGACTGTTCCACTGGACGTTCTTTCCTTCTTTCCTGTGCGGGGCCGGAAGTTCACCGGGCCTCTCCCCCTGCATCGGGTCTGCTACCGGAGCCACCAGGAATCTCGTTTCTACGTCCGCAGCTTTCATTTCCAGCATTTCCATTTGGTTATTTGGTGTAGTTTTTATGTTTCCACGATATCGTGCCCCGCCGTGCAGGGCGCGTTCCTCTTCAATGCACGCGTCCTGGTTATCTCGAGGTCTCCGGGGACTCCGGCACGTCTGCTCCACACACTGTCGCACGTTCTTCTTGCGCCGCGTAGTTACATTTCCTTTCCCTCTGCGTCCTTCAGGGCTTTCCTGGGAGGCAAACACCAAAGAGACTGCAGGAAACAGCGCGCGCTCCCAGCAAGGGCAGAGCCTTCTCCGGCTCTGGGCCCCCGCACAGCTCCACTGACATGCCGGTCCGGGCTGGCTTTGTGGCTCTGGACACCCGTTCTTTGCCTGACAAGGTGGTTTTCTCTTCTCTCCAGCTCTCTCCCTCCTGCAGGCAATGCCCAACCTCTGGAGGCCCGAAGGCTGCACTTGGGAAAGGCCCGGGGGGCTGAGACACACGTGCTCAGCCCTGTTGTCCCACCTCTGCGTCTGGAGTGCAAAGGGGTTGTCTCCAGGAGGCCTTGCAGCGTTCCTGCTCCCTGCTCCGTCCTCTGAGCCCTGCCTCCCACCCGCTGGGGGCCCACTGTCCCTTGGAGGGGGCATGGATACTCAGGCGCCCCAGAGGCTTCAGACGCCTGTGACCTTGCGTTCACTAGAGGCCTGACGAACCTCAGACGATTCTCGCGGCTCTCTGCTGCTGCCGGCTTCTGCACACGCACCCCTGGCCGGGGCAGAATGGCGGAGCGGGGCTCCCTGGGATTCTCACGCACCGCCGCACAGTGCTGTGTCCGCTGCTCAAGGATCAGCTGGTCTCCGCGCCAAGTTCCTCCTGCCGCCCCTCTGCCGGGGGGAAGCAGGGGTGTCTTTTCTCGACAGGGACTTCAGTTCACGGAGACTTCTGCTCCTGTCCAGCGCTGACGGCTCTTAAAACCTGTGACTCGGGTGTTCACCAGATCGCTTTCATGCTTAGGGCTGGAACAACAGGCTCTTATGACTTCTGAGGCCAAAGGAACAACCCGAGTCCAGGGTCTGTCACCAATAAATGCACTCTTTGCTGACACCGAACAGAGCTGGCTTCTGCTACTGGTCTTCCGCGTCCCAACTGACCCAGAAATCAGTATCAGCAGCGGCTGTGGCTACAGAGGGTCATGGAAATGAGGGTCTGAGATGAATTACTGGGTCTGCGGGAGCCAAAAACGCGGCGACGACCCAGCCCGTGCGCCGGATCTGACCGTGGCAGTCCGTGCCACGTACGACACATCGGATCAGTAATGGGCCTTCACAAAGGCCAACAGACCACGTGCAGAAGCGGAGGCTGCCTCTTTCTGCAGCTCCCAAGAAACACGGCCATGGCTGCTCGCCACGCACGGCCGGCTCTGCTCTGCGCTCCATCAGCGGCGCCGAGTCACGCACAGAAGGGGTGGCGACTACAAGTCCAGGCTGCCCGTGTAGCCCGCGCGGACAGAGCGCTGCTGCTGAGGGCCCCCGGGCAGGGGACGGGGAAGGCAAGCAGGCCATGGAGCAAGGAAGCCACGTTCCCGAGCGCTGCTCGCCAACGAGAAGCTCGGATGCCCGCGTTCTTTGTGCGAGGCCCAGACTGAAACCCAGGACATCCCTGCAGCGGGTCACGAGCCAGCCCAAGTGAACCCCTGCCCGTGAGGCCCGTGGTGCTCAGCCTCGGGGCCCAGCTCACCGCCGTCTCCTAGGACCTAAGCTCTTCCTGTCATTCCCAAAGCTGCAGACCGTCCAGACGGGAAGACGTGCCCAGTAGCCAGCCGACACAGCGCCAAGTCTCTGCTCACGGGGGCAGCCCCGGTGCTCAGCACACCCCCCGAAACGCCGTACACCGGGGAGCAAGAACATGCCCTCGCTTCTCTCCTTTCGTCCCAGTTCACAGAGCCCATCCGTCCATGGCGGTGACCTTTACGGCCGCGTCCGCAGCCGGCAGAGGGACCACCCACCACCCAGAAGCACCTGCAGCAGCAGCAGAGTCTGGGTCCGTCCCTTCCGGAGGGAGCCGGTGTGCTACCACTTCTGACAGTAAAAGCTGTGTTAGGACAGGATTTTTTGTGGCGGCATGCGCAGGTCGGCGTGTGAGAACGGCAGAGTGTGCGTTGATGTGGGCGGCCAAAGAGATGAGCTGAGGTCGTCGCCCATCGCCCCTTTTTGGTCACCAAGCACCTGAACCCCCTTTCTGTACTTGGGGACCTCTGTGTTTGGAGCTGCACAGTAACCGATGCTAAGTGCCTCCTGCCCCCGCTGACCTGGCCGCCCGCACGCGCGCTGGGAACCAAGGTCACCAGGGCCCCCGCAGCCGTCCGTGGCCCCGGGAAGCGGGCTTGCTCCCACCGTCTGTGGCGCATGCCCCTCGTGGGGCCCGGGACCAGGACCGCTGGCGAGGCTGCTCCTGGGCAGGTGGTCCTATGTTGGGTCCCTGCTCCGGAGGCCCCGGAGAGCTACCCAGGGCACGGGGTAAGGGATCTGCACTCAGCGCGGACAGGGGCACCGGGTAACGGGAGGCCCATGCTCCTTCTCACTCCCGGGACAAGGCGGGTCAGCAGGAAAGGGGTGTGGGCTTCGGCTGAGTGGGACGCACTCCTGCGAGCACGTAAGCCCACGACACCTCATTTACAGTCCTCCTCACCTAAAAGCAGTGGGGGGAGGAGATGCACCGAGTTCAAATTCACGAAAGTGTTAAAACTACCAATTTTCTTCTGAGAATTACTTGAGATTTTTATCAGCGTCTGCGCTTCCTGGTTTTTTCTTCCCGACCGTCAGTGACATCACTTCTCATGATCAGGGCGGCCGCACTCCTCTTTCATTGTGGGAGCTTTAAGACGAAGGCTGGCCGCAGTGTCACTGTTGACTGAACTCCACGCAGGTACTTAGAATAAGATTTCCTCCCAGATGAATTAATCATTGCTTTTTTCCAAATATAAGGATCAAAGCTTCTGCTAAGGTGACCTACGAGTTTTGGAAAAGAGAAGACCCCACCTTCCCTCCTTCTTTCTGCTGGTGAGGAGGGGCTCCCTGTTCTGTCACAGAAAGCTCAATTTCTTAGTTGAGTACAACCGAAGACCTTTCGGCTTACGCTTCTGGAAAGAGGAACTGTGGTTTTAGGCGACGACTTTCTCAACAGAAGTTAATATGTACGTGACACTTCCTAACAGCACTAAGGGAAATTTATGTTAAAGTTAATTAAACTCAGAAGTCATAACTTGACCTAATGTCCACTTTTGTCATAGACTCAACAAATCTAAATTGTTTTAAAGTCATTTTTATGATTAAAGATTCTGGGAAATGTCATTTCTAAGCATAAAAAATGGCACATCCATCTACATTTCTTCCTCGCTTAAGTCTATGTACAGTATTTCGTGTACAATTCAAGTCAGCCACGCTCCATTTTGGCTCATTCTTTTGCCACAGAGCTACGCCATCGACCTCCAGGGGGCCGTGCTGGGGTAATGGACGTGGTGACTCCTGCTCAGAGCGAGAAGGGAATAAATAACTCACTCGTTTCTCAGACAGAACAGCTGAGTCAGCGGCAGCACAGAAATTGTGAGTCTCCCAATTTTCTATTTTTATGATGGTCTCCTATTTAGATTTTTTATACTTGCCCACTTGTATATTTAACAACAAAACATTTGTCATTTCTCAGGATTTTCTCTTAAACCCGGTTTCACGCAGCAGCACAAGCAAGCAGCCATCACTGCTCTGAGCTGTCTGACGCCTTCCGGCACGCTGCCCACCCACAGCCATGGCCATGGAGGGGCGGACGCCCCCAATCTCCCCCACCCACAGAGACACACGTCTTTGGGTTGCTGGTGTGGGTCGTATGAAATGGCAGATTTGATCTAAAATGTAAGAGGAAAGTGCTAGGAAGCAGATGGGCTCCTCTGCGGACATGGTGGTCTCTGCTTTGAAGATGTGGTCCACGATTCCGTGTCTGCTCACTGCCTGGCCACTGGGGCATGTCCTCTGAGCTGCTCTGAGGCTCAGTGTCTCCCATCTCAGAACACCCACTCGCCCCCCAGGAGCCGTGGTGACCGTGTCGCCAACCAGACGTGGTCCCAGATCAGTCTCCTTTCAGAGAAGCTTCTGTTTTGAGGGTAAATGTCTTCTTTCTCGAGTGCAGGACCCAGCCTGGCCGTCTGAGCCAACAGTGAGCAGCGAACCCCAGACGCCTGCTGGCAGGAGGAGCGACGTGATGCCACGGCCGTGAGCCGGTGGGGACTCAACCGTCGGCTCGCTGGGCAGGACGGTCGTTGCTGCCGCGGGCGCACGTCACTCAGGACGCTGGACTTCAACAAAAAAGTGTGTCTGGTTTCTCCGACGTGCCTTGTCCCGCAGCTAAAGGACTCGCGCAGCGGCACGTCCACGAGGCCGACGGAGCCGGGAGGCGCTGTCCTTCCCCGGTGCCCGACTCTCTGGGTGTCCTTCCCTGAGTGGCCTCGCGCGTCTGCAGACACGACAGAAGCGGCGGCGGAAACGTGCCGTGGGGGATGAGGCACCAGGGGAAGCCGGAGCATGGAAAATGCCACCAGCCCCGGGACTCAGGGACGTGGGACGAGGAGCCGCACCGGCCGCGAGAGGGTGGCGGGCTGCGCCTGAGCCTGAGAGCCGCGGAAGTCACGGTACAAGAGCGCAGCAGCGCCCAAGATCCCGCGCGGCAGGATGATCCGTGGATGGAGACCGCACAACCAGGAGGGATGCTCGGGGCAGGGCGAGGACATGTTCCCCCGTGGGAACCCGGCTGAGGAAAATGAACCCCTAACTCACCTCCACGGAACACCGAAGTCTCATGCAGTGGGTGCGTTTACTGCACAGTGTCCACTGCCTGCCGCCGGTAAGTCAGCCATCCCCCAAAGACCAGGGAGCCCCCATAAGGGGCCCATGGGCCACCCACACTCAGGTGAGGACAGGTCTCGTGTACATGGAGACGCTTCCCTTCTCCGAACGCGGCGGCTCCGGAGAACCGCGCTCACACCGCAGGCCTGCTCGGTGGCCGGCACGAACGGTCCTCCGGGCAAGCAGCACGTGGACGGAATACAAGGATGCCCAGCCCGGACCGCACGTGTGTCCGGAACCCTGTTAGCTCTGCCACGAAGGAAAGACTCAACTTCCCGATGCCTCTAAACATTTTGGTTCGGAGTCTGGGACTGAACATTGTAGCTTCTTGTGTTTCTGATATTTTTACATCAAGGGATTAATGGTGATTATTTCTGGGTGGATGGAGTTACAGGTCTATCATTTATTTGTGGGCTGATCTGTATTTTCTGATTTCTTTTCTAAAATACTCCTTTATAAAAAAAAATCAATCTGTAAGAAATTCTGAACCATTAGGCTTTCCCTTATTTGCCGACCCATTCATAAAAATTCAGTTTCAGAATACTTCACAAACCTCCTTAGGCACTTCCTGTGGGTCAGGCTGCCTAGAAGCACAGCAGGGAGCACGACACGGTCTCTGCTCAGACCGCGGGCTCTGCTGCTTCCTGCTGGCATCTCACACGCTCTAATTTTTGGAACAATTATAAGAAAACTAATGTCTCCACTGACCAGCTCTGCCTCCAGGCCTCTGCCCCTGCCCTCCGGCTTCCTGGGGGGACCTTGGTGCCCCGCTGCCCGCTGCGGAGGCCTTCTGTGACCCACTGTGTCCCAGTCACTCTGCACCCTCCGACTGGTTCTTACGAGGAGTGTTTTACTCGCTCACTGAAAACTGTATGTCCGCTTCCACCTCACGGAGTGTGAGGGAGTTTCAGAGGAAAATCTGACTCGGCTGACACAAGGCTACCTTATGCCTGCGGTGTCCCCGGGAGCTACAGGGACCCTGCGGTGTGGGACTGTGGGCTGCTGCATCTAGCACAGCACACAAGCTCTGTTGCCTCCTCGAAGCCAGAACGTGAGGTCCTCCTGACGCACCCTCGCCCTGAGCAGGGTGGCCGTGGCTGGGGGACTGCACGGCCCCGTCCTGGTGCCCCTCATCTCTACCCTCGGACACATTGACACTTGCAGCTAGTTTCCAATGCTAGCCGTCCAGTAAAAAGGAAAATTGGCTGAAAATGAGTGGAGAATAAAGCAAACTGGTGTGAGAAAATGTAAATCGTACACAAATGGTTAAAGATGCTGCCAAGGTTTGAAAACCGCGCCATGGGCCAGGACAGCCGCGCCACTTTGGATGTAGTAGGAAATTCAAAAAATCAAAATAAAAACCCAACAAAATGCCTTCTGTAGCCAGTGTTTCTGGGGTGACCTCATCTGCTGGGTCACATGGGAAGAGCCGGTCCTCAGCCACCGTCTGCGGAGGCGTCCCCGCACCGGGGCGCTGGTGGGTATGGGGCTGCCCGGGAGCGTTCCATGGTCAGCCCTGGGGGAGCTGCGAGCAGGAACTGGGGGACAGTGGGTGGGCGGCACGGAGACCGGGAGGCGACCGAGCTGAGCTCCGTTCCGGCCCCCGGGGGAGTGGCACTCCTACCCTGCCCGTGTGTCAGAGGACCGAAGTCTGCAGCCGTGCCCAGGACTGCCTGCAGCGGGGGGGCTGTGGGAAGGGCACGTGGGCATGCCCCGTTCCCCCTCGCTGGCGGCCCGCCCCGGCCCTGGCTGGTGGTCGGCACAGAGTGCCCGTGGTAAGGGCTGAAGGAAGAAAGGAACAGGAGGACGGTGGCAAGTGGCTCATGGAGGAGACAAACGAACATGCGCTCTCCAGCCACGGTTCCTGCAGGGGACCCGCGGGGGCTGCCTCACGCCTGCGCCCTGGAAACGCAGCTGGGAACTGCCAGGGCCACTCCTAGAAGCCGTCACGGCTGCACACCCCCGGACCTGCCCATGGTGCTGGGCACTCCTCCTCCAGGACGCAGCATTGTTGCCACAACGAAGCGTTTGTCTCCCACACACTCTTTCTAAAACACCTGACTTCAGGGGTCTGGGCCAACCTCTACTCATGGGACCGACGTGAAAACGTTTCAGGACAAAGTGAGAGCTCGGAATGCTAGCTCTGAGTAACGGCCACTCACAAATGCAGACAGAGAAAAGAAAAAGAAAAAAAGAAAGACAAAGAAAACACAAGCAACCAAACAAGTGTGCACCCGCCACACGCATCAGGCTACAAGGTATCTTCCACACTGGCCAAGCGTCAGCCGCGGAAACGACCCTGTGCGGAGCACCTGCACCTCAACGTCACTCTCCGGCGGGAGCAGTGCCGGGCCCCGAGGAAACCCACCTGCAAGCAGATGGCCAGGTTCACTCTGCAGCCGAAGGAGGTGCTCACGGCCCGCGGGTGCAGACCCAGGTCTTTGAAGAGCTTCGAGAAGGACTGCGTGAGCGCTATCCGAGGCCGCTCCTCGGCCACCACCACACAGGTCCGCACGCGCGACAGGTCCAGTCCTCGTGCCTGCAAGTGACGGCAGTGAGAGGTCAGCCTTCCGGGGCCCCGGGGTGGGGCCTCCTTACCCGGTGGATACACGCAACACGGACATCACTCCGGGGGCTCTGCGTGTCCCTGTCGCTCCACTGTCCCGGCCCGGCCCGGCCGTGTTTAAGAACAGAAGGTGCGGCACGAGGACACAGGGAGACGCAGACCTGGACGAAATGATGACAGGAAAGCATTCTGGGAAGCAAGACACGCCTGTGAGCACAGCCCGGACAGAGATGAGAAAACCCATTCCCGATACAGAGCGGAAAAGGAGCGTGTCTGCACCATGTCGCAAACACAGCGCTCCGGTAAGTGCCACGACGCTCAGGCCCGTTCCACCTGACGACTGCGCGGACTGAGCTCAGCTCGGGTCGGCACCGCAGCCCGTCGACGGAGCATGGCGGCAGGGCTCAGAGGAGGACCTCGGGGAGCTGAGCACGGGGTTCTGGGGCTGGGGCCTGCAGGGGTGGGGGAGGGAGGCGGGTGGCGAGCGAGTCTCCAGCGGAACAGGAGCCGCAGAAGGACGACCGCCACAGGCTGGACCCCACACCCCCTCCCCCGCCCCGGGCCCTGCTCTGCAGCCTGGGCTCAGGGCCGGGACTCAGCCTCCTGCACGCTGCAGGGGGCCCTAGCTCGGGGGGCGCAGCACTCTGGCCCCAGAGGTTCCTGCACAGATCTGATCTCACACGCACGGAGTCACACAGAAAACACTCCAGCTGGGTGACTCCGGTGCTTGAGGGACGCACGTGTGTCTTCGGGGAGGCCGTGCGGCCCAGGTCTCGAGGCAGAGCTCCTGGAGCCAGAGATCCAAACCCTGGCTCCGAAACGGATCACGTGTAGGGACGTGGAAAGGGCACGGGACTTCTCTGCAACTTACAGTTCCTCTTCCCTAACAGCAGGGCCTTCTAGCTCAAAAGCCGGCCGTACGGTTCAGTCAATCAGTACGTCAAGGGCTTGGAAATACATAATCATTTTATAAAATAATATAAGCGGAAATAATCATGTCTTATAAGTCTATTTTCCTATACACATTAATAATTTCAAGCAATTATACATTTGTTTATGTAACTTAGTATCAACATTATTGTGCCGTGTTTTCTTGTTCAAGCTCACTGCATCAGGTCCAAACAAGAAAACAAAATTCGGGAGAAAAACGTAATGCTTTACTTGTGCATAGATGACGCATGTGCCTACACACGGACACACAAATGTCACCTGTGCATACACGAAGATGTCCCTCTGGGCGTACAGACAGTGAGCAGCCGCTGGAGTGTAAATCGACCCGGGTCGTGTGACCACCCCCTCTTTACACGGGTGACGACTACCTCAGCACGAAAATGCGTCTTTCCAACGCTACTGACTTGTACGGAGGGAAACGCTACTATTCTGGTTCGGACGCAGGGTCTTCCAGGGAAACAAAAACGAGTGGCTAAGTTCAACCCTCCGGCTTGAACACCAGCATCAGAATAAAACCAACTTCACCCACAGAAGGAAAAGCAGTTTGGGGCCTTTGCGGCAGAACTGATGGCATCACAGACACCGAGGGTGTGGAGTGCACAGCCTGGCCTATAGCCTTCGGGGCCGTGGGAAGTTATTCACCTTAGAAGACCAAGTTTTCACGTGGAGTCGGTTTGGGGAGTTTCAGGGGACAGCGGATTACAGTTGGGTTTTTGTGAGCGTTTATTTTGCTTCAGGAGCCCTTCCCACGGCCCGGGACACGGTGCCGCCCCAGGACGCTCGGACATGCTCCCCAAGGCACTCTGAGGCCTGGGACGGGCGGCTTACCTTGAGGGACTCCGTCTGTGAGCCCAGCCCCTTGGTGCAAAGTTCCATCACTGAATAGGAGCAGAAGGTATCCCGGACTTTGTACTGGCTCACGGCGAGAAGCCACAGGGCAGGGCTGGTCTCCAGCTCAGAAGGCGGAATGAGAATGGACTGGTGCCCGGAGTACACACTGCAGGGAGACACGGGAGCTCGTGAGGGAGACACGGGAGCGTGTGAGGCCGCAACTGTGACGCGCCTGTTGTCCGCTCGCGGGGGGCAGGGGGACCCCGCCACGGCCCCTCGGCTTTGCAAATATAACACAAAGTGCGTCACAAAGGTTCTGTCGAGGCACGAGAGGACTACAGGAGTCCCCGTTCAGTGACCGCCTTTTGGGGAGCTCACCTGAACCCTCTAGACCCCGAGGCTTGCAAAATGCAGGGAACGCAGGTTGCTTTTATAAGAATGTATGTTTTCTTTGGAGGGAGGTCGAATGAAGTCTTTTGTCCACACTTGTGATCTCTATGCCCGGCACGGGGCTTGACCTCACGGCCCCGCGAGGAAGGGTCACGCACTCTGCTGAGCCAGCCGGGCATCCTGTCTCTTTTCTTTTCTTCCTTTCTTTTTTTTTTTTAAACAGTTGGCTTTTGCTGCATTACAGATGGAGGAATCTTAAAGCCCTGCCTGTTGGAAACTACAATTCAGAAAGCACCTTGGGATAAGACCTCATAATCCTGCACGGCCCGCTCTTCTGCTTAACTCAAGTTAATGTCTAAGCCGGGAAGGTTGATTAGTCTGGTCGCCCATGAAGGGACAGCAGAGGAAGCAGCAGGAAACCTGGTAGGAAACACACACAGGCCTCTCTCAAAGCAGAGTCGACGGCCACTGTTGGTTGAGTGAGTAACAGAAAGTCCCAAGTAAACCAATTTCTCCTTCGAAGCCGGGTACTTCCTCCAGGGAGGAACGGATGCTAAGTTGAGAAGGGCATTTAGAGGGAACTCTACACCCTGAGCCGAGCACCCGGGTCCCACCACTTCCTCCCAACCCCCTCGGGGTGCTGGCCGAGTGAGGGACAAGACCTTCAGCAGATCTCGGAGGCTCTCAGTACTTGCAGTGAAGACCCGTCCAAGACCCTGTTTTTGCTTTGGGAAGTGCCTTGGTCCATTGCTATGCTCAGAGGCCCCTTCCAGAAGGACCTGGCTCTGATGCCACATGAGGGCTCAGGGGCCACCAGCCAGCGGCCAGCTGGACCCTCACCCCACCTTGACCTGTGACCTGCTCACCCTCGCAGGTGTGGCCCCTTCCTCGCCCCCCACACCTTTCCACGGTTAACGCCAGGTCCCGACAGCTTTCCGAGGCTTCTGTCAAGGACGTCACTCCCTCACACACACAACTCCTCCCCTGCAGCACCGGGTCCTTCACTTCCCAGCAAGACCACAAACCCCACCAGCTGGTGAGCGCTCAGGCCCCGCTGCTGAGCGGCCGCGCGCACTCCAGACGGTGAGCCAGTGCGGGAGGGAACCGTGTGACTCGAAGAAGGGTGCTGGGTCACTCACGGGGGGGGGGGGGGGGGGGGGAGTTCACTCACGAGGGTGTCTGGATCTTCCTGGATCCTTCTGAGAAAGGAAATCTGGGGACAGACACTCTGTTTAAAGGGCTGCCCACAGCCCAGAACAGAGTCAGAGGCAGTTCCAGGTCGAGCTGGGAGGAAATGTGCCGAGATCCGAGGACACAAGGCGGTTCTCAGACACCTGGAGAGGGTCAGGACAGCCCGACTTCCACATGTCCTCTGCAATCCTGCCACTATAGACGTTCTGTGGGCCGCATGCTCACCCAGAGCGGCACCCGCCTCCGGGACGGGGCAGGAAGTCACCCTTGGGGTCAGTGTGGCAAACCAGGGAAGACCGTGCCCATGACTGTAGCACTCGACATTCTGTCAGCTTTTTTGCAACGTCTGTCTCGCAGAAATGAACTCATTAATTTCTAATCATTTCTAATCACTGAAGCTCACTTTCTACTAAGGTTACTCAGGAGCCCAAACAGCACGACCACGCATCTTTCTGCGTCGGGAAGCCCCGCCCCGGTTCCTACAGCTGCCGCGGCAACCACCGCCAGGAACACCCAGCGACGTGGCTTGTGGAAACAAATTGATGCAGACGTCCTTCTGTCCAGAGCCAAGGCTCTCGAAAAGCAATTTCCGTCAGGTGTGGGAAGCTGGCGTGTCCTATCCACAGTCTCACTTTTGAGGCATACCATGTTATTTTCGAAGTAACCTTCCGAGAATCATACACGTGGAGTCTGAAACAAACCAGGCATCTCCCTAGCTGCGCCCCTGTGTCTTGGGGCCAATGGACGCCACCGCCCCGTATGCCCAGAGGTCCCAAGGAGCGTTTGTGCGGACGTTTTCCCCAGGGCTGTAAGACACAACGCTCTCTCCCCGGCGGCAGGCAGCCCCTGGGAACTGGATATACACACGGGGCAACCCCTGTGGCCTGGCTGGTGGAGGCCGGCATTTGTTCTGCAGCCCTGGGCAGAGCCTCCCAGTCTGTCCCCTGCCGAGCGTCCAGGCGCAGCACACACGCGCTGTTCCTCTGAAGGAGAGGCTTGCCTGGTGGTGGACATGTTAACGCCAACATGAAGGAGAAAGAACCAAGCACAACAGAAAATCTTCTTCCGCTAAACGCACAAGAACGATCCTAGGGATCAAGCATGGCTCCCGCACAAGGCAGACAAGCCCGCACGTCACACTCCTTCCCAGCGGGGAGCACGCGGCCGCTTCTCCGCAGTGCTGGGGCAGAGGTTACTCAACCTGTCCACGAGCCGGGTCGACAGTACACCCAACCAGGTCTCCCTGCATGGTTTTTACGGCAGCTCAGATTCACGCGGTTGTGGGTACTGGCGCTTCCAGTGCTCATGCCCACACCTTCAGGACGTCCGAGCCCCTCAGCTGAGGGCGTCAAAGTGCGGGTAGAACCTGACCACGACATTCCTCTTACCGATGACAACGTATCTCTGTATTGTTCCCAGGGTTTTATTTTGTAGGTTCTATGTAAGGAGATCCAAAATGCAGGAAGCAAAGTGCAGAACAGCCAGATTAGCCTTCTGAGAACAAGCGTCAGGACGAGCGATCTGCCGGGTCACAGCCGTCCCCCACGAGAGGGCTGGGGACCCCATGCAGAGTTCGAGGCTGGGGAAGAGTAAACACACTTGGGAAAATCAGTTTGGGTGCACCTCTCTCCTCATTCCCACCAACCGGATGGGACTCGACGTTAGGAGCCAAGTTAACAAGTGTCGGCAACAGAGGACAGACGGAACCACTTCCGACGCGCCCTTCCCTTGCTCAGCCCAGCCAAGGTCGACGCACTGGTTCCCTGACTCACCAGTACCAATCTCTGGGCACCGGCCACAAACACCTCCTCAGACAGGGCAAACCTACCGGGCAGCAGGCTGCTTGTACTGAGGACGAGGAGTCCCTGAGAATTCCTGTAACCAGAGCGAGTCTCGTCTAGATGCAAACCTTGGACAGAACAAGGTGATTAAGGAGACATGGAGGAGTATTTTGTCCACATCTGTGGCTCGCCTCTTGGTTCTCCTGATGGCGAACTGTCATTTGCATGAAGTCCATCTTATCAAAGGTCACGGGCTTTTGGTGTCATGTCTAAGAAGTCACCACCGTGGCCCAAGTCATCTGGGTTTTTCCCTCGAGGAGATGAATGGTTTCATGTTTCACATTCAGGTCTAAGATCCGCTCTGAGCGAATTCTTGTGAAGACGGTAAAGTCTGTACCTTTTTTTGACCCACTGGCACATTCTGTGGGTCTAAGACCCACTTTTCTGGCACACAGACACACCGTTGTCCCCGTGCCCCTTGCTGAAGAGATGACCTTGGCTCTGCTGCATGGACTTTGCTCCTGGGCCACAGACCAGTCCGTCTCTGAGCTCTCTGTAGAGTGAACCCTGACGTACGTCAGACTCTGGTCACGACAACGCATCAACTAGGATCCTAGATTCTTAAAAAAAATAAATAAATAAAGAAGTCCCACCCGGGCAGGAGATGCTGATGACGGGGGAGGTGGTGCGTGCGTGGCCGTGGGAGGTCTGCGGGAAAGCTCTGCAACTTCTACTCAGTTTTGCTGCGAACCTCAAACTGCTCTGAAAAATCGTCTATTTAAAAAAAGGAAAACATGGCTGACTAGGAGGAAAAAGACGTTTTGACACATAAAATTTCACACCCGTCATTTGGTGATTTCAGCTTATTAAGCTGAGAAAACCAACCATCAGAACCTGGGCACAGGCACTGGCTCGTCACAACACCGTCACCCTGCCGTGGGCGGGCACCGTCCGCAGGTGCGCGTCACTGACCCCGATGACAGGCTGTTCTCTTGTTTCAAAGAGTCTTACTGAGGCACCACGGGCGCACCATGAATCCCTCGCCGTATGAGGTGCGGGACTGGAAGGTTTTCTCCATCTGTAGAGTTGCGTCCTCACTGCAACACAGTTCCAGAATGTTCCCAGCCCCCATGGGCCCCGGCCTGCTTCGCCCCCAGCCCCGCGGCTCCACTCCCCGTCCCCGTAGAGTGGCCTGTCCCAGACACTTCCTATCAACGGTGTCAGCGATACAATCATGGAATGTGTGGTCTTCCGAGTCTGGCGTCTTTCTCTTCTCGGCTGTTTCCGAGGCTTAGCCACATGACAGCAGCATCGCACCGTGTGGACATGAACCAACATCCCCTCACCGGCGGGCGGACCTGTGCACTGCGCCTTTCTCTTTCTGTCTTGTTTTTATGAAGGCCACTGGGGCATTTCACACACCACAGCTTTGAATGTTTTCCCTTCTCTTCGGCGGACGTCTAGGAGAACCGCTGGGACATACTGAGTTCAACTTAAGAACGTGCCGAACTGGGGTTTCACTATTTCACCTTCCCGCCAACAGCCTAGACTTCCAGAGGAGGCCCAGCGTCGTGACCTCCAATTCTGTTTCACGGGCCGTTGTTCCTGCATCTGCCTTCCTGCAACATCCGCGCCAGCCTGCCCCGGACCGGGTACTGCAGTAGGTGCTGGAATTGGGAAGTCTGAGTTTTCCAACTTTGTGACTCTACTCCAAGATGGTTCTAGATATTGTGCATTTTTTTAAACTTTAGAAAAAAGTTGTCCACTTCTTCAAAAAAAAAAACCCAAAACCCAAAAAGTCCTGTTGATATTTTTGACAGGAATTACACAAAATCTCTAGATTTATTTGTAGAGAATTTCCATTTTAACAATATTAAAACTTCTAACCCATGATTATCAATGATTGGAAATCCTTTTTAAGATAGATTTGATCTTGGGACGCCTGGGTGGCTCAGTGGGTTAAGCCTCTGCCTTCGGCTCAGGTCATGATCTCAGGGTCCTGGGATCGAGCCCTGCATCGGGCTCTCTGCTCATCAGGGAGCCTGCTTCCTCCTCTCTGTCTGTCTCTCTGCCTGCTTGTGGTCTCTGTCTGTCAAATAAATAAATAAAATCTTCAAAAAAATTTTTTTAAATATATACTTAAGATCATTAAGAGTGTTTTGAAACAATTGTTTTATCATGATTCTCAGAGAAATAATCCTCTATTTTATGAGTGAAGGAAACTTTAGGATGAAGACACAAAAAACCGTTTGTATTAAACTTTTTAGAATTGTTGAAACCATTGCAAAGTTACAGAAAACTTCTAAGTAGAAATAACTTTTTCCCCCTAGGAATCACCTGAGGGGGGACGCTGACCTAAGATGCCATCAGCCCCAAATACGTCTGCAGGTGTTTCCAGGAAGCAAGTTTATTTTTCTCCTTATGACCAACGAAGATGTCAAAATCGGGAAACGGATACATTTCTTCCCCGAAGCCTCGGACTTCTTTGCCGGCTGTCCTGACAGTGACTTTTACAGAGAAAGGAGACCTTTCGGAGACTCGTAGGCAGACGCCATCCGCCTGCCCGCCGGGGTCCTCAGGGCTCCCGTGACGCTGACCCTGGCGGTTGTGGTCACAGACAGCAGCCGTCGGCATCCCTCAGCCGGGCCTGAAGCTCTCTGGGCTCAGTGGTTCAGGGAAGGTCTTTGTCAGGAGGACCCTGGACGTGAGGCTGTTTCCCTCACCGCAGCTCTCTGGGTGATGCCCAAAGGCCCCGTGTCTCTGCTGTGAAGGTTGTGCCCCCATCTTTCTGTTTTCTAGAAGTCCACTCTATCAACCAAGCTTTCAGTTTGCTCATCTGTCTGAACAGTGAGAAAATTTCCTATTTTATTCCAAGTGTTATCTCCTTTAATCTTTCATTTTGATGCTGAAATGTTCCCAATTGGACCAGCGGGAGCCCCTCCAAAGGACACGTCACCCTCCAGCACGCGGGCTTCCTCGCACAAAAGGACATGCCGGTTCACCTTGAGCATTCCGTGCACCGGCCCTGCACCGGCCACTTCCCGAGGGAATGCGTGCTCATCAGAGAGGACAGCAGTGTCCACGGCACAGACGGGCACGGGGCATCCTCTGCTCTCCTGGGGAGATGCTCCCAGGTCGGGCTTGTCGGCCAGTTTGTCTGGGTCTGCTTCTGCAGGGACTCCAGAAGGAAGCAGTGTCCAGTTCTTACGTGCGCTCATCCTACTGCTGCGGACACTGTCGGGACGTCGGAGCGAGTTTGCAGGGAAGATGCCCGTCAGCTGCGGGCTCCTCACAGCCACTGCCCTGAGCCCCAGCGTGGCCCTGCTCCCACATGTCAAGCCGTCAGGTCCCCGCCTCCAGGCGGTCTCTCCGGGGACCTCACGAGGGTTAGGCACGGCAAGCCCTGGGGCGGGAAAGCTCTCCATCCACCGGCACCTTTGCCAAGGGACACACGGTCCCCTCTAAAGTGGGTGGCTCCGGACAGGCATCCTTGTCACCTGGCCTGCTGCTGGAATGCTGTACTCTGAACTACTGCCCTAGAAAACGGACCCGCGATACGATGCCTTGTGCAGTGAGGCAACAATCACTAAATAATTTAACTGAATCTGCCCTCTCAAAACTTTAATTGTTCTAATTAGAACGAATTGCAAAAATTCGTTTTTTTTTTTTCAAAAATGGTTTTTTCAAAGACACAGGACTGAGTTTTAATCCTACTTGGTACTCTGACATAGTATGAACGCGTAGGAACAACTGCTTTCCGAGGCGCCCCGCAGAGCCTGAGAGAAGCTGTGAGAGACCACGGGGAAGCAAGGTGGTGGCCACGCTCAGCGGCAGCATCTCGCTGTCACACCCACACGGAGGCACGGTCATGAGACCGTGTGCACACTCAGCGGCTTATGGGGACATCGCGTTGTTCGCAGCTGCTTGAAAGTGCCGCACGGAACACGGGGGCAGAGAAAACTGCCAGGAAAGACGAAACGGGACCGTCCGAAGGCGGGTCTCTGGGGAGCTGGACGGCGGCGCTGGCTGTCCCACGGCGTCCGTCACGTTCTTCCAGATGCCTCCAGCGAGGACGACCCGAAGACCGCACGTACGCCACCGTCCATGCGCGCACCTGCTGGCGTCACGAGGCGGTCTGGTCACTGAGGCCGTCCTGTTCTCCGCGCTACGCCGCGCTCCCTCCATGTCTACAGCGAACACGTGTGTAGAGTCCGAGGAGATGCCGGTGTGGTCGCCCGTGCGCCCGTCCCCGCAGACCCTGCTGAGCCCACTCCCGGCCGGCCTGGGGAGGCCCCCGCCCTCCTGCAGATGAAGTCCCTCCCGCCCATGGCACGTTGGTGCCTGAAGCAGGAGGGAGCCTGACGTGCCCACCGACTTAGTCCACACCCCAGACCGGGGCTCACGGCAGAGAACCGAAGCCTCGCCGGCCCCGACCAGAAGGAGCCAGGCCTGGGGTCTGTGCGGGTCTCAGCCCTCGCTGTGGAGCGTGGGCGCCACCGCGACATGCCTGCTCCTCCCGAGCGCGGGGCTGACGGGACCGGACAGTGGCCCAGCCGTCAGTCAGCCGCGCCCGCCCCTCGGGAGGGGTAGCCCCCACCACCGCCACTGCCGTCTGCTCGGGAGACGGTCTCCACCGCGGACGTGACTGACGGCGCTCGGGGCTCACTCACCTGCACAGGCACCACAGGACGAACCCGAGTCCGCAGTACGGGTCCAGGCAGATGGCCACTTCTCGAGAGGGGTAGAGCTCACACTGCAGCTTAATGGAACGGCAGAAGGCACTGGTGGCTGCGTGAGACATCTGCAAGACAGCGAGGCCACCCTCAGTGCCCGGGCCCGACCCCCAGCGCCCCGGGTGGGCGCAGGAAGGCCGCGGCGGCAGCCAGCTCCGGCCGTGCGGGAGGACTGGGCGGCCACTCCCGGCGGTCCTCCTGCTTGCAATGCCCACACACGGCTCCTCTGGGGCCCCCGGACCTGGCAATCCGGCAGCCGAAGGAGCTGTGTCCGGCCCTCGAGAGGCGGGTCAGCACATCAAGGCTTGTCCTGCGGTCCCGCAGTGCCGCAAGGAAGCGGGGACGCACGAGGGCTCAGGCCCCCCTCCGGGCCAGGGCCGCGTCTGACTTGCACACGCCTGCCATGCCACAAGGCCCATGGGCACAGGGGCGGGCGTCCCAGGTCTGTGATCAGGGAGCCGGGCTCAGAGAAGGCGGTTTGCTGACGGTCACACACACCCGAGCTGGGTCACGGCCGGGGGCGGGAGGCGCACAAATCTCACACCAGCAGCCACGCTCCCCCTGCCCCGCGTGACGGAGGGGACAGGAAGGCGCCCCCAGCCAGACTGCACATGAGGGATTACATAATACGGCAAACATATCAGATAAAGTCAGTTTTCTCACAGAAACTTACTGGCCAATCCAACTTGAGAGGAAAAGGAAAAGTTCTCCAAGTTCATGGTCTCAGACGTGTCTTTAGCTCCCTGGAGCCGACGTGCCCCAGGGCTGAGCCGTGTGAGGTGGCAGCGAGCCCCCTCCCACACAGGCAGACCCAGCCCCACATCTGGGAAAAGCACCATTAGTCGCCCCGGCAGCCGGGAAGACGAGCCGGGACGGGGGACGCTCGTGCCGTGAACGTGGGAGCAGGGTCCACACTCCGGCCAGCGGGGCTCATCGTGGGTGCTGCACGGAGGTCACAGAAGGTGACACAGAATTGCTCTAGAATCTAACACATGAGCGGCTCCTCTGGGTTTGCTCTTAAAGCCACATTGGCTTAAAGAAGAAACAACACTGGGTTTATGAAACGTTCCTTGAACCTCCCACCTAACGGATTGCGAGTTAACAAAACCCTCATCACCCAGAGGACCCACATTCTCACTGAAGTGAGCCTCCCCGAACCTCGCTCTGCACAGGCACCAAGCTCGAGCTCAGCTCAGCGAACAGCTTGTGCCGACCAAGGACAGGCTCTGCATCGGGCTCTGTATTAGGTGCTCGGACTAAAAAATACAATAAAACACAGTGTCCGACCTGGTGACCCCATGGGAAGTTGAGAGAGAACTCTGTTAATGGCAGGGCCGTGAGCTCCTGGAGAGCCCAAGGGGAGCAGAGAATGGGCTCTCCCTGTGCCCTGGGGCTCACACGGGGCTCTGGGTCTTCAGGTGAGTGCGCATGAACAGATCTCATCACAGCGGCAAGGTCACAGATGAAGAAAAAAGCCACCAGGAAGGCTGAAGGTCTCAGGTCCAAGTTCAACACCGTCTTGGACCCTGCGGACACCACAGACCCGCAGCCCAGGCAGGAAGAAAAAGTCTGGTCTCATGAAGACAGAATTGTGCCTGGATTAAGAACCCATTTTCCATAAGCCCCAAACACAAGCCCTCATGGCCTGCTCTGAGACACCGAGAACACACGTGCTCAGGTGGGGGCTGAGGGTATCCGCACTTGTTTCTCGGACGTGGTTGGGATTTCTCATGGGAAGGGTTACTTTCCCATGCGGTGTGATGTGACTGGCTGATGGCAAAGGAAGCGTCCCCAACCCGAGCGAGCGTCAGCGGCACGGCCCCCCGAAAGCGAGCACACTCGGGGGAGGGGAGAGTCGTCACAGCTCTAACACGTCCCGTGCGGGAGCCCAGAGGGTGACGGAGCTGAGGGGAACAGCAGGGGCCACGTGGGGCCCCCACACCACATCCTTGTCGACGTTGCGCAAACCTGGTGCAGGCGCTACCAGGAACCGCCCGAGTCCGAAGGACACCTCGGACGAGTCAGGGGCAGAGCGCTCGAACAGAACGCCAAGTTGTGCTCAGGGGTCTGATGCGGAACCAGACGTCACGCAGAGCCCTTGGTGGAGAAAACGGTTTATGGGGAGACTTCTCTCTCCACTCTGGGTATTTGATGGGATACTTGATGACATTCTTGTCCAAGAGCTGATACCGAACGAACAATCCCAAGAAACATGGTGCCAATGGCAACCAAAGAGGCAGAAGGGACAAGACTGTAAACCAGGTGATCTCCGCTGGGTTGACGCCTCTTGGGATTCGAGGCAGACGGGCTTTCGCTACATGACATCACAGTGTTTCGAATCTGGTACTCATCACACAAATTAAATGTCAGAAGTTCAGTAAGAACTTCCACAAACCTGCGGGGCACCTGAGTGGTGCAATCGGTGAAGTTGTTAACTTGGTTTCGCGCCAGGTTGTGGTCTCAGGGTCGCGAGATGGACCCCGAACAGGGCTCCACGCTCAGCAGGGAGTCTGCCGGAGGTTCTCTCTCCCCCTGCCCCCACCCCCCGTGCGCCTACTCTCTCGCTCTCTAAAATAAACACATCTTTAAAACAGGAAGCTTTTGTAAATCTGAGAGAAAGCCTTGTTACTGGTCTACCCAGGATTACGAGTGCTTAGACTTCCATGGAGTGGAATGACTGAGGTACCCGCACAGGTCGCTCTTTCAAGCAGAAGCGCCTGTACCGAATGGAGGTGATGTGGCAGCCCCTCTGCAGACGGTGAAAACCGGAGAATCCGCGTGTGCTGTCCTGTGGCGGTGACCGGGGGGAGGCTCGGGCCGCCTGCGGCACTGGGCAAGCCATTTATCCTGGTCTGAGAAGACAGCTGGACTCCGAAAGGCTTTTGAAGGGGTGCCCGGGTGGCCCAGTCAGTGAAGTGACCGATTCCGATTTCAGCTCAGGTCAGGATCTCAGGGTCGGCAGATCGAGCCCCAGGCCGAGCTCTGCTCCGCGGGGCGCCTCCTGCAGACGGCCTCTCCCCGCCCGCCCCTCTCTGCTGGTGCACACTCTCTCTCAAGCGAGTGAGTCTTCAAAAGGCTTTTGAAGACTGTTTTCTTTCATACCCACTTTATTTGTGTGGCACCGCAGAGTCCACTGACAGGCGAAGGAAAGGGTTCTGGGAAGACGTCTCCAGAGCAACCAGACAACAACTGCGTGGGCAGAAACGGAGGAAACTATTTTGAGCTCTGGAACCTGCTAAGGTTTTTAGCTTCCAGGAGAAAGCTTGGGCAGTGGCAATCAACTTTGGAAAAATGAAGACACGAGCATGAAGGAGACAGTCGTGGGCCCTGACGACGCTCGGACCGGCCAGGAAAGGCTCAGGGAAGTCCTGCAGGCTGAAACACAAAGACCCCGGATGCAGCTGGAAGTCATCTGAATAAATCCGGGTCTCAGTGAAGGTGAGTACGAGGCAACCACAAAAGCTATCGTGATCCTGATCTCAGGGTCTGGGATCGAGTCCCGCATCGGGCTCTCTGCTCAGCAGGGAGCGTGCTTCCCTCTCTCTCTCTCTCTCTCTCTCTCTGCCTGCCTCTCCATCTGCTTGTGATATCTCTTTGTCAAATAAATAAATAAAATCTTAAAAAAAAAAGTTATCGTAATCCTGGCTCACCTGGGTGTCTAGTCGGGTGACGGCAGCTCGGGGCACGGTCTCAGGGCCGTAAGACGGACCGCACGCAGGCTCCGCGCTCAGCAGGAAGACAGGCTCTCCTTCGGCCCTCCCCGCCCCTCCTCTCTGCCCCCACCGCTGAGACCAATAAATAAGTCTTTAAAAAGCTAGTATATTCCTAAGAATACTTTATAACTCTACCCTGCATTTTCTACGTGATTTAAGAGACTAACATGCTAAAACAAAGCAATTATCAGTCAAAAAACCATTACTGTAACTTTGGGTTTAAATTCCACCCCCCCATAACTAAGAGATCAATGTATTTAAAAGAATAATTACTACATATTTTGGGCCACACAGTGCGTAAAGACACAACTTGGAGACAGCAGCAACTGAGAGGCAGAGATGGAACCATTTTTTGTGCCCCTGAAATGAAGCAGGGACAATCCAAACTGGAGAGTGACAACTGCGGGTTGCCCAACCAATCCCCATGGGCACCTCAAAGACAAAACCCGTAGGAGATACACGAAAGGAAATGAGAAAGGAATCCAAATGTTTCACTACAAAAGACCAACTAAGCACAAGCAAAACGCAATGCAGGAAATGAGTAACAGGAAAGGTGTAAGACGCAGAAGCTAATGAGCAAGACGGCCGCCGTCCCTTCACTGAGAAACGATGACTGGTTTGGAGCGAGTGCGAGCGAGAGGAGCGGAGGGAGACAGAGGCTCCAGCGACCTCCTGCTGAGTGGGGAGCCGACACGGGGCTCGATTTCACGACCCTGCGATCGTGACCTGAGCCAAAATGAAGAGTCGGACACTGAATCAACTGTCACCCCGGTGCCCCAGAGCAGTGCCTCCTTCCCAGCAGCTGCTGTAACGAACACAGATGAACTCTCCAAAGCCAGAAACTGGCAAAGTGAATAAAATACACGACCCAACCATATGCTGCCTACAAGAGACTCATTTTGTTTATTTTGTAGAAAGACTGATTTATTTGCGAGCGAGCAAGCCTCAGGGATGGGGCGGGGGAAGGGAGACAGAAACGTGAGCAGACTTTGTGTCGCGTGCGGGGCTGGGGTTCATGACCTGGAGACCACGACCCCAGCCGAAACCAAGGGCTGGACCCCCAACCAACTGCGCCACCCAGGTGCCCCCAAGAGATTCATTTTAGATCAAAAGACAGAAATAGCTCGAAAGTGAAAGAACAGATAACGGCATTCCACGCCGAGTGACCAAACGAGAGCAGAGGCTGCTAAACTAGTATCAGACACGCAGATTCCGAAGGGACTGCACGGGACGGGCAGGGGCGCCATGTATTAACACAGGGTTCAGCACAGCAGGGAGATGTGACGATTGTGAACATCCACGCATCAGGCAACACACAGTCCAATGACGAAGTACCATCGACAAATGAAGCCAAAATGGACAAAACTAAAGGGAGAAGTTGACGTTTCTCCAGCAACAGAGACTTCAACAGCCACTCTCGATAGTGGTCAGAACAACCAGAAAGAAGACACATAAAAAAATAAGAAAATACGGGACTTAACCCGATAGAGCAGAGACGCGGGGGACAGAGATCACCTTCACCCACAACGGGACACGCTGTTCTCAAGAGCGCTGGGGTCACTTTCCAACACAGACCACATTTCAGGCCACAGATTAAGTCTCAATAGTTTAAAAAAGATAGAAACTGTATGAAGTACCTTCTCCAAACACAACAGGAGGAAGTTAGGAGTTGGTAACAGAAGGAAAACCAGAAAACCCACAACTTCTGAAATTTATAAAATGCACTCTTAAATCACCACAAGGAGAATCAGAAAATACTTAGACACAAATGCAAATGAAGGTGCAACATCCCAAAACTTACAGGACACAACACAAGCAATGCAATGCAGAAGTTTATATAAAACAGTTATGTTAAAAAGCAAGATACAGCTCATACCAAGAACCTAACTCACGACTGAAGGAGCGAGAACAGACTGAAGTCAGAGCAAGAGGAAGGACATAACAGAGTCATGCAGAGATATGCAAATAGAGTGGAGAAAGAGAATCTATGAAAGCAAAAGCTTGGTCTTTGAAATAATCAACAAAACAGACAAACCTTTAGCTAGATGGACTAAGAAAACAGGAGGGAACTCTGAAATTATACTAAAATCAGAAATGTAAGTAGGAACATTTCCTACAGATGCTACAGAAGTAAGATTAATCATGAGAGAGCAGTAAACAGCTGTGCACCAGCACACTGCGCGAACCATACGGAACAGAAATTGCATTTCATGGAAACTGAAACACTAATTATCAAAAAGGAACACAAAACCTACCAAGACTAAATCATGAAGAATAAAAAATCTGAATAAACTTACAAGTAGTAAGAAGAACAAATCAGTAAAGAAGATTTGCTGACAATGAAAAGCCTTACACCCAACAACGTCACTGCTAAAATGAACCAAATATTTAAGATGAACTAATAGCGGGACACCAGGGTGGCTCAGCTGGTTAAGCCTCTGACTCTCTGATTTCGCTTCAGTTCACGATCTGAGCCCACATCAGGCTCCACTCAGCAGGGAGTCTGCTTGGGACTCTTTCTCCTCTTCTTCTATGTACCCCTCCTCCGAACGTGCGTGCTTTCTCTCTAAAATAAATAAATAAATAAATAAATCTAAAAAAAAAAAAAAAAAGAACTAATACCAGTCCTTCTCAAACTTTTTGAAAACACTAAAGAGAAAGGACAGTTCAGACTCATTCTTGAAGGTCAGCATAACCCGGATACCAAAGCCAAAGACACTACGAAAACAAAAGACTACAGCCCAATATCCCTGCTGAACACTGACGCAAAAATCCTCAAAACAGTACTAATTCAATTTGGTAGCATATTCAAAGGCTTATACATCAGTAGGATTTATTCCTAGAAGGCAATGTTGGCTTTCCATATGAAAAATCAATGCAGGGGGGCGCCTGCCTGGCTGTTAGAAGAGCATGTGACTCCTGACCTCAGGGTTGTGAGTTTGAGCCTCACACTGGGTGTAGAGATTACTTAAACTCTTTTAAAACATCAATCAGGGGCACCTGGGTGGCTCAGTGGGTTAAAGCCTCTGCCTTCAGCTCAGGTCATGATCTCAGAGTCCTGGGATCGAGCCCCGCATCGGGTTCTCTGCTCAGCGGGGAGCCTGCTTCCCTCTCTCTCTCTGCCTGCCTCTCTGCCTACTTGTGATCTCTGTCAAATAAATAAATAAAATCTTTAAAAAATAAAATATCAATATGTCACATTAGAAGAACAAAGGTGTAAAAACCCATATGATCATCTTGATTGATGTAAAAAAAAGCGTCTGACAAAATTTAAAAACCTTTTAAAATAAAAACACTCAATAGACTAGGAATAGAAAAAAGGGCCTCAGCATAACCAAAGCCACATACGAAGAAGACAGAGAACATCATACTCGGTGGTTTTGAGTCTTCCAAAGCTGTAGCTCTACAGTCGGGAATAAGGCAAGGATGCTTGTCTTCACCCTGTCCACTCGGCATCGTACTAGAAATTCTAGCCCAAGCCATTAGGTAAGAAATATAACCACAAGGCATTTAGGTTGGAAAAGTAGAAGTAAAATGATCTCTGTTCACAGGTAAAATGAACTTATATGGCGAAAACACTAAAGATTTCACATAAGAATTATTAAAAAAACCATAAATTCAGCAAAGTGGCAGGATAAGAAGTCATCAAGCAAATATCACTTGCATTTCTACACATTAAATGAAAAATCTGAAGAAAAATTAAAACAAGTCTACTTACAGCAGCATCAAAGCATCAAATGCTTGGGAACTAACCCAATCAAGGAGGTACAAGACTTGTACCATGAAAACTATAAAATATTGCCGAAGAGTGTCCACAATTGCCAAACTGTGGAAAGAGCCCAGAGGTCTGTC
Organism: Mustela putorius furo; assembly: GCF_011764305.1. Taxonomy (NCBI): domain Eukaryota; kingdom Metazoa; phylum Chordata; class Mammalia; order Carnivora; family Mustelidae; genus Mustela; species Mustela putorius. Next base: position 8,526,201 of record NW_025422169.1, on the reverse strand, counting down.
AACAGATGCACAGATAAATAAGATGTGGCGCATACACAATGGAATACTATGTAGCCATCAAAACCCCCCAAATCTTGCTGTTTGCAACAAACGGGGATGGAACTAGAGGGTATTACGCTAAGTCAGAGAAAGACGTTTATCATACGGTCTCTCTGATATGAGGAATTTGAGAGGTAGGGCGGGGGGCTGTGGAGGGAAGGGAGGGAAAAATGAAACAAGATGGGATCGGGAGGGAGACAAACCATAAGAGACTCTTAATTTCATGAAACAAACTGAGGGTTGCTGGGGGAGGGGGGTCGGGAGAGGGGGTGGGGTTATGGACCTTGGGGAGGGTATGTGCTATGGTGAGTGCTGTGAAGTGTGTAAGACTGGCGATTCACAGACCTGTACCCCTGGGGCAAATAACACCTATGTTAACTAAAAGAAAGTTTTAGAAAAAAAAAGAAAGAAAAAAAAAATGTTGCCAAAGAAATTAAGACATAAATAAATGGAAATGTATACCATATTCATAGATGTCACTCCTATCTGAAACAATGTGGACTCAGTGCCGTCTCCGGGTGTTATCTGCAACTAATGAATCATTGAACATTATGCCAAAAACTGATGATGTACTATGCATTGCCTAATTGAATTTAAGTAAAAACAATTTCAATGATTTTTTTTTGTAAAGTAGAAAATGCATCATAAACGTCAAACAGAATCTCCAGGAAATCTGACTGCCAAAACAATCTTAAAAAATGAAGTCAGAGAACACACACTTCCTGATTTAAAAGCTTCCCACAAACACACAGTACTCAGAACAGTGCAGCGTAGGGACAGAAACTGATGCACAGATCAATAGGGCACAATACAAAGCCCAGAAAAAAAAAAAAAAAAAAACCCTTGAATTTATGGCCAGCTGATTTTTTACAAAGGTGCCAAGACCATTCAATGAGGGACAAGACAGTCGTTCCAACAAAATGGTGCTAAGAACGTTGGATCTCTGCATGCAGATGAATGAGGCTGGACCCTTACCCAAAACCACATAACTAGTGGTTTCAGAAAAATTAACTCGAGTTGGATCAAAGATGGAAATGTAAGACGCGACACAATAAAATTCCTGGAAGAAAACACGAGACAAAGCTTTACGACACGGGTTTGGCAATGATTTCTTGGATGTGACCAAAGCATAGGTCAGAAAAGAAAATTGGACATTATGAAAATTAAAGAATTTTGTTCATCAAAAGACAGTACCCACAGGATAGGCAAGGGTTCAGGGTTTAATATCCAGTACGTACAGAGAATTTGTTAAGACTCAACAACAACGACAAAAATCAAGCAACTTGAGCCAAAGGACTTGAACAGATACTTCTCCAGAGAAGATGGACAAGTGACCACTGTCTGCAGGAAAAGATGCTGAACATCACTGATCACCAGGGAAGACGCTCACCATCACTGATCACGAGGGAAGTGCCACCCGAACCACAGTGGGGTGGCACCACGCGTCCCTCGGGATAGTTACGGTTATGAAACACAACAACCAAACCAGTGAACGCTGAGAGTTGTTGGAGGCAGGGGGAGGAGGGGGATGGTGTGGCCACCACGGAAAACAGCATGCGGTTCCCTCCCAGATCAAAAACGCAGTGACCATACATATGGTCCAAAATGGCATTACCCAGAAGACCTAAAATCAGTGTCTTTTTTTTTTTTTTTTTAGGATTTCATGTATTCATCTGACAGAGAGGGAGAGTGAGCGCATAAGCAGACAGAGATGCAGGCAGAGGGAGAGGGAGAAGCAGGCTCCCCGCCGAGTGGACAGCCCCTCGGGGAGCTCAATCCCAGGACGCCTGAGCCCAAGGCAGACGCTTCACTGACTGAGCCGCCAGGTGTCCCTGAATCAGAGTCCTGAGAGGCGCGTGGACATCTCTGCTCACAGCAGCAGCGTCTCCTACAAGAGCCAACCCTTGGAAGCAAGCCTACTGTTCGCTGACAGACAAATGCACAGGCCCAGTGGGAACACGTTCAATGGAATGTCACTTAGCCTTAAAAAGGAGTTCGGACCCCGCAGCAGCACAGCTGAGCCCCTGGGGCATCACGGTACTTTCAACGAGTCACGCACAGAAGGACAGTGCCGCAGGACTCCATGTCTGTGGGGTCCCAGAGTCGTCAAAATCCCAGAGACGGAGGAAGATGCGGGAGCTGGGGGGGGGGCTCTTGGCCAACAGGGGTGTCAGTTTCACAAGATGCGGCGAGCTCTGGGGGCGGACGGCGGGACGCCCCACAACAGCGTGAGGCTTTTTAATGCGACCGAACCACAGGTTGGTGAATTTATGTTAAGTGTATCTAACAACAATAAAAAAAATGGAGAAAACAGCAGAGAAAGAGAATTGAGGTGGATGACACCAATGGAGGGTCAGACCGTGAGGGTGGGCCAAGGGCTTCCTGAAACTGGGGAGTCCCAGTGCCGCGACAGGGACACCGCCCGCGCCCTGAGGGTCCTCGTGAGGTGCCAGCCATAGCACGTCCCTGAACAGCACGGGGTTGGGAGCACCCGCCCCCCGGCACACAGGTTTCTTACAGGGCTGCACTGTAAACGTTTCTTCTCTCCCTCGTGACTTTTTCAGCACAATTTTCTCTCCCCCGGCTGACTTTCCCATGAGAACACACTGTATAATACACAGAACACCCAAATTAGCTGCTAATGGACTGTTTATGTCCCTGGTAAGGCCTCCGGTCAACAGCAGGCTCCTGGGAGCTAAGTTCTGGGGGCGTCACAAGTCTTACATGGATTTTCGACTACACAGGGTGGGGTGCTCCTAACCCCCAAGGTGTCCAAGGGTCACCTGCAGCTCCATTCTTTGGTAGGAGTGAGGGTCAGTGGTCAGCCAGCCAGGACAGAACGCAGGCTAAAAGGGCAAGAAACCCCAGTGCCCAGCGTTTTAGAGCAGAGCACTGGGGTTTGAGAACCAGCAAGGAAGGAAAACGTGTGGCTTTTGCTAGGGGCTGATGAGGCTGTGTTTACACCCAAGAACTAGCTGGAACGTGTGGGAAGAATCGGCCAGCCTAGCTCACCGTGGACACGGTCCCGCAGCCTCAGGAAGGGCGGGCATGTGCTGCTCGCCCGCACTCTTTCTAGCCCGTGCTAGAGTCCCGCTCCCAGACGAGCACCGGGGACGGCCCCGAGCGGCTTGTGACCGCACAGCGTGCACACCGGGCTTCTCACCTTCACTCCGGCGAGCATCCCGGTTGTGGACACGCTGAAGTCGAGATAAGCGAGTGTGTCTGGGTTGGAAGGTTTGTAGATCTGGGCAGGCCGCTTCTTTGGCAAATCGTCTGGAGCAAAACAAAGGCATTAGTATCTCTGACCCAGTGGAAAAGCAGACGAGCCCATGCAAGTGTCTGGCAGGCCTGAGGACTGACCTGTGTCCAGGATGGGGGGCCAGGCCCTGACGTCTACGGCCGCTGCCGCCTCCCTGGACCGCAACAACTTGCAGATGAGCTGTGTCGTCATCAAGCAGGCGGAGCGACTCACCTGCGGGCAGAAAGCGCTGCTCACTCCAGTCCGCAGGGCCGTCGGGCCTCCTAGCACCTCTCCGGGTGCCGTGGGTGAGGAGTTCCTTTCTCCAGGGCTCTCCAGTCCCAGTGCACCAACAGCACCATCCCCAAGGAGCTGAAATCCTACTTCCAGAACTAGAGGGTAGAGGCCACACCACCTCCCTAGCCCTGGAGCCAGCCCAGCCCCAGGATTTCTGAGCGAGAAGTCCCGGCACTGGGGTCCTGGCAAGGGGGAGCCTGGACTGGGATCTGGTGGGTCAGGCCTTGCACTGGGGTCCTGGCAGAGGGGAAGCTGGTGCACCCAGGCAGGGTTACCTCCACGATCATCTTCACGGTCGGCAGCGTCGTTGCGATGTTCTGTGGGTGTGGGGGGCGGACGGTGATCGGCACGCAGCCCGCGTAGAGGCAGCCGTAAAATGCCGCGATGAGGTCTATCCCTAGATAGGAGAGGACAGACGCGCTCACTCACTCGGTCGTCCCCACCAGGTTCCAGCCCGCGGCACCGAGACTGCTGGCCGAGTCTCCACGGCCCGTGACTTGCGTTAGGCTTTGGCTGTAACTTCCCGCTGGCCTGTCCCCTCAGAGCAGCCCACAAGTATGATTTCTGTCGTTCCGCGAAGCAATGACTTCATTCTACAGTGACCTGTTCCGTGCAGGACTGAGTCACCGCCCGACCCGCGAGCTACCTCAGATACATAACAAAACATGTAGATACAGACGCCCGCAAAATCACCTCTGATTTACGCCCTCGGTCGCTCAGCACGCACCACCGTCCCCACCAGAGGCTGTGAGCAGACGTGGCGAGCCCCCCGGAACGCAGGGCCAGCAGCAGGGCCCCGCGCACGCGCCCGTCCCTCCCCACCTCTTCACCTGGCGGGTAGACGAGAGCCACGTGGTCCCCGTCCTGCAGGTGTCCTCTCTCCATGAGCATCACGGCGATCTTCTCGGCTCGCTTGTGCAGCTGCACGCACGTGAGTGAGCTCGCTATCGTACCCTGGGGGTCGCAAGAACAAGGGGTGAGGCGTTTCTGAACACGACAGGCTCTACCGAGAGCGTCTGCAGTTTCCCGCCAATTCCCGTACTTGAGACGCACACGCGCGTGGTCGTTAGTGTGTCTGCACACCTGTGTGACCAGCAACGGTCAGCTTTCGCACACAGTGGCCCCCCAGAAGACCCCATGCCAGGAGCGGTCCCTTCCTTCTCCTTCCTGTCATCAGCACCAAAGAGCATCTGGATACGCTGGAGTTACCAAGAACACTTTAGTTTTTACAAGATTTTATTTATTTATCTGTCAGAGAGAGAGAACACACAAGCCGTGGCACAGGCAGAGGGAGAAGCAGACTCCCCACTGAGCAGAGAGCGTGACGCGGGGCTCGGTCCCAGGATGCTGGCATCATGACCTGAGCCAAAGGCAGACAGTAGACTGACTGAGCCACCCAGGTGCCCTAACAAGAAATATTCTAAAAAACAATTACTTAGGGCGCTTGGGTGGCTCAGTTGGTGAAGCGTCCAACTCTTGATTTTAGCTCAGGCCATGGTCTCAGGGTCACAGGGTGAAGCCCCGGGGAGGCATGAAGTCAGCTTGAGGGTCTCTCCCTCTCTCTGCCCCTCTGCCCGCTCACATGCTCTCACTTTCTCAAATAAATAAAATCTTTTATAAAGAAGGACTTACTTGACCTAAGAAGTAGCTAAACTAAGGAAATACATCAACCTGGTAATTCTGGGACCCCAGGGCAGTAAGAGTCAGTGAGGAATGAACAGGAAAAGTAGACAAACTGAAAATATTTTTAAGAAACACCACGTCAGAAGTCGAAAAGGTCTAAAAACAGACAAAACAAAGCCATGGTGAAAAAACAAACAGTAAAGGGAAAAACGCACTGCTGAATTCACTTTATGTAGACTTTAAATACGGAGAAACAGAAGGAAGACACATTTGGATCAAACAACACCTTAAAAGCACGGCTGCAACCGCCTGAGGTTCTACAATTATCTCAGAATCAAGAGATGAAGGACATCAATAAAATAGGAACGCTGCGCTTCACGATCAAACTCTATTTTAAAGGGACTCCCTGGGGCCCCGGGCAGGGTGACAACACCGTCTGTTCCCACGGAGCAGCCAGTGGGCCAGCGGCCACGGGAAGAACAGGGGGACACCGCCATTTTCTGGGACTGCGCACGTCATGTGCGGAGAATCAAGTCCCAGGCACGAGCGGCGAGCAGTCATGTAGGAGGAGGTAAGGCTGAGTGCACAGAAGTGACCAGACCCAGGGGTCCCTTGCGAATGGGAAGGGGCACTCCAGTAACAGGGCTGCTCGGGGAACACAGGAGAAGTCCTGGTAATATGGCCTGTGTGTTAGAAACACCTGCTTGGGGTGGGGGGCGGGGACTGTCACCGTCAGGATGCAAACCCCAACACTCCATGTTTGCCAGAATCACCCACAAACTAACAGACTATTGTGTCGAGCTCGAGGAAGCAACATGTTCCCCTCGCCGATGTGGAAGCGGTGCCCAGGCCACAGGGGGCCGCCCTCAGGCTCGGGCCCCTTCCCACGGGCTGGGACTGGTCTCCCCCACGTTACACTTCTGTGACGGGAACCCTCTCATTGCTCATGTTTCCGTGCACTGTCTCTCTTCTAAGAAAGGTTAAAATGCCACCCACGGCAGAGCACGGTAATGCTGGGTAAACACGGAGACCAGAGGCTGCCGCGGGAGACACAGCCAAATCCTGAGAGCTCAGAGCTGCCGACACCAGCCACTCCCTGAGGTCCACTCCTGCAGCCCACCACTGTGCGCTGGAGCCAAAGGCACAGCTCCTGGACCCAAACGTCCCTCAGGCAGTTCAAAGGCACAGCTGATGGGGGCCCGGGCCCGGTCCCAGCCGCACGCTGGCAGAGGTGGGGACCGCCCCGTCCCCCCGCCCTGGGGACAGCCGGCACGCCCTGCTGACTGCCCGGCGGGGACAGGCCAGTGGCTGGCGGGCGACAGCACACCACAGTGGACAACAATGGCAGGAGGGCTCCTCCTCACATCCCCGCAGAACTGGCCCTGTTGTCCATCCGGCCTGTGCCCTCTGGCTGCCAGTGCACCTGACTCATCTTGGGGGGGCAGGTGCCCCTGCTCTGATGGCTCCAGTTCAGGAGCTGACCTTCCCTCCAGTTTCGGGAGATCCGAGGCCAAACCCCCATCCGTGACCAGCTTTTCCGTCAGCTCAGAACCAGCAGGTGTGCGCAGGTCTGGAAAGACGTGTTGGCCCGAGGGTGTGAAAATTCCCATGGACACACTTTAGAAAAGGGGAAGTTTCATTGCGGTGCTGCCCTGTATCTGTGGTGACCTCCGACACAGTTCACGAGGCTGCTGGTGGCTTTCTAGGAGAGCCCCCACCCTCCAGCAGGCCCTGAGGGCCTCACGCGTTCCGGAGTCAGCCACCGGGACAGGGCGCCCAAGCTGCCCAGAGGGGCTGCGCTGGGTCTGGGAGCGCTCGTCCATGGGGGGCCAAGGTGCTGCCTACTCCCCGCTCCCGCAGGCACAGGCCGACCCCCGCCTGACTCCCGGGTGGCTGCTCCCACACAGCCTCCTGTCTCCAGAGAAACACCACCGGCGTGGGCTCTGAACACCAACGAGGGGTCACAGGCCTGCGGCCCCTGAAGAGGCAGCCCATGACCCCATCAGCCCCCAAAGGAAATGGCGGGGTTTGCCCAGTAGGAGCAGAAACCACCATCCCGGAGCCATCAGGGCTGACCTCCCCTAAAGGAAGCTCCGGGGGATCCTGATGGATGCGGGGAAGGCTGTGCACCACCCACGCCTGTCCCGAGCCCAGAACTTTCAGGGTCAAGGCTGGTGAATTTGCGCACCATTTTGAAGTTCAGTATGAAATTAAGGAAGAGAAAACTCGAGGAATGAAGAAAAAGCCACATAGGGTTTACGTTTTGAAATTCTAAAGACGTTGGTAAAGTTAAAGAAAAGGGTGAAAAAACGTGGATGAGGTTTGGTCAAAACACACCTGGTCTCCCCCAGCCACCTTGGCCACAGAGACCGCCCCCAGCCCAGGGCGCAGCCCGAGGCCGCTCTGGGACCCGTGTGGGGCCGCCGCCGGGAGGAGGGGCCGGGCCCGAGGGTCGGGGCTGAGGTTCTGCAGGGCCAAGCCCTGCCGCAGGTTGCGCGCCGCCGTGCCCCAGGTGGTGGGCAGGTCCGCAGGCCAGTGCAGCCCGCATAGGCCCCGCCCCCCGAGGGCTCAGGCCGTGCCCCCCCCCCCCCACCAAGTTCTGGGGAAGTAAAGCCCGCGCTGCGCGCACAGCACGCTGACCCACAGGGGATCCACGCTCGACTCTCACTATAACTTTTTTTTTTCCCATTTTTCCTTCCTTTTCCCCATCCAATCTTCTGCTGTCTCTAAGGAAGCAGGAGCCATTTCTGTGACTCAGTTCTCCCGGGATCCAGCCTCTAGCTACATCAGATGGCTGTGATCACGGGGTCAGGGACGGGAACACCCACCACCCAGGCTAGAGCAGCTCCGGAGGACCCAGGGTCGGGGCATCACCCCACCACCCGGGGGCCATCTGATGGCTCTGCTCCCACAGGGGCCCTGGCTCGTTGGGTGCAGCTGGAACAGCTCAGTCTCCCTCGCTGCTGGGACAGGCCCTCTATGAACACGCAGGCATCTCTCTGAGTCTGGGGGTGCGGCAGGGGTGGGTGGACGGGACGGGGACCTGCCTTTTGCTGTCTCGCCGCCTGAGTTGACGGAATGCGTCATGTCATACCTACGAGGCCAGCACAGTGTCTGGGAAACTAAGCAAAAGGCATAATAAGCACTGGAGCAGATGTCCCCCTCCCAGGGGGCAGAGGACAGTCCTCCCTCTGGGTCATCACTCTGCAGGGGCTACTGGAAATCTCTGGAGGACCACGGAGAGGACACAGAGGAAAAACAGTCTCCAGGACAAATAGGAACAACAGGCAACATCCGAGAAAGCGATTAGAGGGGAGTCTGCAGAGCTGAGGGCCGCGAGCACGGCAGCCGTGTCGGGAAGGCGGGGCAAGCAGGTCCGTTCTGTACCTAGAGGCTGACGGAGCGAATGCAGGTAAGAGGAGAGCAGGGGAGGCACGTTTCAGGGGCTCCGGCAATGGCACAGACCCTCCGGAGCCCAGATGCAGCGCCTTCCGTCGCCATGTGCCTGGGAGCACGGGAGAGTAAGTGTCAGGAACACTGGGCCCAGGGCAGGCGCCGCGACGGAGGCCAGGGTGGCAGGAGCGCTTTCTCAGACTCTTCCTGGGGGACGCCTTGGACAGATTCAAGGACCGAGTGACCCACTGGGTCAACTCGGCACCCACAGCTACTCGAGACAGTTGGGACGACTGCGGTAAAGACCAGAGGTTGCTTCCGGGAGCTGCATCCCACGGAAACTGGTCTGATAACTGGATGTCCAGACGTGAAACCCAGTTGTGTGGTTGGTACCGCCTTTCACTTGTCTGAGCAATGACTGTACATGGCAGGAGGTGGATTTGCACACCCAGATCTTGATCTTTTATGATTCTTAGTGGCTGTAACCTCCTCCAATCTTACATACCCACACCTGTCAGGAAGAACTAAGTTTAAAATCTACTTGTCGGGCTTACTTCCAGAGCAAAAAAAAGTTAGGTGTATCAAGACTTTCGCACTTGATTTGTATTGTTAATACTCTTTGCTTTCATACTGAAGGTCTCATGCTTAAGGTCCCCCGCAGAATGGTACTGGATAAGCTCACTTTTCCAACGGGGAACGTCAGCGCAAACCTTCATCGCGCTTGTGAGACAGAAGCGGTTTTCTTCCTTAAGAATGAAAGTCTACAGTGAAAGCCTCACTTTCTACTCACAAAGAAGTAGTTTACCGACAAAAGTAAACACAAAAATGTGCCATAGGTCTGAACTGTTCCCTGTTTTTTGGGGGAGATATCGCCCCCCAAAATTGCTAAAATGGTGTGAAAAGGCAACAAATAAATGAGAAGAACGTCACGTAACACTGGAGAGAAAGGATAAGTGGGAGGAAGAGAAAGCTGCCCCAGAGTCGCATGCAATGGGCCTCACCCTACAGTTGAGCAGCGTGTACAGGACGTGGTCGGGGGTGGTCTGCGCCCTCCACTGCAGGACCTCCGACAGGAAAAGGAACTGGAACAAAGCACAGGCGTTAGCGTCAGGCTGTCTGAACAGACCGTGCCCGCACAGATACCCTGTGTGGCTCAGAGCAGCGCACTTTCCCGCAGGGGAACGTGGATAGCCTGTTGAGCAAAATGGGGAGACTAAGCCAGCGCTCACTGGGTTTTCCTGGATGACTTGGAAGGCACTGTGCCCGACTTGGATGCGCCTGGGCAGTGGTGCTGTGCCTGGTCAGGGATGTCTCCTGCCATCTGGCCAGGCTGGGAGACCTGCATTCCCCTTACAGACGGAGCCGCCAGCACAGAAAATCCCAGAAGAGGGTGGTTTCTGGGGGCCACAACGGCACAATCAGTTCGACCCTGTTCTTGTAACGGGTTCTCTTCTATTGGCTATTTCAGGACGCTCACTCCCCGAGGTCGGTCAACAGCACTGCCAGCCACACAGACTGGATGCATCCCACAGACTCGGGCTCTAGCGAGAAAAGACCAGCCCACCTCGTCATAAGAAACACGCAGATACCCCTTAATCTACTTCATTAACAGAAACGACCTGTGACATGGGGACATGGTGACCAAGTGCTTTCAGTGATCGTAATTCTGCTTGTTACCAAACTGGCAGTATTTTAAATGCTTGATTCTGTGACATTTGCTGGTAGCTCACACAGACTGGAGCCATTGTCCGGTGACTCGTCGGACTCCCCAAGTCTGAGAGGTTGTGATGGGGAGACAAGCCGATGCTGTGTAAGGTGGGTGTGGCACCGTATTTCTCCTGCAGCCCCTACGGACATGTTAAGGATGCCTTGTTCCCCAGCCGGGGTTGTGAATTTACATTTTCCTGAGTTCCAACAATTACAAGACTGAAGCCCTGCAGCCAGGTTGCTGTGAGGCTGTTTGGGCATGAAATCAGAGCTCGCAGGAAGGTGAAAAACACGTGTCATGGGACACTAGGACAGGACAGACATCCAGATGCTGGCCCCAAGCCTCTGCTCACCCGTCTGTGCACCCCAACAGACAGAGCTCCCTTGGGGGGATGATACGGTGCGTCTGCTGGATAGACAGGCCCGAAGCAAGAGGCCGGCCGTACACAAGGACCAGCAGACAGTGACACAGCTGCCTGGGGGCACAGGGTGCAGAGAGCTGCCCAGCCTCGCGCTCACCTTGCGGGCCTGGTCATTGTCTTCGATCTGGCCCAGGTCCCTGCCGCTGGCCTGTGCGATCCTCTTCCCAGACACCAGGTTCCCCACCATCACAGAGGCGGGGCCGATTTCTAGAAAGAACACAGGGAAACAGGTGAACTTACGACAGCACCTCCCACTGTGGCGTAGCGCCCGCCCTGGGGAAACCCCTCCAAAGGTCACGCTCTGAGCAAGTCTCATTAGAACAGGGCTTCCAGCGCGTCCCAACAATGGCACTGACGGCAAACTCCAAGGTCTCCATTACAGGTTGGAAATAAGCTTTCGCGAATCCCGCTGCCTCTATTGTCGCGCTGGGGGGTTGCTGGGATCTATCTGGGTTAGCGTCTCTGAGCAACGACGCAGCAGAGAAGGGATGAACACAGACACATCTCGCTGCCAGCCATCTGGGCTCCGGACCATAGGTGTGGCGCTGGCCCGAGTTGCCGCGGCGGCCGTCTGAGGGACCACGGACACAGAGTGCTACGCAGGTTTTATAAACACGTCCTGTAACACTGCCGAGGGCTCAGTCACGGCCACTGTCCGTCTCCCGGACGGCACGCTCTGGGCTCTCTGCCAGGCCCACGGAGAGGCAGACGGCGGAGCCAAGAGGCTCCCGTCCAAAGTTCCTCGGACAACACCATTATGGACTTGATGATCAGCGCTCTTTTCACGGGAGAAAGGCAGATACAGTCCGCTCTGATAGCTTTCTTTTCTTTTTCAAAGAAAAAAAGTTTCTTAAAGAGCTGCAGAAACTCAAAATTCCTAACTACAAGAAACTGCAGGCACCTTCTATGTTTCTCAGGGTGCTACCACTCACTGTTTTCATCACACACGAATGCGCGTGGAGGGGGGAGGGCTCGCGGTTTTAGGGGGCCGTGCCGTCGCATGAGTGCGCGAGAGCAGGAGGGGAGGGGGGCAGGCACGGACGGGACGGACTGCGAAGGAGGCAGCAGAGATAACCAAGATGCCAGTCCCCACTGAATCAACTTCTTACTAGACCTTTACCAAAGGTCGACCTACAGGCTTCGAAGTCGGGGCATCGGTGCACGTGTGTCCGCAGCTCAAGAAGTCTAGATGTGGGCAGAGGTGTGCGGCCAGTGGCTGCAGGCAGGCCGGCCTCCTGCACGCCCTGGGGAGAAGGGCAGGGCTGCCAGCCCCGTCCTCCTCTGGGCACACGCGGCCGCCCGGACCTGGGCTGTCAGGAACTATGTGCAACCTCAGAGCAAAGCAGGAGAAGCCTGGGGCTTCCAGGCGGGACCGAAACTGGGACCAGCCCCGGACACAGGTTTCCAGGCTCCTCCCGTGGGCTTCCTCATGTGAGGCCATGTCTGGGAGCCCCGATGCCGGGTTCCGTGTCGCCGCAGAACACGCCTTACAGACTCTGCTCCCCCATGTCTGATTTGTCGTGAGCTCTTCTCTTGGCTCTTAATAAAGAAATTCTGGAGGAGGAAGGGTGTTTCCACAGTTAAGAGAATGAGAAGCAAGTGCGGCAGGCTGACGTGTGCACAGTGACCATTGCTGCTGTGTGGACGGAGCCCCACCGACCGGCCCTGTGCTCCGTGGCTCGGGATCTGTGGGTGAAGCATCCTCGGGGACCACGGAGGCGGGGACCGTCTCGGGACTCCACTCTGGCCTAAGCTGACCGGAAGTATTCTCCGTGATTCTGTGAAGAATTCAAGCGAGGGGAGCAGTACTCCTCCGGACCAGGCGGGCGGTCCCTCCTTCCTCGACGCTTGTTGCTGCCGGAGTTGTCTGGATGCGAAGCTCGGACCTCAAGTCTCTCCCCAGCGTGGACTTAAGAAAGCTCCTCTTCCAAGCATGGCTGGGAGACAGGTGCTTTCCTATGGCATTTTCTTGTAAAATCTGTCCCCTACCCAAACTGAGGCTCTCCCGGCCTTGCCGAATGAGGTCGCCGTGTGCGCGAGACACCCTGCCACACTTGGCTGCCACGCGATTTGAAGCCCGGAGCAGGGCTCCTCCTGGGGAAAGCAGGGCCTGCAGCTGCTCCTCCCTTTCCCTCCCCTGTGGCCCTCCCTCGGCTCTGATACAATGTAGCCTGGGGCCTGCTAACCGCTGCCCTGTGGTTTCCCCTTGGGGGAGGCGGTTATAATACTGTTGCTGGCCCCCCTGGTGGGTTAAAGGTACTTTTAACACTTGCGCTCAGTTAAGATACTCAGTACATGTATTGTCAGCGGAGCAAATGAATTCATCTGGTAAAAGGGGCAATTGGCTTGTCTACAGTTTATCTGCTTGTTACGGGCTCTGACTGAAGCCTGTAGCAACACCCTCAAGGAAAAACAGCCTTACTAACTGTCTGCTTGGGCTCTGCGTGCTTGTTCCCAGTGTGTCTCTCCCAAGGGAGCCTCAGACACCTCCTGGTCCAACTCCCTCTCTGTGCTCCGGGAAACTGAGGCTTCAGGGAAATGCACCCGTCAGGCCTGTTACAGGTCACCAGCCAAGGGAGGGAGTAGACCAGCACCTCACCGACTCACAGACACCCCCTCCCAGACGGAGCCTCTGCTCTCTCCCTCCCCCAGCTGCTTGTGCTCTGACACAACAGGTGACAAAAGATGTGGCTCTTCATCCCTTCGATACACCCATGGAAAGGCAATACTGTGTGTTGTGGGGACTCTCCACGTGAAGCCGTGTGCCCACTGAATTTAAAGAAATGGATACTTCGTCAGCTACGACTTTACGGATTCCTGCAGGAAAGCTATAAAGCAATGACTGAGAGGAAAGAGAAGTGAGGAGGGTATTTAGTTCAGGGAACCCAGAATGGAAGGGACCTGGGGACAGCATGGCAATCAGATGGAAACCGCAGAGCCGTCTGCCCCGAAAGCAGACAGCGACTGTACGTGTTTCTGGAGAATCCACGCTTCCCAGGAGAGAAAACGCTGCCCTTTCCAGCCGCGCGTGACCGTGTCCGCATCACAGAGACGGCAGCAAGGGACGAAGGCGACCTCGGCTCTACATGGGAGGTGTCCCCCCCACGGCACCAGCACCCTCATGGGAGGTGTCCCGCCCCACGGCACCAGCACCCTCACCTCAACCACACAGGCCCACCCGCTCCCTCCTCCAGGCCCACGTCAGGGTGCGGGCCTCAGTCCCTGTGTTCCCACCAAGTGGGCTGCACCCCACGGCGACCCAGCCGCCTCTGCCGACGCCGCGAACTCAGCCCCGTGGCCACGCGGGACATGGCTGAACACCGCTGCCGGGTCCCTCCCTGACCCTGTCGTTTGTGGAGTGGAGACAGGAGAGTGCCTGCTGCATGGGCTCCGTGAGAAGGAGTTCATGTGTGCGACACGTGGAAATGATGGCCGCCACACCGGAAGCTCCCGCTGTTGTTCCAGAACACAGCCGCCACCCGTGCCCAGCCACCCCCGTGTGACCCCCCAGAGGCCCTGGGAGCCCCGTCCGCGTGCAGGCGTTAGAGCTGCGGCTCCACCTTCCACAGGCTTGCGATCGGGTCCCTCTCACTGATAACCGTGTGCGACCGCGAGGAGCACGATCAATCAGTTGTTAGGAAGACAAAGTCAGACGAGATCCCCAAACCACAAGGTGTGGGCACAGTTACTCTCACAACCTTGACACAATAGCGCGCTCCAAGCAGCTTCCCACACCTCTGTGGCTCTGACCCCTGAATCAGCCGCGGGGGACCCATGTAACTGTAACGTGCGCACAGGCAAGGCAGGCTGCCGGGCTCCCCGGCCAGACCAACGGTCGGCACTTCCTCCGGGAAAGCGGGGGCTCCTTCCCAAAGGCCCCCACCAGCCCGCCCCCCTGCACACCGTGCTGTCCCAGCAGGGCCCTTGCTTCGCACCCTGGGCCAGGCAGGGTCACACCCTGGGCGCGCGCAGACCAGGAAAGGGACCCCACGGCACCTGCTTCCTGAGAGCCGCTCGGGCTCCGCACCACCCTCCAGCCCGTGAGCTCTACCTGGTTGCTTCTGTCGAGGTTTAGGCAAGTTTGTGACACAGGTATGGGGGCACATCAGGACATTGCAGGGGTGAAGTGAGCCCTCCAGGAAGAGCTGCTTCGTTTCTGACAGGTGGATCCCGCCGAGTGGGGTTTTGGGGAGGGTGTTCGCTGGAACCAAGGCAAGGCAGTAAACCCCAACTTGATGGATGCTGTCAATTGCCTGGAAAGTCATGAGAGAGGGAACCACGTGAGCACAGGTACTGCAGACGGACTTGAAGCAAACATGCAGACTGAGTGCCGTCTGCCCCGTGTGCGTGCGGCGTCGACGCCAAGAGAAGGGCTGTCTCTCGAAACCCTGCACGTCGGCTAACCGTACATGGGATTTGTGGAACACCGCGCGCCCCAAGAAAGGAACCTGAGCAAGGAAATACAACCTCAAGATGAGAAGAAACCCGGTCGCTTGTGACGCCCCCAAGTGAACGGAGGCGGCCAGGTTTGCAGACCCCGGATCCCAACCCTCCGTCTGCTCAGTTACTTTCCAAGCAGGCAGTTACATTTCCCGGTCGATGCCCTTTCTGATGTGGCGGAGGAGGCTCAGGGAGCACAGGGCACCGTTGCCGGGGGCGGCCACAGTCTGACGGACGGGGGGAGGGAGGCGGGCGGGCCGGCCGTGGGAAGAGCTACCTGGAGAACCCTGCTCATCCACTGGAAGCTGTCCTCCTCCGTGGAGTCTGGCCTCTGCTCGGCCACGATCACGATCCTCTCGTCATGCAGGACAGTCACCGAGAACACAGCAATCCTGAGGGCACAGAGAGGGCAGAGCGCGGTGGGCACACGCGGGACACGCGCCGGCCAGGGTGCTTCTGTGGTCAGGGGCAGGCAGCCTCGGCTCCAGAGCGGGAACCGTGCGGAGAGCGGCCCGCAGTTCCCGCCGCGGCCACTGTGGCAGGGGCAGGGGGGGCACCCACCCTGCAGGACGTGCCTGCCGGGCCCCGAGATGGGGGAAGCCCCGCAAGCCGCACATGGGTTTGCTCCTGTGAGGTCGCATTCCGCACGTCAGCGGGAACGTTCCATTAGGGACGGGCGGGTTTCTGCCCACGTGCCTGTCTCACTCGGCCGACGCAGCCTTGTGGGGTCTGACCCCAAAGCAGCCCCCGCACCCTGGAGCCTGCACCGTGACAAGGAGCACGGGCCCCAGCACCCCAGTGTCTACCACCTCTACTCCCGACGGCCTGACAAGCGGAAATAAGACTCGAAAGCAGTTCAAGATTTCCTTCAAATTAGCCAAACACGAAGGAACTGACATCCTGAACTTAACACGTAGCGTGCAAGCCGGCAGGGAAGGGGCGCGTCGGGGACTCCGTCTCCCTGTACAGGCTGCGGCTCGACGGTTATCTTTCTTTTTAGATGATCTGCACCCAGACGAATATTTGGTTCTTTTCTTTGTGTATTTACTTAAAAAAATAGGCTTTTTAAATAAATGTTTTTACTGGGACGCCTGGGTGGCTCAGTGGGTTGGACGACTGCCTTCGGCTCAGGTCATGATCCCGGAGTCCCAGGATCGAGTCCCGCATCGGGCTCTCTGCTCCACGGGGAGTCTGCGTCTCCCTCTGATCTTCTCCTCACTCATGCTCTCTCTCACTATCTCTCTCTCAAATAAATAAATAAAATCTTAAAAAAAAAATTTAAAAAAAATAAATGTTTTTACTTCACAAAGGAGGGAGGTGATGGAAGCTCAGGTCTGGGGCTCAGGATACTCCTATGAAACTAGACTCTCGGAACTACTTGGCATGTCAGGGGTCACCGCATCCCATCGGCTTAAGGAATTTGTGCATTTTTATATAAAAAGCACTGTGTGCAAATCACTGAGTGCTGAGTTCCCGGAGGGCACACCCACCTTCCCCTGTAGACAAATTTCATGGGCTCCACGGCCAGCGCTGTGGCCACGATGTCGTCCGCATTGTGTCTGCGCCCGCTGACCACCATGAGTCCGTCCATCTTGCCCACCACGAAGACGAGCCCCCCGGGGCCGACGAAGCCCAGTAGGCCCGTCCTGACAAAGGGGTACTCGCCGACAGGGGCCCCCGAGCTCGTCACGGGAAACACCTGCGGACACATGAGCTGTGAGCGTGGGGGGGGGTGGCGGCGCCCACCGTCCCCCTCTCCCTGGAGCCAGGCCGACCAGCCATAGTCTGGCGGTGATGCCTTGCAGAAAGCAGTGCCCCCGTCCCCCGCCCCTACTGTCCCCCTCTGCCCACAGGCAGGCCGCCCACTGGCTTCCTTCTAGGGCTTCCGAACCCAAAAAGTGCTACGTGACGATTGTCTAATGAACACTAATCGGTTCTTCTGTTTTAAATCCACAGCATCGAACTGATAAACGGAAAACTGAAAACGCGTTTTACAGGTTGTCAAATGACCCATGTTCATCAGTGTTTCCTTATCAGGACGACATGAGAAAGGAAACCAATCTTGGGGCGCCGAGTCCACACCCGGTCCTCAGAGCCTGTGGGGACGTCGCAGAGCCGGGGAGGGGGTTCTAGGCAGACTCCATCTGGCTGGGCTTCAGGGACATTTTGGAAACTCGAGTCCACATTGCACCAAGACGTGTGCACCAGGCAGCACGTTACGGTGTGTTCTGAATGGAAGAGACGGGTCTCCAGACACCCCCGTCTCCCATGCATGAGGTCCTCTGCGTGCGCCCCTCCAAGGGTAAGGTACCACCTGCGCAGGTGAGGTCAGCTCCGGGAACATGGCGGATGGGCGCGAATGGACCGTGACCCGCGGGCGAGCGAGGCCTGTGTGGAATCGAACCATGAGCCACACACGCTGGCGGACATCGTGCACACGCACACACTGGCTCCTGCCACGTGTGTGTGTTCACACCTGGCCATGGCAGGGAGGCCGTGGGGGCCCCGGTGAGACCAGGACGGGTGTGCCCGGCCCCCGACCTGCGGTGTCTTGGCAGCACTTAGTAAATGGGCAAACCTGGGAACAGCGATATATACAGAAGACCCTTTGCAAAGATCCTTTCCCAACATTGGCTACAGAGTGAGAAATGCTGAGAAGTCAAATTTACTGAAAATTATATAACTGGCAGCAAAAAGTGAGACCATTTTAGTTACAATGAACACGTTCCATCAAGACACTGCCAGCTCGTTCGCGTCTGCGCACCTGCAGGACCCCGGAAGGAGCCCCGCGAACCTACCTCGAAGGTGTTCTTGGTCATGCCCGAGAGGCCGTAGTAGGACGTGCCCGTCGCGATGGCGCACACGCAGAGCTCCCCGATCTCATCCGTTCTGCAGAGCTGAGGGATTCCGTCCGGCTTCACAGCACACATAATGGCTGAAAGCAAGACCAGACGCACGGATCATGTTAGAGCGAGGGACAGAGAGCAAGGGAGACAGACGGACAGGCCGGGACGGAAGCCGAGGGAGACAGACAGATAGGGACGGAGGTGAGGGGGACAGAGAGACAGAAACAGGGACTGAGGAATGGGGGGCGCAGAGACAGCGTCTGGAACACAGGTGTGTATCCAAGGGGGCCGGGCACGCATGGTCCCTGCAGCACGTCCTGAATTTTCCCGTAATAGAAGAATGTCCAGTCCTGTTGCTGTGACGTTAGTGACTAACTGAACAGGTGAATCACAGTTAAGGGGAGTGACTTCCGCTCGCAGACGCGGAGGATGTGTGGCCGACGCCCCGGGTCCCCGGCTGCCCATGGCGCTTCTGTACCGCACACACCCCAGCTCCCAGCACAGAGCTCGAGTCCATCCGGGCCCGGAGCCAGCGTTCCGGGAGGTGGGGTGTGTGTCCAGCGACAGCTGGCGCCGCCCTGACCGCTCGCAGGTGCGTCTGTGGCACAGGTCCACGACTTTTAGAAACAGGCTCTTCCGCTACGAGCGAGCATGGCTGCTCCCCCAGGGGCCCCCAACAGGGCTCTCACACGGTCTGTTGCTAGGCTGGGTGCCGGCCTGGCCCAGCATGTGGGGAGGGCTGTGGGGGGCGGCGGGGCCCATGGTACCCCGAGGGAGGAAGACAATGAGTTCCCAGCGTGGCGGGGGCAGAGAAGCCCCCCAGGCTCCCTGAGGCCGCTTTACCACAGGCCTTAGCAACTCAGCTGGAAGCGTCGCGTCCGCATTCACGGTGGACGGCCCGGGGACGCCGGGTAGGAAGGCCGGGGCCCACAGACAAGCCAGCGGCCACAGCCGGGGCTCCCACCTCAGCACCCCAGGCTGTCTGCAGCCCGGCCCACACTCACCACCAGGCATCACGAGGCCGACGTCCTGCACGGTGAGCACAGACAGCTTCTCCTCCGAGTCCACGCGGATGACGCCATAGGTCAGGCCGTGCATGGAGAGGACGCCCCGGCCCGGGGGCTGGTTGCTGTCGTCCGTGGGCCTAGAAGAGCAGTTCTGTCTGAACACGCGGAAGCAAACAGGCCACGCAAGGACACGCGGCGAGGCTGCCAGCCACGATGGGGTCCCACGGACTCCTGAGTGCAGACTGAATGTCCTGCCGCCCCACGGTCTAGCTCGCCGGGGAAGGGTTCTGCCACGTCCACAGGATGTCACTACCCCACCTCTGGGTTTCCAGAGCAGTTTAAAACACCTTAGTGGTGTGAAGACCTGCGGTCAGAAAGGAACACCGCCTGACTCCTCCCCGCTCTGTCCGGGCCAGATTTTCCAGGGTGGGAAGTGGCTAGCGGGAGAACGGGTCTCGGAGAAGAGTCGGCAGCAGGGAGCAGCAGTGGAGACGCCCGCTGCTCCTGCCGTGAGTCGGATGTACGCCGTGGGCCAGAATCTGGAATGAGAGTCCCACTACATGCCGGACAACAAGTTCTTGGGGAAGGTTCTGGCTGAGAGGCGTTCTGTAGGGCGGCGGAGGCCCCGGGGAAGAAGCAGTGTCGCTGCCTCTGTCTCCTCCGTGGCCCACGGGCCCCACATGTCCGCTCACTCCGCGCCAGCCCCTCCCATTCCTCCGGGACCCAGACCTCTCCTGCCTGGGCCTTCCGCACCTGCTCCTGCCCCTGTCCCCGCAGGGTTCGAGCAGCAGCAGCAAACCCGTGGGTTCCCCTCAGCGCCCTCCGGGGCCGCTCAGATGCGCAAGGACTCCATGAAGCAGACACCCCAACTCCCACCTCACGGCACGCGCCGGGGCCGTCAGTCGCAGCCTCCTGAGGGCAAGTGGGTCTCCCTCTGTCCACTGCTGCACCCTTTCCCCCGGAGAGGCAGTCTGTCAACTACAGAGTTGTGAAAGATTTCCAAGGTCAGGGATTTTATCCCTGTAGTAGCTAAAGACCCTTGCCTGTGAGCTGAGCTAAGTGAGAGCACGGTTTGGGTGAGCACCAGCCTGTCGCTGTAACGATGCACTCGCGCGACATCGCTTTAGGATCTAAAAGCTGGAGGACAAACAGAAGTTTGCTATTTGACTTAAAACAGTATCGAGATTTGTAACGAACCTAAAAACATAAATAAGGAAACATAAAAGTTAAACTGTGCAGAAGGAAGTCTTATTTGAATCAAGAAACTGGTGTGTTTAAAAAAGAAGCCTATGCTGTGAGTCAATAATTTCTCAAAAAAAATAGTAATAATAAAAAGGAAGTGTAGGAGAGTCTGGAAACTGAACTGTTATATCCGCTAAGCATCAAGAACAAGGAACTAAGCAGACGCAGAAGAAAACTCTGCCTAAGCTAGAAGGTCCCTGGGCAGCGACCTGGAAAAGAGCCCCGGACACTGGAGCCTCAACTGCTCTGTAAAGCGAGAGGAGGAGCCCCACGGGAGCCCTGTGCTGCCAGGACTCCTGACCCCGTGCTCTGTCCTCGGCAGAACGCGACATGACAGTCAGGAACCGAAAGGCTCAGTACCTGCTGTGCGTTGTGTCCCCAAAACCTGTGGCCGGTCCTGGTCCCGGGACACCGAGTATGACCTTATTAGTATGAAAGGGCCTTTGCAGAGGCCGTTGGTTGAGACGAGGTCATACGGGCTAGAGTAGGCACAACCCGACAACCTCAGGGGGCAGGAGACACGGATGGTATGTGACACGGTGGCCACGGGGCGCTGCGTCTCCAGCCACGGAGCCACCGACGGGCACCAGCAGTGGGAGGACCTGGTGCAGATGCTCTGCCAGAGCCTCTGGGAGCCCCCGCCTGGCAGATGCCCCAAGACCCGAGACAACAGTGTCCCCATTCCCACGCCCCCAGCACAAGGCAGTTATGACAGCCCTGGACACGGACACACCACACAACAGGGCTCAAAGGTGTGCGCACGCAGTTGCAGAAGGCACAGAGGCAGAATGCAGGAGTGGCCGGGAGCACTGGGTCGGCGGCGACCGAGACCAGCCACCCACAAGCGCTGGGAGCGACAGGCGCCCATGAGAGTCACGGATGCATGTCCTGTCCTCGTGGTGACGGCACCTGCTTCCCTACGTTCCAGAACAGCAAGCGGGAAGCGAGACTCCGGCGGCCCAGCTCTGGACTGTGTTTGCTGAGAGGGTCGTCAGTCGTGTTTACAAACCAACACCACAGAAACAAGGACCCCGTCGCATTACTCCGACCTGCTGCTTTGCACTCATCTAACAGAGTCCCTCGCGGGTCACAGAAAACTCCGAGCCCAGACTCTCTCCTCTGCGGACGAAGGACACTTAAACAGTTGGAAGAGAAGCACGCGAGTCCCTGGGACACGGTCCTGGGCTTGCAGGTCACCCCGCCGACAAGGTCCCAGTGAAATTGGGACCAGTCCCAGGTGGCAGCGTTCCTGCTCCGCAAGCAGCCCAGGCCCTCCCGCCCGAGCTCCACGCAGCCCCCGCCTCTCCGTGGCCAGCGCTCCACGCCCCACGCACACGGGCTCAGCACGGCGCACGCCCACCTGCCCCACCCTCCACCGTACAGACCAGGAACCGAGGCACGGGTATGTGAACCTGGTCGTCTGCGCCCCCGGGGGGCTCGGAGGGACCCAGACCAACAGCACAGCCCGTGTCCCGACGCAGACACCTCCCGTCCCCTCTCCCCACAGCACACTCTCCTTTTGGGGAAACTTCAGAGCCAACGCTGTGTGTGAAACACAAGGACGGCGTCCCCGTGGATGCGTGAGGCTCCGGGAGTCCCAGCAAGAGCGCCTGTGTGTGCTCAGCTCAGCCCGTGCCCCCGCCTCTCGGGCAGCCACCACCAGAGAGCCTCCGGCGCTTCCGCACGCACTGCAACAGGAGCCGCACAAACACGTCTGTACCCAGAGAATGGCAGCTCCCCAACAAGCACGTTCGTCTCGTCCTGCTCTCTCCCCGGCAGAGCTCGCGGGGCCTCCCATGTGTGCGTGTGTGACCCCTGGGGGACGCAGAGCGCGCCCGTCCACCGCCCTGTCCTAGCTGCGGGAGGTGTTTGGTGACACGCGATCGCGCATCTTATTCCACTGGTATGTAATCGGCAATACTGCGGCAAGTTCCCTCTAGAGAAGCAGCGACGTTTAGAACACGAACGACACCGGAGCAGCTGCCCAGGCATGCCCCTTCCCACGAGGGGTATCGCCTTCTGATTTACCGTGCATGCGGCGCGGTCCCACGCCGGACGCGGCCGTAATACTTCACGTGCCAAGGCTGCTCCCAGCAGCCCCGGGAGGGAGGCCAGACCATCCTGCCTGCTTACGGGCGAAGAGAACGGGGCGGGGCGGCCCCAGGCCCAACGGAGGGGCAGACCCAGGTGTCAAGCTCACTCTGGCCTCCAACCCTGCGCATCTGGCCTCGGGGAAGGCCACTTCCTGGCAGTCCTGCCTCCACACACCCAGACCGACACCGTCCTCAACCCTAAGACGGCTCCTGACTTGCTGGGTCCAGGCCATCTGTCGCTGCTGGCTGGGTCTGTGTCCCCTTGGTTCTTAACCACCCCAGCCTGTCTTTCTCTCCATTAACACCTTCCTAGGAAATTAAAAGTCCCAGTAGATTAAACCAGGTGAGAGTGAAAACGTGACCCTATGAGCAGAATTCCCAGAGATTTCAAAAAGCTGTGTTTTATGATCAGACCCGGGAAGCTGAGCCAGGGTGGGGGGAGCCTGGCCCTCCCGTCAGCCTCAGGGTTCAAGGCCGCGATGGAAGCTGTGGTGTCGCGGAAGCGGGAACATCCCAGCAACTCTCTGGGCGCACAGAGTCTTCGTGCTCAGGAATACGGCAGGAGGGTAACACGCAGCTGTGTGTGGCTCACCCTGTAATCACAGCTACTGCAGGACGGCCCAAGTTAACACACGGAGGACAGAGGTGCACACCAGCCCGGCCATGGGAATGCTCCTGACTGCCAGGGGCTTCACCGGGATAGCGCGCACACCTGCCGCTTACCTGTCATGGGTGTCCCACCTGGATAAATGCTAGACAACCCTCAGGTGGTCACGCTCTGTGACACCTGAGACGTATGTCCTCGAAGTCTCAGGGAACACACCTGCACTTTGCCACCCCTGGCCACGCTCACAACCACACCAAGGGGAAAGAAACGCAGGGAAGGAAGGGGTAAGGCATCTGGACGACCTCCCTTCCCGGGGGTTTATGGAGAAGCGGCCCCCGCATCTCTAAGGCTTCAGCCCCGCGGCCTCTCCCTGAAGCCTTCTGCAAGCACAACGGCGAAGATCCTTCCCTGGGTCCCTCGGATGGAGGCAACCTCCAGCTCCAGAGACGGTCGACTGAGAAACACCCAGAGAGCAAAGGGAGCGAAGCCTCAGGAGAGAGCCGCTCCTCTGCCGACACCAGGACTTGCTACAACATTTCTGCATTCACAGCCCATTGTCATAGAACACACACGCCCAAGCACACATGATGTCGCTGCAGTAACACTGACGTGAGCTGACGCCTGAGTTCTCCCACGAGTCATACAGAGGTTCTACGTGTACAGACTCACGTGCCGTTCACGTGGCCATGACGTGGCATGGCACTCATGCCCCCCACAGACACGGACTCTGAGGCCTGAAGGAGGCACTGTGCCACGCTACACAGCAGACTCTGAAATCCACTGGGTGCTGTGCTGGCCTCACTGGACACAGAGCATATGGAGCCATCGGTGCCCACGTGGGGTGCACGCACCGCTGGACACACGGTCTGGATGCACATGCCAGCTGCACACACAGGAGTACACGCGGGTTATGCACGGGCATCAGAGCGCCTCCTGGAACACAGCTCCCTGCGGAAGACGCTGCTACGCTGCCATCTGCGTGTGTCAGCGAGGGACCACTTTCCGGCCGCTGACCAGTGAGGTCCTCCTTTGTGGATAGAGGGCATCCCTCGTGGGGGAGCGGCCCTGCTGCGCGTGTCTGGCCCTGCCGTCCGCAGTGGACGTTCTTCTGCAGACGCGCGTGAGCTCATGTACTGCAGCGGCCGCCCCGAGAAAATAACAGCGGCAGGTGGAAATGCCCTGCGAAGGGTGCGGAGCCACAGACTCTGCGGGGGTTATTTCTGTTTTAACGGAAATAACATTTCCAGGGAACACTCTGGGAACGTGGATTTTAGAAGAAATCCAGTCAAATCCATGCATGTGCTCCCCCGTCAGTGCTCAGCGTGAGAGCCTGTGCACAACACAGCAGACGCCCGCACGGAAGGCTCACGACAGGGAAAGACACAGGATCGACGCGGCGCCCCTCCGAGCAGCGAGGCATTTTCTTCCCCTTTCTCTGGCTAGAGCAAGAACCACTTACTAAAAAGCACCTGCCTGAGGAGGTCTGTAGCGCGAGAAGGGGCCGTTTTCTCCACCGCTGTCACATCCACCCACTGGTCTGTGGCTTCAGGTTCTTTCTTGCTGGAGAGACCGTCAGAGGCGCTTCCTCCTCTCAGCCAGGAACCGGATCTGCCCCACAAGCTGTGTGCAAGCTGAGCTCTCCCCCGGGCTCTTGGCTGTGTCTCCGGGCAGGCGCTCGGCGCGCACCGGCGGGGAACTGGCCCTGGTCTCTGTATGTGGGACAGATACCTGGACCGCAGCGTGCGCCGGTCACCGTCCGACCAAACACAAAACGGGGCGGGACGCACTCCTGCAGGTGAGCGGGGCGGACAGCCCGCACGAGGCACTCTGGTCGCTTGGCTCTTCCACATTCTGAGTCACGCCACATTGCCGGTTAGGGATGCGGAGTCTCATCTGCCAACATTTTTATACCCAAAGAAGTTCTAAAACTGTACCTAAGTTCAAAACTTCCGGATTAAAATCACCAACAATGTATTTACTCTCGTGTTACAAGAATAAGATCATGGATCTCCACAGTTGCCTTTCTTGGGGCAGTCCAAGCCGTTTCTGAAAATCCCACTAAAATTCACAGGCTCCTCAGCTACCCTGGCTGGAGTGCCTCAAGCGGGGCGGTCCGAGTCGGACTCTAGATGTGCACCCGGTGCCGGGTCCTTCCCTCGGGTCCTCCCATTTTCTAATGTCCGGGGGGACGTTTTCAACATGCAAAATGATTCGGGTGGCAAAGGGGCATCTCTGGTCTCCTCTGGAATCGCCAATTTAATTATTGCTTTACATAATTATTAGCTTTCACTGCGAATGCTTCAAGGTATTGAAATGATACCTTGTGGTTAAAGAGCCGCAGAACACTTTCTTGGTTTAAGCAACACTACCACAACATAGCTTTAAAAAGTGAGTTCTTGGGGCATCTGGATGGCTCAGTGGGTTGAGCCTCTGCCTTTGGCTCAGGTCATCATCTCAGGGTCCTGGGATCGAGTCCCACATCAGGCTCTCTGCTCAGCGGGGAGCCTGCTTCCTCCCCCTCTCTCTCTGCCTGCCTCTCTGCCTACTTGTGATCTCTGTCAAATAAATAAATAAAATTTTTTTTTTTTTTTAAGTGGGTTCTTTCCTCTGCATTCCAGACGCGGAAACAGAACCAGACAGCATCCCAGGGATACACAGGACCAGAAGATCATTCGCTGGTTTTCATTTTACAATTTGCCCTTTGAAAACAATTTCACAGATACGTTTACACATCATAAAGTCCTATTTCTCCAATATATTTAATTTTTAAAATAACCCTCAAAGAAAAAGGAAACACACAACATAGACCTGGATGGTGACAGCTTAAAAGGAAAGACGATTAAATACTGTGGCAACACGAGGCTGGAGAGGAAGCAGGGCTCCAGCTGCTGTCCCCAGACAATGGCCAGAGTCTAGGGCTGGCTCTCAGGACCAGCTCCGCACCCTGCTTGTGTTTCAAGTGGGATGTCTGAGAATCCTGCTGAAAACTCGGAGCCCCAAAACCTTCCAACGCACTCACTGTGGTGTTGGTGACAGTTCTCCTGCTGACCGGAGGAGGGACGTCAGGATAATGAACATCCATGGTCACCGGCCTGTGACGTCCAGCTCTCTGCTCTGCACAGGCCAGCTCAGAACGGCCAGAGGGGCTGACGGATGTGCCCAGCTGTCCCGGCACGGTGCAGGCCCACGGCCGCCTGGCGGTTCCTCCATAGCCACGCGGCTGGCTGGTCCACATATGCGTCTCACAGAAGGAAACCACAGACTAAATGCCCCACTGGTGTGACTAACGGGACACATGTCCAGTGTCATCTTCAGTACTGGCCTCGTGCAGTAACTGGGTTTTGTCCCTAAAGGCTGGGCTCGCCCAAGTCCAGGGTCTTCTTCGTTTCCCAGCTCAGCTGTCCTGGGAGGGTTACTAAGCCCAGGACGAGAGAAGAAAGGGGAATGTCAGTCCTCAAACCCACCGGAACAAGGGGTCATCAGAGCTCCCTTGAAGGGGGCCGACTTTTCTTTCCAACAAAATCAGGTGAACTGGCAGCCAGATACTTTTTTCTTTGTAAATCAGCCAACAAGCAGAAACAGACTTAGAGGCTGTAGCCCCTCCTACGCTGGGCTCGGGGGAAGACATGCAACCGAGCGCCCATTCTGTCGCCCCCTGGACCACAGGGCCGTGGACCAGCCGCCCCGACCCCTGCTCAGAGCAGCTTGAAAGGGACGAAGAAGGTGGCCTCGCCTCTCACCCGGCTTCTACTGTGCAGGCACGGACATTTCCAAGTGTCCCTGTGCTTGGGGAAGAAATCAGCCAGTGGGAAGCTACGTGTGTGGGCTTGTTTGTGAAACAAGAGTCTGTCCCAACCTCTGCATGGACGGTCGTTCACGTCCAACACCGGGAACGGGGGTTTTCTAACTCATAGAGAGGGACGTGCTCATAAAATTCAAGAGAAGCTGCTTCTGTCCTGTTTGAAAATGTCTTACATAGGACTGGTCAGCGAAGGAAGCAGGTTCTGCACGTGAGCACCCCCTCCTCTCTGGACTGACCACCAGTCCTCGCCATCCACACTCACCCCCACTCAGGGCTCACGGTGGCGGCTTCATCCGTGGGGCCAGCAGTGTGCAGGAGTGTCTCACATGGACGGGGACAGCCATCAGACTGCAGAACGGCACCCAGCAAGGAACAGAAGGGGGACAGCCGCCGCAGCCAAAGGTCTGTCTTGATTTGGGTCACGCCATCACTCCTAATTCTATGGAGAACACTACGAGTGTACCTGGGCTCCTTTGTCTTCCTGTCCCAATCTACCTATGAGCCTGGGAGAGACGCCCCCCGCGGAGCACGCGGGCGCGGAGACGTCCCAGCCAACGGGGTGGGAGCCCCGGGCGGGGCTCTGGGGGACACTCGCTCAGAGCCCGGCAGGGCCGAGGGCACTACCTGTGCTCACGTCTCTGTTCTCAGGAACTCCTGACCATCCACGGCCTCCTCCGTAGCGACTTACACCCTGGGGTACGTAAGATCTCCCACCCCTGCTCTGGGGTCCTGAGCTGCCCTCTCCGCACGCGTGTTAGCGCATCAGTGTGGACGCACGCAGGCTGCTGCCCAAGACCTCCTGTCTGACCTCCACCCATTATCTCGGGACCCACCCTGGGGCGCGGAGGGGGACGTGCAGTTGGCAGTAAGGACACGGCCCTCCTGCTGCTGCTGTCTCAGTGGACGACCAGAACACGACACCAAACCCCAGGCCCGGAGTGGCGCCGGGCCTGCTGTGTGCAGCGCAGCTGGCCGACGGGCACACACACGACTCCCTGGAGCTAGAAACCGGCCGGCTCACGGGCACACGCTGCTCTCACCAGGATGCCTGTGAGCAGGACCTGCATGCGCTGGGCATCTGTCCCTCACGGCTCTAGTTACAAAGTGCTCGTGGGGCTGGGACGGACGAGCCACGGAGACACCAGTAAGTCCCAAAGCACGGGAGAAGGTGTGAACCTTAAGGAAGGCGACGAGCCCGGAGGACCGCGGTCGGGACGCCAACAAAGGCTGTGCAGAGGGAGGGAGAGAGCATGGCCAGGCCTCGGAGCCCCAGCACCCCTGCAGGCCAGCTGCCACTGAGGGGCCGGGCCGTAGGGAGCCGGGGCAGCCGGAGGGCCGGGCCGTGCGTCCACAGCTTCCTCTGAAGGAACGTGGGGCACACGTGACCCGGGCAGGGTGCACTGAAATCCAGTTCCACTCTGCCTGCCACCCCCCTTTCCACAGTAGAGCGGCCAGAGTCACAACACGGACATCAGTGTCCAGGCTCTGCACAGTCCTGCGTCTCCCCGAAGTCTTGGTGGGAGGAGAGACGTGACACGGCCTGCACTGGGGCACAAGGGCTCTGACTGCTGGGCCAAGGGCTGACGGCCGGGGCGGAGGACCCGGGGGAATGCACACGTGATAGCAGATCTGCGTGCTCACATCAGGGACCGGGTGTGTGTGCACTCGTGTTAGCAGACACAGGTGTTCACACCAGGGGCCGGGGAGTGTGTGCACACATGTTAGCGGACACGTGTCTTCATATCAGGGACTGGGGAGTCTGCACACGTGTGAGCACACGTGTGAGCAGATGCACGTGTTCACAGTGCGGACCAGGGAGTGTGTGCACACACGTTAGCATACACACTGTTCACATCTATTCTTGGCAAGTGGAAAAATCGAGTGTCTCAAAGGACTGGTCCACGGGGACATGGCAGAGTCAGCCGCTGAAAAGACCTGCCTTTCCTGGTGCATAAGGTGGCCCTGAGATCACGATGACACTCTGAAGTGCCCTGACTCTTACTGCTCCAGGAGACAATGCACGGGGGACACCAGAGCATCGGGGAACCCACCCGGCGGCCCCTCTCACAGCACAGCCTGGACTGTGTCCACGGGACCCACGGATTCTCTCCCGGAGGGAACGGCGAGGACACAGTTTGTGACTCCATCACCCCAAGGCCCCCGGGGGCACGAGCCACCACGCAGCTTCTCAGCACGGGGGAGGCCCGTCTGCGGCTTCGGGCCCAGACGTCATGGATCCTCGCCTGCGTGAACCAGGGCTGAGCAGAGTGCTGTGTTCCGGGGCCGCTCTGGGCACGAGCGCGCCATCAGAGGCTGTGTTTCCCCGGGACCCAGGGTGTCTCCAGGACACGAAGGCTCAGCCAAGACCACGTGGGCACAGTCCCAAACGACTGGTTTCAAGGAACGCAGCACGACTTCCAACACCACCTGCGGCCTGCGCCTTCATTTCGGGCATCTCTGCGGGGTTTTTGTCCAGATTTTGAAAATATCATTCTACTTCAGTTTTGGTCACGGATACGGACGGGTGTGAAACCGAGAAGGACGGTGCAAACGGAGCGGAGACATTTACGTGCTTGTGAAACCATAATGTTTAACGGCTCTCTGCTGCCGATAAAGATCTTTTCCAAAGTTATTTTTGTCTCTAACCAATATGTCAGGAGCAAAACACAAATACTTTAGCGTTAAAACTAGACCTTTTCCCGTGTATCTTACGGCCCCTCGCTTTATGCAGGAGCAACGTGGCAGGGGTCACACTGCACTGTCCGCAGGAGTGACCGTGAGGCCCGGGGCCAGCACACCGTTGTCGAGAGCAGGCAGGACACACCGGGCCATGCCCAAGGACCGGGCTCATGTCTTTACTCTGAAACAGGCAGCCCAAATGTCACAGCAAAACGAGTGGACACATTTAAACCATCACAGCTTCGGCAAGGATAGGACGGCGCAGACGATGTCTGGCTCGGCTGTCCCTCTGGAGCAACCTTGCTCCCCTGCCAGAGGCCAACACACGAGCCACCACTGACCCACATGAGGCGGGAACGGGGTTCCGCTCACGGCAAGCGGGTCCCAGCGACAGTCGCCTCTTTCCCTCGCACACCTGTGCCACGCGCAGTGAACACACACGCCCGTTTCTCGAGGACTGAGCGGGTGGCAGGTCTGCAGAGAGACCCGGAAGGTGCCAGCGAACCTGGGACTCTCTGGGAGAAGATGGTGTCTTCATGTAGAGAAAGAGCTCTGGGTGAGCCTCCAGACGGAGACAACTTTATTTTTTTTTTATTATTATTTTTTAATTTTTTATTTTTTATAAACATATATTTTTATCCCGAGGGTACAGGTCTGTGAATCACCAGGTTTACACACTTCACAGCACTCACCAAAGCACATACCCTCCCCAATGTCCATAACCCCACCCCCTTCTGCCAACCCCCCTCCCCCCAGCAACCCTCAGTTTGTTTTGTGAGATTAAGAGTCACTTATGGTTTGTCTCCCTCCCAATCCCATCTTGTTTCATTTAATCTTCTCCTACCCCCTTAAGCGCCCATGTTGCATCACCACTTCCTCATATCAGGGAGATCGTATGATAATTGTCTTTCTCTGCTTGACTTATTTCGCTAAGCATGATACGCTCTAGTTCCATCCATGTTGTTGCAAATGGCAAGATTTCATTTCTTTTGATGGCTGCATAGTATTCCATTGTGTATATATACCACATCTTCTTGATCCATTCATCTGTGGATGGACATCTAGGTTCTTTCCATAGTTTGGCTATTGTGGACATTGCTGCTATAAACATTCGGGTGCATGTGCCCCTTCGGATCACTACGTTTGTATCTTTAGGGTAAATACCCAGTAGTGCGATTGCTGGGTCATAGGGCCGTTCTATTTTCAACATTTTGAGGAACCTCCATGCTGTTTTCCAGAGTGGCTGCACCAGCTTGCATTCCCACCAACAGTGTAGGAGGGTTCCCCTTTCTCCGCATCCTCGCCAGCATCTGTCATTTCCTGTCTTGTTGATTTTAGCCATTCTGACTAAAACCACTCATTGTGGTCTTGATTTGTATTTCCCTGATGCCGAGTGATATGGAGCACTTTTTCATGTGTCTGTTGGCCATCTGGATGTCTTCTTTGCAGAAATGTCTGTTCATGTCCTCTGCCCATTTCTTGATTGGATTATTTGTTCTTTGGGTGTTGAGTTTGCTAAGTTCTTTATAGATTCTGGACACTAGCCCTTTATCTGATATGTCGTTTGCAAATATCTTCTCCCATTCTGTCAGTTGTCTTTTGGTTTTGTTATCTGTTTCCTTTGCTGTGCAAAAGCTTTTGATCTTGATGAAATCCCAATAGTTCATTTTTGCTGTTGCTTCCCTTGCATTTGGCGTTGTTCCTAGGAAGATGTTGCTGCGGCTAAGGTCGAAGAGGTTGCTGCCTGTGTTCTCCTCAAGGATTTTGATGGATTCCTTTCGCACATTGAGGTCCTTCATCCATTTTGAGTCTATTTTCGTGTGTGGTGTAAGGAAATGGTCCAATTTCATTTTTCTGCATGTGGCTGTCCAATTTTCCCAACACCATTTATTGAAGAGGCTGTCTGATTTCCATTGGACATTCTTTCCTGCTTTGTCGAAGATTAGTTGACTGTAGAGTTGAGGGTCTATTTCTGGGCTCTCTATTCTGTTCCATTGATCTATGTGTCTGTTTTTGTGCCAGTACCATGCTGTCTTGATGATAACAGCTTTGTAATAGAGCTTGAAGTCCGGAATTGTGATGCCACCAACGTTGGCTTTCTTTTTCAATATCCCTTTGGCTATTCGAGGTCTTTTCTGGTTCCATATAAATTTTAGTATTATTTGTTCCATTTCTTTGAAAAAGATGGATGGTACTTTGATAGGAATTGCACTAAATGTGTAGATTGCTTTAGGTAGCATAGACATTTTCACAATATTTATTCTTCCAATCCAGGAGCATGCAACATTTTTCCATTTCTTTGTGTCTCCCTCAATTTCTTTCATGAGTACTTTATAGCTTTCTGAGTATAGATTCTGTGCCTCTTTGGTTAGGTTTATTCCTAGGTATCTTATGGTTTGGGGTGCAATTGTAAATGGGATCAACTCCTTAATTTCTCTCTCTTCTGTCTTGCTGTTGGTGTACAGAAATGCAACTGATTTCTGTGCATTGATTTTACATCCTGACACTTTACTGAATTCCTGTACAAGTTCTAGCAGTTTTGGAGTGAAGTCTTTTGGGTTTTCCACATATAGTACCATATCATCTGTGAAGAGTGATAATTTGACTTCTTCTTTGCCGATTTGGATGCCTTTAATTTCCTTTTGTTGTCTGATTGCTGAGGCTAGGACCTCTAGTACTATGTTGAATAGCAGTGGTGATAATGGACATCCCTGCCGTGTTCCTGACCTTAGCGGAAAAGCTTTCAGTTTTTCTCCACTGAGAATGATATTTGCGGTGGGTTTTTCATAGATGGCTTTGATGATATTGAGGTATGTGCCCTCTATCCCTACACTCTGAAGAGTTTTGATCAGGAAGGGATGCTGCACTTTGTCAAATGCTTTTTCAGCATCTATTGAGAGTATCATATGGTTCTTGTTCTTTCTTTTATTGATGTGTTGTATCACATTGACTGATTTGCGGATGTTGAACCAACCTTGCAGCCCTGGAATAAACCCCACTTGGTCGTGGTGAATAATCCTTTTAATGTACTGTTGAATCCTATTGGCTAGTATTTTGGTGAGAATTTTCGCATCTGTGTTCATCAAGGATATTGGTCTATAGCTCTCTTTTTTGATGGGATCCTTGTCTGGTTTTGGGATCAAGGTGGTGCTGGTCTCATAAAATGAGTTTGGAAGTTTTCCTTCCATTTCTATTTTTTGGAACAGTTTCAGGAGAATAGGAATTAGTTCTTCTTTAAATGTTTGGTAGAATTCCCCCGGGAAGCCGTCTGGCCCTGGGCTTTTGTTTGTTTGGAGATTTTTAATGACTGTTTCAATCTCCTTACTGGTTATGGGTCTGTTCAGGCTTTCTATTTCTTCCTGGTTCAGTTGTGGTAGTTTATATGTTTCTAGGAATGCATCCATTTCTTCCAGATTGTCAAATTTGTTGACGTAGAGTTGCTCATAGTATGTTTTTATAATTGTTTGTATTTATTTGGTGTTAGTTGTGATCTCTCCTCTTTCATTCATGATTTTATTTATTTGGGTCTTCTCTCTTTTCCTTTTGATAAGTCAGACCACGGGTTTATCAATTTTATTAATTCTTTCAAAGAAGCAGCTCCTAGTTTCGTTGATTTGTTCTATTTTTTTTTTTTTTTTTTTGTTTCTATTTCATTGATTTCTGCTCTGATCTTTATTTCTCTTCTCCTGCTTGGCTTAGGGTTTCTTTCTTGTTCTTTCTCCAGCTCCTTTAGGTGTAGGGTTAGGTTGTGTACCTGAGACCTTTCTTGTTTCTTGAGAAAAGCTTGTACTGCTATATACTTTCCTCTCAGGACTGCCTTTGTTGTGTCCCACAGATTTTGAACCATTGTGTTTTCATTATCATTTCTTTCCATGATTTTTTTTCAATTCTTCTTTAATTTCCCGGCTGACCCATTCATTCTTTAGAAGGATGCTGTTTAGTCTCCATGTATTTGGGTTCTTTCCAAACTTCCCTTTGTGGTTGAGTTCTAGCTTTAGAGCATTGTGGTCTGAAAATATGCAGCGAATGATCCCAATTTTTTGATACCGGTTGAGTCCTGATTTAGGACCGAGGATGTTCCATGTGCACTAGAGAAGAATGTATATTCTGCTGCTTTGGGATGAAATGTTCTGAATATATCTGTGATGTCCATCTGGTCTAGTGTGTCGTTTAAGGCCTTTATTTCCTTGCTGATCTTTTGCTTGGATGATCTGTCCAATTCAGTGAGTGGAGTGTTAAAGTCCCCTACTATTATTGTATTATTGTTGATGTGTTTCTTTGATTTTCTTATTAATTGGGTTATATAGTTGGCTGCTCCCCCGTTGGGGGCATAGATATTTAAAATTGTTAGATCTTCTTGTTGGACTGACCCTTTGAGTATGATATAGTGTCCTTCCTCATCTCTTATTATAGTCTTTGGCTTAAAATCTAATTGATCTGATATGAGGATTGCCACTCCTGCTTTCTTCTGATGTCCATTAGCATGGTAAATTCTTTTCCACCCCCTCACTTTAAATCTGGAGGTGACTTCGGGCTTAAAATGAGTTTCTTGGAGGCAACATATAGATGGGTTTTGTTTTTTTATCCATTCTGATACCCTGTGTCTTTTGACAGGGGCATTTAGCCCATTAACATTCAGGGTAACTATTGAGAGATATGAATTTAGTGCCATTGTATTGCCTGTAAGGGGACTGTTACTGTATATGGTCTCTGTTCCTTTCTGATCTACCACTTGTAGGCTCTCTCTTTGCTTAGAGGACCCCTTTCAATATTTCCTGTAGAGTTGGTTTGGTGTTTGCAAATTCTTTCAGTTTTTGTTTGTCCTGGAAGCTTTTAATCTCTCCTTCTATTTTCAATGATAGCCTAGCTGGATATAGTATTCTTGGCTGCATGTTTTTCTCTCGTTTAGTGCTCTGAATATATCATGCCAGCTCTTTCTGGCCTGCCAGGTCTCTGTGGACAAGTCAGCTGCCAATCTAATATTTTTACCATTGTATGTTACAGACTTCTTTTCCCAGGCTGCTTTCAGGATTTTCTCTTTGTCACTGAGACTTGTAAATTTTACTATTAGGTGACGGGGTGTGGGCCTATTCTTATTGATTTTGAGGGGCGTTCTCTGAACCTCCTGAATTTTGATTCTCGTTCCCTTTGCCATATTGGGGAAATTCTTCCCAATAATTCTCTCCAGTGTACCTTCTGCTCCCCTCTCTCTTTCTTCTTCTTCTGGAATCCCAATTATTCTAATGTTGTTTCGTCTTATGGTGTCACTTATCTCTTGAATTCTCCCCTCGTGGTCCAGTAGCTGTTGGTCCCTCTTTTGCTCAGCTTCTTTATTCTCTGTCATTTGGTCTTCTATATCGCTAATTCCTTCTTCTGCCTCATTTATGCTAGCAGTGAGAGCCTCCATTTTTGATTGCACCTCATTAATAGCTTTTTTTATTTCAACTTGGTTAGAA
Source organism: Mustela putorius furo (assembly GCF_011764305.1). NCBI lineage: Eukaryota > Metazoa > Chordata > Mammalia > Carnivora > Mustelidae > Mustela > Mustela putorius. The sequence continues at coordinate 8,491,310 of NW_025422169.1, read as the reverse complement.
AGGGCTTTTATATCTACCGAGAGGGTTTCTCTAATATCTTCCATGCCTTTTTTGAGCCTTGCTAGAACCTTGAGAATTGTCATTCTGAACTCTAGATCTGACATATTACCGATGTCTGTATTGATTAGGTCCCTAGCCTTCGGTACTGCCTCTTGTTCTTTTTTTTGTGGTGAATTTTTCCGTCTTGTCATTTTATCCAGATAAGAGTATATGAAGGAGCAAGTAAAATACTAAAAGGGTGGCAACAACCCCAGGAAAATATGCTTTAACCAAATCAGAAGAGTTCCCAAATCGTGAGAGGGGAGAAAGGGGATAAAAAGAGGTTCAAAAAGGAAGAAAGGAAAAAAAAGAAAAAAAAAGAATTAAAAAAAATGAAAACGAATAAAGAAAAATATAAAAAAGAAAATATATATATATTAGATAAACTAGTTAAAAAACGTTAAAAAAGAAAAGGGTAAAAGTTAAAAAAAAATTTTTACCAGAAGGTGAGAAAAAAAAAATGAAAAAGAAAAAAATTAAATTAACTGCAAGACTAAAAAATCACAGGGAAAAAGCCATGAGTTCCGTGCTTGGCTTTCTCCTCCTCTAGAATTCTGCTGCTCTCCTTGGTATTGAATCCACACTCCTTGGTAGGTGAACTTGGATTTCTTGTTGATCTTCTGGGGGAGGGGCCTGTTGTAGTGATTCTCAAGTGTCTTTGCCCCAGGCGGAATTGCACCGCCCTTACCCGGGGCCGGGGTGAGTAATCTGCTTGGGTTTGCTTTCAGGAGCTTTTGTTCCCTGATAGCTTTCCGTAGAGTTCCGGAGGACGGGAATACAAATGGCGGCCTCCTGGTCTCCGGCCTGGAGGAGCCGAGAGCCCAGGGCCCCACTCCTCAGTGCGCCCTCAGAGAACAGCGCCCAGTCACTCCCGTCTGCCTGACCTCCGGCCGCGCTCTGAGCTCAACCGAGCCTGCGACCGGTTCAAGGTCACCCCGAGCTGCGAGCTTACTGTCGGCTCTGTCTCTGTAGCCGGCTTTCCCGTTCCAATACCTGCAAGCTCTGCGACACTCAGACACCCCTGATCCTTCTGTGACCCTGCGGGACCTGAGGCCACGCTGACCCCGCGAGGGCTTCACCCCGGTTTAGCCTCTGGAGCGATGTCCCTCAGCGGAACAGACTTTTAAAAGTCCTGATTTTGTGAGCCGTTGCTCCCCCGCTTGCCGGGAGCTGGCCCCTCCCCCCGGGGTCTGTCTTCCCGTCGCTTTGGATTCACTTCTCCGCCGGTCCTACCTTTCAGAAAGTGGTTTTCTGTTTCCAGAATTGCTGTTCTTCTTCTCTTCCATCTGCTGATGGATTTTCAGGTGTTAGCAATCTTTAAATGAGCTATCTAGCTGATCTCCTGCTAGCTGAAGTAGTCTCAGCCTGCTACACTCCACAATCTTGACTCCCAGAGATGACTTTATACCGAAGTCTGTAAGTAAGTGAGGATTAGACTCCACCTCAGGAAAACAAGAATTTCTTCTGTTACTGACGCATCTTGTGGTTGTAGGGAAGTTCTCTGAAGGACGTGACATCGCTCTGTCAGTCAGCGGTGGTTGAGGAAAGAGCGAGGCTCTCTGTGCAGAGCCAGGAGCTCACGCACACGCGGCTCGTGCACTGCCTTCTCAGCAAAGGGCCGCGGGGCCTCAACATTCACAGGGCTTCCTGTCAGCTGCGCCGCGGCCGGGCGCACAGGACTGGGCAGGCACGGCGGTGGCCCACGAACCTCAGCACGGGCACGGGCCGTCAGGCCGGTGACTCCGGAACGTGCGCTCCTATCCCTCCACGTGGGAACAGCACACGGCGAAGCCTGTCGTGGCCTGAGACAGGCAGTGTGCCCTCCCAGGCCCCCACGTGTGTCCTGCCTTGCTCACGGTTACGTGCCCGGCAGACAGACACCCACGGCCCCGTCGGGCTGACGAGACAAGGGCCGGGAAGCGGGAGGAGGAGAACCGAGCCGTGCGCTGGCCGCCTTCTCCGCAGGCAGTCCGACTCCGCAGCGTCTAAGCCCCCAGGCTGTGCACGTGGGCCTGACGTAGTCTCCCAGGGGGAGGACGCGTGTGGGGTGAACCGAAGGTCCGGCAGAGAAGGGGACAGAGCTGCTCTACTGTGCCCGGGCCTCCCTCCAGGTCCCAGCCTCAGAGACCTATTTTTACCGTAAGCTGCAAATAGGATTTTTCCTGCCAACACACGTCCTCTCTGGTCACCCTGTTTTCTGGAAACTGTGTGCTCAGGAAGGGGTTCTCCAATGTGGGCGGCCCTGCCTCCAGGCAGCCCTCCAGACGGACGGAGAGAGAGGACACACGGGGCCCTGAAGGGCAGAGAAGCCAAGGCTGCCATCGTGTCAGTCTGTTCAGTCCTCACAGGAGCGTCTGGAAGCTTGCGGCGAGGCCGGGCCATAGCAGAGATTCCCACTGCCTGGACGTGCTGGCAGCCACGGGTCCCACACTCTTGAGAGTTGACGTGAGTCCCCGCTAGTTGATCCCATCCAGTGTGACGGTCACACTGTAAAATCCACGGGCAGGAGCTGCACGGCCGTGTCACGATGGCCACGTGTGCCCCAGTGGGTCGCATCCCTCCCCGACACAGACCAAAGACCGCGGCTGTGCACCCGTGGGGGTGGGGCCGGTGCACCCCTCGCGGGGGTGACACCCCCACAGCACGTGCAGAGTCTCGGGGTACTTCCGTGTTCCTGTCTCGCTACTGTCTTCCCACGGACACTCCAAATCCACAGGCATCACGAGAGCAGCTGGTCTCCAGATGCCGTGGCTCCCGAGGACGCTCATGGGAACGCGGCTGGGACCGACACGCCTGAGACGGACCAGCGACCTCACACAGCGCCAGGGAAGGGAACGCACATCGCTCTTGGAGGCTAGGAAATGCCTGCAGTAAAGCCAGTTTGGGGTAGAAACGGACTGGACCCCCAGCCACACGTCTCCCGCTTTAAACCCCGGACTGTGGCAGGCGAGAATTCTACCACTGAACCACCAACGCAAACCCCCAACTGTGAGTGACAGTCCAGGAAACAGTGTGCGGACCTTCCACGAGGTACAGGAGACCCTGTGAGGAGAGCACGGCAGGATCCAGCCAAGGCCTCAACCTCGCGTTTCTCCGGGGGCAGGGTCAGGTCCACCTGCGACCCACGCCAGCCACCTCCCACCACGGTGCAGTCCAGGATGCAGGGCTCGCAGGGGCTCCTCTGTATCTGTGGCCCTGTCCTGGCTCCTGGCTCCTCTACCCGCTACCCAGGAAATCGCACACGAGACCTCAAGGAGGGGGTAGTCAGCTCTGAGAGGAGCTGGCGGGTCTGCAGACAGAAGCCAGCCAGGTCAAAGCCAGGCCGGCTGGCGGACTTGTGGCCCTATAAGCACAACCGCTCCACCTGCTCAGTGGGCGGCCGACCCGTCCACTGTGTCCAGGTGTCCACGAGCTGCAGGGAGGGAAGGATGAGGGACTCTGAAAGCACCCCGCCCGGCCAGTCAGGTGCAGACTCAGCCACGCAGGTGTGTGCAGCGGTTGCGCAAGGATGTGCCGGGATGCGTGGAGGTGTGTGAAGACCACGGAGACAAGTAGGGAGCACAGGGATACGTGGGGACAGGGCATGCAGGGACATACACGGACATACGAGTAGCATGAGTACACATGGGGACACGTGGGGTTGTGTGGAGAGCACGGGGGATCGGGAACGCGCAGGGAGCAGGGGGGCGCGTGGGGGCGCATGGAGAAACACGGGGATCCATGCAGACACGGGGGGACATGCGGGGAATGCGTGGGGGTGCACGGGGAGAGTGCGCCTGCCCGGGATGTGCGTGGCCACTGACCGCAGGGGAAGTGCGCTGGAAGCAACTGAACATGAGCCCAGGAAATAGTGCTTCATTTGCCTATTTGGGGTACTAAGTTTTTAATCTTCTTAAAAATTTTAATGATTTTTCGACATTTTTAGAGAAACAATGACAGGCCCTTCGCTGAGTTCTCCCTGCGTCAGTCTGGTCTGGCCTGATCTCACGCACAGGAAGCAGATACCTAGGAGAGCACATGACCCCACGGTCTGACACAGCCGGAGTGTCCACGGGTCTCAGTCCCTCACCTTGTGACTTCTCCGCAGCAACGGGCGCCCCGTCACGCAGTGGCACAATCCTAACTCTCAGGTGGAGGCCATGCAGCGGGACCCTGCAGCCGGGAGGCCACGGCCGGGACACGGTGGCAGGGACCCTGTGGTCAGGCCGCACCCAGATCGCTGACTGCTGGTCTCGGAGGAGCCCAGTGCTAGCCCGTCCCCGGCGCGGCCCCCAGCATCCCGTCCGAAGCCAGACTTTAACTCGGGACACTGTCTGCACACCGACGCCTGCCGGCACAGCACCGACACCTTTCTAACAGCGATGGCTGGGTTCCGGTTCCTGGTGTCCGATGTCCTCATCAGTTACAGTAGGTCACGGACTTCTCCTTTCTGGTTCAAGTGAAATTAAACCTTGCTGCTGATCTTCTAAAGCTTTTTGACTTCCCAGCCCTTCACACAGTCTGGTTTATTTTACACTAACTACTGGCTAAAACCGTCAGAACACGGTAAATCTTACTTACAACCTCCCAGTGGGTACCGTTGCGAAGCCTTTCGGTGACAAGGACGGAACTCACATGCACCGTGTGCTAAAGCTCGAGCACCTGCGCTTGCAATGGGGCACGCAGTGTGTGACGCAGAAGACGACCTTACTAGGGCCGAGCCCAGAGATACCGAGAAACAAGTCTGACCCCGAGCCGGAAATACACAGACGGTGTAAACCCTCCGTTCCCACGCCACGAGGGTGACGGACGGCAGGTGCCCACGGGACAGGCCCTCCCTGAACCTCTCAGCCGGGGTGGGGCCGGCCTCACATGCCCGTAACCAGCGTGCAGGGCGTGGGGCCCGAGAGGAGGCGGACGGACCCACGACCAAGGGCACGGGCAAAGCAGGTCTCGACCCATGCACACCCTGCAGCCCCGTGATGGCCATCCACAACCTGAGAGCTGAGAAATCCAGGGTCTTTCAGGGTTCAGGGTGTGCTGGCGCAAAGGGCCTGTCCGCGGGCCGGGCTGCCACCCACGCCGCACTCACAGCAGACGGCGCTCCCCCAGCCCTCCCCGCATAGCGCCCCACCGGGACGTCAGCGTGGGACGTGTGGTGACGTACCCATAGTGTCCACTTACCGGGGGACAAGGTCTGTCCCCAGAGGGACACAGCGTTTCTCACCAGCGAATCCGGACCACCCTGAAGACTCCACTCCCCCATGTGCCAGGAAACAAGGCTGCCCTGCACAGGCTGGGCTCTGCCCTCCCCGCCATGCAGGCGCCCGGCCGTACCTCCGGATGGCCACGGTGAGGGCTTCCGGGGAGCTGGCGCACGGACAGATGACCTCCTGGCGCAGGCCTTTGCTCTGGAAGACGTTGAGGAAGGCGTCACAGGACGAGATGGACCCTGCAGGCAAAGGGAGGACCGTCAGCAGGCGGAAGCCTGGGGTCCAGGGAAACCGCCCCACTCCCTGCACGCCCCTGGGCCGGGCTGCGGCCAGAGTGCGGAAACACGCCTCATTCACGCGTACCCCTCACGTCACCGTGAGAGATGGTCCGCTCAGCCGACAGAAGCCGAGGGTTACCAGCAGAACCTCGTACGGAAACGCCGTGTGCTGAGCTCGTGGGCCCTCCCTGAGGCTGGCCCCGCCATGCTCTGTGTGCGTGTGTGCAACGTCCAGGTGAAGCGAGGAACACTCCGGGGTCAGCACACCCAGGGAGCTCGGGGCGAGACCACGTCCTAACACGGGGGAGCTGGCATTGCGCACGACAGGTGGCTCCAACCACTCTTCGGGAAGCAGGAGACCCTCGAGACAAGTTACGCTGAACCACGTGGGCGCAAGTCCCCATGTGCGAGTCAGACTTTCTGAGAGGGCATGTGCTGCTTGGACCTACGTATGCGCACGCGGCACCGCTTACGGACAGAAACACACGGTCTCCTTCGTCCACTCCCCCCAGCTCTCGCTCTCGCCCAGACCAAGCTCACTGCGTCTGGCCTCAACCCAGAGCGGAACTTCTCAAGGTATGTTCGTGGCGCCCTGTGGGACTGCGAATTCGCTCTACTGGGTGGTGCTTCCTACAGGATTTGATGACGAAATTCCACTAAAATGACAACTTACTTTCCTAATCAAGAAAACTCCTGCAGACCGTAAAATAACAGTAATTACTACTTCCCGAGTAGTAGCCATGCCAAGGCCAAGGAACCACTTCATTCAACCGTCATGAAATTTCATGACTTAGGTATGCATTTCTGCTAAAGAAAGAGAAGGCTAAAATGAGAAAGTCAGGATCTTTCTCTACGGAATCAGGACGTGGGAACACCAGGACTCGAGCCCAGGACCCCGCCACCTGCCACGGCAGCTGGAGGCCGCAGGGAGTCTCGGGGGAGGTGGCCACGGAGGGCCGCCTCCGGACAAGCAGCGACGGGACCCAGCGGAGCGGAGCGTGGAGCGTGGAGGCGTGCGTCGAGCTCGAGACTCTCCAGCTGCCACTTACAGGGATTTGCGCCATCGGCCACGATCAGCATCCGCAGGGACGAGAGGTTGATGTCCCTCTGATCTCTGTGTGCCACCAGCGCCCAGTGCATGTCCCTGGATTTCACACAAGCCACTTTCGCTGCGGGAACAGCAGAGGGAAGGGTGTTAGTCGGCGCGCCGTCAGCCCGGGAACTGTGGACCCGAGGGCCCCCGTGACGTACCTTTGTACTGGCAGACCTTCTGAATCCAGGACAGCGGGTTGACCTTCATCAGCGAGTACGGGATGCTGATGACGTGCATCATGTTCATCACGCTCTGGAAGCAACACAGGGACGACTGCCAGACGCTGGGGGGAGAGGCACCCCACCCGCGGGCCGGGCCCGTCACAAGCTCGCCCCTGCTCCACGCGGGACCGAGAGCGCCCTCTGCCGTGTGAGACGCAGAGGAGTGTGTGCGTCTAGCAGCAGACGGGCCTGGCTCTAGGAAGCCGCAAGGGACGCAGAAGCTGCAGGCCCGGAGCCGTGGTGACACTGGGTGACCACACCGAGACCTGGCACACAGCTCCCCACACAGTGACGCCAAGGAGAAACTCAACTGGTAGCAGCCACGGCCTTGGGGCAGGGAGGGGGGCTACGTGCCTGCCGCACGCTGGGCTGGACAGACCCCACGCAGGACCGACGCTGTGTTTGACGGGTAGCAACGCCGCGGTGCCGGGAGCCCAGGGGCAGGCAACGGGCCTGCAGGCACAGAGCCGCAGACAGCAAGGCTGAGACCGGCTGGGGTCCCGGGCCCTGTGCCCACCGCGTGAGCGTGCACAGGGAGCTGCATCCCCGTGTCCTACTATTGCCCGGCATCTGGGGCAGAATGGAGCCGCGGCCGGAGGGGCGAGTCGGCCCCAACCTCCCGTCCACACGGTGCCCACAGGCCCCTCCTCACAGAGAAAGCTCCAGGCCTGCTCTCGGTACATATGTGCCACTGCTCATGGGAAAGCCACTAGAATTTTCCACCCCTGCAAAGACACAGTTCCAGCACAGGACGCCCAGAGAAGCAGGGAGTGCAGGTCAGCACCGAGGACACACACGGCCGGCCCCGAGCTGTGTCCTGAGGCTCAGCGTCTTAGAGGACACGGCTGTGTCTCCACAAACCCGCCCGCAGCTTCCAGCCGCCCTCACTCATCTGCGGGCACGAACCTCCCTGAGGCACGGGAGCCCGACGGTCACCACGGCAGACCCCTGGGACCTGCCCCGGCCACGAAAGGGACCAGGCGTCCCTCATATTCATAGATACAGATTCGTAGAGAGAAAAGGCCCACGGATGTCACAGCCAAATTGCACGCTAGCGTCGTGCCCCAAGCCCAAGAGTGAGGTGCGTCACTGCATGCGAAGCGCCAGGAGCCAGGAGGAGACGCTCGGTTTGCCTGGGGAGAGTCCGCGCGCTCCCTCCATGGGGGCAGGGACAGGGCTTTGGAAGTCACACTTGAGCACAGCCGAGGGCTCCTAACGCCGACGGCTCTTCTCCCTGTGCAGGGGAAGCGGCTTCCCCAAGCCGCCCTGCACACGGACCCTAATTCCCGCCGGGGCACCAAGCGCAGCCAGCCGGCCCGGGGTGGCACTTACTGTCAGGATTCCATGCCAGAGCCCCACGTCCTTCTTGAAGTCCAGCACGTTCACTATGGTTTCCGCTGCACAGAGGGAAACAGAGGACATGTACTCCCACCGGACGCAAGACCACGTCGGTCGGGGCAGGAGAGGCCTCGAGGGACAGCCCACAGCATGTCTGCAGACACGGGCCACCTGCCCGGACAAGTTTCCAGATACCCTCTTGACACTCATGTCCACAGCGAGAGCCTCACGTGTCCCTGAAAACACTTCCTGCCTCCTTTTCCCGGACTTACTCCCTCCCCCGGCCTTGTCCTTTCTTTAAGATTCTTTCGTTTCCATTATGGCCTCTCCCAGGAAAAGAAAACCCTTCCCAGCAAACGCAGGGTACAGTCGCTAGAAGCCTAAGGCCGGGGTTGGGTCACAAAGGAGACTGCAGCAGCAGGAACAGAACACTGTTCCCGTGTTTCTGGGGAAGAAACGGGCACTAAAAACACAAGGCTGAATGCAAGGTCCAGGCCGAGGGCTAGTGATGCTGCAAGTGACGCCTCCGCAGTCACACTGGTCTACCCGCGTGGGCAACGGCCCGACACGGCCTTGTCCACGCATGGGGCGTCCACTGAGCCTCCGCTTACGTCTGCCCACGCTCCTTCCCGCGAGGCTGGCCATGGCTCCGGCGCTGTGTGCCGCCCCTCCTCCTGAGGGGACAAGCCGCCACGCAGAGGAAACGGCCGCTGTCCCACGTCTACAAGCATATCCCACTCGGAAGCAAGGAGTGCGTGTGTGCGTGTGTTTCCTCTGGGCCACTCGCCACTGCCACAGCCCTGGACCTCTGAGAAGCAGGGCCACAGTCGGGAGGCTGCGGACAGCACCGTACCAAAGCAGGAGGCACCGGCCGGCTGGTAGTGACCAGCGGGGACCCCCGGCCGGCTGGTAGTGACCAGTGTCTTGACGGGGAAACATGCCGGGGCCTAGTCCAGGGACTGGACATCAGCCGGACGTCCCCACAGCACCGAGTTATTTTGTATCACTGGTGGGGGGGAGTGAGGCGAGCTCCTGCTCCGCAGGGGAGGGGACCCCCAGCCGCGGGCTGCCTGCCGGTCAGTCTCCAGGGCAGGGCACTGCTCACAGAAGCCCCAGCCACGGGAGCGGGGGATCAGCCTGGACCCCGCCGTTTACGAGCCCAAGGCCATACCATTGCCACGGCTGCTCCCAGTGACCCCAGCTCTCGGCCTGCGTGGCCGTGTGGCCCGGGGGAAGAACGTGCGTCCTGGAAACCGCGCTCGGGGCTGTGGTCGCCCCCCGCCCCCCGGGAGCTCACACAAACCCCACCAGAGACTCAGACGTGCCAGGGAGGGCTGAACGTGGGCCTTTTTTCTTTTTCAAAGATCCCCAAAAGACCCTAATTTTGGGTCTTGCCTCCTAACATGCACAGAGGCAAGAATTCTCATGGAATCAACGGACAGCCTGAGCGGCGTCCCCTGACGTCACGGGCGGAACCCTCACCCGGCGCGGAGCAACTTGGAGACGGGGCCTCCGTGCAGGAGAATCAGGTTAAGTGAGGCCACAGGGGTGCGCCTGACCCGCCAGGACCGGCGTCCTGAGGAGAAGAGCCACCGGAGCTGTCCCTCCCCATGCAGGGGGAGGCCTGGCGAGGACAACGGGAAGGTCTGAGCCGCGCACGAACCTGACGCCACTCCTGCCGTGGGGGTGTGGAGACGGGACCCCGCGGCCCATGCCCGCCGCCCAGGGACGCGCTCCCATCGGGGTGGCCGTACCTTCCGTGTAGCCGCACGCCTGCGTGAGGGCCTGGCAGTGGGTCAGCAGCGCGATCCTGGTCACGGTCACGCCGAGCACGCTCCCGTCCTTGCACGTCTTATACTGAAAGAAGAGCAGGCTGTGCGGACGGGGTTCCGAGGGGACCCGTGCCCGCACCCCGCAGGGCCCCGCCAGCCCGGGGCCCGCCGCCGTCAGCAGCCCCGCGGCCCACCTCTATGTACGCGGTGTCGTTGTTCGCGTCTTTGATGTGTGGGAACCAGTCCCGAGGCGGCTTAGACAGATGCTTGGACTCGGTGACAAACCACAGCAGCTTCGGCCACCCTTGGGGACGAGACACAGCGCGTCTGGTGAGCGGCGACCGGAAGGCAGGTGCGGCAGCCCCCCCCCCACTTCCTGCGGCTCGCGGCCCGGCAGCACCAGCCTCAGGCCCCACGGCGTCCACAGCACGATGTCACCGGCTACACTGGGCCACACGGCAGGCGACAGGTGACGTGCCGCGCGAGCAGGGGTGTGCCCAGGACCCGAGGAGACGCAGGAGCGTCCCGCGTGCGGTCCCCAGCAGGGCGCGGGAAGCCACCTACCTTTGAACTGCGGGATCTCCCCCGTCGGGCTTTTCGGCAGCCCTTTGTGGCAGGCGTCGCTCGTCAAGGCCACGGTGACTCCACAGCTGCCGAGCAAGAACCCGATCTGCTGGCTTCCAGCGTCCTGGGGGAGCAACAGGAGATGGGTCACAGAGCTGGGGAGGACCGCGGCATCCCTGGCAGAACGCGGCCTCGCCCTGGATTCTGGGGAAGAGGTAACCTCCGGGGGTAGAGCCGTGGGTCACGTCCCAGGCTGCATGCGCTGCGCTGGGACCTCAGGCAGGGTGGCAGGGTCGCCCCGCCTCAGTGTCCCTGTCGGCAGCGGACAGGACCGAGGAGTGCGGACGGCTCAGCGAGTGGCCGGCACGTGGCAGGCCTCCGGAGGCTACTGCTGGACCTCCCTGTGGGTCTCCACGACCATGACAGGAAACGGGACTATCACGGCAACAGGAAGGCGCCCAGAAAACATCTTCCTGCTTGACATGGAGCCCGATTCTGAAGACGCCCAGAGCACAGGGCTCCGCTGTGCGGAAACGCATGACAAGGGCGAGCGGAACATAAGGACCCCCTGACCCTCTGCACCCAGAGCAGCTCTCGTTGGAGAGCCGGGACACGGGTCTGGACAGACCGCCGCTGCAGGACATGGACCCTGGAAGCCCGCGACACCGGCAGTGACAGGCAGACCCTGCGGGATGGGGCTCTCCTGGGACAGGCAGCGTGGGGACTGCCACCCCGTGGTCTGCGCTAACCACGTCCAGGTGCCTGGGGCACGTCTGCTCAGTGGGCTGGCTTTACGCCCACCGGTCACACCAGCTCGACGCAGAAACAAAAGCCAGGAAGCAGCAGGAGTTCCTACAAGCACACGCCACAGTGTGGAGAGCAGGTCACGCTCACGCGTGCCCCCTGCGCAGACCCGCCACGGCCACCCATCCCTCCGCCGTGTGTGCCCCACTGAGACGGCGCGGGAAGACCGCGCGCATCCAGCAGTGAAGTCCGCGGCTCTGACATCGAGGACTGGTCGTCCAGGTGGTTTGCGGCTCAGCCCCACGGTGAAAGCCCAATGCCGTGTGGGACTGTGCACCCCCAGCCCCGAGCAGGGAGCACAGGGCTGGCGCCCGACGGACAGACATGCCCATTTTGGGGGCCTCTCCTTCACGTGGAGCTTCTTCACGTAGGGTTTTCACAGCGACGCAAATGTGGATTTGGGATCACGCCGCCAGATGTCCAGACAGGCTCTGACATCCCCCTTGGAGGCAGGAAGACATTTCTTCATGGGCGAGAACTTGCGAGACCGTTGACCCCCAGGCCACGTGAGCCACAGGGCAGGAGGCTGCGTGCGGGCTGCCAGCCGTGACCTGCCACCTCCTGCTGCTCGCCTCCCCGCCCGGCTCTCCCGCACGTCCTCTCGCATCTGCCGACCGACGGCTCCTGTGACATTATCACACGCACAGGACAGCCCAGAGAGAGCTGGGACAGCAGGTGAGGACAGTGACGGACACAAGGCCACAGCTCAGCCCGAAATTCAGACCTCGCCCCTGCTCTGCGCTCTGCCGGAAGGGGGTCCTTGTCCCCTCCGTCGGTGGATTCCTCCTCAGAGCGCCCGTCAGCGGGGCAGAAACAGCGACCCGGGTCCATCGCTGGACACAGGACTGCCCCGGCCGTCCCAGCAGCCCCTGCACACACAGACACCCTCTGAACCTGAGCGCACGCTCGCCCCCCGAGCCTGCAGCTTGACGGGTGGACGCCCTGCGCACACGGCGTCGGACCCGCAGTCCCCCACACGCCGTCTCCGCAGGCAGCCGCCTCCTGTCCTCGCTCCGAGCCGCCGGCTTTGGGAAATTGCTCCCCACCTCAGGAGGACTTGGAGCGACGCAGAGACCTCCGGCCCTGACGAGGTCCCTTCCCTGGGGGCCCGCGTCCCCGCACTGCAGCTTCCCCCTCGGCTGAGGGCCCTTCCTCGGACGGGTTGGGCTGTCAGGACGGGGACCCCCTCCCCGGTCACCTTGCGAATAATTTTTGGCTCTTCAAGGAAAGCCAGGCCACACCTGACGTCAGCCCATCACCTCCAACCCCCTGCGACACGGAGACATGCCAAGTCCTGTCACCCCGTAAGAAGTCTGTCCTTGGTCTGTCCGCTGACCCTGGGGCCTCCGACAGGCTGGTGTGGACTCATCTCTCCACCGCGGTCTGTTCCGTCTCCGGCTCCCGGTCAGGAAGCAGCGGCCACACTCCCACGAGGACTCCGGCGCACAGAAAGCCCCTCTTGCAAACTCACGTTGGGTCTGCGGCCCCACGACCACCAGTGGGTACTGACCCGACATCGCTCTTTGTCGACGGGGCCATTCACCGGCTCTCGCGAGGTGGGACAGAAGCGGGGCAAAGTGTCTCAGAGGCACGGGCTTCAGATGCTCAGCTCTGCAGAGGCCTGGGGCCTACAGGCCGACCTGTCCCTGGTCCTGCGGTCCTTGGAACACACCCACTCCGACCCTTCCCAACAGCCGCGCCGCTTCCCCACCAGACTCCCGGAGCAGAGCCGCCTGTGTCAGCTGAGATGCTGGTGGAGCCCGTTCACCGTTCACGGTGTGCGCGACCCGCCGCGGGCCGTGCTCCCGCCCAGCCTCGGCAGGGCGACGGCAGTGGGCTGTGCCAGCTCTGCTGCGACCCCGCAGGGCCCACGGAGGCAATTCCCCCGGCTGCTCCCACGCCCTGGCCAAGCCCCAGGAACTCCGGGCCCCTGCTGCAAACCCCCTGCGGAAAGAGGAGCTTTCCTGCCCCCGAGCTAGGATGGAGAATAAACAAACACACGAGACTCGACAGTTGGGTGCATTAAATGACGCTGTTCTGGGAAACTGGCTCCCACCAGGCTCGGCAGCGGGTCCGGCGGCACAGCCGCGGCGACGGAGGAAACCGTCACACCCTCCATCCTCCTCACCATTCCGCACCGCGCGGCACTGAAGGATTCTTCTGTTTAAAAAATAAGCTTTCTTTTTTTAAAAGGCTACTTTTCTTTTTAAGATTTCATTAATTTATTTCGGAGAGAGAGCACGAGCAGGGGGAGCAGCCGAAGGAGAAACAGGTTCCGCCGAGCAGGGAGCCCAACGCGGGACTCGATCCGAGATCATGACCTGAGCCGGAGATGCACACTGAATGACCGAGCACCCAGGCACCCCTAAAAATGTTTTCTGAGACACAAATGCCACGTTCTGAAGTCACGGCGGCTGAGGAATGACAGTTTGTGGCCTCCGTAAGACAAAGTCATCTCCTGGGCCTGTTTTCCAGAAGGAAACGGTCGGTGGAGAGAGGCACTTGGCATTTTCTTCTGAGAAGGGTCTTCAGGTGCTGCAGGGCGGGCTGGTAACCCGAGGGTCCGCGCGGGCCGGAGAGCACGTCAGCCGGCAGGTCATCCCAGCAGGGCCGGCAGGCAGGGGGAGCCTCTGCCCAGCCCACACCCGAGCGGCAGAGCTCCTCCTCCGGTGCACGCGACCGCACGGACCCTCGGCGGCCACTGAGGCTCCCCTCAGCAAAGGGGCCGACCCGCGCTCAGCGCAGCTCCGGACGAACCACCCCCTCCGGGGTTATCACTGCAGGAACCTCCTCCGCACATGACGACAAAGAACAGATCACACGTCAGTCAGACGTCGCATGATGCTTCACCTCTTTACTCCCAAGCGTCACGAGGTGTGACGTGGTGGCCAAGCTGGGCTTTTGGGCTGTTTGCGCCAGCAGCGGCTGAAATGCTGTGCCGAGGCTGTCAGGTGGCTAAAAGGGCAGAGGCATGTGCCTCCCTGTGCGAACGGTTCCCTGGTTGTGGACTTGCAGATTGTCACTGTGGCGCTGCGACTGCAGACCTCAGAGCGCTAGAAGCCTCGAATCAAGGCCACCGACCCTTTGTGTTCCCAAGGGCCTCAACGCCCTGCATTTGCCATCATATGTCCTCCGGTTGGTTTTCAGGTAAACTGCCGTAGAATCAACCATGGCACTAAAGCCACCTAGAAGAACGTGGCTGTCCATTCAATCCATTCAACCCCAAACCCCGACACATTCCCAGTCGTGACAATCCCGGGACTCGGGTCTCCCGGAAGCACTCAAGGGGCATCTCCCGCACATGGGGACGCGGTGGCAAACACCTGCAGGAGTCGGGCCACTGGAGGAGGTCCTGAGGTCAGAGGTCGCAGGACGTCCCTGACTTCCAGGGCCACCAGCTGCCCCACCTGATAGCGATGTGTGCCCGAGACGTCAAGTCTGCAACCCCGTGTTTGTACCCAGGAAGCCACAGCGACGAGCATCCCCGTCATTTTCTAAGGGAGCCTCACACTCTCTCCTTCCGCTCTGAGGAGCGGAGCTGGAGACGTGCACACCCACTCTCAGCAGACCCTGAGGCATCCCCGAGGCACTGGACGGGGATGACCCGCTGAGTATCAGGGCAGCCGCAGAGAGGGCTGGGAAACTCTCCGGGGCTCTGAGGCTGGGCACGTGTAAACCATGACATTCCAGAGCTGGGAGCACCACCCTGCAGAGTTGGCACAAGACAGGTCTGAGGGAAGGCTAGCTCGGTCCAGGGCGGGGTCCAAGGGCATAGTCCAGAACACGACCGGTGACCGAGGGGACCACACCTCGCGGCATCAGCTCCACCTCCTGGATGACGTCAGACCCTCGTCCTCAGGGACCATCAGTGTCAGAGCCTCCCCTTTTCTCTTCCTGAAGCTTCTCTCTCTGCTTTACTGTGGGACGTCATTCACGTGGACCACAGCACTGAGTGTGGGTTACGTCCAACGTACGGTTCTTGTGCTCGACTACGCTACGACAGCGAGATTCGGATTTGCAACTGGCAGATCTTGGGTGAACACGGGACTCCATAAAGTCCAGACACCAAAACACAAGCAACAGCCACACCCTCCGCAGTAAAACGTCCATGATGTATCCAGACTTCTAGCGTAAGGACGCTGAAGCTTGAGATCATCAAACACTTAGGTACTTACAGATCACTAAGCTCAATGTTCTTTTTTAAAAAAATTAAGGTACAATTGACATAACATTTTCAGATGTAAAACGATTCTGTATTGGCATACACTGCAGAAATATCACGACACAAGACTTTCAAAGATTTACTCTCGCGCCACCTTCAAATGTGCACGATGCCATCCCCGTGCAGAGCCCCCGAGCTGTACTTCCCGGCCCCTGACTTAGTTGTAGCTGGAATTCTGCCCCTTCAGCCACTGCGCCCACCCCACAACCACCACCACTGGCAACCACCAATCTGTGCTCTGCGTCCGCGGGTTTGTTTGTTCATTCATTTTGTTTTTTAGATCTTTCTCTGACTTATTTCACTCAGCATACCAAGGTCGCTGCATGTGATTGCAAAGCAAGGTCCGAGTAACGTGTGTACACACCACCGCGTTGCCCATTCATGCGCAGACGGAGGTAGGTGGTTTCCATGCTTGACCGCTGTAAACGCTGCTGCGGAGAGCAGAGAGCTGCACGCATCTCTTCAAATTAATGCTTTTCTTTTCGTTTAGAAAACACCTAGTGTAATCGCTGGATTGTAGGGTAGCTCCGTTTTTAGTTTTTGAGGAACCTTCATACTATTTTCCACATGGCTGCACCAGTTAGCATTCCCAGCAGCAGTGCACAAGGGTCCCCCTTTCTCTACATCCTTGCTAAAACCTGCTATTTCTTGCCTTTTTACCTATTTAAAAAGGCATGATGTGAAATCTCAATGTGTTTTCTTTAAAAGATTTTATTTATTTATTTGACAGAGAGACAGAGAGCGTGCGCACACAAGCAGGGGCAGTGTCAGGGGGGTGGTGGGGGGAGAAGCAGGCTCCCCGCAGAGCAGCAGGGCGTCTGATGCGGGGCTCGATTCCAGGACCTCAGGATCATGACCAGAGCCCAAGGCAGACGCTGAACCGAGGGAGCCACCCAGGCGCCCCTCAGAGAGATTTTAATCTTCATTTCCGTGATGATTAGTGACGTTAAGCATCTTTGTGTCTATGGCCATCTGTGCGTCTCCTCTGGAACAGTGTCTGCTCAGATATTCTCCCCATGTTTTAACTGGATTGTGTCTCTTGCTACCGACTGCTATGAATTCCACATACACTGTGGATATAATCCCTTATCAGACACAATTTGCAGGCATCTTCTCCCATTAAGGAGGAATGGAATCTTATCTTTTCCTTCTGCGGATGCTTTCCTTTGGTCACAGAAGTTTTTAGTTTGATGTTTTCGCACGTTTGGTTTTGGTTTGTTGCCTTCACCTTTGGTGTCAGATCCAAGGACTCATCACCAAGACTGATGTCAAAAAGCTTACTTGGAGCCCGTGTTTTCTTCTAGGAGTTTGTGGCTTCAGGCCTTACAATCAAGTTTTTAACCCTTTTTGGGGTAATTTTTGTGTACTGGGTAAGGGGGGGTCTAGCTTCATTCTCTTGCAGGCAACCGTCCAATTTTCCCAAAGTCATTTACTGACGAGACTGTTCTTTCCCGTTGTGCGTTCCTGGATCTGCTGTCCTAAATTCATTGGCGAGGGGCGCCTGGGGGGCGCAGGGGGTTAAGCTGCTGCCTTTGGCTCAGGTCATGGTCTCAGGGTCCTGGGATCGAGCCCCGCAACGGGCTCCCTACTCGGTGGGGAACCTGTTTCTTCCCCTCTCTCTGCCTGCTTGTGATCTCCATCAAATAAATAAATAAAATCTTCAAAAAAAAAAAAAAAAGATTGCGCGTCAATGACTCAAATTCAGAGACTTGAAAGGATAAACTAAATAGAGCGACGGACCTAAATAAATAAATGAATTGGCAATCCACGCGTGGGTTTACTTTTGGGCTGTTATACTCTGCTGACCTATGTGTCTGTTTTAGACAACTGCTTCAACTACTAAAGCTCCGTAATGTGGCTTGAAAACAGGGACCCAGGTGTCCCCGGCTTTGCTGTTCTTACTTGACATTGCTTTGGCTCTCTGAGGTCTTTGCTGAATTTTATGTTTGTTTTTGTTTAAATTGGTCTCAAGCTGGTTTTTGGTGTTTTGTTGTTGTTTTTTTACTTTTCCTTTGATTTCCTGGTTGACTCATGGGTCACTCACTGGCACGCTGTTTAATCTCCACATACTTGTGAATCTTCCTGTTTTCTTCCTGTAACTGATTTCTGGTTTCACACCACTGTGCGTCAGGAAAGATGCCCACTAGTTCACTCTTCTGAAATTCACTGAGATTTGCCTTGTGGCCTCATGGGATCTGTCCTGGAGTTCATCCCAGACGCGCCTGAGAGGAGTGTGGGTTCTGGTGTGTACGGAAGGATGGAGCGCTCTGCGTAATGAAGCCCACTGGTGTCCCCTGTCACGGCGGGCCGGGGTCTCTCCCTTCAGGGGAATGAACATCAGCTTCATACATGTAGGTGCTCCTGTGCGGGGTGCATAAATGTTTACAAGTGTTACGTCTTCTCTGCGGACCGACACCCCTACCGCTGCGGAACCCTCCGTAGCGTCTGCTCGGTCTGTTGCCCTCTTCCTCTGCGCCTCCACGGGGCATCTCGGAGCGGCCGCCTGCTGCCCTCTCCAGGTCCTGACGTCCGCAGCGGGCGCTGGAGGCCACGTGTCGCTGGCTCTCGTGTCCTCTCCCCCGCCGTGCTGTCCGCCTCTGCTTAGAGAACTCAGTCCTTCTACACGTGAAGTAGTCACGGGTCAGAGACGCGAACCGGCCGCCCTTCTGTTAACCATTTTCTGGCTGCGTCTCCGCAGGGTCTCTCTGTTCCGTCCCTCCTCTCTCCTCTGTGAGTTGCTGCCTGTCTTCATGTGACACCGAGATCAAGGAGTGCTTTATATTCCGTGTCTCCACTAGAGGGGTCTGCTTTTCGGTTCTGTAAGGGTCACGTAAAACTGCCTGCACACACACGTGCGCACGCACACACACACACACTGGTGCGTGTGTCAGTCTATGTAATTTGATGGCAACGGAAGGTTGAACATGGTGGAAAACGGAGTTTCGCCTGCCCTCCCCGTATTTAACGTTTTGATATCGCACTTACATCTTTTTACTTTGTGTTTCCCTTAACAAAGTATTATAGTTTTCATGATTTTTACTACTTTTGTCTTTTTAACCTTCACTCTAGTTTCAGTTTTACTACACCATCAATCCATTACCTTTGCTCTACATGGACTCTGCCAGTGAGGCTTATACTCTCATTTATTTTCTTGTCACCAATCTCTTTTCACCTGAAATCAGACGTTGAATGTTTCTCCTCGGGCCTGTTCAGTGGTGATGAGCTCCTTCCGGCCCTGCCGGCCTGGAAGACTGGCCCTCTTCCAACTCCGAACGGCAGCCGCGCTGTGCAGGGCGTCCTCGGCTGCTGGTTTGCTCTTCAGCACTTCGAGTACATCCTGCTTCTCCCTCCTGGCCCACAAGGTTTCTGTTGAAAAATCCACAAAGAGTCTTTGTGGTTTCCTTGTATATAATAAATTGTTTTTCTCCTGCCGCTTTTAAAATTCTCTCGTTAACGTTGACATTTTAATTATAATGTGTCTTGCCGTGAACTCTCTGGATTCACTCGCTGTGATCTCACGGTCTCCAGGCTCCCGGGACCCGGAAGTCTGTTTCTTTCCCCGGTCACGGATGTCTCTGCTACTGTCTATTCAGTTACGCTTTCTCCCCTTTCTCTCTTTCCCTCCTTCTGCGACTCCCGCACGTGAATGCTGTCCCGCCTGATGTTGTCCTACAGTTCCCTCAAGCTATCTTAACATAAAATAGACTGGTTTTGTTTCTTTCCACCGCTCTGTGTGAGGTCTGCTGTCCTGTTCCTGCTCGCTGACGCCTTCTGCTTGGCTATGGGGTGTTCCCAGCAGTCTTCCATCCGATCTGTTGGCCTTCCGCTCGGGGACTTCCGTCCGGTGTCCCCCTCTGCTCTCCGTCTCTGGTGCAGCTCACACCGCGCTCCTCTGTACTTCTCCGGAGTTCAGTGAGTGTCTTTATGACCATCACGTTGAACTATTTATTTCATTGAGGTTTGACCTTGATCTTTTTTCTGGACCCCATTCCTGTTTCCTCACTGCATCCGGCTCTGCATCAGTGGAGCAGCCGCCTGTCCCAGCTGGAAGGAGTGGCCGTGCGAGCGACAGGTCTGCGCATGCGGCCTTTCCCTCGGTCGTCTCTTGACTTTCCCTGATTGTCTAAACACAGGTTTGTTCCTGCTATGCTCCCATTGCTGAGGCTGTGCCAAGACCCATCGCATTCCACAGGGGGAGTCCACTGAGCACCAGGTTCCAGACTGCCTGGTAGCCAGGCTCTCAGGCAGCAGCTTTTAATTATGCAAATATATGCAGTCCTGTGGGACCCTGATCATAAACCGTGCCAGCCCTCAGACCAGGATGTCTGCAGGGGGCTCCTGGGCGAGACTTGCAAACATCAGGGCTCCAGATGTGTGTGGACCTGCTTTCTCGGAGGTGGCAGGGAGCTGGAGCAAGGTCAAGGGTGAGTGCAGAGTTTCCCCCATCTGTGTGCCCTCAGGGTCCCTCCATCATCTCCAAATGTGTGGCAGACCTGAGGCCTGTGCCTCAGGCTGCAGCCCCGGCACAAGTAAGTAGCTCTTTACCGGGGACAGACTGGGCATGTTTCAGCGTGCTGTCTGTGCAGGGCCCCGGGGTGGCCATCCTCAAGAGCGCTCTCTCCAGGTGACACGGTACTGTGGGGCATGGGTACGCTAGCCCTGAGCTACCAGAGCCGGCACGCCTGGGGGTTGCCCGGGAGGTCTGCGTGCCCCTGCCGGCTTCTGCGAGGCAGCGGGAGAGTGTGGGCTGCGGCACGCCCCTGGCTTCAGCAGTGTGCCGGAGCGCTTGGGCTGGCTTGAACCCCCAGACAGGACAGCTTTCGCAGAGCAGAAGTGCAAGGAGAAGCAAAGTGCAGAAATGGTGCGTGTCCATGCCTCCGTCCCCAGAACCCCAACCCGGCCCTCTGGCAGTGCTCCAAGATGAGCAATCACTTTCCAAGCCGCCCCTCCTGCACAGGGCCCCAGGACAAGTGAGCGGGGCATGAACTCTGTGAGCTGGACACAAGCCCCGATGCTTTCAGAGGCAGGTGTGGGAACTGTTCCCGCCACCGACGTAGCCGCCAAACCCCCGCCCAGAGCCTCAGAAGCCACAAAATACCTCTGTGCTTCTCAATCCACATCCTGCCAAGATGAAAAACCATTTAAAAAAGCCAGCGGAGTGCTCTGACCTCATGGGAGAACGCTCCACGGCGGCCGGGCCCGACCCTCTGGCTGGGACGTACCTTTCTCGTGAGCGGCACTTCGATGGGCACGGGGACCACTTCGGCCAGCAGGCAGCCGTAGAAGGCCACCATGGAGGCGGCAGGGTCGTTGTTGGGAAACACCAGCGCCACCTGCACGGACACAGAGCGGGAGCCGTTAACCAGCCGGCGCGGCCCCAGGGGCCCACGCTCTCAGCGACGACACTCAGGCGCACAGGAGGACACTGCGGTAACTCGCACTTCAGTAGTCGGCGTGCGCGCCTCCTCTAACGGATGCAGACACGAGCGACCGACGGTCGGCTAGAACCCGGCCCAGACACCGCCGTCCCGACTGTGCTTCTCCTGCCGCCAGTGTCGCCTGCGCCTGCCTTGCTCCTCCCACTCCCCCAGGCTCAGCAAGGGCTTCCGCGAGCGTCCGGGGAGCCTTTGCCGCTGTGCCCTGACATGAGGGCGGGTGGACACCCTCTGCTCTGGCCCCAGGCCAGCACTCGCCCCTCTGGGCCTTCATTTTCCTCCCTGTGTCCTAGTGTGGTACAGAGGGTCACTGAGAAGGCAGGAGGGGGCAGGCTGAGGCCCGGCGCAGGGCTCGCAGGCGGGAACGGGAACCAGCCCGGCGGGCGGTCCCCCGCACGTGGGCACGGAGGCGGCTTCCGCGGACACCTGCTCCCCGTTCCCCCCAATCCCCCCAAGGCCTCACAGGTGGAGGCCGCCATGAGCACGTAGTCGTCAAGGTTGGGTCCGTCTAAACCCCCACGGAGAACGCGATTTTTGAAATGTGTTTTCTGAGAGCCCCGTGGTGCCTTAGCGAGGGACGAGGCTCCTGTGGGCGGCTCTCGCCGAGCGCTTCTGCTCCGCTTCCTCATTGGCCTGTGTTTCCACGTGGGCCCTGAGGTGGCAAAGACAGAAATCTGTCTGAGAGCGTGAACTTAATGTCACTTCTGTTTTATTCCCACTGTCACATGTAGCGTTGGAGTCTCCGTTGTCAAATGCCCCTTTACGTGGCACTGGCTGCTTCACAAACACGTGGTCCGACGGTGTATGTGGAGCTCGTTCTAGAGTCTGCCGTGCAGCTCACCCACTGCGGACCCCGCTGGCTGTCCTGTCCCCGTGGCTCCTCTGGGACCAGCCTTTCCCTCCGGGCCGCTGGGAACACGTCCTAGGGACAGAGCGGAGCCGTGCTATGACCGCACACCGCGCTCTGCTCTGCAGGACCCGCTCCCGGGCCAGCGCATCTCTCCCGCCCGCCGGCCCCGCGTCCGTGCTCCTGTCCCTCCCTGTGGCCGGCGGCCGGCGGCGTGCTCCGACGTTCTCCGGCCCCAGGACTTAACGTGCACACGTCAGTCCTGCGTGACCTCACTCAGAAGCTTAAGCGGTTTCTTCTCGAATGTTGTCCTGCCTACACGTCGCGGGTTCTGCCGTGAGCAGCCGGGAAGAGGCTCCATCTCCATCTCCGTATTTAAGTAAGCGAATTGGCACAGAGCCAGTTCGCAGCTGGGAACCGAGCAGGCCACGTCTTCAGTGTCGGCCAGCAGGACAGCCGGTGGGAAGTGAAACGAGTCTGGGACTAACTGAAGGTCTCCTCTCCAGACGGCACTCCTGCAGCTGACGGAAAGCGGAGAAATGAGGGACCACGCCCCCGGAAGGCCAGGAAGAGCCGTCGCAGCACTGAGGAACCGTGTCTGGGAAAACTGGCAAAGCGACTTTTCCGATCCCAGCCCGAGGACAGGAGGCCACCGCTGACCTCCCGGCACGTCCTAGAGGTTTGTCACAGCTCAGGTCTGTGCCTCCAGCTGACACGCGGACGTGACACCACCGGCTTTTAGACCAGGGTCCGGCCAAGCTCTGTGTTCACGGAGTGAGCGCTTGTGAGGCTTCCGCAGAGAACACCGAGCTGCCCTCCAAAACGGACGGTCGCCCTGCGCACAAGGGACCTGGTAACCGTGGACTCCTTGTCTTCCTAGAGCACCTGTCCGCCGCGCAGCGTCCTCCCCAGGCCGGAGCACCAAGAGCAATCCAGGGTCGCCGCCGGACCAGGTCGGTCGTGCTCCAGGATCCAGGGCCGGCTGCAGCCCAGCTCTGCTCAGACGAAGACACCCACCTGACCCGGGCATTCCAGGTCCCATGGCCGAGTCACCGCGGCCTCTGCCAACGAGGCTACGTTAGAGGAACTTGCAGAGCTGTGCTAAGGAGGGTGAAACATTTCGTGCCGGTGTAAAGTAGATGAAAGCAAACACAGAATGGTCCGATGCTCTGTCTCTCAACAGCATCAATGCAGCGGACAGACGGGTCGAACACCAGGAGACTAGAATGAAAATGGAAAAGACCGAGACAAAAAAAAAATAATGGAAAGACTTTCGTTGTTCTGTTTTGCAGTTTAGGGAGGGACATTCTCCTTCCAAGTCTGAACGCGGCGCATGCGGGTCTTCTGGTGGCTCGGCAGGGACTCCCGGGCTCGCGGGCAGGCGGCGCTCTGATGGAGGCACGCAGCCCCCTCACGACTGCAAACCCGTGCTCCGGATGCCGCCGGACCTCAGGACCCACAGTGCAGGCTGCACCCACGAGTCAAGGGCAGAGAGGCACAGCCCCGCGTCTGCTGAGGTCTTGGCTCCTAAAAGCAACCCTCTTGCTGGGCCCGTGCTTGGCTCTCCCCACGTCGGGGGCTCCGAGGACACTGGTTTGTCCAGCTTTTGGGCCCCACACGCATTCCTGCCGTGGCTCTTTCCCACGCGTGCCTGCTACCTGGCCGACGGCCCGGGGCTTGCTCTGCACTCCGGGAAGACTTCCAGGGTTGCAGATGCTCCCCCCAAAGGAGAAAGTCGCTCTGCCCCCCACCGGGACAGTCCACCTCCAGCTCTTACCACCTGTTCTGAGGACCCGATCACTTCCCAACGTCTAGAAAAGCCAACCATCCTACTGTGTCTGTATCCTTTCCGGTACGGCAAGTTCCTGCAGGCCGGCCTCACGGGGGCCGCATCTTGGGGTCGTCCGAGCACCCTCCACAGTTCCCCAAACCCCGTTCAGCTTAGGCACACAAATGTGTTTTAAAGGCATTTCCTTTAAAGGTAATGCCCCAAACTGCGTCGATAAGGTCACCCATGTGAAAAATGTCGTCAAGTTTTTATGTAAAAGACTGAATATGCTCGTTACTCTGGGGAAAATAATGTTTTGTTCAAAAGTCATCTTGAACGAGAGTAAAAACTCTGTTTATTGCAACAGGAGGTCGTGACCGGTCGACGGCTGTGGTCACGTGTCTCCAGTACAGGCGCCCGCACGCCTGGGCCAGATGCTGGCGGCATGAGCGACCCCAGGATGATGTAGAAGAGTCGTTCCCTCACACCGTTCTGGCCGGCTTCTGCCGGAAACCTCCGTATTCCGTTTATTCTACCAAAACCGCCCACAGACGCCTCCTTCCGTCTTAGCTGGGCGGGGCGCTTCACTGTGTTCTCTTTACCGTCAGGAACCTCAAGGTCAGGACCTGGGAGCACTCACGCAGGCGGACCGAGACCGTCCCCCAGATCAGTGCGAAGGAAGCCCTCACCCACACGGGGTTTTCTCGTGGTGACCGTGCAAGAGCAGACCCTCTCAGCTGTTCCCAAGTGCGCACCTCGGGACCACTAAGGACGTCCGCCCTGCCCTGCAGCCCTCCCCTTCCAGAACCAGCCCCAGAACTCTCCTCCTCCTCCGCAAAGCCTCCAGCTCCCAGGCCCTCGCCCGGCCCTCCCCCAACCCCTCCCCCCAAGTCCCCAGCCCCCAACCACTTCCCCAGACCCTCTAGGGCCCCCACCGTGCTTCTGTCTCAGGGAAATTCACTGCCCTAAGCACCTCCTATGCCGGTCCTTTGTGGCCGCCGCATTTCACGCAGCATAAAGCCCTCCGGGGCCGTCCGATGACAGCGTGGGCCAGAACTCATCTTCCTTCTAAGGCTGCGTGACACTCCTGCGTGTGCACTGCATTGCGCTTCTCCATCTGTCCGTCTGCGGACACCTGAGCTCCTTCCCCTCTGGTTCTGCGAACAGGGCTGCTCTGAGCGCTGGTGCAGAAACGTCTATTCAAGCCCCTGCTTTCGGTTCTTCCGGAAGGAAGGCCCGTGGCTGGGTCATGGGGTCGTGCCGTGCTTCGTTTCCAAGGGCACCACCATACTGCTTCCTGGTGGCTGCACAGGGGACCTCCCTACTGGCAGCATGGGCGTGTCTTCATTCTTGCGACCGTGACGGACATGCTGTGTCACTGGGGCTTTAAGGCACTGTCCCCAGATGAGCAGGAACATGGAGCATCTTCCCAGGGGCAGACCAGCCCCCTTCAAGTCCCTGTCCATTGCTTCACCTTTTTTTTTTTTTTATTGGTTGTTGCTGAATTGTGGGAGTTTCGTTTCCAGATCCTGGACGTAACAGATCCAGGATTTGTAGACACATTCTCTCTCGTCCTGTACGCTGCCACAACTCTCGGTAGCCTCTGGGGCACACGGGAGTCATCCTGATGAAATCTAATTCACGTTTTCGTTTTTGTTGCCTGTGTTTTCGGTGTCGTCTAAGAAATCACTGCCAGATTCTGTGACACTTTCCCCAGTTTTATTCTCAGAGTTGCACAGTCTTTGCCCTTAAGCGTCTGATCTACTGTGAGTAAACTTTTTACTCCACAGCAAGAAGGTTCAGTGTCCTCCTTCCGCTGGGGGCGCCCCGTCTCCCAGCACCATTTGTGGAAGACACCGTCCTCCCCCATTTCACGTCCGAGCTCCCTTAATGAAAACCATCCCCCCGCCGGGCTCTACTCCGTCCACACATCTCTATGTTGCCGTCAGTACTGCTCCGTGTCGAGGACTGTAGCTTTGTGGCAAGGTTGACTCTCAGGATGTGCAGGACCCATAACTGACATTGAAAAGCCCGAGGTCAAACCTGGTCAATAAAAAAACATCAAGAATGGCAGCCCCCACACAAGGCTGTGTCAGTCTTTAAGAAATTCCTCCTCATGGGCCTTGTTCTTCATGGTAACTCAAGTAAACGGCAGCTCGTGTCCTCGTTGGTTTGGTGCTAGGCGCCGGCACGTTGATGAAATTCAACGAGAGGTCTTTGGGGACAGGTAGGGTACGTCAGAGTTGGGGCTGAAGGTACAAAGCAGCAATGGGGAAAAGGTACAACGTGCAAAACCAAGACCCCGTGGCTCTGAGCGCAGCCGCACGCCCACGCTGGGGTACAAAGCTGGGTGAGGGTATGAAGTACACGGGGTATGACGCCACCACAGAAATCCCAACATCCACCCTGGGGCTCACCAAGTAAGAATGGGAACCGGCTGCTCAGTGAGGGACGGCAGCCTCTGGCCCGGAATCCAACACCGGGACAGGACTGGGACCAGCGGCGAGCTGCCGAGACAGTCTGGCTCACTGGCAAACACAGGCCAAGTTCTACGATCCTGTCTGCCTGCCCAGATAGAGGACACTAGGGGACAACAGGACGGTGGCTGGAGTCCAGGCTCTGGGCTCGGACAGGCGTGGACACGAGTGATGGCCGAGCCACTCCTGAGTTACCTGCCTCCTCTGATGTGACCCTTCCCCTCGCCGGCCCGAGCATCCTCACAGACAAAACACGAGAAGGACAACACCAGCTGCGCTCATGCACTTGATCCCAATCCATAGTTCAGGGAACAAAGCCTGACTTAGCAGGATCAGCACGAGGAGACCCCGAACTCAGACTTCCGACAGCAGGTGTCCTCGCTGTGTGGCCCCGGAAAGAGCACTCACCCGGTCGCCAGGTCGTACCATCGGCTCTTGCTTGGTACCTAATTTATGCAGAATGTTGTAAGCAACCTTCATACTTCTTGTCCACAGTTTGCCTGTGAACAGAAACAACAAGGAAACAAGTAAGGGGAAACGTGCAATCTGCTACGTATCAACGCACACATTAAACTAGACAGGGCGCTAGTCCCTGTTAAGTCTTCAACTTATCCCCAGTCCCTGGATCAGGAAAGAAAATCAGAACCAGCAGAATCAGCAGGAGCTGGAGGGGTCGTCCAGTCACCCAGCTTCTGTGCACACCGGCCGACAGTGTGCTTCCTCCACGGCCCCTGACCCAGGGGACAGCGAGGAGGACCTGGACCCGGTACAGCCAAGTCCGTCCGAGAGCAGACCGGCTCCAGGAACTGTGCCCACGAAGACCTAGACAAAAGCCTGTTTCCCTTGCTTCCTCGCGTGATCTCTTTGGAAAGAGAGTGTTTCCGAGGGATCGAGGTCACAGAGCTTAGACACAAATTCTTAACCTGCCGTCGCTCCTGAAGGCACGACTTTCGAGAATGTCAGATACGTTCTAAGACGTGAAATCCCACGTCCCGTCTGCGTTGTGACCCACTGGTTCCCTGCACCTGTCTCTGGCTTCTACTCAGGAATCACTTAGCAAGTAATAACTTTTCGTATCAAACTAAGTATGTTCCTAAAGCATTTCCTTCCAGGGTCCCGTGGGGGCGAGTGCCGGACACGGAGGGCGGTGTGAGGCGTAGCCCGCCTGGAAGTGGCCGCTGAGCGCGGGGGACGGTGAAAAGAGCACAGAGAGTTACCGTAAGTGAGGATGTACAGCGGCTTCCCATTCGTGTCCATCGTGGTCAGGCAGGGGGCCTTCGGGGAGATGGTTCCCCAGCGCTGCAACGCGGCTTCCAGGGACGGGGGCCAGTTGGTGACCACTCCCAGCTGCTCCCCGCGCATGGCCAGCATCTGTGCTCCCTCCGGCTTGGGCTGGTTCGGATCTGGTTGCTGAACTACAAGCATTCAAACATAAAAAGTTTTCAAGAAAAATACACCTTACCAGTGCAAGCACTTTCTACTTTTTAAAGAGAGCGGGACCCTTACTCAAGGTGACGAGTGGACAGAAAGCACGCATGCGCGCTTTTCTAGAATCAGAGGCAGGACCCACAGACTGGCCTCGGGGACAGAGAGAGGCCTGGAATGCTCACGCTCTCCAGGACAATGTTGGGACGGCGCACAGAGGGACGCCTGGTGCACATGTCAGGGAACGCGTGCCCTGGGTATTGAACAGCAACGGCTCTGTCTGCAACATCCTGATTCTGGACTCCAGAGCTCACAGCCCGCTAAGCCCCAGAGCCCTTGAGCATGGCCACGTCAGTGTGAATTTATCACCCGTATCTGAACCACCAGCACAGAGCTCACTCCCTCGAGTCGAGCAAAGACAGATGTGGTGCGGCACTACTACAGTCTTCCGGACTGTTCCGCTGAGGTGAGCTCCCGGAGGAGGGTTCTCTCCCTCACGGTCGTGACTCACAATCCACCTGCTGGCCAGAAGTCGGCCACGTCTTGTGTGTGATACACGGAGTGAGAAGACAACGGGTTTGGGTTGGACGTGATACACCCGGCGCTGCTCTGGCCTCGAGCTCAAAGGCTCGTGCACCGAGGCTAGGAAAAGGGCCGGCCTCACGCGCACACACTCGCTCCGCGTTCCTCAGACGGAGCGCGTCACCATGGGCCGGGCTCGCAGTTCCGGATGGGGGCTCGGCTCCCGGGACGAAATCCCCCCTTGAGGGACTCTATGCGCATGCGCGGGCGGCTACCCCGCTGCCTGCTCTCAGCCTGTCTGCTAAGGGGGCCAGGACCCGCTCCAGGCCCTCCGGGGAAGGCCGGCACTGCTCGTCTCAACAGGGCCCCGCACGACGGCCTGGGGGCCGCACGGACACGGGGGGCGGGTCACCTTCCAGCAGTTCCTCAAAGTCATCCACGAAGAACTCGCGTAACGGCGGCCGCTTCGGTCGCTTGAGGGTGTTGACGAGCTGCTGGATTTTCGCCGACACCCGACTACTTACGGGCACCCCTGGAAGACAGAAGCACAGACAGACGAAGGGAAGGGACGGTCAGCACCTCACCCGCGGGCCAAGCGGCCGTGACGCTGTGGCTGGGGCCCTGTCTTGAGTGCCCCCAGGACACCCCACATGGTGAAAGCCCGTCCCCGGGGCAGGCAGAGGCCCCACGGAACGACGCTCCACAGTGCCGTATCCGGCAGACCCCAGGCCGGGCCCGGTCCCACCTGCCGTCCCTGAGCAAGCTTGTCCTCCCCTTCACAGACTCCGGTCCTCGCTCCCACGGAGTCAGAGAGCCGACACAGCAGGCAGACCTCCCCGAGGCCCTGAGCACGGAGACCCCTGGTGCTCCCCTGCGGTGCCAGAGGCTCTGCCCGACGTGCCAAATCTAGGGGCCGACCCGTCAGGTGCTGACCCTGAGCTTCCTGACGCAAGCGCAGGCACCGGAGGTCCGTGGCGGGCCTGCCTTCTCCTCTCGTGAGCGCACAGCGGCCCTCCTCCGTCCCGCCCACCGAGGGCACCTTACGCCTCCCGGAGCATAGCTAAAAACGCACTCTGAATCCGGGTTTTTGCAGAACACCGGATACGAGCCTCTAGCATCTCTCCCTGTGTACAGGGAAGAGTAAATCCCGTTTGATAACAAGACAGCTCTGCTTTACGACAACGAACGACACCATTCTGAGAACTGAGTCAACGAAATGACTGTTGAAGAAGGCACGAAGTTTAACTTTTCTAACAACGGGAATTAGTGACCACCACGGTGCTGACACCGCCGGGGCGAACGTGTGCGTCCTCTGCAGGCCCGTCTCGGTCTGGGGAGCCACTCCGAGACACAGACACCATGTGTCTTCCAGGGGGAGCCGTCACACCAGAGCCGGTGCGGCTCATGGACCGGGATGGGGATATGCGCCCCGAGGGAGGGAACAGCACACGCACACCATAGCCACACGGGCCATCTCCACAGAAATCGCACCTCCCGTCACCTCCACCCCGGCCTGGGAGGGGCTGCGCTCACGAGAGCAGGACACAGCGCAGCCCACACTCCAGTCCGCTCCCCCGGCGGGTGGGGCAGGGGACGGCGGGCAGCCCCGCTGCCGAGCATCATCACCGCTGCTCATTCTTTCCGATTTGGAGGAAAAAAGCCACCTCCTTCCGCAGCCCAAGGAAACCACACCGGCTGTACGTGCCGATTATTCTGCTCTACATTCAACTTCTCACTGCCCTGCCCATCTAACACCACTCTCGGGCTGAAGGCCTCCACGACGCTTCCACACTCCTGAGCCAACGTCGGTGATGGATCGGCAAGCACAGGAGAACATACAGAACGCCTGCTCCCGCCCAAGACTGAACTTCCTCCTGCCACACCGGCATTTCTCCCGACGCAGACACACTCTCGGCCAACGTGGGGACACTGCGCCGCTCACGCCCTGCCACCCTCCGTGGGAGCCACGACACAGGTCAGAGTCCGCTGCGCGGACGGCCAGGGCAGGAACGGGATTTAGGAAGGAGGCGCCGCGCCCGCCGGGGGACCTACCATCGCCCGTCTCCATGAGCTCCGCGTTGCCATACTTGGGCGCCGTCCGCGACGTCGTGGAGCCCTGCGGCCTTTCCACTTGGATCGGGTGTTCTGAGGTGTAAGTGGTCACGTCAGGAGGTGCAGAGTGATTCTCTAGAAAGAAGCAAATCACAAGTTTTCTGATCGTCACGACTGAGCGCGTCACGGGATTTCACCAACTGCCGCGTCCCAGGGAAAGGCCGGGTCTGTGTCCTCGTCCGTAGCAAGTCTGGGCACGAGGGTCATCTCTAAGGTCATCTACGTTGCTCAACACGGACCACGGTCGACTCCCTCCCGACGGGAAGGGACAGCAGGGGCAGAGAACTCAAGCCCCACAGGCGGATTCTGGGGTCTCCCCCCAGCTCTGTGCGTGCCCCCAGGTCGTGGGGAGCGTCTTAGCCCCTTGTGCCCCACTGTCCTCCCCACAAGGGACTAACAGGTCAGTCCCCTGCAGGGCCCAGGAAGTGAACTGAACGTACAGAAGGCTCTCACGAGGTTGGGGGACGGAAGGTAAGCATTCGAGAAACGTCAGCAGTTCTGTGTTCGCGCGCGATTCCGAATGACCACGTAACATACGTGTTTATGTGCCTGTCCGTGATGCGTCACACGCACCCCGGCGTGCCTGCACACGGACACGTGCACGGGGCTGGGGCGGCCAGCGTCCCCTGCCTGGTGCCTGACCCCGGCTCACAGCTGACCCCCCGCGGCCGGTCACTCACCCATCTGTGCTTCTGCTTCCTGTTCTGTGAGATGCACAACCTGAGGCCAGCCCCAACCGCGAGGCGGCCAACGTGCGACGGGACTGCTGGGCGCACAGACCGCCGCGAGAGGACCGGCTGCGGCCGCAGCACCGTGTGAGGAGGCCCGTGGTGTCTCCATGTGGGGTTTCCCATGGGGTCTCTGTACAGCATCCGGAAGCCCCAGAGCCCCAGCCACAGGCCCTCAGCCATCTCGTCCCCCTTTGCCAAGAGGGTCTGTCCTGGTGGGAGCCGTGCTGTGTCCCCTCACAGGTTACACACATGCAAGTCCTCATGCCTAAAACCTCGGACAGGTCTCCACAGAGGTCACGAGGGCGACCCTAACTGGAAGTCATGAGGGTCCCCCTAAGGAGATCGGGGCATGGACACATACAGAGGAACGACCACGTGAGGACCCGGGGAGGAGACGGCGTCTGTGCCCCATGACAGCGGCCTCTGGAGACTCCGGCCCTGCCCACGTGTAGCCAGGGGTCCCGGCCCCCAGGAGGTAGGAGCCCAGCCGGGCCACTCCGGGACAGCGGCCGGAGCAGACTCCCCCCCCGAGGGCAATTTCCTACATCTCAGCCCAGAAAGGATCACCTCTGAGGGGGTGAGGGAGGCTGCGCGCTCCGGCCACGGAGGGACACGCAGCAGGGCTCTTGTCCACATCGGGACTCAGCCCACCCCCTCCGCCAGCCCCGCGTGCTTCTGCCAACGTGCTTCCCCGCACAGGAAAACGCGATCTGCTTCTCTGCGGCGACGCAGGGACTCGCTGGGGTCACCTACTTCCCGTGGGAAGACGCTGTAGTCGGAGACGCATCGTGAGCGAGACGCCCGCTGGCCACCTCAGCGAGGCGGCGGGACGGAGAGCTCAGCGTGTCACGCTTTGATTCAGACCGACGCATGCGTCAGTTACGCCGCAGCTGCGTCATGGGTGACGGCCATCGGGGTTTGTGCTGGGAGCACTGCGGGGTCTCCGCTCCGACACTGCGGGGTCTCTGCTCGACGCGGGGAAAGAATGATTCTGACCTGTCTGGCAGCAGGAAAGTAGGAACCGCGCCGCTGGGGGACCACAGAGCACCGTCCACGTTCATCTGGGCACCCCCTCCCCCTCCGTGTGGGTCGCTCCCCTCACTGCCGGCCCCCTGGGGCGTCAGAGGCCACGCCACTGCGAGACACCTGTGCCCTGCTCTGATGAAGATCGAGACGCCACGTGTGTAACAGACGCTCGGGATGCTAACAGACGAGAACAGTGGACTCCGGCTGGAGGCGCGGCTCAAAGGGCCGGAACGCCTGTCGGCTCCGGTGCAGCCACAGGGCCCCGGGCGGCGGGAGCACGTTGAGATCCTCGGGGCGGGTGTGGGTCTTCCAAGTGAGGGAGCGCACTGGATCTTGTGTCCGTTTCCCAGTCCTTTCAAGATCAAGGAAAAAAACAGGGGCCCCTTCCAGCCTCCTCAAGGGTCACCTCCTCTGCTGAGAACTGCCAGGTGGGGCCTGCGTCATCGACGCTAGAGGACTTTGTTCCCAGCAGTTGATGGTCCCTCCAGAGGCTATAAATCAAGTTGGTGCAGGCCAGGGGGGAGGGAGGTGGTGGGGATGTGGTTCGGTCGCCCTTACGACGGGGTACTGGGGTCCCTCTCACTCCCCAGACGCCCGCTCTGGGCATTCTGGCCAGCTGGACACTGCTTTCCATGGCACCTGGACAGCTGTTTCTGGCCAAGACCATCTCAGGGTGCGGGCTGGTCCCCTGCTGAACCTGGAAACACCCAGTTCCTGGCCTAAGTCCCCAGCCCCGTGTGGCTGCTCAGGTCCTACGCAGACACGGACGTGACCCCCCGCCAGCGCACAGCCTCGGCGCTCAGCCGACGTTGGAGAAACGGTCCGGAGGGTAAGTGAACAGGGAGTAAAGGAACGCGTGACGAGCCAGACAAAGGGCCTCCGGTCCCAGCCGGACTGACAAGCAGCTTTGGTGCTGCCGGCATGACGGGGATGCCCGGGGCAAGTGGGGAGAGTCCTCACTTTCGAGCCGTGTTAATTACTCCTCCGTCCGCAAACAACTTCCGAGAGAAGCACGGCAGGAAGTTCGGAAACGTGGCTTGTGCCCGTAGCAAGCACGTGCTCGTGGCCGCGCACCAACATGGGTCCCAAGCGATGCACTCGAAGGAGCCCGAGCGTCCCTCCTGCAGGACGGTCCCAGCCCGAGGGCCCCGTGGTCACCCTGACCTCTGTGACCACGGACGGGGAAGCCAGCAATGGGCTGTCCTACCTCAGACCGCCCCGGGCACCCCGCTGCTCTGGCTCTCAGCCTTCCACGTCGGGGTGGAAAGCAGGTGTCCCGACGAGGTCATGCAGGGCCAGACCCGACCTTGTGGGGGGAAGGAGCTGTCCTCGGAGGGGCAGAGTACCCACTTGGCGGGGGCTTGGCCGGGCCGCTCCCTGCCCGGGTCCACCCCCGCACGGCTGACCAGGACGGGGGACCCGCTCCACATCCCTCCAGACACTGGCCTAACCTGTCGCTGCTGGCGTCTCTCACGGCTCAGGCGGACCATCCGCAGACTGCGGCTGGAGGCATGTGGAGGGCTGGGCGGTCTCTGCACCCACATGTCTTGGGCCCAGGTCCTGAGTCGGGGCTTACTTCAGGAGGACGGCCAGCTTCTCCGCCTTGCACACGGCGCCACAGGAACCCGAGGCTAGGACAGCATCAGCCACACCGGCCCAGGTGCGGACATCAGAACAGCAACTTTCAGCTTCGAACAAGAGTCTCTTGCCTTTTATAGCCACAAACTGAAATTCCGTCGACAGATTGCAGCTGTCCCAGAGCCTCCACAGACCACCGACCCTGCGGGGTGTGCTGGGGACGTGGGAGGCTTCACGGTTAACGCCAAGCCAACTAGCTTTCATCTGGAGAGGGGCTCCCTCCCGTGACGAGCGGAGGCTCCTGCACCCCAGGTCTGTGGGGTCCTGCTGACCACGGACCTGCTGGGCGCCTTTGGCTTCACGCCCACGTTCCTGGGCCTCAGTCTCCCCTCCGCGGAACAAGGGGTGCTGGGTCCTCGCCGGGCCAAGGGGACCACGTGACAGGACGCCCTGACCCCCGGCTGGGATGTCCATGCCCTCGGGTGCATCACCCAGGCCTGGAGGCCGCGCTCTGCCTCTTCTCCCTGTACGTAGGCCTCTGAGAAGCTCCAAGAGAGAACCTGTGACACTCACGGGCGTCAGGTGCAAATGGCTCTGGGACGCCTTTCTGAGTCCAACGCACTGTTGTTCCGCACACGGCAGACCTGAGCAGGTGCGTCTCTGGCGTGCAGCAGGTGGGACTGCCCAGCCGGCCAGTCCTCCCCTGGCATGGGGCGCTCCACGCATGAGCCGACAAGACACTTCCGGACCTAAAACCCATTACTTTGACTCTGAGCATAAAATCCAAAGTCACCGCATTTCTGGGAAGAGACAGGAGCAGATCTGGGTCCCACGACACGGAAGAAGCACGAGGCTTGGAACCGCACGGAAGGCAAGGGCGTGAGGGCGCAAGGGGCTGAAACTGCCCTGACGGGAGACGGGCTGGGAGCGGTCACGGACGCGGACCAGGCTTGCAACACGTGCCGCCGCCGAACACCAGGACGCGATCCACGTGGGTTGTGGGAACAAGCTGCTGCAGAGCCCGGGTTGCAAGCCTGCCTCGGGGAGGACAGTCTCTCTGGCAGGCTGCTCTCGGGCACGGGGACCCGTGTGCCGTGTCGGGAGGCGGTCTGCAGTGGCGGTCTGCAGAGGGATTTCACGGTGGGAAACGCGATCCGCTTGTCGGTGAGGAGCAGGTAGCCGGGGAAGCCGTGGGGTGCACGGAGTCAGCAAGAACGTGGGGAGACAGGAGCCACTGGGGGAGGCAGGCACCTGGTGCAGGCCAGGAGAGGCGGCCGTGAGCGGTCGGGGCCTCTGAGCCGGCCTCCCGGGACCCAGCATCAGAGGGAAGGATGAGCCTCAGAGGCGCAAGCTCCGCTCTCCAGGGAAGGGAACAGAAGACACAGCGAGAGCCAGGGCGATGTGAGCTGGGCAGCGTCCGCGGCTGGAGAACGCTCCCCGAGCAGACGGACGGATGGGCGGTGACGGTCGCTCCCTGACCCCCAGCATTACTGCCGATGCCAGCTCTCTGCCCAAATTACGTGACGGCAAGGGGCAGGCCTGCGGGAGGACCTAAGGGTCCCCCGTCGGGGTGGCGCCACGGGTCCTGCTCCCAAGCAGGCTCCCCCTCCAGAGAATTCCGTCACCCACGGTGGAGTGTCCATGCTGGCCGGTGTGGCGGGCTCTGCGTCCGCCTGTCCCCGCCTGTCGACCAGGAGCCTGGCGTGGCGCCCCTGGAGCAGGGGGTGGCCCGCGGCACAGCACAGGGCGGCCTGACACCTGCTTTTGTTAGTAAAGCTTCCCTGCCACACGGACGCGCCTGCCCGCTTGCCGTGCCGTGTCCCAGTGAGCAGAGCGGGGCAGCTCAGCCGACCCCGGGGGCTCACGCCGCCCGCGTCATTTAGTCCCCGGCCATCTGCGGGGAAGGCGCACCGCACGTGTGGCCGCCGGGGAGCTCTCAGGGTGAGGCTGCGTGGGCGACCCCGGCCCCCGCGTGCACGATTCACCGGCGTCCCCGTCCTCGCTGAGCGGCTCAGACTTTACGACCGTAACTGCTCGGGAAGTACCGACAGAGACCGAGAGAGAATTCAGTACTCGGGCTGATTACACATAAATAAAAGGGTAACTGATCGCCGTGGCGGCCATTCAAGGCCTCAGAATAAAGGCCTCGGAAGAGAAGCTTCTAGACGTGAGCTGCAGCTGCAGACTCTGGGCTCATCGGGCGACGCGTGTGGGGAGCATGGCGGCCTCTGACCTGCTCCTCAGGGGCACGGAGGAGTCCTAAGCCGGACGGGCTCGCCGACAGTCCTAAGCCGGACGGGCTCGCCGACAGTCCTAAGCCGGACGGGCTCGCCGACGGCGCTCCCACCCCCGAATCCTGAACGCCCGGAGACAGCAGCTACCCCCACGCACATCTGCGAAGGACCACGCGCCCCACACGGGCCCGCAGCCCCCACGTG
The DNA here is from genome assembly GCF_011764305.1 of Mustela putorius furo. Taxonomy (NCBI): domain Eukaryota; kingdom Metazoa; phylum Chordata; class Mammalia; order Carnivora; family Mustelidae; genus Mustela; species Mustela putorius. The sequence continues at coordinate 8,455,428 of NW_025422169.1, read as the reverse complement.
ACGGCGCCTCGGACGCGTCGGCCGGCAGGGCTCACGTACAGTGACCGGAGGGCTCCTGCAGAGGTCCACGCGCCGGACGAACCAGTCGGATGCCAACCCCACGGACCACGCCTGTGCTCTGCTCTGCTCTGCCTCAGTGGAGAACAGCCTGAGTCGCTTCTGCCCACTTGTTCCGCTTCCACGTTCCCGACCCACAAGCTGCCTCCTGGGTTCGGAAGCATTCTGCCAGTTCTCCTCGGCTTCTGGTGTCGACACGGGACTGGGGATGTCTTACTCCTCTGTCTCCCCATTGTCACAAGCCCATTAGCGCACAAGGTTCTGAATAAATACGTCCTAGGAATGATCTGGAACCTTCTGGCTATCCCTGGAACGAGGGCCCGCAGCGAAGGGTTCGCACCCCTGCCTGACGTGCGGGAGCCCACGGTGCACCGGGCTGCGTGTCTGAACAGGAAGATCGTGGAGGCCCCACGTCACACACCACGAGAGGACCGACAGCAAGCGGGGCCGGAGAAGGAGAACTTCCTGGAAGGGGGTTTGTACTGAGCGCGGAGCTGGCCTGACCAGGTGGTGCATGTGAGGGGCCCATGCATGTCGTCACTGTGAAAACCCACAGCAGCCTGGGGTTTGCAGAGCCTCTGGCCTCCGGGACCTGTGACCGTGGGATCCCTCCCCGGGTCAGGCAGAAGCATCGCTCACCACTCTGGGCAAGTGCCTCGTGCGCAGGAATGAGAGACACGGGGGGGGGCGGCTCCGCTCTAAATTCCTCCACATGCACACACACGTGCGGACACGTGTACACACAGGCGCGCACACACCTTCGTGTCCTACACGTCGTATGGTTTCGACCATACAGGGTCCTCTGCTTTCTTCTTCTTCTGCTTTGCCACAGAATTCTCATTCCTTATTCAGGATTTTATTGTATCTTGCCACGGCTTTCTTTCCAGACTTGTCCTACATGTGGAGAACGTCCAGATACTCTAGGAACTTATCTTTGTGCCCAATTGGGAATAACAGTGGCGTCACACGCCGTAGACTCTGTTCAGGCTGCCTTGAGACGCGAGGTCCGTGAGTCACGCCACCTCTTATAGTCGGGATAAATTTAATCCTCCATGCTATAATTTCCTCCAGCGTTTCACATGAAACGTCACAGAGGGAGACCCAAAGGCAGTGATTAATCTGAAATTATATGTTTCTCCTGGTAAGATTCTGACACTTCCTTACAAGTGAGCAGAGTCAGCACGCACAGGCTCCCGAGGCTGGCGTGGGCGGCAGAGGTGGGGGGCCTCAGCCCAACCACCCCCACGGGTGCCACTGCGGGCTCGGACACACACGTGACACCAAGCCCAGCCTACGTCCCGGCCACGCAGCTCTCTCTCGTTTTCACGGACGCTGGTTTCACACAGAGGCTCTCGGCGCTGCTGTCACCCACGGGCGTTGGGCTCGGCTCTGCAGACACCACCTGGCACGGGACTGGCGCTGTCCAAACACTAAGAATCTTCCCCTTTCCTCCTTTTTTCTCACCGCAGCTCTGAGAGGTACAAAGCAAAGACATCATTGTTCCTTTTTTTCCCACTAAAAGACCAGAGCAGGAGGAAGTAGCGTCTGAGGGAGCCGGCAGCGGCCCGCGTGGGGACGGAGGCCGCACCAGCTTCCGCAGAACAGAGAGTGCTGCTCTGATTCTCTCACCAGCCAAGTTAAAAGCTGATGCATTTAACTTCAACTTCTTTTGAGTGAGTGCGCTTGGGGCGAAGTCCTAAAAAGTGGTGTGAGTTTCTGTGCGCTCTCTCAAGCGGCTAAATCTGGAAACAAAGCCCCGTGAGTCTGAGGTCTCCATCCGGCACTCACCTCGCGCACTTGCCCTGCTGTCAGTTTGCGATTTCTGCAGACACGAGGTCTGACGTGGCGAGGGCCAGGCCGTCAGCCACGGCACGGTGAGGGGAGTGGCCTGCGGGCGAGGGCACCGGGTCCACGGGCAGTTTGAATGGGAGCACCCTGGACCCCAGCACCACACCCGAAGCAAGTCCGTTGGCGTGTGAGGGATCTCGACTGGGAAGCTCAAAGGTCTTAACCCATCGCTGAAACGGCGAGCCGGGATCAGGATGCCACACCTGCCCCACTTCCTGGCAAAAGGAGCGTCAGGCCCCGCGGGGACTGAAACGCACGCCCTCATTCCGACAGCTCACGATTCCGACAGCCGTGCGGCTCACCAGCGCACTCTCTTCCAGGCCGGGAAGACTTCCTTCATCTCCTTTGCACACGACTTTCAAACATCTCGGGCAGTGCCTCCGAACCGTGCGCTGGTCCTGCCAGACAGGACCGTCCTCCGCACAGAACCCGCACAGGACGGCCGCTGGACCCGCCCCGAGCCTCAAACACCCTGGGCAGAGAGCTGTCTGCAGCAGAAGTGACAAGAGCCCCCATGTCCCCAGACGGCACCCAGAGGAACAGCAGACTCACTTGAGAACGGCTACGACTCCAGGCAGACACGTGTGTTAGTGTGAGGGGGGACACGCAGACACACGGCTCCGCTGCCCTAACAAACGAGCACACGTTCCCTTAGCAGCAGAAAGCCCCAGAAACACGGGGGATGGCGAGAAACAGCAAAAGCGAGGGTTTCACAAAGTGGCCAAGTGGCCCAGGAGTCGGAGCTGGGCTCCCCGCCACCCCTCGAACGGATCCCGGGGCTGAGAGGCTCCTACGGACTCGCACCGCCGGGCGCGGCTGCGGCTCGGCAAGGACAGGGAAGCACTCACCTATGTGCGTCTGGGCCATGACGTCAGCCAGCCGGTGGGCGGCGCCACTGCCCCCGCTCTGGGTGGAGGAGGACGAGGTGGTGGAGGTGGTGGAGCCGTGGATGGCCTGGCTGATCCAGTGCTCCATGTTGATGCTGCCCTGGCTGGAGGTGGGCGTCCCCTGCGAGTCCCCCTGCACCGAGCCCTCGTCTTCCGAGCCAGACGACGTATCTGTGGGAGAGACGAACTCTGCGCATCACGGCGAAGACACACCCCCCAGAGCCCACGTCGCCCACGGACCCGCCGCGCGCCAACCGTCCAACACCTTCCCCGTGAACCCTCTCGAGAAGCCCCAGCGCGTCTCAGGTCGCGCGATTCTGCAGAATCACGAACTCTCTGTCCAGAGCGCTCCGAATGAAGAGGCCACAGATTTCGCTGGTCTGTGCTGGTGTCACCATCGCAAACAAAGACGTACCCCCTGATCTGCTTCACGCAACAGTCTGGGAAGAAACCAAACGCTCCCGGGCAGGCCTGCAGCCAGCGAGGAGGCCGGGGCAGCGTTCTCTGAGAGCGGAGAACGTCCGTGTGTTCCACAGCGTGTCTGTGGCCCCTTGTCGTGACCTGAGGCATGTCTCTGAGCTATAATCTATTTTCAAATTCAGCGTGAATGCGGACGGCCACGTGCTTCCTCGCAGAGGAAGATGTCAGTGGAGACGACGTGTGCCCGTCAGAAGGACCCCCCCCAACCCACGTGTGCGAGACCCTGATTCCTGCTCCGCTGAGGATAATACATCATCACGTTACATATTACGAGCAAGCGAGATGTATTTAACGTTCATTTCTAATAAAATGTTTTCACTTTTTACTGATTCTTCTCCTCTGTGAAAAGCGTGCATCTTGGACTGAGATAGAACATGTCACTTTGTCCATTAAAATTAATGGACCTATTTTCATTTAACAGGACGTCCCCCAGCAGAGAAGTTTTCAAGAATTAAATGTTGCTGTACTTCTTATCTGCACACCCGCGCAAGACTGAACTCCGGGTCCTGCGGTGGGGACTGAGGTGCGAAGCCAGGAGGGAGGAAAGACCACGGGAGAAACGACAATTTGTCTCACATCACGACACAGGATTCTCTCTTCCCCGACACGACAGTATTTGGGAAGGACATGCACACGCACACTTTGCTCACGTTGGGACACGACCTGTGCTATCCGGGCCACTTCTGAAGGTCCGTTAGGAATTTGCTAGAAAAACAGCAGTCACAGTGGGGGCCGGACAAGCCCTCTCCTCCGTCCTGCCTTGTAAAATAGCAGGATTGTCATTGACGGAAAAATAAAATCGACACTTTTGTTTGTATTCAGACCCACGACTTCTTTTAGTTTTTTTGATTGTGCTAAAATACAACCTAAGATTTACCATCTTAACCATCTGCAAGAAGGTGGGTCGTATCGAACAGTCTCCTGATCTGTGCCGGACCCCACCACCTACTGCAAAAGTCCTCTTCATCCTGCCACTCCGAAACTCTGTCCCCACCAAACAATAACCCCCCACTCTCCCCTCCCGGCAAGCCCTGGTCACCACCATCTTACTTTCTCTCTCTAGGACGTGGGCCATTCCTCGTGCCCCGTACGCGCGGAACCGTCCTGTGTGTGTGTGTGTGTGTGTGTGTGTGTGTGGCCCTTGCTCTCAGCACGATGCCTGACGTCCTCGGGACTCACCCGCCACGGTACAGTGCAGAATCCCCTTCCTTCCTAAGGGTGAGCGACATTCTGTCCCCTTCCGTTCGGCCTCCCCCGGGGTGGGCGCGGTGGCTCCCATTCCCTCCATCACAGCGCTCCTCCGAGTACGGGCGTACACTGACCTGTTCGAGGACCTGCTGTCAACCCTCTTGGCTACAGACCCAGAAGTGGAGCTGCTGGGTCATGTGGTAATTGTATTTTTAATTCTGTGAGAAACTGCCATCCTGTTTACCAGACGTAGCTCCTTTCTACGTTCCCACCAACGGGGCACAAAGGTTCAAATCTCTCCATGTCCCCACCAACACGTGCAATTTTCTGGGGTTTTCTGACAGTAGGCGTGGCTGTGAGGCAGACTCTCACTGTGGCTTTGACTACGGCGTCTCCCTGACGATCAGTGACGCGGGGCACTGTTTCTGGTGTCACTGGCCGTCTGTCTCTTGTTGGGAAAGATGTTCAAGTCCTCGGACTTGGGGTTTTGAAAAACGCATTTACGCACGTAGACGTCCACATTTCACTGCTCCCACCAACTGCCCTCACGCCTCTCTCCTGCCAGTCTTTCGTTCTCACCCCACACGTTTTTACAAAAAAACCACAGAAAAATATCCTTGCGACACAGACACAGAAATCCTCAAGAAGCGTTTGCAAACTGAATGGAGCAGCAAGTAAAATGGACAGGGCACACCAGGGCCAAGCGCTGACGCTCAAGAGGGAGTTAATGTTATAAACCATATTAATAAAGGGGGAAAACCTCAAGTGAACCCTGAAAGCCACAGACAAAGTGCTTCACAAAATCTCACACTAACTCGTAATAAAACCTCTCAAGAATGCAGGCATAGAAAGGAACTTCCTCGGGGCGCCTGGGTGGCTCAGTGGGTTAAGCCTCTGCCTTCGGCTCAGGTCATGATCCCAGGGGTCCTGGGATCGAGCTCCGCATCGGGCTCTCTGCTCAGCGGGGAGCCTGCTTCCCTCTCTCTCTGCCTGTGTCTCTGCCTGCTTGTGATCTCTGTTGAATAAATAAATAAAATCTTAAAAAAAAAAAAAGAAGGAACTTCCTCAATCTAATAGGGCATCCGTGAAAACCCATAGCTGATGCTGTATTTAACATTCAGACCGAAGGTCCTTCCCCTGGGATCAAGACTTAGGTAAGGGTAACTCCTACCACTTTTATTCAACATTATCTGCAAAGCTCCCGCCAGTGAAATACAGCAAAAAGACAAACTTAAAGGCATCCCAATTGGAATGGAAACATTAGATCTGTCTTTAGTCACAGATAAAAGGATCCTCTATGTAGGAAATCCCGAGGAACACACTAAAGAATTCTTGAATTAAATGTTTAGCAAGTTCAGAGGGCATAAGATAAATATCTTTATACAGATAACAGGACAATTAAGGGCAGGCAAACATACTTTGCAAATTGTGCATCTGGCAAAGGACTTGTAGTCACATTATATAAAGGACGCCTACTTAGTGAGGAGACAGACATACTCATTTTAAAAATGGGAAAACGTGTGGGCACTTAACCAATGAATAAATAAAGTAGCAGACAGGCCCATTCAAAAATGCAAATCAAACCCACGATGAGGTGACATCTCATCTGCACTGGAACAGCTACACTAAAATCACAGACAGAACTACGTGTTGGTAGGACGTAGAGAAGCCGGATTCCTCCTCCTGCGAGTCGGAAAGGAAAGCCGTGGCGGCCGCGTGGACACAATTCGGCAGTTTCCTGAAAGTGAAGCATCAGCGAGCCCCACAAGATTCATTAATTCAACTCCTAGGAATCTGCTGCAGAGGAAGGACATATGTGTACACAGACACAGGTATACACACGCGGACGGCAGTCTTACTCATCATGGCCCCGAACTGGAAACAACCTCCAGATCTGCCAACCAGGAGTGGATAACCCAAAGGTGGCGCGCCTGACAGGACACGGCTCGGCGACAAGAAGGGGTGAACTGACGGGACAACGGGGAGGAGCTCGGGCATATCACGCTGAAGAAGCAGGATGCACAAGAACGTGTTTCATAATGTTATTGATAAAAGGTCCAGACTATCTATGGAGGCATATAAGTAGACCAGGGACTCCTTACGGCTCAACGCGAGAATGGGAGTCAATCGGAAATGGGCACAAGGAAACTGTTGGGGAGACGGAGACATCCTAAAACTAGACTGTGGCGACGGCTGCTAATCCACACAATTATTAAAAACCCTTGAGTTGCCCACGTCTAACAGGCTAATTCTGTGGAAGGGAAGGTACCCCTCTAGAACGGGATCACCGGTGAATGTGCCCTACAGCCGTCAAGCAGAAGACGCTGAATACCAGCTACATCAGCTCGGGTGATGCTGTGCTGACAAGTCATTATTTAAGGAAGGCATTTTTCAAATCCCCAGTTATTATTCTTGATTTTTCTATTTTCCCTCATTATGCCAGTTTCTCCCTTATAAATTATAATGGCTCTTCTGGGTATATATTCATTATTGTGTCTTTCTGGTGAATTGTTCACTTCCTATTGTACAAGGTCCCTCTTTATATCTCGTGCTACCTTTGTCCTGCTGACTATTTGTCTGACATTAAGAAATACTTGTTTGCTTTATACTTCATGTTTGCACTGCATATTTTTTCAAGCTTATATTCTTAATTATACTACTTTTCTTTACTTAAGCATGTCCTGGTTGGCTCAGTTGGTAGAGCATGCAACTCTTCACCTTGGGGTTGTGGTTCGAGCCCCACACTGGAGGAAGAGTTTACTTAAAAAAATATATGTGTCTCCTACAGATGACATACGGATGTATCTTCTTTTCTTTTTTTTTAATCCAGTCTGACGATTTCAGTCTTTTAATTCAGTGTTTGGTCCATTTATAATTACTGTAATGACTGATGTAAGTGGACTTAAATCTAACATTTTGCTATTTGTGTTCCATTCATTTCTCCTATTTTTTCTCCATCTGATGATTTTCCTGTCTTCTTTTTTTATTATGTTCCATTAGCCAAGATACAATTCATCATTAGTTTTTGATGCACTGTTCAGTGATTCATTCGTTCCTTCTTCAATTAACTGTATTTTTTATGTTTCATTTTATGTCTTCGATTAGGTTCTTACTTATACTTCTTATTTTTTAGTGACTGATGTACGGCTCACAGGATGCATCATTAGCAGACCCATATGGGGTCAATATTCTAAGTATTTGCTCTTCAGATCTGACCCTGTAAACTTTCTCGGTGAACCTCTCTACTCATAACACATCTGATGTTACTCATTTTCTACTGTTCACTTTATGCTTCCTGCTTCACACGAGTAACAACCATGCAACAGGATTCCATGTACCCATCTGTCTTATGCTCAGGTGTTTTAAAGCAAATTACAACAGGAAAACATAGTATCCCACATTTACCCGACTACTTACGGTTTCCAGTGCTCTTTTTTCATTTTTATAGATCACATGTTTGTCTAGTATCATTTCCCGTCAGCCGAAATGACAGCCATTAACCTGTTTGCCGTGCATCTCTGCTGACCCCGTATTTTCTCAGTTTTCATGTATCTCATTACATCTTCATTTCACCGTTTTGATTAGGGTATTTTCTCTGGATGGGAGTTGACAGTTTTGTTTTGTTTTTTCCCTTTAGGACTTTAAATATGTGCTTCTGTTGCCTTCTGGTTTCTACGGTGTCTTTACAGCAGTCATTCATCGTTCATACGATGTTCTCTTGTACATAATGTTTTCCTCTGATGACTTTCAAGATTTCCTCTTAATCTTTCGATTTCAGCACTCTGCACTCTATTATGAACTTAGGTATGACTCTTTTTATACTTATCCTGCTTTGGATTCACTGACCCTCTGGGTCTAAAAGGTGGCATTTTATACCAGCCAGAGAAGTTCTTAACTCTTAAATCTTCCAATAGCTTTTCTGTCCTGTCCTCACTGTCTTTTCGTTCTTGGATTCCAGTTAAAAGTAGGTTAATCTTGTACCACTGGTACTGAGGTTCTTCTGTCAACCTGTTTAATTGTCTTCCTGTTCTTCGGTTTGTTAATTCCTCTTCATCTCTCTCCAATTGTACAGACTCCTTCATTTTCCTTCTCCAATCTGATGTTATACCAATCCAGTGAAATATCCTTTCTCTGCTCAGCTCACATATTAACACAATATTTTCCTTTAGTTCTTAACCTATTTTTATTTGCTTGAATATTTATAATCACAGATTTAAAGACCCCATCTTCTGTTATTTCAAACACCTACAAAATATGAGTCTTATAGTTTTAAACCTTACAGTAACCACACTGGAAAGTCCATGAATAGATACAATTAATTTTAAGAATGTATTATTTAACTCAAAATATTCAAAATAGTATTATTTCAATAAATAATTAATGCAAAAATTAATTAAATACCTTCCAGTGATTTTTTTTTTTTAAGTATTAACTCTTCAAAATCTGGTGTAAATTTCACATTTCCAGCAAATACAATTGAGGCCAGCTACACCTCTTAGTGGTAACCAAGAGCACGATGGTGGCCATCTTATGTTCGTTTCATTCTGACTGCTTTTTCTGTGGCCACAGATTACATTTCCTGTATCTCTTCACATCTGGTGACTGTTTACAGACTAGCAGGCATCGTGGCTGCCACGTTGAGACTCTGGATTCTATAACCTTCCTCTAAAGCCTCGTGATTATTATTTCAGCAAGCAGGTCAATCACCATTGATCATCTTGACACTGAGCAGACTTGGAGTTGTTCTTTGCCAGTGTGGATCTGCGGGAAGCTCTAGTCCCTTCCCCTGCTTGAACCCAGATATCTGCCTCTTCAAGGCCGCAGAATGGCCAGTCTCACTCAGATCTCGATCCCTGGGCCATGGTCTGAACATTTTCTCCAGGCAAAACAGCGGGAACAACGGGCTCTGCTCCCAAACTGTCCTGCTCTCAGGATGGCCTTTCACTGCGGGAAGCCCATGCATGCAACCACTGCCTTGCTCATCTGGGGCAGCGTTACCATTCATCGCTTACGGCGGCTGGGGCAGTCTAGTATCGGTGATTTCTCTAGGGGGAGAAGCAGAAGCGCCAGCAAATTCTTGTTATATTTTTGTGTAAAAAACAAAAGAAAGCTTCTGCTATAAAAGAATAGCAGTGTAACGATCCTAATTAGATCTTTTCTAGAGACCATGGTACTGGTGAGTGACCAGTCCTTCCACACGGAAAACGTAATCTTCAGGAACACGCTCTGAAGAGCCACGGACACAATATGGGCTCTCACCAGCGTTTACCCGCAACCAAGGAAGACATGAGAGCGACGAAGCTGAGCCCTAAGGTTTTGCTCCTTTGCGCTGATGGTGCTGGCGTTTGATTGTACAAAACTATCCCACACGATGCTGTCTCTCGGACTGTCACGTGACGATTCACGGAAGGTATTATGTGGTATACAAGAAAGGGCTAGTCAAAAAATTAAATGCAAAAATTTCATCAACAATAACATTTCCAATAATGTCCTTTTATATTTTGCAAAGATATCTGTATCATGTTTGATTTTCTAAAGTTCTGTCTTTCATTGTGTATGACATGAAAACATTTCTGGGGACGGATTCAAAATGTGAAAAAGCCCATATGAACCATCCCACTGCTCCTGGCATTTTAAACTCATCATTTTTCATATAAAAGTAGCTCAGAACAATGTCCATCTCTGTGAATGCTGTCTAGTTCTAAACACTTGGTTTAAGTGGGTTTGATACCCTTGGAAATCCATTCTGTTTGTTAAACAAAAATAAACAAAATCAAACTCTTCACCACATTAATAGAGTAGAGAGTCCACACATAAACCCGTTGATACGGTCTGTGAATCGTGACAAACAAGGCAAGATGATGCAGTGGAGAAAAGTGGTGCTGGGATCACGGGACAGTCCCATGCAGAAGAATGAACCCGACCACTTTCTTACAACACACACGAAAACACACTCAAAACGGATCATAGATCTAAGTGTGAGACTGAAAACCGTAACACTCCTTAAACAACAGCCAGCAGACTCCTGGACACGGGCCTTCGCAATGTTTTTTGCGTCTCTCTCCTCACGTGGGAGAAACAAGAGCACAAGTGAGTAATGACGACTCAGACTGAAAAGCTCTGCACAGTGGGAGAGACCATCAACAAAGCAAAAAGGGAACCTACGGAACAGAAGAAGGTATTTGCAAATCACATATCTGATAAGGGATTAACTCCAAAATATACAAAGAATTCCTACAACTCAAGACCAAAAAAGGAAAAGAAAAAAAAATCCAAATGATTTGAGTAAAAAGCGGGCAGAGGACCTCAACAGGCCTTTTCCAGAGAAGACATCCAGACAGCCAACAGACATGAGGGGAGATGCACAACGTCACTCATCCTCAGGCAAATACAATCAAAATCATGCATCACTTCCACGTCTGTCAGAATGACTGGTACCAAAAAGACAACAACAAGGGTCGGGAAGGAGAAGGGAAAGGGGAACCTTCTTGCACTGTTGGGGGGAGTGCAAATGGTGCGCCCCTTCTGGAAAACAGCAGGAAGGTTCCTCACAAAGTTAAACGCAGAACTACCCTTTGACCCAGCAATCTGCTTCTGGGTGTTTATCAGAAGAAAATGGAAACACTGACTCAGAGAGATGTAAGCTCCCCCGTGTCTTCCGTGGCGTTATTTACCATAAGCAAGACACGGAAACCGCCCAAGTGTCCACGGGCGGACGACTGGCTGGAGACAAGGGGTGCAGATTCACAACGGCATGTTACTCAGCCACGTGCTGTGACCTGGAGGGACCCTGAGGGCATTACGCAGAGTGAAATAGTGAAATAAGTCACAGAAGGACAAATAGGGTATGTCTCCACTCACGCATGGAATCTAGAAAAAGCAAAACAAACGAACAAATGAAAACCAGAAATCAAATATGCAGACCAAGCTGGTGGGACTGGAGGGGAAGTGTGCAGGAGGCACAGAACAGGTGACTGGGACTGAGTGGCACAAACTTCCGGGTATAAAACTGGTTGAGTCTGGTGACACAGAGCGCAGTGTGGGGATCACAGTGGACAGTCCGCCGACGTCAAACGCCGACACGGTGACCACACGGATCACAGGGAGCAGAAACGCTGAGTCAGTGTGTTGTGTGCATCTTGGAGTTGAGGGGCTTCTGCTAGTCTCACTGCCTGCGGACACTCAGGACTAAACGTCCAAACACTCCAAGAAGTGCCGTAAGCGCTCTTCTGTGCTTACTGTGCAAGGTGACTTAGGTCTGCAGAAAGGCAGAGTGGCAACAGCACCACGAATAACACTGGGACCCAACTCACAGACAGAACACCAAGTAAATTAGGCTCAACCCTTCACGTTTTCTAAAGGTACCGGATACTACAACTTCACGCTTCGGTTTCGAGGGTCATCAAAGGAAGACCGCCATGATTTGGGTAAAGCGAAGCAGAGAACCTGGGTAATTATCAACCGCTTAGACTGGGGTCATCAGCAGGCCTGTGGACCCAACTGGCCCTCTGCCGGTCCTTGTGAATAAAGTTTTATCGGCACACAGCCACAGCCACTCACGGACACGTTGCCTGTGGCTGCGGTCACACGACCACAGCAGACACGAGCAGCTGTGACAGACGTGGCACCGTCCAGAGACCAAAGGACCACCTGACACTGCAGGAAAACAGTGAGGACCCCAGGCTGAGGTAAATGCACACATTGTCCACTCCCTCTGGTTTCTCACTATAACGTCATGGCATATGTGTACGCGAAGGAACTGGGAAGATGCACGGACCGATCGAGGCAGAAGAGCAGCCCCAGCTCAGTCACAGCTGCAGAGGCCCGAGCTCCCCTCCGGCTGCGCGAGGCATTAAGGAGAGTCTCCCCCAACGTCACGGGCTGTCTCGTCGACGAATCCCCATGAGGAGATTCAAATGCACATGGCACAGACACGGCCACCACGTTCGTCTTCCCTCCAAGCTGGGCCGCGGGTGCACACGCCGGCCCGCCGGCTCGCGGCGTCGGAGTCAGAGCGCCCGCCGCCCCACAGCCACAGAGCCGGGGGCCGGCCGAGCGAGCGGGGCGACTGCGAGGCCCACGCGTCACGCCGGGAAGCGGACACCGGGCCGGCCGCTCACCTGGGGGCGTGTAGGCGTCCATCGAGGTCTGCACCACCAAGGACCTGCGCTTGGAAGGCATGGGCACCGCCATCTTCCTCTCCTTGTGCTTGGCCAGCGCCGCCTGCACGGCCTCCGTGTGCACGTCTGAAAGACAAGACCCCTCGGTCAGCCCGTTGTTCAGGGACATCCTGAAGGCCCCCGTCCTTTGACCCCCGACGGTCTGGTCCCTGGAACAGCCGATGCTCCTGCGGAAACTGTCACAGACACACGGGGGGAAGGAAGGAAAAGCCCCGAAAGCCGCAGAAACGACAACCAAAGTCATTCAGACTCCATTGTTCCGCTTCGTACGCCGGCGCCCGTACAGAGAACCACGTACTGGCCGCCGAGTGCCGTCTGACCTCTCCTCCCTCAGCTGGCCGGCGGGAGCCTCCTCAGGGGCCGCCCCTGTCAAACCTCGCGATCCCGTCCACGTCCGGCCGCGGCCCGTGTGGCGCCTCACAGGCTGCAGCCGCGATTCCCACGGACGACAGCGGGCTCTCGGGCCGGTCGCTGTGTTTGGCCTTTTGAGTGGATGAACCCACTGGACTCCCCACAGTCCTACTGCACGCCGCCCTGCCAGCGCCCCGGGGCGGACAGGCGCGGTGTCGCTCAGCTGACTTCCTCACGGCTAAGGGACACCGAAAAGGCAGTCACCGGGGGCAGGAGGCCCACTGCGCGCGGAGGCCAGGGAGAGCCGTGTCGGAGTGAGGTGTGACCAGGGCGAATCACAGGCTGCCACCGTGCTCCCCGGGCACAGACGAGGTGCGGCTCCGGTGGGGAAGGGGAGTCAGCGGCAGAGAGACGCCGGCCTGGGGACGGACGCGCCAGGACGAGGGCTTCTGAGGGGGCCAGGCAGCCCGGCTCCCGCGTCCCGTCTGACAGGGAGGCCGAAGTCAGGCGCCTGGGCTCCACGAACTCGGCCCCACGAGGCCACCGAGGAGGCGCCCCTGGTACTTCCCGGACGAGGCGGCGCAGGCGTGAGGCCGTCCCAGGCACTCGCATGGCGAGCGGCACTGCAGGGTGTGAGGCCGGGGTGTGAGGCCGGCCGTGAACCCGTCCGGGGCCCACACCCTCCGCCGCCAAACACCACGCCCCGGCGGCTCCTGGGAAATCTCCCGCGGGCGTCTCAGACCCGAGCCGCCCCGCCGCGCCCCGGCCCCCGCAGCCCGCACCTCCTCTTGGAGGAAGCGTGAAAAGACCCCGCGGAAAGAAGAGCCATGAAGCGAGTCAGCACTCATTTACAGGTCAGAAGAGGGTAAAATGTCCGTGCGGCGAGCTGCTCGGGTCTTCAGAGCAACCAGACTCTAGCACGTGGAGATGGGCCCGCAGGACCACCGCCCCCGCCGACGCGTGCACCCGACCATCAACCCACGTTCCCTGCGTCCTGCCAGCGCACCCCACCCCGAGTAAACGCCGCCGCCGGGGGTTCCGACCCACGGTCCTCGGCCCTCGGCCCTCACACAAACAGAATCGCAGACGTCAGAGGACCTACGGATTCTACGCGATCGCGGTCGTGCTGGAGCCATTCGCCGCCCCGGCTGTGTGTCTCAGCACATGGTAGGGTTTGCCCGGCGCGACCTGATGCAACCTACGAATATATCGTCACTCGTTCATACGTGTCCGCTTGGCGGATGTTTGTGTCACGTCCCGTTCTGGGCCATCACGAAACACCTGCAGCGAAGACGCGTACACATGTTTATGGGGCACTGTCATTCCTCTTCGCTAAATGCCTAGAGACATGTCATTGCTAGGCTTTCGGCAAGTGCAGGTTTTAATTTTAAAGAAATCACCAAACCACTCGCCAGCGGTTATGGCAGTTCCCATCTCCGTCCACTGTGCAGGAGACTCCTTACCAACACCTGGTCCTCTCGGGCTTTCCACAGCATACGCCATCACGGCTGGGAAGGGGGCTCTGGCTGGGCGTGTCGGTCTGCATTCACCTGACGGCCGAGGCCGAGCTCCCGCCACGGGCCTGCTGGACTCGAGTGAGCCTTCTGTTGTCAAGTGACTGTTCAAGTTTAGTCCAGACTTTGAACTGCCTTTTCATCGCGATTCACAGTAGTTCTTTACATATCACAGGTACAAGGGGACACAGAAGCTAAACCTCGGGCACCGGGGTGCGCAGCCAGTTAAGCTCAGGTCTTGATTGGTTAAGATCAGGTCACGAGCCCAGGGTCCTGGGATCGAGCTCCGCGTTGGGCTCCGTGCGGAGTCTGCTCTCTCCCTCTGCCGCTCCCCTGCTGGTCTTCTTTCTCTCGTTCTATTTATTCTATTTAGTCTCTGCGAAGTGAATAAATAAAAATCTTTAAAAAGATCTTAAGATACCAAGTATCAAAATTTGTGGAAAGGAACTAAAGCAATGTATAGAGGGAACTATACCCCTGTAAATACCCATGTCAGAAGGAAGAAAGGTTAAAGTCAGTGATCTGGGTTTCCACCTTCGGGTTAGAAATTGAAAATTAAGCCAAAATAAGTAGAAGGAAAGAAATAATAAATTAATAGCAAAACCCAATGAAGTAGAAGGAAAAGAGTAGATTGTTTCCAGGAAGATCAAGGAAAAGGGAAAAGATAGGAGCAGGATCACAAATGGGTGAGTGCGTGTTACATTACAAGTAGATGCTAAAAGGAAGGTAAGAATATCACGAAACATCAATGCCAGGGACTTTCACAAGGGTCACATGGCAAAATGGATAAAGTTCTTGAAAAACACAACAAACCAACAAAAGATATAGAAATTTTGAATAGTATTTTATCTAGCAAAGAAATAGAATTAATTACCAAGCATCTTCCCTTCAAGAGAATCCAGGCCCAGATGGTTTCCCTGGTGGATTCTGTTCTGTGCGGAGGAGAGAATTCAAAAGAAAAAATTTCAAAAGAAAAATGAATAAAAAATGAGAATAGATAAGGGAACTCAGCAAAACCATCAAGCATAATAACATTTGCATTACAGGAATCCTTCAAGGAGGAGAGAAAAGAATTTTAAAAGCAACAAGAGAAAACAGTTACATACAAGAGAAACCCCATAGGGCTATCAGCTGATTTTTCAGCAGAAACTCTGCGGGCCAAAAGAGAATGGCATGATATATTCTAAGTGCTAAAAGGAAAAAAATCTGCAGCCAAGAATATTCTATCCAGCAAGATTATCATTCAGAAGAGACCAAAAGAAGATAAAGAATTTCCCAGACAAATAAAACGTAAAGAAGCTTATCCCCCCGAACCAGCCATATAAAAAGTGTTAAAGGGAATTCTCTGGAATGTTAAAAACCATAACCAGGAGTAAGAAAATTAACCAAGGAAAAAACTTCACAGATGCATACAGACACAATAAAAGTAGTAGATTAATCACTTATAAAACCAGTATGGAGGTTAAAGCACAAAAGCAGGAAAATCAAATATGTCTATAAAATAGGTCGGTCAAGGGATTCACAAAAGGATATAAAGTATGACATCACATTCATAAAACATGGTGGCAGTAAAGATTTAGTGCCTCTAGAATGGGTTCAAATTCAAGCAACCATCAACTTAACGCAGACTGCTATATGCACAGGATGTTATGTATAAACCTGATGGTAACTACAAATCAAAAACTGCTAATAGATAGGCAAAAAACAAAAAGAAAGGAATCCAAGGATATCACACACACACACACACACACACACACACACAAAGTCAAACAACAAGACAGGAGAGAAAAAGGGAAGGATCAAAGAAGAACCATAAGCCAACTGTAAAACAAGCAACCAAATGACAATGGCACATACTTCTCTGTAACTGCTTTGGCTGTCAAGGAGCTAACTGGTCATCAATCAAAACAGAGCATGACGGAATGGATAAGAAAACAAGACCCTCATCATGCCGCCTACAAGACAGTCACCTCAGACCTAAAGACTACGGGTCAAAAGTGAAGGCTGGAGAAACATTTCTGCAAATGCAAGTGAAAAGAAAGCTGAGGTAACAATACTTCAACAAAACAGACCTAAAAAAAAAAGGCTACCACAATTGAAAAGACAAGAACACTACGTGTTCGTAAAGGCAACAGTCAACAAAAAGACGTAACAATTGTGACTATGTGCCCAACACGGGAGAGCCCAAACACATAAAGCAGCTATGAACAAACAAATGAAGGAATGACTGTCTTACAACAGGAGTAGGGACTTTAAGACCCCGCCTTACCTCAGTGAGTGGGTCACCAAGGGGAAAATCAAGAAGGAAACAGTGGCTTCGAATGACACACCGGACCAGCTGGAATTAGCAGATATGCTCAGAACACTCTATCCCAAAGCAGCAGAATATACGTTCCTTTCACATGCACATGGAGCATTCTCCACACGACATCACCTGTTAGGCCAAAAAGTCTCAAAATATTCAAAGATTGAAGTGCTTCCTATCACGTGTCTTTTCTCACAAAAGGACACAAACAAATGGATATTTAAAAAAATGCTACTAAACGATGAATAGGTCAACCAAGACATTGAAGACGAAATAAAAAAATACATGGAGGCAAAGGAAAATGAAAGCTCAGGGGCGCCTGGGGGCTCAGTGGGTTGAGCCGCTGCCTTCAGCCCAGGTCATGATCTCAGGGTCCTGGGATCGAGCCCCGCATCGGGCTCTCTGCTCAGCGGGGAGCCTGCTTCCTCCTCTCTCTCTGCCTGCCTCTCTGCCTGCTTGTGATCTCTGTCAAATAAATAAAATCTTAAAAAAAAAAGTCATAAAAAAAGAAAATGAAAGCACAATGGTTCAAATTCTCTGGGATGCCACAGAAGCAGTTCTAAGAGGGAGGATTATAATAATACAGGACTACATAAAGAAGCAAGAAATTTCTCAAATAAACAACCCAACCTTATACCTAAAGGAGCTAGAGAAAGAACAAACAAACCCTAAAAGCCAAGAGAAAGAAGGAAATAATAAAGTTTAGAGAAGAAATAAATGAAACAGAGCAGATCAATGAAACCAGGACGTGGTTCTTTGAAAAGATCAAAAAAATCGACAGTTGACAGAATTACTAAATTGATAGAATTACTAAAAAGAGAGAGGAATAGGACAAAATCAGTAACGAAAGAGGAGAAATAACAACCAACACCAAAGAAATACAAAGGGTTGTGAGAGAATATCTTAAATATCATACATCAAACTGGATAACCTAGACTAGTGAAGTTCCTAGAAACAAGTAATCTCCTGGAACTGAGTAAGGAAGAAACAGAAAAGTTTGAACAGACCAATTACTAGCAATGAAACTGCATCAGTAATCAAAAATCTGCCAACAAACAAAATCCAGGACAAAAGGCTTCAAAGGTGAATCCTAACAAAGATTTAAAGAAGAATGCTTATTCTTCTCAAAGTATTCCCAAAAACGAAAGAAGGAAAACTTCCAAACTCATTCTGGGAAGCCAGCATTACCCTGATACCAGACAAAATATACTACAAAAAGGGAAAACTATCGGACAATATCTCTGATGAACACAGATGCAAAAATCCTCAACAAAATACTAGCAAACTAAATCCAACAATACATTAAAAAATCATCCACCATGATCAAGTGAGATTTATTCCCAGGATGCAAGGGTGGTTCAATATCCACCGTATGGGCTACATCGTGCATCAACAAGATAAAGAATAGAGACCATATGTCATCTCCACAGATGCAGAAAAAGCACTCGATAAAGTACCACATCCGCTTAGGATAAAACCCTCCAACAAAGGAGGTTTAAGGGAAACATCTCCACAAAATAAAAGCCATATATGAAAAACCCACAGCGAACATCATACTCAATGGGGAAAAACTAAGCTTTTCCCTTGGTCAGGAACACGACAGGGATGTCCACTCTGAGCACTTTTATTCAACACAGCACTGGAATCCATAGCCAGGGCAATCAGACAAGACAAGACAATTAAGCCATCCAAACTGTGAAACTTTCAGTATATAGAGACGACACAACACAACATACAGAAAACCACAGACTCCACCAAAAACCTACAAGAACTTCCAGATGATTGTAGTAAGGTCAGAGGATACAGAATCAGTATACGGAAATCCGTTGCATATCCATACACTAGTAATGAAGGTGCAAAAAGAAATTAAGAAAACAAGCCTGTTTATAGATGCACCAAAAACAAAAAAATACCCAAAAATAAACGTAAGGAGGTAAAAGACCTGTACACTGAACACTATAAAACAAGGAAACTGAAGATGACGCAGACAAAAGGAAAGACGGTCCATGCTCACGGACGGGAGAACGAGTCTCCAGCACCACGCCACAGGTGCGGGTCTGTCCGCGCGCTGCTCGCCCTGTTGTCTTCTGTTCCCGCAGAGCGTGTAGCGATTCACAGATTCTCTCCTCCGCACAGACAGAATCCACCAGGGAAACCATCTGGGCCTGGATTCTCTTGAAGGGAAGATGCTTGGTAATTAATTCTATTTCTTTGCTAGATAAAATACTATTCAAAATTTCTATGTCTTTTGTTGGTTTGTTGTGTTTTTCAAGAACTTTATCCATTTTGCCATGTGACCCTTGTGAAAGTCCCTGGCATCGATGTTTCGTGATATTCTTACCTTCCTTTTAGCATCTACTTGTAATGTAACACGCACTCACCCATTTGTGATCCTGCTCCTATCTTTTCCCTTTTCCTTGATCTTCCTGGAAACAATCTACTCTTTTCCTTCTACTTCATTGGGTTTTGCTATTAATTTATTATTTCTTTCCTTCTACTTATTTTGGCTTAATTTTCAATTTCTAACCCGAAGGTGGAAACCCAGATCACTGACTTTAACCTTTCTTCCTTCTGACATGGGTATTTACAGGGGTATAGTTCCCTCTATACATTGCTTTAGTTCCTTTCCACAAATTTTGATACTTGGTATCTTAAGATCTTTTTAAAGATTTTTATTTATTCACTTCGCAGAGACTAAATAGAATAAATAGAACGAGAGAAAGAAGACCAGCAGGGGAGCGGCAGAGGGAGAGAGCAGACTCCGCACGGAGCCCAACGCGGAGCTCGATCCCAGGACCCTGGGCTCGTGACCTGATCTTAACCAACCAAGACCTGAGCTTAACTGGCTGCGCACCCCGGTGCCCGAGGTTTAGCTTCTGTGTCCCCTCTCCTTTCTACCCTCAGCTAGTCAAGTTTTCCTTCCGTGCGCCTCTTAGGTCCCTTGTCACATCCTTAACCGGATCGTCACACATGGTGTTTAATGTGTGGCTGGCAGAGGAACTGCAACATTTGTTTTAAGATTTTATTTATTTATTCATGACAGACAGGGAGGGAGGCAGAGGGAGAAGCTGGCTCCCCATGGAGCCTGACACAGGACTCGATCCCAGGACCCTGGGCTCGTGACCTGAGCCGAAGACAGACGCTTGACCGACTGAGCCACCCAGGCTCCCATGAACTGCAACATGTTTCCTTAACACAGTCTACTTAGGGTTAATATTGGGCCATTTGGTGAAACAAAACAGCACCAAACACCTGCTACAGAATTCCACTGATCTCCATCTTTTGTGCTGTTTTCATCATGTATTTTACAATGGCACAAAACATAATTTTTCCCTTACCTCTTTCCCAGACATCTCTCACAAAACTCGACACTAAATCCTAAAATTGTATGGAACTGCAAACGATGGTGAGCAGCCAACGCAACGCTGAGAGGCTTCATGCTCCCAGACTTCAAACGACACCACACAGCTAGTCATGAAAGCAGCAGGTCAGCATGAAAACAGGTACATGCATCCGTGGAAGAGAAGAGCGAGCCAGAAGCAAACCCTCGACTTCGCGGTCATTAGTCTACTGCAACAGGGAAGAGACAGCCTTTGCAAGAAACAGCGCAGGGGAAACTGGACGGCCACGTGCAGAAGCATGAAACCGCACCAGTGACTCACACCATACACAAAATCAGCTAAAATGGATTAAGGACTTGCACATAAGACCTGAAACCATTAAAATCCTAAAAGAAAACATAGGCACTAAGCTCCCAAGCAACATGTTTTGGATCCGTCTCCTCAGGCAAAGGCAACAAAAGACAAGACTCCATCACACTGAAAGGACTTTGCAAAGCAAATAACTACTTGAATGAAATTTAGGAAAAAACTGCTAACTCCATTCCTTCATATGAATTCCAGCTACGGGTCTTTCCTTTCAGCCCGAGATGCTATGAGATCCTATGGATCTCGTGCCTGAGAGCCTACGCATCCCAGCTCAGGGCTGCTGGACGCACCTGTGCGTTGGCCAGAGAGCCTGGATGTCAGCGGCCACAGGTCCTGTGTGGACTGAGACTCTGCCCTTGGCAACAGCGCTGCCGACCCTCTCCCCGGTTCAGTTCTAGTGTCCGGGGCACAGTCCTTGTCCCTCCGACCACTTTCAGTCTCCAGCACCTCCCAAAGCGCAGCACCCTCAACAGCAAACATGGGGGCGGGGGAGGGCTCCGGGTGTTGGCAGGGGTATCTGGCCAACCCACCGCCCACCGCCAGACCTGAAAACACCCCTCCTTCGTTAAAACGTATGCTCCGGGCGTCACGGACTCTCGTGCTGACACGTTTTAAGTCATCACTTGGATGCTGCTGCACGTTGCTGTTTCCTTTCATGGGATCTGCTCTGCTCTGGTTTCAAGATTTTCTCTTTATATAATTACAGTTCTTGTATTTACAGTCATTTTACGTTTTAACAACTGAATGAACCACACCAAAACACGAACAGCAGAGGGGGGCGCCTGGGTGGCTCTGAGTCCGGATTCCGGCTCAGGTCATGACCTCGTGGGTCGTGGGGTTGAGCCCCACGTCAGCTCTGTGCCCGCAGGCAGGCCGCTTGACAGACTCTCCCCCGTCCCTTCCCCCAACCCCACTTGTGTGCTCCTTGTCTCTCTAAAAGAAAAAAACAAATCTTAAAAAAAACCGGTCATTTCAGAATAATGAAATTACACAGTATTGATTTTTGTTCACGCTTCTTGATATCTGCTAAGGTTTTTGCTCTGAGGATAAATTACTTTAGAAATCCAATAAAAATCCTATTTTAACATAAAATGATCCACTTAGTAAAGACCAATACTAAGGTACATTTTGAAATTGTGTATTTTTTCCCATAAAAGTAAAAGACGTTTTAAAAACGGCTAGCACTACATGCAAGCCTGCTGAATTTTGTCACACAACTGAGAGAAAAGAGAAGTGGACTATTTGCCGTCACACAGCGACCAGCACGCCCAGCCGGGCCCCGGCCCCGGGACGGAAGCGTGAGTGGAGCTACAGCTGACCATGAGCCAGAACAAACGTCTGCTGTAACTCACGAAGCCGCTACTTATTTACAGCCAAACTGAACAACACGTACCATTTGCTTATTTTCAAAAGGCAACCCTGTGTTCTCTGTTACGGACAAAACAACGGTGACAAACATTTAAAAATACGTATCAGGATGCATGGAAGATTCCAGCATATGACACACGGGACAGCAGCGCTCAGCGATCTGGCAGGACGGCACCTCCCCGAACGGCGCTCCGGCGTCATCCCCGGCCCTGTGGCGCGGAGCCGATCCAGCCTAAAGGAACCGAGGCCAAGATGTACACGGAGATGAAGGCCCCTGAGCTGATGTCGCGTTCCGGCACAGGCCCTGTAACGGCCCCAAACAGGGTTCCCAGCCCCTGCCCTGTCCAGTAAGACGTGACTTCCTGGTGTTAGGGCGCTGCAGGGTTCAATCCCCGCTCCTCGCATAACCCCTAGTATCCTAGCCTAGGACCCAGAACACTGAACAGCCACCACCCCCTGCCCAGAGTGACCAGAACTGTTTGGAAAAATGTCTTGAAATACGGTGATCTGTGGGGGACAGAAAGACCCCCATCCCCG
The DNA here is from genome assembly GCF_011764305.1 of Mustela putorius furo. NCBI lineage: Eukaryota > Metazoa > Chordata > Mammalia > Carnivora > Mustelidae > Mustela > Mustela putorius. Next base: position 8,433,006 of record NW_025422169.1, on the reverse strand, counting down.
TGCATCTCCCCTCCCCGGCGCTGGGAGCACTCTGGGCTTGGGGCCAGGAAGAGAACCACCAACGTAACCCCAGGCACAACTTCTGCACGTCTCCCAGCCTGCAGGCAAGGGGCCGCGGAGAGACCCCCGGCCAGAGGGCAAGGGGCAGATCCTCCTGCTTCACAGGCCAGTGGGTGCCCCGGGAAGGCCTGGACGCTGCTCAGGGCACGGTGGGCGCTGTGTCCCGGGCCACAGGGACAGGGCAAACTGGGAACACAGGAGATGGGAGTTTTTTTGGTTTTGTGAGCTCTGGTAGGATTGGTCTGGGTTTTAGGCTACGAACTGTGAAGAGCCAGGAGACCGTGAACACGCAGGGTCAAGAGCTGGGGACAGTGGACTTGGCAGGGTGCAGCAAGATGGCAGAGACGTGGATGCTGTCGGAGCCCAACGCGGGGCACTAGGATGCCCCGAAGCTGACGGGGAGCCTCACGGGAGGGTTTCCTGCAAAACCGTCCAAGGGGATGCGTCCAAGGGGGCAAGTGCCCAGGAACCCGCAGGAAAACCACCTCCAGGAAACACCCCCACAGCCACTACGAACGCAGCTGGCGAAGGAAAGGCGTACGAGGGCCCAGACCCGCTCTTCCCCGAGAAGGCCAGGCAGGGTGCGCGCAGAGTTGGCAACGGCCCATTCGGCGCGTTCAGAAACACTAAGCGAAACGAAGCAAAGCTGCTCCTCCTTCCTAACTCTGCGTCTCGGTCCAGGTTTCCTGCTCGCGTCCAGGAAGCGTCCTTCCGTCGGGGGCAGGGCAGCCGTGAGCGCACGGATCGCTCGTGCTGGTGCAGCATGCGGCGCGTCTCCTGTTCAGCCGGCGCGGGTGAAGCGTCCAGCAGAGCTTGCTAACGCGCTGTCTCCTCGTAGAACTGTCGAGTTCCTGACTGGCTCCACCTGCCGCAAACGCCTCGTCCCAGCGTCACCCCTGAGGACGCTGGCTCGGCCCATGCGCTCCGCTCCCTGCTGCCGTCCGGACGGGACAGCAGCCTGACCCTACTCTGCAGCTTCTCACGGTTTCTCCACCTGCTGTTTCCTCAAAGAAAGTTCCGTTTTTCTTCCCCGTTAGTGCCATGAGCGGACAGCCTGCCTTCTGGGCAGCCACAGCAACTGGGGAAACAGGAGCTTCTGGGAACCCGACTGAACACCGATGTGGGGGCCGGGCTCTGGGATCAGAATCCCGGCTTGGCCACTTCCTGGTTGTGAAGTACGCGGCCAGTTATGTAATCCCCACTCTGATCCCGTGTAAAATGGAAAAAATGATAGTTAATGAGACAATTACGTAGGACACAAGACATGAAGCAGGCCCCAGCTGCCCGTCCCGTGGCAGACACTCGTTAAGGACGGTCACTGTGATCGATACTGTCAAACAGTGGCCTTGGCACAACAGGCGTGTGATAACAGAAAGGCCCAGAGGAGCCCCACTGTGGTCGGATCTACCTCATCCCAGTGCAGGGGCAGCTCCAGTCCTCGAAGCAACACCGTCACGAGCTCGTGTTTCCGCGAGGCACACGCCTGCCCTGCCTGTGGCCTCGGGACCCAGGACCTGCTCCCCCTGCAACCCCCAGGCTGCCCCCCGAAGGTCGTAGGTCTGTGCTCCGACACAAGAGAAAAGTCCCTTCCCCAAGACTCAGGGAGGCCCTGGGACAGGAAGATCCCAATAACCAGCTCCAGAAAGCTCTGCTTCCCCCTGGTTTCCTTCAGCGGCCGGCGCAGTCAGTCCCCTGGAAGAAACCTGCATCCTGCGGTACCACAACGCACTGGGGCACTCAGAGAACAAACACGAATGATGACAGGTTCACCCTCAGAGGAAGGGCGTGTCTGTGCACATCTGTGGGTCTGAACCCTAAGAAAAATGATGGGTGCCCCCTTCACTTCATGCTGCTGTCAAACCCCTCCACCCACCCCAGGCCCCAGCCGTGGAGTCCTCGGCGCCCCCCAACCCGTCCCGCCCGTGACATGGATGCCGCCGCTGAAGGGACAGCCGTCTGACTTCAGACCAACAGTGGACTGACCCACGACAGAGTCTGCAAGAACACTCGCTGGTGTCACAGCAGCGGGGCACGAGAGACCGCGGTTCCGGAGCCCGACGGCCTGGTCTACAACCCAGCTCCTCCAGTGGGCTCGGGCACGCTACGGAACCCGTGTGTGCACTGGGTTCACCAGGTGGAAACAAGGAACAGGGAGCAGCCCCATGCACAGGGGTGGCTCTGGGACTGGAGGAGGAGTCAGGACCCTGGGGCGGAGCCTGGCCCCCAGTAGCACAGAACAGGCCCTGCACCCCCGTCTCCGTCCGCTGCTGGTCCAGATGAACGTCGGGGGCGGGAGACCCCAAACCCACACCGCCAAGCCAAGGGGGGCAAGCTTCACTCCGACCACAGCACCGCTGCCTGTCCTCTGTCCCTGCAGACGGCCACACGCATCTCCTCCGGGGTCGAGCGGTCCGCTCACTGCCTGGAACAGGCACCTGGAGGCAAGGAGTGGGGCGCTGAGTAAAAAAAACAAGAATGCAGGGCTGGCGGGCAAAGTGCATCTCCAGCCAGCGTGCCCACCGCCACAGCTCGAAGGGCCAGGCTATCCCCGGGTAGGCTGGTTCCTCGCAGGCCCGGGGGCCGCAGCTCCCTGCACAACCTCAGCGGACACGGAGTCCAGGAGCCCGTGGGGTGGGGGGACCGTGCACAGAAGGGGGCTCCAGCGCACAGCGCGCCGCTCAGCAGTGTGCACTGAGCCTCTCAGGGGTACTCGGTGCTCTGTCCTCTGCCGAGTCATTTCCGACGAGGAACGAACAGTGTCACTATCCAACCCTAACCGAACGCGTCCCAAACCACTGTGCCAGGCTCTGCTCCAGGATGAGCTGTTTCTTTCCATCACAAACTCACCCGCGTTTAACACTTTCAACCAATGCCTTTGTCCTTAGTGAACGACACGGGAGATAAAACTTCATAACGGCTGTAATGGATCCAGGAAAAACACCCGAAGTTGATCAGAAAAACAAAGGCCAATGACCTTGTTGATGTGAACCGAGGCTGCGACGCTCTGGCGTCGTGCCGGAGGTGACACAAGCCACACAGAAGCCTGTCAGACGGTGCCCGGTATGAAGCGAGTGCGGGAGTGAAAGTCGGCCACGTCTGGGTGAGGACTGCTCCCGGCAAACACCAGGTCCCCCCTCGCTCGAACGTCACTAAACACAAGTCTGTGCGATCATCTGTCCGGCCGGCTTCCTAGAAGGAGAAAATGCTGACCTCTGCCTGGGCACGTCCACGGTGGCTCCACTGTCCTCTTACCTCGTGCCTGTCCCTGGCCCTGATTTTCCACCCAAATCCCAGTCTGTTGAGACTCCCGAGGTCCCCATGGGCGTTTTTACTGGAACTGAATGCGGCAGCCCTGACATCCCGCGGCTCACGACTCCCTCCGGCACACGGCGCACCCGCTCCTACGGCTCTCTTCCACCACTTCCGTCTTGGTCACTCACCACAGAAGTCTCGCACATCTTTGGTTTCAATTTTCATTCGGTTCTTTATAAGATGCTGGGGTTTTTCTGTTTTGTTTTCATTTATAGAATCTTCACACATTACTTACTGGGAAAATTTGTTAAGAAAAGTAGTAAGATCCCCACAAAACAACAGAAATATTCAATGTGACTGAAAAGGTCATTTAATTTGAAACATGTTAAAATATACCGTATACACAACTTCTGAAGTCACATCTTCTTGTTTGTTAATATGTAGACTTAGGATTTTGTTTAGATTATATTCAGCCATTACACTAAACCCTCATCATTTCTAAAAATCTAGAGATTAGGGCGCCTGGATAGCTCAGTGGGTTGGGCCTCTGCCTTCGGCTCAGGTCATGATCTCAGGGTCCCGCATCGGGCTCTCTGCTCAGCGGGGAGCCTGCTTCCTCCTCTCTCTCTCTCCGCCTGCCCTTCTGCCGACTTGTGATCTCTGTCAAATAAATAAATAAAAGCTTTAAAAAAAGTTTTTTTTAAAAAATCCAGAGATTACCCTGAAGCTTCTATGTCGACGACACCCTGCGACTTTCCCCTTCCTCTCACCGCACCCGTCACGACGCAGTGTCTGTCCTAGAACCAGCTGGAAAGGCTCCCTTCTCTTCTCTTTCTGCTCTCGGAAACGGTTTGTGTAGACCCCAACATTAACTGCTTGGAAGCTAGGAATAACTGAAATGCCAAGCGTTCTGAGCCTGCTGTGTTTTGTGGAGAGGTTTCCAGCAACTGCTTCCTTTCAGTTAGTGGCCATAGGACTACTCAAGGTTTTCATTTCTTTTTAAGCTTTTATATTGGGAAACTGTCCATTTAATTAAGTCGTCGAATTTGCGGCCAGGGGGTTATTCACACTGTCCGCTCCTTCTTCCCTCTGACGTATGTGCAGAAACGCGTCCCATTTTTAATTCCTCGTATCATTTACTCCTGTCTTTCATCATTCTGACTGCGTGGTTTTCAATATTAATAGCTTCCAAAAATAATTTTTGTCTTTCTTGATCCTCTAAACTTTATCATCATCCTTTATTTCATTTTTTAATTAATGGATTTTTATGTTTAGGGCAATTTTAGGTTTATGGCAAAACGGAGGGGGAAGGGCATCATGATTCCCGTGACCCACTCACCTACACACAGACACACACACACACACACACACACACACACACACTTTCGCCCTCTACAGACGTACTATGTCAGTGGGGTTCAACTGATGAGAAAACGTTGGCACATTATTAACTAATATGCAGTTACCATTAGGGTTCAGTCTTGGTATGTACATTTTATGGCTTTAACAAATGCGGAACGACATGTCTATGTGACCACAGTGTCATATTAAACAGATTCACTGTCCTAAAAGTGCTCTGGACCCACCTATCCCTCCCTCCCTGCCTCCCGCTGAGCACTTGGTAGCTGCTGATCGTTACTGACTCACTATTTCTGTCTTTTCTAGAATGTCCTGTATTTGGGGTCACACAGTATGGGGCCTTCTCAAATTGGCTTCTTACACTTTGTAATATGGATTTAAAGTTCCTTCATGACTTTTGAAGGCTTGAGAGTTCATTTCTTTTTAGCATTAAATAATGAATTAAATAATATCCGCACAATATGTTCATGCACTCAGTTGCTAACGGGCATCTCAGGAATGACTGAGCTGCTACGAACACGCATGTGCAGATTCTTCTACAGATACTCTTCCAGCTCAGGTGGGTCGACACTGAGGGACACAATTGCTGGAGGTATGGCTCCAGTACTTTTGGTAAGAAACCACCAGCTGTCCTCCTGGGTAGCTGCACTACTCCGTGCTCCCGCCAGTGAGGGAGAGCTCCGCTGGCTCCACCTCGCCGCTGGCATCAGATGTCAGAGTCCTGACTTTTTGCCATGCTAATAGTGCACCTCACTCTTATTTTAACCTGCACTTCTCTAGTGACATACAGTGTTCCGCGCCTTTTCCTCCATGTGTTTGTTGTCCGTGTACCTTCTTTGGGAAGGTGTCAGTTCAGATCTTCTGAACACTTCTTAATGGGTTTTCTTACTCGTGGTGTGACCGGGTTTTTGTATATCCCGGATAGTAGTTTCTTTTTTTATTTTTAATCAGAAATGTGTTTTGCAAAGGTTCTTCTTCTAGTCTGTGGCTTACCTTTTTTATTCTGTCTTTTGCAGAGCACACGTTTCTCATTCTAATGAAGACAAACTTACCAACCTTCTTATTCCATGCGTTACGCGTTTGGCATTGTATCTAAAAAGTCATCAGGAATCCAAGGTCACCTATATTTCGCCTATGCTTTCTTCTGGAAATTTTATAGTTTTTGTTTGCTTTTGGGTCTATGATGCATTTTTAAAAAGATACTATTTGCTAGAGCAAGAGAGTGGAACAGGAAGACTCCCAACAGGGGGCTCGATCCCAAAGCCCTGAGATCATGACCTCAGCCAAAATCAAGAGTCAGATGCTTAACTGACTGAGCCACCCAGGGGCCCTGGATCTATGATGCATTCTGGGTTAGTTTTTGTGAAAGGTTTAAGATGTTTAAGATCTGTGTCTACATTCAGTTATTCTGGTGCCATGTGTTGAGAAGACTATCATTTCTCTACTGGGTTGTCTTTGCTTGTAATATTGACTATATTTGTGGGCCTGTTTCTGAGCTATCTCCTGTGATACACTGATCTATATGACTATTGTCTCACCGGTATCTGTCTGTACTACCCCGAATTTTATATTAAGTCTTGTGGTTAAACATCACCAGTCCTCAACTTTGCTCTCTACTGTGGTGGCTATCTGTGATCTTCCAACTTTCCATACAAACTTCGGAACTGACTTGTTGGTATTCACAAAACAACTTGCAGGGATTGTTTGACCGACAGACCAAACTGGGAAGAACTAACACCTCAACAGTAATGAGTCTTCCTATCCAGGTATGTGGACTCTCTGTTTCTTTACTTCATGTGACTTGTCGCCTTAATCATTTTCCTCATATAAGCCTTATATATTGCTGTTTTTTTAGAGTTCTAAGTATTTCATTTCGGGGGTGTGGGTTGCAAATGACATTGTAAATGACAATTTCAAATTCCAACCGTTTGTTGCTGGCATGTAAGAAAGTTACTGGTTTTCGTATGTTAGCCCTTGTTATAATCACTTAATACGTTGATTTTTTGAATCTTGGGATTTCCAACATAGATAATCACATCATTTGTGAATACTTTTAGTTATTCCTTCCACATCTGTATACTTTTGATTTCCTTTTACTGTCCTAGTGTATTAGCTAGGACTTCCAGTACAATGTTGAAAAGAAGCGGCAAGAGGGGACCTCCTTGCCTTGCTCCTGACCTTGGTGGTAAATCATTCACTTTCTTACCACTAAGTGTGACATTAAGTAGAAGTTTTTAAAGATGTTCTTTATCAAATCAAGGAAGTTCCCCTTTATTCTTAGTTTATGGAGAGTTTTTAACCATGAACAGGTGTTAGATTTTGTCAAATGCTGCTTCTGTATGTGTTGTAGGTCATACGAGTTGTCTTTGGTTTGCTGACATGATGAATCGCATTCATTGATTTTGGAATGTTAGACCAGCCTTGCATACCTGGAATAAATTTCACTTGGTCATGCTGTGTAATTTTTATACACTATTGCATTTGATTTGCTATTTTGCTGAGAAATTTTTAAAACCTAGGTTCATGAGAAATAGTAGCCTAAAGTTTTTCTTTCTTGTAATGCTTTTGTCTAGTTTTGGTATCAGGTTAATGCTGGTCTCATAGGATGCTTAGGAAGCACTCCCTCTCCTTTTGTCTGCAGGAATAGAATACAGAGAGAAATATAATCTCTTCTTTAAATGTTTGGTGGAATTCAGAAGTAACCCACCTGGGCCTGGTGCTTGTTTTAGAAAGTTATTAACTATCGGTTCATTTTTAAAATGGACATAGCCTTACTCGATCGTCTATTTCTTCTTGTGTGACTCTCGACAGATTGTGTGTTTCAAGGAATGGGTCCACTTCATCTCCATCATCAAATATGTGGACACATTATTGTTTATAATATTCCTTTATTGTCCTTTGTGGTCTATAGGATAAGTAGTGATGGTCAGTTTTTCGTGTCGGGTATTAGTGGTTTTTATCTTTCTTTTAGTTAACCTGGTCAGAAGTTGATCATTTACTGATCTTTTCAAAGAACCAGTTTTTGGCTTCTTTGATTTTCTGATGTCTTCTTTTCAATTTCATTATTTCTCCTTTAAGTTTTCTTATTTTTCTTCTTCAGATTTACTTTGCTTTTTTCCTAAAGATGGAACTTACACATTTTAGATCTTCTTTTCCAACTTAAGCATTGGATGCTGCACATGAGCACTATTTTTGCTGCATCCCACAAATTTTGATCACTTGTATTTTCTCTTTTTAGTTCAAAACATTCCACAAACGTTTCAGGCTTCTTTGATCCGTCTGTTAGTCAGAAGCATGCAGTCTGCTCTCCAAGTGTGTGGGATTCTCCAGTCATCGGTCACGGATTTTTAGGTTAATTCCACTGTGCCCTGAGAGGCATATTTTTATGCTATTCCTTTCGATATGGATGTGTTTTCCGGCCCAGGATGTGGTCTGTTCTGGGGACTGCTCTGTGTGAGCTTGGGGATGTGCACTCTGCTCTTGCTGCACGGATGCCCTACAAAGGTCAGTTAAATTCAGGCGACCCAGATGAACTGTTCAGGTCAGCCATGTCCTCACCTAATTCGCTTCCACCCGGATCTGTACGTCAGGGACACAGAGCTGCCGACGCTCCCCTCTGACTGTAGATTCGTCTAGTTCCGGCTGCAGACTGATGGCTCCTGCCTCCTGGGCTGTGACGTTTTGTTGGGCACGTACCCAGTAAGAACGTCGTCTTCTTAGACAACCAAGTCCTTTATCGTACGTAATCTTCGGTAACCTTTCTTGTCTCAAGTCTGCTCCGTAAGAAAGTAATGGACCGCGCCAGCTTTTGAAGTCGGTGTTAGCGTCTCTACTCCATCTCTACTGCTAGCCCACGGTGCGGTGCTTGTCTTGTAGTCCACGTAACGTGGGCTGTGTCCTTAGTCTACTCTGAAGGAGTAACTGGCACACTTAGGTCAGTGGCATTTAGCGTGGTTCATATTTCTGGGCTAGTACGTGATATGTTTGTTACTGTCACCCGTTTATTACGTCATTCCTCATCTCCCACTCTGTCTCTGTGTTTTCTGGTTCCAACGCACTATTGTGTACGATCTTATTTCTGCTCCTTTCTGGGCAAATCAATTACACTTCATCTTTTACTGTTCAAGTGCTGGTCCTTAGGTTGATGCGTCATAACAGAATATTCCCAGCTCCTCCCCCGCCCGTACCACCGCTGCCATTCGTGCCTCGAAGGCTCACGCTCGAATCACCCGGTACGTAGTTCCTCCCATTACTCTGAACAACCGTTAACCTGTAAGCACAATTAGGAATCATAAAAACAGCAGATTCTCTTTCGTCTTCGGGGACCCCTTCTCTGACACCCCCTCTCCTTAGGTAGATGTCCATCTCGAGCTCCCCACCTGGTGTACTGACGGGCCCATCCGTCACGTCTCTCACAGCGACTCCCGTTTCCGGCACTGCCCTTACACCCACAGCAGGGCGTCCAAGTCTCCACTGGCATCACCCCCCCACCACCCCACCCCGTTTGGGAGCAGTGGTCTTCCCGGGGACTTCAGTTTGCTGACAGATCGAGATTGGGATCCAGCTGAACTCCTCAGCTGGTTGGTCTCCATTTCTAAACTTCTTTTTCACCGTAAGGATCCATGCGACAGAGCCCACACTCCGCGGCAAGGTGGCGTGCAGCCAAGACTGTCTCCTCTACATCATCTTTTTCTGTTACTTCTCATTTCTCCCTCCTGTGGACTCAACTCCATTTTCCCTTCCCGACTTTTTAAACTCAATCCTTGTTTCTTCAGTTTCCAGGATCTCTGATAACCTCATGTCAATACTTTAAGGCTGGCAATTTCTAAGGACTACTTCAGTGCACCCCACAAACTCTGTTTTTTCACCTGCAATACAGTGGCCTCTTGATGTGTCCCCGCTTCCAGCCAGGAACCCACCCAGTCCAACCAGCCTCTCCCACACGACCGCCGCACACGGACATTTTCAACATGCGAATCTAACCAGGGCACTTTCTGTTTAAAGGACCAGACCAGTATCAAGACTGAGTTCATTTTCATTAGTTTTGAACAAACAGGGCTTTATAGTCTGTCTTCAAATGCATCTTCCGCCTTCTTCCAAGTCTCCCACAGCCTTGGTTTCAGAGCGGCTCTGGGGATAAAAAGTCTCTGCCGCGGCAACTTTCCACACCTGCACTGCCCAGGTGTCTTAAATGTGGCTAGTGAAGCAAAAGAACAGAATTTTCATTTAAATTGAAAAGGTCCACCACACTGGGCAGCGCAGCTCGACAGGACCAGCCTGCCCGTCACTGGGAGGGAAGCTGACCAAGCAGTCTGATTTACTGCATTCCTCTCTTCCTCCAGTGTCACAGAATATGTCGTTTCGGATTTACACGAAATCATGAAAACATTTAGTTCAGAGAATCAGACTGCAGAGCGGGAAACATACTGAAATCAGTGAACTCAAGTGGACCAGAGAAAGAGAAACCCTGTCCATGTAGGAGGTTAACTTTAATGTCGAGGAAGAACAGCCGTCAGGTGTGCACACTCTCTGGAAGCAAACACAGTGTCCTCCGTTTTCCAGTCTCACCGACAGCGCTCGGCAAAGGCTCGGAACACAGAACCACACGTGTGCGGAACGCCAAGCAGGCCTGAGGCCCCATGGCCAGCGGCTGAGCCCCACCGTACCTCAGATCCTAAACCATCATCAGCACAAAACCAGCCTCGAGGAGGGGTTCACACATATAAGTTCGCACAGTGCGTCTCCAGGTTTGAAGAAAAATTTCAGTTTTACAGGTTACAAGCAGTGGTTCTCAAACCCTTGGACCCAAAGAATATTCTAGACTGTTAAAAATGGGTTAAAGTTCTTTATAGATCCTGGATATCAACCTTTTGTCTGTACTGTCATTTGCAAATGTCTTCTCCCATTCCGTGGGTTGCCTCTGTGTTTTGTTGACTGTTTCCTTTGCTGTGCAGAAGCTTTTGATTTTGATGAAGTCCCAAAAGTTCATTTTCGCTTTTGTTTCCTCTGCCTTTGGAGACATATCTTGAAAGAAGTTGCTGTGGCTGATATCGTAGAGATTACTGCCTATGTTCTCCTCTAGGATTCTGATGGATTCCTGTCTCACATTGAGGTCTTTTGTCCATTTTGAGTTTATCTTTGTGTACGGTGTAAGAGAATGGTCGAGTTTCATTCTTCTACTTATAGCTGTCCAGTTTTCCCAGCACCATTTATTGAAGAGACTGTCTTTTTTCCACTGTATACTTTTTCCTGTTTTGTCGAAGATTAATTGACCATAGAGTTGAGGGTCCATATCTGGGCTCTCTACTCTGTTCCACTGGTCTATGTGTCTGTTTTTATGCCAGTACCATGCTGTCTTGGTGATCACAGCTTTGTAGTAAAGCTTGAAATCAGGTAACGTGATGCCGCCACTTTTATTTTTGTTTTTCAACATTTCCTTAGCGATTCAGGGTCTCTTCTAATTCCATACAAATTTTAGGATTATTTGCTCTAGCTCTTTGAAAAATACCGGTGGAATTTTGATCAGAATGGCATTAAAAGTATAGATTGCTCTAGGCAGTATAGACATTTTAACAATGTTTATTCTTCCGATCCAAGAGCAGGGAATGGTCTTCCATCTTTTTGTGTCTTCTTCGATTTCGTTCATGAGTGTTCTGTAGTTCCTCGAATACAGATCCTTTACCTCTTTGGTTAGGTTTATTCCCAGGTATCTTATGGTTCTTGGTGCTATAATAAATGGAATCGATTCTCTAATTTCCCATTCCGTATTTTCATTGTTAGTGTATAAGAAAGCCATTGATTTCTGTACATTGACTTTGTATCCTGCCACGTTACTGAATTGTTGTATGAGTTCTAGTTTTTTGGGTGGAGTCTTTTGGGTTTTCCATATAAAGAATCATGTCACAGATAATCATATCAAAAAATGGGCAGAAGATATGAACAGACACTTCTCCAATGAAGACATACAAACGGCTATCAGACACATGAAAAAATGTTCATCATCACTAGCCATCAGGGAGATTCAAATTAAAACCACACTGAGATACCACCTTACACCAGTTAGAATGGCCAAAATTAGCAAGACAGGAAACAACATGTGTTGGAGGGGATGTGGAGAAAGGGGAACCCTCTTACACTGTTGGTGGGAATGCAAGTTGGTGCAGCCACTTTGGAGAACAGTGTGGAGATTCCTCAAGAAATTAAATAGAACTTCCCTATGACCCTGCATTGCACTCCTGGGTATTTACCCCAAGGATACAGATGTCGTGAAAAGAAGGGCCGTATGTACCCCAGTGTTTATAGCAGCAATGGCCACGGTCGCCAAACTGTGGAAAGAACCAAGATGCCCTTCAACGGACGAATGGATAAGGAAGATGTGGTCCATATACACTATGGAGTATTATGCCTCCATCAGAAAGGATGAATACCCAACTTTTGTAGCAACATGGACGGGACTGGAAGAGATGATGCTGAGTGAAATCAGTCAAGCAGAGAGAGTCAATTATCATATGGTTTCACTTATTTGTGGAGCATAACAAATAGCATGGAGGACATGGGGAGATGGAGAGGAGAAGGGAGTTGGGGGAAATTGGAAGGGGAGGTGAACCATGAGAGACTATGGACTCTGAAAAACAATGAGGGTTTTGAAGGGGCGGGGGGTGGGAGGTCCGGGTACCAGGTGGTGGGTACTAGAGAGGGCACGGATTGCATGGAGCCCTGGGTGTGGTGCAAAAACAATGAATACTGTTACGCTGAAAAGAAATTTTAAAAAATGGGTGAAAGTGTTAAAAATCTTTTGTTTCTAGGACTCATGTTTTGATATTCACTGTATCAGCAGGTAGACGGACAAACTTCCAGAAACGCGAGACTTCGCCATCCCTGTGTGCACCTACCCTCTGAACGCAGCATCTCCACGACCGGCAGCCTTGCAGAGACCCACACACCTTCGCGAGAGGATGCGTGCGGACAGAGCAGATCATGTGTGTTATTCCACAGTCTGACCTCACAGACATCCCTGGAGGTCTCGGGGTCCCCCTGGGTCCCTGGAGCCTGTCTGAGTCGGCTGTCCAGGGTGGAGACTGGGCCCCGTCGCATTCTACCTGGAGGGAGGGGGCAGGCCCCGGGAAAGGCCACCACTGGTCCCATGACACAGACGGACCCGATGTCCTTTCTTTTTTTGTTTTTGTTTTTTTTAAGATTTTATTTATTTATTTATTTGACAGACAGAGCTCACAAGCAGGCAGAGAAAGAGGGAAGCAGGCTCCCTGCTGAGCAGAGAGCCCAATGCAGGACTCGATCCCAGGACCCTGAGATCATGACCTGAGCCGAAGGCAGTGGCTTAACCCACTGAGCCACCCAGGTGCTCCGATGTCCTTTCTGAAGCCATCTGCCATCTGCCCAAGAGACAAAACAACCTTTCTAAACATGTCACGACCCCATATGCTGCACGTTTATTTCAACTTTCTTCCTTGACATGGTTGGTCCTGGTAGGAACAGCAACGACACAGGTCTCAGTGTCATGTTCTAGGGCTTCTGGCTGGGGAGAAAGGGCCTGGAGAAACAGCTAGAATTTCTGCAAGTTCTAATTCGGACTTATCCAGTAAAAGTGAATAAGTGCCTAACACAGAGTTTGACGTTTTCTAGGTGCTCGCGAAATGCCTCTTCATTAATTCACTCTCCAAATCAAATGTAAGTTTCCAAATAAAGTTATTTAAAAGGGGAGAAGTACACACTATTACAAAGAATTCCAGTAGGACTTCATTACCGTGCAAGGCCATGGGTCTGGAAATGAAATGGAAAAGTATGGCCAAGAGAGATTAAATTTGAGGCTATATGGTTGATTGGATTGATTGCTAATTAGGGCAATTATCTAAGAGATAATAGAATTACTTCTCGGTTGATATAATTTGGTTACTGAAGCATCCAGAGTACTTTCTACTGCAAGCTGAGTGGTCTGCGGAGTGTGGAAACCGAAATCTCCACAACACTTTTCCTTTTGAGAGTCTGAAATCGCCCAGGCCGTCTCAGGGAGACAGCCCAGAAGATCCCCAACCCCTGCACACACCAATGGGCCACATGAGGTTGCCCAGCAGCCACACGACATGGTCAAGGAGGCCTGGTGGCCGTACGCCGGAAGGGAAAGTGACTCACAGCACATCAGAGGAGTGTGCACATCAAGGAGACTCAGGGCTGGCCTGTTTTCACAGCAGGAAACCGCAGAGACTCGAGGGGGAGACCCGCGAGGCTGATAACGACCCCAGGTCCTCACCAGTTCTCCTGGGGGGGGGCGCACAACACGAGGGGCACCCGTGCTGACCGCGGAAACCGAGCCCCAGCGAGGTTCGCGAGCACAGGCCGAGAGCGACTGCACAGGCTCCTCTCAGCCGTGAAGGAAGCAGTCGCTTCCGACTCCAGGTTGACAGCAGGACGAGCGGGACGAGCAGGACGAGGTCTTAGAAAGCACAACAGCCTGTACGGAGTAGCACTGTCACAGCATTCCCTACACAGTCCTGGCCAGCAGGACCTACGACAGGACCCTGAGTCCTACAGCAGAGCTGGCTTCCGTCGCCCAGGCAGCCGCATGGCCCGCGCACGCAGGCGGCACCACACACTCCCGCCCTCACAGCTACGCACACCGACTGGGCCTCCGTCCTGCTGCTGCTCCCTGGTGACCGGAGGTCAGATCTGAGTGACCCTGACTCACCTTCTCACTGTGCCTCGACCTCGGGTCCTTCCGACTCCCCTGCATGTGATCCGTGGCCACCAGGGCCTTCCCTGAACCCCCGCTACGCTCGTCTTGTGCCTTTGCCTCAGGTCTTCAGGCGGCACCTGTCGCCTTCAGGACAAAGTCCAAGTTCCTGGGCCCGGTACACCACAGACCTTAAAATCTGGCTCATCCTCCCTAATTTCTTGCTTTTCCCCAAATGTATTACGTTTCTTCACCTTCCTTCCTTCCAAAAATACTCACGAGGCAGGACTTCAGATGCTTGGGATACACGAACGGACAGAAAAACGTCCTGGCCTTTGCGGGCTCATGTTCTCACGGTGGACAGAGTGGGGGACAGAGAGGCGTACCAACGACGCCGGTGGAGAAAGACGGAAGGATGGACAGACAGATGACAGGCAGGCAGGACAAGGGGCGACGGGCAGTGTCGGGGCTGGCAGCTGCAACGGACTTCCAGGAGCCCGAGCACAGGCACAGGGGCTGCACGAGGCGACACCATGTCCCGCCCTTTAACCGGGTGGTCGGGGAGGCTCGTGCAAAAAGTGACCTTGAGCAGAGACCATAGACCAGCAATGTGTCCGTCCGAGGGAAGAAAGTTCTGGGCAGCGGGATCAGAGCATAAAGGCTCCCTCCGTAGCAATCAGGGGCTTGAGAAACACCCGGGAAACCGGTGCGGCTGCAGAAAGGGAACGACACGAAAGACAGGACCGTGGAGCGGTGGAAGCCAGACTTTGGGCACGGGAGGTGCGAACCTCACTCCGAGAGCAGCAGACGCTCTGGAAGACGAGCAGAGGCGCGTCGCCCACACACTGTGCGGGGTCACGCATCTGGCTCTCCCTCGGGGCCGTGAGCTCCTTCACCCAGAGCAGGCAGAGCACCGAGCTCATCCCCAGGCTGGGGCTTCTTAGAGGAAAGTCAGACCCCAAGTGCCGCAGGTCTCCCCGGGGATGCTACCTGAGCAAACACATTCCGAAGTAGGGCCCCGAGCGGGCTGGACGGAGACAGGTGTGGTTTCCTTCAGGCCGTGCGGAAGGTTCTGGCCCCACCTTCACCACCACCCTCCCCCACACTTCCCGTGCACGGCTACTCCACTCCCCACGATGGGCGGCAGCCTGTAGGGGCAGAAGGAAGTGCTCCTGAGGCCGAGACAGCCCCGTTTCCTACTCTGCTAACCCTCTGAGATGTTTGCTCGGAAACACCGACGGAGAGGCAGCGGCACCTGGCATGTCTCCTGAAACAGCGGGGAGGGTTTGGAGAGCACACCTCAGCCACGCCGGGGGCATCAGGGCTGACCAGCGGGGAGGGTTTGGAGAGCCCACCTCAGCCACGCTGGGGGCATCAGGGCTGACCAGCGGGGAGGGTTTGGAGAGCACACCTCAGCCACGCCGGGGGCATCAGGGCTGACCAGCGGGGAGGGTTTGGAGAGCCCACCTCAGCCACGCCGGGGGCATCAGGGCTGACCAGCGGGGAGGGTTTGGAGAGCACACCTCAGCCACGCTGGGGGCATCAGGGCTGACCAGCCCCGCCCCTCGTGGTTAGGAAAGACGTAATGGAGGAAACAGACCGTGCGTGCTCTTAAGTTCCATCTAAATTTGTAAAAAATTTAACACAGAAAGCTGGAGCTTAGAACAAGACACAAGTTACACCCTTGTATGTGGTAAGAAATAACAGAGACGGACAGAGCCAGGGTCCCTGAGGTCTGGATGAGGCCCCCACTGTCTCACCAACAATCCCACACTGCCCCGAACCAGCTTCTCACCTGTAATGGAAGACAGGACACCTGACTGGTCTCCGCGAGAACGGGAGATATGATGGTAGCCACGTGTCCACGTGTGTGTTGCGATGTCTCACGCAGCTGCACGTACCTGCACATCTGCATACAGTTGTGTGTATCTCCACGTGTGCAAGTCTACCTGTGTGTGTCCATGTGTGTCCGCATGTGTGTCTACACGTGTGTCTGCACGTCTACGTATCTAGGTCACACCTGTGTCTACATGTTTGTGTCTAAATGTGTGTTTCCGTGCACTGACATGTCTCTGGGTCTACGTGTGCCTGTGTGCCTGTGTACATGCGTCTGTGTACCCACATGCGTGTGCACATACATGTGTGCTCTGCAGGTGGTGTGTCCACGGGCTTGTGTACACTTATGCATCTGTGCACCCGTGTCTACTGTCCGTCCGTGTGTGCCTCCACCACACAGGCCTATGAGTGCACGGACATGTGGCTACACACGTGTCTCCCACATACGTGACTGTGCCACTGGCATGTGGCTGTGCCCGTGTGTCTCCCGTGTGTGCGACTCTGCCCGTCCCCGTGTGTCAGCACTTGTGTCTGCTGCACGTGCGCACTCCAACACTAGCACGGTCGTGTCCGGACAAGGTCGTGTCCAGAGCGAGGTAACAAGCATCTCACGGTGAGCCGACAGCACCTGCGCACACCTCCCCCGCCTGTGTGAAAGAGGCCTCTGAGACCCCTGACCCACGGGGCATCCTGACCCATGCTGGGCGTTCCAACGTCTTGGAAACAGAAGGTGGAGTGGGGGACAAGCTCCTGCTTCACCCTGTCCCCACAGTGTCCCCACACTGAGGCGTCTGGGCACAGGGGTGGGAGGGCCAAGGGGCAGCCCTCGGCCTCCACTGCCTTTCCAGCCACTCTCACCCCCCAGATGACAACCCCGTGCTGTAAGGTCGGCCCTGCCCCTTCCTCCCTCCCAGGAAGGAGCCAGCCAGGAAGTCAGGCAGAGGCTCCTTGCCTTGTCACCCGGCTAACGGAAGGAGCCCGGATACAGAACCAAGAGCACGGTCGACCCTCCAGCCCCGGTGTGCGCTGCCCGAGCTGCCGCATCCCACAGCCCCCGCTTCCTGTTCCGCAGCATCAAGGAGCAGTACGCACCCCGTGTGCAGTAAAAGCCAAGCGGGACAGGACTTGCGAGAGCGCTTGCAAAATACAGAGTAGGAGCGTCATCTTCTGTCGTCGGGAGCAAACCCCTCCACCCCGAACGGAGGTCCCAGCAGCAACACTTACTGATCATTTACCTTAAAAGCCGTAGTCTAGTCAGGGAAGCAGGAAAAGCAACTTTAATGCAGATGCTGGGGAAAAAATCTCTCAAAACGTCATTAAAATATTAATCGTCACACAAGCTTTCTGACGAGAGAAATTAATGGGACACAATTAATGACCGAAATCTAAGCCAGCCCAAGCCCGGTGACGGCTGCAGCGGAACGGAGATACCAAGACGGCGTCCCCGCACGCGGCACCGTAAGACACAAAGGAAATAGAACACAGGAAAGTGCGGATTTCCTTTTTTGAAAACTACTTGGAAAACAGAAATCCTGGGGATAAAAGAAAAGGAAAAAGATTATACTCACAGCCAAGAAAAGACAAAGTGAAACCACATGCTGAGTAGTAACACCTAAAAAAACCCCAAATTTGGCTCATGAGAGATTACTGTTCAGTTGTTGTGAAATTCTAAACAGCAGACGTTATCTTGAAAAATGTGAAAAGAGCTACTGTTTATTGCGTTCTAACGTGTACCCTGGGGGGGTGTTTGTCTGGGAAGCAGATGTCATCACCTGTGACCACACAGCCGGCCCGAGGCCACCGAAACGCACGCCGCCCCCGACTCGCCCCGCGGGACATGCACCCGCCCGTCCCCTTCACCATCCCCGTCAGCATCACAGACCGGGGAACGGTGACCACACGCCCCGGTGCCTTACCTGACCGGTAGCGCTCATCGCGTGACCCTGAGGACCTCCGGCGGTGGTAGCGCGTGGAAGGAGCAGGAGTGACGGGAGCCCGGCGCTCGGGAGGCAACGCCTGATCCACCCCTGGGGGAAGGGAAACGGCAGAGTGAGGTAAGGCTCCACCCGGCGGCCCGAGTCCCTCCGTTTGGTAAAATCACTTGGTAGAACGGCGCAGCAGGTCAGGCACGTCCTGGACACGGAGCAGTTAAGGGAGAAGGGTTGGGTCAGGGGAAGGCTCGACTCGCGCCCTGACACGGCAGCCCGTACAGACCCCGCACCGCTCCCTGCCCGCACAGGCCTGCGCGGAGGGGAAAGCGGAGCCCACGGCCCCGAGCTACGGTCTTCTCCACACGGCAAACGCGCAGAAGGTGATGCTCGTTCTTGAAGAGATCCAATGACACTCATCAGGAAGGTGACCTTTATAACACACCCCACAGGACAGCTTAACGGTCCGACTCTGGGAACCAGGACTGTGCGGTCACCTCTGCTCGCTCAGTGTCTAACTCGGAAACCCGCTCCCTCTGATGCGAAGGGACCGGGAAGTCTCCATTTCCTTACGGTTGTGACGTGTCACCCGACGGGATACGTGGCCAATGACAGCTGCTCTGACAGGTCTTAGTTAAGAGCGGACCCAGGTCTGGCGACGACGATTCGGTGGCGCGTGGGACCACGAGCAGCGAGGACGGCGTAGCCATGTGACTCAGAAGGTGCGGCCGGAGCGGTCTGCTGGTGCCGACTCAGGAGTGCGGAGCTGCGGAGCACGGGGCACCCAGCAGTAACTGCTGCGTCTTCAGAATGGACGGCCACACCTGGCAGAGGAGGTCACCAGTGGTCGCATTTTAACCGAAACGTTTCGTCTGTTTCCGCCATGGCCCCACGAGGGCCGTTTCCAGGAGCGCTGTGACAGTTCCTCGTGCTGCTGGCGGCTGCACACACTCCTTCCTTGAAGCAGGCTCCACGCTCAGCGCGAGGCCCGAACTCACGACCCCGAGACCAACAGTCTCACGCTGCACCGACAGACCCAGGCAGGCGCCCTGTGGAACCCCCGCGCCTGCTGGCACGTTTGTGGCCCGTGACGGGGTAGGTTTCCTGGTAGGTTACCCGGTTCCCTGCACCAGAACCGTGCTGCCGACACGCGTCCCTGAACGTCCTGATGACACAGCTGCCAGACCTCGTCCAGCTAGAGTCTGCAGGTGACCTTTAAAACCACTCTTTCCTCTGACGCACAGAATTCATGAACCGAGGAGTACTATTAAGTCAAAGAAAAGTGTCCTCATTCGGTACTTACAGTCGTGTTTACAAACAAGAGCTTACGATCCCTCTGAACAGCCGTGTGAGACAACACACGGCCCCTCCCAAGAGCGCACCGTGCCCAGCCGTTGGCAGGATCACGAGTCGGCAGCGAAGCCCCTCCTAGCTGACTTTTCCTCTACTCCTGGGGGAGTATTTGCATCTTTGGGCTCCACCGTCGTGGTTTTCAACGGACCTCTCACTAGTTCCTTCAGAATATCCCAACAGAAGTGAAAACCCTTCCCAGCCCTCTCTCCCCGGGGCCGTCCCTGACAACGTGGGGACAGTCTTGTAGCTCATTATTCCGTTTCCCTGAAGACCCTCCCCGTGGACCCCTCCTGCTCTAATCCGGGCCGGCAGGCCCAGACCTGCTGCACGCCCCCCCACCACGGCACCCCTTCCTCCTAGAACTGGTGTTCGCCCAGACGTCTAAGCAGAATTACATGGAAATCTGAAATTTTAAGAATTTGTAATAATCAATTTATTTGAAAGTTACGTGCATTCATTGCTTCTCACGTCAATCGCTCCGATGGTGTACTGTGCGTGAACAATCTGTCTCCCCTCTGTCGACTGCCACAGCGGTTACGTTACTCCCAGCGAGGAGCCGTGAGCCGGCGGCTTCCTCCTCTGGGGGTTATCACAGACCCATCTCCGGCAGCAGATCTTTGACCCGAGCCGCCCACGTCCGGAGGAGGAGACCCCGTGTCCTGGCTTGTGAGTCAACACAGGGGCGTCCGTCACTGGCGGCTGCGGCTGTTCTCCATCTCCGGGCACATGCTCAGACTGTGCCTCGCACCCCACACTGGAGGTGCTCAGGTCCATTTTTCCAGAGAACAAACATTTCTGGGGGAGGGAGGGGGACCGGGCTCACCCGCTTCCTGGGTGCCAACCCTCATCGTCTCCCCGATGAGACCAGCTGCCCATGAGACCAGCACCGTCTGCTACCCTGGGCAGCCCCATCCTCGACCCCACATGGCACTAAAACCCGTCCGTTTCTCCCCCTTGTCCGTCCCGTGGATTTACCCTCCGTCCGTGCGCAGGTATCTCCGTGCGTTCCGCTCCGCATGCACGTTCAAGCTGCCAAGAGTGCCGGACTCTCCCCCACAGCCAAGTCCGTGGGCCTCTCACAGACCGGAGAGTCAAACACAGCCCCCAGAATTCCCTTAACCTTCTCCCCGCCGGGGGCCCCGGCCGGCCACACACTTCCAGCGACCGCAGGCCCCGTGCACAGGCCAGGGCCTCCCACACCAGTCCGCAGCCGATTCCATATGCAAACACGGACGTCCATGTCCACAGGCTGAAGCGCACGGCTCACAGCACAAGGTTTGAGAGAAACGAGTTAACTAGCAAAAGGAGAATAGCTTCACCAGCTCCCCGGCAACAGGGCGTTCTAAAGAAGTAAAACATGGGTGTGCACACCTCCATCAGTAATTCACGGTGAACGCAATCTGCAGCGGCTTCAAGCATGTTCCGACAAGGAAAAGCCATCTGTCCAACGCGCAACCCCTCCAGATAGGAATTTCCCGCCTGTCCACACTGGGGGCCTGAGGCCGTGCGCAGAGGGGTCTCTCCTGTCGCGTGTGAGGCAGCACGAGAACCCGAATCAGTACAGGAACACACCGAGCTCCGGACGCTCCTGCCACAACCAAGAGCCCATCTTGGGACCACCGGAGCGTGGCCGCAGCACGTGGGGACCGGCTCGGAGCAAGGACACTGGAAGGTGAGGGTCTCGAGGGAGCTCGGGAAACCTCCAAAAACACAGAAAGCCAGCGGGCCAAGATTAATCCTTCTTAGGCAACAACGTGGCAGGGATGGAGAGCAGCTGTGTCCCTCGCTTACGAAGCACTGTGCGGCAGACAGCGACCCAGCCTCGGGTCCCACATGAATCGAGGGACAGAGCACCAGGGACCGTGCTCCGGAGCCGTCGGTCACCCTGAGCCTCGGTTTCCCATCGTGCGCAGCTCTGCCAGGCTACACAGCCCCGGAATGCTCACAGGTGGCGGCCCCTTCCCTCAAGACGGGCACCCCCCCCACCAGGGCTTGCCGGTGCGCTGGGAGCCCCGTCCTCAGGGTGGAGAGGTCGCGGGCTGCTGGGCTCCATGTGCTAGTGCAGTGACCACTCTCATGGACAAACCTGACTGGTCCCTTGAAGAGAAGCGGCCTCGTGATCTCACCGCCAAACAACACGTGCCCCGGTGACCTTCTCAGGACAGATGCTGCCCAGGGAGGAGATCAGGGCAGCAGACGGCTGTGAGGTCAGCAGACAGCGACACGTCCCTCGGATTCTTACTCAGGAGGCAGCCAGTCAGGAGCAGGGACGTCTGTGTGCTCGCCTCCCCCGCAGCAGTGCTGCCTCTGGCCACAGGGGGTCTCGGGGGCTCCTGAACAAACACTGGGGTCTTTCCGGCATGAGCAGGGCCCTGTGAGGCTCCCGCCAGGCATCCGTACAAACATGACCTTCCAGGAGGCTTCTGTTTCCCTCGAGAACCCCGAAGGGGCTTGGGAAGAAGGAACCCAGGAGTCCAAGAGGAAAGAGGAAGGAAGCCAGGCAGGGGATGGTGACCCAGCCGGGGACCCCAGCGCTCTGCCAGCAACGACCTCAGACCCCCGCACACGGGTCCATCCCAGTTTCTTCCAACACACGACGAAGAAAGAGCTCCGCAAAGGAAATCCCTCACAGCGCAGAGCTGTCCCCTGCGCAACCTGCCGACTCCAGGACCAGACGTGGAAACCACGGCGAATCTCACGCTCACGAGGAACGTGGTCCTGGGGCTCTGCGGCCTGGACATGCCACGTGCTTCAGGCCAGGAGACCTGCCGTGCAGACCACCCTCGCTCACTCAGGAAGTCAAATGTTCGAGGAAATATCAAGACTCCAATTCAGACAGCAAGGGAGAGAGAAAGTAGTCGCTTTCCACGTATTTTCAAAGGAAACTGCGAAGGATTTTGGAAGATGACTTCCACAAAAATGCATCTGGAATTCAAAACCAGAGACTTTGATCCGAATTCTGGTCTTACTCTTAGCCCGTGTGGAACTGAGCACATCTCCCAGCTTCCACACAGGCTGGGGAGCAGACGCGGACACGGTCACGAGCGAGTAGCGTCCCCGGGCCCTGGCTGGAACCTCTCGGTCCTGCGTCCTCGCCTTCAGCGCCCGTGGAGCCCGGGGCCCAGCGGGGCTCACAGCATCTCTAGGCCCCCACACACGTGGTCCTGCCTCAGGAGCCTGGGGAAACCGCGGAGGGCTTTTCTGTGATTCCGGTCTGCACAGAAACGATGTCTGAACTGTCCCCCGCTCTTCTGGTACTGGACGGACTCTCAGGGCAGCACCTCCTTCCGCAGTCAGTGCCGTCAAGCCTCCGCAGAAGACACGCAGCACACCGTGTGCACACGGACGGGGAACCTGCCGCGTCTGCTTTGTACGGACTCGGGTCAGAACGCGCACAGACAGAAATCCTCTTCCCGCCACAGTGGCCCCGACCGTCAGCCCGACTCCTGCCTCTGCCTCTCACGACCGAAGGCCTCGCCAAAATCTGCACACAACCGCTAACCATATTCCTGTCAACACATTTTAGTTTATGAGGGACTCATTCTGTGGAAAAGTGCAGAAGATCTGGAACTTTGGGGAGCTCGACGTGCACTCAGCACTCACTCTTTGGTCCCCGAGGAACAGAAGCTCAGAGGGAAAGCACGCACGAGGTCAGGAGCAGGGTCGCAGACGCCTGCGGGTTTCAGATACTCACACGAGCCTGCTCCAAAGCGGACGACTTCCTCGCTGCCCAGGCGGACACCCGGGTCCCGCTCCCAGCTCTGCTCACGTGGCAGAAGCTGACAGGGGACACGGCTTCGTGTCCTCACCCTCCCCGTCGTCACCAGCCTCGGGGAGCGGCAGCCCGGCCCGCAGGGCACCACTGGGAATAACCGGAAATCCATGTGACCGAGACCACAGCAGCGTGTGCAGAAACCGGAGTCCGGCAACAGCAGCAGCGGACTGTGCACTGAGATCATGACCGTGGGGCTCACCCAGGACCCGGGTCGCCCCCCCAGCCGAGGGGGGCTCAGTTCCTACAGCAAGTCCACCTGGAAAGGATTCATGCCGAGTCACACACCAGAAACCTGATTCAAAGACCCATTTTCTCTTCGGGGGTTTATGCACCTGACACCCTGTCGTCAGGAGCAGACCGCACGACGGGACCCCCTGCGGACGCGGTCCCCAGGTAGGCTGCTGTCCCTCCAGCCCTAGCCGGGATGGGCTCATGGGGCTTCCAGGCCTGGGGCTCTGCTCTAGGGGACCCTAACTCCTGCTGCGGAGTGAAGACGCGGACCCGGCTTGCAACGGGCACCGGAGGGGCAGAGGCCTGGCCCGTGGCAGCTCGGCAGACCCAGGCCCCCGCACGCTTTCTTCTCGGAGGCCCAGAAGCACCTGCCCGCAGTCTGCATCCTTCAGGCCAGATGAGGAAGGGCCTCATCTTCCGTGGGACCAGAGCAGAGCGGCACGCAAACACGCTGCCTCGGGCCTCAGCGGGGCTGGCTCCGGGTGCTTCCAGCCCCCAGAGCCCAAGCTCCAGCACCCGCTGGACACGCTGGTCGGGAGGACACGGGCAGAGGCCTACCTGCCACCAGCAGGGCTGTGACAGGGCCACAGACAGCAACTGGCCCATCCTTCAACAGATCTCTGAAAGCACCGACATCCTCGGGGCGAGCTGGGCACGGAGCCGTCAGAGCTCACCCACCGTCCGGTGCAGCTGCGCGACCGTGGCGGGAGTAGAGGCTCGTGTGGGGCGGGACCAGAGGGCCTGTCCTAACCCCAGGCATCCCTGCAGAAGGGACCCGGGAACCGGGCTCTGGACGATGCACAGGGGCAGGCAGAGGGCACAGGCGGATGCAGAAGGCCGCCCCACCACGGGCGTGGGGCCCTCCCGCAGCAGGCAGGTCCGCGGAGCTGAGGAGGGGCCGGGCGTGCCGTGTGCAAAGTCCTTCTGATGCGGCTCAGCTGGGCTCTGGTGGGGCCGGCCGCCTCCCTGAGCAGAAGCAAACGTGGCCACTCCACCCTGACCAGGAGAGGCCTGTCCGCCGAGGAGGCCGGTCCCCAGGGAGGAGGAGGAAGCGCAGACTCGTCCTCCAGTCTCGTGACTGTGATCCGCGATTCCCGGAACGTTGTCGGGAAAGCAAGTAGGCGCAGCTGGGCTCCAGGGGGACCACTGTCCACGGAGAAACGCCACGCGGTCGAGGGGACAGGCTCTTCTGACATACGCGCTGTGGGACAGGGACTCTGGCGCAGGGAAGTCTCGCCATCTGGGTAATGGCGGAATGTGACCACACGGCCTCGTCCCGGGAGCCACGGACACCCAGTTGTGGAAGCCAACGCGGGCGCAGGTGTGCCCGCAGAGACTGGTGGCGGTGGGTCTGCGTTCTGTCCTTAAAGTTGTATCAGGCTGGAGATTGACAGACTCCGCAGACAGGGACCAGGACAACGAATCAGTCTTAAGTACTATTTCCTCCTCGAAAATGATTGTTAGTGTGTTTTCCTGACGTCTTTTCTTTCTCCCAGAACAGTTTTTTCCTCGAGATTCAGGGATGCACTCAACACCACGCTCCACAAAGACAGCCTGTCTTCGGGGGCACCTGGTACCTCCGGGCGTCCAGAGAGGGAAACCAGGAGGCAGACGCTTCCAGAGCACGTCCGCTGGGACGGGCTAACGTGCGGGACTCCGACCCGAGTGCTCACATGCTCCTACAAGCCTCTCCAATTCAGAACTGTGTGTCCCAAACGACATCTTAGAAATGGTTTTAGAATACCTCCTAGGAGGGTTCCTCTTTTCTCTGACAGATAAAAATAATGTGAAAAAAAGGTTCACAAAACACAACGGCCTTACAAGAACGCGCTCATCGGGGTGAGGAAACTGGCCAAACAGACGCTTCTCCTGAGATCCTGTCCCCAGAGCGTCGCGTCTCCGACTGAGCACGTCGGGAAAGCCCGGCCGCCACGCCCCTGGCTCTCAGGCTGCCTCCCCGAGCTCTACAGAGTGAATGACGGTCCGCACACTCTCTCAGAAACAACGACTCGCCATGAACACCACCAAACGGGCTGGGAATCTGCTGTCCTGAGCCTTGAACCACGGGGAACCTGTCTTCCCTTCCTGGGGTGCTGGGCCGGGACCAAGGACCCCAGAGCAGCGTCCCCACGCAGACCGTCTCCTCCTCGCCTGGCAGTCAGGTGCGGGGGGCGGGGGCTCCCTTGAACTGCGAAGCAGACCCCACAGCGAGCGCCTGAGTGCACAGCTCTCACCCACCCGCCCCCGGTCGGCCAGCTGGGCCCAGAAGACGAGCGGGAGCCCCAGCGCAGCGCCTTCGAGACTGAAGCCAACACAACTGTCCACTTAGCTCTTTATTTCTTCAGGATTTTCAAATAATGGCCTTCATGTGGGATAAAACCCTACAGATAAACTTAAAGCAAACCAATGCTCATTTTCTTGTTCTACTAAAAGAGGCACTGAACTCATTTTTTGAGCTTCTTATATTCAAAACACGACCACAAAAGTCCCTGTGGCCTCTGAGCAGGCTCGTGGCCTCTGAGAACACACTCTCCGACCTCTGGCTCAATTTCCCTCTTTCCCTTTGGAAACGAGATCCCTAACCCAAGACTCCCTCGCCGACCCGGACGCCCGGGGTAGCAGAAGACCTGTCCGGGCCACAGGATGATAGGATCTGCCGCCTTCTAGGTGTTTCTAAGCGGTGTTCCAGCGGGGAGAACAGGGTGGTAAGACACGGCATCACGCCCTCAGAGAGGAGACTCAGAACGGGGCCCGAGGCCGTGCGACAGCTGGGGCGCGGGGGCTGGAACCCGCCCAGAGACCCAGGGCGGCATGTCCTCAGGGAGCAGCAGGAGCCCGTGGGGGGCCGGGGCTCACCGCGAACCCCTCCTGCGCCGGCCCCTGCCCACACGGGGTTGGCGGCCCTATCCTGCGGGGCCTCTCTCCGGGGAGGACGCTCACCGAAGCGAAAGTAAAACAGCGGCCGGTTCCCCGCGGTGCTGGCCACCCGCTCTCGGCCCGCGGCTTCTCGGACGTCGCACACCCCGATGTTGCCGGAGCGCGGTGCTCTTCCCGGGGCGCCTTCGCCGTGCTGCAGCCTGCAGCGGACCACGGCAGCTCCGTTCGCTGCTGTAACAAGTTGAGAAAGACTAATTAATGCAAACTTGCGTTTTTTAAAAATTTGTTACAGCACTGAGCAGAGCTGCCGCCCCATGCAGAACAGCACAACGGACCGCGCGACATGGGCCACCCTCCACGCCCCACTGCACGGTCAGCCTCGGCCTCCACACCGCCCGCGGACCCACTTCTGTCCCCCCGGGGTGGGTGAGTCAGAGACACTCAGAGCCCACGAGGTCGAGAGTCCCCATGCGCCCCGGCAGTCCCGGTCAGAGATGCGGCGGCACCCCTGCCGGGAGGAGTTCCCCGCCCAGCCTCGGAGATGCCGTGAGCCTGGCGGTCCTGTCAGCAGACCACCAGGTCCTTTGCCCACGTCTGCTCCAAAAGCCTTCCACGCGCAGCCGTCAGCCCGCCGTGCAGCGGACTCGCTCTCTTCCACTGAACGGCACAGAGCTCCCCCTTCCTGAAGCAAGACAGCAGGAAAACCCAGCCACGGGGTAGCAGGCCAACACGACACGTCCACCTCCACCTCCACCTTCTCAAGCATCAGGCAAAGCAAGGAAAATACACAAAATCAAAACAAAACCACAAGCACAACAGAGAGCCCACCCGCCAAGTCAGGTCCCTGGAGTGCACACTGGGGGAAGCACCCCCTCCCCGTGCTAACGGGACACGAGCAGGGGCCAGGGGAGTCGGGGGTCCCAGGAGGGAGAGGGACAGAGTGCGTCTGTGCGCCGTGTGCACCTGCAGACCTAAGCCTACCAGAAGCGCTTGCAACAGGTCATGTCAACGGTGGGAACTACAGGGGTCCTTCAGGTGCTGCCCTTTCTCATTGAGGACCTGGGTCAGATTTGTCACTCCTAAAACCTAGCAGGTGCTCAAGGTCACCTCCAACGGAACTACGCTTCAGTCAGAACTGAAGGGCCAGAACCCCAGCCTGGGAGCGTGTTCCTTTTCCCGAAACGTGCAGAATGTCGGTCATGTGCACAGACATTCTACGAACCCGCACCCAGGGAACACTCGAACGAGACGGACTTTGTACTTCGGGAAGAACGCGCGGCGTCTTACAACCGCACTTCAGAACACGGCCCGCCTGTCCCGAGTCACAGCCCACGCGGGACGCTCTGCCGTCGAGACCTGCCCCCTCCGGACGGCAGCCAAAACTTCGGTAATTTAAACTATGGTCAATGGCAATGATTTTTAATTCACTAAACCAGAAGTCACGTTTACATTATAAATGCTCCCACAATTTTTGTTCAGAATCAGCATTTTAAAGTAATCCATGGATTCTTGCCAGATGAAAGACCCATTATATTTATTTGCACAATTCCAGGAGAGTCCTCCGGGCCTCCCGTGTCCACGAGACACACGCGCTCACAGGGGAGGCTGGCGTGCCAGCGCCACGTCCGAAGTGTGACCTTCGTGCAGGCTGGGCGTGAGAAAGGATCTGCACTCGGGTGTCACTTGCGTGTTACACTTAAGTCTTAAAATTAGAGGCTTTATATACGCAGGGAGGGTACGTACTCGGAGGCTGGGGCAGGTAGGCTCCAATGAGTTTCGACCTCTTCTTCTCATATCCCTTTTGGGTGATGTCACCTGGAAGACACGGAAAGAGACACTCAGAATGGGCTCAGGGACGAGTGGGTCGCTCACCGGACTCTAAGACGCCGCAAGTTAAGTCTTTTGGGTCATCTGTTTGCCTTTTAATCACGATTTAAAGAAGAAAGCACCTGTCGTTGCCCCGGGCCCTCCCCGGCCCTCAAGTAGTCACGTGAGTTGCGTAAGAACCGTCGTTGGCTGCTGCTCGCCCCGGCCCTCCCTGCGAGGTCTCCGCTCTCAGAGGACCCAGAATTCGAGGCTGCGCCCTCACTCACAGCAGCCGAGCAGGAAGCATTCCGGTCTGCGTGGCTCGCCTGAGCTCAGCCAACAAGGGACACCACAGGCATCGACGCAGGGGACGGTCACCCAGACCGCTGCCGGTCAGCGCCCTCCCTCACTGACCAACCCAGCCGGTCAGGCCCCAGGACACCACATTGCTTGGGGTGCATGAAAGTGACTCAGAGCACACGCAACGGGAAACACAACAGGGCAGAGACCGCGCGACCTACGGAAACCCACGGTAGGTGAGGAAGGTGCTTATCTTCCAGCAGAAACTGAGAGGTGAAAGCCAGAGGTTCTGGCGCAGAAGAGCGAGATAGCATGCTGACGTCCTCCCCAGCGCTGGGGAGCGGACACAGCAGCCCACGGGACCCACGACAGCCTTCCTGACTGTGCGTGCAAAGACACACCAGATCCTGGCTGTGCCCTTGAGTGTTCTGGAATGTTTTTTCCCCAATATTCTGATCAAACCATCATTCCCGAAAGAGCTGAACACCCACGTGCTAGTAACAGTAGAGCGGATCGGTGAGCGAGCTTTTTCTCATGTCACATGCTCCCTAAATCTAATGTCACACGCTCCCTAAATCTGAGCGAACCATACAGCACACAGAGTGTCCGCGGACTGACCCGACAATCTCACGGCCCCACTGTGCCTTCGTGTGCACCCCATGAAACACACGCCTCGTTTTAAACAATGAAGGTCTGTGCAAAGTGGTTCCCGCTATCAACCGGCCAGCATTTCTGAGGCCATGGTAGGTCCGCGGGTCACCGTCGGCAAGGATGCTCCCGGCACAGCGCTCAGCTGTACGCGCACCACGGCTGTGCCCACACCCACCGTCGGCGCCGAGGCTCTCCGCTGCTTTTGGAAACGCTCTATCCAATCCCCCGTTTTATTTACTTATTTTTAAAGATCTTATTTACTTCTTTGAGAGAGAGAGAAAGTGCACACACAAGCAGGGGGAGCAGCAGAGGCAGAGGAGGAAGCAGACTCCCCACTGAGCAGGGAGCCCGACGCGGGACTCGATCCCAGGACCCTGAGATCATGACCTGAGCCGAAGGCAGACGCTTCACCCCCCAGGTGCCCCCCAAGTCCCTGTTTTAAAAGGATGTCTGAAACCTCAACAACCCGAACCCACGTGCACGTCCACATCTGGAGCAGGCCTGCATCTCACCGGGGAAAGGGAGTGAGCGAGCGCATTAGGACGCCGGCTGAGAAGGTCCGTCCGGGTCACACCCAGCACTACCCGCCTCCTGACACGTTAAAGACCAAGCACTGCAGAGGAAACAGCTAAGACCAATCAGCAGAAGCGCCTCAGGACGTGGGGCTGAGGTAGGACCGTGCGGGGCGTGGGTCGGGGTCAGAAGCACACAGGCCCCCCAGGCTGCTTCAGGTCAGCCCACCTGCGTGCAGGGGATGGTGAGCTCCCAGGCCTGCTCCCAGACAGGCAGGAACTCTGCTCCTCAAGGACAAGGCGGTGCACACCCGAGGCTTCTCCCAGCCCCAGCAGCCCTGAGAAGCAGCTGCCGGCAGGCTCCCTGCGGGTTCCCCGCCCCGAGCACGCGTGCTGCCCCCACCGCTCTCTGAGCACAGCGCCGGCGAGGAAGCCAGTTCATTTCCGTCTCCCTCATCCTCCACGGCGCAGGGCAGCACTTCCCCAGTCCAGAGCCCGTCGGCTCCCAGCGAGGGAAAGGCTGTGACACTGGGGATGGGAAGCGGAAGACGCAACCGAGGGCCACAGCGGTCCCGGCTGCCCCTGAGCACGAGGCAGACACCTGCGGTTTGCCCGCCCTGCCAGCCCCTCCCCGGCTCTTCCCCAGCCTCCCAGCAGCTCGAGGCCCGAGTCCCAGCCTGGGTAAGCCGGCACCTTTCACGTTTGCTCTGCACCCAAACTTCAGCTCACATTTAGGAAGGTCTCAGATGGGGACACCTGGGTGGCTCAGTGGGTTAAGCCTCTGCCTTCAGCTCAGGTCATGATCCCAGGGTCCTGGGATCGAGCCCCGCGTCGGGCTCCCTGCTCAGCGGAAAGCCTTGTCCATCTCCCACTCCCCCTGCTTGTGTTCCCTCTCTCTCTAACAAATAAAATCTTTAAAAAAAAGAAAAACGTCTCAAAGGAACATGTAAGTATGGGGGGAAGCGATCCTTAATTTTTGGCACGGGACAACCTCAAAGAAAACTCAGTTTACTGTCTTACTTGAGGAAGTTCCAATTATCGAGACCTTAGACCTCAGGAAAGCAGGACTTTTCCTACTGAAACCAGGACTGTGCGTGGAATTGGAAGAGGTCAGAGTTGGCCTCGCATGGGCACATCCGCACAGGTCCCTGACCCCACACGGCCCCCAAACCTGCACAGGTTCCCAACCCCACACAGGTTCCTGCCCCCCACAGGTCCCTGACCCCACACGGCCCCTGATCCCACACAGGGCCTCAACCCCACATGGGTCCCTGACCCCGCACTGATCCCTGACCCAGCTCAACCCCTGACCCCACATAGGTCCCTGACCCTGAACAGCCCCCCAACCCCACTCGGGTCACCGACCCCGCACAGCCCCTGATCCTTTATGGTCCCGGACCCTGCTCAGCCCCTGACTCCACACGGCCCCCAACCCCGCACCGTCCCCAACCCCACACAGGTCCCTGACCATGCACCATCCCCAACCCCACACGGGTCCTCAACACTGCACAGCTCCCAACCCCCCATGATACCCAACCCCACACAGGTCCCTGACACCACACAGGTTTCCAATGCCCAAGGCCCCCAACTGCGCACTGTTTCCGACCCCACACAGGTCCCCAACACCGCATAGGCCCCGACCCCGCATACCCCCCGATCCCACGTAGCCCGACCCCACGCAGAAACGTGGGTGACAGGAGGTGTCTGAGCTTCCGAGCACTGAGTCTCGCGCCCTCCACAACCGGGAAACCAAGCTCGGAAGCTGGCAGCTGGGATTTCCAGATTTTCCGTGCTCGGAGCCCTGCCTGCCAACGGCCCTTCAAACCCACAAGCGTGGAAAGACCATTTTTACTAAGCGACTTCCTCCAGATCAGGGGTCGCCGACTCCACTTCCAGTCTGCGGACTGTTCCTGCCCGTGAACCCGCCGGCAGTGAGCCACACTCCCTCGCACACCACCCGGCCCGCCCAGGCACACGAGCCTCCGGGCCGCCCCATCGTCCCCGGGACAGCGGGTCTCACAGGCGAGAGCAGGCAGGAGCGTGCTCGTGTTTCCCGGCCGGGGCCCCAGAGCAACGCAGAAAACACGTAGAGCAAATCCCCAACGGCCACCCTGGAAGCTGTACCCTGGACCGTCCGCCCCGCCCCTGCCTGCCCGAGACACACTCCCGTCAGAGCCGCTGGGCCTTGGGGCGCTCTCGTCACGCCGCCTGGATGGCTGCTTCGGGCTGGCATCTGTCACACGTTCAAGCAGCCGCTCCTCAAACCCAGGGCGCGGGGCCATCAGGGGCCACCGTCCCGCAGAGCCGAGCCCCAACCCCGCTGGCTCGTGAGCCGGCATGGCACACAGGTGCCGCAGAGCAACACCGGGTACCGGCCGGACGGTGCCCGCGGGGCAGACCCAGGGTTCCTGCAGGGGCTCCCCAAGAGCCCGGCATTAATGTGTGGAGACCACAGCCGGAGCGTGTGCCCCCAGGAACACCCAGCGCCGTGGCAAGGGGCCAGGGTCACTCGGGGCTGAGACGCCTTCCTGCTTGTCCCCTCCACGCGCAAGTCCGGGATGTTCAACGGCGCGCGCAAGCGTCGGTGGACGGCAGCCCCACGGGTTAGCGGTGACACCGCCCTCTGCACACAAGCAGACCCCCGAGGGCGGGGCTCTTCCGTGCTGCCCTTCGTTCCGGGCCTCCGGTGAGGGTTTTTGTGCAGGTGCTTGAGAGAGCAAGGGTAGCAGACGGAGGAAGGCCGGACGGGCGGACGACGGACAGAGGGGAAGGATGAAGGACACGCAGGGTGGACCTGAGCTCTGCACACAGCTCCGCCGTCCTGGACCGCTCCCCGGGCTCCGCCCCAGGCTGACCCACAGTCAGGGCCGGGACGTCTCCGGGACGGCACAGCTTCTCCGTTCCCTGCCACCCGTTCAGGCTGAAGGATGGATGGGCGCCCCTCGCCCGTCAGCCTGGAGCTGCAGCGCCCACCGCCGGCAGAGAGGGGCCATCCATCCTGCCACACCTCTCAGCAGGAGTTTATTTAACGTCTGTGGGTCCCCGTGGACTGTCCGCAGCCCACGGCAGGCTCGAAAGACCGTGCTAACGTCCAGGGACCCCAACCACAGGACTCTGTACTCGAGTTCTCACCACAAAGCCCCTCAAACGGCACATTTCTACATTTCCGAGCTCAGGACACCTGCCACCCAACACGCTTTCATTTCGGGAGAAAGACACAGACCGAAAAGTGCAGAAATCATTTCTCCTCCGTGAGCAGAACGTAAAAGCAATCTTTTGAATGTTTTCCACTTTATCAAAAATATGTAAATCACGATCCTCTAAGAAGCTTCTTCCGGCTTAAAATTCAGCAGGAGAAACCACAGTCACATGTTCTCTTACAAAGAGAAAAGATTTGCAGACAGGTTCTCAATTTAAAAGGAAAACCCAAGGAAAGCAAAACCACCGGCCACAGCCGAGTAACACTGAGAAGGGGTCAGTCTTGTCCGCTCCGAAGGAAGCACCCTCCTCCGCGCGCCGTGGCCCCGAGCTCCAGGCCAACCCTGAGTCCCAGAAAAGGGAAAGTCAAGCAGATGCCGGACTGATGTGCACACCGCAGGGCCCCACCTGTCCGACCTGGCCTCACTCGGGAGACCCGGGCCCCCCAGGGAAGGAATCGGAACCAGCCCCCCGGGGACGCCTGGCTGAGACGTGAGAGCGTGACGGCCGCGGCCTCTCCAGGCGACGGGACAGCGGGTCGTGACGTGCCCATGGGACAGGACGTGCCCCAGAGCAGATCACGTGCCACAGGCCACCTCCACGCTGGAGCCCGTCAGGGGAAACAGACCCGCTGGCGGGACGCTCTCCGTTCCTGGCATCGGAGCGTTTCTTCATCTGAAGCTGGCACGTGTGCTGCATGGAGCAAAGCGATCATTCCCTTGTTTGGAATTTCACAGCCGTGAGGAGCCGACTTCACGTCCCCCTGAGCCGATGGCTTTCTAAGGCATATGGAGCACAGAGGATGGCGCTCTCCCTCCGGCCCGGCGGCTGCAGGCGTGGTGCCAGCTCGGTGCCGAGCTCTTCTTCCAGGATGGCGCTGTGACGTCAGTGCACGCACCCACCTGCTCAGGAGCGGAAGCAGGAGGAAAACTGAGACCTTTCTGTCCCCGAACACTGCTAGGGACCCTGCATGGTCAGCTTCCCTCCCTGGGCTTCCCCTTTCTCATCGATAAAATACTGGCAGGGACGCCTCCCACCCACCCCCATAGTGGAGACCACGGAGCCACAGGGCGTGGGAGCTCTCAGGAGCCCCAGCAGGACACCGAGTCTGACAGCCACAAACACTTCCCGGGCTCTGTGATACGCCCATGCCGGGACGACGCAGAGGCAGCGAGGCGCCCGGGCAGGGCTCCCGCCCTGGAAACGCGCCCACCCTGCATGGCCCACAGGTGGCAACTGGAAAGGACCCTCCAGGGACAGGCGGCCAAAGACAGACGATCTACAGAAGCCCCAGAAGCTCTGAGCAAACTCAGAACCGAACCCTCACGGGTGTCTGGCTGCTTCTGTCCTCTCCCTGACACCGCCACCCAGGGCCAGCCGCCCCCCGTCGGCGGGACAGCCCCTCACCGCCCCTCACCGCCCGCGACCGCCCGCGACCACCGTGACCGCCGCGACCGCCGTGACCGCCCACCCAGCGCGTCCTCCCTCCACAGACACGCCGATCGTGGCAGCACCGCGGCCCAGGAGCCCCAGGACGGCTGAGACCATGCCCACCAGCAGGGCCCGCACGTCCTGGCAGAGCCCGGCCCGCGCCCGCCACCACTCCCGTCACTGCGCTGACACAACGCGCTCCCCGATGCCAGCCAGACGCGCGGCTATGGTGACAGTCTTCAGTTCTTCAGAGGGGGAGGCCACACTTGCAACGTAGAATTCAGAAATTCAAATTCCATAGGGGACTCCCGCTACGACAGTTGGGACAACTGTAGATCCTTTCGTATGAACGGAAAATCCTTAAGGCCTGTTTAATGCTCAGTGCGACGGAATCCTCGGGACGACCACCGACTGGCACAGTTAGGACTCTCGTGGGAATGACCAGAGGCTCCTTTCGGCATTCGGTCAATGCCATGACCACAAAGAAAAATACCACAACTGGACCACCGTGTCACTCCCCACCCGAGCCAGCGAGGCCCAGAGCCGCTCCCTCGAGGTCTTACTTTAAGTATCATCCTGCGTTCCCGGGGCCGTTTGCCTCGGTTCGTGCGGAGCTCCAGTTGTAGGAAGGATGAGAGGAGACCCGGTTTTCTCCGAACACGAGAGGCGTCCGCGCAGCCCCGCAGACGAGCGCCCAAGCCACAGAGGAGCCGGGATCCGGACCCTGACCTGCCCCACACTGGGCTTGCCAAGAATCGCAGCAGAACCTGTTAGATGCTCGGGTGCTGACGGCCGTCCACAGAAGACACGTGGGCCTTCTCCACCGACAGCCAGGCCCGCCCGACAGCCCAGAGCCTTCCATCTGCTCTGACCAGGTCTGCAAACTGCTAAAAGAAACAAGGGTCCCCGTCTGGGTATTTCCTGCGGCCCAGAGATGCCTCCCATGGGGGAAAGCAACTGTACACGCCTGGTGCCACGTCCTGGGAACGACCACGCGAGTCTGAGACGAAGCCGTTTCCGGTTCTCAGACGGGACCCACAGCGGCAGAGCCCAAGCTTGGCTGGACAGTGGTTGTCCTCGCCACCGTCACTTTGTGGGAACACTCATGGACCACGGGGACCACAGGTAAAATGTGTTTGGTGCAGCAACACTGTCTTCTCCCAACGCTTGCCCTTTACAGACTTACGCCGGGTTATGAGGGTCCTACATCTGTCAGCTCTGAAGACCCAGACGAACCCAACACGTCAGGGTACCAGCTGCCCACGGTCCTCCACGGAGACAGGACAGGAGCTCCCCGTGCGTGCCCTTGGGAGGAGCCAGGCGTGACTCCCCGACGGGTCACAGGGTGCAGGGAATGGCCTTCCCCAAGCAAACCACACGCTGGGATGTGGAACTCGAAACGTAATTGCCATGAATCCGGTTCTTCAGGAACAGGCCAGGACGGGGAGGCATCCAGGGAGGTCTCAAGGTATGTGAACTCTGCTCTTCTGCTCTCTGGCTGAGTCATGCCCGGCCACCGCTCTACAGACACGTGGTCTCGTGGCTACCACTCTGGCCCGTGGCCGCGTCTCGTGGCACCAAGGGCAGGGAATGAGGGAAGACACATACAAACTGTTGTGTCCAAGACATGGCTCCTGGCTGTGACACGACCGACATCACCTGGAGGCAGAGGCGTGGTGCCTGGGCCTCGGGAGCTGGCTAAGCTCCCCCCACAGACGCTCAGGCGTGGGGTGCAGGCCCGTTCCCCCTCCTTGAAGAAAGGAGCCGCACCGCCCCCCACCTTCAGCTGGAGGACAGCACAGCCCCGCGTCCCTCGGACCTCCCGGAGACACAGACCCGAACGGGAGTCGGGGACAGCTCCGCCGCGGCTCTCCCCTGCACCCGGTCTTGACCTACAACTTGGTGATGGCAGGCGAAGGCCGCTGAGCTGTACGCCCACCCGCTCCTCCTGCGGAACATCTGCTGACCCTACGCTGTGCCGGCCCGCGGAGGGTCGTGCGGCAGGAGACTCAGCCCCACCACCCGACGTTTGCTCCGCGGAAGATTAAATCACAGCTCTCCTTCCACTTCCGAACTGTTTTAAAGGAGGGAAACAGGGCTCCTGGGGGCTCAGTCACTAAGTGTCCGGCTCCTGGTTTCAGCTCAGGTCACGATCTCAGGGCCGTGAGATCGAGCCCCACACTGGGCTCCGTGCTCAGCGGGGAGCCTGACGTCCTGTCCCTCCCCATGGTGCGCTCTCTCTCCAAAATAAATAAATAAATCTTTGAGCAAACAAAAAAGGTGAAAACAAAATAGTGACTCGGTGAGTGATTCCAGTGACGATCCTACCCGGCTCCATCTGCCAAGAAACGGGAAACAACGCTAGAGACGCGGCTTGTACTGGACAGGGTGAGAACGGCTGCGCCGACCTCCCGCTCCCTGGTGTCGAGATACAGAATGAGAACGGGAAGACTCCGCACGGCTTGTGTCAAGGAAAGAGAAAACAGTCGCTTCACAAAGTTCTGTTGATTCATTTGAGAGAGATCAAGAGAGAAGGACATTAAGAGCCAAGTGGGGACGGAACAGGGGGCGGCAGGCGCCCGGCCGAGCGGGGAGCCCGATGCAGGGCTGGATCCCGGGGCCCTGAGGTCACGGCCTGAGCCGAAGGCAGACGCTTCACCGACGGAGCCCCCAGACGCCCGAGAAAACAGAATTTTGACAACAATCACAAGGATTTCCCCAGCTCTTAACCTCCTGTTCAAGGGGAAAGGGAGCCACGCTTGGATGGATCCTTCCCAGAAAACGAGGCTGCGCGGCTAACACGGTTTAATTCCTTTCCAGAAGACTCTTCCCACCTGTTCTCCCGTAAGGCTTTCACGCAGACTCTCCGCCCACCGGAAAAGTCTGCAGCCCGTAACGGCTCTGTCTGGACCCGTACCAGGGACTTGGCCTAAACCTGCCTGTCGCTCCGACGTCAAAGCCAAGTCAAAAGGCACAATCCCGCGGCGAGTGTTTCACCGGAGAGCGACACTCCAGGTTCCCGAGTGTGCTTCCCGGAGACAGAACTGCTTTATCTTTGGGAACGAGGAGACCGTTGCACGGGAAGACCTCCCCTTGGTGTCCGCGAGCACGTGGACTGCACACCCCAGCTGACCCCCCAGTGCCCGGCCGGCCGGAGGAAGAGCGAGCAACAGGGGATTCTTCCGCAGGCCCCAGGCTGCCTACGAACGCTCACCAGTCACGGCGGGACGGACATCTGTTGGAAAGTTCTGCAGAAGATGCCGACCACACTCCAGCGGCCGCAGGAGGACAGCTGCCATGCGGAGGGGTGTTTGCTCCCACAGCCCCGGTCAGAGCTGCTTCCCGAGCCCCTCACGCCGCAGGAGAGCCCTTGCACACCCCCTGCGTCCTGTTATACACACTGTGGGGTCCGACACCGAACGGTGAGGATCTCATCACCGGCATCCACGTGAGGGCCACGTCGGTAAGAGACAAAGAGAAACAGTGTCCTCAAGCTACAGGAGGCCAGCTCAGGGGAAAACACCCTGGACACTCTGTGATCGAAATTGTGAATAATGAGACTTTATGCTGCCATTTCGCATTACGTTATTTAGCAACTAAATAATTCAGTGTATCTTTTTTTTTAATTAAGAAAGCCTAATGACTGACAAGTAACTTGGTTCTTTTCAGCTTCATAATAAAAAGAGGAAACAAGCCAAAATTCCTGAGACATCACACCTTAGGCTTACATCATCCGTCTCCTGGCCTGGCAAGCGCGCAGCACCCAGCAGGGAAGGGAGGCTGGGAAAGAGAACGGCAGCTCCTCGTGCTTCTGTGTCTTGACCCTCGGAGCCCCGTCAGAGCTCAACGCCATCAGCATTCAGATGCCTGAGCGCGTGACTCAGCAGACCCTGCCGGAGAGCGGGGTCCTAGTCCCACCGCAGGAGACCAGACACTCCAGGAACATGCATCTCCGCGTCTGCTCCCGCAGCCCAGATGGCGCTCGGGACCCGGGGCCGCCACGGGGGAGGAAGGGGTCCGGCTACACGGGGAGCCGTGGTGTCGTGGCTACCAGGAGCTCCGAGGAGCGGTTACAAGTGCAAACTCCTAAAGGCAACACATAACTAAGAGGGGGAGAGCAAGCAGTTGATGCGTCAACTGCTTCAGTCCCTTTGGAAGATCAAAGAGCCGTGAAAACATGAGCCGGGGGCCCGATGCACAGGAGACAGGGCCGCCTGGCCCTCGTCAGTGGCCAGGGTTGGGTGAAGCCCGCCAGCTTCTCCGTCTGCTGACCTCCCTTCTCGGCAGCACATCCCCAGCCGGAAAAACCCATCAGGCTTCCCTTCGTCGCTGTGTGTCCTGACTGGTAAGCACCCAAAACACACACTCAATCATGGGGACCATCCCATAACGTATAAAAACACCCACACACCCCAGACTAATAAGACCGCACATGTCCGTTAGCCCCAACAGAATACCACTTTACAGGGGGAGACGGGCTGCCGAGTGAGGGAGCTGTGGCCCCACGGACGGCGACGGTGTCCCCTGCCGACCCGAGGAGACCAGGAACGGACATGCATGGGCGGGGTGGCATGGCCGCTAAACCCGGTGAGTGGCGGGCACAGCGGGGCCAGCACAGACGGCGCCGGCGCGGCCACAGTGCATCCCAGTCCGCGCCGCGCCTTGGGAGATGCTTCCAGATAAACACGCAGGACAAGCGGCCCCGACTCGCCGGAGCAGCGTCGCTGACGAACACCCGCCGAGACCCCACACTCTGTATCCCCCGAACACAGGACTGTCGTCGAAACGGACACCTGAGTGTGTGAGATTCACGAAAAGCAGACGGGCTCAGGGAGGCCTGAAGGAAGCACAGCACTGTTCTCCTGCCCCCACCTCGGGACAGGGGTCTTACAGAGTTCTACGCAAACTAAACACTAGAATCCCGGGAAGCAACAGCAGCACATGTGTACGCACACAGTTCTGTGTCTGTGTGTGCACGAAGGGCGCACATGTGTCTGTGCAGGTCCCTGCGCAGGCATGTGCTGGTGTCTCCGAGTCCGTGTGCGTGTCCCTGCGGGGCACACACCAGTGTGGTCTGTGCGCCCGCACGCATCTCTGCACACACGCGTGGGTCTCCATGTGCACGTGTGTCCGCACACAACTGTCTCTGTGCACGTACGTGCATGTCTGCGTGTGCAGCTCAACTGAAGCCTTCAGAAAAGGATTCTCCCCCATCGTGCCTGTTTGTCGGCTCCTTGGCACTTCTGGGTACACAGAGCTAGCAACGTGCGGTAAACCTGCTTAAACCCTCTAATGAAACCAACTACAAACAGTGTCACAGGAAAACCAGGCCGGCCGACACTCCGGCTGTGGCAGGAGCCAGTCACGCCAGGAGGAAAGGGGAGAAAACTGAGAATTTAATTCACACTTTGGAGTAGCTCATTAACCCAACCCCATAACAATTACTGCGTAAACCACAGAGCACCGGGGAACGCAGCACCTCGGGACACAGGAGACAGGCGCTTGGGACACCTGACCTCTGCCCACGTGCCCCCCGCACGCCCCACACGCACAGCCCCTGCACACCGCACACACACGGTCCCCGCACGCCGCACACACACGGCCCACACTTGCTCCACACACGCCCCACACACGCCCCCCCCGGTACCCCACACGCTGCACCCCAGCAGCGAGAATGGGAGACCGGCCCCAGCAGGCTTGGCTCACCCAGCCCGTAGCTGAACCACACAACACATTTAAAGACACACTTCTGGGGTGCCTCGGTGGCCCTGTTGGTCGAGCGTCAGGCTCTCGGTTTCGGCTCAGGTCATGATCTCAGGGCTGTAGGATCGAGCCCCGTTCTCTGTGCTCAGTGGGGAGTCCCCTTGAAGATGCTCTCTCCTCTCCCTCTGCCCCTACCCCTGCTCACACGCTCTCTCCAAAATAAATAAAATCTTTAAAGACATGCTTCTGAAGCCATTATACGGAAAAATAAATTCAAATGAGCTCAAGAACACCATCGCACTCAAGTCCGCACAGTGTGTTGTGACGTGACCGCCGTGGTCCACGTGTCTCCACAGCAGGACCTGTCCTACCCGGTGTCCAATTCTAATCACAATTACGTGTGTTTTCAAAGGGAAAGTGACGTGAAGACGAACGGGTCATTACAAAACTGTGAGGGCCGAGAACCAGGAAAAGAACACAGGTGGGGAGGGAACGTGCCTGTCAACAGGGCCACACGTCCACTGTTGAGAGTGTCCCCAAATGAGAGAAGCAGAAGGCGAGACAGCGGAGACACAGCAGCCGTGGACAGGAGCAGCCGCTGTGAAAACCCACGGTCCTCCTCCCGATCCGTCCCAGGGACACACGGCACCAAGACCTCGGTCCTCCCCTTCCTGAGAAAGGGCTGGTGGCATCACAGGGCCAACAGGAGGTCCGCGGGGCTGGCACAGGACGCAGCTGGGCTACCTCCGGGATGCAGACACGGAGTCCTCGGGAAGGAGAGGCGTCCTGTCTCCTCACCCCGCCCCACGGAGCACCCAGAGAACCGCGCAGAGCCGTCGTGGTCTTCACAGCCTCCAGGCCCTCCCACGACCTGGTGCTGGGCCAACCCGGTCTCCCCCTTCCCGGACGCCGGTCCCAGCTTCCTCCACAATCAGGCATGTGCCAGGCGTGTGCCA
Source organism: Mustela putorius furo (assembly GCF_011764305.1). Taxonomy (NCBI): domain Eukaryota; kingdom Metazoa; phylum Chordata; class Mammalia; order Carnivora; family Mustelidae; genus Mustela; species Mustela putorius. The sequence goes on along the minus strand of NW_025422169.1, from coordinate 8,392,090 downwards.
GGCGTGGCTGTGAGGCCGGTCGGCTTCATCAGACAGGCAGTGACGCCGTGATGGCTGACATGTGGCTCCAGCCTGAATGCAGAGACCACCACGAAGGGCCACCAGCACCTGGTCCCACAGGCAGGCCTAAGGCCACCCGCCAGCCAAGAATTCCCCAGGAGCTGGAGTTAGGCTGCTAAAATTCCGGGACTTGTTACAGCAGCTAGAGTTAGGAAAACTCTCCCCAAACCAGTGATCTTTAACTAGACCCTCACTGTGCGACAATACATCAGACACCAGGGACTGGAGATCAAACACGCCTGAGCACAAGGCCCGTCCAGCCACCGGCGGGACTCGGACTCGCCGCCTTTCTTCTCCGATGGATCCTGGACACAGAACAGGCATAGTGTCCTTTGATCCATGCAGGATCCTGACGGCACCTCTCTGGGGAGATCCCTCCGCGGCTTGGGGGACGGTCGCCCATGCAGCCGGTGCGGGACCCCGGGTCCCAACCCTGGCGGTCTGACCCCAAACTCCAGGCGCTCAGGCTCCAGGACAAAGTCCTCCCTCAGGTGCCGGGTGAACCTGCACTTTTGTTTTTAGTTATTCGCCAGGAACGGAAGACCGAGTCAGGAAACACGTTAGCTGGAAGAAAGAACGCTGGTGTTCCCGAGTTCTAATCCAGTAAAGGCCACGTCACACCCCATGTGTTGCCAGTTTCAAAGCCCTTCAAAGGCCTCACTTGTCTTCCCACAGCTCGATGCCAAAGGCATCGCCCACAGAGAAGAGACCGACAGGCGAAGGGTGGGCCTCTGCCTCCCCAGCACTTTCCCAGAACGAGCCCTCGGGACAGGCCGGACAGGCGGACACGGCGACCGCTGGCCACCCGCTGCGCTGGGGGCTGACGCCCACGTCGGGGCCCCAGCCTGCCCACAGGACCCTGAGCCAAAGCCCGACCCGCCCACCCTCACACAACGCGGAGCGCCGGCCCAGGCCAGCAGGAGGCTCTCCTGCCCCGAGCGCGGCTCCATGCAGGCGACACGGGGACACCCGCGGGAGCAGCCATGGCCTGGAACGGCCCGTGGCGCGTTCGCTTTTCCTGGGGAAGAATGAGGCACTCGCATGGGCATAAGTGCAGGCCACACGCAGGGGCTCCTGAGGGGTCCCCCCCATCGCCCCCCGCAGCAGAGCCGTGAGCCTATGGGTCCAGCTTCGTTCACGAGCTGCTCCAAGTTCCCATTTCACACCCAGAAAATGAGCTTCTGGCTCCAGATCCCTCGATGCCAACCTGGCCACGCACAACGGCAGAGGAATGTGGCTGTGTGGCCACGGCCAGCGCTCCAGGACTAACCGGTTACCTCTCGAGACCCCCTGGCCATCCCTCAGACCGTGTGCCTGCCACAGACTTCCCAGAAGCACCTCCAGAAAGACCACGCGTGCGTCCACTCAGGACAGAGCATCCACCCCAGCCCAGGTCTGAGCTGTTCCAGAAATGTAGCTCAGATCTGGCATGTCCAGGGCCACTGGGGGGGTCCCCACAGGCTGGTCCCTGGGACCCCCGACCTCTGTGGACAGCATCTACAAGCCAGATGTCATTGTCCCAAGAAAATCTGAGCAACAGCCACCGCAGGTGCCTTAAGGCGGGGGTCAGAGACAAGGGCATCTGGGTCCCATCGGTCACAGCCCACGGCCGGCGTCTCAGACATGAAGGTTCGGAGAAGATGGTGCCGACCGGAAGTCACTGGAGAGAAGCAGCAGCCCAGTCATCAGCTCTGCCCGCAGGGTCACGGGGCAGCTGGACAGCGGCTGGCGGCCTTTCCTGGGAGCTGAGCACATGCCCAGGAGTCGATGACAAAACTGGCCCCACGCGCTCAGCCGTGTTGCTCAGGGAGGCCTGTGTGACCTCCCGCTTCACCGGCCCCGTCGGCACGCTGCTCCTTCACCACTCGCCTAGGCTGCGCACATTTTACAAGAAACAGTGAAAAGGAACCAAAAGCACATTATTCTGCCAACTATGTGTCTCCCACGTCCCCCCGCCCCGCCCACGAGGGCACCCGCACACCTGGCCTGGGCGTCTGCGAGCCCGACCCGCTCCCGGCTGGCTCGCTGCCCTGACTCAGCTGCGCCACACTGTCGTTCTGACGCGGACGCTCTTCTCACCTCTCCAGGAACACCTGCAGCTTCCACCTTCTCCCCGAGCCCATCCACACCTGCCGACGGCACCGGTCCCTTGCTTCTGCCGGCCGGGCCAGGCCTCGGGTCTGGGCCGGGTTGGGTCTGGGTCGCTGCACATGTGTGTCCAGCTCCCTGCCCGAGGAGGTCCCTTGTCCTCACCCAGAGCCAGTGCCCCTCAGCAGCCGTCCTCAGAAACACTGGGGGTGGGGCGCCTGCGTGGCTCAGTGGGTTAAAGCCTCTGCCTTCGGCTCAGGTCATGATCTCAGGGTCCTGGGATCGAGTCCCGCATCGGGCTCTCTGCTCAGCGGGGAGCCCGCTTCTCCCTCTCTCTCTGCCTGCCTCTCTGCCTACTTGTCATCTCTGTCTGTCAAATTAATTAATTAATTAATTAATAGAAATACAGGGAGCCTTCTGGGTGAGTCCCCCTCAAGGGGCCTCTGGGGTCCGAGGACGCACCACACACAGCTGCTCCCAGCAGCACTGGCGGCAGAATGGACCATCCTGCGTGCGGCTCTTTTGCGTGACCCACTCTGCCCGCTTCCCGAGAGCCTTCACAGAAGGTCGGTGGGGGAACAGGGCCCAGCAGAAGCCCAGGCCACCACCCCTAGGTCCGCGGGGGGCGAACAGAAAACCGTGACACGCCGTACGCGGTGAGATCCTCCCGAGGCACCTGCTCTTTGGCCATCACTGTGGTCTGTGGCATCGGCGTGTCTGCGCGGGTCCAGAGGACACACACACGTGCCCCCGACGTAAACTGCCCCGGAGGCCCGGAGACTCCCACAAGCGAGACCCCCGACACCCCTGCAGCCTTGGGAGTTGGTCCAGGACCACAGCTCGCACAGCACGTACCCCCGGGAAAGGCAGAGCCACCCAGGGCCTGCCCCTCCAGCCTGTCACCAGGAGGCAGAGAGACGGTGGCCTCCCCTCGGGGGCCAGCCTCCCGCCCCGTGCCGGCTGACCACGGAACGCTCTCCCATGCACAGAGTAGCCCCTGTGGGAACCTTGGGGTCGCTACTCCGCCGCCAAGGGCTGATTTTCAGAGTCTCAGATGACGGGGTTGGGGCGTGGCAAGACGGATCAGAGTGACCCGTGAGAAAAAGTCTGTGCCCTCTTTTAGCAAACAACCAGAAACGGGTTCGCCGCGACAGAAGCAACGGTTTTGTTCCCAGCCCACGTGCCGCCTGCTCCTGCCGGTGCTGGACGGAAAAGCTCAGCATTTACGCCAACAAACAGAAGAGCCCTCTGAGCTGGAGCGTTTCCCCCTTCCCCAGACGCAGAGCGGTGTCGTCTAGGAAGTGGGGGGGACGGGCTCCCACGTCTCTGGCCTCGAGCACGGAGGTTCCCTGCCACGCGGCGTCCTTCATCTCCCCGAGGGTCGCCCGGGCAGCCACCAAGCTGGCAGGACACAGGACCGCTGAAAAGACAGTCAGGTGTCACGCGGCCGGCGTGACTCTGGTCCTACCCGTGCGGAGCGGCGCAGCGCCTCCCCGCCCCTCCCGCCCGGGCCTCCCTCAGACCCTGCGGGCCGCACGACCACCACAACGATGGACACACGAGGCTCAGCCGGCTTCTCTCCCGGTCCCTCCTCACCAACCGCCCTCCTGAAGTGTTTCCCGCTGGGGAGCGTTGATCTTCCTCGCACATGCGGTATCCAAGCCTCCTGTACTTCTTAATTTCTTTTCTACTCAAAACGTTGAAGATTCTACTCTTTCAGCACCTGCCCGATGTGCGCCCGAGTCTGAGCGACCGTCCCACACTGTGTCACCTCCCGGTGACCTTCCCACTGACCGCGGTCTGCGGCTCGACCCCTTCCACCTGCCCCGACGTCCTGCCTCTGGCGTCTACCTGCTTTCTTTTTTATATTGAAAATATTTTATAATTAATTCTCTAGAATCCTAGCCACGTAGTACAGGAAAAAATTAAATGGTGGAACACTTCAGTATTTTGTAAACAATGAAAAGACATATTTGACTAGAGGATGGCATGAAGAATTAACAAATATAAACTTAAGCTTCCTCACATTTTCCAGAGAGCAACTAAACAATAATATTTCAAGAAATAGATGACAGAACACCTCAAACACAAAATTCCAAAATCAAAGAGCCACTTACATTAAGAGATTTACCAAAACGGTTTGTAAATTAAAAAATAACAGCAAAAGGGTCATAAAAAGCCTGTCCCCCCCCCACCCCCACAGCATCTTGTCCGTGACCCTGACCCGGGGTTGCACCCAGGCAGAGCACACGCCGACAGTCTGCCTGGGACTTTGTCGGCTCCACACGATGCCCTCGAGTCCAGCCACGTCCTCACAAATGGCGGGATTTTAGTCTCTCTTTGTGGCTGAGGATCACCATTTCGCTGGGTCTCTATGCCGCACCTTCTCCGTCCAAGCACGCACCACGGGCACTCGGGCTGCCCCACGTCTCGGTGGCCGTAAAAGTGTTGCCGTCAACGCGCGGTGCAGATATCTGAGCTAGTGTTTTCATTTTCTCCAGAAAAACACCCCAAAGTGAAAGTGCTAGACTGTGTGATACCCGGACCTCCGTGCCGCTCTCCAGGGGGCTGCCGGCTTGTGTTCCCACCGACGGTGTGGGGAGGCCCCCCTTCCTCCCCAGCCACACAGACACGTGTCACCTCTCGCCCATGCTGACGGCTGCGGGGTGATCTCTCACGGTGGCCCTGCTCATACCCCGACGGTCAGTGACGCTCAGCAGCCTCTCATGTGTCCCTTGGCTCTGGAGGTCGTCTTTGCACAAACTTCTACTCAGTTCCTCTGTCCGTTTGTATCTGCATCACTGCTGTCACCGCTACTACCCGCACGAGGTCCTGCGGTCGGCCCACCAACGCGCCGTCAAGCAGCCGGTCTGCACCGTGTCCTCCACCCCACGGTCTCCGCACCCTGCGGGCAGCTCCCCTTGCCATGCGGGGGTTTATGTCTTGTGCAGCTCCACTTGCTCATTTCTGCGCTGGTTCCCCTGCACTTGGGGTCATGTCCACAAAACCATCTCCAAGACGGATGTCTGGGAGCTGATTGGCTATCTTCTTCCCAGAGTTGTTTTCGGGTCACATTTACACTCTTGGGCCATTTCGAGTCTCGGCGGGCGCTGCCGGCACGTGGCCCAGGTTCCTTCTGCTGCGTGTGTGCGGCCAGGGTCCCCAGCACCATTCACCGAAGGTTCCCTCTGCTGCGTGTGTGCGGCCAGGGTCCCCAGCACCATTCACCGAAGGTTCCCTCTGCTGCGTGTGTGCGGCCAGGGTCCCCAGCACCATTCACCGAAGGTTCCCTCTGCTGCGTGTGTGCGGCCAGGGTCCCCAGCACCATTCACCGAAGGTTCCTTCTGCCTTGCCCCACTGTGTCCTCGCTGCCTCTGTCGTGAATGAACCGACCGTACGCGTGCGGGCTCGTTTCTGAATTCTGCCCCATTCCACTCACGCGCCTGCTTGCGTGCCGGTACCACACCGTCTGCTCACTGCAGCTTTATGATGTAATTCAAATTTTGAAAGACAGTCCACAGATACTTTTATTTTTTGGTTTCTGATTTTTAGCCTAGAGGAATACTAAGGTAAATCACTTTATAAAGGTTAAAAGGGTTTTCTGAAAATTTACATTTAATCACGCAGGAAACCCAGCTCTCTCCCATTTACACCTGCACAGAAGAGTGGGATCTTCTTTGTTTCAGGCAGAAGAACACTGCGCGCACATCGCTGTTATACCCTAACCCACGTAAGGTCCGTGTTCCTGCAGGTCGAAACTACCAACCCAGGTAGACGTTAAAAGCACGTGTGGCGTACGAGAATCCTACACTACACTCTCCAGGCACACACAACCAGGGTTTTACGCTGGGTAATTTTTCCTCGAGAAGCAACACAGCTAAATTAATATTCTATATTCCATTTCTAGTCATTAATTTTAGTGAATCTGTGGTTAGTTTTATGCAAAAGAAATATATTGACACACAATGACCTCTAGAAAAAAGTCACTGAAGACTTCCAAGAAAAAAGGTTGAACTTTGCAAACTAGCTGTCCCGGCCCTCACGCGCACTTAAAACCCACGTTCTGAACTTGTCTGGATGGTGGCCTGGCCTGTTTCCCCTGGGAATGGAGATCTGCGCTTAATTCTGCTCAAAAGCAGCAGCAGAGCAGGGCTCCACATCAAAGGTCAATCTTCCCCGTGGCTCGGCCTTTCACGCCTCGCAAGGAAACAGACGTCGCTCAGCACAGCCGAGAGCGCGTGAGGGACATGCGACACCAGCACCCGGGATTCTGTATTCGCACAAATATTTACACTAATAAAATATTCATCGGAGCAAAACGAACATGAAACCCGTGTGCACCCATGGGGCAGCTGGCGGCGGGTTCACGTTACTTAACTAGTTAACTAAAAGGCACTAACCGGAAACTCCAAGAAAGAAAAATACACAAAAGCCTGGCATGTGCACACACCGAGTGTGAGGACGGGACTCCGCTGCCCGTGCAGCCTGCGTGGGGGCCATAGAAGTGTGAGACCTACAACCCCAGTGGGGTAAAAATTCAGACACACAGTGTACATAAACCGTAAATGTCCGAACACTCGGAAAACAGGCAAACGAGCCAGTCCCCACAGCATCATTCTTCCAAATGTGGCAGGAACAATGGGCACGGGGCCACACGGGGGTGAACGAACCTGTCCGTGTCACCCCCTGAGCAATGCGTATTACATTCTCCCAAGGATGCACGCCGCCTCCGCCCCCCACGGACGCACGCTGCCTCCTGCCCCACCACGGACACACCGCCTTCCCTCCTGCCATGGACCTACACCGCCTCCCACACCCCCCAACGGATGCACACCGCCCCCACAGACACACCACCTTCCGTCCTGCCACAGACACACCACCAAGTCTCCAGGCTTCCTCCTGTTTGGATGGTCCCACCAGGAACCTGTTCCCCCACTGACAGCTGCCCCTCCGGGAAGCTTCTGGTCCCCATGTCCCGTGTGTTCCAGGCATGGCCAACAGACCCTGTGCGGCACCGGAAGCCGAGGGGGTCCCGTGCTCCCCATCTGCTGTTTGCTTGGCAGTTGTGAGACGTTCAGTGATGCCAGCACGGTTCTGGGGCCTCTCCCGTCCTCATCCACGGGCCTTCATCACCTCCCCATGGGCAAAGGTCATGTACCGGCAGGCTCACACTTGGAGGACCAGGTCAGGCCGCCGCTGACCACATGGTTCACTGACCTTCCAGCCTGAAGGCATCAGGCTCCCCCTTTTCTCAAGGCTCCTGGACCCCGACCCACCTGAGTGCTGCTGCCTCTTTCTCCGCCTCTGTCACTTCCTGCCTTCACCGCCCCTCCTACCCCAATCATGCCCATTCCGGTGAGGGAGGGAGCTCGGACTCCCACACAACAAACCCCAACACGCCCACACTAACCACGACCAGTCCCGCTGCACCTGACACCCTGGAGTGTGGCTGTCGGAACCCGGGATGCTTGTGCTCACTGACGAGCACTTCCTCCGAGCAGGGACGGAGCAAGCTCTACGCTCGTGATGACCCTCCCGTGTGGCCACAAACCAAGGATCGGCATGTCTCCTTTCCACACAAACTGAATACAATTTCATCTTTTCATGTCCATGCTTTCCCACCTGGTGAGCGTGCAAACGCTGATTCCTGGAGAAACAAGCCGTTCTGTTCATTTTCACATTCACCATCACCACCTGCAAACAAGAACCATCCCAAAAGATGCACAATAATCTTGTTCCCACATTCACAAACTGAGAGTCGCAGAGTTAAATATCACTGGATGGACAGGACGCTTCCTTTCAGATTTCTGATCTGAAAAAAAAACAACTGCTGGTAAAAAGATAAATATTAATTACGTAAAATTTTGCAAAATGTCTCCAGAAAAGTTAAGAAATAATATAACCAATTAGTTCTTTAAAATGCGTAAATGCACCAGAATTTTAACAGTAATTTGTCCGTCAGTAAAAGTATCACAAAGATCTTTAAAATGTGGATAGTGGAAGATTGACCGTAGATGGAAATAAAATGCAGGCTGGAGAGCTGGCGCTGGGGTAATCCGGGGCTATTTTTAACACACTCAGTGAGTATTTACTCAGCTAACGTACGTCTTTCCACCCCAAAACTGATTTTCGTGTGTAGGCTGACTTTCGGTGAGGGCAGCTTTAAAAGAGGCTGGGATATCTAAAAATGAGAACTTAGCCCTCAGAAACACTGTAAGCAAGCACCTCCGCCGGGTCACATGTGAGAGCTTCACACCTGATTTCAGGGCCACAGAGAAAGGTCCGCTCCCCTCTGCACACAGTGGTTGACGGTCCCCGGCCACGCAGGAGCCCATCCAGGCTCACACTGGACTAACGGGAAATGAACGGGCTTGCGCGCAGTGTACAGCTGTGCAGCCGTGACCTTAGATCGTGTCTATGCTCAAAACTACGTCCCGTTGGCTTGGGGGCAGAGGGAACCTCGGGTGGAAGAGCTTCTGCTCCTAAGGTGGACTGGACACAAACCCCCCACCACCGTCACGGGCCTGGCTGCTACAGGTTGGCGGGAGGTGGAGCCGCTGGAGGTGAAGGTGGATTTCCGTCGTCCCCCACAGGTCAGGACGTGCCCCCAAGCACCACCAGGATGAACAAAGTCATCCAGGCTCACTAACCTGCTCAGGAACCCACTCGCCTTGGCAATCAGTGAGGACACATCATTTATTGTGTGTTTTAGCAACGACTCAGCACATGGGTGAAGTGCAAACATCAGACCATGCAAAGTGCTAGCCAAAGTCACTGTGTAGCTAGCTACCCCTTGTCCTCACGGGACATTGATTTTCACTCCAAGCGAACCCGTGCTCCCTGTGCTCAGGTGCTTCCATCGTGGAAGGACGTGGTCGCTCGTCAGGGACAAGGAGGTCCTGCTGCGAGTCCCCGTCAGCCCCGGTCTGCTCCCGGTCAGAAGAAACCGGCGTCCGAGCTCCTTACGTGGCTGCCCGTTTGCTTTGTTTCTGGCTTTTGTCCTTAAAAGACACCGAAGCTATTGCTCAGCGGGCGGCCTGTACTCCTGCTCGTGAATAAGCGGGCTGACGACAGACCCCAGAGAGAGGGAACCGGTAAGGGACAGACGCCCAGACTCGAGGCAGGCGGCCCGCAGGCGTCCGGGCCAGCAAGAGTGCAGAGGGGAAGACGGGCTTTGCTCTTCCTGGTCCCGAGTCCGTGGGGTGTCCAGACGCACCCCTTCCACTCCTGTTAGGGTTGTCTCCTGTGCTATTGTTTTAAACTGCTGATGCCTCTGTGCTGGGGAGACCTTTCCTGCCGGCAGAACCTTCTCCACCACTGCCCGCCGCATGCTGGGCCCCCAGCTGGGCCCCCGACCCCGAGTCAGTTTTGGACCCGACTTACACAGGATTGTCGCCAAAGCTCTCCAGACAGGACCGGCCCTGCCCTCCGGCTGCTACCTTGCGGGAGCCCCCGTGATTGCGACTGGCCCTGGCCCCAGGCCCGGACACAGCAGGTCATAACGTCAGCCCAGAAAGGTCCCGCGATGCTGCGGGAGCGGGGACCCTGCTCCCTGGGATTCGCCATCTCGTGCCGGCCCGGATCGACACGTGTCCGACAGGAATGCGTTTCTCGGCCGTGAAGCGGAGGCCAGAAGCCCTTGTTGGTGCCTCGGTTTCTAGACGCGCACGCGACTGGAAACAGCTTTCTGGACTCGGGGCACACCTGCGGAGGGGCTGGGCTCGGGCTTTATTTACAGCAGCGGCACCCGTTTCATCATCACTCTCGTCATCAGAGCCTGAGGTCAAAGGGAGCGATCGCGAGGCCGCTGTCTGGGCGGCTGGAGGAGGCGGGGCCTCATGGGGACCCCAAACGTCGAGCACTGCAGACAAGGAGAGAAGCCTATTCGTCTGGCGGCAGAGAAACAGGGCTCCCGCGTGCTGGCTGCCACAGGACAGGCCTGTGCCTCCCGTGCTCGCCCAGGGCTCGCTCGGCTGCTGGCCAAGGCTGCTTCCCCTGGGCCGGCGCAGATTGAAGGAGAGCCACGGTCGTGTGCAAGGAACCGTGGTCTGAGACGCATACTTCCAAGGTGGGTTCAGGAGACACCCAGGGAGGGCCCCTCTGTGGGGCCAGCAGGCCTGCACTCCGGCACACGGAAGGCTGCGAGGTCTGGATGGCAGAGCCAGACGTCCAATCATGCAACGGTTCCTGGGGACCACGAGGGTCGCCCCAGCGTGTGGGCTCCTGCCACGCTGCACAAGAGCCAAACTCTGTGACACACGTCAATGGTGACTCTGTGACTTCTCCCACAGACACAGCGGGCGAACCCAGGGCTCCCTGAGCCGCCAAGGGACCGGCCCTGAGCCTGAGAGCTAACAGAGGAGGCTGCCTCTCGGAGGGGGACTGGTCATTCTTGGTCTAAATGACGAAACGCACTTTCTAAACCAGAGGAAACTTGAGGCTCCCTCCCTCCTGCATGTTCCTCCACAAGAAGACGGTCTGAAACAGCCGTCCACGGGTCAGGCCACAAGCCTGCTGGGAGGTCCGACGCCAGAGCCCGACGGCCCCACAGACACCGATCCGGGATTCTCGATCCACTGGTCCTAGGCCCCTCTGCAGGGCCTGTGTCTGCCCCTGCTCTCAGCGCAGGAAGCCCCAGTAACTCACCCCACGGGAGCCGAGCAGAAAGGCGGCTTCACCTGTAAGGTTTGCTTCCGAGGGGGTGACCTGCCCCTGTGCTTCCCACAGGCAAGTGTGTCAACAGTGACCCTGGGAAAGGCAAGCGAAACGGGTATTTCCACTGGAAAGATCTGCCTTGGTCCGTTTAGAAATGATGCTTCTTAAATTCCAGATCAGCTGCTGGCGGCAAAGGCAGTAAACCCACGACCGCTGAAGAAGGAAGAAACCTGGTCCTGGGGCTCAGGTCCTCATCGACGTAAGTTAGAAGCTGTCCTTGGTGGCCAGCGGCTCACATCGATTGCACGCCAGGCTCCCAGGTCCCGCACGCCACGCCGGGCCCCTTCGAGCACCTTCTCTGAGGGGCACTGCTTCCCACAGGTCAGGAGGAGCTGATGTACACGCGGCCACCAAACGGGCCCGGGGCTAAAACAAAGTTCAGTCCTTCAGAATCATCGTGCTTCTCCAGCTGGACAGCCTGCTCAGACACGGTGCCCAGGACTGACGTGTCCAGCACAGGCTCCAAAACAGGAGCACCGGAACTGCAAAATGTCCTTTTCCCCAAAGTCCAAAGCAACGGAGGGTTCGAAGAACTAAGAACATTCTGAACAGCTTCCTCGGGTGCCTGGCTGGCCCCGTAGGCAGAGCCTGTGACTCGTGGTTGGGGCTGTGCCTCAGAGCCCCACGCTGGAGGCAGAATTTGCTTTGAAAACAAAAATCCTTTCTAACAGTTGCACACCACGGAGGGCAAACTCGCTTCTTGGGCGCTCAGTAGTGAGGGAAGCACCAACCGTCCTACCGACATACTGCGGAAGACGCCACTGGTCAGCCCAGACCTCAGACCACCTGGGCACGCAGCTCCCTGCTGTACAACCACGTGGCCCTGAGCCGGGCGGGCACCATGCTGACACCGTCCCCCCAAGGGACACGCCCTACCCCTTCCCTCCTTCCTGCTGGCCAGGCCCTGGCTGGTGAGCCATCAGTGCGACCGGAGTCTGGTCGGGGGAGACCACACCTTACAGGCACAGACCCCCACCCGGTCTATTATGTAAAGAAACACCTACTTCCTTTACCTTGAAAACCTCAGAAAGGACCAGAGGGCTCTGCTGACGCACAGCGTCGCACTCCCTCGGGGGTTTTTGCGTCACGACAAACAGAGGAAACTGCGCCCTTCTCTTGAGGAGACTGAGTCCAGCTGAGAATTCCCGCTGCTGTGCCCTGTGGCCTTAGAGCTACCCTACTGCATGGCCTGGCGTCAGCTGACCCTCCCTCATGGAACAGAGAACCTCTTCCTGGTTGCGGGAAGCCTGGCGGCCACCCTAACCCCCCCGAGCACTGGGAGTCCACAGCCGGGGTTCCCAGGCCGCTGGACCAGCGCGTCTCTCTAGCACCGCCGTGCGCTCTGAAGACAAAGGCCCCCACAGACCTGCTATGCCAAGGCACGTGTCCAGAGCCTTGTGGTCCAGCCAATGACGTCTCTCAGGGCAGAGCCAGGCCTGGAGGGGAGGGACACGGTGGCCGCCCTGAGAGGGGAGCAGAGCCGATCACTGACGCGCCTACCCAGCCCCCACTTCTACTGGTCATCGGACCACCCCTGCTCGAGGGGACACTTACGTCCAGGATTCCTCGCAGAAGCCCCCACAAGGTCAACACTGGGGTGGGGGGACTCTTGGGACAGATGCAGCCTCTCTCTCGCCTCGCTCACCTGGAGCTAAGGACCGTCAGCGGCGTCCTGCAGGGATGGGGAACGGCTACGCATGCGCGGGGACAGCCAGGATGACCAGCACAGGGACCACAACGTCCACGAACCCGCTGGTTCCTCTTCGCTCGCTGTTACCGCTCCAACCACATGGGATAAAACAGATCAGTCCAATGCCAGACATGCCAGCGGCCCACGTGGGCTCTGGGCCACTGTTCACGTCAAATCTGAGAAGGCACAGCCTTGTCCTGAGGGCTGCCATCATGACCGTCAAGTCGGTCCCCTTAGCTCTGGGGCCAAGAAGCTGTGACCCCGGCGGGCAGGGCTGCGCTCCAGCCACGGGCCTGGGGAGACGAGCGATCCCCCGCGCCCAGCTCCCGGCGGGGCGGCCCCTCTGTCTCCGCGTGGCCTGTGTGTCACTGGGACTCAGAACCCCCCCTTTCTGAGGACACCAGGCACTGGATGCAGGAAACCTCCCATGGGAGCCCCACCTCCGCCGGGCGCCCTGTCCGCTCCCACTCACAGACAGCGGGACGTGGGGTAGGACCTGACAGGGCCCAGGGACCACTCTGGTGAGCCCGAGAGGCAGGGACAGCCGTGGGCTACTGACTCCGCCTTCCTGCCGGCCTGTAGCTTCCGCGTGACCAGGGAGGAGAAGGTGTGCGCGCTGGGGAGGGCAGGCAAAGACCCGAAAGCACACTCTTTGCCTTCAGCGGCTGTGGTCCTTGTTTCAATGTTCAAGTGTTCCCAGGTCCCCACGTAACATCATCAGATGACGCGGCAGTTTCTCAGTCTCTGCTTTTCCCAGGATGGACGGCCCGCGCCATCCGGAGCCCGCACATTTGCAATAACGGGAGAGCAAGCAAACGTTTCGTCCCTAGGTCTCAACGCCGTGTGTCATGAAACGCCCGCCGGGAACCCACCGACGGAGAGGAGGGCCTTCCACAGGGTGGAGGCCGATGAGGGCACCGAGAACCCCCGTCGCAGGCACGGGAGGCCCCACGAGAGGGAAAAGGAGAGGACGTGGGCCACGCTGGGCCTGCCCTGGGGTCCGCTCTGGGGTCTTTCCGGGCAAGTTTTCTGAGGTGCACACCCCCCCAGAGCACCATGTAAAGCCGCGTCTGAACTCCCGTGACGCAGGCACGGAGCCCAGCCACCTCCCCCCAGCGCAGCCTGTGCCGGCAGCTCCCCGCAGCCAGGCCGCCCGACGGGACAGGGCCGTCCCCACTCAACCACGCCCCTGTTTCTCCCTGGACCAGGACAAAGCGAGCCGCGGAGTCAGGGGCCCGGGACACAGGCCCCGAGGGCTCAGTCCTGCAGCATGAGGCGCCCGTGACGACGGCCCCAGGGTCCGCACCAACACCAGGACCCTGAGTCTGTGGCTCGGCCCCTCCGCGGTGAGGACAAGGGGTGATCATGACGGGGTGTCAGAGCCTGGAATCGTGAAGAGGTAGAGACCGTCGGCCGCGCTCAGACCAGCTAGAGACGCTCTGTCTGTGCTGGTTCCCAGACGTCACCTGAGAAGCTCCGTCCGAGAACCTCACGGCACCCAGGAAGGGGCACCAGCACTGTACGGTTCTGATGTATAATTCAAAAAAATGTTTTTACAAAAAAGACTGTGCCTATTAGTAATTCTACCAATGGTATCAAAGTAAGTCTGGTGTAACGTGGTTTTGAAAAATATGCCAATTAGAGGGGCACAGAGTATTGCTGTTCTTAGTGAGCCGCAGATGTAACCCAGGACGGAACTTTCTCGCTGACCCTCCGTGGGACCTCGGCCGGAAGGGCTTGTCCGTGACACTGTCCAAGTCCCCCAGCATTTACCAGTTGGAACGAGCCACTCCTACAGCATTAACCTCTCATTCGCTGTACTGACTTTTCTTTTCAGATCATTTCATACAGTTTTATCCCAACAAAATCCAGGGGAGACGAGCAGCTTGTAAAAAGGAAAACGTGACGCCAGCTCAAACACCGCACCTGCAGTTGTGCACAGGTCACAGCGCAGAGAAGACGCACGGGGGTTTAACTGGTTGGGCTAGATCTGGATGTATAAGGTTTAGTAAAAGGTGCTATATCACAAATCTCAGTAATTTTTTTTAAAGATGTTATTTATTTGTCAGAGAGAGAGAGCACACGCAGGGGGAGCAGCAGGCGGCGAGGGAGAAGCAGGCTCCCCGCCGAGCAGAGAACCCGATGCGGGACTCGATTCCAGGACCCCGAGATCGTGATCTGCCCGAAGGCAGACGCTTAACGACCGAGTCACCCAGGCACCCCAAAATCTCCCGAATCTCTTCCTGACACGCTACTTTCTATCTGCTCATCCGGAAGTCTGTCCTGGTCCGGAGACTGGACCGTGCTGACCTTTCCCATATGTGTTCCGTGTTCACTCTGCTGCAAAGGATAAACCGGAGAGTGTACTGTCGTCCGATCCCTGAACTAATCATCACCGTACGTTTACAGCTCCATTTTTAAAACTACAACTCTTAGAGAAATCACACGTGCACTACGAGAGAGCAGTTTGGTGTTTAAAAAACAACCGAGAGTTTCGAGCACCAGCAACGGTACAGGTCGAGGGGATGAAGCCGACTGCGAGGTGCAGGGAGATGGGATTGTAAGGCTCAGCAGAGCGTGGAGCCCAGCGCAAACCCACGCACTCCAAACGCCCGGCAGCCCAGCGGGTCCCGGAGAAGAAGCTGGAGTTTCGGAAGAGCCCAGCTCACGCTTGCTTCCTCTGCGTTCTCGGGGTTTCGGGAACACCTGTGCGGCCAAGGTCAGCGCCGCGACACGGAGCACAACAGGGGCAAACGGGGGAGCACACGGCACGCTTCACACTAAGCGGACAGGTGGGGGTCGCTGAAATCACGTGTGGGTTTTCACACCGACAGACGGACACTCAGACTCGTGTCACTTTCAAGGCGACAAGTTGATCATGAACCTCGCGCACGTGTCCCCGTGGGAGGGTCTCGGACACGGGCAGCTTCACAGAAGCATGTCCAAGCTCGGCCGAGGCCCCCGCCGCCCCTGCCCACGTCGTCGCCAAGGGCTCAGCCCCCAAAGGCCTTGCCTCCAAGCTACAGTCCCAACTGCCCACGGGATTCAAATCGCACTCTGCGACTCTCACCCCGGGACAGCGGGCGGCGTCCTCCCCTCCCGCGACCGGGGCGGAACGGGGCACGTACGCAGGATCGTGCTGAGCAGCGCGGAGAACGTCGCCTTCCTCAAGGGACATACCCTCGGCGCGTCCCCAGCTGCGCAGGTGGGCAGCAGCTCAGGCTCCCGCGCTCTCCGCTCTCACGCCGGGAAGCACACGCACACGCGGACGCACGCGCACACACAGATGCACACGCACACGCAGACGCCGATGCCGACACCAGGCAGCGGCTCCTCACAGAGTCGACGTCGGGGACCGCACAGCTGTGGTTCCCAGACGCCTGCGGCCGACCGCCGAGCCCAGGAAACGCGAGCTGTAGCATTTCAGTCAAAAACCCTCCGGAGCCGAATGAGTCGCCCCTGGAAACGACGCGCCCGGGAGCGGGAGCCCCAGTGCTGACCCTACCGGTAGCTCAGGGAATCAAACACCTGCTTCTCCCCTTCGCGCTTTTCCGCGCCCCATTTAGAAGCCACTGCGAGTCTCCCAGCTACACAGATTACAGTCGCTGGGACGCGTCTCTGCTCCCGAAAGAGAACCCAGTTTCTCTCAGTCGCACAAGGCCCCCGACAGCAACCCTGGCTGACGGTCGGACGGTTCCAGGGACGAGGCTGCTGTCGAAGCAGAGCCCCACCAGGAACGTGCGGATGACAGCGCCCGGACGGCCGAACGGGACGCGCCGGCCAGCGCGGGAAGGCTCCCCACCGGCAGAAGGGGCGAGCCGCCCGGGGAGGGAACCAGACGCCGGTCTCTTCGGCCAGTCGTCGGCCCCTGCGGCCGGGGCTGGCGCAGTCAGCCCATCAGCTGCCCGGCCTCCGCGGGCCACAGCAGGACCCCACGCGACCCCGCAGACACGCCCCTCCGGGCACAGGCTTCCCTACATGCTCAGGCCGCGAAGACGACGTCCACAGACTCCCCCACGTGGCTCTGATCGTGGCCGGATGTGGCACGACCCGCAGCAGGGAGCATCGGCCCCGTGACGCCCCCAGCTGCCCTCCTCGGAGCGTGGCTAGCGGCAGCGGCCAGCGGAGGGGGCGCCAGGGGATGGTTCGGCCGGTGTCTCCCCGCGAGCCGCCGGGCACTGGGGCCCTCGGGACACATGCAGGAGCCACTCAGTTGCCGTCTCCCCGACCCCAGCAACAAAGATCAGAGCAGCAAGGTCCCAGCGGGAAGGCACTGTCCTCACCCCTGAGCCCCGACGGTGGCCTCCATGCTCGTCAGGCTCAGGCCAGCACCCTGAGCTGCTTCCTCGGAGCCCACCATGGCCACATGCCTGTCGTGGCCGCACTGTGACTGGGGCTCGAGCAGCCCAGGGCCTGTGTCACCCCACCTCGAAGCCTCCCTGGGTCAAGCTCCCCACGAGCCGTCCTGCCGGCACTGCGGCCCCCATCTGCGGTCCCTGCACAGTCCCGTGGCCTACTTCAGCACAAGGGGACATGCGCAGCACACGAGCTGGGCAGCCCCGTCCGAACCTTGTGGGAAAGATGTCGTGATTACTTGGGCAACTCTCGTTGCCATGGAGATAAAACGAACACGGCGACTGGGCGACATGCCGCATCTGGACGGCCACCGCAAGAGAAATTTCCTTCCGCGCGGAATGCAGCTTGCGTTCACGGGCCGTCCCCCTCCGCACGGAGAGCAGCTCGGAGTTTTCATGTCAGATAGAAATAGCTTAGCACGGCTCGCTGCACCCATGATGCCAAACGCGCAGTTTAAAACCCCGTGAAGACGGCGCACGTTCGGTGATTTTTAGGACAGGGTTTCCATGGGAACAAGGGCTACGTGCAGTGCCTTTCACGTTCTAAAATATCCACACCAGCAAGGAAGGACTGAATTTCTTTAACTGAAATACCACGTAGAAACCACAAAACCCCGTCTTTAAGAGCATGCGATTCAAGAACTTTTAGGACCTCCTCAAGGTCACGCAACCAGCCCCAGGAACTCCAGAATCTTCTCGCCGCCCACAGAAGAAAGCCCACCTCCACTCCCAGGCCTGGCCGCCACTCGCTGCCTGGTCTCCGGGGAGTGCCTGCTCTCAACACTTCCTGTAAATGGGGTCACACGACACGCGACCGCCTCCGCCAGGCTCCTTCCACTCAGGAGAGCCCCCGAGGTCCTCCACACTGTGGGCGCCACTCATGGTCCACACGGACCTCCTCTTGTTTGCTCATTCAGCCGCTGGAGGACGTCTGGGTTGTTCCTACTCGTTGGCCATTGTGAATAATGGTGCTACGCACATTTTTGTGTAAGTTGTGTGTGTGGACATACGTTTTCAAGTTTCTTGGGCAAATGCCCAGGAATGAATTTCTGGGTCACACGTAATTTGCTGACATACTTAGGAAATGCAGAACTTTGCGAAGCAGCCACACCGTGGACCCTCCCCCAGCCCCACGCGAGGGCTCTGACCCCTCCACGTCCTGCCCAGCCCCTGTCACAGTCCCGAACGTGGCTTACAGGTATCCTGGTGGGAGCGAAGTATTAGCTCATCGTGGTTTTGATTTGCATTTCTACAAAGACAAATTATGTTGCACATCTTTTCATGTGCTTTTTAAGCCCCTGTCTATCTTGGGAGAATGTCTATTCAAAACCTTTGCCTATTTTTAAATTGGGTTCATTTTCTTCTTACCGTTAAGTGGTAAGACTTCATGCATTCTGGATATTAGACTCTCACTAAATTTCATTTGCAAATGATTTTCCCATTCTGTAGTATTGTCTCTTCTTTCCTGAGATCATTTGAAACACAGTTTTCATTTTTATAAAGACCAGTTTACTTCTTTCCTTTGGTTGCTTAAGCTTTAGTGGTCATACTCCTGGGGAACCATGGTCACAGCAATTTTCACCTATGTCCCCTTCTAAAGGTGTTCTGGGCTGAAATGTGTCCCCTAAAACGCATATATGGAAGTTGTAGATGCCGAGGACCTAGTTATGAGGCTAACAGGAGAGAGAGGGAGTCCATAAAAAAGAAAGGAAGGTCAACTGAGGTCACTAGGGGGCCCTAGGCCCATCTGAGTGGGGTCCTCGTGAGCGAGCAGGACAGACACACGCACAGAGGAACGACCGCAGGAGGACACGGCGAGGGACGGCATCCACACGCCCAGGAGAGAGGCCTCGGCAGTCACCGGCCCTGCCCACACCTGGACCCCAGAATGCAGGACAGTAAACATCTGTTGTTTCAGCCCGAGTCTGGGGGACTCGGTGACAGCAGCCCTAGTAAACCAATTCAAATGGGTTTGTTTTTTTTTTTTAGTTTTTCCTCTTACATTTGATCCATTTTTGAGTAATTTTTTATAAATTTTATTTATTTGAGAGAGCAAGAGACCAAGCACAAGCAGGGGGAGAGGGAGGGGGAGACGCAGGCTGTCCGTCGAGCAGGGAGCCTGACGGGGACTCAATCCCAGAACCCCAGGCCATGGCTTGAGCCGAAGGCAGACGTTTCACCGATGGAGCCCCCCCGGGCACCAGCTAGCGTACAGTGAGCTGGGATCTAGCTCTCTCTGCGTGCGGGCATCGGACGCACCAGAACCAGCTGTGAGACGACCACTCCGTCCGCCGGCCTGGCCTTGGCAGGACTGGGGTTTTGTAGTGAATTTTAAAATTGCCAAGTGCTGGTCTTCCAATTTTATTCTCTGTCAAGACTGAGACTGTGTGGGCTTTTTACTTCATTTCTCACCTTCAGGGAATCGGAAAGACCGCAGGAAGGGCTGACCTCGCACAGTGAAAGTCTGGGCCGTTGTCCCAGGCTCCTGGGAGCGAACTGCGAGGCCCTGTGGATGTCCTACCTGATCCAGGGTCCCAGTGGGCCAATAGGCTTGGGCTGCGCCAGCTGTCAACGCCAACGGTGTGGGTTACCACAGGGCCTTGGCTAGTCTTGACCCCGGGAAGGGCTGGAGGCAGACGTCAGGCACCTATAAACACGCTGGGAATGAGGCCGGGTGAGCTCCCGCTGACCGCTCTCACGCATGTTGTCAGAAGAGGTCCCGGCTGTCTCAGGCTCCGCAGGCAGGGGCGGAAGCGGGCTGGAGGCCCCACGCCCGGACCGCCCCCAGCCTGCTCCCTGTGCACTTCCGTGTGATGATTCTATCCTGTGTCCTTCCTTTCACCAGGACCCACCGTCGACCTGAACAGTCCTCTGGGTCCTCGCAAACCGTGGAACCTGACGGTGGTCCTAGGGAGCCCTGGCTGGCTCAAATTTAAAAACAAAGACCTCCGGGCACGGATCCACTTTTACTCCAAGGTTCTCTTCTTCACCGTGTGAAGCCCTGTTCTGGCGGGACCCGAGGCTGTCGGGGAGCCTCGGTGTACGATGTCCTCTCCGCAAACGCGCACCTTCCAACGGTTTGGCGTCACCTGGTGTCTTCCGAACACCGTCTGCAGAAAGTAGACTCCCACGACGGGCCTGTACATGGCGAGCGCCCAGAACAGGAAACATCCTGCGTCACGGAAAGAACCAACCCTTCAACGTGCTGCCAGTCAAGGCCGGTGGTTTTCGAACTGCACCTCAAAGTCACTGATCATCAGGAAGCGCCGTCACGTGGGTGCACCCGCGGATCGCCCCCAGATGAGAAATAACAGGAAAACTTTACGTCTACGTGAACGCGTTTTTAAAAAAACATTCCATGTTAACAAGTACCCTCAGAGAATACAACATTTCCAAAATGAGCAAGGTTAGGGGTTAAGAGGCAACGGGCTGCTTGGCTGCAGGTTTCTAAAGACTGACCTGACACGGGTCACCAGGACCGTCATCTCTGGTCTGTGCTGGTTGTAGTAGGTCGCTTGGGAGTTTATGAAGAAAATCGGGCCTCACGGTAGATTAGAGTCGGAAGAGGCAGAGACATCTCCTTTTTCCCAGACAATTTTTGGTATCACCTGTGACACGACATCAAATTGAGCAACAGACACTTCCCTGAAAGGCTGTTTGGAACACGCGGTACGAAGTCTTACCAGGAATCTTCCGTTTCTTTCAAACTCATTGCCCACCTTGTGCCAACATGATTTTGTAACCACACACCGGTCATTCAGAAAACCCGAATTCGCTAAATTAAGCACAGTTCCCAAATGTTGACACTGTTCACATAATGTCAAAAAAAAAAAAAAAAAACCCCACATAAAAAAATCACCTCTCCAAAACTTTCATATCCACTTGAAAGGTCAAGTCTTGCCGCTGGGGACAAGTGAACGGTCTTCTTCCTTGGACCCAAAGAGTCCATCTATTCACTTACTGAGAAAACACCTGCAAGCACCTCAGTGTAAGTAGACGGAGTCATCCTGTCACGCAGAGAAAGGCGGCTCCGTGGACAGTGGCCGGTTCAGCTTGTCTAAGTCCTTGCCCGTGGATGTGGCCGACGCAGCTCACGCAACGGCCCGACTTACTGCGCGGAATAGGAGACACGGGTGTTCAGTGTTCACCATTTCTCAACTGTCTTCCCAGGTGAAACGGGCCTTTCTGGTTCTTCCTTCCTGAGAGTGTGTGTGGGGACAACGCCGTCAGCCAGCTCCGGTCGGCACCAACGGCTCAGCAGTCGGCCCCACCGGAAGGTCCATGCCACGAGGAAGACAGTGGCCGGCGTAGATCTCTGTAGCCTCTGCCGACCTCGCGCACTGAAGCGGTGATGAACTGTGTCCTGACGGGGGTGGCCCGAAAACTCCGCTGCTGCCAGCACGCTGGCTCCACTCGAGTTCCAGTCTCCAGACTGTGCTCCACTGAACAAAGACGCTCTCATGAAACCAGATTCATTCTACTGGGTCATGGGACCCGGATCCATTAGGACTGGGTTCAACGGGTCACAACAGAAATCCTGAAGTTCCAGGGGCTTCAACCCCACTCAGGTATGTTCTTGCTCACACAGACACAACTGGGGGGCTCCCCCGGCCCAGAGCCCCAGTTGTGTCCCCTAATCTTCCAGGCCGTGGTGGCTACTCGCCTCCGGCCACCAGGGAACCAGGTGTCCACACCTCAAAAGCCTCCCAGAGCAAACACTTCCCCCTTAGCCCGTCCCACCGCCCATCCCGCGGCCACAGCAGGAAGCAACCCCACTCTGGTGGCTGGGGCAGGTGCGCGGCCAACCTCGGGGTCTCGTGAACGAGGGGAGGGGTACGGGAGGCGACGACTCTCGGCCCACGAGCTGAAGCCACACGGCCATGAGCAGGGACCAGGCACTCTGCACACACTACCTCGGGGGTGAACAGGAACATCGTGATTTCCTCCGTGTTATAAACATGGAGCCGGAGATCCAGACAGAAGAGACTGTGCTCTGCCGACGGGCTCCTGGAAACCCTGAGAGGAAGACGCCCGTGGAGCTCTGCCCCGTCCACGGGACCGGGTGGACACGGGCCCCTTCTCAGCAGGGCCGCGGCCCCCTGCCCGCCTCCTCCCCCCACCTCCGCCCCCCGCGGGCCTGGGACCCTCGTCCTCTCATTTGCTGTGTGCTCTCCTGCCCGACGGAGCTCCAAAGCCAGGCCCGCGTGAAGCCCGTTGCCCGCTCTGAACAGGGACGGAGTGGCCGGTGTGTGGACGCTCTGTCCACGCCCTGGACACCTGCGCATGACGAACCATGGCGAGCGGCCTCTCCTCCCCGGCCACACTCCCGGGCCTCGGGGTGACTGGAGGCCACTTCCAATCTGCCCTGACAGGCAGGGCGCCCCGTGCAAGTGGGAAGCTGCCCGGGGCCGGGGACACGTGAGCTTCTAGAAGTGGGCGGTGACAGGGCGGAGGGAGGCAGCAGCTGCCCCTGAGACCCCGGGACGACGGAAATGCTGCCGCCCAGATGCGGGGGCTGCCTGCGCGGAGATGCGGGTGATGTCGTCTAACTCTAAGGGAACAGAGCAGCTCGGGCCACTGTGCACATTTAAAACAGGTACAAACAGGACACACTTCTGAGACCAAAGACAGGAGCCTGGCAGGACAGACGCGGAGAGCTCGACTGACCCTGGAACCGGGAGGGAGAGGCTCGCGGCTGCTCGGTCCCCACCTCACCCAGACGACGCAGGTGTGACCGCTCACTTGTGCGTTCTGCTCCATGGAAGACCAGGAAGGCAGGCCGTGCCTCCAGCTGTCCCCAGACGAAAAGTCTCCATCTCTGCGGAACGAGGTCATCACGGACATGCGTCTGCACCCCTCACCAGCCTTCTCAGACGTGTTTTCCCAACGCCCCTGCCTCCAGGAGGCCTGTGGCGGACACAGCCCCTGTTAAGCCACTGGTCAGACCTCCCGAAGGACAAACACCCATGGAGACTGCATGTCACACACACGCGTGTACGGACTCTCGGAGCCAGGAGGCACACGCACAGGCAAGCGAGGCTCCCATGCTTACCCGACACCGGAGAGCAGCCAGGAGGGGGCAGTTCACACAGCCCGCTCTCGGACGCCAGGGCCCATCCCCCCCAGGAAGCCACTGGGGGACCCCTCACTCGGCCCCAGGTCTCGCCCCGAAGCTCACAGCAAGCACAGGTTTTCCCCATGGAGGCGAGCCTCTGGGGGAATCCACCCCAAACACCTGCTACACGGCTGCGGCCCCACCACCACGGACACCCACTGCTTACAGAGAAGGCCTCGTGTCCACATGTAACGCCGTGACCTCCGGAAAGCCATCTTCCAGACCAGATCGTCCCAGCAGCAACCACGAGGGACATGAGGCTTCAGTGAACCAAGACGGTCTGGGACCTGCAGTGATCTGGAGCCCAGGGCCCCGTTTCCATGGCCGTGGAACATCCCAGGGGACGGTACCGTTCGGGGCCCTCTCAAGGTGCAGATGTCGGAGCCACCAGTGCCTGTTTGCTGCGGCACCAGCATTCTCCCCATTTAAGGGGATCCGAGCTCTTACGACAAATGGGTCCTATACGGACTCGGGCTCTCCAAAGTCTTTCCTGGTTCCGCATCACACACCCGCGCATCATCCGTTCCACACCCAGGAAAAGGGGTACGGAAACTGAAGTCGCAGAAAAACAGAAAGAAAATAAAATTCCCAGCCTCCTCCCCCACAATTTTTTTAAATCCCCGTAATATTCAGGATGACCCCCAGGTCCGGGGGTGATGGGGAGACGGGACGGCGCAGGTGTGAGCACGTTCCGCCCTCCTGCGCATAGAGCTTCCCTGCCTGTTCTCAATGCTGAGCGGCCCCATCGTGCGGCCTGCTGCCCGTCCTGCCCATAGAGCCCAGCACACACCAGGTGCCCCCGACACAGACGCGGGGCAGACCGGACACACCCCACGGTCACACTGTCCTGCACAGACAGAATGGCGGCCAGGGGTCCGGCCGCCACGCCGACACTCAGCTGTCCTGGCCTCCGTTCTCGAGCACACTTGGTGCTCCGGCAGGATCCCAAGTTTCTTCGTGGATTTCTTTTCTTTTTTCTTTTCTTTTTTTTTTTTAAGATTTTATTTATTTATTTGACAGGCAGAGATCACAAGTAGGCAGAGAGGCAGGCAGAGAGAGAGGAAGCAGGCTCCCTGCTGAGCAGAGAGCCCAATGCGGGACTCGATCCCAGGACCCTGAGACCATGACCTGAGCTGAAGGCAGAGGCTTAACCCACTGAGCCACCCAGGCACCCCTTCGTGGACTTCTTAAAGGGGAGAAGGTCTTGGTTTCGGACCCACGCCTGGAGCTCCCGCCTCCTGCTGGGTTTGGTTGGGTCCAGCACACATGCACAGCCCCTTAAGGAGACCCCACTGCCTTCCAAAGAGAAAACTCATGGGACCAACAGTGACGCGCGGGGCAAGATCTCCCCCAACACCCCCAGCACATGCGGAGCCCGGATCACACAGTAAAGAGAACCAGACCCCCGAGCTCAGCACACGGCTTTCGAACTCCTCTAGAACATTCCAAGCGCTAACTGACTGGAGTTCGGTCTCAATGACCGGGACCGTCTTCTGGGAAAACTGAGACCTGCCCACGTTCCGTGGAGCACAGAGAAAAGTTAGCCCATAGTTATCATCAGCACCGGACTCAGCAACGAGTAAGACAGATTCAAGGCGCCGCAGCCATCCGGACAGCGTTCTGCCCTCCGTCCCACAGATGGACAAACACAGTTTCAATCAGCAGGAGCAGAATTAAGGCCGAAAATGGCTTAGAGGTCCCGGTAGGTCGGCTCTGGTCTCCTCAGGCACGGGTGTGGAGTGCTCCCAACAGAGCATGTGACCGAGGTGCTGGCTGGCGCCTTCCAGGCTTCCCAAACCGCTGCGCCCTCCCCCGCAGGCAACCACGGCTTCCCGGAGCAGCCCCCGCAGGTGCCCCGGGAAGGGCGTCCCTCTGGCTGTCCCGCCGGGGCTGCCGCAGCGGCTCCCACAAGAGAAGCCGCAGCCGGGAACTGGAGGAAGACCATCGCGCTCCCCAGAGAAGGCTGCACGTGGCCCTGGCGACCCCCGCACCGCTGTGCACGCAGAGGCCTGTTGCCGTGGTGACGCACACCGCTGGCTGGGGAAGGCTGTCAGCTCTCGGGAGTCGGGAATTACCGCTCGTTTCTGAGATTTACCCCCACACTTCTGTTCACCGTTTAGAAGGAAAACATCATGAAGTTCTAGTAGGAAAAAATGTCTCTGCAATCTGTCACATGGAGACAGTAGAAATATAGCTGGGACTTTACTAGGATCTGTGCAAAGGAACAGATGGTACTATTTTAGGAACAGCGCTCACTGTCTTTTTAGAAACATAGTAAGGTCCCTGCCAACTAAAAGGTTGTTTATTCCTTTGCTTTGGAAATGGAGGGGAAAGTCCTTCCTTAGTATTCTCTTAGTATATTCTCATATATTAAGTATTTAAGCATTCTGATACACTAAATGCATTAAATATTCAAAATAAATTATCGTATTTGATTCACTTCATTCCTTTGGTGCAACTTGAAAGGGGACAGAGCATCCTGGACCAGCCGGTCTGAAAGCAGCAGGCCTGCAGAAAGCTGACCGAGGTCTTGGGAAGGGTCACAGATGAAGCCTCACAGCTCTGCCCTTTGTCCCCTGGACGCACGGCTGAGCCATGCCAGCATGCCAGCACGGAGGAAGCCCACATTCACCTGTCATTTTCAGAGGACATCCCAATGTGGAGCTTGGACCAGTGTTCCAGCAGAGGCTTGGGGTTGCCAGAAGCCCTCTCCCCCACCTTCCCCTTGGCCCCAACCCCTTGAGCCTTGGTCTCCCTCCACAGCGATGCCCACAACATCAGGGCCCCTCTGAGACACGGGGCTCCAGGAGCCATAATCTGCAAATAGTGTCTCTGCCTCCTGTCCTGCTCCTGATTCCTTGCAGAAGCCAAGCAGCTAGACCCACAGTCAGCACATGGTCAGTCCACGGTCCGTCCACCGTCAGTCCATAGTCTGTGGTCAGTCTACAGTCCATCCATGGTCAGTCTATGGTCAATCCATGGTCAGTCCATGGTCCATCCACGATCAGTCCATAGTCTGTGGTCAGTCCCATAGTCCATCCACGGTCAATCCATGGTCAGCCCACAGTTGGTCCACCGTCAGTCCATAGTCTGTGGTCAGTCTACAGTCCGTCCATGGTCAGTCTATGGTCAATCCATGGTCAGTCCACAGTCTACAGTCAGTCCACAGTCAGTCCATAGTCCGTGGTCAGTCCACAGTCCATCCATAGTTGGTCCACAGTCAGTCCACGGTTGGTCCACGGTTGGTTCACAGTCGGTCCACAGTCAGTTCATGGTCAATCCACAGTTGATCCATGGTTGGTCCATGGTTGGTCCCCAGTCAGTCCACAGTCAGTCCACGGGAGGCTTGGGGTAGGAGTGGTCAAGGCCCGGCGCAGCTGCTGGAAATTGCCAGCTGACCAGGGGACACTCAGGCGACGGTGGCTGGGCCGCAGCTAGCCGCCAGGGGCCAGAGTGAGAGAAGAGGCTCGCAGGTGCGCTGCCCAGGTGAGGGCTCAGGCACCACTGAGCGGGAAGGGGCTGAGGAGGAAGGAAAGCGAACTCGGAAGGGAAGGCAGTGGCGTCCGCACAGTCCTCTCGGAGCTCGAAGACGATCCCGCAGCCGCTCTCTGAGCCCCGGAAATGGGGAAGACCCGTCCGCGAACCGTGCTGGCCACGAAGGCAGGCGCCCACAGCACCGCGTCCACACGACGAGGACCGTGCATGCTTGAACCAGCTCGTGGGACAGGCCTGTCTGTGCTCCGTCCA
Organism: Mustela putorius furo; assembly: GCF_011764305.1. Classification (NCBI taxonomy): domain Eukaryota; kingdom Metazoa; phylum Chordata; class Mammalia; order Carnivora; family Mustelidae; genus Mustela; species Mustela putorius. Next base: position 8,365,320 of record NW_025422169.1, on the reverse strand, counting down.
CGGACCTGCGAGCCGGATGGCGAGGCTGCACCGTTTGCTCCCCACCGCCCTGCAGAGCGTCTTCCCGCCCGCCCTCCGCCCCCCACACCCCTGCCAGAGGTTTGGCGCAGAGACAGGCACTCAGGGGTCTCTGGGGAGCGCTCGAGAACACGGGTGGCCAGGCCCAGCCCAGACCGAGTCAGAACCGACGTCTTTAAAGCAATTTGCACAACTTGGGGTTTAAATCCTTCTCCCGGGTGCCTGGGTGGCTCAGTGGGTTAAGCCGCTGCCTTCAGCTCGGGTCATGATCTCAGGGTCCTGGGATCGAGCCCCGCATCGGGCTCTCTGCTCAGCAGGGAGCCTGCTTCCCTCTCTCTCTCTCTCTGCCTCCTCTCTGCCTGCTTGTGATCTCTCTCTGTCAAATAAATAAATAAAATCTTTTAAAAAATAAAAAATAAATAAATCCTTGTCCCTCTGTGTTCCTTACGTGGCCACGAAACCCTGCAAGGGACCCCAGCCAAAGAGTGGACTTGGGCGCAGGTAGATGCAGCCAGGGACCGGACTACAGAGCCTTGGTCCCTCCCCCAGCAGGGACACGCCATCTCACGGAGCCAGCCAGGACTGGGACAGGCTGAGCCTGGGGACCGGCCTCTCACCGGCACCATGGCTGCCCTCCTCAGAACAGAGGCGCATGTTTCCTCGCATCAAGTAATTCACCTCAAGGCGGGTGTTAATTCCCCCCCCCCCACGACAAAGAACTGAAGTTAAGGCTGGTCGAGGCCAAGGGAGGGGGGCGGGGCAGGCTCTGCCAAGGTCTGGGAGGGCCTGTGGGGGTCCCCACCCTGTCAGCCCACGGGGACATCTGCAGCGCTGGACGTCCACCATCGCCACTGCTCTGGCATGTCACAACAGACTCCCCTCTTTCTCGAACCTCTGCTCAGTGTACAGGACACTGGTGTGCGGCTCCAGTACCAAACACCCTGGTCTCCGAGCCGCGTCCCCCACGGTGGTTCCCAGCATAGTCTCTCGCCGGCTGCCCCCAGCTCTGCCACCAACTGTCCTGCTCCCTTTCCTGGAGAGCCCCAGAACATTCTGTAGGAGAAGGGGGTGTTCTCCATCCGCAGGACGCCCGGTGTGAAAAGGGGGTGAGGGGCTCGGCCTGCCTCCTCCCCACAGCCCAGCCACGCCCCTGCCCCCACGGCACCCGGCGCTGTGGCCCCCAACATGGAGTGTCCTGGCTTCGTGGAGAGCAGCCCCGCTTCCCTCCCCGGCCGACTTCGCCAACGTGCCGGCCGAGCCCCACCTCCTAGTCCTGGGAGACCCAGGATCAAGCACAGCGGCAGACACAGACGCAGGTCCCAGTCAGCATCCGGAAGGAAGGATGTGGCGTGTTTCTGTCACTGCTGACCCAGTACAAGGCCCCTGAATGGACCGGGTCACGGTGCTCAGTTGCTGTCGGAGTCTAAACCTTCATTTTGGACCCAAGCAAACCCAGACCTGGGAGGCTCTGCAGCGGGCACAGCTCACCGCCCGAGCGGGAGGATACCAGGGCTGGTCAGGGCCGTCACCCCCATATTCCTGGCCACACGCTCCAGGACCAGCACCCAGAACCACCGGGGCAGCCTGCGGGGGCTAGGCCAGGCCAGACAGCCACCTGCACGGCCACCTACATGGCCACCTGCACGGCCGTCTGCACCCAGGGCCACAGCACTGCCTCATGGAACACACCAGCAGCCGCAAAGACAGGCGTCGGGGACGGGAGTGCCTGGGCGGCTGCTCCCCCGTCCCCCATCTCGAAGGCCTTTGTCCCAGGTCCTCAGATGGACCACACAGTCGGACTCGAGAACGGTTCCTCCGGACGTGCCTGCCACTTCCGCCGAACCCGCGGCTTTCCTTCCCCCCAGAGCTCCTCATAAACCCTTTTCCACTCGCCGTCACATGCATACCTACTGTCCCCATGAGGCTTTTACTAAGGTTCTGGAATGTTTTGTACCTAAAAATCCCGATTAGGCAGCTGCCCACCACTGACCATCCCTGAACAGGCCTCGAGGGGAACAAGGTACAGGGTCTTGAGCACGGGGAGCGGCTGCCAGAGACCCCAGGCATGTGCAGGCCCCGCAGATGGAAAGGGAATCTGGCCACCCTCTGAGCCTGTCCTGGAAATCAGCATCCACAGGAGCAGGTGGACGCAGGCCTGTCCCTACCCGCGGCCGGCGGGTACCTGGGGTCTGAACACACGACCCGGAGACCTGCCACTCCCAGGGGCCCTGAACACACGACCCGGAGACCCCCCACTCTCAGGAGCCCTGAACACACGACCCAGAGACCCCCCACTCGCAGGGGCCCTGAACAAAGCCGCGGGCACCCAAACTCCCGCCCAGAAGCCCAGCTCCACGCTCTTTCCCAGTCTGGCTCTTGCCGTTACACGCATCTTCAAGCCTTAACCATTTTTATCTGATGTGCAAGACGAGGACACACACACAAAGGGAGAATGCCAGCAAGCACACGGTGGGGCCACGCAGATGCGCCGGAGCCCTGCCCACCTGCTCCCAGAGATTCTCAGGCCACGCGGCCCCAGGACACTCACGACACGGAGCATCGGGGACAACGGCCGAGTCCGAGGGGAATCAGGGCTCGGGCTCCATGGGGGCCTCCCCCCACCATGCTGAGCCCCCACGGGTGTCCTCATGTCCAGTCCTTTCCTGAGAAGAGGGTCCCTACAGCCCACCAGCCACCAGAGCGCTCCGGCCGGAAACTCCTAAGTGATCTCAGCGAACTCAGTCTGTCAGGCCGGCCTCGCACGCATCCCCCACAAAACCACCGCGGGAAGCAACACCACGGTCCGCGGGAGCACAAAGGAAGCCTAGAGCCCCTGCGGCTCCTTGCCCGCCCGCCCCCCCCCCCCGTCCCTCGGCAATCTCAGATTGCACCTCCCACCCCTGCAAAGCCACGACCCCACCCTTGGGACACTGCTGGCTCCCACCACCAGAACGACCCCCCACGAACCCTCCAGGCCTCTCCCCTTCAGAGGATCTTCAACTGTAACAAAACCTAAACACAGTCCCCAACCCCAAACGAAGGTATGCCTTGATGATGACTTCAGAGGGCACACCCTTCCAAGCACTCCACATCAAGCCACAGAAGCTGTCCACATGCCCCCTGGAAGGGTCCCGAGGTTTACAGCTGACCCCGCACACGTCCACTGCAGCCTCCGCTCAGTCTCCATTTTCCAGCCAGATTCAACCAAACCCCAGTTAAAACTCCTCTGGGCTTAGCTTTAAGACAATCTCAAAATCCCCCGTGGCCTAGGAGCCAGATCCAGACAGCCCCAGTGGCCCCACGTCCTGTGGTCCCCGCGCCAGTATCAGGGCTGGGGGGTGTGGTGGCTAGAACGTGACACAGGGCATGGGGGGGGTCAAGAGGAGCTCAGCCTTCCGTCTCCATCTCCGTGGAGAGGCCTGGGTGGTGAGCACGCCCCTCAGAAGCACCTCCAGCCCCACCGAGTCACGGGGGGCGTGGGGGGCACGTAGGCCTGGCAGGCGTCCCAAACCAGAACGGCCCCGCAAATCTCCCTGCTCTCAGCCGGACTCACGCCTGAGGCTCGAAGCCCCAGGAACTTCTGCGTTTCTCTCAGGGGATCGATGATTGCCCCATTTTTCACAGAATATTTAAAGACGTGAGAAAATATTCACAAGATACTGTTATGTGAAAAAATATGATCTCCCGTGAGCAGTTGCCCCGGAACAGGTCGGTGAATGAACGCATCAACACGGGAACAGTTTTGTGTGGGCGCCTGATCCCCCAGAGCAGGCCGGACGCCCTCTGCACCACACACACCACCGCCCAGGCCAGCCCCTCTGCCTCCCCGTCACGTTCCCAGCTCCCAGCAGACAGGCAATCCGTACTTGTTAAACCAAGGCCTGTCTACAGAGAAATCTGAAACATCATTATGAAACATGATTTTGGAGTTTTTATCGGAGCGCTCATAATTAGACGTTTCCTTTACTCTTCCTATAGTACTTCCAAACGTTTGGTAGCAGAGTCGCCAAAAATACCCATGAGCTCAGGCCAAGATCTTCAAAACTGCTGGAGCTCTGACAGCAGACCCCAAGCTTGGAGTCTGTGTGGCGTAATTAACAGTGATTGTGTTTTGACACTTGTCTTTTGTGCTTAGATTAAAATAAAGCAACAAGACGCAGACGTAGCTCACATTCTACTTCGATTCCCTGTGCTTCTGTAGTAACTGGGCCCCTCCCCTCCGGTCTCCCAGCCAACGGCTAAGAAGGGCCAGCTGGAGAGAGCAGCGAAGTCTGGGCCCCACCAGAGTGTGAGGGAGACCCACAGGCACGGGCAGGACGGTGGGGTGCGGGGAATGGGGAGCCTCCTGGGGACGCGGGGGTCCCGGCTCCCAGATTACGGACTCCGGGCACCACAGCCAGAGCTGAAGGACTAAAAGCCCTTCAAGAATGAGGCCGAAGGGCTTAGCATGCTTTAGGTTAGTGCCCTGGCTTCATTCTTCCCTTATGTAATTTTCTACAAATTGTACAGATAATGCATTTTGTCGCCAGACACGCTGTTACCAAAGAATTACACATAGTACGAACGAGGTCACACTGGAGGCTTGGGGCCAGACCTGCGGCTGGCACTGGCACAGGGCTCTCCCCACAGCCCTCAAGGCAGGAATTACCTGCCCTTGTCTCTCCGTAAAGAAACGGGTCCCAAGAAAGGAAGTTTCAGCATCACAACAGCCGACTCAGAAAGCTGGATCCTGCCCTGAACCTGCCTCGCAAGAAGCCCCATGCCGTCCACAGAGCGAACCTTCTCAGGACTCGGGCACTCAACTCCCGACCTAAAACCCTCTCATCACTCAACAGCGCAGAAAGACAGGAGCACAGGACCAGGACTGCCACACTAGACACAGCACCGATTCGCGTGAGTTTGCCTTATTCATGATGATTCTTAATTTCAAAGAACTGCAGTAGAAAGTTCAAACTTTGTCCAAAGACACTTCAGCCCCTCTCCAAAGCACCCTGCCAACGGCGGGCTGTGGAGCAGGGCGGGAAGCTGGGCCACGAAAGGGGTCCACGGAGCCAACGGACAGCAGGACACCCATCTGCATCCACTCCCTGGGGCCTGATCAATGAGCGCATTTCCACCCGAACCGCAGAGATGCCGCTAGTCAAACATGAAGTCGTGACCTGGACCGGTCTGAAAGTCGGGGTCTCTTGGCGTATTCTAACCAACCCAAAGCAAGGCCTGGAAAAATCAAGTTGACATGGAAAATCAGCCTTTGTCACCCCTGGCTGGAGGACAACGGGAAGCAGCCACGGCCAGCCTCATGCGATGTCATTGTCCAGTGTGGTTGTCAAGGGAGTCTTACTCTCCACCATTTAGAAAAGTGGGGTAAGCCGTTAATGTTTTGTGCGATGACCCTTCAACAAAGACTCCTGGTGCTGCTTTGCACTGACACTGACTGCCACACGTAGTCCATGTTCACACTGGGTTCTACAGGGACACCGGCGCCAAGGGCCTCCTCTCGAACCTCTGCAGAGTTCACGCGGCCATTCGTTTTCCCTATGAAACACGGTCGTTTCCCAGCTTCCCGTGAACCACACTGGTCCAGAAATGACGGTCCCTCTCACATACAGGCACACACACATCTAAAAACCATCGATGCCTAATCTGAGGACCCCAAGCCGGCAGAAACAGGGCGGCTTTCACACAAACCCTCTAGGAGCTCACAGCGTTCTGGAGGAGCGACACAGCTCTCTCTTCACCCACGCTGGTCGTTAACTCATTTGTGAAAACGTACCAGACACGCACCATGAATCCGCCAGTGTCTGCTCGGCTCTCGGGAGCCATCCTGGGGAAGGAGCGAGGCTTCCAGAACACCGGAAGCCAACAGTGAGAGATCGGTGTGGCGACGGCCGGGAATGAGGAGGAACTCCTGTCCAGTAAGAGGCCAAGGGAGGTCGGGGCTGTCCAAACGTGAACACAGGCGCCTCCAGACTCGGAGGCGGGTGAGGTGCGAGGCCGGGGCGGGCGCACCAGGGCACGGGGCCGCCACCTGGGGAAGGACTGCCGTGGGACCCTCCGCCCCTGCTGACAGCCGCTCCGGACAGCACGTGACTCATGTGCCAGAAGTCAGACACTTGCCTGTTCAGGCTTTTCCAGCTCTGAGACTCTGATGTTTCCCTACAAACAAAGGGTGCTCACCGCAGAAAGCCTTCAGAACAGAGAGTCCCGCTGGAATGCAGACACGTTTGTTTCTGGTACATATTTGTCTAAGTTAGTTCAAGCAACACTGGAAAAATATAATGAAAAATGTCAGCTAATCTGCTTAGCCAGCCAGTAGCTCAGGCCGTGTAACCACTCCCCTGCGGGGGTCCCACGAAGGATATAACGGGAAGAACCCAGGGAAGGAGACAGAACCCCAGAAGCCCTCGCTGAGACCCCGAGGACATCTCTGACTCTTTCTGCAGCTCCTCCTCAGTGGGAGAGGGGGTGGCGGCCCAGACCAGTGACTGCCACCAGGAGTCTGAAGGAGACTGTCTAAAGTTTAAACATTGATGGGAATTGTCCATTTGCATCTACAAGATCACACAAGCTCATACAAAGTGACCCTTCTCCATTTCTTAGAGTCGTAATCAACTCGTTGTGGGAGCACTAGCTCTAGAACGTGGTGGCTGGGAGCTCAGAAGGCAGTTAGGAGTCGGACATGAATTAATTTTAATAATACGGAAAGTACATGGGCGCATGGACCATGACACCCTACAGATGGTCAGTAATTAGGCAAATAGCCAGACCTGTATGTCTGGTCTTTGTGGGGGAGTCTCAGAGCAAAGAATCAGGAGGGCAGCACACAGCACCCCAAAGTAGGGCCGCGGGAGCACGGGGCCCATCACCCCACAGTAGAACAGTGTCCCGGGCGGCCGTGGCACACGGTGATTTGGACGGACGGAAGCACCAGAGAGACAGCAGGTGCAGGGAGAGGCTTTCCCTGACCCCTCCTCACTGTCTCATCTCCACATGTCCGCGTCAGCGCAGACCCTCCAAGAGGACCTCAGTGTCCCGAGTCCCGGTCCCAGATGATTCTCCAGCCAGGAAGACGGACTCTTGTCACAGGAGAGATGAGAGGTCAGCCCCACACCCGGACGGACGGTCACAGTCACATTCCCGCCTGCTCTCTGAGAGACCCAGTCCCGCTCCCTAAACCTTCCGCTCGCCTCCAAGAGGCCTCCACCCCCTCCTCCCCTACGAGGACGCAGGAGCCTGAGCCTAAGCCTCCTCGGGGACGGACCCCCTCTCCCCGGACATCTCCCGGGCGTCCATGAGATGACACACGTCAAACTCCCCTCGTTGATCTGTTTTACTGTGTGGCTCTCAGCTAAGAACTCAAAAGGGTGGAAGGAAAATTGCTTTTCCTCCCCTAGAGCGTCAGGCACAGGATTTTGTTTTCTGTTCAAGAAGGACCCATCAGCCCAAAGCAACTGCTCCTGCTGCGGGGCCCCACACGGTCACAGCCTGCTCTGACCCGGCAGGTGGCAGCGGCGGTGGCCCTCACACCAGCAACACCCCTGCTCATAGCCGCTGCGGTCTCCCTGCCCCCGGTGAAAGCCAAGATGCCACGTCCTTCTGCAGTCGGGGAGAGCCCGCCACGAGGAGCTGCTCACCCCACCTGCGGGGATGCGGGCCTCCCTCCCTGCCCCTGGCCGGGACCTGAGCTCAGCGCACACCTGTACGCTTCCCGCCCAACTCACGGGGGGTCGGGGTCGCATCAGGAGAAAGAGCTGCTCCAGCTCAGCTCCGGTCAGTCTGTGACCCGAGACACAGGAAACTCAAGACTGACTTCTGCGCTTGACCAGATCCTGGTCCCACTCTTCAGCTCGGTCCCAGCACCCCCCCGCATGGGCACCCCGTCTGCAGCCGAGCCCGACCAAGGCCTGAGGGAGGGCGCCTCTGGGAAGCCGAGACAGTTCGGTGTGGAAACCAGCAGCTCCCCCGCAGGAGGCCTAGCACACGAGTGCATCTCGAGCATCTACCGTGCATGTGGCACAGACACTGGCTTTGAGACAAAAACCTGTGGGGAGAAAGGCGCACGCGCGTGAAGGCAGGCAGGCCGTGGCAGGAAGGCCGCGCGATGGCACAGGGATCCAGGGCAGATGGACAGGCCAGAGGACACGGCCAAGCTGCATTCAGTGCCTGGCACGAGGAACAAAGGGAGAGGAAACCCAGTGACACGGGCGTCCTTCGTGCTCGTCTGTAAAGGACACCAGCTGTTAATTAAGAGTCGGTCAGGATTTCAGGTCTCGACCCACCGACTATCGGCCTGCAGCCTTCTCCGATGTCCTGCTCGCCGGCAGTCAGCCCTTGGCCCGCTCTCAGGGAAGAGGCGACACCGAATCCCTTGATACGCCACTGGCTCCCAGACTGGATTCAGAGTGAGCTTTCAGAATGAGCCTTTCCCTTCGCTGTAACTCAGTAAGTGACATGCTTGACAACCCGCTGACGGCCAAAATGTCCAGCTGATTTCAGGAAGTGTCCGTGACCACGTGGTGTCCTCAACAACGACCGGCCGTCTGGGGCCTTCTCATATGCATGCGTGTGTTTCCGGGAGGCCAGGAAGCTCACAACGGAGAGAAGGCAGCCGTCAGCCTGACGGACGAAAGCCTCACCGAACAAGACTCATGATGAGCGAGGGGGCTCCGGACGGCCCGCAGGGGGGATCTTACACACGTGGACACACATGTGGACACACACACACACACGCAGTGCTGCCCAGCCCGTTGGCTCCTGCTACGGCTTCCCAGGTTGAAAACTCAGCACTGAAGCTCCCAAACTTGACCGCATCACGGACTATTTGTCGAGTCCTATTCTGCATTTCTTCTGCTTGCAAGGGAGCTCACCCCTCGACAACCGCACGGGGGTCAGCCCCTGCGTTAGGTCGCGCTGGCTCTCGTTCCCGGAAACGAGGCCTTGGTTCCCAACAGCGTCCGTGTGCTCACCTGCCCTTCCCAGCCAGGGAAACTCTTGCCAAGTGACCGCAGACCGTCCCTTTGGGTCCCGTGGACACCCTGTCATGGTGTCTCGTGTCCCAGACCCCAGGAGAGGCTCCCACAAAGGCAGGGTTTTAACCACTGGAAAAGATCCTCCTGAACTTCACCAATACTCTCCCTCCCGACAGACCACCTAATCCGTCCTTATCTGGCAGCGATGGAGACCACCAGCTCAACTTCACCAACACGGAGCCCACGCCGTGGGCCCGGCAGCCGCCACGACCTTGCACGCTCACGGAAGGGTCTCCTCGTGGACCCCTTGCCCCTTTGGCCCAGCGGGTGCTTCTGGCTGCTGTCTGCTCATCCGCTCGGCCGTGTGCCTTCTCTAGCTCCTGCTTTTCATGGACCGCAGGCAGAGAAGCCTGGCAATCAAGGTTTCTGGGATTCTAAAACAATGAGAGACTCTGGTTATTAACATAAATGCATGAACGTTACTATGAAACCTGCTTATTCGATGGACTGCTGGCTTCGTCCAGGTTCTCCAAAATAACCCTAACTATTAAGGCCCCTGAATGCAAGAGGAGGGTCAGCAGGCTACCGTCTCACGTTTAAAACCAGATGAACAGGAGTCCAAATTAAAGAATTTTCTCTTTCAGCAGCACCATACAGGATCGAGCTCACTCCAGAACGAAAATTAACAAATTCGGTCTTGCTGAAGCTGCAGACAGAAGTTTTCGTAAATGAACCATTATTCTAAGAAGAACCAGGGCTCATGATTTAAAGAAAAGAAATCACTCTGTGGTCAAGGAAGGAAGTCGTGAGAATTTCAGCTTCAGGAATCCGACGCATGAAGACAGTCCTGATAAATCAGATTTCTGCAGACCAGACAGAGGTCCTCGTCCTAGCAGAGAGCAGCATGCGTGTCTTCTCATTCCGGGAGTGCACACGGTGAGTGTGGTCAGTGGGAGCAAACACACACACACTTACAGCCAAAATTGTAAGCTGACCTTCCCAGAGGATGTCTGCACTCATGTGTCTTCATTCTAACCCTGAGTGCTCGGGGTCCCGTGATGAAACACTTGTAACACGGTTTGTATCCCAAACCATGTTCTCTTGCTGCAACCAGCTTTTCGTGTTTTCATCAGACACAGTCCACTGTGGAACATTCTAGAAACTGGAAGGATTTTGAGGAGTGAAGATAATCATGACAGGCCGGAAGCACTCTAGCAAAGGGCAGAAATGGCAGAGACGCAGAAAGATGACACCATTTAGCAAAATGAAAAGCAAACCTGGCACGCTTTGATGAGGGGCGTGTGCGCGCACACACACACGCACACACACACGGGTTGGGATTCATGCAGGAAGATGACCTGCCCGCGGACCCTGGAGAAGGCTCCCTCCCCGCAGGGCCCCCGCCAACCCGCAGGCCCGAGAGGGCGCTCACCCGCACGGGCCCCCCCCCCCCCCCGCAATAACAAGTACCCCGGCCTCCACGCCCGCTGCACCTGCCTCCAGAGGCCGTCCCGTGTGAGTGTCCTGCACCGCGCTGGGGTCTGGGCCAGATGCCCTCCTCTAACGGCGGGCCCGTCACATGAGGCTCCTGGCCAGCAACCGCCCACACACACTGCCCTCCCGGGAGCACCCTGCGGGCCAGCTTGCTCACGCACAGCCGGAAGGTCTGGTCTGGGCGCCCCTCCCCCGGCCATCACGGTGGACACGTAAGTGTTCACGAAACCTGAAAGCTGTTCCTGTTTCTACACAAGTTCCTTAAAGAGCACAATACAAAGTTCTCAAACCCCCTTCACCCTAAAACCTCTCCTAGTGATAGCAGCTGTATTTTATGACAACCCCCCACCGAAAAACAAAATGAGTCACAGAATTTACCAAACTGGGTCAGATATATCTTCAGGAGAAAGGGAGGCTACAAGCAGGTCAAAACTGACTTTCTCCAAACCAACCGAAGCCAGGGGGTCAGCAAACCACAGCCAGAGGCCCACTCCAGTCCACGCTTGCTTTCCCACAGCTCATGACCCAATTGCAATGTCTACACTTTAAGTGCAGAAAAGCACAAGAATAATATTTGGCAATATGTCAAAATTTTACAAAATTCAAATCCAAGTGTCCGTTAAGTGCAGGTTCACGGGCACGCAGCCTCGCTGCCTGTGTCTGGCCCGGGACCGCATGTGTCTCTGTGGGGCCGGGGGCTCCTCGCCGCCCGGGATGCTGGTCCCCTGGGAGCCATGCGGGCTCTCTCGGGCTCTCAGGGGTGTCCTGAGCACCAGGTAAGCCCCCAGGCACAATGCCGGACACTAGCCCGTGAAAGCGACACAGAGGTCGGAGTGGATTTTGAATGCTCCCCGTCACGCACAGGAGAGTGTGACGTCCTCGGCTTCGGAAACAAAAGGCAAGGCCTGGTGCTCTCAGCGCCCGCACAGCCAGGCCACACAGCGAGCCACAGAGGCCGACATGATCAAAGCCAGCCCTCCTCGGGGCCTTCCAGCGCACAGGAAAGGCCGAAAAATTAGGAACCTTATAATCGAACACTACAACACGGCAGAACTCGACAAGACACACACATGCGTGCACACACGCACTCACACTCACACACATGCACACACACAATTACACCCGCAGGCCATCTCTGAGGCTGTGGCTACCAAGCAGGGCAGGGCTGAGCGAGAGGGTGAGGTCGTCCAACCGCGTCCCACGGCAGCGACCCCAGAACTCGGTGTGTCCCGGGGAGACTTCCGAGGAGGAGCAGCCTCCGGCAGGGCGGCAGCTCAGCGCCCGAGAACCGAGCGGCCTCAACTGCTAACCACGAAGGGACAGGGTTTTGCGCTGTCCTTGGCTCCCGAGAGGCCCGAGCTCCGCGCCGGTCCAGACCGGGTCTGCGGGAGCCAGGAACTCGCCCGGAAGAGCCTGGAGGCACCAGCCACGGAGGACACTGCTTTCAAAGCTGGAAAACAGGAATTCGGTACAAACTGAAGTGGAACCCGCTGAGATGTGCCGGGACCGATCTGGGGGGAACGCACACAGATCTCGGGGGCCTGTGGGGTATAGCGGGCCCGAGGGCATGTGTTCACCAGACGGCTCACTAGCAGGTGTTCGGTGCGGGAGAACGTCACCCTCCTGTTTCACAGATGGGGGTTCCCGGGAACCTCACCGGCTCTCACAAACTGGGCCCACCCCGGGTCCTTCGTCCACAGACGGCTCAGTCTTGGTCCCTGAAGTTCTGTGGGGCTCTGCTGGGCCCCCTCCTAGCACCGCGGCCCAGAGACCACCTCGAGGCCGTCAGAAGTGCCCACAGGGCTCAGCCCTCGCTTCCTGTCTGTCCAGTCCCAGTCCTTGGGAAGCCGACTGTCCACGTACTTTGCCCAGTGCTTTGTCTGAGGCGCCAGGTGGCCTCTGCTGGGTGTCCCTGCATCTTGGAGAGAAGCTCTGGTCCAAGCCAGCTCAGTCCGTGGAAGCCCCGCCTGGTGGCCACCGGCACCAGCCCAGAAGCCAGTATCTACCTGGGCTACCTTCTGAGCGGTCACTCGGCTCGTCGGCCTTTGCGAGAACCCGCATGCCTCATTTCCTTGTTCTCCACAGACGTTTCCTTCTTTTTTTTACAAAAACTGAAGGTTCGTGGCTGCCCTGTGTACAGCAAGGCTACAGGCACGATTTTTCCAACAGCATTTGCTCACTTCGTGTCTCTGCATTCTGTCTTGGTAATTCTCATAGTATGTCAAACTTCATTATTACTGTATTTATTTATTATGGTGATCTGCGATCGGTGAAGATGATTCTCTGAAAGCTCCAACGATGGTCAGAAGTTTTTAGCAATCAAGTATTTTTAACTTAGGTATTTACATTTTTGTAGGTGTAATGCTACGACCACACTACGACCGCGTGCCGCTTGCCTATGATACAGTATAAATGTTATTCTTGCAGCCGCTGGAAACAAAAATTCATCTGCCTCACTTTGTTGCAATATTCAACTTACTAGAACATTTGCTTTGTTGCAGGGTCTGGAACCCAGGCCACGGTATCTCCAGAGCAGGCGTGTATCCTTTTAACATCAGGGTCTCTCCCTGTACGGGGAGCTCCAGGTTGAAGAGAAGGCAGCTGACCACTGCACTCACACCTGGAACACACACACGCACATACGAGTGTTCTTAAAAGGACCGGATGAATCAGGGATGCCCAGAGCACACCCGGCAGTGCCTCAGAGAAAGCAGGTATCACACAAAAAATAGCTACTATCTGGGCCACTTGGGCTACACACACACATTTACTTTTGATATTTCACAAAGTCAGTCTCCTTTTTTTTTTTAACCTCCTTTTATCATATTCAAACAAAACTGCATTACAACTGGGCAAGTTCAGTTTTCTACCACAAAACCTGGCATGGCCCTCTCAAAGATGCACTCAAAGATGCACAGAAGAGGAAAAAATCTTTTGAGTCCCCTTATCAGCCACACAGGTCCCTAGTCCCCTTATCAGCCACACAGGTCCCTACGTCTGTTGCAGGAGAAAAGCAGTGAGCAGCCGAGTGCCAGGGCTAGGCCTGACCGCCACAGCCCAGGGGGGCCACAGTGGGGGAGCCGGGAGGACACCCGCTCCGTGGGCTGCCCAGGTCAGCATCACAGCCCCGGCTGCCGGCAGGTCACGAGGGGCACCTCCCTCCATCCACACACCAAGGCATATGGTCACGGACGATCACACGAGAGCGTAGGCACGTCGTGAAGTATAAAACAAGTATCATCCTCCAAAATGTTTAATTCCCTTAAGGAAGTGGGTCACCCCTAAAAATACAAAGCGGTACCCGAGTCCCAAGAGTGTAACAGACACAGACAAGGACGCACGCAGGCGAGTGCAAAATCACCACTCACACTCTGAAAACTCCTCATTCCACACGAGCGCAAGTCTTCAGCCAGAATCAGGGCACTTTCTTTTCCATTTTCGCTCTGCTGCTTAAACAATATACATGGGGAGTAATCGGTTTTCCCAATTTTAGAAGAAGGCATTTTCCACAGCCTCCCGTGCCAGTTGCTCCTAGAATCACGTGCATTCAGGGAGTGAGATACAAAACGACGCCTTTTCCACTGGCTGCATCACTTTTAGCTTCTAACACGCTATCGCCAAACGCACTCAACTTTCAGACTCACAGAGGCCTTCAGAACCTACAGGAGAAGCACACCAGGTAAATGGGCAAGGGCTAAGAGAAACGCTCGACTTACACACAGCGTAGCGCGGGCCCTGCAACGCAGTGCTGAGCTCAAGGACGCGGCAGAGACACTGTTGAATCTGAGTAAGCAAAAGCACCAAAGGCTAGTGCTCAGCCGATATCCAGGAAAACGGACTCTCGGTACAAGAGCCGCGTCTGTGCTGCTGGCGTGACCGACCAAATCTGCATCCAGGCCTCGCCGTCTGCACCCTCTGCCAACGGCCTCTCACGGCCGCACCTGAGGACCTGCGTCCTGGTGCCTTTGCCAATTTATGGTGGAAAAAAAGATTTCTAAACCATGTCAGGAAAAAAAAAGATCTACTCAAAATATGAACATGTTTTAAGAGATAAGAAGTGTTTTTAAAAGATATATAAAAAATTTTCAAATCAATGCTTCTGGGTGCCTGGGTGGCTCAGTGGGTTAAGCCGCTGCCTTCGCCTCAGGTCATGATCTCAGGGTCCTGGGATCGAGCCCCGCGTCAGACTCTGCCCAGCAGGGAGCCTGCTTCCTCCTCTCTCTCTCTGCCTGCCTCTCTGCCTACTTGTGATCTCTCTCTGTCAAATAAATAAATAAAATCTTTAAAAAAAAATTTTTAAATAAATAAATAAATAAAAGCTTCTTTCAGAGCATTTTATATTAAAATCCTCAGTCCAAAAACTACAGGTGCTTACATTTCCACTTCTCTAAAGAGCTTTCATGTATTTTTGCCCATTTAAAACTAAGTCATGACTACCATTTATTAAAAGCCCACATTTAATGGGCTTTTAAAAAAGGAATCCTGCAGAGGCGCCCGGGTTACTCAGTGAGTTAAGCGTCCGACCCTTGATTTTGGCTCAGGTCATGGTCTCAGGGTCATGGGATCAAGCCCGGAGTCAGGCTCCATGCTCCGTGGGGACTTTGCTGGAGATTCTCTCCCTTTGCCCCTCCCCCACACGCGCACACTCTCTCTCGGTCTCAGATAAATCTTTACAGATAAATAAAAAGGAATCCTACAACTATGCTTTTTCCTTCAATTTACTTGTAGTGCAAATGTTTGCTTCTCTTTCGAAGACTGAAGACTGTACTATTATTTCTCTGTTCACACAACACAAACATTAGCCAGCAGGAAACACGACCGGACGCTTTACGACTACACTTGTCTTTCTTCTTTTCTATTAAAATGCATTCCAAAAACAAACAGTGCTCCACTCTGAAACCAACGTGCAAGGGCGTTCAGGGCTGTGCCAGACGTTTCTGAGCACACTAAGTGGAGGTGTAAGGTCCTGTCCTTAACATGGACTTTGTCAGCGGCTCCAGAAGGAAGGTGATTCAGCTAAGAAGCAGTAGAATTTGAGACACAGAATGACGGGTGCTGGCAGAAGGGCCAACAGGTGCTTCTCTGTGCAGACGATCCAGCCCAAAGTCAAGGACTGCACAACCCGACGCTCGGCTGGGCCACACCAAGAAGCTAGATGGTGTACACGAGTGTGAACACTTCCCAGTTCCTGCTCCAGCAGACTCAGGGTCACTGAAACGGGCAAATAGCCCTGCAGCGTGAACCTGCACCTGGGCTGTGCGGGTCTCCGCCCTCCCAGGCGCCTGTGCCAAGTTTGCAACTCCTGCATGCGCCAGCCCGGGAAGGCGGCAAGTCCTGGCGGTCACAAGCCCTGCTCTCTCCAGCTGCAAAACTTGGCCGTGTTTCCTCCACCTGGACCGGCATTATGGCCGTGAGCAGCTCAGCCCTGCACGGTCTCCACCACTGGGCACCGTGCACTGGCCATTCCATGCACTGGCCATTCCGTGTGCAGGCCAGAGTGAACTCAGTGCCACTCTGGGACTGTCCCTCCCACGAGAAAAGACCCAGCTCTGCAGTCCCAAGTCCACGCTCCTCCGCCTGCTCCACGGGCAAGCGGGCCTGTGTCCAAGAGAGAACGTCACCAGCACCCCCGCCCCCTCACCGTGCATTCTACATCCGCTCTGGAGAGAAGGAAATTGCCCTGAGGCGACCACCTGAGCACAGGGTCCAGGAGGATGCACGAATGAGCCCAGCACTGGCCCTCCTGAGTCCGGGGCTGGGAGGGGGACCTCTACCCGAGCCCCCCAACCCCCACATCCACTGCCGTCACATGACCCCACCCCCCAGCCATCCTGGCGCCAGCCGTTCCCAAAACACCACCTGCGGCTCCCACTCCCTCTCGCGAGGGTTCACACACACAAGCCCACCCCTCACCACCTTTCCACGCAGACCCTGCACAGCCCCAAGCAGGAGGCCATGTAGACCCCGAAGTGTGGCTGCTCCCCCTCACCAGGCAGCACGGGGTCACGGTTAGGGGGACTCACCCTCCTGTGCAGACCGTCTGACCAGTTAGAGTCTCTGCAAACTCCTGTCCCACCCCAACGAGCTCTTGAATCAACGTCAGCAAAATACTGGCTTTCAAAGAACGGAAGATCAGAGGGGACTTCGGTGACAACAGGAAGCTCCAGCAGAGTCACTGAAAACTAGGATTACTGCGCTGTAAGGAAAACCCACTGCTCCTTATTGAGCTTTATTTGATAAGACACTATTTTTTTTTTCCAGTAGAAAATGCTGATCAAGACAAGGTCGCCCATTGATGCAGGAGAAGCCGTCATCATCCCGCGTGCCCCCCCGGAAGCCTGACTCCTCCAGCGGGCTCTGCTGAAGGGCAGCCTTCAGTCCTGCTGCCGCCACCGGGCGCGATGCTCAGACCATGCGGACCACGTCCCCGGAGAAGGACGTTCACTGCCTCCCTCCTTCAGTCCCCTTGTCCCGCTCCATTCTCCCCCTTCTGTTTGCACTGGTCTCGGTCCACATGAGCCAGCTTACTGGCAGGAGCCACGAGGTTCACCGGGAAGTCCTTTTCATTCTGTGTCTCTATCGCAATGATTGTTCTTACCGTTAACCCAAGGATATATGCTCTCTGCCTGCCCGGACGGCTGCCTGGCAAGCGACTTTGGCCCTAGGGTTTCCACGTCACACACGCACAGGTGCCCGCGCTCCCCCTCCACTGCTACAGCAGGCGGTGACAAACCGGACGGACCCACCGTGCTTGACAGGCAAGACGCTGTTTCTGCGAAACGTCCCTGGATGGACATTGGCTGGTCTCACCGACTATGGAGTTTTGCTACTGGACCCGCACGCTGCCTCACTGAGTGGTCTGCGATGAGCCCGGGCATCCCCGAGGTGTGGGGCCCAGGCTCAAACCCGTGAACACTCAGCAGATCACCCTCCAGGGGATGGACTGAAGATTGCCACAGATAAGACTTCCCCGTAACCCCCAAGACCAAATAATCAATGAGCACTCTCGCGGCAGGACATGTACAGATCCAGCAGGCACAGATGTCTGTTTCCGTCCGCAAAGTCGCGAGACCAGCCGGCGGGTTTTACCTGTGTGAGTCCAGTGAGAAACGGCTCACGGGGGCCCCACAGGTGAACAGCCGGAGAGCCACCACCCTGAGACGAGCGTGCTCAGGGACACGTTGCCCAGCGTCCAACTCAGTAGCAGCCAGTCACGTCAGACTGAGTAGCCTAGAGACTGGGGTCTCTCAGAGCAGAAAAGTACTTGAACCCAGGTGTCCAAACTGTGGACTTTCTACAAACAACAGGGCATTTTGCCCAAAGAATGAGTAAGGAGGGAAGATAAAGATCTTGGCAGAAAACAATACAATCAACCATGAGGACTATTTTCGTTGGAGGGAGACACTTTTAATGGATGTGAATGCCTTCGGTTTTATTGCTTCTGTTATCAAATACGGTATTATCGTTTCAAAAGCCAAAGTCAGAGCGCTCACGTCCAAGGAAATGGAAACCTGTCCCAGCGGTCAGCGACCAGAGAACCCGGCTCAGGAGGTGCAAGGGCTCCAAACCATAAGCAACAATACTCGGAGACACCGGCATCAGGAGGAAAATCCCCACATGAAAGACCCAGACAGTGTTTACGCGACTCTAGAAGGAGACCCAGAGAAGGCGGGCAGCTCCCTCACACCTGAAGGGGGTTTTAGTTTTCATGATTAACTGCTTCCATGATGGCTGGCATTCACATACTTCTTCCAAACGGAGCAAAGTAATTCTCGAAGAGAAAGAAACTGTTAGCAGCTTTCACACATCTCAAAACTCACAACTGAAATGCGAGGAAAAACATACCGTATTCTATTCACGGACGCAGCTTTCTGAGGTTCCTACAAGTCACACCGTGGACCCTACCACTACCGACTACAAACTCCATTTCCAGAAAACTAGTTCATGCTCTGAATGTTTGAACTCACTGAATGGCCCTCCTGGTGACATTTTACTCTGTTCATTTGACTCTGCTTATTTTGCAGAAGAGCCTAAAAAAAGTCACAGGTAACTTTTAAAAACCAATGTTTTTCTTACATTAAAGTCACATTATAACATCTCTCACTGACAAGATGGTCAATAGTTAAGTTTAAACCTTAACCCACATCAATAATCATTCCTTTTAGCAATAAAACTTCCTTTTTTATATACATAAATCACTATAACCTAAACGACTAATCCTTTCCCATAAAGATTTTGCACAATTCCTAGCACAGGTTAGAGCAAGAAAAACTCCATGACTGTTTTCCACAACTAAATAATTAAGACGAGGGAACTGCACATTCTTTACTAAAGCCAACTATTCTGTTCATACAAGTTCACATGAGAAGACTCAGCAGACTGTGGTTCAGGAAACAGCATCTCCAATCATGGAGACGGCCTCACGTGGCACAGGACAAGGCCAAGGACCCCGTCCCAACGCAAGCCTGGCACCTGGGCGACAGAGAGGGAAGCATCAGTCCCAGGGGGTGACCGAGGGGGGCTGAAGCCCAGGGAAGGGCGGCGGACATTCGTCTCATCTTCTCATGGGAAAAGCAACACATTCTTCTTAAGAGATAATGATTTAAAAAAAAAAAAAAGTCCATCCCAGTACAAACCAACAAACACAGAACATGGCGGGACCACAGAGGTTTTGACGCAGGATCTCGAGAACTGGAGTGTGGCATGTAGACCATTCGCTCGAATGCTCAGAGCCAGATACGGTGAAGTTGCTGTATGATTCCGAGGGTTCTGAGCTGGCCACAGAAAGGAGCCTCACAGCTCGGCGGCCCGTCTGGCATTTCGTGCTTTATGTGCAGAAAGTCGGCTGTTAAGATGGATTTGGTTTAATAGGATTCCATTTGCCAGAGAAGAGACATGCCAATCCTGGTTCTCCCCATCACAGCGGGAAAGGCTTGCACACACCGAGCACGGCAGGGGTCTGGGGCTAGTGTGATGCTCAGACTCCGTGGGACCCGTGAGCACGCAGGCTCCACTTACAGGCACACGGCGGGGGAACGAGAGAGACCCACTCCACCGAACACGGCCTGCTTCCAAGTCTGTGTTGTAGAAAACCCTAGAGCACGACACTGCGGACACAGATCTGAAACTCAGGAATGCTCAGCTGACCCAGTTTACGGTGAGTACAACTCACTGTATATAAATCAAGGAGTACGATCTTTTGAGGTTGGTTTTGTAAACACAAGTTCTCATTTGAGGGTCGAGCTTTCAAAGACCAGTGATCATGAGCTCTCACCCTAACTGCACAAACTTCTTTCGGCTGCTCAAGGCAGCCTTGTTTAAAAACTGAAGGGGGATGTGGGGGAGGGGGCACATGGCGGGGGGACGTCGGGGGGAGACTGGGGAATGTAGGGGGCATGTGGAGGGATATGGGGGGGTTGGGGGGATGTGGGGGGGGGGGGGACAAGAGCCAGCAGCAGACCGTCTCCAGGCTCTTCTGAGATTCCAGGTCACTCTCATGGGTCCCGGGGGGTCATGGACTGGAAACTTCAGCAGAGAGCCCTCCCTGTGAGAGATCCAGATTCTACAGCTCCATGCCCTCTCCCTCGTGACAAGGTGGCTCTGCACCACCGTCTCCGTACACCCCTGGCATCCGAGAGGGGAGGAGGGTGTGCGCTTGCATAGCTAACCGTCCCGGAGGAAATGACACGGGGACGACGCTGCACAGGGTGGGCAAGCAAAAGCACCGTCTTGACACAGAGGAAAGGGCACGCCGGCACTGCCACAGGGAGGCAACCCCTCTCCGGTGCAGCGGAGGCCCGGCCGGCACATTTCACCCGCCAGACGACTCGCCGAGCGCAGCACCCTGCGGGAGAACGCAGTGCCCGGCCCAACACCCCACTTCCTGAACTACACAACAGCGAGGGCCAATGTTGTACCCACCTGCCGCCCCCGCCGCGGTAAGACCCGATCAGCATTTCCACCAGCCACGCGTGAGACCTTTAGTGACTGTGAATCTCATCCCAGGGAGCACCGCCCTCCCCACCAAGAGGCCATTTCCAGAAGCAGGATGAGCACAGCCGTCAGCGGGGAGGCGAGAATTCACATCACAGCAAAGGGAGTGGAGCGTTCAACTTGCCGGACGCACCTGTCGGCTGGCACTCTAACGGCCGTGTTCCGCTCCAAATATGCGAACCCAGAGCCAAGCCCCCCACGTGCTAAAACCCGCAGCTGTCTGTGAAACCCCGATCCGCTACCCAGGGGGAGCAGCTTCCGCTCAGGCCTGACCTAGAGCTGGGACAGCTGGGCCAGCGCAGGCCCGTGACGTCACACTGGGGTTTCACTGCGTTTCAGCGGACTTCGGACAGCCGTGTGCTCTGTGTGCCGAGAGGAGCCGGAGCAGCGCTGGGACAGCCCACGAGCCTCCCCCAAGGCCTCCGCATTCTTACCTGAAGTTTCTCCAGTAACTAACCCGCCCGGTAGTCTGCCGGGACGCAGGGGAGGCACGAGTCTGTCGGTCACACGGCACCTAGTTGTGGTGAGCAGCTGGGTAAGGGCCCATCTCAGCTTACCTTCCTCCCCAGAAATTCTGAGACTAAACAATGAAGAATGCTACAAGAGAATGTCACAAGTAGAGACGGACCTCCAGCGAATGCCCACGCGCTCTTTACTCAAATTCCTCAACAAGGACTTGGTCTTAAATATTTTCATTCGCTGTGATTCCGTGCTGGCTTCTGACATGAGTCAAAATGTCTAACTTTGAACCAATCACTCTCACACCTCCGATGTGCCCATCTGCAAAAGCTAAAATGATTACATTTAATAAAGGAGCAAATTGCAGTGGGGATGCACCCCGCAGTCTTTAATGATCCTTCGGCAGTGCAAAGCTGAACCACCTTTCGACCTAACACTGGTACCCGCCAAGGACAGTAGCCTCCAACAAGTGAATAAATCACTAGACACAGAACACACAAATACATGTTATCACCAATTTGTCGTGATCAGCAATGATTAGTTTTTAAAGGTAGAAAAAGAAAACCATCAGGATTATCAGTAGGAATTAAGAAAGTCACATCCAGGCCAACGCGACGTTCAGTGTGTCCACAGTGTCTGCGTACTGGATCCTCAGACGTCGTCACACCAGCCGCTGAGTGCTGGGTGGGAGGAGAGCCTCCACGGGCGGAACCCGCTCATCACTGCGCCCCAGCTGCTAGCACCACACACGGCACAAAGGAGGGGCTCGTAAGGTTCATCAACGAACAAAAGGCCAGACAAAGGGTTTGCCAAGCCATCAGCGACCCTGTGGCTTACGACACTCCTCCCTCGAAGGCACTTAAATTTAATCCGTGTTAGATTTTCTTTCTGGAAACATTAAATTAACTCATGAATGACAAAATAAAGAGGCCAAGAACACATCTGAGAAACCTGTAGCAACTCAGCAAGGTGACCTTGGCTGTGACTAAATATTAAGATTATTTTTTAACCATTGGAGAGAAGAACCGAGATCTTTTAAAAAGCTGCAACATTTTCTCCCAAAGGGGAATCTGAAGTTCACCTTTGAGGGAGCCTGGTCTTTTGTTCTGAGAAAGCAGACCGTCCTAGCAATAGTCTATCAAAAGTAAAATCCCCCAGGAAATGGCAAACTGAAGAAACTTCTTTAAAAATCCAAAACTGGGGCGCCTGGGTGGCTCAGTGGGTTAAGCCGCTGCCTTCGGCTCAGGTCATGATCTCAGGGTCCTGGGATCGAGTCCCACATCGGGCTCTCTGCTCAGCAGGGAGCCTGCTTCCCTCTCTCTCTCTCTCTGTCTGCCTCTCCGACTACTTGTGATTTCTCTTTGTCAAATAAATAAATAAAATCTTTTAAAAAATAAATAAATAAATAAATAAAATAAAAATCCAAAACTGCAGTCAAATAATGTAGGATTTGAGACGCAGGACCGCAGACTGTGGGCACGCACGCGACATGGGGCCCATACACGACGCAGGACTACATCCCACAGACCCTGCACACGCACAACACGGGGCCGCGGTCAGTGCACACAGCATCCACAATACACACACGCGCGGTGGGACATGGTGCACGCACATATACGCACATGCACACGGCGTGCGCACATACAGGGCATGTGAGAGCACCACACACGATATCCACGCACCATCGACACACTGCATGTAGAATATACACACCGTGTGCGCCCTGTGCACATCCAGAGGACACACATCATCCATCCAGGTGTGACAACTTGCGTACAGCGTCCGTACAAACACACACGCGTACGTCCACCTGTCTGCACAGTGCACGCTTACTACACCCGTGCGCGGCATACTGTGTGTGGACTGCGTGTG
Source organism: Mustela putorius furo (assembly GCF_011764305.1). Classification (NCBI taxonomy): domain Eukaryota; kingdom Metazoa; phylum Chordata; class Mammalia; order Carnivora; family Mustelidae; genus Mustela; species Mustela putorius. Next base: position 8,342,515 of record NW_025422169.1, on the reverse strand, counting down.
CAGGTAACACACAGCATCGACAGAAGCAGTAAGAACGTATACGCACGGTGCACTGCACGCAGACACAGTGTGCGCACGTGCACCTGCAGTGTATCTGCGGTGCGCACAGTCCGGGTGCAGTGCGTACGCAGACAGAGGGCAAGTGCACACACACAGGTACACCCATGCAGTACACATGCATGCAGAATCCATGTAAGTGTGTAATGTGTGCACACGGCACACAGTACACACACCATGCGTGCGAACACAACGCACACGCGTGGATGGTGGACGGACAGGCATCGCATACATGCGGCACCCGTGCACACACGTGCTCACGCACAGCAGACACACAAAGCCCTGGAAGGCCCTTGCCGAGCGACCCTTTAACACCGCATGCAAGTGCTGCCAGTTCTACAGAGATGATTATTGTAAAACCAGAACTCTGTTTTTGAAAATAACTTCAAAGACTACAACTAGCGACAAACACCGTGAAAAGTGTAAAGCCGCCTCCCTTGAGGTCTGGCTCACCAACAACGTTCCGCTGTTTCCTGACGCAGCCAACACGTCAGGCCAGACAGCTGCGCAGTAAGTTTTCTGTGAAATCAGCAAGGAAATGTTGTCTCACGTTTTGGCCTTTGAGATAAATCTCTGCCCCTGACAGAGCTCCGACTCTGCTTCTCCAGCTGCCGCTTCGATTCTGGAGACACGGACCACTGTCCCTGCACAGGGCACCCGTGGCAGCCGGAGCTGATGGCCCGCAGCCCGGAGCCGGGAGGGTCTCTGCCCGCAGCGGCGCATGCGCCAGCCGCTCAGCACCTGTCACATTTCTGACCGGGGTGTGTTACTCTTTCCACAAGTCCTTGTCTCCTGGATTGAGCTAGAAGAAGAGCAGAGCCCATGTGTTCATATTTTTAAGACAAAAACTTCCTACGTGAGAGACTGAGAGGCAGTGTCTGTCCATGGGGTACCATCGGCGCTCACTACGGACGTGGCCTGCCCGTCTGGGGGCTTGTCCCCTTGTGAGAGGGTCCATGTTCCTTGAGACCCTCGGGGAGAGTCCGGACCTGACTCTGACGAGACAGACGCTGCCCACTTTACACAGCAGGACCCACACGAGACCGTTCCTGCTACCCTTGCCAGTCGGAGGGGAACCGGGGCAGAGCTCCCCGTCCGGGAACGCCCTTTGGACCTGATCCAACTCAAATCGATACAGAAATCTCTCCTTTGAAAAACCCACAGTCCGTTCGCCACAAAAACCTAAGGAAACCTAAGGAGATAATCCAGAACAACAGGTTTCCAAGCTGAGTATGCACAGAGCCGGGCCATGAGATGCTGTCGTGGCCTTAGGGATTACGGACGACAAGGCCGTATGTTTCTACCTGTTCCTGCTCTTGATAAAATGGGGCCGTGAGTGGTCCCGACACCAGCTAGGACTGGACTCTCCCGGGCTCTCCGAACGCGGATCCAGGAGAGACGAGGGCGCGATTGCTTCTATGATTTAGTTGCAAAGCGACACGGCGAGTCGATCAGGTTAGAAGACTCACGTACACGACAACTGTCGTATCTTTGAGGGGAAGTATGACTTTTCTTTGTAAACAAAATGTCTACTAAAACCATTCGGCATGAGGTGCCTGGGTGGCTCATTGGGTTAAGCCGCTGCCTTCGGCTCAGGTCATGATCTCAGGGTCCTGGGATCGAGTCCCGCATCGGACTCTCTGCTCAGCGGGGAGCCTGCTTCCTCCTCTCTCTCTGCCTGCCTCTCTGCCTACTTGTGATCTCTGTCTGTCAGATAAATAAATAAAATCTTTAAAAAGTGTATTAAAAAAAAAACAAGAAAAGAAAACCATTCAGCACATTTAATAGAAGGCATTTACGATATTTCATGAGTCACTAATATTTTCATAGATATTTGGGCATCTTATAGGTTTATAAACTCCTACAGATCTTCAAAATTGTGTGAGGGACCACTTTTATCCCCCACAAAATGTAACACACACAGAGATGCACAGTGACACTGTCTGAAATGGCGAGGCTATGCTAGGCGGTCAAGGTTGGGGGATTAAGTGCACCACTTACAATATTTTCAACTTAAGAAGGGTTTGGGGGGCATAACCCTGCAGGAAGTTGAGGAAAATCTGTAAACACAGCATTGGAAGAACTCCAGAAGGAAAGCGGCTGGGAGGTAGGGCCCCTGCTCGGAGCAGAGACATGGGCTGGAAACCAGCCCCGCTGCTGGCCACACGGTCTTGGACACATTTACGTCTCTCTAGGTCTCCTTTGCCACGTAAGAAAGACGAAGAGGACACTGCCTAACTCACCGTTTCTCCCAAGATGGGGTTGAAACGTGCACATGCTGAGGTCATGTTAAGCTCTCAATCCAAGTCACCTCTGTGACCGCTTGACATCATTAAGATCCTCCGGAAGAGAAAAGCATCTGGCGCAGAAACAAATACTAAATGCACAACCGAATGTTACAAGAGTCAAATTCTACCTTATTCGTCACCCAACTAAAAGACTCACTGAAAAACTTGTTGTGAACCCAAACACGGAAAATCCAGATGGCCCCCAGCAACCACCACAGCCGGAGGATTTTCTGAAACAGCACGGACGCCAGCTGTGGGTGAACACCAGGGCCCTGAGCCTGGGCCTGGCCTTGCCACCACCTCTGTCCGTGACCTTCTACGAAACTGCTGACCTTGGCCTTCATGTCCAACCTGGCTAGCCGGCCACGCAGACGGCCCTCCGTCCCCAGCACCGACTCTGCTTCCGACAGAGAACCCCATACACTCGATTCCGCCGGGACCAGATCCCGGGCTTAAACCCTCTCAGCTGCACAGCCACTAACTATCAACAACACAAAGTCAAGTATTCAGATAGGAAACGGGGAACAGGCACGAGCCCCGCCCTGTTCAAGGGCACTTCGCTCCTAAAGCAACAGGAAAGTTAGGACAATTATTAAAACAGCAACAAACGCTAACCTGTGCTTTTGAACCGCTGTAGCTAATCGGTAACATCCTCACCAAGCATGTGTTTTGAGGAAATCAGTTGATGGGTCCCGTGATGTCAGAGCCTGCACGCTGACCCTCGCACACACAGATCACCTTTTGTCGGTGGAAAACCCCGGATTCCATTCAGGGCTGAAGACAAGTGAGGGTTTCCCTCTCCACAATACAGAAAATGTGACCCTCCCATGCTCATAGAATAACTGAGCTCATGTTTTGGTTGTTTTTTAAAAGGGCAGCTTTAAAAAAAAAAGATCGAGGCAGAGAAGGAGCACACAGCCGGGGAGAGGGCAGAGGGCAAGCGAGTCGCCAGCAGACACCCGCTGAGCACGGCGCCCGGCGCGGGGCTCGATCCCACGACCCCGAGATCACAACCGGCTCTGAAATCAAGAGTCAGAGGCTTAATTGACTATGCCCCGGGGGCCCCTACATTCGCGTTTTTAAAGTCTCCCACGGACCCTGTCACAGGAACGCTGCTGTTTGTATGTGATTATCCCTCCTGCGAGCGGTGCAGGCAACCAGCTGAGCATGAAGCTCACAGATGCCCCTGACCCTCTTCAAACTCCTTCCGGACAAAGGTCACGCCTCCAAGACCCCAGGTCTGGCGTCAGGCACGTCTGGACGATACTCAGATAGCCAACAAATTGCACAAAGATGTTTCCCTAAAGAGAAACTCGGCTTCTGACCACACTAGTACTTTCCGGAAAACGGCAGGTCTGGACAGGAACCGTTCCGTGCCTGATTTAGACTCTGGTGCTTCCCAAGACCACCACGTCCCAGCACCCGCCGGACTGGCCAGACCTCCTGCCCTTCAGAGCTGCGGACGAGAGCTGGGCTCAGCCACCCCATCCTGGCACCTGATCTGGAGCCGGGAGGAAGCTGGGGACGGCCTTGTCCCAGCCTCTGCTCTCACAGGCGTCCCAAACAAGGGGAGGGGGACAGAAAACTGCCCAGGAGAGCAGATCACCCACAGGGGCTCAGCGTGCGCTGGCTGGGCCACTGGACATGCACGGTGGCAGACAGTGAAGGTCACTGAAGAACCCCTGCCCGAGGTCATCCTGGGGGCGGCCAGCACCATGGCCTGCCAGCCTGACACCTGCCGCCCCCCACAGCCCTGGCCCTTTGCCGTCTCTCCACAGACCACAGACGAGACCAGCCCTGGGTCTGCATGTCCGTGGTCACTGCTGTGGAGCCCTGAGCCGGGCTCTTTTCAGAATCAACAATGCACCCAACGGTGCAGACGCTAGTGGAGAGCTGGGACGTGTGGACGCGGCTGGCTACGTCCTAGAGCGTGGACGCCGCAGTCCCGCCCGGGTCACCATCCGTCATCGGCACTCCCGCTCCACCCCCGCACAGCGCCCTTCAGGGAACACACCACACGGTCTTGCTGCCGTCCCTGGCGTCAGAGCACGGCCCACGGCACCGGTCCTCTCAGAAAAGGACTGCTCCCTGGACGCTGCACCAGGCATGCGAAATAACAAAAATATTATCAGAAAGATTGTGCCAATTCTGCTTTCAGAATTAATTCTGTGTTCAGTTACAAAAGGCTTAATGAAATCTGAACTACAAGATCGAGTCAGGTTCGCTCTGAAGTGCACCGCAAAATGCCTGTTTATCGCAGAGCTTTGACGTGAGGAGGGCGGCAAGTTAACATCCTCCCCAGGCTGTCAGCCAGCACGGCCACCACCCCAGGTGACGGGCCCCCCGTCCTGCAGGGCAAATGGGAAAGGTGAAGCCCGTACGCAGCCACGACCACGAGCGGAGCGTGCGTCTCGGCCCGACGGGAGAGGTCCGCAGGAGAAGGAGAAAGAAACGCATCTCTGAGACCGTCGGCAGGACTGGGACTTGAGCAAGGCACGGCGGAAGCCAGAAGCTCCTGGGCGTGTTCTCTGGGACTCACACGCAGAAACCGCCACCCTCGTGCCTCCAGGCTTGCACTGCTTTGCGCTGAGGACGCTCAGCGCCCTGGCACGTTGGCAGGGAAGACGCAGCAGAAACAATCACCCAACACGTGCACCTTCTCCCTTCCTGGGACGCACCCTTCCATGCGGGGACCGCTGAGAAGAGAAGGAGGGGCTTCTCCTTCCGAATTCTCTAACGACACCAGGACTCAGAAGAGCAGGAAGAAGAATCTGCAAGAATCCGCACAGGAGGCAGCACGTTGGTGCGGAAACAATGAGATAATTAGCCTTAGGCAGTTTGTAAATTTCCTAGGAATTCAAGTTTGAAAATTTTTGTGCCGTTAGCCTGATACCACTTTAAATAGTTATTACCCCAGTGTGAGAAGAGGCTGATCTGGCTCAAACGGGGTTTCACCCAGTGCTCCCCAGCGAAACGTCCCTCGTGCGCATGAGCGTGGTCGCCAGGAGCAGTCACGCTGCACGGTCAGCAGTTCCACGGGCGCGACGACCCACACACGGCGATGACCCAGGGAGGGCAGGGCCCTGGGCACGGAGGGTGTTCAGGAAGAAATTCTCCCCCGAGTCTGCTTCTCACTGGGTAATGAGGAGTTTCGAGACAGAGGTTTCCGTCCCCACAGAGAACCATCTCGTCTTCCACGAGAAGACACTCGCGGGAAAGGCGCACACGCAAAGCTGGACGGAACGCCGCCAGGAGACTCAGGTGCGTCCCGGGGCCCTGGGACCGCAACGTCCCACCACCGGGCGGGCCACTAGCCCAGCGAGGACGCCCAGCGCGATGACTGAGCAGGAAACCCTCCCAAACTCACAAGGGACACCCGGGGGCTCTGCAGGGCATGGGAGCCGCTGGGACACACGTCCCTGGGCTCTGTGTTGTTAAGTGCCCGGGGCCGCATCGGGAGACGACGCTGCAGCCCACACCGGCGAAATGCAGGAGAAGCTGCCCAGACCCTTCTTCCAGGGGAGACACGCAGGCCTCCGAGCGCCGGCACTCAGGAGGGAGCCCGCCACACGGCAGCCCAGCTGCCGACACAGCGGCTCCACGGGCCGGCACGGACCGGGCCAAGCTTAAACTACAAGTTTTCACCAGGGATTTAAACAATAAAGCCTTTTCTCCGAAACCTGGCTCTTCCAGTGAGTCACATTTGGGGCTGAAAACAACACACAAACCACGTAAGGAAAACGAAATCACGTTTCAGGGTATTTGTCCTTCCCTGTTGGTAACGGCAGCTGCCGCGCTCGGCGCTCACTTCCTTCTGACGAGGGAGAGCCAGGGAGCATCTCGGGCTCAAGCCCGCACACAAACAGAGATAAAGGAGGCTTGCAACCTTCCCCCCCGTCCTTCTGGAAATCCATACGTGTAAGAGCTACTTTGAATAGCAGAATTGATAAGAATGCAGAAAAAGGTGATTTGTGTTTGGTTTCCACAGAGGTGCACACGGGGGCCCGTGAGCGTGTTTGCGGTGGGAGCAGAACGTTTTCTAGTCCTGCGTCTGCCAGGGGACAGGGTCCTGGGGCTGAAGTGCTGGTTCTCCCCGTCCGACCATCCCGGGCTACACGCCGCAAGGGCAGGTCCCAGGCAGCCCCACAGCAGACAGAAGCAGCCGCCTCGCCCCACCCCCGAGGAGGACACGGAGGCTCGGAAAAACGCCCTCGGTGGGGCTCCCTGCACGTCGGGGGCAGAACGGATCCCTGGACCCTGCTCTCCTGCTTCATCCCCAGGAACTGTGAACAACGGACCTTCGGCCCGAGAGGATACTCTGCTCTGCCTTTCGTGCTTTATTACAACGTTAAAAAACAAAGAAATCATCAGGTACGGGCTCCGTCCCGGCCCAGCTCACATGTGGCAGGTCACACAGTTTTCTCCATTTTCTACGAGAGCCTAATGAGGCCCCAACAGGGCGAGCCTGGTCCTGACTCTGAAGGGCTGTGAAGGGAAGGTCTCTGACTGGGAGTCTTCCCGGTGCCGCCCACTGCACGACGGCTTAGTTACCACGAGTCCGAGAGCAAAGGCAAGGGGAGCCGGGGCTCTGGGCCTCCGACCGCAGGACCTGCCCTGCCGGCGCTTACCTGCGCGAACCCCATCCGCCGGTGCCACGTGGGTCCTGGAGACGGTGGGATTCTGAACCAAAGGGAACGTTCCAGAACAAACCGTGAGCATCTGAGAAGCAGGCGGCTGCCCGGCTCTCACCACACGGGGCGATGCCTCCCGTGTCCATGTCCAGGCAGCAGACAAGCCCGGAACGCTGCGGGCGGCGGGGGAGGTGGGGGGGCTCTGGGGTCTGCACAAACCCTCTCCCTCCTCCGGCAAGACCCCACACCCAGCAGAGCAGGGAGAGCGGACGCCCGAGATGACCACGGGGAACATCAACTCTCCCCACACAGAAAGGACGAAGCTTCACCTCCTGGCACTCCTGTGCTGGGTACTGTTCCCCACGTCCCACTCAGCACAAACGCGTGTGTACGTGTGCACACATGTAATTGTGCGTGTGTGTGCACACATGCAAGTGCGTGTCCGTGCACTGCGTGTGCAGACCAGGGCTCCCCCAGACAACACAGCTTCTCTCCTGCGGGGCCGGCCGCACCAGTGCGCACGGGGACAGCACGTGCAGACGCGGCTCCCCTCGGGGTGCAGCGGCCCCGCGCCGACGGCCTCCCCCACCCCATCCGCGGCGTCCCACACCCCCACCCGGCGAGCGCCGCTGGCCCTTCCCGCCTGCGGCTCCAGGTGCGATTCCGCCAAGGCCGGCACAGCCCCGCCAGGCGCTTGCGGCGGACGTCCCGCTGCTCTGGTCTCGGCACCTCGACTGTGCCTCACAGACGTCACCGCTCGTCCCAGCCCGTGACCGCTTTCAGCAGCGGCAGCCCGCGGCGACTCGGCACGAAACGGGAAAAGGCGGTTTCTCGGAGCCGCATCCTCTCACCGGACGCGCGGCTTCTCCAGAGCAGCGCCCCACACCGCGCCGTGTCCTCCACGCTGAGCTCTGCTCTGAGGGAACTCTGCGGCTTCTAAAGCTCCGTCTGTCACGCCAGGTTCCCAGCGCGTCCCCACGGCGCCCTGCGGTGGCTCCCGGCGCGCAGCCGCTCCCCCGGAACCGCGCGGTTCAACCCACCAACGGGGCCGGGAACCCCGGGGCCACAGAATGAGGGAGAAGCAGCTCCTCCTAAACATCTCCAAACACAGACGTGGGAGAGGACGCTCGCCCGCGAACTCCGGGCTCGCCAGGGGCTAGAACGTTCCCCCAGACCCACGGAACGGCCGCGGGCGCAGGGCCCGATCCAAGAGGAGCGCGGACGGGAAAGCTGCTTCCCGGATGCGCCAGCGTGCTATGCCTCAAAGAGCTCTCAAAAAGCTGAGAATTCCCACCAAAAAAGGAGGATGATCGCCCTCCAAGACGTATTCAGGCATCCACGAGGAGCCGGCCGGTGGCGAAATCGGCCCGAAGACCGCGTGAGGAATTACTTACGGGCGTTTGGGACGACGATGGCCGCCGCGCGTGAGCCGACACAGCAAAGAGGCGCGTCACAGCGAAACCAGGGGCGCCACCGCCAGACGAGACAGCTTGGAACTGCCCAGAAACGCCGCTCTTGCCCCAGTCAACGGGACTCCAACGGAGCCCGGCAGCGCGCACCTCGGGTCGTGAAGCCCCATGTCTCCCCGGCCGGCCGGCCCTCGGCGCTCTGGGCTCCACGTGGTCCCTACACAGGCCACGCCTGCCTGGGGCTGCCTCGGGTTGAATTCCCAACTGAGAAAAATAGGCCTTTTGAAGTAAACAAAAGAGGCCAAACAAGACTGTTCCAACACGGCCGCAAATGCTCGGATGGTGCGCTCGCGACCCCGTGATTCATGCTGCGCTTGTGAACGGCAGACAGGACCCGACGCGCCCCCCCGTGGCTGGACCACGAGGGCCTTGCCGGCCTGGACACTGGGCCTGGGAGCGCTGGGACGGCGCACGGGGAGTCCCCAGCATAAACCCACCGGGAAGCCGCAGCGTCACAGGGACACGGCGTGAGGGACTCCTGGCGGCGGGCGTGGCCCGGCCCAGCCCAGCTGCTAGCGGTGATGGAGGAGGCTTCTGGATTGTTCCAGGACCCGGAGCTCAGCCCCAGCCGGCCGCAGCCCCAGGCATCATGGGCAGCAACACAGCCTCCACCTGCCCCGTATGAGTTCTGGACGTGCAGAATCTACAAGCGGAAAAGGGCTGTTTGAGGCCTCAAGGCTCAGGGCTGGCCCACGAGGAGGCAGAGGAGAGACATGAGGGCAGCAGCCCCCATCCGCCGGGGCCACCGCCTGTTGTAGGGTCAGGCCCTTCGAGTCCTCACGGAGGGACTTCAGTGCGCCCTCTGCTCAAGCCCAGCCCACCAGGTTCAGGCCTAGAAGCCTCAAGCAAAACCTGCCTCCACCCCGTAGCCTCCAATTCTGTGGGGAGCCTGGGCAGTGAAAGTGGGGTCTTTCGGGGTCTCGGGGCTCAGGCCACATCTCCGGGGGCTCCGGGGCCAACGAGAGCCACACCCTGGTTTACTCTCACCAGAGTTGTGCGCGACAGACCCCGGTTTGGAAGGTGCAGCAGGATGCACGCCGCACCCCAGGTCAGTGAGGCCAGCCCGGCCGCGGTCTGGCTCGTCCGGGAAGAGGGGCTGGACCGGCCCTGGGGCCTCCACGCCCCACAGGGCCAGGGTCCCCTGCTCAGGTCGCACGCCCCATGGCATGGCAGCAGCTCCCAGTTCCTGCGTCTACAGCGAGCCCGCAGAACCCACGTCAGACCTCAGAACGGGGCGCATCGAGCTCTCGCCCTGGGGACGCCTCCTCTCTTATGGAGAAGGAAAACTCAACTGAGAGAGAAGTCAAATAAAGGCCATAAAATACAGCCCCAATTCAAACAGTAAATGTAACAATCCTCTCGCCATCCGAGAGGTGTCAGGTCATGTTTCCAAACCTCTGAGCCCTGCCGCTCGGCTGGGAGGGGTGGCAGGCCACACATGGAGGCCCACGGCTGTGGTCCCTGCAGGCAGGTCACGGCTCTGACCCCGCGAGGGCGCAGCGTCTCCGTGGAGAGAGACCGCGGGATCTGGCCGACCCCCGCGTGTGCACAGGCTCCTCACCTGGACGGCAGGCCGTGTGGCATGGGCTGCGGTGGACCCGGGGAGACGGGGAGGACGCGCCCAGATGTGGCTACTCCCGCGGAAGACCACGACCACAGAGGCCGTGCACACGGGCCGACAAGGGCCCGCTGACCCAGGTGGCCGGGGAAGCCGTCCCCGGGGGGTTTGTGGAAACAAACAAGCTACCTGTGTTCAAGGGTCGGAAGAAGGAACGTTGTCAGGACGCTCACACGACGCAACGATACCAGAATTCCGAAGCATCTCTCACGTGGAAAAAATAACCCTCATGTGTGTGTGGAACCACGAGAGACTTCAAGTAGCCAACAGGACACGGAGAAAGAGAAACGGAGCTAGATGCACCCCCTTCCCGATCTGAAGCTGACGTGACGAAGCTCCAGTAGTCGGGGCGCTATGGTTCAGTCCCAAAAACAGACACACAGAACAACGCGGTGTGACCGAGACCCAGAAATAAACCCACACACGTGCGGTCAACCCCCGACACGGCACCAAGAACACGGATCCGGGGTCGGACGGTCTCCCCGACAAAGAGCGCCGGGAGGACGGGGCCCCACGGGGGCGGACGGAAGCTGCGTCCCTGCCCCAGGCCTCTAACAGCGGACCCAAACGGCCACAGACGCACTGTGAGACCTGAAGCTATCCAACTCCCAGAAGAAAACGCAAGGGGAAACGCCTTGACGTCCGACGCGACAGCTGTTCTTTTTGGATCGGACACCCTCTTAACCGCACAAGTTCCCAAGGCCCCCGCACGTACGGGACAAAGAGCCCCTCACAATTGTCACGGAACCAGACCTGAGACCTCCCCCTTCAGCCCCCACGCCGCCCTCACAGCTCTCGTGTGACACACGACGGCACGAGAGGAGAGTGGCAGGGCTTCCTACTGGACACCCCGCCGCGGGTGAGGACCGACGGGGACAGAAGAAAGCGCGTGCAAACAGATCAGGTATTCTGTCAGCATCGCACCAGGACTGAATGCCCAGCGGGCCCTGAACCCAAGCGCTGTGGGCTCGAGCTGTATTTACACTGTGACGGACGTCCATCCGGGTCATCGGGCTTCAGTACTGGTGGCCCGCAGGATGCCCGGCGATCCGCCCTATAAACGGCCCTAAATCTCACACTGTCCTGCCCCAAAATCAGCTCCTTAGGGGCTGCCATGGAGCAGTTTCAAGACCCGTGCGGGGAGCCTTCTTCATGAAGGGGACTGGGGCCACACACAGGCCCCCAGCCCCCAGCCCCGTGCAGGACCTTCCGGGAAAGGAGCCCACAGGGTCGTTCCCCACCCTGGCTGCAGGCCGCAGCTCTGTGGGCCTCTGAGAGCAGGTGGAACTGACTGGCCGGCAGCGTGAGGCCAGAAGGCGTCCTCCACGGCGCGGGGGGTGAGGGGGGTGTTAATGAGGAGCCGTGGGGAAGCCAGCTGAAGACCCAGACCCATCCGCCCTATTAGACACCTGCCGCCGGGGAGTTCCCAGCCAGCATCTGGGACTCTCAGGGACACAGAGCCACATCCGTAAGCTGACAGTGAACAGGGACACAATTCCACACACCTGTCCTACGGTGAAAGGGAGACAGAGCTCACCTCCCTCCGGAGCAGCCCTCGGGCTGTCGGTGGGGACAGGACAGTGCTGCCGGCAGAGCAGTCACTGGCCCCACATCCACGGAGGGGATGAGACCCATGCAGAGCCACTGAGGGCATTCCATGGACACTGGCCTGACCCCACGACCCGCTGGCCGAGGACGCGTCCTACAGTGCTAGTTCTAGAACAGAACCATTCCGGGCCTGCCGGAACCACAGCCAGCAGGCCCCCTCCACTGCAGAGGGAGCACCTGCCCAGGCCCGTGTCCATGCAGCCAGCCGGGGAGACGCTGCCCTGCAGCACGGGGAGGTCTGCCGCTGCCAGGACAGAGCCGCGCCGCTGAGTCAGCAAGCGTGTCCTCTCGTCCCCGAGGACGCTTACGCCCAAGTGGACTATCCAGGATGACAAGCGGGCAGCACGGCATGCAGGCAGACAAGCATTTTCTTGGCTTCGTCGTCACAAACGTGCATCTTTATTAAGATCACTTTCACTTAAGGTGCTTGAGCGCACAGAGCAAATTTACAGGCACCTTTCCAAAAGAAAATAACGTGAGCTAAAGGTCTGAACAGTGGACTTGTTTTCCAGTTCAAGCGTGGTTACCACACAGAGCTGGACGGCTCCAGGTCACAGAACAGCGACGGACGCTTCTCCGTATTTCTCCGTGCTATCTCTTATACGCGTTTGTTTCTGCGACAGCATTAACTGGCTCCGCTTTCCAGAACTGACTTCACCACGATCACAGAAGGTGTCTGTCACACCCAGCAGCCAGCGGTGCCCACCCCCCAGGGCCCATGGGGCCCCCCAAAACCAGCGGCACTCTGTCCACTGCTCTGCCCATGGGCTCGAGCGACCAGGACATGGGGCAGCCCCTCTGTTCAGCCAGGGCAGGCACGCGGCGGGGTGCTGCCCACACCCCCGCCAGCATGTTCCCTCCTCTCCCAGACCCTACAGTGTCCTGTGACCCCATACAGAGTCTGGCCTGGAGACCCTGGGTGGGAACACAGGGCAGCATGTCCAGGCTGCTGCATTTCAGGACCTGGCCTGACCCCAGGCCTTCCTGTCCACTGGAGCAACTGGAGAACATACCCATGTCAGCAGGACGGCACCCAGCCCACCCTGTGATGCAGCAGGAGAGGCTGAGGGCTGCTCGTGAGCCAGGCCTGGTCCACCCCGGCGCAGACCTGAAATCCGTCCCCAGGACACTGGAAACATGCCCTAAAACTCGCTTCCCCCTGAGGAGTGAAAAAACTGGGTGCCTCCTGAATACAGAGAAGCAACCAGAAACACGGAATCGGCCACAGTGGTCTGCAAAGCATCGGATGAAACAGCGACCAGAGCGACCGGCACAGAGATGTCGTCCGACAAAACAGTGACCAGAGCGACCGGCACAGAGACGTCGTCCGACAAAACAGCGACCAGAGCGACCGGCACAGAGACGTCGTCCGACAAAACAGCGACCAGAGCGACCGGCACAGAGACGTCGTCCGACAAAACAGCGACCAGAGCGACCGGCACAGAGACGTCGTCCGACAAAACAGCGACCAGAGCGACCGGCACAGAGACGTCGTCCGACAAAACAGCGACCAGAGCGACCGGCACAGAGACGTCGTCCGACAAAACAGCGACCAGAGCGACCGGCACAGAGACGTCGTCCGACAAAAACAGCGACCAGAGCGACCGGCACAGAGACGTCGTCCGACAAAACAGCGACCAGAGCGACCGGCACAGAGACGTCGTCCGACAAAACAGCGACCAGAGCGACCGGCACAGAGACGTCGTCCGACAAAACAGCGACCAGAGCGACCGGCACAGAGACGTCGTCCGACAAAACAGCGACCAGAGCGACCGGCACAGAGACGTCGTCCGACAAAACAGCGACCAGAGCGACCGGCACAGAGACGTCGTCCGACAAAACAGCGACCAGAGCGACCGGCACAGAGACGTCGTCCGACAAAACAGCGACCAGAGCGACCGGCACAGAGACGTCGTCCGACAAAACAGCGACCAGAGTGACCGGCATGGAGACGATGCCATGCTCACGCGTCAGCAGCCCCGGATTCAGTGCAGGAGCAACCAGGATCAGTGTCAGGCACCGGCAGGGAAGGCGGGCTGGCAGCCTCCCCGTCAGCCCGTGCGTGGATGAGGCCACGCAGGCAGCCCCCCTTCCTTCCCAGCTGAGGACACAGGATGGAGACCACGCAGGGGGCTGTCCTCACGGAGCAAACTGGAAGCTGCTCTAACTTGGTCTGGACAAGGTACAGTCACCCAGAACGCACAATGGGATGGATTCCCCCAAACTCGATTCTGGCTGCCAAACATGCGACATTGGAGGCCACATGGGCACAGCCCTTGCCCAGCCCTGAGGGGCCCAGAAAGGGACCGGTGCAGCAATCCCAAGGGCAACATGCAGGAGGTGAGCTCACGCTAGGCCACAGGGACACGGGCTGTCCACTGCATGTCATCACAGCCCCCTGCTTTCCCCGAGAAGGGGCCCTCCCCTACCGACCCCTCGCGTGCCGTTCTCTGTGGTTATCTGTGGATGTGCCTTCTTCTGGTTACCCCGCACACCGCTGCGGATATGCACACGGCACGTCTCGGATGTGTGCACTCACACACACACGCTCTGGAAACCACCCAAGCAGGGCAGCTCACCCCGAGCCCAGCGGGATTCGCCCAGGACGGCCTGGAGAAGCCTCCAAGGAGCACCCTGTGCTCGAGTCATGTGGGCCCCTCCGGGGCAGAGAACCCGGGATCTGCCAGGAAACACCTCTCAGACCATTCCCGTGGAAGAGCCACGTCCACATATCGCGCAGGGGCCTGGGGGGGCTCTGGGAACGTTCCCGTCGAAGGGCCGTGTCCACATCATATTAGGAAGCAGGGAGAGAAAGCTGGGGCCACAGCACTGGGGAGCTCTGTGTCATCCGGGGGTGAAGTCCTGTCTTCAGGCTGGACTGGGGGGGAGGGGACCCCAGAATGCTGCCCAGCAGCGAGGCCGCTCTGACAGGCGGAGCCCAGCACCCCGAAGCATAGGCTGCAGCGTCTTCTAGCAACGGCCAGAGGCCAGACTGGGCCTCAGAGGCCAGTGTGTCCCCGTCCCCCTCCTCGGCCTTATAGCTCAGGCCAGACCGTGTCCCCACCGTGTCCCGACCGTGTCCAGACCGTGTCCCACCGTGTCCAGACCGTGTCCCGACCGTGTCCCAGACTGGGTCCCGACCGTGTCCCCACCGTGTCCAGACCGTGTCCCGACCGTGTCCCAGACTGGGTCCCGACCGTGTCCCCACCGTGTCCAGACCGTGTCCCGACCGTGTCCCAGACTGGGTCCCGACCGTGTCCCCGACCGTGTCCCCACCGTGTCCAGACCGTGTCCCCACCGTGTCCCCACCGTGTCCAGACCGTGTCCCGACCGTGTCCCGACCGTGTCCCCACCGTGTCCCCACCGTGTCCCGTGTCCCCACCGTGTCCCCACCGTGTCCCCACCGTGTCCCCCCCCGTGTCCCCACCGTGTCCCCACCGTGTCCCCACCGTGTCCCCACCGTGTCCCCACCGTGTCCCCGACCGTGTCCCGACCGTGTCCCCACCGTGTCCAGACCGTGTCCCCACCGTGTCCAGACCGTGTCCCCACCGTGTCCCCACCGTGTCCCGACCGTGTCCCCACCGTGTCCCCACCGTGTCCCCACCGTGTCCCCACCGTGTCCCCACCGTGTCCCCACCGTGTCCCCACCGTGTCCCGACCGTGTCCCCACCGTGTCCCCACCGTGTCCCCACCGTGTCCCCACCGTGTCCCCACCGTGTCCCCACCGTGTCCCGACCGTGTCCCCACCGTGTCCCGACCGTGTCCCGACCGTGTCCCCACCGTGTCCCCACCGTGTCCCCACCGTGTCCCCACCGTGTCCCGACCGTGTCCCGACCGTGTCCCCACCGTGTCCCCACCGTGTCCCCACCGTGTCCCCACCGTGTCCCCACCGTGTCCCCACCGTGTCCCCACCGTGTCCCGACCGTGTCCCGACCGTGTCCCCCGTGTCCCCACCGTGTCCCCACCGTGTCCCCACCGTGTCCCCACCGTGTCCCCACCGTGTCCCCACCGTGTCCCCACCGTGTCCCCACCGTGTCCCCCACCGTGTCCCCACCGTGTCCCCCACCGTGTCCCCACCGTGTCCCGTCGTGTCCCCACCGTGTCCCCACCGTGTCCAGACCGTGTCCCCACCGTGTCCCCACCGTGTCCCCACCGTGTCCCGACCGTGTCCCCACCGTGTCCCCACCGTGTCCAGAGAGCGGTACCTCCGAGAACAGGCGGCAGCCGGCTGGGAGCGGACCCCGCGCAGTGTCAACACAGGCCCTGCCCCCCCACGGGGCCGCTCGCGGTCACTCGTCGCCGGGGAGACGCGGGTCGAGCCCCGAGGACACCGCACCTCGCACCCGCAGCCTCGGGGACGCCGTGGGCTCAGGACGCGGGTCTCAGGCCGGCGGGGCGGGCGACGGGGCGCGCCGCGCGGGTCTCCTCATCCCGCGTCCGGGCAGGGTCGCGGCGGCCCCGGGTCACTCGCCCTCCCGCCCTGGGAGGAGCCGCGCGGCGGGGATCCGCGGGGTCCGGAGGCTCCTCGGGGCGCCCGAGACGGAGACGGAGACGGAGACCCCCGCCGCGCACTGGCGGCCGCCATCTTCCCGCCGGGCTCCGCTCTACGGAAAGCGCGCGGGGACCAAAAGCTGCGAGCGCGAACCCGCGGACGGCTGAGCGCGCCGGGCAAGGAGGGGGCGGCCCTGACGCCGACAAGACCCCCTGGAGTCGCCGCGGCAGCCCCAGGTCAGCAAGAACATCCAGCCTCGGCCGAGTTCACCGATCGCGGAGAACAGCAAAACCTCAGGGTTTCGGGAATATGCCACACAGAATTCACGGCTTTTTCCCCATGATCCTTCAGTCTGGCAAAGTTAATTTTTTTTTAATTTTTATTCATATTCTATTTCCTTTAAACTTTTCCTCTTTTCTCTTTTAAAGTTTTTTAACTATTTTATCTTAACAATACCTTTTTTAAAAAAAATCTTTTTAAATTTTCATTGTTATACTTTATCTCTTCATTGTATTTAATCTTACTTTTTGGATACATATAGGTTTTGGGTTGTTTTTTTTTTTTTAATTTAAAAATTTGGGATTCAATTTCTTCTAATAGATCAAAATACACTCTAAATCTAGCACATGGCTTTGATCTAGTCTCCAGCCTGATCACATTCTCTATTCTTTTTTATTTTTTCTTTTTCTAACCAACTTACCATATCAATTCCTTTTTTAGAATCTTTCTTTAATGTTCAGATTTACAGCCATATTCTATGCCTTCATCGTCTTGACCATTATTTTTCTATATATATAAGTTTTTCTTTTTTTAAAATTTTGGGAGGTAGTTTCTTCTAAGAGACCGGAATATACTCAAAATCAAGTGTGTGGCTCTGTTCTATTTGCGAGTCATATATATATACATATATATTTCCCTCTTTCTTCTCCCCCCAGTTTCAGGTCTCTTCTGATTTGCTAAGTGTATATTTTTCTGGGGCCTTTGCCACCCTTTGAGCATTTTATTCTCTTGTTCATATATTCTTATCTGGATAAAATGACAAGGCGGAAAAACTCACCACAAAAAAAAAAAAAAAGAAAGAAAGAAACAGGAGGCAATACCAACATCTAGGGACCTAATCAACATGGACATTGGTAATATGTCAGATCTAGACTTCAGAATGATGATTCTCAAGGTGCTAGCTGGGCTCAAAAAAGGCATGGAAGATATTCGAGAAGCCCTTTCTGGAGAAATAAAATCCCTTTCTGGAGAAAAAAATAACTAAAATCTAACCAAGTTGAAATAAAAAAAGCTACTAATGAGGTGCACTCAAAAATGGAGGCTCTTACTGCTAGGATAAATGAGGCAGAAGAGAGAATTAGTGATATAGAAGACCAAATGATGGCAAATAAAGAAGCTGAACAAAAGAGAAACAACTCCTGGACCACGAGGGGAGAATTTGAGAGAGAAGTGATACCATAAGACGAAACAGTATTAGAATAATTGGGATCCCAGAAGAAGAAGAGAGAGGGGACAGAAGTATATTGGAGCAAGTTATAGTGGAGAAATTCCCTAACTGGGGGCAGGAAAAAGGCATCAAAATCCAGGAGGCACAGAGAACCACCCTCAAAATGAATAAAAATAGATCTACAGCCTACCATCTAATAGTAAAACTTACAAGTCTTAGTGACAAAGAGAATATCCTGGAAGCAGCTAAGGACAAGAAGTCTGTAACATACAATGGTAGAAATATTAGATTGGCAGCAGACTTTTCCACAGAGACCTGGCAGGCCAGAAAGGACTGGCATGATATATTCAGAGGACTAAACGAGAAAAATATGCAGCCAAGAATAATATACTCAGCTATGCTATCATTAAAAATAGAAGGAGAGATAAAAAGCTTCCAGGACAAAAAAAAAAAAACTAAAAGAATTTGTAAACACGAAACCAGCCCTACAGGAAGTACTGAAAGGGGTCCTCTAAGCAAAGAGAGAGCCTAAAAGTAATAGACCAGAAAGGAACAGAGATAATGTACAGTAACAGTCACCTTACAGGCAACACTAAATTCATGTCTGTCAACAGTTACCCTGAACATAAATGAGCTAAATGCCCCAATTAAAAGACACAGGGTAGCAGAATGGATAAAAAACCAAAACCCATCAATATGCTGTCTACAAGAAACACAGTTTAGACTGAAAGACACCTCCAGATTTAAAGTGAGGGGGTAGAAAACAATTTACCATGCTAATGGACATCAAAAGAACACTGGGGTGGCAATCCTCATATCAAATCAATTAGATTTTAAGCCAAAGGCTATCATAAGAGATGAGGAAGGACACTGTTTCATACTCTAAGGGTCTGTCCAACAAGATCTAACAATTTTAAGTATTTATGCCCCTAACATGGGAGCAGCCAATTTTATAAACCAATTAATAACAAAATCAAAGAAACACATCGACAAGAATACAATAATAGTAGGGGACTTTAATAGCCCCCTCATTGAAATGGACAGATCATCCAAGCAAAAGACCAACAAGGAAATAAAGGCCTTAAATGACACACTGGACCAGATGGACATCACAGATCTATTCAGAACATTCCATCCCAAAGCAACAGAATACACATTCTTCTCTAGTGCACATGGAACATTCTCCAGAATGGATCACATCCTGGGTCACAAGTCAGATCTCAACTGGTACCAAGTGATTGGGATCATCCCCTGCATATTTTCAGACCACAGTGCTCTGAAGCGAGAACTCAATCACAAGAAGAAAGTTGGAACGAACCCAAATACATGGAGGCTAAAGAACATCCTACTAAAGAATGAATGAGTCAACCAGTAAATTAAAGAAGAATTGAAAAAACTCATGGGAACAAAGGAAAATGAAAACACAACGGTTCAAAATCTGTGGGACACAACAAAGGCAGTCCTGAAAGGAGAATATATAGCCATACAAGACTTTCTCAAGAAACAAAAAAGAACACAGCCTAACCCTATACCTAAAGGAGCTGGAGAAAGAACAGCAAAGAAAGCCTAAACACAGCAGAGAAGCACAGAAGCAGAGAAGAGAAATAATAAAGCTTAGAGCAGAAATCAATGAAATAGAAACCAAAAGAACAGTAGAACAGATCAATGAAAGTAGGAGCTAGTTTTTTGAAAGAATAAGATTGATAAACCCCTGGCCAGACTTATCAAAAAGAAAAGAGAAAGGGCCCAAATTAATAAAATCATAAATGAAAGAGGAGAGATCACAACCAACACCAAAGAAATACAAACAATTATAAGAACATATTATGAGCAACTATACGTCAGCAAATTTGACAATCTAGAGGAAATGGATGCATTCCTAAAGACGTATAAACTACCACAACTGAACTAGGAAGAAATAGAAAACCTGAACAGACACATAACCAGTAAGGAGATTGAAGCAGTCATCAAAAATATCCAAACAACCAAGAGCACAGGGCCAGACAGCTTCCCAGTGGAATTCTACTAAACATTTAAAGAAGAATTAATACCTGTTCTCCTGAAACTGTTCCAAAAAATAGAAAGGGAAGGAAAACTTCCAAGCTCATTTTATGAGGCCATCATTACCTTGATCCCAAAACCAGACAAAGACCCATCAAAAAGGAGAATAACAGACCAATATCCTTGATGAACACAGATGCAAAAATTCTCACCAAAATTATAGCCAATAGCATCCAACAGTACATTATAAGGATTATTCACCACGACCACATGGGATTTATTCCTGGGCCCCAAGGTTGGTTCAACATCCACAAATCAATCAGTGTGATACAATACATTAATAAAAGAAAGAACAAGAACCATATGATACTCTCAATACATGCAGAAAAAGCATCTGACAAAGTACAGCATCCTTTCTTTATCAAAACTCTTCAAAGTGTAGGGATAGAGGGCACATACCTCAATATCATCAAAGCCATCTATGAAAAACCTATAGCGAATATCATTCTCAATGGGGAAAAACTGAGACTTTTTCCCCTAAGGTCAGGAACACAGCAGGTTGTCCACTATCACCACCAGCTTCAGACCACTGTTCAACATAGTACTAAAAGTCCTAGCCTAGGCAATCAGACGACAAAAAGAAATAAAAGGCATCTGAATTGGCAAAGAAGCAGTCAAACTCTCACTCTTTGCAGATGATATGATACTTTATGTAGAAAACCCAAAAGACTCCACTCCAAATCTGCTAGAACTTATACAGGAATTCAGTAAAGTGTCAGGTTATAAAATCAATGCACAGAAATCAGTTGCATTTCTATACACCAACAGCAAGACAGAAGAAAGAGAAATGAAGGAGTTGATCCCATTTACAATTGCACCCAAAACCATAAGATACCTAGGAATAAACCTAACCAAAAAGGCAAAGAATCTGTACTCAGAAAACTATAAAGTACTCATGAAAGAAATTGAGGAAGACACAAAGAAATGGAAAAACGTTCCATGCTCCTGGATTGGAAGAACAAATATTGTGAATATGTCTATGCTGCCTAAAGCAATCAACACATTTGATGCAATCCCTATTGAAGTATCTTCATTTTTTTAAAGAAATGGAACAAATAATCCTAAAATTTATATGGAACCAGAAAAGACCCCAAATAGCCAGAGGAATGTTGAAAAAGTTGGTAGTATCACAATTCCAGACTTCAAGCTCTATTACAAAGTTGTCATTATCAAGACAATATGGTACTGGCATGAAAACACACAGATTGATGGAGCCCAGGGATACCTGGGTGGCTCAGTGGTTTAAAGCCTTTGCCTTCAGCTCAGAACATGGTCCCAGGGTCCTGGGATCGAGTCCCACATCGGGCTCTCTGCTTCCCAGGGAGCCTGCTTCCTCCTCTCTCTCTCTGCCTGCCTCTCTGCCTACTTGTGATCGATCTCTCTCTCTGTCAAATATATAAATAAAATCTTTAAAAAATAAATAAATAAATAAAAAATAAAGAGCCCAGAAATTCACCCTCAACTCTATGGTCAACTAATCTTCAACAAAGCAGGGAAGAATGTCCAATGGAAAAAAAGACAGTCTCTTCAACAAATGGTGTTGGGAAAATTGGACAGCCACAAGCAGAAGAATGAAACTGGACCATTTCCTTAGACCACACATGAAAATAGACTCCAAATGGCTGAAATACCTCAATGTGAGACAGGAATCCAAAATCCTTGAGTAGAACACAGGTAGCAACCTCTTCGACCTCAGCCACAGCAACTTCTTCCTAGAAACATCGCCAAAGGCAAGGGAAGCAAGGGCAAAAATGAACTATTGGGACTTCCTCAAGATCAAAAAGCTTTTGCACAGCAAAGGAAACAGTTAACAAAATCAAAAGACAACTGACAGAATGGGAGAAGATATTTGCAAACGACATATCATATAAAGGGCTAGTATCCAAAATCTATAAAGAAATTATCAAACTCAACACCCAAAGAACAAATAATCCAACCAGGAAATGGGCAGAGGACATGAACAGACATTTCTGCAAAGAAGACATCCAGATGGCCAACAGACACATGAAAAAGTGCTCCACATCACTCGGCATCAGGGAAATACAAATCAAAACCACAGTGAGATATCACCTCACACCAGTCAGAATGGCTAAAATCAACAAGTCAGGAAATGACAGATGCTGGCGAGGATGCGGAGAAAGGGGAACCCTCCTACACTGTTGGTGGGAATGCAAGCTGGTGCAGCCACTCTGGAAAACAGCATGGAGGTTCCTCAAAATGTTGAAAATAGAGTTACCCTATGACCCAGCAATCGCACTACTGGGTATTTACCCTAAAGATACAAACGTAGTGATCTGAAGGGACACAGGCACCCGACTGTCTATAGCAGCAATGTCCACAATAGCCAAACTATGGAAAGATCTAGATGTCCATCAACAGATGAATGGATCAAGAAGATGTGGTATATATACACAATGGAATACTATGCAGCCATCAGAAGAAATGAAATCTTGCCATTTGCGATGATGTGGGTGGAACTAGATGGTGTTATGCTGAGTGAGATAAGTCATTTAGAGAAAGACAATTATCATATGATCTCCCTGATATGAGGAATTTGAGAGGCAGGGCGGGGGGAAGGGTGGAGCACAGGGAAGGAAAAAAATGAAATAAGATGGGACCAAGGAGGGAAAGAAACCGTAAGAGACCCTTAATGTCACAAAACAAACTGAGGGTTGCTGGGCGGTCGGGGGGAGGGAGAGGGTGATGGACATTGGGGAGGGCATGTGCTATGGTGAGTGCTGGGAAGTGTGTAAACCTGGCGATTCACAGACCTGTACCCCTGGGGCTAATAATACATTGTATGTTAATAAAAATAATTTTTTAAAAAAGATGTTGTCCATATATACAAGGGAATATTACTCAGCCATCAGAAAGGATGAATACCCAACTTCTGTAGCAACATGGACGGGGCTGGAGGAGATTCTGCTGAGTGAAACAAGTCAAGCAGAGAGAGTCAGCTACCATATGGTTTCACTTACTTGTGGAGCATAAGGGATAGCACGGAGGACATTAGGAGAAGGAAGGGAAAACGGAATTGGGGGAACCAGAGGGGGAGATGAACCGTGAGAGACTGTGGCCTCTGAGAAACAAACTGAGGGTCTGGAGGGGTTGGGTGAGCCTGGTGGTGGGTGTTAAGGAGGGCACGGATGGCACGGAGCACTGGGTGTTACATATAAACAATGAATCATGGAACACGACAACAAAAACTAATGACATACTGTATGGTGACTAACATAATAAAAAATAATAAATAAAAATAATAAATTCCCACGTTAAAAAAAAAGCAATAATTTTGACATTTTAAACAAATCAACTGAATATACTCTACACTGATTGTAAGAGGGCAAGCTTTCGTTATGTTGACATTGGAATAAAGGGACCCAGCATCTGACAAGTGCACAAACAGGAATTCCAAGACCCTGGGATCCCAGGCCCGGCCTGGCCTCTGAGTAGCTGACATTTGGACGTGCACACGTCCGTCCTCAGATTCCCCATCTGTGAAAAAGGGCGGTTATACCTTCCCGAGCTGTCAAAGAGCACGGTAAGATGTAAGCAAAAGGTGCTGTGGGAAGGAGCCTATAAACAAAATATCCTTGTTTTAAATCAAATTCATTATATACAAATACAAACACTAAGTCCACTCTCATCATGTAATACTTGGTTTCTTTTTTTTTTTTAAGATTTATTTATTTTTATTTATTTGATAGGAAGAGATCACAAGCAGGCAGAGAGACAGGCAGAGAGAGAGAGGGGGGGAAGCGGCTCCCTGCTGAGCAGAGAGCCCGATGCGGGGCTCGATCCCAGGACCCTGAGATCATGACCTGAGCTGAAGGCAGAGGCTTTAACCCACTGAGCCACCCAGGCGCCCCAATACTTGGTTTCTAATTTTCCTCTTTGTGAGACATATTCATCTACCTGTTTATTCTATGATCTTTACTCAACTCTCGAGAAGACCATACTTTAGGAGCTAGGACAGGACAGTTTCCCCTGAAAGGTCTGAGCCGCAGGAGGGACCCGGCTGGAGGGCAGAGTGGCGTCCCGAGACCCCATCTCAACTCCTCGTCCCCTCCCCCTCCAGCTGTGCAGCCACTGCCCAGAGCCGGAGTCTGGCGCTCCATGGCCAGCGCGCACAAACCACACTTGAAGTCCACCCCGCTATGTACCCCAGACCCCTCCCCTGAAGGAAGGCTGCCCAGAGGCGACCTGAGGTCTGCTCCTCGCCCTGGCACCCAGCACCCCCACCCTGCCCAGGCCACGCACACACTTCCAGTAGCGAACAGGACACAGGACGCCGGACAGCATTCGTTACAAAGACAACAAACATTTTACTAAATATCCATCAATAACCCATGCTCGCCACAAAAATGGAAGCAGTGAAGATACTTTTAACTATTTAAATGAGTTTGTCTCATGGACTTGCTCCTAACAAAACCAGGCTTGTTATGTAAATCTTTAATTGCCCTTGAACGGTTTCTGTCCCTTCCTATTTTATATAAAATAAGCCTAAGGTTAGAAAAGCACAAATAATGCCACTGATTGCAGCGGAGATGACATGAGGGCAGAACTTGCCCCCATAAGGGACGGGCTGACCCCAATTCCTCTCCTTCCCACACACGCAAACACCAAGAATCCAGGACTGACGACGGAGCAGGGGCCTGCCCCTGACTCCCGGCATCCCGGGGAGCTCGCCACGGTGCCGCGGACAGCCCTGCAGCCGGGATACTCTCCCTCTGCCCCGCCTCCGGCTCCAGGCAGCTCGCCAAGGCAAGGTGCAGGCGGCCTGCATCCCCAACCGGGACCGCGGTGGGCGCCCTCCTCCGTGCAGCCCACGGACAGGTCAAGGCTGAAGGACCTGAAGTGATAACCACTCGTCCGTGGGGAGACCCTATGTCCTTCTAGACAAGGAGCCAAAGGTGCCGCCATGCATCAGCTTAAGGGAGAGGAGCTGACACGTGAGAAAGGAACAGATGTGAGGCTTCATCAGGACAGCGTGGCTTGGCAGGTGCCACTGAGGGGAGCACCTTCCCGCCTTCCCAAGAGATGCCGAAACTCAGCCCAAACCCTCTGGAGCTCACACCTTTAAATCAATGAAGACTCTCAATAAATAAATAAAAATCTTTAAATCAATGAAGAAGCTCAGTAGGGATGTTCTCTCTAAATCCAAACACCCACCCCCAAACATACACACAACTACAGTTCGCATCAGCTGGGGAAAGAGACCACGGAAATCCCACCCAGACCCCACAGGGACGCCCTCTTCCCCCCCATCCCCCGCCAACCTCCGCGGTGCCCTGGAGTCCCCCGGGGGTCCCTGTGGCTGCACATCTCAGTGGACACACACATTCCCCAAATCCAAAGCCAAGAAGACCTTCAAAAGAAAACCCACACCACGCCTGGCTTATCTGTTCACGTCTGTCAGCACGAGAATAAAGGAGTCCTCCGCCGCATCAACACGACAGCTCACGAGGCCAAGTGTCTGAAGCCACGAAGCCCAAGGAGGTCAGCCTTGTGGGTACAACCTCACTCCCAGAGATGTCTGCGCTGGGGACACACCTAGCCCTCACCCCTGCTGCAAACACGGAGGGAACCGGCACCCCAGAAATGAGAAGGAACAAGTCAGCCAACATACCACAGCCAACCCAGTTGTGAACCCAGCTCAGAGCCAGGGTCCCTCATGCCTCGCCCCAGAAGGACAGAAGAAAGGGCATTTCCCCTGGCTGTGGGGAGACGGATGCCAAGGGAAGCCACCCTGTGCCGGGACCGGGGGAACGAGTCGATGGTGCGCAGCGCGGTCAGGACCCACCGGGACGCAACCCCCACGAAAACAGACGATACGAGGATTCACAGAAACACGAGCCCCTGCAAGGGCTCCTCCTCCTGCTGCCAGAAAGATACCAAGGAACACCCGTGGTGGCCAGAGCCCGCCAGCCCTGTGGGAGGTCAGGGCGGGAACCTGTGCGGGAAGGAGCGCCCCAGGCCACCGAACCCAGCCACCTCGTGGGAGGTCGGGCGCCCGCCCTTCGGGGAAGCAAAGGGACAGCCACTGCCCTGACAGCACACCTCCCAGCTCCCCGCGGTCTTCGCAGCTCACGGTGGTTAGGAATAATACAGAAACACAAAGATTCTGAGTTTCAAAACCACACCTTTGGACACGAGCATGAAGCACGGGCTGAAAGGAGCTCGGGGCCAGGAAGCTTTGCCAACTCCCCTGAATGTGGTTCACCGGATCCCCAAACTCACACCAGCCTTCCCAAAGGGCGCGAGAAGAGGTCAGTCTCGGCCATGTCCAGTGTCACGTCAGGGTACGGCCTCCCTCTTAACATATGAACAATCCGACGAGTAATTAGTTATTTCATCTCCTGGAGAAGGCTAAAGCCATTTTAAAGTCCCTGCAACAAAACCCCACATTCCTACTCGTCTCTGTGCCTCCGAATGAAAGGCCTATTCAGCTCCGAGCATCTACGGGACCGTTTTTGTTCAAGAGCATTTATGTGGACAGACACGGAATGTCAAAAAATGCTCAGGCTGAGCTCTCAGAACCCACAGAGCACGTTTTCAAAGCCAAGGGTAAAACACCATCATGCCAGTCACCTAAATATTCTCTCTGCTTTCACCCAGAGGGGAAAAAAGCCAAGTAAATGCCCCGTGTTCCGCCCAAGACGAGGAAAAGCATTGCTCGAACCCGTCATGATTTCTAACCACCTCCCTCTCGTCACCAATGCCCAACAAATCTGCAAGATTATCTAAATGTATTTAGCTCTAATGCCACTGAAATTAGGCTGAAGAGCTTATAAATGGTTTGTGTATCTTCAGAATCCAAATGTGGGACTCGAACAAATTAACTCCTTTTAGTACGTGTACCCTGAGCTTTTCCAGAATGTTCTTTAAGCGACACATCCATAGAACTTCTCCAAGTCTTCCACTAACTGTCGTGGAACGCAGAGGCTGAGCAGAGGCACGTGGGTACCCGCAGACACACACACTGCCACACCCTCCGCTCACAGGGACCAGCCCTCTCGGGCGCACACCTGACGATCATAGCCGGGACCCCCAGACTGATAACCAGTGTGGGAATTTCAGGTGGAGATTGCCCGAGGAGGTGGCTTTTCAGGCCTGTCATTTCTGCCGGGTGTCATATCCAGTGCGGTGACGCGGAGACAGCACCTAGCCCACCTCTCGGGACGCGTGGGCTGGGTCAAGGCAGCCATGGAGGCCGACCCAGGTTCTAGGAAGCGATGGGGGGACGCCGTAGCTCGCAGAGCGTCAGGAGGTGTGCCGGGCCACAGCTGCCAGAGCACCTCGTGGACACCCCACAGCCACCCCAACACACACGAACCCGGGCCAGAGGTGGGAGGCGGCGGTTCTCATCTGGCCGCCCCGGAGTGTCACGGGGTACCTGTGCGCCACCAGGGGCGAGGCTGGGATTCGGTTCCTCTGCAGCTCCAGGTCTCAGGAACATCTGCCTTGCCTCTGGGTCACATTAGTAGCCAGAGGGAACAGGGCCCGCAGCGCCCCCCGGGCTCTGCCCGCCGCATCCGCCCCCCCGCAAGTCAGGTGCTCAGGCCCAGCCCCCAGCCGGACGCCAGCAGGAGAGGCCTCTGGGAGGTGAGGCCGTCGCAACAGGGCCCCACAATGGGATTCATGCCCTTGCAAGACCCTGGCTGCCGCAGGCCACCCTCAGGCTCCCTTAGTCCGCCCTGCCGTGGGAGGCCACGGTAAGAACCAAGAGGAGGACGGCCCTCGCCAGAACCAACCGCGCATGGACCCGCAGCCTCCGGAGCTGTGGGCCACCAGTGCCGATGGGCCCAGCCCTGGTCGGGGTACTTGCTTACCGTGGCCCCGAGCTGGGACACGCGACCCCGCGACCCCGCGACCCCACCCCGCCTGCTGGCCACGGCCCCTCCACCCACGGCCTCCACGGAGCACGGACCTCTTCCGGCCCTGCCCCCTTCCCAGACACTTTCATCAGAGCAGAAATCAAGATGATCTCCCGGACAAGCTTCGAAACCGTCTCAGCCGCTCCCGTTACCTTCCAGCCCCGGCGGGGGCTGCGGCGAGAGAAACGGCCAGTTAGGGAGCCGGAGCACCATGGGGGACGGGGGACACGAGTGCTCACTTGGGCGCAGGCCACACACCCGGTAGGCTCTGTCCGATCACAGGTTGCTGCTTTTCCCACACATTCTCAGTACCAGCCAGTCACAGAAGCCGTAGTTCAAGGATACTGAACGGGCACTGCCGTCCGAGCTCCCAAGTGCAGGCCAGTGAGGACCCACAGACACTGCGGTACTTAGGACGACAGAAGGCGAGCACGCACCGCCCGGTGTGCGTGTGGGGTGGGGAGGGTCAGTCCTCTGCTCCCTGCATGCGACCTGAGAACCCCACCCCCCTCGGCCCAGGGCAGAGTGTTGGGGGCTCGGAGATAGTTGGGCGCCAGGACTCAAACACACAACATTTCAGATCTCAGTGAGGTTTTCTTCCTCAAATGGGAAATCGGGGCAGCACATGTGGACGCCTACCGCCATCTCAACTACTAGCATTCGGGGGTCTTGAGACATCATGAGAATCCAAATCTATTAGCTTCACACCAGATCCCAGAGTTTCCTGAAATGTTTTTTTCTGTTTGCCAGTCAGGACTGTCTCGCCAAATCTAGGGACATCTAAGTCCCTGACCAAAAATGTCACATCACCACAAATCTCCAGACGGATGGTTGCCCTGCCCTTAGCCCTGGTCTAAATATATAAACAGTTATTCGTTGAAGACAGGTCTTGAGGCACATTCTCAGTGGAAACCAGAAGCCATGACATTTCATCATCCCCGTTTTGGGTGCTGCCAAAATGGTCTTTGACACAGGAGTCATTTCTCAAGGGTGACGTGATTTAACCTTCAGCCCGTCTACGGTACTGCTCCTCCTCGAACTACAGCCCACGGCTCACCCAGACCTTGGGTTGTTTGTCTAGCCACAAGGACCACGTAATGATCACGCCATAAAACCGCCTTCCTGGAAATTTCTCTCACACCTGTAAAGGTAAACATGGAAGTGTGAATGCTCCCGCTTCCAGCACAGAAGGAATCCCCGTCACCCAGAACAAGACCACTCTCCCAGGCCGGCCAGGACACACCAGCCCTCAGGTCTTGAACCCAGGCTCCGACAGCCCCCTGCAAACACGCCACCTCTGGGCCCACGTCCACAGTCCCCACGTGTGAAGCACCGCCCCTCCCAAGATGAAAACTCAGTCCCTCCATCCCGGACCCTGCCGTGGCCAGGGTCATACCCCACACCAAGCCACAGAACCCCTGGACGCCGTCATCTTCCTGAATGGGTCCCCAGAGCCTGGCACAAGGTCTGCCGCTGGGAAGCTTCTGTAAGTGAGATGTCACGTGGACAGCGAATCCATTCTCTTCATTCTGCTTTGCGAACGTGAGCGGACGGCTGACTCACCAGCCCCGTCCGGCCGCCGTGCCCGGCCTCCATCGTGGCGTGGCAGAGCTAGACCGCAGCAAACCTGACTAGAGCCCAAAGAGGGCTTCCTAGCAAGTACTTCACAAGAAGCCAGAATATACCCCCAAAAACCAAAACCACACATGCCTGTATTCAGGACGTGCGAGATCTCCCGCAGCGCGCACACACGTGCCTGGGCTCCGTACTGAGGGAACCCTCCAAGACGGACCTCATGGTGCCCTGAATGGGGCCGAGCACAGAGCAGGCCCCCCAACATCCTATTTACTCTAACGGGGTCCTTCAGCACCAGGGAGGGGTGCTCGGTCTGCTCTTAAGGCCTCCAAGGCTGCAGCACGCCTTTCCCCCTCCTCTTCTCTCCAGGACGCCTTGAAGACACAGACGTGACCTCGACAGAGAGGGCAGTTCGAGCGTGGATGAGACCCGGAGACCCGAGAGGCCGGCACCGTGGGCCTGGGGGATCTCGCACCCTTGGACAGCACGTAAGCACTGCACGTAAGCACAGCACGTAAGCACAGCACGTAAGCACAGCACGTAAGCACAGCACGTAAGCACTGCACGTAAGCACCCACTGAGCTATGACCAGCACAGCCGGGATGAAGCAAGGACGCGCCGGAATCCTCGTGCCTTGAAAGGAGCTGACCCATCCCGTTTCCAGGTTTTCAGGCAGACTCGTGCCTTGAAAGGAGCTGACCCATCCCGTTTCCAGGTTTTCAGGCAGACTCGTGCCTTGAAAGGAGCTGACCCATCCCGTTTCCAGGTTTTCAGGCAGACTCGTGCCTTGAAAGG
Source organism: Mustela putorius furo (assembly GCF_011764305.1). Lineage (NCBI taxonomy): Eukaryota > Metazoa > Chordata > Mammalia > Carnivora > Mustelidae > Mustela > Mustela putorius. Next base: position 8,312,597 of record NW_025422169.1, on the reverse strand, counting down.
AGCTGACCCATCCCGTTTCCAGGTTTTCAGGCAGACTCGTGCCTTGAAAGGAGCTGACCCATCCCGTTTCCAGGTTTTCAGGCAGACTCGGAGAGGACCCCTCACAGCCATATACGTCCATGAGTCCACGCGGGACGTGTCCACTTCCACGAACAAATCACAGCGCCGCCCTCATCGACAGGGACTCGGGGAACCACGACTTATAATCCTCGGGGTGGACAGGAAGGGGAATCTACAATGAGATTGTAGCATTTTACCCGTTCAGACAAAGCCAGATGGGTTTCCAGAGCCAGCTGCGCCGTGTCACTGACCTACATGATCCCGCTGGGTGAGCGCCCCAGACGGGGACACAGGCTCCCTGAGGGCGGTCACTGCCACCCGTTCTCCCCCAAACACACACAGGGCTCATCGGGAAGTCTGATGGGACGTCCCCAACCCTCCCGTCACCACACACAAAGATCACCTCCAAAACACACCAGCACTTGCATTCGGAACAGACTTCCCGGGGGTAACCCTCCCCCGGACCTGCGGCATGTTGCCCACAACACGGGGGGTTCACTACAGAGCGTCTTGTATAAAAATAGGAGCATTCCAAGGGATTATCAGTCCCGTGACACAGCCAGCGCACCACTCACCCCAGTGCCCAGTGCCCAGCACAGTGTTTGCTAAAACTATGACTAACTAGTTCCCCTGCAATTCTGAGCGCGTTCAGAGCAGAAAACCACTGAATCGCACACATAATCCTCACGGCTCCTGTCACGGTCGTCAGAGAAACAGAAATACGTTTGCGCCAGAAAAAGAAAAGGTAGGAACACAGTTATCTGCTATGACTCATTGTGCTAAATTCAATGTAAAATTGCTAAAAATATTAAGATACAAATACGATTAGAATATATTTAACTATCTCCCCCTAAATTCAAGTCCCTGTTAAGCACTGTGACCTTTTCCCTCATCATACAAACTTTCCAGAAGTAAACACTAGGATTAACAAGATGACAACTTCTCCTGGTTCTGGAATCCGGAGGAAAGTGGCAGAGGAAGGTCGCTCCCTCAGCTGTCGGGGACTGTGATCTCGCAAAGCATCAGAGGGGGAAGGAGCGGCTGCCCCTGCTCACCCCCAGTCCAGGAAGCAACGCGAAAGCCGGCTGGAGGTCTTGGCAGCCTCTTGCAGCAAAGCCGGTATTTTAAGAACAAGAGTAATTTCCTGAATTAACAACAGCTCCCACGGTGTCTTTTCAAAACCAGTTCATACGATCTAATAATTAACTCAGAAAACAACACAAGTCATCCTTTATGTTTGAAAAAAGAGGGTTATTTTTCCCCCAAAATAGTTTCCCCTTCTTTCAAATGGTTTAGCTTAATCTAATGCTGAGACTATTTAACGGATAGTCTCATGTTTCTTGGCTTTTTTTGGGGGGGGGTAAGATTTTGTTAATTTACTTGAGAGCAAGAGAATGAGAGAGCCTGAGATGGGGCGGAGCAGAGGAAGCAGCAGACCCCACTGAGCTGAGCGGGGAGCCTGATGCGGACTCGACCCCAGGACCCCAGGGACCTTCGTTGAAGACACAGGCTTCACCCACCCAGGCGCCCTTCCTTGGTTTTTCTAATCGCAGTAAAGATACAGTGTCAGTTCCCGTGTACAATGTAGCAATCCAACACCTCCTTCCACGCCCTGTGCTGATCAGGACACCTGCGCTCCTTCGCCGCCGTCACCCGTCTCCCCCACCCCGCCACCTCCCCGCTGCCGGCCAGCACTGCCTTCTCTAGAGCGATGAGTCCGCTTCTTGGTTTGTCGCCGTTTTGCTTCTTATACTCCACACGCGTGAAACCATACGGTGCCTTTCTCTGACTTCAGCAGCGTATATTCCCTAGATCCATTCGTGTTGCAAATGACAAGATCTCGCTCGTTTTAAGGCCACTGTTCCACTGTGCACGCCCACACCACATCTTCCTTCTCGATGGGTCAGTCAGTAGGTCAACGCTGCGGCTGCTTCTGCATCTTGGCTGCTGTCGGTAACGCGGCTATAAACACAGGCCGCGCAGACCTGGCCATTTAGTACTTTCGTGCCCTTTGGGTAAATACCCAGTAGTGAGGCAGCTCTTCAACTTACGGAGGACCCTCCGTGCTGTTTCCCAGAGCGGCTGCACCCGCTCGCTTTCCCACCAACAGTGTAAGGTCACTTTTTCTCTGCATCGTCGCCAACACCTGTTGTTTCTTGTGTTGTTGATTTTAGCCGTCCTGACGGGCATGAGGTGGGATCTCATTGTGGTTTGGATTTGCATCTCCCTGATAGCGAGTGGTGATGAGCATCTGTACGTCTTCTTTGGAGAAATGTCTGTTCAGGTCTTCTGGACATTTTTAATCAGACTTTTTTTTTCTTGGTGTTACTCTGTGGGCACTTAGTTTGAGATAACATTAGAGCGGCTAACATTTCCCAAATACAGAACCAAGGACAAAAACAAACAAAACAAACAAACCAACAAACAAAAACTGATAAAAAAAAAAAGGATATTTTTAGTTATATTGACAAAAGACCCTAAGACGGTCACTTTTTTTCTTCTCTGCGACAAGCATCAAGTCCCTCGGTCTCACCATTTCCGGAAGCCCTTGCCAGAGTTCCTCAGGCTCTTCCAAGCGTCCTGCTCCCCCCAACCCAGGCAAACCAGCTGCCTTCTTGGTCCCACACAGCCTTTCTCAAAGCAGCAGTGCGCACCTGAAATGCGAGAGCCCACTCACCAACACGTCCTGAAACTTCCCCTCCTGGAACTTTTCTGGATTTAGTGATCAAAAGTCCTAACACTTGCTTTCCATTCACTTACTCTGGGCCATGAACCACTGGATGCCTTCTGTGCAACTAAAAGGATAAAAAGGAAAAAGAGGAAGGCGGCCCAGCGAGGGCAGGGACTGTCGCCTGTCTCCCTAAGGGCCCAGAGCACAGCACTTATTAGCAGAATTAACATCAGTATTTCGTCTAGAGGTTGAAAACCATCCCTGCGGTTTCAGACCCTCGGATCCACGCACGCGTGTGGCCTGGGGCCACTCACAACTCGTGTCCGAACCCTGTCCAGACGGGCCTTCGAATTTCAGGGTTTGCAGACACAGCTGCATTTGTCATTATTTTGTTTTGTTTAAGGAATCTCTTATTTTCACAAATAAAACATCGGGTATCTAACGTATCCTTAAACCCAGTACCTTGAGCTGGGCTCCATCTTGACGTGAGGATGCAGTGCTAGGAAGAAGCGCCCCCGGACCCGTCTGGGCTACTGCAGAACCGAAGCCCCCAGGAGGAAGGCACATGCGGGGCAGGACTGAGAGGAAAAACGGTTTCCTTGAAGTCTGATTTTGAAAGAACAGAGGCGTCTAAAACGTATTCTGTACCCTGTACTCGCCAGCCTCCGGAAAGGACTGCTCGCGGGAACACAATGGGTCGGCTCACACCAGGGCTGTATCTGCCCATGCTGGCGATCCAGCTGCGTGATGTCCACACGTGCTCAAAGCACAGGATCAGAACCACACGGAGTTGCTCACTGCTTTGAACGGAGGCAAAACTTTGAGAAAGGAAAGGAACAGTAAAGTCCCGCCGAGCTAAGTGTGACCTTTCTTCGAGGTCAGAAAAGGTAGAGTTCACATGAAACACGCTGGTTTGTGATTCACAGCACTTGCTTCCTTGCTGGTGTCACCCCTAAATAAATTTAGTATTTTCAAGGACTAATGATCAGGGCTCCTGGGTGGCTCAGCCGGTTAAGGCCTGACTCCTGATTTTGGCTCAGGTCGGGATCTCAGGGTCCTGGGATGGAACCCTGCGTTGGGCTCTGTGCCCAGTGGGGAGTCTGCTTCCCCCTCTGCCCCGCCCCCTGCATGCTCTTTCTCTAAAAAAATAAATAGGACCTTAAAAATAAACGACTACTGACCATTCTCAGCAAACCATTCTCACAGTACATTGTGAACTGGCTGCGCATCGGGGCGTGTTCTGGCCGCACGCTTTCCCTGCCCTTGCTCATGGTGGAACCTTCCGCGCCTGTGAAGCTGGCTGTATGGGACGGACGTGTCTGGTTTAGGTCAACAGCAGAGTCGTGGGTGACGGGCTCACCTACAGAAGAACCCTTGCTTTATATGGGAAAGGACTGTGGATTTATAAGTGGATTTTAAGATTTCTAATTCCATTCCACAAGAACTTTAAAGAACAGCTATGCCGAAATCTAAGGGCATCTGCTCCCTGCAAGCCATCGAGAGCACAGTCTGGACGGGCACGGCCTCCGCGTCTCTGGAGCCTGTAGGATGAGCACACGCTCCGCAGCCCCTCCCAAACCAGGGACTCTGAACCTCTGGGTGTGGGCCCGCGGGGCTTCTCCAGCTCACAGGTGCTGAGGGACAAGCACCAGGCTCTGTGGGTTCCCAGAAGCTGATGAAGAGAGACCCGACCTTTCAACCTTCATGTCACAAATCTGCTTAAGCCGAGCAGGGAACGAGCGTTCCACCGCAAAACACCCTATCCCTGAACACTGCGCATCTCCGCACGAGACATCAGAAACCCAGCGTGAAGCCTTAGCTCACCTAACAAGTCAAGTTCGACAATGAGTCACAGACAAGTGGGCTCCAGGCGGCCCCACACTTGGGGCCGACGCCAGCACATTCCGCCACGAGTTAAAGAAGCGACGTCAGGAGCACACCCCTCAGAGGGAGGGGTGCTCACCGCTGCTCCTGGCAAGGGCCCAGGTCAGCCAGGGCGTCCTGGAGGCCAGGACAGCACGGTAACCCTCAGCCTCCGTGCTCACACGTCCAGGACTGGGTGCGACAGGTTCAGTGAGGAAACCCGCCTCTCTAAATAAGCAGCTTGTCCTGGCGTCGGAGCAGAGAGCGTTTGCCTGGAATGCGCCTGCCAGCGCTGGGAGGGGCAGCCAGCTGGGAGGGACCCAGCCGGTCAGGAATCCGACTGGGAGGCCAGTCAAGGCAGCGAGCACTGGCGGCACTGGCTCACATTCCTGGCAAGGCTGGGGCGGGCACACACCGCCCCACTTTCCACCCTGACAGTGTGGACGGTGTGGACACCTAACCTCTTAATAATGACCACGTTTCTCCCTCGTGATCGATGCCATGGGGTCACCCCAGGGGGTCATCGAGCAAGGGAACACTCTGAGCCTGAATCTCAAGTGGACATCAGAGCAGGAGCTGCTGCTCAGGAACGGGCTCCACCATGCTGTTCCCTCCTGCCCGGAAATGCAGCCAAGGCAGCCACTCCACGGGCGCATGGCTTCCCGGGCAGACAGGCCCCGGAGGGCGGCTCTGCGACGCACATGCATCAGCCCAAACAGGTCACCCCCGGGGCTGCTGCCCTGCCTCCGACTTGACCCGGGGACTCTCTCTCCTGCGCAGCCTGCCAGAGGCCGGGGTCCCCTCACAGCGGGGAATGCACTCCCGGCCCCCGAGCCCACAGCACCGGGGACCAGGAGACGCAGCTCAGTGACGGTTGCCAGCATCTCTCCTTTCAAAGTGCCAATACTCCTCACTCAAACGAGTGGGCACACAACCTCCTTCTTTCCATACACGAAATACGGACAACTCTTCAGAGTCTGCACTTGGCCAGGAATCAAAGCAGAGTTCCACCTGTGCTCACAACGCGAGGTCAACACACACGGTGCAGACAGTGGGAGCGAGGGTCTCCTGGCCAAAACACTCCCGCAGACTCCCGGGGATGGGGCCTGCCCAGGGAGGCAAGGAGCGCCCGCATCATCCCCTGTTTGCCCCCAACCCGCTTCTGAGACCAACAAACCAAAAGGCTAAGAGTGGATCAGCGGAGACAGGAGGCCATCCGGACGCACACAGGCCACAGAGTCCGCCCACATCCCAGCCACGAAGACTGAAGGGCACCCACAGCCCTCCTGTGAGGTGCCCTTCCTCTGGGACGGCCCCAGAAGATGGACACGACCCACCTGTGCTCTGTCCAAACAGAAGCCAAGAGTCACATGGGGATGCCAAGCACCTGAACACGAGCTCGTGTGACTCAGGGACCGAACTTTCCGTTAATAAACTTCTTCCGCAAATGCATTTACTTCCTGTAGTTAAACTCACAAAAGCGGGTGGTGACGTGACGGCCAGCACCGTGGACAGCACAGCTCGAGGGGGTCTGTACGTGCCCTGAGGCTCTTCCCCTTGTCCTAAGCATTTCAAGGCATGAGGACAAAGCAAGTCACCGGGTAAAAGGACACACAGGTGTGGCGGGAAGAACCCAGCCCTGGCGTCAGCCTGCCTTTGAGCCCTGGCCCTACCACGTGCGTGACCTTGTCTCTGCATCCCCTGCGGGAGTGGTGACCCAGCTACCTGGGCAGGTGCGCACAGGGATGACAGCCTGCCCACCCACGCTACCAGCGGTCACCCTCTGCCACACAGGCAGCTCCTGTCCCAGGCACTCCCCCAAGGCAGGCAGGGGAGAGCGCTGCCACCACACAGCCCAGAGCTCCTCGACGAACCCACGTGGACGCTTCACTGGGACGTGGTGTAGGACCCAAGCAGCCCCTGGGGGCTCCTCCGTGCGCCTGCCAAAATGCAGGTGACAGAAATAGAAACCTCGTGTGCTTTCTCCTTTCAGAAGGAATCATCGGCACAGCTGTTGACGAGAAGCGAGCACATGGCTCCTGCCTTCAGCCCATCACCAGGCATGACCACGGCTGCGTTCGTGGCCTGGGAACGTGCAGACGCTCCTGGGGGCAGGTGTAACTGTGGAGACACAGGTCGCTGCTGAGGTTGCCTCCTCGGACACGTTCAACAGACCCAAGCTTCACGTGCACCCCCTTGGCTGTTTACGGGCACTGTCCTCCGGCGCAGGAGAGACACAGGGACAGCATTGCCAAGGGCCCCCTCGACAGACAGTGCTGGTGTACTTGGCACACAGAGGGACACAGCCCAGAGCACGGTCTCCACACAGTGTCCCCCAGTGGAACTCTGGATGCGTCTGAAGCGATGTCACCAACGGATTTCACCCATGGAGGAGACACCCACGCCCAGCACGCGGCCACTGGGAACGGTGCTGGGCTTTCTGTGGAAAACCCCTTTCCGTTACTGTCACTGACGCTTGGTTGACACTGAAAACCCGCACCTCTGCGCCAGATTACAAGGTGGGGCAAGGTGGCCGTGCCCCCCAGGGAGGGAGATCTCACCAAATTTAGTAACGAACTGCGAAGCCTCAGCCCACACACAGCCCAGGCGCCTCCTGGGCAGGAAGAGAGGAGGCAGGACCCTCCCCTGCAGAGCAGCACACCTTCAGCCGCAGGCGGGAGAGCTCCCCAAGGCACAGGGCAAGGCCGAGTGCCAAGAGGAAGGGGCAGGAAAGAGCTTCATTCCTGGGGAAGGGGCAGAAGTGTCTACGGCCAATGGTAAGAGGAGGAGGCTGGTTGCCATGAGGAAGAGAGCTGACGTCACCCAAAAAGCCCCATGGTCCCCAGATCAGGGGCTGTGGATGAGCCATGTGGGGCGCCCTCTCCCCCATGCCCAGCGGCAGTGGCAGCCTACGGGGCATGAGGACACAGAGACACCCCAACTTCTGACCCAAGGGTGGGTCAGGAGTCCCGAAAAAACCTGTAGACGCCAGACCCAGGACTGAGAAGGGGCCACAACAACAAATCCTAAACCCCACCCCACACCAGTGATGCTGCAAAAGAGCGGGACCATTTCCAGCATGAACACTCTTCCCTTTAGTCTCTGCCCTCCTATGCTGGGGTCAGGCGTTCCATCAAAAACACACAAATTGGGGTGCCTGGGTGGCTCAGTAGTTAAAGCCTCTGCCTTCGGCTCAGGTCATGATCTCAGGGTCCTGGGATCGAGCCCCACATCAGCCTCTCTGCTCAGTGGGGAGCCTGCTTCCTCCTCTCTCTGCTGCCTGCCTCTCTGCCTACTTGTGATCTCTGTCAAATAAATAAATAAAATCTTTAAACACACACACACACAAATTATGTTAACTGTACTGGAGTTCAAAAACTTTTTAAAAAATGAAGACACATGACAAAAAGCAATAAAAAATGTAAAAATAAACCCAGAACCTACAGGCAAAGCCACCCACAGAACCAGACACAGATAGGACCTAGAAGTAACAACAAACAGAATGGGAAGTTTTCAAAATGATGATTAATGTGTGAAAGGTTCTAATGGAAAGTGTGCTCAACACACATGGAGAGATGAGGGACTTCAAAGAGGAAGAAACTCTAAGGTAAAAAATGAAAAGGATGGGGCGCCTGGGTGGCTCAGTGGGTGAAGCCACTGCCTTCGGCTCAGGTCATGATCTCAGGGTCCTGGGATTGAGCCTCACACCCGGCTCCCTGCTCAGCCGGGGGCCTGCTTCCCCCTTTCTCTGCCTGCCTCTCTGCCTACTTGTGGTCTCTGCCTGTCAAATAAATAAATAACAATCTTTTTTTAAAAATGAAAAGGAAACAAAAGAAAAACATGGTAACAAAGGAGAATGCCTTCAACAGGCTCATCAGTAGAGCCAACCCACGCTGGGGAAGGAGGACCCGGACACAGATCGAGAATCACCGAAACGGAAGCACAAAGAGAAAGGAAAGCATCCGGAACACAGCACCCACGGCTGGGAGGGTCTCACAGAACAGCGGAAAGAGGAGAAAAGAATAGCTAAAGAGACAACCACCAGGGATTACCAAAACTAATGAAAGACATAAATCCGCAGATGGCAGAAGCTCCGAGAATCTTGAGCTGGAAACCCCTGCACGTCATCGTGTGGTGATTCTCCACGGTGAGAGAGTCCCCTCTCTCACCGGGACAACCCAGGGGGCTCTGTCCAGCCATACACACCCGAGACGTCCTCTGCAGGAACATCCCTGCCTTCGCAAATCTATGTTCTTCCGATATGTCGGATCAGGAAAAACGGGTTTAAAAGCACTTATTTTGATCCAATCAAATCCAAGCATTTTAAAGCGACCGTTGAAGGAAAAATGGGTATGTGTAGCTCAGTACCAGCAGAAGCAAATAACATCAGTGGAGACATATTTAGTGCCTCCATCTACCAGGACCTTCCAATGAGCAGTTCTTTAAAATCTGAGATGACAGTCTCTTCCTATAAATAATAAATTTTAAAAATTAGTTATCTGTGCTAACGTCTGGTTTTAAGAGTCTCACTTCCACAAAGCCAACCAAGGACAACAAATATAATTCCAGCTCACAAGTGCAGGGGTTTAGTTCGGCCATCACACCTGAGAAACCATCACTGTAATCACCTTCAGCGCTGGCTAAAGAGCTTCCCAGATTTCAGGAGACCCACCCGACCCCTGGTAACCTGATGCATTCACCCCGGAATAAACACCGTAACCCACATGCCTCATGGAGGACACCAGTGCCACCTCAGCGGTGGAATCCGTGCACATGCCCCACCTCGACCGTCTCCTGTCCCTCTCACCAGCGGCTGTCCATCTCCTTTGGTGGCAGCCCGTGGGGTTCACCTGAGCTCTGGTCTCCTGTGCTCACACATCCTCAGGATATCAGCTGGGGACGCAGGTGCCCTGCGAACGTGTCCCCTGACACGTTCCCAGCCTGAGGGAACCTCCTACGGCATGCTGACCACCAGGGAGCCCTTGCTGAGGTAGCCCTTGCTCCCCAAGCTCAGTGTGCCCAGAGACAACCACAGATGTCACCCCACTCTTCTTCAGGTCCACACCGAAAATCTGTGATTCATCCTGGAGTCGCGGTCCTCCTCACCCCTCACTCCGCACAGCCGGCAAGTGTGGGGCCTTCCTGACGCCCCGTGAAAGTTCTCTCTATCCCTCCTCACACCGCGAGCTCCTCACCGCTCACCTCAAGTGCGTAAGGACCCTCCCCGCTCCTGGCCCGCGGCCCCTCCCTGGCAGTCCTCCCCACCCCCAGGCTGAGGTGACCAGCACGAGGCTGGGGCTCGGGTCTGGAGTCAGGACCGACCCGGATACTGGCCGCGTCACGAACCAGTCGTGCGACCATAAGGACACACGTTAGACCCTCAGGGCTTCTCAAATGTACAAACGGGCAACAGACGAGCCAACCGCGGAGAGCACTGTCAAGGCCGGATGAGGTCACCGCAGCCCTCACACACGTGACAAGTGACGTGCAAATCTCCCACGTCTCTGGCGGCGATCGTTGGAGGATCCCCACCATCAAAATACAACGTGAACCGCCAGGCAGGTGGGGCAGCGCTCGCTGGGACCCCCCGCCACCGGCACAAGCTCCGCACACCTCAGCTCTCCCCAATCCCTCCCCTGAAGCCCCACGCTCTCGCCGACCGCCCCTTCCACGGAGCGAGGCGGACGCGGCTCCCATGCACCTGCCCCCTCCCCACACTCTGGCGCCTCAAGCAGCCCCTGCCTCTGCCAGAACACCATTCCCAGGAGACCCTCCCTTCCCGCGTTCATCCTGCGCCTTCTCCCTGCCTTGAAGAGTCTTTTAGAGCCGGTTCAGGTTCTCAGCCCAACTGAGGGGAAGGGACAGAGGTCTCCCACACACCCTGCCCCCCACACTCACAACCCCCCACTGTGAACACCCGCCCGATGGTGCGTCTGCTGCCACACCCACAGGTCACCGTCACCCTGACTCCACCGTGGACACTAGGGCCCCTCTCGCTGCTGCGCATCCCGGGCTCTGGACACACTCATCTGTGTCCTCAGTGTCCCACGGTGGTCTCACTGCCCTAAGAATCCCCCGTGCTCCACCCGCTTGCGCACCACCCCCCCGCAGCCTCTGACAACCCTGATCTGCCTCCTCAGCTCACCTCAGCAAGAACATCGCCCAGCTGGACGCCCGCGTGCGGCCTTCCGAGTGCCGTCCTCCACTTGGGAACAGGCAGTACAGCCCCCCGGGTCTCCCCGCGACTGACGCACGCTCAGGGAATCACGTCCCCTGTCTGCGCGTCAGAGTTTACTCACCCACCGCCTGCTGGGGGACGTCTTGGTTGTTTCCAAGTTTGGGCAATTATGACGGAAGCTGCTAGAAACAGGGGTGTCTGGGGGACGCAGTCCCTTAAGCATCTGTGTCTGTCTCAGCTCAGCTCAGGTCATGATCCCAGGGTTGGAGTCTCGAGCCCCGTGTCGGGCTCCCTGCTCTGCGGGGGTCTGCTTCTCCCCTCTGCCTGCCGCGCCTTCCACTTGCGCGCTCTCTCAAATAAATAAACAAAATCTTAAAAAAAAAAAAAAAAAAAAAAAAAGATTTTCAAAAAGCTTCCAGGAACGGCTGCCTGCAGGTCTCTGTGTGGACGTGAGTCTTCAGCGCTTCTGTGCGAACGCCGAGGACGATGAGTGCCGGACCGGGTGCCGCGCGGGCTCAGCGGGCTCAGCGTCAGTCAGACAGTCCTCCAGGGGCCGCTCCGCTCTGCCGTCCGCAGCCACGAGCGCTCCCGTCTCTCCACGTCCCCCCCAGCATCTGCTGCCGTCCGTCCCGGACTCCGGCCATGGCAACGGCGCGCACCGGCATGGCTCCCTCTTGCGCGGAAACTCACTCCGCTTTCGAGCATAGCACTGAATACAAACGAGGCAGCGCCGCGGCTGGCCGGCTCGGACACAGTGCACAGGGCTCCGGCGTGGGCTCTGACCCGGAGCCAGGTCTCGCCCAAGAGCCCGAGTTGTTTTAAACCCTCAGTACTTTAAGGTGCTGCCGAAACGTACTCTGTACATAAATGCTAAAAACAGAGAAATAAAACCAATACTTCAACTGCTGATGCAACAGTAATAGTGATGAAGCTAAAAATTTGCCTAACAGTAAGATTTTTTGCATTTTTTCAAATCGGTAACATTTTCTTATGCGTACTCTGGGTAGTCGAGTGCTCCACTTACAGAACTACAAGTGCCCCTTGAGAAGTAAGGCTTCTGGCAGGAGGTAAGGAGGGGAGAGCCTTCAGCTGCGTCCTGGCGGGCTCGTCAGAGCCGAGGGGACATCTGCTGGGACGAGGACGGGCCTCCTCTGCCGGCTCTCGCCCTGGGCCCTCACCCGGCACGCCCGGCCCCGGCTGGGTGCACCGGCCGCCCGTGTTTCTCAGATGCCCCGCACGCCGCGGCTGCTCCCGCGGCAAACAGACCCCGGCCAGCGAGCGCTCTGCCCACGGGTCACGCGGGTTCAGACACCGCGGCTCCCCGAGAGCTGCACCCACACGCTACGTGTATTTGCGGCGATGACTCCTGAAGAGTCCCTTTTAAATCATCACGGGTCCTGCTTGCTTTTCTGCAACTACGTTAAAAGACCGTTCTCTGTTATCGACGCCAAAACGCCGGGTGAATCATGATTTGGGGAACCGAGGCGCTCTGGAAACTGACCAGCACTGAGTACATCCCCCGCCGTTTCCAGCTACGAAACAACGCGACCTCCGTGCCCTCAGGACAAACACCCCGGAGGGCTCTGCCGGACACAGAGTCTCCAGGCGAGCGCACCGCAGAGTGCCGGCCACACCACTGCCCAGAAGCAGTTTCCTCTCCTGGTGAGGACGGTCTCTGTGACAAAACTGAACGCAGACATTTTGCTCGCTCGGATGGTTCTGACCAGAGCGGCAGAACAGGCCGTCCACCCTCCGTGTGGGTCGCTTTCCGCTTTCCTGCTGTTCTCCTCCCTTTCACGTATCCAGGGTGACCCAAGGGGTTTTAGTCTTGCTTTGGGGAGTGTGGGGCGCTTGCACGCACGCGCTGGTTCCTCAGTCCGGAGCCCCAGTCTCCTGGAACGGCCTCTCCTGCGTGCGGCCTGCCCACAAGGAGCCCTACACGGGGGTTTGGAAACGGTCCTTGCCTTGCGGTGCTGGGCATTCCGGTGGCTCTGGACCTGGGGAGGGGCGGGCAGTGGCAGGGACAGGGGCCACCAAGTGCCACTGGCCGCAGACGTGTGGGGCACGGAGCAGCGGGGCCCCACGCACACTCGCACACGGCCGGCGGGGCGCAGCGGCAGGGCACGGCGGGAACAATAGGCCCAAGAAGCGGTGGGAGGAATCAAAGACAGCGTTCGGTGTCGTGCGCGGCGGGGGCCGCCTGTCCTGCGCACCGGCCGCAGGGCCCTCCTGTGAGCGTGTCCTGGCCGCCCGGCCCGGGAGCAGAGGCTGCTGGTGCGACGTTCTGACCGGACACGTGTCCCGTGGAGCCGCGTCCAGGTCGGGCCAGTGCAGTGGGACGTGGGGCAGACGACTCCTGCCCAGCGGCCCAGGGGTCCCAGGGCTTGGTGTTATTTTCAGTCGTGGTCGTGGGATCCCTCATGCACCGGCCTGTTGGAAACGCAGCGAGTCCCTCTGCGAGTGGACGGCCCTACGGTTTCTGGCCCCGTGTCCTCCACTGCAGCAGGGCCCAGGCTGGGGTGAGCCTGCTGTCCACCGGAGCCTGCTGACCAGCTGCCAGGCCGGGTCTGGGAGCAGGGGTGCGAACGGGCCCGTCGCGGGCGTCCTGTTAGGTGTGATGTCTGCTCTCGCTGTCCCTCCACGTCCCGGAGTAGCTCCTGGTTCCTGGGCCGGGTGAAGCTGGGAAACAGGCTCCTGGGGATGGGTTGGGGTGTTGTCTAGCAGCGTGGGTTAACTTTGGGGTCCAGGGCCGCAGGCTGCCGGGACCCCTCACTGTCTCTTCAGGCGCACGCACTGCGCCGTCCTAACTGAAACCCCCGTAATGGGTCGAGCTCGTGACCCCTTGGACAGTCTCTCGGCCCCGTCCCGGGTCTTCTTGCCGGAAGAGACTGAAGTTGTCCTGCATGCGACTCTCAGAGGTGAGAGGGGCTCCTCGGTGAGCGCCCCAGGATGTGGCGATGAGCTGGTATTCCACACACGCCTGCTGTGAGCCCTTGCCGGGTCACTGGGGCACCCACCCAGCTGCCCAGGCCCCTGACGCTGCACGCCGCCCCTGTAACAGCTGCCACGAGAGGTTCCCGTGGCGATGCTGAAGTGAGCCCTAGACCCGGAGGGAGTAACCGACCTCCCTCGGCCGCACCCATGCGGGAACACGGGGCTCCCGATGGAACCTGCTTCACAGCGTCGTCAGGAGGCACAAAGGAGCTCGCACGTGGGAGTCGGGGCCCGTGTGGAGCAGACCGCCTGTGGACGTTCTCTGTTGGTGCGGAACCAGGAGCAGATGGAGCTCCCAGAAAGAAAACCACGTTTACGAAGCAAAACCTACAGCTTAAGATTCTGCTCAGAAAGTCCATGCCTGAGAACAAAGAAAAAGTGTTTTTTAAACATTTTATTTATTTGACAGGGAGAGCACACAAGCAGGGGGAGAGGCAGAGGGAGAGGGAAAGGCAGGCTCCCCGCAAAGCTGGGGAAGTCTGATGCGGGACTCGATCCCAGGTCTCCGGGATCATGACCTGAGCTGAAGGCAATCACTTTACCCAACTGTCACCCAGGTGCCCCAGGAAAGTGTCTTTTAAATACCCTATTCAGGGTTGGTTTTCAAAGATCTACCTTCTTCAGCATAGTAGTTTAGTATGTATTTTTTCTTTTGATCAAAAAAAGTCCAATAAATCCACAAAACCAAAGAACGCCATTTTCAGTTCCTCATGTCCTACAACCTGCTTCACTGCACTTGAGACATTATTTTAGGATTTCTATTACTAATGCCTTCCTGAGCACCTGCCAGGGACTGGAGAAGCAGCTGCCTCTTCTGGCCCTGGGGATCTGCCCAGACCGCGCACACAGATTCCGGCAGTGCCTCTCCCCCACGCTCCCCGCCAGAAACACGAAGAAGAAAAAGGGCCTCCTCTCCACCAGCCAAAGCAGGCAAGGCTGCAATCCCTGGTCCAACAAAGCTCTCCAGGCGAGGTCATTTGATTAAGCACCCAACACGGACTTGGATTACGATGCTTGGAATAACTCTTACTATATTAGGATAAAACACACTTTCTCACTGCTCAGCAACGGACCTTCTAACTCAGGGTGGGAAAAGCAAGCCCAGTTCAATTACTCAAGCATTTATTGAGAAACTGCTAGAGCAGGAGCTAGATTTGATGCAAGACACAAAGACAGTGAGTTAGACCTCAAGCAGCTTAAATGTTCTCAACTTAAATTCCAGACTGAAAATTTTCTAAAAGTGCTTAAGATCATTACCCAACATCAACCCAAGGACCGCACCATTGAGATTCTGTGTTCTCATTCTAAATTGCAAAGCATCGACGTTCACCAAGTAATTCTCCATTCAGAACATCGAGCAGACTCAGAGAAAGGGTTTCAGCAAGAAGAGGGCCTAGGGCTACCCAAGGGGGCCTCAGCGCATCCGAACAGACAGAGCCCAAGTTTGTGAAGAGCCAAAGCAACGCAAGAGAAGCAACATTAGATGTCAAGAGACCAAGCGTGTGGAGACATCAGATGTGGTTGGCTTGGAGGAGGGGGCTGCTGGGGCTTCAGCTGGCTGGGAGGCTGAGGGGCAGTTAGGCTGAAGCCAGAGAGAGGAGACACGGGCCACACAGTCCACAGAACCAGGACACCAGGACCACAAGGGCCCCTAGTCACAAGCCCCTCCACACCACCAAAATCCGCTCCAAGAGGAAGGAGGCACCGGTGAGAGCAGGGCCCCCAGACTTCGGTTGCGTGGCACATGTACTTTAATAGACTGTATCAGCTCTAAAATACTTCCTGAGTTTTCATTGCACTCAACATTCCAAGAAAGAAATCCGGAAGACCAAGCCAAGTGTGGGTGCTCAGGGCCCTCCCCAGCTCCTGGAACCGCTGCTCCCGTGAACCAGGGCTCCAGCTCCTGCAGCATGAGGACGGCCACTCACCCGCCTTCCGGGCATGTCTCGAGCTCACCAGCACACACACCTCTAACCAGCCCCCAGGTGAGGCTGCTGCCGCTCGTCCCAGGAGCGGACAAAAGGGACCCCAGGCACACGTCACCCATTGGGTCAGCAAACTGGTGGAGATATTTGTGGTGTCGTGAATCTGAAGATTGAAGAAGGCCTCAGACATGCACATCTGAGCCTTTCACGTCACACCTGTCTCCAAATCACAAAGGAAATGCTGTAAAATACAATGTTTAGACCAAAGACAGGAAAAAGCCTGCCTCCTCCTGGACCATCTCGACCGCCTGCACAGAACTCGGCCTTGGGAACCGCTGCCAAATGGTTTAAACCAACGGGTCAGACTCCAAGACCCTCGGGAGGCAGCAGGTGGATAAGGGCCACGGAATGTGGCTGCCCTGCCGAGGACGCACGGATCAGAAGGGCCCCGTGCAGGTCTGAGTCCAGCTGACGGAGGACGGTGGACATGGAGGCTGGACCATGTGATGACTGGACGAGCGCAGACGGAATGGAGGCACACCTGGGCGGACCCGTTGACACCCGCAGGACTGGGGTGCATGTGGCTACCCCCTTGGCAACTCCCCAGGAAGGAATGCAGCATGACTGATTAAGCCACGGTGTGGGCCACTGGATCCCAGCACTTACTCCTCACATCAGAACTCACACCGGACGTGCAGACCCTTGACCAGCATCTCCCTATTTCCCCCAGACCCAGGCAACTGCCGCTGTAGTCTGTATCTTGGAGGTCAGCTGTACAGTCCATACGCATGTGGGACACACGGATGTGTCCCCCTGACTGATTCCACTCAGCAGTGTCCTTCGGGGCCACCTGTGTTGCTACAAACAGCAGGATTTCCTCCTTCTTGTGGCTGGGTAACATTCCCGTGTGTGCCTGTGTGTGCATGTGAGCACGTGTGTGTGTCTGCGCCATGTGTTGTGTGTGTGCAGCATGTGCATGTGCACGTGCATGTGAGTGTGCACTGTGTGTACGTGTGCATGTGCATTGTGTGTATTGTGTGTGTACGTGCCATGCACCGTGTCCCTGTGTCACGGGTGTGTGTGCGTGTGTGTGCACATGTTACGTGTGAGCGTGCATGTGTCTTCGTACATGTGTGCGCATGTGCATGCACTGTGCATGTGTGTGTGTGTGCACCTGCGTGTGTAACATCTCTCTCCATTCATGCACCGAGGGACACTCCTGTTTATGTCTGGCAACTGCAGCGGCTACAGTGCACGCAGCAGGGCAGCCCTCTCTTCAAGACGCTGACGGCCTCTGAACATACGCTTATAAAGAGGATTGTGGGGTCACAGGGCAGCTCTATGTTTAATGTTTCAAGGACCCTCCTCACTGTTCTCCAGAGTGGCTGCCCCACTTGCATTCCCACCAACAGTGCCCGAGGGGCCCCTTTCTCCACAGTCTCGCCAGCACCTGTCGCGTCTGGTCTTTTCGGTAACAGCCATTCCCGCAGGTGAAGAGGAGCCAACCTCGTGTGACTTGTATTTCCTACTTAGGGGTGCTGAGTCCTTCTTCGTGAGCTTGCTGGCCATCTGTTGGCTGTCTTTGCAGAAACGTCTTATCAGGACTCTTGCCCACATTTGACTGCATTGTTTGGCTTTTTGCAATTAGTTGTAGGAGTTCCTTATATATTCAAAAGTTTTTCAATCCTTTGCTGATCAACTGAAAGCCAGGACTGGCTCCGAGTCTGAAGCTGGGCTATTTGGAGCCCATGGCAAGCACAAGGATGCCGCCACTCCATAGAGGGCCAGTCTCGGCCGTTACTTGCTGACATCATGGTGTTTACCCCAGACGGTTGGTGAGGTACCTCCAGACAAGGAAACGGCTCAAAACTGGCACATTCTTCTTTAACTATTAAACCCTTAAATCCATTCAATTATTTGAGTTTCAACCTTGAGCACAATAACCACCACCCAGCAGGCAGTGTTTAAGTCCTGTGCACTCAGCCAGATGGATAGGAAGCCCTCCTCCTGCACATCCGGCCACGCAGGGGTCTGCACTTGCCTGGGGCTGTGCCCCCCGCACTCTCAGACCCGGCCAGGGCCACTGTGTGCACACAGAGCACTGGAAGCCATGCCACACAGGTGGAGAGCCAGGCCCGTTCTGGGAGATGGGAACCTGGCCGGTCCCAATGCAGAGCGGCAGTCCCCAGACCTGAAGCACCTCAGAAGCCCGGAGAAGCCCGGATGCCCCATGAGATGACCACTAGGCTTCCCTCTCACTTTCCTCCAGCAGGGCTGTGCTGGGGCTGAGCCTCGGTGCCTCTCACAAGCTCCCGGGTGAGGGGATGCGCCGACATCCACCGCCCACGCACAAGGGAGACTGAGGTCCCCACCAGCTCATCCCTACATGTCCCCACGCTCTAGCTCGGCACAGCTTGCAGCAGCTGTGATGACGCCCCCCCACCCCAGTTCCCAGCAACAGTAGCCCACCTGCTTCCCTAACCCGCACAGCCGACTGGGAAGGGCCACAGAGCACCACGAGAAACGACCTCCCAGGGCGCCTGGGGCTCTATGGTTACACGTCTGCCTTCTGCCCAGGTCGTGGTGTCAGGGTCCTGGGATTGAGCCCCACGTCAGGCTCCCTGCTCAGCGAGGAGTCGGTTTCTCCCTCTCCCACTCCCCCTGCTTGTGCTCCTGCTCTCTCCTGCTCTCTCAAATAAATAAAATCTTTGAAAAATTAAAATTAAAAAAAAAAAACTGCCTGGGGACCTGGGGGGTTCAGTCGGTTAAGGGCCCAACTGTTGAACTCCGCTCAGGTCCTGATCTCCGTTGTGAGTTGAAGCCCCATGCTGGGTGTGGAGCTTGCTTAAGAAATTAAATTTAAAAATAAAATGACTTTGGAAACAGTTCTTTCTGTCCATGGGTCCCGTCCCTGTGCTTTAATAAAACCACCACTTTGCACCAAAAATAATAAATAAATAAATAAAAACAACCTCTCATAACCCCACCTACCAGCACAGAAAGTTCATGTGATCGCTTGCGGGCCGGGAAATGCAGCTGACGAGGCTGCACGTCAGAACAGACGCACTGGCTTCCGGCCGACGGGGGCACGGAGCGAGCGGACGGGTCCTTGAACACCCTGCACGAACGTGAGGGTAACCCTAACAGAGGCTACTTCTGGCGGCGGGATCTCTGCGGATTCAGCCAAATAATGTTGAATGAACACTACCAAGTAATCGCTTCTCACTTCTTTGGAGGTGATTTCGGAGGCGTCCGCTCTCACAAAGCTTTTCCATGACCCTGACTGCTGGTCATGTTCACTGCCGTCCACCCCAGACCCGAGTGAGCAAGGAGCCGGCACGGCCGAGACGAGAGGCTGCAGCCCGCGTCCCACTCATCCCCCCGACGGCCCCAGGAGCACAAGGCTGTGCATGCGCACTTGCTCCCCGGAGCTCCAGAGCGCCCACAGCACTGAACACGGAGGCTGATGTGGTCACTCGGCTCCACCTGGAAACCTGGTTTCTTCCCCACTTAGTGGCACCACATTCCAAAGGCACGAAGAACCGCTGTATTAGATTCAGGTACAACTGCGTGTTTGTGGGGTCCTGGTGCCAACGGAGCAGGCTCTCAAGCGAGCCCGAGTCCCCACCGACGCAGCAGGTGTGCCACACCTGCCCCGCGCACGAGCACGTTCCAGAACAGGCTCAAGCTGGCACACAGCCCCGGGAGAGTCCGCGCGCACACCTTTCAACGCACAAGACACAGCCCAGCCGTTCCCTTGTTCCGCGAGGGTGTGCGGAGCCGCGGACGGCACAGCGGCAGAGAGCGGACAAAGAGACAAACCCGAGCCGCCAGCAAGGAGAAGCCCGCGGAGCTCCCCAAGCTGGGGGGGCGGGCACATGCACATGCACATCGCCACGGCAACATGGAGGGGGCAGCCCCGGCCGGGCACAGAAGGAGGGCTGCGTCCCAAGCAGCAGACAAAAGCCTACTGGCCTCCAGCTCGCACCCCTCCCCTGAGCCGCAGCCCCCACCTCCGCGCGCCCCCCACACCAGGAAGATGGGCCGGCCAGCCCCCCACACTTCCATCCGGGCCCCGGGTCCACTAGGAAACCGAACTCTGCCGGCCGCGTCACAGCCAGGCTTCGGCGGGGAATGCTGCCGGCGAAAAAGGACAGCAGAGCCAGCGGCAGGGGCCGCGCTGCACAGACCCTCCGTGACGGCGGCCGGCCCACCTGCGGGCACTGGCTGGTGAGTCACGGGCGACGTGCCCACACCTGCCAGCCGCCGTGGCACTGACGTGAGTCCCATGACGATGAGCACGGCCGGGGGGAGTGCGTGCGAACCCAAAGACATCCTCGGAGTGGGCAGCGGCTGAGCGCCCATTCCCAACCGCGCGGGGCCCGGACCCTCCTCCCGCGCCCGCATGGCTCTGCCCACAGGCTCGTGCTCTCTGCTCCGTGGGGACGGCCGTCAGGACGCGGCTCTGCCCAGACCTGAGGCCTCCGTGCGCACCAGACGACACCCCAGCCAGAGCCCGGGAAAGTCAGGAGAGGCCAGAGGACGGCCTGGCAGGATGACAAGATTTGGGAGGAACAGAAAGGGGAAAAAAACCCTAAATTTGCAAAACAGCCTAAGCCGTGCAGGCCTCACACACCTGTATGCCTGCTGTCTTTCCTGGGGGTGATGGCACTTAGCAGCTCCTACTTTATCCAAATAAA
This sequence comes from Mustela putorius furo, assembly GCF_011764305.1. Classification (NCBI taxonomy): domain Eukaryota; kingdom Metazoa; phylum Chordata; class Mammalia; order Carnivora; family Mustelidae; genus Mustela; species Mustela putorius. The sequence goes on along the minus strand of NW_025422169.1, from coordinate 8,292,206 downwards.
TGCAAACATTACCTCCTAAAATTGCATTGAATCTCTGATTACTCTGGTTACGCCAACTAAAATACTAAAAAAAAAAGAAGAAGAAGAAGAAGAAAATTAACACAGGATTACATAAAATAAAATTTGTTTTTAAATGAAAACCCATCAATTCAAGGTAATTAAAACTGGAGGACATCGCATTAGTCGGCGATAGAATGAAAGACCAAAGATCGCCGCTGAATCTCCCTGAAAAGGAGCCAACCGAGATGTTCTTAAATGACACGTCAAAAGACATTCTCAAAACCTGGAACTCTAGAATAACTGCTTCTAGATGAAACACGTGAAAACTTACTCCATTCATTCCAAAATAAGGAACTACTTAAAAATCACGTCCACCAAGAAAAGCAGCAGATGAGCTCCGCACGATGAAAGCAAATAAGGAACTGTCCCAGGGAAGCAGTGCTTCCAGAGCTCAGCTCCACCAACCCCTCGGGTCACACCACCGAGCTGCTACCAGATAGGATCGGACGTGCGCAACACCGGTCTTTGTAACCACCTCGTGACCGGATACAGTTACCATCACCATTTCACAGACGACTAAACCGAGGCAAAGATCGGTCCAGGCACACCTGCCAAGGTCTCACCTCCGGCTGGGCCAGCGGCTCCCGGGCCCAGCACCACTCAAGCTGCCCCTCCTGCCGGGAGCCCCCTGGTGCACAGCCGTCAGCGACCATGCACTGCAGGGGCTTGGGGCAGGAGAGGGCAGCCACCCCCAGCAGCACCTGGGACGGTTATCACACCATCCCCTTCCTGCTCTCCGCTCCGCTTACAGCTCCGCCTTCCCCGCCCATCAGATGGCCCCACTGGCTTGGAGAGGGTCCACACGGCCCCCAAAGACACTCTGGCCTCCACAGGTCAGGAACCCAGAGCTGGGAAAGGGCCAGAGCAGAACAAGGGTGGAGGCCATCCAGGAGAGCCCCACCTCGGGAGACGTGGAGCCCACCAAGGACAGAACCACCTGAGCTCCCGGACAGGGAGTCAGGGCTAGGACCCCGTTTCTGCTCTTCACCGGAAGCCACGGTTTGGCACGTTCACCAACCATGAGTTGATTTTACCCCCAAAACCGTTAGTATTGACGGTCTGGCCACAGCCACCACCCTCCTATGAATCACTCCCAAGGAACGAGGTCAGCGACCTTCTGCTCCAGAAAAACCGCCCCCTTCCTTCGGGCTCCATCCCCCAGCGGTAAAACTAGACCCGACGACATCTTCCGCTGTGCCAGGAACCCCCCGGCCGTGAGAGACGCTGAGCAGCTGAGGTGAGCAGCGGTCTGTTTGCCTAAGGGACAAGGAAGGTCCCGAAGGTCCTTCCGGTCGCCCCTCCAGGACCGGGCGCTGCCACCCGCCACAGGACCAGGCGCTGCCACCCGCCACAGGACCGGGCGCTGCCACCCGCCACCTTCCCGACAGCTCCCTCCTTGAGCCAAGAGGCTGCTTCATCACCAGGCGTCACCACCACGGCCCAGGCAAGGACAGACAACAGGGGCTGTATGCTGCTGTTTTAATCCAGAAAGGGACACGCCCCGCCCAAAGGAGTTCTGACCCACACCCCGTTCTCTCGAGGTCGCCCAGCCACGCCGAGCCGCAGGCGGGAGTTTCGGCTGGGGCCACAGCTTCCCCAAAGCCGCAGCTCTCTTAGGAAGGACGTCGGAGAGCTCGGCTACCTTCCTGGTGACCAGCCGCACCGGGAACCCTGGGTCTCCAAAACCCAGGAGTGACCGCGAGGAGTCAACTGTCCCACGGGTGGCCACTGTCCACGTTCACCGAGAGGCACAGACACTCTCCACGTCGACACGCCCCGGGAAGCAGAGGGTTTGCCAAGCGGACGGGGCTTCGACGGGGCGGAGGGAGTCCTGAGGCGACCGGCAGGCCCGGCAGACTCAAGAGCATGGCCTGCGTGGCCCAGTGCAGCCACCATGGAAGGCCAAGCGCCAGCTGGACCCTGCCTGATGCACACGTCGGGAGCCACACCCCACGTCGCCGTCTGCCCGGAGAGGTTCGTGGCATACGTGGCTAGTTTCCGTTCCTGACCTGGGGTTGACCTGACCTGCAGAACCGGAAACCTGAGCGGCTGGGACGTCGCCGCCCCGCAGCCCACAGATACAGCCTGAGACCCACAGCTCCCCCAAGGCGGTCGCATCATTATTCCCGCGTCATCGGTGACGAGAGCCAGAAGCTTTAGTGGCGGCAGGACATCAAGCAGCCGAGTGGGGTCAAGACGAGGAGGCCAAGCTCGCACCGACCTCTCTTGAGGCTGAAAGAACACGCGTGTTCACAAGGGAAACCGTCGCCACACGCACCGAGGGTGGACGCCGGGTATGGCCCCGGGGAGTGGGGGGTGTTGCCTCCCGAGACCGGTTTGCTCAAAAGCCTGCCGGCACCAGACTCAAATTTTTACATATCCAAGAATTTTTGTTAAGATTTTATTTATTTTAGAGAAAGAGCGAGCACGGGAGAGAGAGAAGCAGACTCCCCGCTGACCAAGAAGCCCAACGCAGGGTCGGTCTCACAACCCCAGGGTGGTGACCCGAGCCGAAATCGAGAGCCGGACGCCCCACCACTGAGCTGCCAGGGGCCCCCACTCACCCGAGTTTTTACACAGCATGAACGAGCTCACTGGCGGCACCGAGAGCCTGCGGCTCTGCCAGGGCTGCGGCACGCGCTGTCGGGCAGCGGACTCCGTGCAGGCCAGGCAGGTCCTCACGGAGGGTCAGACCCAGACCCGGGCACGGCCACCCCACAGGAGCACTGTGGGACAGGCAAGCTGGTAAGTGGCAAGAGGAGAGAAGCAGGGGCCTGTGTCAGAGGAGGAGGAGGCCGGGGCCGGGCGGACAGGAGAACCACCACCACGGTCGTCCCCCAAACCACAGGGGTTCTGAGCCGCTGGCGTGGGGCTGTCCTCTGCAGTGTAGGGCATGCGGCAGCACCCCTCTCCCCAGGGACGGCTGTGCCACCACAACCCCAGTCCCGATGACCACAGCCGTCTCCAGACATCAGCACCGACCTGCCCCGGCCCGGGTTCCAGAGCGCTCAGCCGGGGCCCATGAAGCCCGGCCGCTGGAGGAGGCAGATCTGGAGGACACTGGCGGGAGGGCTCTGGCCGGCTCGCCAAGAAGCCTGATTTCCCCTCGGGTGTCCACCCCGGAATGGCAGGACCAGGACTCTCTTCGGGAGCTTGCGTAGGACGTCAGGGAGCGGCCAGAGGGGACCCTGAATTCTCACCGCCTGGCTCCACAGAAAACACCACGAGATGAGAGGTGGGCCACGGGAGGCAGCGCGACACCCGGTCGGGCGCCGCAGGGGCGTCCAGCAGCCGTCTGCTTGCTCGCGTACAACCTGCGGCCACCAGGACGGGCGGCTGCGACGGCTCCCGTCCTGACGGAGGAGTGACCCAGTTCCTCAGGAGCACAAGATGCGGCCCCCCTTGGGGGGTCAGGGCCACCCTGGGCGCAGGCCCGGACGGGGCCCTGGGAACGAGGGTGGAGCCCAGACCCCCCTCCGTGCCCCAAATGTCAGCTCGAGGGGTCTGCGCTCCACAGAGACCTCCAGAATCAGACACATGACAGACGGAAACCGTGCTCAAGCCCGACGGCACGGGAAACAGCCGTGCCATTGCCGTGAAATCAGCCAGGCTCACGCGGACCTTCAGCCTCAATCTCATTACTGCACCCAGCGTGAAGGTCACAGCGTCGGCCTCCACGGCCAGAGTTCCAGGCAGACGGGTGTCCTCAAGGAGGGGCACCGGACTTCACATGGAGAGCTGAGACACAGCGGTGCTTTCTGGACCCTCCCCGCCGGCCGCCAGTTCGTCCTGGTTCTGTCAGGGGCCTTTTAACCAGACGGGGACTAAACTCTTCCTGGCTGGCAGTACAGAGCAGAGAGCTCTGGGCAGAGAGGCGCCGCCCCGGGGTCCTGCCGGCTGAACCCCCACCTGGCAGACCCTCGGCACACCGAGGCCCGGGGCCCCCGCCGGGCTGTGCGGAGCCCGTCTGCTGAGAGCGCACTGCCCCAGGAAATGGCAACGTAGGCCGGCCCCACAACTGCCCTGGAAGACGGCGGGGCCAGGAGGACAGGAGCTCACAGCCCGAGCAACGCACCTCCCTCCCGGACACGCGGTGAGGGCGCCGGCAAACCTACTCCGCCCCTACCGGCGGCCAGGACACTGCCCACTGGTCTTTCACTTTGTTTAAATGAGAAGAGACACTTGTCGACAAGGACAAAATGCACGATGAAACAGAACAACAACAAAAAAACCCCAGTTTTCTTTCTAATTAAAGATTTTTAAATTCTTCCACATACGTTGTTTTAATAGTGGTAATTATAATCCCACTTAATGTTAAGCACTTCAACGAAATGAGAGGTTAATTATACAGACTCTGCTAATTATGAAAAGTAAAATAACGTATAAAATGTCATAATGAATAATTAATAAGGCCTCTCTGATCTGGTTGAGCCCGGGGACGCCGTGCTGGCAGGCTCCGTTCTTCGGCTCCGGGATAATCCTATGGGATAAATCGGATATCAGGTACCAGAAGCAGGAGTTCGTAAACAGCGTGAGCATTGTCGATGAGTTTCTGACTCAGAGACACAACAAATGTGGCTCCTATCACCTCGTGTACAGAACACAGACAACGTGTCGGTGACAAAACTCCCCGGGACTCGGTTTCCATTCCATGGGACAGCATCGTGGGGCCGCTCGTCCCGTGACAACTTTAGAGCCGGGCACCGCGGGGAACCCGGGAACACCGGCAGGCGGGGCGCATGCCCTCAAAGGGCACCACGTCTCCCGGAGGCCGAGCAACCCAAATTCCAACCAACAAAGTCATCTGGTCTACTGTTTGGTTAAAACAACTAAAGTTGTGTGGAATGATTCAAACCACTGAGATCATCTCATTTACGGACCAAAGATCACTGAAGCGAATGCCAAGAAATCCTCCGATTTTCCTTTAATTAATGCAGTAAAATGACTCTTCTGAAAGCCCCGGTTGCCTTGGCGCCTCGCCTTTACTTGATTTCCCTCGTTTTAGGGAAAGCAGAGGGAGGATTCTGGAGTCTTCTGCTCGCAGGCTTGTACCTGTCCCTCGGGGCTTGGAGTCCTGCAGCAATCTGCATTTTAATTAAATCTGCGTAAGACTAGGTCATCTGCAGGGACCTGATTTTGCTTCAAGAAGAGGCACCTCGTGATCTCATCGGATCCGTGGTGAGCCGTCAACATCAACACGGCCGACAGGGGTCACGTAGAGTCGGTAACGACGGACAGGCGGGACACTCAGTACTCGGCGCCTGGAGGGGTCGGGGCTCTCGGAGGTTTTTACAAGAAGGCTCTTTCACAACCGGACCTTTAGAGGGAACGCTACGATTTTTTTTAACTAATTTTACATTCGGACACGTCTTTATCCAATGTTCACTCAACACTGACGACCCCACCTTCTCGAAGCCCTCCCGGGATTGCTGGAACTTCAGAACGAATCGCAGATGTGTCCGGGGGCGTCGACACCCAGGGCTGGGGCTTCTGTCCGCAGAAGTGAGGCGAAGGCTTTCCGATCTGAACACAGAGGCTCCCCAAGAGGACCCAAACCTCACTCCCACTCTCGACTTGAAGATGGACGCTTCCAGGACGCAAACCACCAATGTTCGATGCCAGCATCCGGTGGACTTTTGAACCTTCAGAAACACTAAGTATCTAAGTATGATTTCAGAGTCACTTGACAGTGGGGCACACCTGCTCCAGGGAACAGGACAGAGTGAAGCACATAAAAGCCCATGATTTAATCAGAGAATAGGATGAACAGAGGAGACCGTGTCGTTCTACAAAGCCACCTGAACAGTCATCCAGAAGGCAAAGCCGGTTTCCTCCTCCGGCAGGTCTGAAGATGTGCTGTGCTCAGGCAGAACCCCCGACGGCTGGAATCTTCTCCGGGAGGGAGTGACGACAGCGCCAGGTGCGGCAGGGACCGGAGTTCCCATCAGCAGGCGCACGCACCGGGCTCGGTCTCAGCTTCGCCGGGAGCCACGCATGCCACGCCTGGGATCTGGGCACACCCGTGTCTGCAGGGCACCTTCGAGGGCACAAGCACACAGCCACGCTCTCTCAAGCGACATCTGGGTTACCAGTGACTTTGTTTTTCAGACACTTAATCCTTTTTCCTAAAATATCTCAATCTCAGCAGCCTCTATATTCCTCCGTACGGCTTCAGGGCTCAGTACACGGATTACTCCCCTGTTCAAGTGAGACATGGTCCCCTACGTCCTCCGGGGTGTACTCACGGAGCACAGACATTGGAAGCCCGGGTCTCTGGGTGGGCGTTAGAGAAAGTTCTCACCCTAGCTGTGCCCACCGCAAACCCGCAAGACCACAACCGCTCACGTCCTGCATCCCCCTCTGGCTCCCAGGGACGCACCTGCTAGTCACCCACGAGGAGTCTCTTCTGGGACATGGCAGGGTGTGAAGCACACCTCCGGCCCGAGAAACTGCCGGTAGAGGCATCACCGCCAGACCCGCAGCCGCTCCGGACGTGCCTCCCCATCCTCCCCGAAGGCGCGCCCAAGGCTGGAAGCAGGTGGACCCAGGAAGCAGGTGGACACGGATTCGAGGATCCGACGGAGAGCTCTGAGCACAGCAGCCCACCGAGGGGCTATTCTGTCCCACCACATGGCCACCACCCCCCAGCCGTGCCCAGTCCCCAACCCCATGACTCCCAAAGCACCCAAGGGTCAGCACTGGGGCACACCAGCCAGTCTGGGAGCCAGGACTGGACATGAGGAAAGCCGGCAGCACTTCCGACCCTCACTGAAATCCGGTCTGCGGAACACTTCGGGACGCTCACCACGCACAGTGCCCGTCCTGAGCTCTCGCACGCACCCATCAGGGCCCGGCTCCAGAAGGGACCCCCAGACCTTGGGGTGGCTCCAATGTGCAGTGGGGGTGGAGGCTCCTGCGGCCACGCATGTGCAGCTCTCCACCCGGCCACGGTGCGAACACGCCTTCCCCGTCCATCCACACCGGCCTTCCCAGGAGGACTGACAGACGGCAGCCCCAAGGCCTGCCTAGTGCTTGAGACGGCACCGCAAACCCACCGTCCTAACCAGCCTCTCCTCCGCGAAACCAGCACAACGCAGGCCCAGATGCTGCCTGCCGGTCTTCCCATAACGAACGCCGGGCGTTCGTGGGCCTGGCAGAGGATGAGGTCAGGGCACAGGCTGCTCCCGTCTGCTCCGACCGCAGAGCCTTAGGCCAGGCACTCGGAGCCGCCATGCAGCCACCAGGGCCTAGATGCCCGGCATTCTCGGCGCACCTGCAGAGCGGGCTCCCCCCACCTGTGGACCGCGCTCCTCCCAAGACACAGAGACGTGTTCAAAAACTCCTGAACTTCGGTGGGGCGCCCGGGGGGCTCAGCCAGGTCCGCGTCGGATGCTGATCGCTCTCAGGTGGGGAGAGTGACGAAGCGTCGGGCCCCGGCTCCAGGGACGTCCGCTTCAGATGCTCTCCCTGCCCTCCCCTCCACGCGCTCTTGCTCTCAAAAGTAAAAAACAAAATATAAAATCCTGAACTCTGGGACTTACAATGGTCCCAGGATGGATTAGGAAAGCAGAACCGAAAGCACCATCAAGAAAAAGACGCCGAAGAACCTAATACAGAGCACATGTCGGTGACACCGCAGGAGAGTGATTCCACAGTGACCACCGGCGGCTGAGCCCGTAGCAGGGCGGCCGGCACACGGCATGCGGCCGAGGACAGCTCTGCACCAATGTGGGGAAAGGCACTCAGCTCCCAGACAGAGGCAGACCCTGTTTCCCTGGAACCTTGCTTCTAGGCGCGCTCCTGACTTTGCCCCTGGAGAGGATGACCTCCAACCCCCGCAGGCAGTGTCCCCTTCAGAAGCCGCCCCAAACCATCTGCACCTTTGCACACTCCCTCGGGTAGCCCGGCCAGCGTCCTGCTGCTGGTGGCCCCTACATTTGGCAAACCCCCGGAGTCAGGACGACGACATAGCCTGCCGGTCGGGCACCTTGGTTCCCAGCCACAGCCGGGCACACTTCACCAGAGCGGTGCCGATAAAATACAGCATCTGCAGAAACGCAGTCCTTGGGATGGTCAGACTTCCCAGGAAGAGCGAGTCAGGGGAGACGCCTCTCTGAGCCTCTCCTCTCCAAGCCTCTCCTGGCACTTCACTGCTCGTGTTATTTTTAACCTGCCAGCGTCGAGCAGCTGCTCTCAGCGACGGGGTCAGGCCGCCCCCCTCGCGGGGACATCAGCTCATGAGTGTCCAAAGGGACACTGTGGGGTGAGAAGGTGACGAACCCCAGGGACAAAAGCCTACACGGATCAGAACATCATGAGCGCAAAAGTTCTCCACATCCGACCCCCGAGAAGCACACTTCGGCCCGGGCTTCCAGGCGGACAGCATGGAAACACCCACGTCCTCCGCGAGGACCCGCCGCAGCGGACAGAGCGCACTCACGGCTCCGCCTGCGGCCAACCTCTCCTCCGTCACCCCGAGTTCCTCGGCCGGCACGCTCCAGGAGTGGGAGCCTCCAACCGCGACCCGTCGCCACACACAATCACTGATCCCGTATTACCTCCGTCCGGCTGACGTTCAAATGTTCCCCAAAGCGTCTCTGATGGCCTTCCTCCTTCCACCAAACCAGTCCAGCCAGGATCACGCCTGCCTCTGGGGACGCCCCCTTTGCTTTGGTCTGTGACGGCCCCTCCCCTCCGCCCACCCCACTCATTTCTCGTGGTCTTCCCTCCCGTGGAACGTGCCCTGCTCTAGGTGTTTCCTCGGGTGTCGCACGTTGCTCCTCGACGCACCCCACTTCCCGTTGGGGGAGAAGGTCTACACGCTGCCCGATCCCAAACCCCATACAGCCAGAAAGCCGCTCAGTGACCTTGCTGGTGGAGGCTGTGCACGTTGCTCGTCGTGCGGGCTCACGAACGGGAACGGATCTCCGGGACACGGGGGCAGGGACGTCTGAGTGGGGCAGGTGCACCTCGAGTCCAGAGCCAGCCGCTGCCATTGGCAGTCCACGCGGAGGTCAGCAACCCGCCCGCGGACACACATGCCGTCCCTTCTCAGCGAGGCACACGCCCTGCTTGCCCGCGGCCCCCGGCATCCTGGCGTCCAGGGGAGACCCTCCGAGCCCAGACCGGCCTGCGGGGCCCCCCGGAGCTGTCTCCTTCCCCTCCGCCTCCCACACCAGCTCCTCCCGTTGTGTTTAAATTATTTTGTCTTTTATTTTTTCGGTGTGATGTGGTGGATAATCACTGTTTTGACACGGAATTTGGCATTCGCTTCTGCTCCTTTGTAAACGCAGCCACGAAGACCCTACACAGCACGGCGGCGAAGAGCGAGCCTTGCCAGGATTTCCCTCGACCACGGCAGGGTTGACACCGTCCTCATCTGCATTTCTCCAGGACGGGGGCTGTCTTCTTCCGGATCTCAGCATCGGAGGGTTCGGGGAACGTTCCTTCTCCCACGGAACCGGCCTGGAGAGACCCACGTGCCGAGGTCACGTCCCGCCACATCCAGGGACCACGACGACCTCAACAATGTTGAGACAGAAACAGGCCTTCATTCTCCACACACATCTTCGCAGCCTCCTTCCCCACGGACCGTCTACACCGCCACCAGCCTCCAGCCACGCGCCGCTCCCCCGGACCGTCTACACCGCCGCACCTGATACACATCCACCTTGACTTTGCTCTGGGACAGGTCACCCGACGCTCGCCCAGTAAGGAGTTGCCTTTCAAAGGGCAAGAACCAGGTCGGCCACACCACAGCAATGGACTCTGCAAGGAGCCCCCCCCCAGGGGAACCGATGGTCCCTGACGGGAGAGGCCACCGTGTCACCGCAGACAGGCGCCGTCTCGGGATTACGGCCCGTGAGCCTCCGGGCAGTAAACTGGGCCGTCTTCCCAGGAAGACAAGCGATCCGTACCCGCCACTTGCACCCAGACCTGTGGAGGGCTCCGTGGTCACTCAGCTGATGTGAACCCCCGGTCCCTGCGGTCACCACTCAGACGGCCGGACGCACTGCTCCCGTTCACGCTCCTTCCCGAGGTTCAGCACAGAGACTGCACTCGGTGACCCGCGGGAGGAAACACGCAGACCCGCCGGCCAAGGGTGAGTCCCCCTGTGGCCACACGAAGGGCCCGGGCATCTACGGACCCTCCCTTCCTTCCCTCAGAGGAGGAGCCACAGCCCAGCACCGGGCACTAGGGGACACGGCAGCAGGAGGGGCCGCACCCCCGTGCACCCCGACTCAGCAGCTTTCATAAAGCCGAGAGCTTACGGCAGGGGAGCCCCCCGTGCCTCACTCCAGCCCAGCTCACGGCAAGACCTTTTTTCCGAGCCAGAGAGAAGGGACCTTCCGAAACAGCAGCACGACTGGGGACCAGGACCAAGCAGGGACCCGTGCTTCGGGAACGCTGAATTCTAAACGCTCCTCGGAAGACCGGGCCCGGTTTCGGAAACGCAGTCGGAGGCGACCTCCTGCCTGAGCGGCCACTTCTTCCCACAAGCACATTCTGGACCCGCTAACTCGGGAGAACCTAAGTCGCTCCAGGGCAAACCCGAGGCGTGACAAGGAGCAAACGGCGCCCGTCTGATCTCGTGTGAGGACCGGGCCCCAGGACTTAAGTCGCCGGAGCACTGCTCACACACAGCAAGACTGTAACACAGACTGTCACACTCGGCAACACAAGACCAGCCGGCCTCCCCCAGAAGTGACGGGGCCGGTCGGGGGGAGGGCCAGGCGGGTGGAGAAGGCGTGTCCACGTTCCTCGCGGCCTGTCTAGTAAGGGGGCCGGCGCGGAGTCGGGGGTTCCGGGGTCCGGCTGCGGACGTCCCGGCAGGGCTCGCCCAGGACGCAGAAGGCCGCAGGCACCTGGGCCGGTGGCTCAGGGTCACTCGGGCCCTCGCTGGGCGAAGGGCAGCTGGCCGGGCCTCCTGCTCCGCGGTGCGGAGTCCAATCCCGCCTCGGTCAGCTGCGAGCTGGGTCCACACAGACCCACGGCCCCGGAGGGAACCACTGAAGCGCTCCCAGCCTCTCGGAACATCTCCAGGAAACAAACTGCAAAGCCCACACGCCATCCTCCATGCTCTCCCGAGCTCCAGGTCATATGCCGCCAAGCCTCAGTGGGAGGCCCCGTCCCATACAAGTAGGAACTAGAAGACACAGTCGTCCATCGCAGTTTTGCAAACAACACTTCTCCCGCCGCCCAAGTCACAAGGGGGTCCACACGGTTTTCACGTGCTGCTCCAAAAGCGCCCTGTCCCCCCGGCTGAGTCTGCTGGCCCAGCGCTGGGGACCCTTCCGCAGAGACAGCGCCCAGCAGCCAGGCCACGGCGAGGCTCTGGCTCCCCATGCTGTGCTTCCCAGCAAAACACGGACGCCCAGCCCGAGCTCACCATTTTCCCAAGCAGGAACCATTCTGTGAAGTCCGCGGTTCCCCAGACAGAGCGGACATGCTGGCACTGGTGCTCAGAGCAACACCACCCTGCTCGCCACCACCTCGCACCGAGGAGACGGCTCAGAAGCCCGCACCTCACGCTCGGGAAGCCCGTGGCTGCGGGCCGCTCTCACAGCTGTGCCTGCTGGCAGACCAGGCGGGCCTAGCAAATCCAGACCCCTGCCCAAGGTCGCACAAGAGCAGTACGGCAAGAAATCTTGGACTTTGGGGGAAGCTCTCCCAGGCTGACTTCCCAACCTGCACAGAAAACCCTTCCCAGGTGAGGGGTCCTATTGCCCCACAAACCAGCAGACCACCCGGCCAGAGGGTCACTCACCAGCCCTGAAGGCCACCCTCTCCCTGACTGCCCTGGAGACGGGCGACACATGTCCAGGTGGACATGCCGCAGGAGAGGCTGCCACCCCGTGCCGCGGGCCCTCGATGGGCTGGGAGCTGGCACCGTCCGAGAGCAGTGTCCGACCAGGCCTGCCCTCACCGCAGGACCCAGCCCAGAACTCTGGACTCGCCGGGGACAGCACTCCCCACGCAGGGGTCCCTCCCAGCAGAAAAAGGACATGTGCAAGTATGAGGTTGCTCACGCTCTCACCCCCGCAGACAGGTCAGGACAAGCTCTCCATGTGGCACTGAGCCCAGCGCCCAACACACTCCAGGGTGACTGGGCCATGGGGAAAGGCTCCCGAGTGCAGGGGCATCCCGAAAGGCCTGTGACACGGTGGCCCCACAGGCCACTCAGACGGCTCTCAGACCCTCGTGGCTTCGCATCAAGGCAGCAGATGTCACACGGACTCCAAGCACCTGACTTCATGCCACAGAGCTGCGTGTGTGGGAAAGGTCCAACGCACACACAACATACGTGATCATGCAACCGTGCGTCTCGTCTGTGACTTCACGGCACCTGCTGGCATCCAGGGACTTCCTAAAGAAAGAGATGGCGTGGGGCACCTGGGAGGATCAGTGGGTTGAGCCTCTGCCTTCGGCTCAGGTCATGATCTCAGGGTCCTGGGATCGAGTCCCGCATCAGGCTCTCTGCTCAGCGGGGAGCCTGCTTCCTCCTCTCTCTCTGCCTGCCTCTCTGCCTACTTGTGATCTCTGTCAAATAAATAAATAAATAAGTAGATCTTCAAAAAAGAGAGAGAGAGAGAGAGATGGCGTGAGAATGCCCTATCACAAGACGGGGAAACAGGTCCAAGATCGCTGCCGTGATCCACCCGAATCCCGGAGAGGCTCCAGGACCACCTCAGCCTTTCGGGTCACCAGTGACACACTCTGGTCACTCACTTCTAAGGTTGGCTTGGGCTGCAGGTTCTAACAGAGCCGCTGTGCCCTGGATGCTCCTGCCCTCAGACCCAGCGGCAGGGCGGCCACGTGGCAAAGCCTGGGAAAAGACGCAGGACGTCCTCCAGCCACGAAGACCGACCCGATCTGTTCTTGCTCATCAGAATCACGTCTTGGGGCTTCAGTTCGTAAATTCGATCGTAATTTGGTGCCTCAGGGATGGAACCCCCCCCCCCACTGGCTCACACGGGGAAGAAAATCCAAGCAAGTCCCTCTCTCTTGCCTCTGAGCCCCGGAGAGCACCCCGGCTGGCCAACGCTCGGGATGAAACAGACCCCGGTCTAACCTGATCTACTGCGGGATCACAGCTCTCGCAGCCGACATCCCTGGTGTACGATCCTGTTCGATTCCAGAGGGAAAAAGCCAACGTGCGTTTAACTGGATTAGACTGAAAGGTTTCCTATCCCTGCTCCAAGAAGCAAAGGCAAGAAACCGTGCCCACTACTTTGAAATCTTTGCTCAGTGGGATGGACATCATTCTCTGACCATGCCTCTTTTAAGAACACGCTTCTGTGTCTGGGCAGAAGAGACAGACACCCGATGCTATAACCAGCTGGTTCAGAACCCGGCCTTTTTATGCTGGAAATTCAGCAAAAGCATGGTTCACTGGAAGCCAGCAAAGCAGAGGTTCTGAACCCTCACTAGAAACGCCCGCAGGGCACGCCCGCCCTAGCACGTCTGCTTCTGCTGGTCGGGCTGGAGCGTGTGCACTCCGGGTGGACTGGGACATTCCTGGCTGTACCGGGCAGGGCCATCTCCGGGGCAGACACCAGGCACCAGCACCACCAGTTCCCCCTGAAACACAAACATGGTGCAGGTTCTATTGTCTGGATTTACGTCCCTGAGGACACGTGGGCCACTGCAGGCATCGACCGGCTTTCTGACTCCAGACCTCCACCCCACCTGACTTCATTCAGAAGAACGGCTTGGAGCGTCAAGGTCCAAGGCCCCCGGTGGGCCGCACACACCCCACACCGTGAGGCTCGGACGTCTATACCCGACGTGCAGAGGACCTTCCGTGTCCCCACAGCGGGACGGGACAAGCCCTTTGGCCTCTACTCTTCTGTCAACGGCAGCTGGTGCCCGAGGCTAATTTAAGAAAGGAATGTCATGCCTGACCACGTGAGGCCCACTTCTGGGCTCCCACTGCCGGGCTCTCCAGGGGCGGAAAGACCCGACAATCCCATGAAGGGGAGCACGGAACGGGCCATTTCAGTCCCACATTTGGGATGTCACACAGCGAAGTGCTGAGAAGAATCTTTAACCTGGCTGACCGAAACGACCTTCTTATTCACATCGTAGGACATCAGGACGGGCAGGGGCTTGGTCTCCGTCCCTGCGCTTCCACGTAGCCTGTTTCATTCGATAAACGTGCATTAGGCTCTGATGACACACGGGAATCTATTCCCGCAGCTGTCCAGGGCCCGCCACGCAGAACATCGAAGAAAATATTCTTATTGAATTCTGGCTGGCTTGTAAGGTTACGCATATCCATATTGCTGGGTTTTCCCCAGTCTTCAAAAGAGCTCTCATCTGATGCCTTCTGGCTTTATTAAATCTTACCGCACACTGTTAAATTAGGGGGAATTAGTAGTGGAATGTTGCATGTGTGCAGGGACGAGCTGCAGAACCGGGAAGCAGGGTGGAGGGCACAGGTGCGGCGTGACGAGGGGAGAAGGGGCCAGTAGCCCTGCCTCTCCCTTCACCGGCACCCGAAGCTCAGACACACCTGCTCTCACAGCAGAGAGGGTAAGAGGTTCACAGCATATAGGCTCCAGACGCCGCGGGGAGTGGGGTCTCAGAAGACGAGATGCTGCAAAAGACTGGATTCCCCAAGCTCACCCCTTGCTTAAAAAGAGAAAAGGCCTTGAGAAGGCCTCGCGCACCTCGGGGGAGCCCAGCACATGCTCTGCTGGGACGAGGGCAGCCGTGCGGGCAGGGGTCCAGCGCGGGCACGGCTGGAGGAGGCCCCCAAGGGGGTCAGCCCGCCGGGTCCTCCCCGACATGTGGCACCGCTGTTCACTGAAATCAGCTCATCAAACCACGGCCTCCACAGCCGGAGACGCTTGCTGGTGAAACCCTAAAAACCCTCCGGGTGATGTTCAGATGTATTCTAGATAAGTGGAGAGCCCTTCACAACCACGACAAGCCCACACCTGCCACACACTATGCGGTGCCTCCTGTGCAGGATGGGACCAGTCCTTCCTTCAACCCACGGCACAACCTGCCTTGGGGGCGGCACACGCCGGCCCTCCCTCCAGAGAGCCCGGGCAGGGGCAGGAAAGCAGCAGCTCGCTGCTGGGGCAACCTCCCACCTCCCAGTCATCCTGCGGACACGGGGAGGAAGGCACTGCCGCGAGAAACTTGGACAGGCGGTCAAGCCACGGACACAGCCAGGCCACGGCAGCGAGGGAGCCTGCGGCCACATCCCAGCCACGGCTGCGACGGAATGAGAACCAGAACTCCGACGGGAAGCTCAGCTTCAAAACTGGGAACAAAAATTGAAACAGATTCAGGAGGAAAGCAAGTGCACACACGGGCTCATGACCCAAGCAGCCCCGCGATGGGACGGAACCTGTCAGACAAAACGTCAAAGACTGCGTCAAGATGAAGCTGAACATCCATTTCACTACGACACTGAAGCAGAGAAAAGCCCAGAAACGCTCAGAAGGAAAGTACAAGTTCCATCACCTGAAACAAAAGTCTCGGATGCCCTCGGATTTCTGCTGCACAAACGGAATTCCAAAAGACAGTAGAGCAGCGCGCACGGGTGTTTGAGAAATGCTGGGCATCCGTCGTGGCTCGTGGCGCGACCCCGTGGACCGAAGGCAGCAGAAGGACACGGGCGCGGGGCTCCGAGCTGCACCGTGTGTGGTCCCTCCCGGCAACGTTGGTCCAAGCACGGACCCCCTCAGCGTGGAAACCAGAGCCCAGAACCGCGTGTGGGAGGCTCGAACAGGGTCGCGGAGCGTCTCCCCAGGCCCCGTGTGGACCCTGCGCTCAGGCATCACCCGGACGTGGCCCCAGGAGCTTCACTCCCAGAACCAGAAACTATGCTATTCTCACCGTTACACCGAGAGTGTATGAAGAGACCAGGAAACCCTAGAAAACCTTAACGACCTGACCAGGGTTGGGAGGGGCGGGCATGAGTAATTTCCACACAAGTCTCAGTGTTCCACGATGGAAACCGTGAATGTGCCTTTGAAATCGCCCCTTATCTGCCGCGGGATCACAGGACAGTTTGCTTCCCCAGACCAGTCCTGCTTCTCTCTCCTGGGATCTTCCCCTCCCTCAGTCCAGATGTTTACAAACGGTCCTTTTCAAATGCAAAAGAAAAACAAAGTCCAGAGTTGAGGAAACCCTGTCAGTCAGGAGCCCATAAGCTCTCACAATGTGGTTTTCCGCGACATCCTGATTTTGGTTTTTAAACCAAGTGGGGTTTTTCCCCTTGAAAACCGCACACAGTAGAGCCATTTTCTAGACTGAAGTAAATCAACAGGGCTACTGAATCAGGCACACGGGAAAGGGGATACTGTGACATGTCCAGTGTCCACCTACTCCTCCCTCGGACCCGAGCGCGCACCGCGGACCCCGCGACTCCACCGCGACCCAGAGAACACGGCACCGCACACGGAGGGAAGGGGCTGGGCCTGCGGTGTATGCACTGACGCGAGGAAACGTGGCCCTCGTCCTGGGAGCGGCAAGTACAGCTTCATCCGTATTTGCTGACTTCCCGACACTGGGCCATAGCGCTCGTCATTCTTACAGCAGTTACTAAAACAATTCCTTTTGCATTGATTGTATTAAGCCAAGCAATGAAAAATATAGAGCACAGGCCGAATTTTATAGAAATACGGTTTTCAGACTGCCAAATTACGCTAAATTGGACATTAAGCGAACTAGATCTCATCCTCGAGATGCAGCACATGGAGGGACTGTTTAAACTGCCTTTTCTTCCAAACTTGCCACAGACCCACTCGGCTGAGAATCTCCATTGCTTGAATTGCCTCCCTCTCCTGGGGTCGGAAACCGTATGAATGAGAACACGCGCTTTCCACAAGCGTATCTGAACACGGCGCATACTGGTGGGGGAGGGGGAGGGGGAGGCATACTGGTGGGGGAGGGGAGGGGGGGGAGGCATACTGGTGGGGGAGGGGAGGGGGAGGGGGAGGCAAACTGGTGGGGGAGGGGAGGGGGAGCACAGCCACATGCTCTGTGGCAACTGGATGCTTCTTAGTTGAAAGTAACACATTTCATGTACGGTGATTCCGTGCACTCAGAGTGAGCTACTTTTAGTAATCGAGTCAAGTTCACACCTGACCACAAGGAAATGATTTTTCCTATTGGAAAAGAAGAAAACCAAGGAAGCACAAAACACTATAACTCTCTCCCTTAAAGCAAAACCCCAGAACCGACTTCCCTTTGCTCACGTCACCCACCCATTTTCAGATCTGGGGTTTTGTCATGTTCTAGCAAATGCCGTGAATTAGAGGAGAACCAGGAGTCAGAACACAGCACGTAAGCGTTCTCTGAACTCTTAATAACTAACTCAAATACGCTGAGTGCTCGAAGATGAAATTAATTTCTAGTTTAAAGCATAATCTCAAGTCACTTGCCAAATGATACTTTAAAGAAAATATAGGTTCCTTCTGGCAGAAAATCAAACTCCATATCTGATTTAAGAGATCCGTATCTTCTAACAAACACACTCGTGGTTTAGGTGACCCTCTGTCACCAACATCCGAGTGTTCCGTGCTTTGACACACCAGCACCTCGAAACTGGAGAGAAACCGTAGACCACATGGGCTGTCCAAAGTTCACGTCAACTCAAGCTGTCTGCAAGGTGCACGATTTCCTTATTGGGAAGAGCATTTCACTCTGCGCTGGGAAGGAGGCAAGCCAAGGGAGAGAGAGGAGCCCCCCACCTCCAGGCTCCTCCCAGAGACACTCTGGTGGGGCCCTGGGTCGGCCTGCAGAGAGTGATCAGAACCCCAGGCAGGAGGCACCACACCTTCCAGGCAGTGGAAGGAACCTCAGTCCCCCGGGGACACAAGAAACCCCAGGGTCAGGGCCGTGGTCCACAGAGAAGGCAGGATTTTCAAGATTTGCACCCAGTGGGCAGAGCAGGTACCTGCAGCCCTGTCTGGGGCGGGACCCTGACCCCATGGGCTTCCCTGGAAACAGCAGCTCAGACCCCCAGCTGGAGGGCTCTTCAGGTGAGCAGGGAAGGGTCAGGTGGCTCCCACCCCCCACCAAAACAGGCCCCCGCTGCCTCCCTCACCCCCTGGCTCACTCCTGCTCTCTGGGTAAGTGAGCGGAGCCGCTGGCCTGCAGGCAGGACTTTCTACCTGCCCATCCACGGGCTCACGAAAGACAATGTGCGCCGCCCCCGCCCCCGCACTTCTGGGCCAGGTTGCAGGTGCGCTCGGACCAGCCCGGAAATCCCGGAGTTTGCACGCCCATCTACACGGGGTGGACAGCAGCCTGTGCTCGGCTGCTCTCTCCGCCTCACCTCGGGCCGGTACAAACGCCCCACGCCCGGGTCAGCACCCCTTGTGCTGCTGCCCCTCCAGCTCCGTCTCCCACCCCTGCGCTCACCGGAGCCCAGGCCTTCGCCTCTGCACCCCAGTGCTGCCTCCCAAGGCCGCCAGCCCCCCCAGCACCTGCATCAGATCCCCGAGCCTCCACCGCCAGAGCTGCGGCCACGTCGGCCCCCACGTCCACCCTCCGCCTGGGAGAACGCACCGCAGAGCAGGGCAGAATGAACAAGGCGACAACAGAACACATCAGCACAAGACAAAAGACCGCACGTGAAACGGTCACACACTAAGCACAGCAGAAGGGATTGTGCAAGACACTAGAATTTCTCTTTAACTTGTTTCAATGCCTTCCCAATAATACATTTTTTAAAAAAGTATTTCCCCAGGATGTAAAGCTTTTGTAATGTAAGAACACGAGCCTCTGATAGCAGCTCGGAACATTTAAGTAAATTCACATCCTCAATCTCCACAAATACCGTCTTTGGCACAAAAAATGTCTCTCCGTGGAAAGCAGCACTAGGCAAGGAGCTGCCAGATGGGGGAGGCAGCGCCCCCCATCCCAGGTGACTCGTCACCGCGGTGACAGGAGAGCGTGAGCGGTAGCGGTGAGCAGCGTGTGAAGCGCGGAACCCGGGGTGTGAAGTCCATGGGGCGCCAGCACAGCGGGGGGACAGGCTACTGATGCCACCGACATGCGCTGTGAACAGTACGTCCCTCATCGACGCGCTGACGTAGTCAATAAAAGAACGAGATTCAGGGGCGCCTGGGTGGCTCAGTGGGTTGAGCCGCTGCCTTCGGCTCAGGTCATGATCTCAGGGTCCTGGGATCGAGCCTCGCATCGGGCTCTCTGCTCAGCGGGGAGACTGCTTCCCTTCTCTCTCTCTCTGCCTGCCTCTATGCCTACTTGTGATCTCTCTCTGTCAAATAAATAAATCTTTAAAAAAAAATTAAAATTAAAAAAAAAAAAAAAAAAAAAGAACGAGATTCAGAAGCCGGAACAAGCTGTATGTCAGGAAGAATCGTGCCTCGCGCACCACCGTGAAGACGGCCGCCGGCTGCAGACGAAACCCAGGGTCTTCTCTGCCCCTGACCTCAGTGCCCGGCCCCTGGGGCAGGACGGAGCCCAGGGCAGTGGCGGACCCTGAAGTCATGGCATAACAGACCAGCCACCACCCGGGCCGTGCAGGACACGGACACAGCAGCCTCGACACCCCAGCCCGAAACGGGGAGCCTCCTTTTGTCTGGTGATCCCAGAGGCAGCTGTGGACCCTCAGACCCGGGCCGTGTCTGCTCTAGTGGTTGGTACAGCCAGGCCGAGCCGACACCAGACACCCCTTCTGCCAGGAGACATGAAGTCTCGGGCTACTCCCCAGGAATCCAGGTGTCACACAGTCTTTCTGCTGCCGTCTCCACGGACCAGCACAGAACCACACGGGTTCGCCTTCCCCCAAGGCAGAAGTGGGATCACGGCGAGGTCCCTGCTGTCCCTGCACAGTCCCAAGTCAGGAGATAGAGACACTGTCTCTCCAGCTCCAGCTCTGTGAGAGGCTGCGATACAACTTCTAGCCTTGGCCTCCAGGTGCCGCGGAAGCGAGGGCGCTGGGAGCATCCGTGGGGATCCCCGGGACGCCCCTTGTGGCAGCTGCACTGCCCCAACTCTCAGCCAGACCCGCAGCCCCAACATGCGCCACGTCCCGCACCACAGAAACCGTGCGCAGCGGTGCTGGGCGCTCACTGCTGTTTCCTTAAGAAGAAGAGAAAGCCCAGAGATTTGATCCTATTTTCACAAACTTTCATCAAAAGTTCCAGGACATCAGAAGGTCCTTGGTTGGCCATCGGCCACCTCTGCTCACACATCAAGCATCTGTCCGTCCATGCAGAGCCCCTGGGCACTGCAAGCCAGCCCGGTGCCTTAGGAGACCAGCAGTGGCCTGGACGGAGCTGGACAGGCCGCACGGGCTGTCCTCCCGCAGAGCCGCCCTGACCCCGGGCTCACAAAGGTGCGGCCTCACCGGGGTCTTGTGCCCAGCATGGACCCCAAGGGGCAAGCCAGCATCTCTGCCACACCGGCCGTGGCACCCCTTCCCGCGCATCGGACAGCCACACTGACTGAAGCCTGGCTCGAGGGCTGGCGGCTCCTTCGGCCGTGCTCGCCCCCGTCCCTCCCGGCTGCGACCCCGGTGAGTCTTCCACCACCAGCAAGTCCCACCATCCCACTCAGGCTGGGAGCTGGACGCCCCAACACTCCGGCACCAAACCTCACTTCCCCGGGACGGCCGGCCCCCAGGGGCAGGCTGGGGACACGGTTTGGCATCTCCGGTCAAAACAAGTACTTCCAGATTCGGGGCGAGGCCTCGTTGTGTGTCACCAAGAACCATCAATCCTGTTCCCTCCCACCCAAAGCCACCTATCTCTGGTTAGAAGACAACATCTGGTTGTCTGGAGACCACGGTTTTCCGAGAAAATGCTGTCAGGATGTGAAATGCCCGCATTTTGGGCTCCCACGAGCGGCCCTGGTCACTTCCTAAAGCGGCAGGAACACCACTCGTGTTCCCCAGGCAGGACACCTGCAGGGTGGGGTGCACCCGTGGGGAGGGGCGTCCCGGGCTGAGACCCAGGCCCTGCAGGCCTTCTGGCCTCGGCTAAAGGAGGAAGAGGCAACGGCCCCTGCCTGGGACCCGCTCCCACGACCCACCAGGAGACCCTCCCCACAGACGTGGACCGGCCGGACGCCCTCCAGCCACGTGGGGCAGCCGCTGGCACAGGGGGCAGCTCCCTCGCAGGAACAGAGCAGGAGTCCTGGCAGGAGACTCCCAGGGAGGGTGCTGGAGAGGACGGAGACGCGGGAAGCCTTGGGGTCTGCAGAGGGTCCACAGCAGGGCCAGGCCACGGGACAGGACGCCCGCCGTCAGCCATGCGTACGCACAAGGACGGAACGCCCTCATCTCACACCAGTAACAGCTCACAGAGCTTCACGGAGCTCATCGGTCAACCCAGGGTCCCAACACCCGCGCCCTCCCGGCCAGTGCTGGCCTCTGCACAAAGGCCTGTTTCCACAGCACGGGATCGCGTGCTTTTCTAAATGGACAGTTTGGGCCACAGACAGTTTTTGAAGAACGAACAGGCTTTGGGAGACGCATTATCAGAGCATCTCTAGCGCGACCCAAGAAGCTCCCTGCTCACTCTTCAACAGACCCAGGCCAGCAGAAAAGCAAGACAACCTGTAAGATGTGCCCGTGCCGTCGGGTCAGAGACAGGAAGGACACCACATCCACAACCATTTTCCTGGACGTGGGCTCCGTTTAGGACACGTCCCCAGAGCCACAGGCCTGGGAGAAGTCCCGCCGCAGCTCAGCCCCCCACTCAGGCCCCGTGTCCTCAGGCATGCAGGTGCCAACTGCGCCAGGACACGAGACGCTCCACAAAAATTTCCGGCAACAGGTGGGGCTTCGGGCAGGTATGTCGGCCACTGGGCCTTCGCAGCCGCTGACAGGACACCCCGCTATCACCGCAGCCACCCCGACCATGCGCTGGCCAGAGCAGCCACTCGCCACAAACTTAAGTCCCAGCTCGAGCACGAGGACTTCCACCTCGAAGGTTGACAGAAGGTACATCTTTGGATAAGAGGAAGTCCCCCACTGAGATGGGCACAAGAGACCCTTCACAGGCTGAGCCTCAGAGACCCCCACGCCCATCAGAGACCAGAAAGGATGAAACCAGGGCCGCCTCAGAGGGGACCTGCCGACGTTCCACGTGACCCCACACGCTCCCATCTGAGCAGTGAGACTCCAGAGCCCCGCGACGGGGCACCTTGCACGGGCAGGGACCACCACCCATGTGCCTCGTGCACCCGATGCTGCTCCAGTCCTCCCGGTTTCCTGCTGAAGAGGGGGTACAGCAGGCAGCGCGGTGCTAGAAGGTCAGCACATGGCCCCATGTTGAGGAGGTCAAGGGACAAGGGCCATGTGGCACTGGGGAGACTCCAGAACAGCAGGGCGCAGGCGGGGCCCAGGGCTCTGGCACGGCAGGCGTTGATCAAAACTCCGTCTTCAGTGCGGAGCTCTGCTTCGAGTCGCAGCTGCCGAGGAGGCCGAGAAGGCAGCACCGGTGCTGCCAACAACTCCAGCGTCAAGGAATGTGACACCAGCACCTTGAGTTTACACAGAAGGTGAAGGGCCTCTGACAACAGCTGTCCGGCCCCCCCCTCGGCCCACGGGAGGAAGAGGAGGAAGAGACAGAAACCCCGCTGTACTGCTGGGCACCTTGAGCGCTGGAGAAGCACACAGCAGGTTTGTCACCAAGAACACTAATATTACACTAACCCATCCCCCCACGAGCAAAGACCACTACTAACCCACCCGTACTCGGTGCGGCGCGTTCTCGTCTGGGCCAGGAACTCGCACGCAGTCTCCTGGGAAGACACGGATGTTAGCGGTGCGGGCACCGTTCAAGCGTCAGCTCTCCCCGCCCATGTCAAGACAGATGTCAGGTACCTTCAGGGGCCTCTGCCCGGTGTCAGTGGCCAGACTGTTCCAAGGTGTCGAAGGGGTCGGCCCGCCCTGAGCGGAGAGCCAGAGCTCGAGGACGTCCCACTGACCTGCCCCTGCCAGAGAGGCTTCCCACGGGGAGAGGAAATGCGCCAAGAACTACAAGAGCAACTGGAAAATAAGTAACAAAAGGCAGCCAGAGGCATTTACACGCCTCTGAGTAATCACTTCAAGTGTAAATGGACTAAATGCTCCAATTGAAAGGGACAGCGGGACTGGATGGATACAAAAGTAAGACCCCGGTGCCAGCTGCAGACCCTCACCTGACGTGCACAGACTGAAAATGAAGGGGGGCGAGGGGGGGGGGGACACGATATCACGACCTAAATCAGACAAAATAGAGGTTAAAATAAATGCTGTAACAGGGGTGCCTGCGTGGCTCAGTGGGTGAAGCCGCTGCCTTCAGCTCAGGTCATGATCTCAGGGTCCTGGGATTGAGTCCCGCATTGGGCTCTCTGCTCAGCGGGGAGCCTGCTTCCTCCTCTCTCTCTCTCTGCCTGCCTCTCTGCCTACTTGTGATCTCTCTCTGTCAAATAAATAAATAAAATCTTTAAAAAATAAAAAATAAATAAATGCTATAACAAGAGACGAAAGACATTACATACTGATAAGGGGGTCAATCCAAGAAGAGGCTACAACCATGTGACTATCTGGGCACCCAACACGGGGCACCTAAAGAATAGAGCAAGTATGACAGACATAATGGAGAAATCGACAGTAATACAATAATACTTGGGGGCTTTACAACCCCGCGTACATCAATGGACAGCTCCTCCAGACAGAAAACCAATGAAGAAAGAGGGGCTTTGAATGACAAGTTAGACCAGATGACCTAACAGAAACATACAGAACATTCCATCCAAAAGCAGAGTACAGGAGCACGGGGTGGCTCAGTGGGTTAAGTGTCCGATTCTTGATCTCAGCTCAGGTTGTGACCTGAGGGTTGAGGGATCAAGCCCTGCGCTGGGATCTGCACTCAGCACAGAGTCTGCCGGGGACTCTCTCTCCCTCTCCCTCTGCCCACCCCTCCCTCCACTCGCGCTCTCGCCCTCTCTCTAAAATAATAAACCAGAGCAGAACGCACAGTCTTTTCGAGTTCAAATGGAACACTTCCCAAGACAGATCCCATGTTCAGCCACAAAACAAGTTTCAGTGAAGTCAGGAAGACAGAACTCATGTCAAGCTGTTTCTGTTTCTGACCAAAACAGTATGAAATTAAAAGTCATTTATAAGGAAGAAATCTGGAAAGAACAAACACGTGGAGGCCCAACCGCACGCCACTGAACGATGAATGAGTCCCTCAAGAAGTCAAAGAAGAGATCGAAAAACACATGGAGAAAAACGAAAGTCAAAACAATGGTCTAAAATCTTTGGGACACAGCAAAAGCTGTTTTAAGCACAGAGCACGGAGCCTGCTTCCAATTCTCCCTCGCCCTCTGCCCCTGCCCACTTTTTCTCTAAAAAGAATAAAAAATAAAACAAATGAAGGAGGAAGAACAGTGGACCCCACAGAAACCAAAGGGCTGTAAGAGAGAATTATGAGAAGGTAAAGCCAACAAGCAGACAACGTATAAGACACGGATAAATTCCTAGAAACATCATCTTCCAAAACAGAATCAGAAGGAATAAAACATTGGAACAGACAGATTATTGGCACAGAAATTGAATCAATAATCAAAAACTCCCAACAAACAAAAGTCCAGAACCAGATGGCTTCACAGATGTCTACCAAACAATGCAGTAAGAGTGAACAACGACTCTGCACAAGCTACTCCAAAAAATAGAAAGGAAAACTTTCAAATTTATTGTATGAGGCCAACATTATCCTAATACTGAAACCAAATAAATGCACACACAAAAAGAGAAATATCGGCCAATATCCTTGTTGAACACAAATGCAAAAATCCTCAACAAAACACTAGCAGACTAAATTCAACAACACATTAAAAACAATCACTCTCCATGATCAAGCAGGGCTTAACCCAGGGAGGCAAGGGCGAATTCAACACTCACCGTCCACGCGTTACACCACGTTAACGAAGATGAAAGCCACATGATCACTGCAGTGGGTGCAGAGGAGGCATTCGACAAAGTACAACATCCATTCACTGGAAAAACTCTCCACGAAGTAGGGACAGAGGAAACAGACCTCAACGTAAAACGCAGACATGAAGAACCCAGAGTCAGCATCACTTAGTGGGGAAAACAGAGCTTCACCCCCGCGGTCAGGAGCAAGGCAGGGACGTCCACTCTCACCACCGCCACCTGGCCTGGGCCCGAGGCGCCGGCCGTGTCGCTCACACAGAAGAAGTAACAGGCACCCAGATCCGCAGAGACGTCAAACTTCCACTACCGGCAGATGACACGATACTGTATGTAGAAAACTATAAACCCCACCAAAAAACTACCAGAACCGATAAACAAATTTGGTAAAGTTGCAGGATAACAAAGGTAACATACCGAAGGTTATGTATTTCTAGACACAAAAAATAAAGGAAGAGAGAGAAACTGCTGCACCGAAAACAGGAAGACACCTCAAAATGAATCAAACCAAAGAGGCGAGACCTGCACTCTGAAAACCACCCAGCACTGACGGGAGAAGGGGAAGACAGCACCGCGGAAGGACATTCCACGCTCACGGATCAGAAGAACAAACAGTACGGAAACGTCCGTACCACCCAAAGCCCTGCACACACTGAACCCATCCCCATCAAGCTCCCAGCAGCCTCCTCCACAGAGCTAGAGTCTAGACGGAATCACTGGATGCTGGAGCATCGCCATCCGGACTTCCAGCTATGCCACAAAGCTAGAGTCATGAGAACAGCATGGTCCTGGCACAGAAACGGACACCTCGATCAGCGGAACAGCACAGAGAGCCCAGAAACAGACCCAGGCGTCTACAGGCGATTGATCTGTGACAAAGGAGCAAGAATGTGCACCAGGGAAAAGAGAGCCTCTTCTAGAAGTGCTGGAAACCGGACAGTCACATGCCAAAGAATGAAGCTGGACCACTTTATTATACCAGAAACAAAAATAAACTCAAAATGGGTTAAAGACCTACATGTGAGACTCGAAAGCCTAAAACTGCAGAAAGAAAACATAAGCCACAATCTCTCGGACACTGGCCTTTGCAGCGTTTTTCTGGACAGGTTTTCTCAGAGTAGAGAAACAAAAGCAAAAATAAACTCCTGGGAGTACATCAGAATAAAAAGCTTTGCACAGCCAAGGAAACAACCAACAAAACAACAAGGCAACCTAGGGAATGGGAGAAGATATTTGCAAATGACGTATCTGATAAGGGCTGAACAACCCCTATGAATCAACACACACAAAAACCAGTCTGATTAAAAGATGGGTGAAGGGGGTGCCTGGGTGGCTCAGTGGTTAAAGCTTCTGCCTTCGGCTCAGGTCATGATCCCAGGGTCCTGGGATCAAGCCCCACATCCGGCTCTCTGCTCCTCAGAAAGCCTGCTTCCTCCTCTCTCTCTCTGCCTGCTTGTGATCACTATCAAATAAATGAATAACATATTTAAAAAAAAAAAAAAGTGGTTAAAGCTATATTTAAAAAAAAAAAAGGGTGAAGGACCTGAATAGGTATTTCTCCAAAGACAACATCCAGATGGCCAACAAACCCATGCAAAGATGCTCCACATCACTCACCGTCATGGAAAGGCCATTTCTTTTTAAGATTTTATTTATTTATTTAACAGAGAGAGAGATCACAAGCTGGAGGAGTGGGAGAGGAGGAAGCAGGCTCCCCAGCGAGCAGAGAGCCCGATGCGGGACTCGGGACTCGATCCCAGGACCCTGAGATCATGACCTGAGCCGAAGGCAGAGGCTTCACCCACTGAGCCACCCGGGCGCCCTGGAAATGCAAATTAAAAGCCAATGAGATATGACCTCAGAATGACTAAAATGTCAGAACGGGAAAAGCAACAGGAGAAACAGCAGGTGCGGCCAGGCGGGGAGGCTGTGCACCGCGGGGGCGGCGGGCCGGTGCGGCCGCTCTGCAGGACAGCGCGGAGGGTCCTCGCAAAGCTAGAACAGAGGTGACCAATGCTCCGGTCAACACAACGAGAAGGAAAACGCTAACTGAGAAGATAGGCCCCCGCTGGTTACAGCCGCGGCGTCCACGACA
The DNA here is from genome assembly GCF_011764305.1 of Mustela putorius furo. Lineage (NCBI taxonomy): Eukaryota > Metazoa > Chordata > Mammalia > Carnivora > Mustelidae > Mustela > Mustela putorius. The sequence continues at coordinate 8,265,135 of NW_025422169.1, read as the reverse complement.
GGCGGCGGCCGGACAGCCCGCGGGCGCGGACAGACGGCGGGTGAAGGCGCGGGGAGCGCCCGGCGGAGCACTGCGCAGCCCGAACCCGCTCCCGCCGTCCGTGCGGCCGCGGACGGACCTGGGGCACCCGCCGAGGCAGGTCGGAGAACCGCAAACACCGCAGTATTTCACTCGGGTCCGTGATCTTAAACACAAAACCAAGTTCCTACAAAACTCAAACGGGCGCTTGCCTGAGGGGAGGCGGGTGGGCGCCGGGAATCAGAAGTGCGGGATCCGGGGCAGTCCCCGCGACGGCCGAGAGACCCGCACAGCCGCCCGCGCGCGCAGCGCAGCGCACACAGGCACCCGCGACGCGCACAGCCACACGCGCTCGGGGCTCCGGCGTCGGACTCCGCAGCGAGCGGCGCGCTCCCCGCAACGTACCTTCTGGAAACGCGGCGCCGCGTCCGCTCAGCCCGCGCCGGGGGAGCGAGGCTGCCGGCACCTGCCGTCGGGCCGCGAACCGGCGTCCAGCCGCGGCCGAGCAGCCCCGGGGAGCAAGACGCGCCTGCCGAGCCGGAGTTCGGACGGGACTGAGGGGCTCCTGTCCCCGTCACCGCGGCGACGACAGCGGTGCGGTGCGGGCCGGGCAGGCCGTGCGGGCCGTGCGGGCCACTTACTCGGCACGGCTGCCCGCTGCGACCCGCTCCCTCGGCTCTTCCGTCAGTCCGCCGGCTCCCTGCGGCCTGCCCCCCGCTCCACCCCGCACACCGGGCGCCCGGCCGACGCCCCGCGGGAAAGCAGACCCGGCACAGAGGACAGGAGCGCGCTGCCCGGGGAGCCCCGCCAGGGAATGTTCTCGTGGGGAGGCCTGCGGCAGGGCGCCGGGCACCCCGCTCCTTCTCCCGCCCGCAGAGGGGCTCCGAGGGCCCGGGCGCTCCGCGTGGAACGCACAGAGGGCGGCGCCGTCCAGCGCCCGCGGAGCGCGGGAAGAGACGCACCTGGCGGCAGGGCCCGGAGCTCTGAGCGCGCCCCTGCGGCTCCGGGAGCCTCCCGGGAGCCCACGAGCGCGGCCCGCCGCCCTCCTCCCGCGCCCTCCGGGCCGCCGCCAGCCGCCGCCAGACTTCGTCCAGGTGCTCCGAATGCGACCTGCACCGCGTGGCCAAGAGCTCCCATAACCTGATTTCTAGGAATCTAATTTTAAACTTCTCCACAGCTAACATATCCCAAAATACAGCATTTGGAACACTGTAGCATAAGCGCAAACACACACAAAGTCTAACCAAAAATAAAAGTGGCATTTCAGGCAAAACCCCGGAATTAGAATTTGAAGCTCTTCAAAACCTCTTTTTTCTTCAACTACACTCACCCCCTATAACAGTGATGATCACAGTCACTATAATGAAATAATTTGGTAATAATTTGGCAAAAATTCCAAGACTCTCTTCTCCATGAGGCCCTCCCATCTGCACCGAGAAAATTCTCCCCTTCCCCAGCCATCCCGGCCCAGGGCAGCCCTCGTCCTCCAAGGGTTCCCGTGTCCGCTGCCCCGTCTCCCGCCTCCCACTCTCCACTCGGAGCACGGAGCGCGTGGCAGAGGTGAACGCGGTCACCCCGGCCGCTCCCTCGGGCTTGCTGGTTCTGGAGAGGCACCCACAAACGCCCGGACGAAGACGGGCGAGGTCGAGGGCCGCTGGGTTCCCGCCGGACGCCGCGGGCTTGGCCCCACGGGTGACGCCCCATCCATTCACGCGGGGGAGAAGCGGGACTGATGCAGGCAGGACCCGTTCCAAACTCAGACCACGGTTCTCAGCCGCTGGAGCCCCTCCACATGGAAGGCAGGGACCCGCCGGCTGCACGCGACCTGACTGACGCGGCAGGGGTCAGGACGGCAGAGGCTGCCCCGCAACCCGCGCGGAGACCTGCTTCCCGGGAGCGGCCCCCATAGCCACCGTCAGAGCGCGGGGCACAGCCCGGCTTGGGGCCGCTCCTGCACGCCCTTGCCCTGGCAAGGTTCGCACCGTGAACCCAGAAGAGCAGCCAGGGACAGACCACAACCGTCAGTGGCCCCACGTTCACGGTTCCCCTCCAGCACACGTGAGCGTCCCCTCTCCTGGCTCACCTGCTCGGCCCCGCCCCCTACAGCCTCATCCCCCCCCCCCTCCCCGCGCCTTCCCAAGGGACCTGCCGGTCGTGCAAAGGTGGTCTCCCCCAGCCTGACCGCAACCACTGGGGTCAGACAGGACCGGCTCCCAGAGCCAAGTGCTTGCCCTCCTGGTTCTCAGGACACATTTCGAATTCCCTTCTAGAAAACCTCTCTCTGGGCTTAGAAGGACTGCAAACCCACGACCTCCACCCTCACCGGGGCCTTGAGACAGCCCGCTCCGGCCCGGAGCCTCCACCTCGGCCGTCCTGCGCTCCGGAGCTCAACCACCGGCTGCGCAGGCGGCCCCCAAGCCCACGCCGTCCCTGCGGGTTCTCCAAGCTCCGGTCCGGTTTTCAAACTCTCCGCTCACGTGGCGCCCAGAAGCATCTCAAGGTCATGTCCAAAATGACCTCATCCTCTGTCTCCCCGACTCACTCTCCCCCACAAACACCAGCAACGTCTTCATAACCAGCACGGCTCCGCCTCCGCCCTCCCTTCCCCGATCCGTCGTGAAGGCTCCTCAGCTCGTTCGCATCCCCGGCCGGCCCGGGCCTTCATCAGCACCCCTGCGGACGCTGCACGGGAGCCCTGAGCTTCTCCCCGGTCACCCGAAGCACAGCCTGGGTCAGCTCTGGAACACCTCCAAGCCCTCGAGAGTCGAGGACGCCTGTGTTCTGACGTCAGTTATGTTACTACACGGTTTATCACTCCACAGGGTCGGCGTGACTGGGGAGAGAGGGACCCCCATTCCCCCTACAAGGACCCTGTGGAAAGCATCATACCTTTAAACGTAGGTGAATGTGCATTCTTAAAAAAGCAGAAGACTCTCCGGATAACTTCTGACCTTGCCACAAACGGGGAGCGGCTGTGGACCAAGAACCCAGGACCATGGGCACCAAGAGCCCCGCCGGGCAGCCCCCCGGGAGTCAGGTGCCACCCCTCCCCGCAGCAGGCTCACCTCCCACGCCCTGGGCTCCCCAGCGGAGCTGCACCCTGACGGAGGAGCGGGTTTGTCTGTACGACTACGTACCGGTTACACAAGTGCAACCAATACAACACAACTCGTAAAGAGAAACTGATCCCACAGGAAAGCAGAACACCTGGCAAAGACCAGATATTGGCAAATTTTTTATGTTTTTAATTTTTAAAAAATGTGCCTTCAAATCAGGTAAGGGAAAAACACAGCAAACGTGAGGAGAGATTACCTAAACCCGAGGCTCTAAACTGTCCGCGAGATGGCTGGTCCTGGCTACAGGCATGGTGTACGGCGAGGAAGCTGTGCCCCTGCTTCGCGGTAGGGCTTCTACGAACCATCTGCACGATTCCTAGGTCAGCCCTCCTCCGTTAACCGAACGTCAGGCCGGCTCCCACCGTGCAGGAAAGCCTTCACAGGATCCTGGCCCCACGAGGGCAGACATGAAACGAGTGGCCCTCCCCAAGACGCACGGGGTCTGGGTCTTCGGGGCAGCCTTCCCCTGCACGAAGCAGGGGCGGAGTCTCTGCGGTAACTCCACATCCTGCCTCCGTGAACAGGGGTGTGTCTGCAGGTGGTCCAGGACAGGCACTGAACCATGACCGACAGGGCAGCCTGGGATGGAGGCTCAACAGACTAGAAGGGTTTAGAAGCACAAAGACCAACGGGCACAGCGTCGAGGTCATTCACACTCCACTCCGAACGAAGACCACAAGGAAGAGGAAGGCAGCCCCAGAGTACAAAGTGTTTGGGGTCGGTCGGAGAGTGTGTAAAAGGACCGCAGAATTCCCGTCCCTTGAATTTTCTCCAGGGAACATAGCAGAAACCCCCAGAGCCCCGGATCCGGGGCCGCAGAAGGTCAGCGTGCCCGCCAGCCCGCAGACAGAGTGGCAGTCAGCCAGGGAGGCTGGCAGGGCCACCAGACCCTTGGGACCCCAGGCGTCAGAAGGGCCGTCGGGTCTGCGGGACAAACCCGGGCACGGTCACAGGTCCGGAGAGAGGGAGAGCTGTGCGCGGACAGGACGCCTGGCTCCCCTCCCCGTGTGGGGCACCAAACCACTTCACATCCCCCCAGCCGTGCACGAAGCTCCTTTCCCTCCCCAGCCTTGCCAGCCCTTGTTGAGAAGAGCACTTCCAACGGGTCTGAGCCGAGCACGCCGCCGTGCTGACCTGCATTTCCCTGACGACGACGGACGTGCGGCATCTTTCCAACGTACCCGTTGGCCTCTTGTGGGTCTTCTCTGAAAAAATGTCTACTTGGGTCCTTTGCCCAGTTTTTAATTGGCTTACATGCTTTTTGCTGTACGGGCGAAACCAGGGAAAGGATCCTTGACATTGGCTCTGGCAGTGGTTTCTTGGATCAGACACTGATACCAAAGGCGACAAAAGCGAAACTAAACAACTGGTACTCGGTCAAATAAAGAGCTTCTGCACAGCAAAGGAAACCATCACGGACGGAAAAGGCAAGCTACAGAGCAGGAGAAAGTACTTCAGCCCTTACACCGGATACGGATTTCTATCCAAACACAAAGGATCCAGTTTTTGTGTTTTCAACATAGTTGATCAGTCGATCCTAATATGTAAACTTCTGTCTTTTTTGCAAAGTATGATGCCTTGCAGACAAGCCTTTATGAGACAGAATACAATGACCCAGCGATTTTATTTTTCTCCCCAGGTGGGAGAAGAAAATGGTTTGGGGAGATTCACCAAAATTCTTTGAGTTCCAGCCCACGATTACCCAGCCTGCCCCTAGAGGCGGGTCCTGTGCTACGTTTACACCCACGAGACCTGCACAAGACATTTAACCTTGAGCCCTGGTTTTTTTGTTTGTTTTTAATTTCTAAGCCTACTGTTTTCCTGTGGTTAATGGATCATCCAATAAAATGATACACTCGAAACTATGCTACCAACTAGTCAGTATGAACATTGTTTTACCACTGTGGTGCCTTTGGATTAATCCACTTTAAAACACCAGGAAGAAATAAAATCTATTTTAAAATAAAAGGTTACGTGTGTAAACCTGGTGATTCACAGACCTGTACCCCTGGGGCCAATAATACATTATATGTTAATAAAAAAATAAAAAATTATAAAAAATAAAATAAAAGGTTAGAATGTTAAGATTACAAATGAGTTATTAATCTATATCTCATTCTTCAGATTACATTTAAAATTAAATATTGACATTCTAAAATATTTGTGGGATTTTACAATTTTAATGTATTAAGCATTTTAAACTACACCAAATAGGGGCGCCTGGGTGGCCCCGTACATGAAGCATTCGCCTTCTGCTCAGGTCATGATCCTGGCCCGGGGTCTGGGGATCGAGTCCCACATCGGGCTCTCTGCTCGGCGGGGAGCCTGCTTCTCCCTCTGCCTCTGCCTGCCTCTGTGCCGACGTGTGATCTCTGTGTCGAATGAATGAATGAATAAATAAATAGAAAATGTCTGTTGAGTTAGGACTGGCAAGTTCCCAGACCATCAGTCCAGCACCTTCTCCCCACTCTGGGCTGGAGAAGATGAACCTTGTCGGAAACAGACCTTCAAAACAAAATCTTCTAGAATTGAGGAAACCTAATACTTTGTACCAGCGGGTCCTCTTGGTCTTTATTGTTCCTTTGTTCTCTGCATGAAAAAGTATACGAATGTATTTCTACGGTGTTTTCAGGTTACACACTTGTGACATTTCATTGACCCATTCCACAGCTAAAGGTTACCTTTTTCACCAAAAGAAGAAAGGGATAAATAATACCCAACTGAAAGGGGTTTTCATCAGACAGGTCCGGGACTGATATCATGTAGTTGGGGAAATGTGAAGCATCCACTCAAACACTAAATAAACTGCGTAAGTAGGGTCTAAGTCGGCTCCTGCAAACAAGCACACACAGAGCTTGGGAGTCGATCCGGGGTTTTCTCTAACAAAGCCCTTGCGCGATCCACTCATGGAAGCACCGGGGACGAGGCAGAGGTTGACTGGGCCTGGCTCCTGCCCACCAGCTCACGGGGAACACGGCCTCCTGGGAGCCACAGGGCTGGGTTCTTCCAGCGAGGACCCCGTCCCCACGCAAGGGGCTCCCACGGCTCCCCACAATCACAATCAATGACAGGAACAGGCTGAAGCGTGGAGACAGAGACGAAAACCCGCTGTGGCGTCTAAGGCAGGACACCCCCCACCTCGCCCCGAGGAGAACCTGCCAGGGAAACGGTCCCCGGGAAGACCCCGCAGACGCTCCGCAGGGGACCCACGTCTTCCCGCTAGCGCTGCCCCAGGGAGCGACCACGGTCCGTGACGGAGGCCCACGCGGAGCCCGGCGAGGGCAGCCCCACTGAGCGCACAACACGCGGCTGGGACAGCCCCGAGCGGCACCCATGGCCTTTCTCCTCCGCGGGGGGTGGGCGGGCGCTTATTCACAGTAAGAGAATTTCACCTCTCCGAAGTCTGAATTTCCGTTCTCTTCAAACTGCCTTCTACCAACAGTCTTCCCCTTAGAGCTACTGGGAAAACTGCAAAGACAGCCGAGGACACCGTGACCTTCCCCGGGGTGGGGCGGAGAGCGCCCAAGCCCACGGGGCTGACGGGACAAAGCCGGTCACCCACCTCCCACTTCTCTGCACGGAAACGCTTCCCTGCAGACTCAGATGACAATGCTCCACTGAAGAGCAAAGCCACCGGCTCCCAAAGGCTGGCCGGCGGCCCTGGGTCCTCTGGGCACCCACACCCCAACCCCAGCCTTGGGGCTCCGAAGGCCAGGCTGAATGATGGGGAATGAGTTTCCTGGGTGACTGCCCCACGCGGCCAGGCTCCTGCACGGCAGACGAGAGCACACAGGTGGGAAAGCAGAGCTTGGGGGGTGAGCGGTGGCCCAGGTGCTGGCCCCCAGCCGTGCTCAGTTTCAGGGTCAAGGACCGGAGCTGTCTCCAGCTGCAGGAGCATCCCCTGGACCAGTGGCCTGGCCTGGACAGTGCTCAGGGCCAGGTGAGCACGCTCTGTCGAGGCACAGGGTCAGAGCCACCTCGCTTCCAGGGGCCAGTAACGAGAGCAGAGACCCCCCAGCCGTGCGCACGGGCCCAGGCGGCCGCTCCCCTCCCCCAGGACGGGAGGGCTACCAGGAAGTCGGCTTCCATGTGAATAAAAGTTCTAATTGGTTTGTAAGGACCACGTACTGCTGTGCTTCATACCACCAGCACTTTCAGGGCGGCTTCAACGGATTTGATGCCATAAATCGTCATTTTCATTCTACTGGAATACAGAAGTACTCTCGCTAAAAGTACATAAGGATGTGTGCCAAGAGGACAGGGAAAATGCCCTCGTCACTCCTCTTCTCTCCCCCAGGACCCCCAGGAACAGCTTACAGGTGGTTTACAAAGCTGGGATTATCACACACATAGTGTCGAGCAGTTGGGAAACTCCCCACCGGGAATGGTGTCTGATTACCAGAGTTCCAGGTGTGGGGCTGGGAAGCAGGTAACTGGTCTTTGCACTGGGACCCACACGTCCCATGTGTACTAGTCTCAGCCAATAAATACACCAGCGTTTAGACAGCCAGAGAGCCCAGCAGGGCCAGCAAAGGCCTCCAGCAGGCGAGCTGGACGGTCCCAGACGCAGACGCAGACCACAGCCCTCTAGGTAGAGAGGCCAAGGGAGCCTTGGAGAGCCCGGGCGGGACGGATGGCGGGTCGGGGCGGCGGGACAGAGGGCGGGTCGGGGCGGCGGGACGGAGGGCCGGGGCTGAAGAGAGGCCTTAACCATCCTCGCAGACCCGGAAATGAGAGGTGGACGCCACTCACTGCCCTTTTCTGTTCCGCAGAATTCTGAGTAATATATCCGCGTCCCGTTACTCAGTGCGACGCCTCACCCGCCGGGGCCAGCACGGACCCTACAAACCAGCACGCACAGGGGACGCTGCAGCCACGGCCCCCGACCGCTGTGAGCTGCGAGAAGCCTGCGGACTCTCCATGCCAGACGCCAGCAGCAACGCCCGGGGGACTCCCCTCCTGACAGAGAAAGAGTGACACCGACCGCGTACGCACGCACGTCCTACCGGGAGACGAGCCAGGACCGCCTCTGATCGCAGAAGGCAGGAAGGCTCTCGTTCACAGCCCAGACCCGGCTTCTGCAGTCTCCGAGCCCCTGCTGTGCTCCGGGCCACAGTGAGAAAGCAGGCGCGAGGGGACGGACCGGCCACAGGGACAGCCCCTGAGGTCAGACACACCACCTGCCTGCACTGAACCGGCTTGGCAGCTTCTGCTTACCAGGGATCACCTGGGATGCTGGTGCAGGTGGGCGGGGAGAGAAGCCGCACGGACACCTGGCCCCCACCCCGGGGTACGACGGCCCCCATGAGGACAGCTGCAGGCCAGAGCTCCTGGCAGGGGCAGCGAGGTCGTGGGAGTCTCCTGGTGCCTATATCGCCCCAACCCCATGGGGCCCCAGTGGGGAGACCCCAGCGCTGGCAGGAACCGTGGCAGCGGGCGGGGGATGGCCCGCACAGACGGCCCCCCGCACACACAACTCAGCACACACAATCCACGCAGGACCCGGCTAGAAACCACAGGCCCCGGCAGCTCTGCTGCTCGTGGCTCCCCCCGCCGAGCCCAGCCCTCAGAGGGAAGCAGCTGGGGAGTGGACCGGAAGGAGCCCCGTCCCCAGTGCCTGCGCCTCCACTTCCAACACCTGCGCAGACAGTAGGAGGGTGAGCCAAGGTCGTCTCTGGGGACGCAGCCTTTGCAGGCGTGAGTCTCTGCTCAGGGGTCAGTGTTGAAGAGCACACGTGCAGCCGTCCGTCCGTCCGTCCGTCCACCCGCTAGACCTGCACAGAGAGCAGGGCAGAGCAGTGCTCCCAGTCCCTCACTTGGCCCCAATGACGGGAAGGCCCAGAACTGACCATCTCATCACGCTCAGGGCCCAGAACCCCCAGCCCGAGAAGCCCAGTGCCTCGGCCTGAGGGGCAAGGGAGCAGGAGGAGGCCGCTGGAGCAGGACACACGAGTCCACGCGGCTGGCAGCCCGGGGCAGGGGCCACACCCAGGACACCAGCCCCGTGGCCCAGACCCTCCGGCCTCTGAGCTTCTGTCCAGTAATCCTGCCCTGGCGGTGGCGGCGGGCCCCACTGCACTGTCCGCTCTGACGAGAGGCTTACTTCCATCTCCTGCGTCACTGGAACGGCTGTCACCCCTCCCCCCACGTCTCAGTATTGTCTGCACGCTGGATAAAAGGAGGACTGTTCCCAAGCACTCAGAGGGCAGAAGCAGCCTCCCCCCGCCCCGCCCCTACCGAACTCTGGAATCCAGTAGGACGGGGCCCCGCTTCCCACCGGCACACGGCAGGTTGCTCAGCCTCCGAGAAGCCTCCCCCTGGCAAACCCCTATCTTCTTCAGAAAGCACTTCCGTCATGAACGTATTTGCCCCCTGACAACAGGCACACACCTCCCGCAGGAACGACAGACATTCTACGAGGCCTGACGAAAGCCTGCGGCTCGTCTCAAAAAGGTCCTCCGACATCCCGGCCAACATGAGATCAAAGCATGTCCAGCCTCCACCCCGTGAGCCGCGGTGACCAGTTTCATATCTCTGACGTGCTTCAGCCCGAGCCGCTCCCAACAAAGGCCCGGACCCTCAGGGTCACTCCCGGGAACAGACGACAGCCGGCCCCGGTGCCGCGGAAGGGTTCGGATGGGGCAGGAGCGGCCTCCGTCCGACCTCAGACTCGCCAGCTGGGTTCTGCCGGGAACCCCGATGGAAACCCAGACCACACCCCTAGCAGTAAGGACTGTCAGCGGCCGGCAAGCCCCCACCCGCGACAGACCCAGTCCGTGATCTGTTCACGCTTCGTGCCCACCTGCACGTACTCAGCCGCCTCTGCTCCACGTTTCCTTATGCGCACGTGGACGTCTTCTCGGTAGTGGCCTTAAGGAAACACATTCGTTTCTCATTTCACCACCACTCCTCTGTCTGCCTTCAGACTTTGTAGGCAGCGAGAGGCCGATCCTGGGATCCCTGGAGACAGGCACCCGCCCCCGGCCCGGCGACAGTATCGGGGAGTTCTTCTTTGTAGAAAGAGTTGATGGTTCTGCTCACAGCCCGCGCTGCAACAGACCCCCAGAGCCAAAGGACACGTGGCTGGCGTGGGGAGTCACTGATGCGGCAGAGAGACATCAGCCGAAAAAGCCCAAGGAAAAAGGGTTACAATTTTCCAAACTACCAACAACACCAGTGGTCCTTAAAGCCCTGGGAAGCCTGTTCACGGGCGTCTTGCTCCAAAGAAGTGCTTTGCAAAGGTGAGGAAGGATTCGGGCAGTCAGGACCCCACCCCCACCCAACACACGCCCCGCATCTAAGGGCCACGGGTTGCAAAGAGAAGACAGAGGCAGGAGGAAGAGGAAGGCATGAGCACGGGAGGAAGAGGGGCATCAGGAGAGTTTAGGATTGAGAACGAAGTCGTCGCGGAAATGACATACAGGCCTCTGGCCATCTCGCAGAGACCCGGTTAGTCCAAGTTAGCGGAACAGCATCGCACGTCCGTCCGTGCCTGCGGGTGAGCTCCTGGAGGCACTCCACCACGAAGATAAATGGAAAGAGAAAAATCAATTTGCCATGCAGTATAATGACTCAGCCGGAATCACCAAATTACTATAATCCACGCAGAGTCAGCTCCTACCGTTCTTCAAACGGGGCTGCTCTACGGGGTAGGGGCAGCTTCAGATTCGAGAAATGCACACTGGAAAATGGTCGTTTCCTTTAATTCCGACGGCCACGGCCCTGGCGAGACGGAGCGGCTCTCGCCGCCTGCGGAACGGAAGCGGTCATAAACTGGCACAGAGCCGAAGGCAGGGCGCACCTCCTTGATCTCCGCTTCAGCTGGTCCCGGGACTCCCCAGACAAGTCCACAGTCAACCCGTAAAACCATCTTTGCTCTGGGGTTTACTCAACAAACAAAGTCTTCGGAGGTTCCCTGATACTGGCAAATGTCTCTTCATTAAGGAGGGCTACACACTTTCTAACTGAGGACGTGGGGGTGACCCGTCCGCAAACAGTGCTCTAGGCAAGGCCGACCCGCCGGCGCGTGCACGGCCCAGGGCCATCCTGGATGCGCGGATCCACAATTCCACGGTGAACAGCCTAGCCGGGGAAGAGGGGAGAGCGCAGGCAGAGGGGCTACGCGACGAGACAATACCCCAGGAGGGCCGAGTGTCTCACGAAGTCCCTGTTTTAAATAGCTATTCCTGCCCACGTCTACCTGGATCGAGACTTCACACGCCGTGAAGGAAGCTGGAAGACTTGTGTGTGGAAGCTACAAACACAGACGAACAAAACAGAAACCAAGAACAAACCGGTTGTTGTCAGAGGGGAGGGACGTGGGGAGGCGACACCGGCGAAGGGCTCACAGGCACACACTCGTGGTCAGAAAACAAGTCCGCAGGAGGAGACGAGCCGCAGACAGCATCGTCAGTGACACTGGGATAACCCTGGTGACCGAAGCAGGACGACAGGTGGGGGCTGCACGGATCGCGGGGAGCATTTCATGATGTACGCCATGTACACAACCTGCGCTGGACACCTGAAACACTGCATGTTAACCGCACTCCGACTAAAAAAAACGATCTGCCCTGACAAGTTCCCGCAATCGCTAGACCCTCTTCACGATGATGAGTGACCACTAAATAGCTTCCTCTCGAGGGGCTGAAACTGAAAATAGGATAACAAAAGAAAGCCGCCTCCTGACGACTTTACTAAGCAGATTCTAGTTATGAAAATAAAGGATGGTGGGGACCAGATTCCTAAAATACCCTTCGCAGAACTCTGAACCGGTAGTAGCTCATCATCATTACGTTAGCTGGAAAAAACATTTAGGGTGTATGCCAGTAAATAGGTTTTTTAAAAAATCACATTCACCATGAAACCCCGCATCTTTGTACCACTTCTCCTTCCTACTTTGCACTGGACGGATGCACGGGGTGAGGGCAGGCCTCGAGGTGGGAAGCAGCAAAGAGAGAAGCAGGGGTCAGGGCGCCGTCCGCTAGGCCTCCTGGGACGAAGCCGGCTACGCGGACCTCGCGCACAGGCACAGAGCCCTGGCCGAGCTCTCGGGGCGGGGTTCCCTTCTCAGGAGACACAGGTCCCTTCACTTGGGCTGCCAGTCCCGGAGAAGTAATACACAGGAGGCACAGACGCAGCACTTGCACACACTGGGCAGGTGGGAGCGGCGGCTAAAATACTACAGACGCGCCCCCCACTTCGGGAGACGGGTGGAGAGGAGGTCTCTGTCACGGAGGGAGAGACGGTCGCATAAACAAACAAAGGGGTCGATTTGCAACATCTGATGTAAAAGTCCACATTCTGCACTGTCCAGTCCTACTGACAAGACTCCAGCTCCCAAGGGACAGAGAGAAGCCAGGCTCGTCCCTGCGAGGACTGGAGATCGGAACGGGCACTTCGCTTGGAGTAAAAGCACTCTGCATAAAACTAAAAATTGATTGTCTCCTAAGTGACGGCTGACGGCTTAAACACAGCCACCCTCACCCTCGTAAGCGATAGGGGAGCTCTGAGAGGTCACTCTTCCCTTGTAGACATGCTGAAGAAGCTATTCCTGGAAACTCATTTAGAATTTTCTTCCCAGAAACACAAGCAAGAATTAACAGCATTGTCTCTTGACCAAAATGATTAGGATTTCTGATAAAACCATATGACCCAGCTTCCTGATTCTAAAGGGTGCTATACCGAAAAGTCAGCCCACAGGGGCCCCATTTCCCATTTATCTTCCTTGAGAAAGGAGTTTCAAACACACAGAAAATGGGAAGGGTTGTGTAGTGGACGCCGCGCCTCCGTCCCCAGATCACAAATCCCACTGGCAGTGTGGTTTCCGAGGCAGCGGCTCAGAGAACCTCAGCACCATTACAACAGAGTCCAAGGGCATGGGAGCGTCTTCCTGGGACTCGCTGTCCGCCCCCACCCCCACCCCCAAGAGCGCCCCCGGCCACCACCAAGCTCCCAGTCCCGGTCTCAGAAGGAGCCGGGATGAGAGGCTGGGTCCCTGGGCATGGTTCACAGAAAGCCAGCCGCCCAGCCTCGGGTGTCGAACACGGTCAGGAAACCGAGGTTCTCGCGACGGTAGGAATTTCCAACCATATGAAACCCAGTCTCTCATCTATTCAAAGAAGATGGCGTTTCCTGAGAAAGTATTTTAAAAAGATTTAAAAAGATCAACGTGAAAACAACAAGGGAGCAATTATGAGGTTTACTCTGTATCTTAGTGTCCAGGAATGCTGCGTCGCAAACACTGCTCCTCGCCTCACACTGCCCTTCAAGAACACAGCACGGTCACCAAAACCGACCCCACCGAGGCCGCCAGCCTAGTGAGCTTCCCGGCTCTGGTGCACATTCCCCTCGAGGAGGCCGGTCCCCTGCCTACCAGCCAAGGAAGACACCCACCCGGGCCGCTCTCCGTGCAGAGTCCCTCCCCAGTGCCTTGCCCTCCGCCCTTCACAGGAGACAGAATGGACTCCGACGCTTCCGGAGGCCCCTCTGTCTTACACACTTTCATCAAGGGCAGATTCCATCCAGAATCGTACGTGTGCCAAGCACTAAACAAGTCATCAAGGAAACGAAATTAAAGCGACTTCCTGCCTGTGTCCAGGGCCAGATCTTCCTAATAAAAGGGAAAAAAAATTCTACATTACCAAGAGTCATTATACATCCGTTAGTAGTACGGCAACAAAATAATAATTCATCCCATCTACAGGGGAAGAAAGAAGGGCAAATTCGACTTCCGTATCCTATTCATTTCTGTCCGGCTAACTGAGAAGTATCTCAAGGTCTGGCTGCCGCTATCAACGGCACGAGGACCCCGATCGCTAGTCCTCCGGCGGCCCGAGTCCTGCTGGGGTCCACGGGGACGGTCGCCATCATAGCAAGCCTCGACTCACTTGTGCTGAAAGCAAAATGAAACACCAACCCACCCACACAGCAAGTCTGATTTTCACAGAGGTTCTGACGTGAGACAGCCCGAGGACGGTGGCTGGGCCATGGAGGGACAGGACAACATGCACTAGTGGCAAAGGCTCAGTCCTGGAAAGTGGATGGACCATCTTCCAGGGCTTGAATGTGTATGTTTTAATGACAGATTTAATCCAATCATGCCCTTGCCTAAATGGCTCCTTAAAGACGTTTTTATACCCCTAAATCTCAACAGCTTTTAAGCATCCATTATATTTGCCAAAACCAGTAAGAACAAAAGAGCCTGTTAGTGCCACTTAAGAATCTAGCATGACGTCCTGCTCCAGCTTCCTGCCGCATGTGACCTTCAAACAGGTAGGGAACATAACTTCTGCAAAACCATGAAGTCCACAGGGCACGGGTTTGAGGGGGCAGGAGGGCTTTGACGCCCTACCGCTAGTTTTTGTTTTATCAGAAGCGTACATGGGGCGCCCGCTGGTCCAGACGGCTCAGCCCCCGATTCTCAGTCTTGGCTGGGGTCTCACTCTCTGGGCCCCCATCGGCCTGCACTCGGCACGGGGTCCGCTGGGCTTCTCTCCCTCTGCCCCTCCCGCCCCTGCTCAGGTGCGCTCCCTCGCTCCCTCTTGAAGATAAATAAATCTTTAAAAATAATAAAATAATGAAAATAAAAAGCAAAAGAAGCTACGGAAGTCAGCGAGGAAAAGGTCCCACTCACAATCGCCAAGTGAAGTGGCACTCCCCCGCGTGACGGGCCTCTGTGCAGGCTGGATGGAGCTCAGGGCGCCCCGATGTCCTCGGAGAGCTACGGCCTGGGGTGCTCGGCCGGCAGGGCACAGGGCCTCGCCACAGCAAGGCAGGCTCGGCACGCTGCCCGCGGCCTGCCCTCTCTGTCGCGCCCGGCTCCCAGGAGCCCACCTGGTCCGCCCCCGTGCCACGCGTCTCCGGCACGGGCTGAAGGCAGCTATGTGCGGCCCCGTGGCCCCATCCACGGACACTGAGGAACGCAAATGCCCCCGAGTCCAAGCCGGTGGGATTCGGAGCCTCGGGGGGCAGGTCCCGCAGCTCCCCGGGAAGCTCTGGGAATAACCCCGGCCAGAGTCCGACCCGGTCCCGGACGCGGCAGGACGACAGCCCACACGATGCACTTCGCAGGTGCACCTGCGCCCGAGCCCACGTGGGCCAGCTTCTCGGACTGAGTGACTCCGCGGTGGGGAGGGCCGGGTCACAAGCACAGGAGCTCCGTCTGGGGACACACGCGGGACAGAAGAGGGGGCGGGGGATCCACGGAGCGGGCGTCGCTGACCCTCAGCACCACCGTGCAGGGAGGGTTGGAGGCTCCCCCGACCGCTCAGGGAACGGAGGCCGGGAGACTCGCTCGCTCACCTACAACCGAGCTGTGAGCGGGGGAGCCAGCAGGACCCGCAAACGCTCCGGACGCACGGAGGTCAGGAAGCGGTCACCTCGATGGACAGACTTCTGTGTCCAGTCCAGAGAAACCTCGAGATCCTCCCACAGATCCCCACAAACAGGATTTAGGAAAACATCCAAAGAGATCCAGGAAGCACAGAAGGTCGTCCGCAAGGGATAAAGGGAACTTGGAGCTTTAAGTTCCCACCGTGCTAAAATCCTGTTCCCTCAAACTGACGGCTGCTGAGTGACCCTGTCCTTTCCAAAGCATTTGGCCAACGAAAATATTCCACGTCTTCCTTCCCTCTGGCAATAGCAGACTTTGCAACTGCCCTTAAATGTGCCCGACACCTTCCCTGAGGGTCTGCAGTGTGACCCTCAGCTCGGCAAGAAAGGGGAACAGACAGGGACGCAAGGGTTCCAAACAGACGCTCGTGCTCTTCCTGAGGGATGGTGTCAAGGAGCGTGACTGTGTCAAAACACGGTGACAGGCGGGTGCTCGCTAAGGGGACTCCGGGGCGTGTGGGGCTCTCGCCTCCCCCAGCTTTTCTTTGCTTACGAACTCGTCACAGACGGCCAGCTGCACCTGGGAGCCGCTCGGTCAGCAGGCGAGCGGAACCATTCCGTGATTCGGGAATCAAGTTTCTCTCCGCACAGGACCAGCGGCCGGGAGAGAAGGCCGACGGTGAGCGCCCTCTCCCCAGCCAGAGGCTCAGCCCGGAGCCAGGTGTATCCAAAGCAGCCCAGACGAAGAGCTGATGTGCGTCACATGAGTTTTACATAATGTTTAAATTATTATTCACTATTATTAAATTATCAAATGACCTGACGAACCAGATAATTCAATAAGGAAAAAAATCAGTTGTTCGTAGTTGTGAATAAAAACGTGATGAATCCTCTCTCTGAATAGTTCGGATCTGGCCCACAGTCTTCTCATTAGGACACAGATTTCCAACCCAAACAGCAAACACATGATGTAAAACCAGCAGCCAGGAAGAAAAAGAAACATTCCTAACCCAGTATAACCCAGGATCCCTTCAGGTCTCGGTATCTTGAATAGTTCAGTCTTTTTTCCCCTGATTTGTAACGCCCGCTGTACAAAGCCCTTCAGAAAGGAGCTGTCGGCGTCTGTAAAGTACCCAGCACAGACAGCCCGTTTTACTACCCAAGACACTAACCAGGAGCAAAACTCCACAGCAAAACCCTCCTGCCCCGGAAGGAACTGCTTGCTATAATTTTAATTTTTACAACTCAGTATCTTAGCATTTTCCCACTTTATTTGTCTCAAAGGCTTATAAAATTAATAATTCCAACTGGGTCCCCAAGAAAGCAGCAGAGGACAGGCATGGTTGGGGAGGACGAGCACTGTTTCCTTCCGCACGTTGACTCCGACAGTCCTGCCCCACACCAGCTGGGATTCCCAGTTAGCGTCTCCTCTTTGAGAACACTATTTATCACGATCACCAACAAATGGATGCAATTACTTCTTCTGAGACATGACAAGTTTTTGTTCCTCTTAGCAGAAAAGAACAGAGCACCGGTAACAATAGGTCACCCCTGAATGGCACACGCGCGCGCACACACACACAGGCCACCAGAAAGAGCGCTCGAGTGGGCAACCTTGAGAGCACAGGTGTGGAGACAGGGAGGCCGGAATGCGAGAACGGTGCCGCCCTGATGCAGTGTGGCCAGAAACCCATCCCATCGGGCAGGGGCCTTGCCCAGTACCACCGGTAAAATGCCCCCTCGTCCCACGATGAGCAGCGACACACAGAACGAAGTCAAGCAACTACAGCGGGAACCTGAGCCATTGTAGCAGGAACTGGGCAGGGTCGTTCCTAATACGAGGAGGGTTTGATCTGGTGAATCCGTATATACACTGATTCAAAAGGCTGATTATCCAATACACTCTCTTTACAAGTCAGAAGAATGCTCCGACTCATCCCATAAATCACTGCTTTGAAAATAAATAAATAAATAAACCAGTTCTAAAAAAAGAGACGACCCGTTTGGAAAAGGCTAGGATGAGGAAGGCAGAAAGTGACTCATAACGTCCAACAGCTCGTCGTCCAAACACCAACAAGGGTATAAAGCCAGCCGCCCAGTAAAACACAAAATAGAGTCATTGTTACCACTCTGACCCCCTCAGGCTCAGATCTAAGCTAGTTACCATGTTGCAAATATCTTACAATTTTACAGATCTGCGCCTTTAACGAGCGTGTTTACTCGCCTGGCGCCCAGCTTCCCAGCATCATTTGACGCCTTTATTTATTCATTGAGAAAAGAACATTCAAATTTAACTATTTTCCTAACTCGGAAGAACTCTTGTAATCCACATGCACACATTTCAAATCCCACACATATCGATGCTGCCATTTTATAAATATTTGTTAAAAACGCAGGTAACAAACAATATTTTAGGTCCACCGTGCCAAGAATCCCATCTCACTCACAGTACTTCTTGCTATTGGGCAACTCTGGGACTGACGTACCACGTAAATCCTGTCCCCGATCCTGAGGTCTGACAGCAGGCGGAGGGCGTCCCGGCGGCCCCCAGCTCTCTCCCTGAACCTGCTGACCCCGCCCCCTCCTCCTCTCCAATTACGATAAATTACCAAGGAGCATCTGCAAGAAAACACTTTCTTCACACATCTGTTTTCCAGAGTCAGCTGTGTCCTTTCATTAAGGACAACATCCACAGGGTTAGGCTGCGTGAGACGTGGCTGGGTCTTCCTGACCTTGGAAGTGGTCCTAAGGTGTCAGCTTGGGCAGACCCCCGAGGTCTGCAGCAACCGGGCCCTCCGCCCTCTGCAAACACAGGGACGGGAGTCGAATTCCAGAGTCACGTGCATCTGTTATCTCGTGCCCAACAGCCCTGAAAATCTACCAACATTCCAACTGGCCCTCTCTTTCCAATGTCACTCTTCGGTGTCAGGAATGTGCCTGTGAACTGCTGGTGTGCATGGCCCCTTGTCCGTCAGGTTAGCAGCCGCTCACTCACCGAGACAGTGTTCCGCCAGACTCCGCAACGGATCGAAACACGACTTGAAGTAATTTGGTATATTAACCAGCAAAGCAGAGCATGAACTGAATAACCCCCATAAGCAAAAGATAGGAAGCGAGCAGACATGCAAAAAGTAAAATATGGCATCTATTTTGTAAAAACACTGCCCTGTACAACTACCTAATGGTTTTCACAGGCTGTAGTATCCCTAGGCAGTTTCCCTAAGTTCTACCCAAAGAAGACTTCAGCCACCCCTGGGTAAGAGGGGGTTAGGGTTGTGCACGCACAGCCCACGAAGCTACCCGCCACCTAACCCAGAAACTCACTGCTAAACCTCAGCCAACAACTGAAATTAAGTTTTCTGTTTCTTCTCTACTCGGCTTGATGTTTCTATTTAAAGCCTTTCCTTGAGTCGAAAAATGTTTATTTACCCATTAATGAAATTATTTGGGGATCTTCCTAAAGCCAAAAAGGAAAATGCATGTTTCCAAAAGGCAGTCATGTCTGGGAGGGGAGAAGAAATGCTTCAGGAGAAAGGGCATGGGAACGGAGCCACGGCCACTCCACCGGCTCCGGCAGCCAGCCCCAAGGCCCTGAGCCCCGGACCCACAACCCCGGCCCCACACCACCGACCAGAGCTAGACACGTGGACTGGCGGCTGTCAGCGCCCGTGGAGGGGCTGCCGGCCACATGTCCCGGCAGAAAGCCCCCACACTTTGCTGACACGGCTGTTCTGCAGTGAGAGAAGCACAGGGAAGTCACAGACGGGGCAAGAAAAAGGAGGCAACCAGCAGGGCAGGAAGTCAAGATCAGAGCTCTGCAGCCAAGACGTCAACCTGCAGCCCTTGACCACACCGTGCCCCGCTAACATGATACAACACCGGGGTCGGTAACAACAGAGAGGACAGACCCGAACTGCTCCCGTGGGGGAGCCCAGCCCCACAGACAACACCCCCGACGGCGGGCAGGCGGGGCAGGAACTCCGAGACAAGAGTCTACCTGGTTTTCAACCTTCATTATGTGCCTCAGATGCAACTGGTTCCCATCCTCCCCTGCAGGAACGAAGCCCTGGAAATTCCACGTGTTTCCACAATAGTTTCTGATATTGCCATAAAACGATGAAGGCTAATTTAAAGAATTCACTCCGCATGAATCATGACTGAGGATAAAATGTAATAAAAGCTGTTTTAACTTTTCACCTTGTGAGTGGATAGGCTGGGGGATTTTTAAGTTCCACGATGTAAGAGACACATCTCTGACCCTTCCCATCTTGGGCTTCTCCAAAGCGACACTGAAAACAAGGCGGTTCGTCTAATTTAAGCCGGAGGAACTGCTCCATGTGGTTACAAGACCCGAAATTCCAAGTGACCTGGAAGAACGCTCCGTCAGCTCAGCACGGACAAAGCCAGTCAAAGAGGACACAGCGGATGTGCGGGGGCAGCGGGGCAAGGGGGTGGGGGACAGGCCAACGCACCCACGCTCCGACCATTTCATTCTTCAGCATTCAGCCCAGGTCTAGCAAGGTTTGCACAGACAGAAAAACAATAATGTACCTCCCACATGCAAACACATACCCCTTTCTCTGCCCAGACACTCAGTAAGAAGCTCATTAAGCCCTTTTTAAAAATCTATGCAGATGGAAGGTGTTCATGGAGAACTGGACGGAGCACACCGTGGTCCGCTGCCGCGCTCTGGGCAGTCGGATACGGTCCTTACCCTCCAAGAGAAACGGCTGGTGACAGGCTGGTGTCATCGAACAGGTACGCGTGCCCCAGGTTCACACTTGTCAGCAACCACTCCCCATACAGCACGGCGCCAGGACACCCATCCTCAGCCCTGTCCCAGCCTCGAGGAGCATCTGGAGCCGTTGTCCAGACCGACGGGGGACGGGGCTGCGGTCCTGTCGAGTTCAGATGGCATCCCACTTTGCTAACACAGATGGGGTATGGACACGTACTGTCCGAGTCCCACAGACACAGCAAACGCATGTGGGGGTACGGCATGATGTCGGGGTGCCATCAGGAATACCAGAATGCAGCGCGCAGCGAGGGCCACAACGGCCACAGAGGGAGGAGGAACCCCATCTGAACACTGACAAAAATCACAGAACTTGGGCAAATATTTTCCAACGGCCAGTCCATCCTTTCCAGCCATCTGCCCACAGCGCACACTCTATCCAGCAGTTTAAATCTAAATATCGTCCCCAGCTGCCTAGCACACCGTATCCCCTGCCTTCGGGTCCTCCGAGGTACCAGAAAGCTTCACTGCCTTCCACCAGCCGGAATAGTGTCTGCTGAGCACACAGAGTCCAGGAAACAGCCTCCTCCCACGGGGCTGCTTCACATCGGAGCACATTACAATACCCTGCAGAACCCCAAATTTGAAACAGAAAAATAGAAAAATGCCCAGTCTCGGTCAAGCTGAGAAGGCAGTTAACACCACGCCATAAAGTCAACATCAGCTCCTCCCTGCTGATGAAAACTGGCACGAATGAATGTACTTTCTGGCTCCCCGCCCTCACAAAACCGTTACACACGCGCACACACACACACACACACACACACACAAAAGTTCACCAGGCTGAACTGCTCCAAATGTAAATTCAAAACCAGCCAGCCTGTCCCTGCCGCACGGGGTGGTGGTGGCCTTTGCAGGGTGAGCTGGGTGGACACCAGATACACATTACACATCTCCCATTTGGGAACTTCGGTGCCTCCCTTTCTAAGACAGCAAAACCCGATGGAAAACTTATGACAGTTGAGCACATGACCCCACCATTAGGAGCAAATAGGAAACCGCATACAACACTCCCTGAAATCCCTGTAGCAAATCTGTCACAAATCCCCAATCCGAGAGATGAGAGCGAGACGCCGGACCTGGCCGGAGGGGGAGGCTCCGCCGTGTCACCCACCCTTCCCGGCACAACACACAGAACAATAGTAGCGCGATCCTCCCCCGGAGGGCAGCCTGTGCCGAGGCCAGGACGCCCGGACCGCCGGGCTCCAGCCCCAAGTGCAACGCCAAGTTTCGCATTAGAATAAGGCCAGCCGGCACCTCAGGCCGTGCGACGCGGACGTGTCCCCAGCGCCGGCCGCGGGGCGAGCGCACGGACGCGCACCAAGGACACAGCTCCCCGCCAGGCCGGCGCAGCGCGGCCCAGGCAGCCCCCGGCCCAGGCAGCCCCCGGCCCAGGCGCCCGTCCCCGCCCCAGGCCCCGCCGCAGCGCGGAGACCCGCCGGCAAGCCCGCAGCGCGGGGGGCCCGGGCCGAGCCCGCGGCAGCCGGGGCGGAAACAGGGCTGCGCGCACCCCCGCCCTGGACCCCCCCCCACACACACACACCCCGCCCCGCTCCTCCGCCCGGGACGCCCGCCCGGGACCCCCGCCCGGCCCCGGCCCCGGCCCCGGCCCCGGCCCTCCCCGCGCCAGCGCGGCCCGGCCGGGCGCGGGGCCTGTTACCTTCCGACAGCTCCAGCTCCAGCTCGGCCAGCCGGGCCCGCACCTCCAGCGGCAGAGCCATGCCCTCCAGGCCGCGGTCCGCCATGCTCGCGGCGCCCCCGCCCCAGCCGCCTCCCTTTGTTCGCAGGCCGCGGTCTGGCCGCTCCTCGCGCCCAGCGGACCCGCACCGAGCGCGGCAGGCCGGGCGCGGCGCAGCGAGCGCTCCTCCCCCGGCGCCTCCTCAGCGCGGCCCCGCCACGCGGCCTCGCGCCCGCGCCCCCGCCCGGGCCCCCGAGCGCGCCCCCGGCCCGGCCGCCGGCCCGCCGCTCCGCCGGTGCGCGCTGACGGCGGGGGCGCGCGCGGGGGTGGGGATAGGGCCCCGGGGGGAGGACAGGGGCGCCCGGGAGACGGGGACGCGCTCGGGGCCGGGGCGGGGGGTGGGGCCGGGGAAGCGGGGGCCTGCGGACGAGGGCGCGCGCGGGGGATGGGGACGCGTTGGCGCGGCGCTCGGCCGGGAGCGCGCACCGGGGGTGAGGCGGGGGCGCGGGGCTGAGCGCGAGGACGCGCACTGGAGGTGGGGTCGGGACGGGCGGGCCGGCGCAGCGCGCGCTCCGGGGGCGCGCTCGGGGGCGCGGGGCGCGCGCACGGGCCCAGCCCAGCCTCCGCCTCCTCCAGGCTTAAGGCGAAAATACCTGCTGCAGCCCCGGCCTAACGTGCGGGTTGGAACTGAAGTGCTCGGGGTCCTTGAGGGCTGAACGCGTTTATGCACACTTGGGGCCGAGGCTGTGGAACGCAGTGGGGCCGTGGACACGGGGCACTGGAGGGGAAGTTCCTGATTCTGGATCCAGAGCGGCCCGCCTGGGCCCGCGTGCGAATCCGTGCGAATCCGTGCTCCGGACGAGGCTCGTTTCCCCGCCTGAGGAAGGACGCGATGCAATCCCCCGAGCCCCACGTCCCGCAGCAGCCCTACCAGGCTGTGGCCCGCGCGCCCACGGTCACGGGGACCCAGACGCCCTCGGGCCGGGGCTCCCCGCGTGCTCACGCGCGGCCGCGATGGCCCCCGGCCCTCTTCGCTTCCGCGGCCTGTACGCCCTCCCCGTGAGGGTCGGCTCCCAGCGCGTCGGGGTCACCTCTGCGCGCCGACCACCACAGCTCGGTCTCTGTCCTGCGGGTTCGGAGAGGCGGCCTCACACCCACTGTCCGACTGACTAGCCTCGCCGGGATGCCCCCGCACCCCGAAGGCACACGCTCAAAGCCGCCGGTTTCCGACTTCCAACGACCTCCACCGTCTCCGGAGTTCTCAGGCCGACAGCGTCCTGCAGACCCCCTCCTCCTGCCTTCACATACCCTCCGCCTCTCCGTCCTCTCAAGGCTCTGGAGGACGACTGGATCCTGTGACCCGTGGTCCCTCCCGGACCCCTCCCGCGCTCCGGGAGCGTCCCGCTCGGCTCTCCACAGCCCCGCACCGGCCCGGGCTGCAGGGGGCTCCCAGCAGAGGCGTCCACGCCCAGCCCAGACGCAGGCCACCGCGCTGCCCGCACCGCCTCCTGAGCACCAGCGCTCGGCGGGGGTCAAGACCCTCCACCCGCTGACCGCGGCCGGCAGACCCTGCAGCCCTTCCGACGAGCGCCGGCTCCTCCAGGCCTGCCCGCCCCTCGCCAGCACTCTCGCTCTCGCGGCGGCCTTCCTCCGCGCTGTGCCTTCATCGTGGGGGGCCCTGCCCGCCCACACGCTCCCACATGCGTCCCTAACGCGGCTCTTCTCCGACCCGGAGCGTCCGCTACTTGCCACCCTTTCGCGTTGACCTGTTGTTGATCTTCCTCAAGCGCAGGCTCCTCAAGACCCAGCCTTGCTCATCTCCCCAGTTCCCCTGGATGTGACCTAGTGACAGCTGAGAGGCGCTGGCGTCTCTCGCACATCTGTCTTCCCGCGCGGCAACGGAGAGGCCCGCGGTGGGAACGTTCAGGATGAGCCACAGGGCATGAACCCGGAGCTCCTCTGCCTCATGTTCTGTGGGTGCGAGTCCAGCGGACCCTGGGAGCCAAGCTGTATGCCCGCCGCTGTCCCCTCTTCATGATACAAGGCCACCCACCATGTCCTAGGGAGCCCTGGCGTCCAGCCCCGCGGTGCTGCAGGCGGAGGCTTGAGGGAAATCCCCGGCAGCAGAACAGTCCCTACAGCGAGGCAGGCGGGCAGCCTGCACATTCCCAGCAAGGACGCATGCCAGTCCTACTCGGGCAGGGTGATGTCCCTCTGTAGCGCAGGGCTGGGCCTGGGTCACTTACAGATGATCCGCAACTCAGTTTGGTTCCAAAGCAGACTATGGTTTTGCGTGAAGCACACGGACAGAGTCCGCTGGGAGCCGACGGTCGTCACTGCCGCAGGTGTCACTACACACAAGCCAGGAGGCGATGGGCACTTGGCATTTCCAACAGCCTGACAGACACTCTCACCTGAAAATCCCGCCATGTCCTCAAACACGGTACGTCCCAAATCAAACCCGTCCAACTGCCAGCCCCGGCTCTCCGCTCATCTCTGATCGTGGCCTCGCCCCCCTCATGATGACCCGTGCTGTTGCCAGTCCCACACACCTCACACACCTGTCCCTCCCCTCGGCTCACGGCCCGGCCTCACCCAGTCCTGCAGAGCACCCCCACCCGGCCTGTCTTCTCCTTCCAGTCTCTCCTGCCATGGCTGCCAGGGTGCTCTTCCCAAGCGACACCTTGAACAGGTCACAGTCCCCTTGCTCGACAACGGACACAGATTCTCTGCCTGCAGAGCAAAGGGCTCGTGATGGGACCCGGAAGCTCCCCGGGCCTGGCACAGTTTCTGTCCCTCCCCCTGCTCCCCGGCCCCCCATCATGCTGTGCCCCCCGCAGAGTGCCCCCCGTTCCCTCCTCCTGTCGTCCCCTTCTCCCCTCCCCCCCGTGTCTCGGCCGTCGGGCACATCACACCCACGCATGCCCACCTCAAATGCCACTAAGAAGCCTCTTTTCTGCCCTCCTTGTTGGGGAGGTTCTCGCCACCCCCTCTTTTTCAGCCTCTTCTATCTGGGATGTGTCGTCCACGTGTGTGTCGTATCCGGCAGCTAGTTTATCTGTAACTTCCCTGCTGCGTCGAATGACACAGAAACAACGTGCTATTTCTCAGGGCGCGGTCTGGCTCTGCAGCGAGGGAGGGACCCTCTCCCCCACCCCGTTCTGCTCCAGCCCCGGCCAGCCTCAAGCCATGGGGAGCGTGTGGGAATCCTGTGACGTGTGTGTGTGTGTGTGTGTGTGTGTCTGCATCTAAAAACCTGGTTCGAATGAGTGTGAAGGTAGACCTATCGATACCCAGTAGGGGTCTATTGGAACGAGTTGAATAAATGCTGAGGGCTGTTGGCTTCCAAGGTCTGCCCAAAGTCCTGAAAATTCTGCCATCGGAGTTCTTTTCAGAAAGCCACTGGAAAATCTCAAGACGGCTCCCTGAGAGTGGTAAGACATTAAGGCATCTATTAGCACGCCGGCATGGTTTAATTTATCAGATAAGCCAGCCTTTATGCAACAAAGCCCAGAGGGTGAGACACAGCACAAAACATTGAGGTGTGAGGAGGAGAGGTGGTCCTGGCGGGCCCCGAGCACCCTGCCAGAGGCTGGCCCACTGGAGAAACACAGCATGGGAAGCTCACGCGGGTCCTGTGCCGTCCCGGCCGGGCAGGTCCTAGAGACAGTGTTTTGAGTTCCATGGAGGGGCAGCGACATAAAGCCGGCTGAGTGATGGATCATGCCAGCAAGGATTTGGTGCCTCTCTCTAAACCTTGCTTTCCTGTTTTGGGTCCGTTGTCGCCACCTTTGCCCACCTGTGAATTCAGAAAACCCCCAGCCAGTTTGCAGAGCGACCTTAAACACTCACGTGGGGCTGGGCTCCAGATTTTGGACGGTGTGGTTGGGACGGACGAGAGCAGTAAGGGAATGTACTGACCCAGCATCCGTGGGCCGGAGAGGCCTTCCTTACCAAGGAGGCCACCGCCTGCGGGACGCGAGGGCGCGGAGGGATGGCTTCCCTTCGAAGCGGGTCTCAGATCGGACCTTTACTTCCGCAGCCCGGCTGCTGGTAAGAGTTGGTTATCTTCCTCCTTATCAGAATCACGTGGGTTTGTTCACGCTGTGCTTTCTCCGGGGGATGCCAACCTCGTGGTGTTTTTTTACCTTTTCCAAAGTCATTAGGAAGAGCTGCTGGTAAGATACCCTGGCAGTTTCTCCGTAAGCACTTGATCGTCTACCGGTGATGACCCCATTTTCCTGGGCTGAAATTTACCTATGGACTGTGGCCGGCGGTTGTATGGGGGTCACCTTCCACCGGTCTCACTCTGTTATCAACAATGCAGCTGGGGTGGCGCGAGCTGGGTTGAAAGAAGGGAAGAAAAGCGACCGATCTGACGCAGGAAGTTTGGGTTTAATCAGTACTTAGAAAGCAGCGCGAACGCCTGAGTGAGACGACTCTACACGCGCAAGAAATCATTAGAGTTTTTGCGACTTTTTTTACATCATTAGAGAATTAACTAAATAATGTGCATGTGACTGACTTCCCATGCCGTGTTTCTCCAGTGGGCCAGCCTCTGGCAGGGTGCTGGGGCCCTCCAGGACCACCTCTCCTCCTCACACCTCAATGTTTTGTGCTGTGTCTCACCCTCTGGGCTTTGTTGCATAAAGGCTGGCTTATCTGATAAATTAAACCATGCCGGCGTGCTAATAGATGAGCAGACAGATGTGCAGGTGAGCCGTTCGGATGTGTGCGTTTCGTCTCTGCCGGCTTCCTCAGGACGCGAACTGTCCCGCCTGTTTGCCTACTAGGAACGGGAATCGAGGCAAAAGAGAAGAAGCAAGAAGTAATCCAAAGAATCCCACAATTAACTGGGTTTTCCATGCCGTTGCTGGAAGCGCTAAGGATTGAACTGTGAGTCAGACGTCTTGATGGAAAAACAAGTGTGTGAAATTTATCTCAGAAAGATAGCCCAAGTGTTTCCTTGCACCCATTATTACAAATCAATATGCAATTATCAATAAGGTAAGTATTTCTGATCATTTTAGTGACTTGTTAATCACTTGTACTAACGGTTCTGTGGTAGCACAAAACACAAATTATGAGTCCCATTTGGTCTCAGACGGCATCATGTTTTATGGAGTATTTCCTTTGCCAATCATGATTGGCTGATATCTGGCTTAATCAAATCAAAATTGACTGATATCTGGCTTAATTAAGCTAATGTCAAGACTGTCATTCCCAGAACTCATGTCACTTAGTCACTGAGACAAGACACATGCAGACTTTTTTATTCAAGATTTTGTAAAGTGTTCTCAGATACAAGGCTTTTTGAGAGCTTAGAACATAAGCTTTTGAAGTCGAAGAGAGGAGGGTAGTTGAAGACTCAAATCTTGCCATCCAAAACCCACAGCATCATAAAAGAAAAATACAAAATTGACTCATCCCTTCAAAGTGGAAACTACCTCTATGCAGCACGTGCAGTGCCATCCCGACCGGCCTCGACCACGCCAGGTAACGCTCCACCGCCACGTCTGTGCTGCCGTCTACACAATTTAGTTGCGTAAAAGGCAGAATCCTGTTATCATGAAGACAATTACAAGCAGTGCTTTCAGGGAGTCCGTACCAGCTCCCACATACACTCAAAGAGAACAAATAAACACCAAGAACACGACGCTTGGAGTGCCCCGGGGGCGTAGTCGATTGAGTGTCCAACTCCTGATCTCGGCTCAGCTCATGATCTCAGGGTCATGGGACCGCGCTCAACACAGTCCGCTTGTCCCTGTCCCTCCCCGGGCTTGTGTGCTCTCGTGTGCTCTTTCTCTTTCTAATAAATAAATAAGTAAAATCTTTCAAAAAAAAAAACCCAAAAAACAAAAACCATGGTGCTGTCCGGTCCACGGCAGACGGTACACGGTGGAGAGAGTCCCCAGGACTCTGGGGTCTCGCCTTCCTCGCCATCACCCCATCGTGAATGAGAAGATAAAGTTGGTCCTTTGAGACTGGGTCTGGGTGGGGGCAGGAGGGATGGGCAGTCCAGGCAAAGCCAAATCCCAGTTACGGTGGGAGCTGTATCTTTATCTTCCTGCCATGCTCCCAGTCACAAAGATGGACTGGGGTGAGGTCTGGCAGGCTCCCAAGAAGCAGAGCCTGAGGCAAGGGTTCAGAGGCTCTTGCTGGATGGAAGGGATGTTTTTTTTTTTTTTAAGATTTTATTTATTTATTTGACAGAGAGAGATCACAAGTAGGCAGAGAGGCAGGCAGAGAGAGAGAGGAGGAAGCAGTCTCCCTGCTGAGCAGAGAGCCCGATGCGGGATTCGATCCCAGGACCCTGAGATCATGACCTGAGCCGAAGGCAGCGGCTTAACCCACTGAGCCACCCAGGCGCCCGGAAGAGATGTTTCTACAAGAACCTGTAGGGAGTGAACACATCGGGGCAGAGGGAAAGGGCAGACCACAGCGGCCCAGTCTGCAGACGATGGGCCAATGGGCTGTGTGTATGAGCTGTATGGGTCTACTTAGACTGGATTATTTGGGGGACAGTAAATGCATCTTCTCTTCCTTATGATCTTCTTAGCAGTATTTTTTTTTTTTTAAGATTTATTTGACAGAGAGAAGGAGATCACAAGTCGGCAGAGAGGCAGGCAGAGAGAGAGGGAAGCAGGCTCCCCGCTGAGCAGAGAGCCCGATGCGGGACTCGATCCCAGGACCCCGAGATCATGACCCGAGCTGAAGGCAGAGGCTTTAACCCACTGAGCCACCCAGGTGCCTTAACAGCGTTTTCTTTTCTGTAGCTTAAGAAGACAGTACGCAGCACACGTGACACACAGAGTATGAGCTAACCCACTGTGTGTGTGACCGGTGAGGCTCCCGCTCCGCAGCGGGCTGTTAGTGGTTAAATTCTCTGGGAGTCAGAGTCACATCTGGATTTCCAGCGGGGCAGGGGTCAGCATCCCTAACCCCACATGGCTCAAGGGTCAACCGTACGCTTATGCACAAGAAAGGTGGAAATGTGGAAGGAGAAAGTAATGGGCAGAGGAAGGATAAGAGAAAGAAGCCGCGGCGGCAGCAGAGAAGCCGGGGGAGGCCTGCGCCGCAGGGAAGCCGGGTTGCGCCGAGCAGAACGGCCGACCGAGAGAAGGCGACAGAAAGGCACACGGAGCTCCGAACCAGTCATACTGAAGACGTGGCGAGTCCCGCAAGAATTTTAAAAACAGGCAAGCACAATGCTGTTTTGAAATGCTGCCGTGGAAATTGGCTCCCGTGTTGCGTTGTTAGGTTGTGAGCGCCGCGCAACGATGGGGCACATGCGGGCTGGTTTAAAGCAAGAGACACTCACAAGGCCCGGAGTCCAGAACCCAGGGCTGGGCTCCCTCGGGGCCGCTGGGGAGACTGCCCCCTCCCCCCACCCCCAGCTCCTGGTGGCTCTGGGCAGTCCCCTGCTTCTCCGCAGCGTCACACTGGCGTCCCTGCGTCTGCGTCCGGCTCCAAGAGGCCCCTCTTCGTCGGGACACCAGTCCTCTTGGGTTAGAGCTCACCCTAGTGAACTCCTCTGAACTTGGTCGATGCTGCAAAGACTATTTCCAAATAAAGTCACAGTCTGAGGTCCTGAGGGTTTGGGCTTCAAGAGATCTCTCGGGTCACACAATCCAACCCTAACAGATGTTAATGTGGGAAAAAACAAATCCAGATGAAAATCCTTACATCCCAAACCCCACGAAATGACAAGAGGCTAGCTTTTAGGAGCAAATCACAAAACCAAGCAGCCGGAAGTGGGGGCCTGAAGCAGCAGGAGAAACTTTCCAGGACATGTTATACACAACTTCATGTTCGAAGAGCAAACAACGACCAGCTGCAGCAGACGCGGCCAAAGTCAAACGTGAACGAGGCCACGGACAGCCCCCACGGACAGTGGCTCCACGTACGATTTTTCAATTTCTACGCTTTACGGTGGCACAAGAACAAGATGCTTTCGATGAAAAAACACACCTCGAATTTTGAAATGTGGATCTTGTCCCGGGTGACAGGCATGCGGGACGACGCGGGTCACCGGCTCCCCTCGGGGCGCGGTCACGGGGTAACGGCTGGTCCACGGAGAGCCGTCCCGCACCCAGACGGCCGTCCCGTCACGGTCAGTGCGGGATCGGGGATCGCAGGAGCTGTGCGGCCCCTCGGTGTGCCAGCGGCTTTGTGCGGGGCCGTGCTGCCCAGCGTGGGCTGACGGAAGTGCTCCGAGCGCACGGACGTGGGCCAGTCGAGGCCGCGGTGTTTGATGTTAGGTACGTTAAATGCATTTTTGATTTAACATCTTCAGCTTACAATAGGTTTATCAGGACGCACCCCCACTGTAAGTCAAGGGAGATCTATAGTTTTATTTCCTTTTTTTTTTTTTTAATTTATTTACGAGAGAGAGTGGGGGAGAGAGCACAAGCCGGGGGAGCGGAGGGAGAGAAGCAGGCTCCCCACTGAGCAGAGGCTCCATCACAGGCCCCGGGGTCATGACGCGAGCCCAAGGCAGACGCTTCGCCGACGGAGCCCCCCAGGTGCCCCATAGTTTTATTTGTCGCCCGTGACCAATGCAGGGTGCGCGGTGATTATCGTCAGCTGATGAACGGATGAGCTACTGCTCTCTGTCACCTAAGACAGCTTCCCTGTAATGTCACCATGCCTTAGGTCACATTAGTCGATGGACGCCTGCTTGAATAGGGCCTCTGGTTCTGCAATTTTGGGGGAGAACAAAATGTTTACTTTTATTACAGTAACACTGTTACGGGCGAATATGTCATCTGTCAGCAGACAAGTGGGCTTCTGGGCCGCGCTGGGAGGCAGCCCTCCCCCTGCAAGCAGGGTCCACGTTTGGTGGACAGTGCGCGTGTGTTTCTCTGCACACGGTTCAGTCCCAAGAGGAAGAAAAGCCTTAGCAACCGGGCTGTCCCTTACACACACTCACCGGTCCCATGAGAGAGCTCACACTTCCCGGGGCAGAGAGTCTGTGTGTGTGTGCGCGCGTAAGCACGGAAAGGCCAGAAACAAGATGGTCCCAGGCTCTCCCCACATAGAGAGGGACATGAGGAATGCGGAGGTACCTCCCCACAATAACGTCTGAAAAATAGAAAATGTCATCAACAGATTAGTTAATGTGGTTGACCTTCCATAAAACTTTAGTGAAGATTATCGTCAGATATGGGGAAAATTGTGAACGATGAGCAAAAAAACGAACGTAGTAGAAAAAATAAGGCAGTTGCTTTTAGGAAAACAAAAACAAAAGAGCCATAATCGGTGTATTACAAATTCTGTTAAATTGTGAATAAATTTCCTTGTGATGAATGTCGTGTTGATATGGTTGGATTTAGGTCTATCGCTTTGGTATCCGTTTTCTGGTTTGGTTCCTCTGATCCTCCTTTTCAAAGTTCTTCGGAATTGAGCCGCTCTTCTAACCCTGGGCTGGCACTTCCCGCCCGGCTCCGCCCTGCGGTGTGCCTCACTGTCCTATACACACACACACACACACACACACACCCCGGCATGATCTACGCCACACACCGGGGAGGTGACACTTGCCTTCCCACTCAACCGTCTTGCAGAAATCAGGAGAAGAAACTTTGAAGCATACCGCCTTTTTGTATGTTCTTCATTCATCCCTGTGGATCTGGATTTCTGTCCGGGGTCATGAAAAAAATCTCCCTCGATCCACTATCACCGTTTTGCCAGCAACGAAGCATCTTTACAGCATCTTCTAGTTTGAATTCTAGGAACACCACGGGTCAGAAGGCCGGGGTGACAGCCTTCTTCTCCCGGAATAACTGTGTTCCCGTCTCGTCTTCTGGACGCGTCTGACGAGACACCAGCGTTCACTCCCGTCCTCGCCCACCCGCAGGAACTTGCAGGTTTTTCTCCGGCTCCTTCAGATATTCTGTCTTTGGATGCAACAGTTTGATGTTCCCGAATGTGGTGCTGCTTTCTTTGTATTTATCCTGCTTAAAGTCTGTGGCGCTTTTTTAACATGGAAGATTTGCTTTTCACAAAATTCAGGTAATTTTCAGCTGTTGTCCCAGTACTTTCTTTTCTGCTCGTTTTTGCTCTTGTCTCCTTTGGGATTCCTCCTGCACGTGTGTGGCTGGTTGATGCGGTCCTACGGGACAAGGTGTCTCTTCTGTGTCTTACTTTCCAATATTATTTCTATTTTTCGGATAGAACGGTTCATTGGACCCTTCCCTCTAACACCCGGAATCCACGCCTAAGCTCGTCCTACTAACTTTTCGTTTTGCATACGGCACTTTCCCATTTTCTTCCTCCCTTTGCTTTGTTTTTAGAATTTACATTTCTGTGTTAACACTCCTCCAGCCGTCCCTTGGTTTGTGCCGGCCACTCGAATGGCTGTCATAGACAACATGCACGTGTAACCGCTGCCGGCAGCCCTGCCTCGCCTGCTGATCCCCACATCTGGGCCACCGGGGTTGAGTTTCCAAAAACTGCATTTTCTCTGACTCACCGTATTCCATTTCTTCGCGTATCTAGTAATTTTGTCCTGCATGCTGGACACCGTGCGGGGAAATCCCACACAGATGTTCACACTGTTCAGGCAAACAGTGAGATTAGTGGTTCTTATTTTTGGTTTTGTGAGCCTTGGTTTTACCCTTCCTTGCAGTGGGACGGTTTCAGTTTACAACATATGTTTGGGACATGTCTCCTACTATCGACGGTGGACTTTACTCTTAAGGTTTAGCCTTTCTGAAATTTTAAGTCCCTCCCAGAATCTTCACGGAGGTTTCTCCAGGGCGGAGGCCAGGACTCCGCCGTCACCCGGAGCCGCGTGGCTTCCACTGCCAGCCTTTGGCTCTCGGGCTGCGGCAGGTGCTCTGACAAAGCCTTCTGGAGTTTCTCCCTTTGCCGAGGCATCCCCCCAAGGCATCCCCCATGCAAGCATCACACGGAACCCCATGCCTGGACCTCTCTCTGCACAGCACTCTTCTCAGAAACCCCGCCAAAGTAGTTCCAGCCACTTCAAAGACCCGAACTCCAGCCTCTCCTCCACTCCGAGAGACCACCTCCAGGCTGAAACCAGAATAATCACGGGCGGCGCCCGGCTCGCTTCCTAAGTTTCTCTTCTCCTGTGATGCTCATTTTTAAATGCCTGGAAAAAATTGTAGCCTATATTTCGTGGTTGGTTTCAGTGGAGAGAAAAATCTGTGTTATGGCTTCTAGGAGATGTCTCTGAAAAATACTTCATAAACGTCATCACGTAAATGCCAGCACCAGCTGGAGAAAGAGCAGGACGGGTTCTAAAGGGATGTGTCCGGCCGGGGAGAGTTCTAGAGGGATGTGTCCGGCCGGGGGAGAGCAGTAGAATGAGACGTTGATAGCAGTTTGAGACTGATCCATGCTGATGATTTATTTTGACTTACATAGTTCTATAATAATGGAAATTCTGAAACTTAACATAAATAACAATATAGTTTGGGAGGGAGAGAATAAGAAGAACGTGCGTGAGCTTCAAGAGACGGGGGAGATAAGAAAGCTCTGGCCTCATCTTGCGGACGGAGACAGTCCACGGTAGCATCTGAAATGAAAAGTGAAGACAGCACTACACGCTGCTTCTTCAGAACTACCGAGGGCAACGCCATCAATGTGACTGTGCCTCTAGGAAGTCAGCTGGGATAGCTCGGGGCACGGGTCTTACAGAACCTGATCGTACGAATGCGCACTTCTCCCACAGAAGTCAACACACGCAGAATTGGGGTAAATGTGCTGGCGCTTAAAGAAACAGAAAGCCCATGGACTCTCAACCATGCCAGAAAATTAGTCTTCATTGGAAGGCCAATTATACCATTTTTTAAACATTCCTGTTGCAACGTATAACACACAGTAATGTGCGTGAGTGTTTTTGTGAACATTCTAGTCGTTACAAAGCCAAGTAACCGTGAACCAACCCAAGAACGGAACCTGATTCACTTCCCAGAGGCCCCTCCTACCTGCACCCACAGACCACTCCCCTCATCTGGATGACGTCTTCGGTTTTCTTAGCCAGGCCTGCATGAATCCCTACAACATACAGTTTAATTTTACTTCTTTTTAATCTTTATATGATAGAATTACTTAGGTATAACTTGTGTGTTTTGTTTTTTATTCATTCAACCTTAGGTTTATAGATTTATCCATATGGTTGCTTGTAGCGACGTTTTCTTTTCCCGAGCGAGGAAACTCTTTGAACGAAAGCGTCCGAGTTCATCCACCCATTCTCTCTTCCACTGTCGATGGACACTTGGGCCGCTTCTGAATTTGGGCTATGATGAGGAAAATATAACACTGTAATAAGCCTTGTGATCATTAATATTTATTTAATACTTATATTTATTTATATTTTAATAAATGTGTTGTTTAATGCTTATTAAATAATCCATATTGCTTTTATTTCATAGTTATACTTATTCATATAATTCAATATTCAATTATATCTGATACTATTTTTATGAAATATAAATATTTTATGAAATTATTATCAATTCTAATATTTTAATTACATATTTTTAATTTAATACCTATACAATTGTTTCCTCTGAAAACAATGACGATTTGCTGTCTTCCATTACAAATTTAATTTTTTCCCTTTTCTTACTGTACTCGCCAGGACACTCCGTTCCGCGCTTCAGCGGTGATTGCCGTGACAGAGAGCATCCTTTTCTTGTCCACCGTTGAAAAGGGAATGTTCTCAAACATTTGTTAAATGCAGTGTTGACTGTGGATTTTTGTAGCTTCTCTTCATCTGATTAAGAAAGCTCTAGTCTACTCACTCTTTAGGCTGATGCTGAAACTGGCCAAGCGCTTCTCTTGCATTACTGGGATGATTGTGTAACTTTCCTGTATCCTGATATTAGTATCCTGCTAATATGGAAAATAATGAACTGTTTTAAATGTTAAACCAACCTTGTATTCTTTGGATAAATATGACTTAGTCAAAATCTATTTTTTTTAAAGACTTTATTTATTTACTTATTTGACAGAGACACAGCGAGAGAGGGAACACAAGCAGGGGGAGTGGGAGCGGGAGAAGCAGGCTCCCCACCAAGCAAGGAGCCTGACACTGGGCTCGACCCCACGACCCTGAGATCCCGACCCGAGCCGAAGGCAGACGTTTTAACGACTGAGCCCCCAGGTGCCCCTTAGTCAAAATCTATTATCCTTTTAACATATTGCTGAATTTGTGTACTATTGCCGTAAAGCTCATCAATAACTTCTCCCCAAAAAACCTGAAATGCACTGGCCATTGCTTCCTCTCCTTTCTCAAACCAGGCTCGTTAAAGTTCTTCACTTCTTTGGGGGTTGGAGGGGGCTAGGGTAGCTGCCGGGACTCAGGTAATTCCTAAGAAGTGGGAAAGTAGAGGACGGTCCCTTAGTCCCCAGCCTGTCCCAGCCTAACCTGTGGGTCCCTCTGAAAGTCCGGAAACCAGAGCAGTCAGAATCTTCCCCATAACATTAAGCCAAAAAGTGACAAACCAAAACAGAAAGGAAAAGGGCATGGGGAAGAAAAGACAAACAGAAAGGTTTCTACAACAATAGAGAACACATAAATAACCCAGGGGCTGAGGCACGTTTGCAACCCCGGCGCTGCCCGGGAAGCACAAGCCACTGAGCTGTGCAAACTGACCTGCCCACGCGGGAGCCTCGCGGCAGCCCGGCGTGCATCCATACGGAGGCTTTCCTGGGTCTCATTATCATAGGGCGCTGCGCTCTACCCTATTTTGAAAAATCTTACATCTGTGTCCGTGAGAAGAATTAGTGTGGAAATATTCCTTATGCATTTATCCCTGGGATCAGATTTTACAGGTCAATTAAACAAGTTGCAAAGCACATTTCTTCTGCTGTGGAGAGGAGTGTGGGGAAGGATGCGACGGCTTCTCCCGGGGAGGTATCGATACCCAGCAGGGAAACCAGCTGACCTGGGGCTTCCTTCTAAGGGAACACTTAGTGCTGACTTAATCCTTTCCTTTTAAAGATTTCATTTATCTACCTGAGAGAGAGAGAGACTGAGAGCACAATCTGGGGTGGGGAGGCAGAAGCCGACTCTCTGCTGAGCAGGGAGCCTGACGTGGGGGTCGAGCCCAGGACCCCGGGATCGCCACCGGAGCTGAGGGAGGGTGCTTAACCCACTGAGCCACCCAGGGGTCCCTAGTTGGGGTCTTTTGTGGTTCGACACCAATTTTAGCATTATTTGATCCATTTCTGTGAGAAAATGCTCTTGGTGTTTTGATGGGGCCGGCAGTGAACCTGTAGAGTGTGCTTCCGGCCGTGGGCGGGGGACGTCTCCCCACTGGTTTGTGCTGTCCTGGGTTTCTCTCGTCGGTGTTTTACAGTTTTCAGTATCGATTTCTCACGACTTCTGTGTCTCATCAGTTTCACAAGTGGTTTTGTCAATTTTAGCAGTGTTACTGAAGAATGAGCTTTTAGCTACTTAAGGTTTGGTTTTATTTTACTTAATTACTCCTCTTCATGATCTACTTCATTCTTCCTTCACAAATGCAAGAGACGAAGTGACAGTTTGGGGGGAGAGTCTAGCGAGAATGACTCAAGAACCCTCTGGTGTCGTTATCTCGGACGTCCTGTTGGTCACTGTCCTTGAACAGCACTTTGGATTATTGGTCACCCAAGCTCTGAGACGGATGTGCCTCCCACACAGCGCATTTATGCTCCTGTCTAAGGATGCCGGGGACACTAACGGCTGCAACCAGCTCAGACCAATTCCACGGCCCCGTTTTTCGTGGTCTCTGTACTCCAGACCGCAGGCACCCATGTGCAAAGAGTTGATCTGTGGCTGCAAATTCCCCCCGATTTTTCTTCCTTTTCCTTCTCCTTCTCTGTTTCCTTCTAAGGCAGTTTCCTTAAAAGTCGCTGCGGCTGGGGCAGAGAGTGCGGTTAGGTATGGTTCACGCTCACTCCAAGTGTGATTGTCTTTGTTGGGGTCAGGATGTCTCCCTGTAAGGCCGTAGAATTTTGGTTTGACTTCTGTTCATCTTGTCTTGAATGAACAAAAACCACACTCATGGGGGTGAGAGGGAGGTACAGCAAACGCTCTTGGGGCTTGAGCCCCTCTGATGAGCGTAAGGCTGTGATGTACACACAGTGTGTACACGTGCTGATAGCGCGCCGCACGGACTCTCATAAAGCAGTCGGTTCCTCCTGTCTTCAGATTCCTGGTACATTTTGAAGTAATTGTTGAGAAATACGTAACACTGTGCTAGAGAATGCTTTCCATTGTTTTCCGCTGGAGAGTTAATTTGACTAATCCAGGCTGCGGTTTCTGGAAACCAGAAGCCACTATTTAGCTTCCAAGTGTTTTTATATGTTTCTTTTACTACAATAAAACTAAAGGAAAAGACACGTAATAGACATGAAGACGGCAGAGAAGGAGCCGGGAACAGACCGACGTGGGGTAGAGGAGACCGTCCGGAGCGGAGGCAAGCTTTCACGGGGCAGGCATTTTGGCAGAGTCCTCAGCACGGAGAACAAAAGCCCAGACAAAGAAATGTGGGCACATCCAGAAGAGTCAGCGGCGAACACGAAACGAAGAGGTCCGAGAGCAGGGCCCGTCACGGAGGGACGCGGTGGGGCTGCCCCTGCAGCCCCGAGCTCGTGGGCCAACTGCGGGCACGTGGGCCTGGATGGCTTCTGGCCTGGTGCTGTCTTGGTCACTGTCTGCTCACTCCCTTGATGGGACTCCGTCCCCCACGCCCGCCCTGCAGCCGCTCGTCCGAATCGGAGGGACTTGTCTTCCTGAGCCCTGACAGCTCTCGGCGACATTTCGCTCACCCTCTGACTCTGTGGTCCTGACCCCTCGGCTGGCTTTCAGCCCTGGTGCCAGCCGATCTGCATCCCTATGGGCTCTCCTGGGACCGCGGCGGGGCCCGTCACCAGGATCTGAGCGAGGAGAAGAGCAGCTTCGTGGGAGAAAGACATGGGCGAACTTGGAAGCACAGAGTTTGCCGAACTGCAGGTTTCCGGGGCTGGTTGATCTGTAAGTGCGGCTCAGACGGATGCTTAGACTAAGAGGAAAAGTCTAAGAGTCGTTAGTGCACACGCGGTCCTCGGGGACCCCTGCTGGGTCACGTGCATCAGACGGAGGAGCCAGAAGGAACCTGGAGACGTCGCACACCCGGCGGCCGGGGGAGGCCGAGTGAGAGCCACTGGCCAGCAGCGCGGGGGTCTGGTCGCCGCGGGGCTCACTCTGGTGATGGGCGGAGGAGGCGACGCCGTCTCTGAAATGTCTGTCATTATCGGGGGAGCTTTAAAATACAGTCTGTGAACAGAGGCTGTTAGAAAAGTGCAAAGTTTTGTTTCAAAGGTGTCGAGACCCTGGCCGGATCGTGGCCATTGCATTGCTCCGCGTCAGTGGTCCGCGGAGCCAGGGCGGCAGCAGAGGGACGGCGGTTCCCCGAGTGGCGCGAGGCGGACGCTGCCGGCCGCACTCTTCACAGCGGACCGGGTGAGCTGAATGGCGACGTTGGCTGCGAGGGCCCTTAGACGTCACTCGGAGCCTCCCAGTCACTGGTTTTTGAGAAAGAACCGAGCGCTAGCAAGGCTGGGGGACCTGCCGGCACCGAATCTGCAGAGCTGAGAGGTACAGACTCAAAGGGCATCTGTCCTCCACGTCCAGGCCTCGCCTGCTTGCGCTACCCCAGTCAGAAAACTCCACGATTTCCCGAGGCCCCACAGCAGCGGACAACACTGCTTCCCGCCCGACCCCACGAGACGCCGCAGCGAGCGCACGGGACGGGGCGGTGCCCGCGACGCCTTCAGGGACCGGCGCGACCCTCCGGCCCAGCCACCACCCCGCGCCCTCTCGGCTCGCCATCCCCGGACGGCCCTGGTGGCCCAGCGGTCCTTCCCACTTGTACTTACGGCTGCAGAAAGGGAACAGAAGCGTGAGAAGGAAAAGACACGCCTTCCTGTGAGACCAACGCGTCCTTTCCTCAGCCGGGACTTCGGCAGCCTCCGGCCGGGCCGTGTCCCACGGTCGCTCACAGCCCCCCGCTCCCGGTCTCCAGGGGGGACGCCGGAGAGGCTCTGAAGACGCCTTCTTGTTACCATTTCCTGACTGGCTGAGGCCTTTGTCTCCTGTTGATTTTAACGCTAGGCCATGATTGTGTTTCTCTTCGACTATTTTCCTGCTGACACTCCCACACGGACAGAAGACTGTGTGCGAATCTGACGCCTCGCGGGCCGCCATCCAGAGCATCACACGCGCCGCTCAGCCTCCCCCCGCGCCGGACCGAGCGCCGCCGGCACGTTCAGCGATCGCTGCCTGCCTCCCCGGACAGTGCCACACGCGCCTCCGCAGGGTGCGCAGTCCAGTCTCGTCTGCTGTCGGGTAAGTGGAGTCACGCTGTGCGCGTTCCTTGGGGACCCGCCTCCCCTCCATGCTCTGTCTGTACCGTCCGTCCTGTCGTCTGCCTCGGCTGCTTGGGTCCAATTTCACTGCGAAGGAGGGTCCTGCCGGATAAGAAATCTTCGACCCGTGTGCGCAACTGTGGGTGCTGGGCCGCGGGTCCCTCCCACGGAGGGCTGGTCTGAGAGACGCGCTTGGGACACGCTTGCCCATATATCTTTACACCCGTGTCCCGGAGGCGTCTCAGAGGTGCGGCGTGTCCTGGAAGCGGGTGTAGCGACCTTCAGCCCGACTGGACGCTAAGTGCCTGCAAGTGTTTACAGCTGCCCAGCCTGCCCCGGGCCTGGAGCACACACCGACGTGTCCCGTCCTCGCCGACGTTTAATGGTGCCCAGCTGTTAATGATACGGTGTGAGAGCAAAGCAGTGGCGTCTCTCTGTTGTCTCTGAGGTTTTATTCTTTATTTCCCTGATGGCTGTTGAGACCGAGGACACTGTCACCTGTTTATTCTGTGATGTGGTCACGGGAGCCTTTTTGTTCATGTTCCTATTGGTAATTTTGGCTTTTGTTGCTGACCCGCAGAAGTCCTGTACATATTCTAGATTCTGGTCCTTCGTCAGGTACCGTCGCCCACAGGCTGGCTCATCTTCCTGTTATTTTCATGGCCTGCTTTGGTGAACAGAGTTCTCAACTGTGACGTGTTACATTTAGTAATCTTTTCTTTTCGTGATCTGGGCTTCCTACAGCTACCTGACCCTAAATCCTTCCCCACGCTAAAGTCATGGAGATACTCTCCAGCAGCCCCTTCTAGAAGCTTTTATGTCCCCGTTTGGTCTTCATGTTTCCCACTTCTGGTAATCACGGACGAAGACCCACTGGCTGGTCTCCTTGCCCGGGAGAAATCAATGTTCAAAGCTGGACGTATTCCAAAAGCTAGAAGCGCCCACCTCAGGGAACCAGAGGGTGCACTGATGGGAGGAACCACCCCACACCGGCCGGGGGTGGTACCTGTCCTGGAGGACGGGGACGGGGACGGGGATCTCTTTAGCCCCTGTTTCCAGGTCTCTCAGTGTGGGACTGAGTGTGGTCTACGCAGCAAGCAGTCGTTTTGGCATGGGGAGCCAGAAGCGTGCAGGCAGGGTTAGAGCATGAACGCCGAGGAGCCTGGAGGAACGCCATAAAGGAAGCAGGACGGGGTCGCCACACCCCGCGCCCCGCAGGGCTGCTGAGCCCGAGCCACGCGTGCAGCAGACGCGACGTCCCCACCGGAGACAGAACACCCGGACACGGGCAGATGCGGCCTGGAAGCGGTCGCTGCCGCAGCGCAGCCGGAGGACGACCCACAGAGGAAGGAAGCAGCGGTGACAGCAGAAGGACCAGCGTCCTGAGCGTCCTGAGCGTCCCGGCTCAGTTTTCACAACGACGCGGATTCGGTCCAAAACCACCCAACACCCGAGGAACCAAGAAAACAGAGCACATCCCCAAGAGAGAGCAAACCCAGCTGAGTGTGACCCCCAGCTTGCCTCCAGATGCTGGAATTTAACGTCTCAATCGGCTGCTCAGACTCCTGTGCGTTCCAGGGGCGCCTGGGTGGCTCAGTGGGTTAAGCCTCTGCCTTCGGCTCAGGTCATGATCTCAGAGTCCTGGGATCGAGTCCCGCATCGGGCTCTCTGCTCAGCGGGGACCCTGCTTCCTCCTCTCTCTGCCTACTTGTGATCCTGTCAAATAAATAAATAAAATCTTTTAAAAATAAATTAAAAATTAAAAAAATAAAGTGCTGAAATTTCTGCTGAATCTGTTCTAAGGGGGCATGACTTCCGTTAACTATCATTAAATGCTCAAATATATAATCAATGAAATACACAAATACAATAGTTCCTACTTCTGATTGCTACCTTGTATTTTCCAAAATAAAGTTTAAGGAAGAATTTCATCATGAAAACTTCTTGAAGACTATTGTCTCCTCAGGACCCTGCCTCGCGCTGAGCGGGAGCTCCTGCCGGCCGGGGGGGTTTTATCTGCTGCTCGTTCTGCCTGGGTGGCAGTGGGAGACACAGGATTTGTGCATTTATTTACATAACTTATAAATGTATGTAATTGTACACATTGCTTGAAATCGTATGACAATGCACTACTTGTCTAATAAAAAATAAAGATTTTTGTATGGGGGGCAGCAAGCTTGCCTGTTCTGAGCACACACTGACATGTACCTCAACAGACCAAAGACCAAATGAAGCCCAAGTTTACACTGAATATCTGTCGAGCTCATTGCATGGTTTTGTGTAATGCATGACTTTCTAAGAAATTCAGCTGACGGCTTGTACCATTTGACCGACCTCCCCCTGGTCTCCCCAGCCCCGAGCCCCTGGCAACCCCTTTTCTACTCTTCCTATAATCTGACTTTGTTTCAGAGTCTACAAGGAGGTGCTTCACGCAGTACCGTGTTCTCAGCCTGGTCCACTTCCCTGGTGTGGCGCCCTGAAGCCGGCCCTGGGGCTGCACACGGCAGCACCTTCCGTGTCTTACGCTGAGTAGCTGGACGGAGACAGCACCGACTCTCTACCCGTTCGTGCATCAGCAGACAGCTCGGCTGCTTCTGCTTCTTGGCTCCTGTGAAGCGTGTCTCTATGCGCATGGGAACAGAGACATCGTTCTGAGATCCCGATTCCATTTCCTTTGGACGCACGCCCAGAAGAAGAATTGCTGGGTCGGGAGGTGGCTCCGTAATGAGGACCTCGTTACGTCTTCCAGAGTGGACACAACCCCCCACAGTGCCCGAGGCTCCCCTCTCCTCCACATCCTGCACACGTCTTGTTGTCTCTCTCTCTTGCTGATAGGAGCATCCTGACATTTGTGAGGCGATGCGGGCTGTGCTGCCGACTTGCATTTCCCTGGCGCCGAGTGATGGGGCTACACGTGGTTTTATCAGCGGCGCGGTCTGTAACTCACGTGTTTTGTTCTTCCAGACAAAGCCACGACGGACATCCTTATATGTTACACTTTATGCATATATCTGATTGTTTGCTGACTTGGGAACGTGTTGCTTCATGAAACAGGGAAGCGGGGACGGGTGTGAGCTTATGGGGCACTTACTATTTGTTAGAAGACTGGGAGCATGGACATGGAGATGACCGAGGCCCCCACCGTCCACCGACCACCCCATGAGGCCTCTTCTCCAGGGCGAACAAGTCAAAGGCTTTGCTATCCGACCAAATGTGCCAGTGACCTCGACAACTCAGTCTGGGCAATCTCAGGCCCAGCAGGGCTGGAAAAGCTCAAATGGGCAGGCCGTGCTTAACCCCATCGAAAGCCATCGCTCATCAAACTAGCGGATTGGTCCAATTTGGATTGTGTGTGTGTGTTTTAAATTTCTAGGCTAATCAAAATTCTGTAGATGAGATTCTATCCTAATGAAAGCTTTCCATGTAAATCCTTGGGCTAAGTGAAGGAAATCATTACGCTTTAACTGACTTGTTTTTAAAATCCAGGTTCCAGAAGCTCAAAGGGAGACACGCAGGCACATCCCCTATATTTAGACATCTACAGCACCCTTGGGAGGAAGCAGGCCTCTCTGGTTCTGCTCTGGAAACTACTGAGGACAGGGGCTGCTTTGGTTTGGGGGAAGGTGGGCTCCGCGTACTGGACAGACGGGATAGAAGCCAATCAGAGCTTTCACTGGGCGTGGTCAGGGGCATGAGGCACGCCCCGCCCGCCGTCTCCTGCAGGTGCCAGCCCCGGTTCTACGCGCGGTCTCCATCCTCTGCAGCCGGTTCTCCTCTTGGTCCTGGTCCTAGAGCTGGCCCCAGAGGCCCCCGGACGTTCCTGGAACCATCCAGCAAAACTGTCCAGCGGCTCAGTTCCCCGAGCTGCCGGGGTCTGTGTCCTGAGCCCCCCGCGAGCAGCTGCCACGTGGGGACAGGAGTGCTCGCGTTCGGACCCCAGGGAAGGTGTAGCCCTTCCCTTCTGGGAACGTTGCATGTTAACAGAATCTTGATAGCCCATCGCTCCAAGGAAAATGCGAGTCAGGCATCCCCACATGAGGGATGATGTCCCCTGGGCCTTGTCCTTGCCCGTGGCTCTCTCCTCCTCACCGCCCTACCTGGACCCCGGTTTTGCCAGGCTGCCTTTCCTGTGACCATTCACCCCCTATGTCATTTCTCCTCCTGCCACAACAATGGGAACACTGACCCTGTAGGACCTTCTAGTCAAATGGTGTGTTTTAGCTTATCTTAAGAGAAAAAACTGATGTCATACACGGGAAGGGTGTGCCCCGTAATACAGCTGTCCGTGTGCACATCAGGCATTCCTGGGACAAGCAGGGAGCAGCCTCGCAGCTTCCGGGAGGCACCTGGAGGAGACAGACCGCTCAGCCTGGGGACCCTCCAAGCCAGCGAGACCCCACGAGGCAACCCAGAGGCCGACACTCCCCCATGTGGCAGGGGGTCCCTCCCAGGGCAGCGAGCCCCACGCAGACGCAGTAGGGACTGGCAGGTGCAAAGGCAGACCGAAAGCTCGGCAGAGAGAACTCAGCCGGGGCAGCAGAACCACGGCAAGAGCTGGAGCAGCAGGTTCTGGAAATGCGACGAACTCCTTCAGAGGGGCCCCGCGGGATCAGCCCGGAGAACGAAACCATTCCACGGTCGGGGGCCGTCCTCACCGACGCAGGAACATGCGTTCAGTTCGAACCAAAAGAATCCAGAAAGCCATTAGTGAACTAAACGGCCAAAGCAAACAAATAAAAAGTTGGGGTTTAAAAGGTTGAGATTCGAGAAAGTTTATGTAAATAAGAAATCAGAGCCAGTGACCGTTCGGGTGCATGGAGCGGAACCAGAACACCCCGTACGGTGACATCAGGGTTATGTGTGAGTACGACAAATTCTCAGCTTC
Source organism: Mustela putorius furo (assembly GCF_011764305.1). NCBI lineage: Eukaryota > Metazoa > Chordata > Mammalia > Carnivora > Mustelidae > Mustela > Mustela putorius. Next base: position 8,220,949 of record NW_025422169.1, on the reverse strand, counting down.
TCCAAATAGCTGGTCATCTTTGTTTACACTAGCAATTCCGTGTGAGCCCGACGTGTAACCAGAGCAGGTTTTCCCGGCAGAATTTCAGTGGTGAGCGTGGACTTAACGGGCTCAGAAGCAGCAAGACCCCGTTTCCAGTCCAGTTCATGTCTCGAGTCAGAAAGGACACTTGACCTTCAGCTGCACGGCGGCCACAAAGTCGAGGGGTGTCTCTGTCTGCTCACGATGCCACGACCGGTGTTCGGACGTCCAGGGCCGGATGTGGCCATGCAGGCTCTGATGGCCTCACTCCCGTGCCTGCAGGTGGCTCTGGTCGTGGGAGGGGCCACATGCGTCCGGAAGACTAGCTTGGGCTCTGGACTCCAGAGGTCCCACGACAGAGTGAGCCCCTCCCCATGACAGGTTTGCTGCTGTCGCGTGGCCATGTCCGCGTGTGGGAAGGAAAGACTCCCCCGGGGCACGGACACAGGGGGGTAGGGTGGCTCGGCCGCAGGGTCCCTTCCCGCAGAAGCACCTGCTTTGTGTGCCCGAGGGTTGCCGTGAACTGCTTTGGTCAGAACAACCCCTCACTGGAAGTTTCTGGGAAACTCATAAAACCCGGCCTGGCCTGTGCCATCTGTAAGGGGAAGGTCACCCCTGGGATCGTGCGCACACCGCTGCACAACGCCGTGTGCGGGGCCTGCCCCTGCTCCAATGGAGGACCCCGTTTTGCAGCCTTGTCCTACTCAGCAGCCCCCAAATCGAGCCAAGATTCCGGAAGTCTCTGCAGAACACAGTCCGAAAACCACAGAATTAGAACCTTCTAAACCAGGAAGAAAACGACTTGGGGAGGTTCCTGGCTGGGGGGAACAGGAGCAGGTGGCGGCGAATGACGGAACTCCCGGCGCCCACCGTCTGCCCAGCGGGGCGCGGGATCCACGGGGCTCGCGGGGTCCGTGTAGCAAGAAGCTTCCTGCGCGTCTGAGCCGCCGGGGACCCCGGACACCCGTCGGGCCGTGGCGGGTCCTTCCAGGAGATGCCGACCGTCCAGGCCCCGAGTAAGTCGCTGATCCGAGCCCTCCTGAAGCTCGTGGCGCCCCCGGGGCCGAACCTGCAGGCGGCGTCTCCAGAGGAGGCTGGGGTCCTCGCTCCCCTGCCGCTCCCACCCACTTCGCCTCCTTCCGACTGCGGACCGCCCAGCTGGGGAGACGCTCCCCGGGACCCGGGACCGCCGGCTGGGCCCTGCCGCCAGAGCCATCTGGAATCTCTCCTCCTGAAGCAGCCGTGGCAGCCCTCCCCGATCCCAGCGCCAGCGAGACACGCGTCTCCATCTGATTTGTCAAATATCCGTGGAAACGTGCTGTGGGGACTAGAATCACTCCGGGAGGAAGGCCTCCCGCGCCTGACGGGAAGCAGCTACCCGGGTCAGCTGGCGAGGGTCATGTTCCGTCGGAGACAAGGAAGGGGTCTGCGGGGCACAGTACACAGCCGCGTTTCTGTACTCCACGCGTGGGATCCTCTGGCACGTTCCTGCCCTTGCACTAGTTTTGAGTATCAAGTCGGAAGAAAAATTTTTTTTTACTTAATTCAATCAGACAGATTTAAGGTCATAGTCAAAGGAAGAAAAGGCTGATGATGGACAGAACAGGACACATCGACCCAAGCTGCCCTTTTCTGCTGGGCCCAGGTAGAACCCAGGGGGTTCTGGGAAGCACAGACTGGGAGCAGGAGTGAGACCTAGGGCTGATGCGCCGCGAGCGGACAGGGGACATGGGCGCGTCCGGCCCCCCAGCTGAGGACTGGCGCGCTCTCCAGCCACGGTCTGCAGCCCCGTGTTTCTCACTGTCTATACACTTCTCAAAAAGCATTTTATTCCCTTAAAGAAAGTAACACCTAACTTTCCGGAGATAGTGGAATAATAAAAGCCCGTGGTGAGAAAGTGAAGTGTCCACAGCTGTAGTCACGTGTGGGGTCCGGCCGCCGGTCTCAGCCTCGAGCCCACATACACGTCTCTGTGTTTTAATTGTATTTACTTGCTTTTAAAACGGGAATCAAGGGGCACCTGCTTCCCCCTCTCTCTCTGCCTGCATCGCTGCCTACTTGTGATCCCTGTCTGTCAAATAAATAAATGAAATCTTAAAAAAAATAATTAAGAGGGGGTGACTGGGTGGCTCAGTGAGTCGGGTGTGTCTGCCTTTGGCTCAGGTCATGATCCTGGCATCCTGGCGGTCTGTTTCTCCCTCTGCCCTTCACCCTGTTCAAGCTGTCTGTCTGTCTCTCTCTCTAATAAATAAATAAATAAAGTCTTTTACGACAGAAAATCATTAAGAGGAGGAAAATTGGAATATGTACAAATGAGTGGGAATTAAACATCACTCTTGAACAACCAATGAGTCAAAGAAGAAATCAAAAGGAAAATCAAAATATCTTGGAGCAAAACCAGAAACACAACATATTCAACACATGAAATCCAACAAATACAGTTCTAAGAGGAAAGTTTATAGCGTTAAACACTTACATTAAAAAAAAAAGAGGGGCGCCTGGGTGGCTCAGTGGGTTAAGCCTCTGCTTTCTGCTCCGGTCATGATCCCAGGATCCTGGGATCGAGTCCCGCATCGGGCTCTCTGCTCAGCGGGGAGCCTGCTTCCTCCTCTCTCTCTGCCTGCCTCTCTGCCTACTTGTGATCTCTGTCTGTCAAATAAATAAATAAAATCTTTAAAAAAGAAAGAAAGATCTTGGGGTGCCTGGGTGGCTCAGTTGGCTGAGTGCCTAACTCTTGATTCTGTCTCAGGTCATGATCTCAGGGTCATGGGAAGGGGCCCCAAGTCAGGCTCCTTGCTCAGTAGGGAGTCTGCTTGGGATTCCCTCTCCCTCTGCCCCTCCCCTCACTCACACACTCTCTTTACAAATAAATAAATAAACCTTAAAAAAAAAAAAAAAGGAATAAAGGGCACCTGGGTGGCTCAGTGGGTTAAGCCGCTGCCTTTGGCTCAGGTCATGGTCCCAGGGTCCTGGGATCGAGCCCCGCATCGGGCTCTCTGCTCAGCAGGGAGCCTGCTTCCCCCTCTCTCACTCCCCCTGCTTGTGTTCCCTCTCTCGCAGTGTCTGTCTCTGTCAAATAAATAAATAACATCTTTAAAAAAGATAATAAAAAGAAAAAAGATCTCAAACAATGTAACCTGAGACCTCAAGGAGCTGGAAGAACACTGTAGCAAGCCCAGAGTTACCGAGGGAAGGAGCTACCGCAGACTGGGGCAGACACAAATGGCACGGAGGTCAGGAAAATGGTAGAAAAGCAACTAAACTAAGAGCTGGTTTTTTAAAAGACGAATAAATCTTTGGCTAGACTAAGTAAAAAAGAGAAAATTCAAATAAAATCAGGAATGAAAAAAGGAGATCTCACAATTGATGCACAGAAACAGAAAGGGTCATGAGTCCACCGAAAATAGTAGTACACCCCAGATCGGATGACCTCGGAGAGAAGGGTCATGTCCTGTAAACACACAACCTAGGAAGACTGACTCGTGAGAAGTGGAACATCTGCACATACTGAAAATAGGTAAGGAGTGTGAGTCGGTTACCAAAAATCTCTAAACAAAGAAAAGCCCAAGCTCAGGCTGTTTCCCAGGTGAGTTCTACCGAATCTTTAAAGAATTCATGCTCATTGTCAAACTTGGAAGATTAAAGAGCAGGGAACCGTTCTGGCTCATTATACAAAGCCAGCATTACAGTTGTACCAAAGTCAGATGAGGATCCGACAAGATAAGAAAGCCCTTTACGGTAAGACCCGTATCCCTGGAAAATAGAGGCGCAGAAAATCTCAACAACATATCCGCAAACCGAATTCAACAGCACATGAAAGAATCATGTGCCATAGTCAAGCGGTCTTAGCAACCTTTTTTGGATATGACGCCGGAAGCACAGGCCACAGAAGCAAACCCGCCGTGGGCTCTCTGCCTCCTCTGAGAGAAGGCTGTTATCCGAGAGATGGTGGACAACGAGCACTGGCAAGGGTGGGGAGGAAAGGGAGCCCGCTGATGGTCAGTGGGAGCACAACTGCTACAGCCGCCGTGGAAACAGCATGGAGGTCCACCAACAAAATAAGAAAATAGACGCGCCAACTGGCTCCGTTGATGGAACGGGCATTTCTTGGTCTCCGGGTCACGAGTTCGAGCTCCACATTGGGCATGGAGATTATGTTTAAAAAACCAAAACTAGAACTACCATATTCTCTGGCAATCCTACTTCTGGGTGCGTATCTGCAGGAACCAGAATCATGACCTTGAGGTGACCTCTGTACATGTTCCTGCACCGTTATTCACAGTAGCCAAGATCCAGAGCGACCTGAATGTCTGTCCGTGGGGGACTAGACAGAGAAGCCATCATCGGTGGTGGGGTGTGGGGGGTGGACTATTACTCAGCTATGTAGAGAAGGGGAATCCTGCCGCTTGTGACCACATGTGTAAACCGTCGAGGCATTTTGCTGTGTGACGTCCGAGAAAGATGAATAGAGGACCATCTCACCTGCGGAATCTGAAAAAGCCGAATGTTAAAAAAAATTAAAAAGGTGGACTTGTAGAAACAGGAGAATGGTAATTGCTGTGGGCTCTGATTGGGAACTGGGGGGACATTGGTCAAATGGTGCAGATTTCTAGTCTTAGGGTGGATAGGTTCTGGGGATCTCGTGAGCGGCGGGGCGAGTCTGACTAACGACGCTGTAGGACGTGCTCGCAAGCGGCTGGTGGTGGAGATCATCAGTGTCCTCACCACGTCCGCACACACAAGTGCTGACGCCGTGACGTGACGGGGGAGCTGACCGTTTCTCAACACAAATGTGGGTCAGACCCTCCGCTTGTGCGCCTTCGACTTACACAACGTTATGTATCAGTTATATCTCAAGAGAGCTGGAAAAAGGAAATCCTCAATATTTCTTAACAATTTTTATTTATTTATTCCTATTTTTAAAATATACGACTGTGTATTGTAAGAGTACATAGTTGAACGTATATATAGAATTTTACATATTTTGAGCCCTTCCCATGTTAAAAATTCTTCATACATACAGTGCGGATGCCATTACGTTATCACGTTGTACAAATGCGTCGTAACTCATTTAACGTCTGCTCTGCTATCGAGAATACGTGTAGTCTCCACCTTTCCACTCAGATAGGCACAGGATAGACACATACATAATTTCTCTTGAGGGAGCGCGCAGGATACAGACCTACACCTTGTCTGCAATGTCATTCTGGAACCTCAGTTTTAGTAGATAACCAGTTCATAACATACGTAAGACGGAGTAATGAAATTTAGCGTCCTAACAAAATAGCAAATCCTGATCTATATGAATTTCAATATTTCCTTTAAAAATAGTGTAGTGGGGGGCCTGAGTGGCTCAGTCGGTGAAGCCTCTGTCTTCGGCTCCGGTCATGGTCTCAGGGTCCTGGGATTTGAGCCCCACGTCGGGCTCTCTGCTCAACGGGGTGTCTGCTGCCCCCTCTGCCGCTCCCCCTGCCGGTCCCCTCTCTCTCTGTCTCTCTGTCAAATAAATTTTAAAAAAATTTAAAAAAAACAAAAATAGTGTGGAGCGTAGCACAACAGATGACAAAGCTGAACCACGATGTCGCCCGTGGGAAACTGATATAGCATCGTGCATTGGTTGGACTCAAGTAAATTTCTCAAGTTGGGGGTCGAGTCCTTTCCATTTCTGTGGGTCAGTCATGGATGCTGCCTGTCTCGTGGTGGAAACAGAGGACGCTGTGGAACCAGTGTTTATTGCAGTTGTACAAGAAAGCTCAAGATCGGTTGTGCGGCGACATTCTTCTTTGTTCACGAGGGAGAGCATGCAGGTCCGTCCACTCTCCCTAAGGTGGGGTAGGCTCACCCGTGTACCGTGTGTACTGGAGGGGCCGTGTGCGCCCTCGGTCCCACAGCGCCAGGCCGTGTGCCCCTGCTCTCAGCCCTGGGCCCGCACTGGGCACCGCCTCCTCCTTGTGTCCTCCATTCCGATGATCTCCAGCCCCGGGGAAAGCCCTAGGAACGGGGGGACTCAGTGTGCCCCCCCATTGCCTGGATCCTAGAGTCGCTACCAGTCCGGGTTTCTTCCTGCTACGACAAAGTTAACACAGTTTCCACCCTCCACAGTCCGTGTCGTGGTGCTGATGTAATTGCACACGGCGTCTGTCGTCGGGAAGACGGAGGTGAACAACGCACAGAACCGCTTCGTGATGGGGGGAAGGACCTTCGGCTGCTGGGACGCCCTGCGGCTGCGCTTTGGAGCGGCCGGAGCCCAGGCAGCCGTGCAGGGCGCACCCCAGAGCAGCCCCGTCCGGTGTCCGCAGTGAGGCCGTGTGGGTTTAGAGCTTTCCAGACAAGAGAACAGGCACCTGCAGAAACCACATGACTTGTTGCATGGGTCCCCGGGGCACTGCCCATCGGTAAATGCTGGACGGCTCAGGCAGGGGTGCAGCGACACAGCACCGGGACGCCCGGTGCCCGCCTCCCCACGCGGTGAGCTCTGCGCCCGGCCTCCAGCACGGCGGGTGCGGTCTCAGACCCACGGCGTGGGCGGGTCGGGGCGGCTGTTTGTGTCCCGCGCTGCTGCCCCTCCAGCCGTCGGGAGACAGTTCGGGGCTTCAGCCTGGGTTTGGTGGGACCCCAGCGTCTGCGACCGCAGCTGATTTTCCTTCCCTTCTGCGGAGGGGCCCTCCACATGCTCTTGTCTTCAGGAGAGAACCCAAACCCCAAGGCTTCAGGAGAGCATGAGTCACCCCACCCCTGGCAGAACCCCTCCAGCTTGGACTCTAACTCCCGGGCAAGAGCCCTTTTATTCCAAGTCACCTGCGAGGTGTAGGGAAATTTAAATTTACCTTGTGATGCCTGTCTTATTTATTTATTTTTTAAAAAGACTTTATTTATTTGACAGGCCGATCACGAGTAGGCAGAGGCAGGCAGAGAGAGAGGAGGAAGCAGACTATCCACTGAGCAGGGAGCCTGATGTGGGGCTCGATCCCAGGACCCTGGGACCATGACCTGAGCCAAAGGCAGAGGCTTAACCCGCTGAGCCCCCAGGTGCCCCAAAGATTTCTAATTTCAATTATTGTGATGAGAAAGGACACTTGGTATGATTTTAGTCTTCCTAAGTCTGCCGAGACGGTTTCTCGTGGCCTAACATATGGTCTATCCCGAAGAGTGTTCCGTGTGTACTTGAGAGGAACACGCATTCTGCCGTTGGACGGAATGTTCTGTGTGCTTCTGTTCAGTGCATTTGTTCTAAAGTAGGGCTCACATCCAACGTTCCCCTGATTCTGTCTGTCCACGGATGAAAGTGGGGTACCGAGTCCCGTACCGTTACGTATCGTCTACTTCTCCCTTCAGATCTGTTAGTGTTTGGTTAATATACTGAGGCTCTCCAAAGTCACGTGCACAGATACTTACAATTATTTTATCTTCTTGATGAACTGACTCCTTTATCATTGTGCAATGACCTCTGTCTTATCATTGCTTTGTGTTAAGGTCTCTCTGGTCTGATGTAAGCCGGGCTGCCCGCCGCTCTCCTTTGGTTTGCACCTGCCTGGAATCTTTTCCTGTCCTTGACTTTGAGCCTGTGTGTGTCCTCGCAGCTCCAGTGCGTCTCTTGCAGGCAGCCCGCAGCCGGGTCTCCGTCTCAGCCCGCTCAGGCACCGTATGCCTTTGGACTGCAAACCTCCCTCCATTTGCATTCGGAGTAACTATTAGTAGGTAAGAACTTACCAGTGTCATCTTACTGTTTTCTGATGCTTCAGAGTTTCCGACGCTTTCTCCCTTGGTGCCTTCCTTTGTGAACAATTTCATCTGCGACAGGATTTGGCTTCGTGGTTAATACGAAACTCACAGAAGAAACGTCGTAGATCTAACAATCAGCCATACTCTGGAAACAAATCCACTAGGATGCCATCCAACATTCCCACACTTTGATTCCCCCTTCTGTGTTTTTGGGGTCACGGTTTGTATCTTTTTCTACTGCGTGTTTAACAAATCACTGTAGCTTAGTTATTTTTAGTATTTTCATCTTCTTCTTTCTTTCCTGGGGTGAGAACTCTTTCCCGGAGTTACCACACAGCCACATTGCAGTAGGGCAGGGCTTTCGATCCCGCCTCACACGCGTTTGCCAGAGCATCATGTGTTTCCACATGTTTTCGTGTTGCTAACTAATGTCCCAAGAACTTTTTGCATTTCTTAAAAGACCGTTCTAGCGGCGGTCTCCTTCTGCTTCCATTTGTCTGGGCACGTCTCCCTCTCCAAGTGTTCTTGGTGGCAGTTTTCCTGCTCTCTCCTGGCCTCAAGGTTTCTGGGCGAGGTCCACAGAGAGCCTCATGAGTTCCCCTTGTAGGAGGTATGCTTCTTTTCTCTTGCTGCTTCTAAGAATCTCTCTTTGACCTTGATTTTATTATAATGTGTCCTGGAGGACAGATTCTGAAGTTGAATTGGTCTGGGGACCTGGGACATTCGTGAACTCCGCTGTCCTCACTCTCCCCAGATCTGGGAAGTTCTCAGCCGCTATCTCTTTTCATCAGCTTCTGTCCCTCTCTCCATGTCTTCCCTGGGACTCCAGTGGTTCGCAGATCGTTCTTCTTGGTGGCACCTCGTCGTTCACATAGGTCTTCTTTCCTCTTTTTGGTTCTTTCTTCTTCATTCTCCTCTGACTGAATAATTTCAAAGTTCCTGCCTTCTTCATAGATTCTTTCTCCTGACCTGTCAAGTCCGCTCCACGGTATTCTCCACGGTATTTTTATCTCACTCATTGAGTTCTTCAGCTCCAGAATTTATGTTTGGATTTTTTTTTGGATGGTAATTTTCATCTGTTCTAGACTTCTAAATTTGTTCATTCAGTCTCCTGATTTCATTGAATTGTCTTTGTTTTTTCTCATGGCTCACTGAATTTCCTTAAAACAGCTATTTTGATTTCCTTATTAGGTAGATCATAGATCTCCATGTCTGTGGCATCTTTTGGTTACTGGAAAATTACTGGGATCTTTGGATGGTGTCATGTTTCCTTGATTTTTCGTGTTCCTTGACGTCTTGCATGCTGTCTTCACATTTGAAGTAGTTATTTTGGTCCTTACAAGCTGCCTTTGGGAGAGAAATACCTTTGGTCAGCTCTGCTAGGGCTTCTGACGCCTTCTTAGACCTTCTCTGCATACTCCTGCTCCGTATGTCTTGATCCTCCTAATGGCAGAATTCTTAGGCTTGTCTGCCTTCTCTCCATCCTGCGGTGCACCGGGCCAGGCGCTGTCTCTTCTACTTTCGCGGGGGTGATGCTAATTCTCGGCCTTATGGTGTCTCCCAAGCCTGCGGACTCAGGATGGCTTTCTGCACGTGCTCACTAGCTACCTGCAAGAGTCAGTCTCCCCATGAGCAGGGCGGCCAGGGAACGGGCCGTGGAGAAGGGACGTGTGGGGGTGAGGCAGGGAGCGCGCTGGCGGTACCCAGGGGCCCCCCACGGTTGAGGGGTCCCAGCAGTTTGCAGGCCGGCCTCCTGAAGGAAACCAGACACGGCTGGTGGGCTATATTCCTCTTTGCTGCCGTCTGAGGCCCGGCTGTGGTTTTCCCAGCCACTCGCCACCCCCAGTCCTGCGGCTCACGACTTAGCGCTCTGGCTGGAACAAGATGGAGACGGCCGTTGGCCGCGTCTGCACAGCTGGGGAGCCAGATGCTCCCCCACACGCTCTCACCCCCCCGCCCCTCCCCCAGGGGAGCCGCGGCTAAGAATGGCTACCTTGGCCTGGGCTGTGCTGCCGGGGGGTGGCGCTGCTGAGCGGCGCCCCTCCTCCTGCCCAGGGCACCGGCCTCATCCCTCTGTTCTTCGGTATCTGGAGCTTCTCTGCTGGACTCGGGCATGTCCCTCAGGTTCCCTCATGTGTGAGTGAGTGTCTAAGCCAGTGTTCTCCAGGGGCCCCAGGACCACAACCAGGAGGCACTGGAGCTGGGTTCTGGGCCACGTTAGTGTCTGTTTTTTTAAGTCATTGTTTTCCACAAGCCACTGAACGCGGCATAGAGGAACATACTGGAAGGCCGCCGACACGGGACTGTGCTACGCAGAGCAGAGGCGCAAAGACGGGCAACTCAGATTTCACTCAGACCCACTAATCTGATACTGTATTTCTCTAACTGCATTTTTTCACGTTTTAACTTCCCTGTAATACATTGTATCTTACCTTGATAGCTTCTCGGAAGTTCGGCTCGCAGAATCCCTCCTTCTTTGTGGCTCGCGCTGGTGTGCCTGTGGCCGAAGCCACATCTTAGACTCCATGAAGAATGGAGATCATTCTTACCGGCTTTCCTATGTGCTTCCAGCAGCACTAATGGGTATAGAACGTCCAGTATGTGCTCCGCTCAATCTTCTGGGACAAACAAAAAGCAAAAATCTTTTCTCATAACCCAAAGTTGGCGTTTTTAGAAAGGTTTTATTTATTTGGGAGAAAGAGCACAAGCAGGGGAGCAGCAGGCAGAGGGGCTCAATCCCCGGACCCAGAGATCATGGCCTGAGCTGAACCCAGATGCTTAACCCACGGAGCCAACCAGCCGCCCTTCAAAGTCTGCTTTTCACCTCCATACCCTGCGTGTGTTTTAGGTAATAACACTTCTGTTTTTAAAAGAATTGATATACACATTGATAACTTGTGGCAGTTACCAAAAGGTGATATTAAAAAAAAAAAAAGTCATCCTAAATCCCACGATTAAGAAACCAACAACTGACATCTGGTGAACACTACTTTAGGGGCCTCTGAAAAAGAAGCTGTTGTCTGTTAAGTCACCACATACATTCTCTGCTGCATTTACGGGATCGCCGTGCGGGGACGTGAGTCACCCTGGTGTAGGATCACACCAGTCTCCCTACGACATCGTCACCAGCGCTCAGCCTCTCGGACGTTTCCGTCTGCATGTGACGATCTCAGCCCCCCTCCCCACGCCATCGGGTTTGGCTTTTCAGTCGCGCCGGCCCTTGCCCGTGTCTGCGAGTAGGAGACACTGCTCCCCAAGTTCTGCTTCAGGGGTTCATCCTCAGCTCTGTGCTCCTTCCTGTTGCTTTAGCGTCTCATTTTGGAAGTCCTGTTTTACTGAATTCATATAATTATGTATTTCCCTAGTAAGCAAGAATCTACTTCCTTGCCTTTGTGGTATTTTTTCCCAGGCTGGGTTGTAGTTCTTTTGCACACTCAGACCCCCCTTCCCAGTTTCCGTGCCGGGCTCCCTCTCCACCTGGCTCCCAGGTGCTTGGGCGGCTTTGTGGCGGCTCTCGCACACGGGCAGGAGCGCCTGCCGTCCTTCTAGCCTTCTCTGAGACCAGAGCTCCCTCCCCCGGAGCACGAGCCGCGGCTGTGTCCCGGCCCAGGGACGTGTGAGCAGGGGCAGAGCAAGTGGGTCTGCTGGGTTCACTGTGGGCTGCTCGGCACCTTCCTGGGGGCCCGTCCCGGGGGCCTGTCCCAGAGGCCCGGGCCCGTGCCCTCCTCTGATAACCAGAGGCAATCTCCTCTTTGTGGGCTGCCCTCGTCGCCAGCCAGGTGTTCGCCCGTTCTGGTGAGTCAGGACGTTTCTCCAACCCAGCAGAAAGCGCTGGAAGCCAGCAAGCCTCCAGGATCACCCTGGCCGGCACGTCGTGGAGAGTGGCACCGGGTCTCCGCATCCTCAGGAGTCCCCTCGCCTCCCCCGCACAGTCAGCCCAGCCTGGCAGGACACTCCCGGGTACCTCCTTAGCATTTAGGGACAAGGGTAGCATCGGGTAGTGCCACGTGGCCCCCTCCGGCCCGGGGCCCCAGCTGTTCACACCGAGGGTCCAGCGGCTCCACTGCCTTTCTCTCGGGCCGGCTGACTCCACTGCACTGCTCCGGAGTCAGGAACAGCAGGAGGAGCGCCGGCCGGTTGGCCCGGAACGGACCTGCTGTGTCAGCCCCGGGGTCTCCAGCCCGGGGACAGGCACGCGGCAGCTCATCTGCAGATATTGGCTGATGGCTTTGCAGGAGCGCTTCCTCCTCCTCCAGCAGGCGTCTTTCTAATTTTGGCGCTGACTCATCCCTGCACGGTCACGTGATGTCTGCACCCAATCGTGTCCCGATCCTGACAGGGCACCTGGCGGTGCAGCCTGTCTTCTCTGGCCTCTGCCAGCCACCAGCAGCTGTTCCGGTCACCTTGGAAAGCTCCCGAATCCCCGCCACCCTTTGCTTTGGCGGGGAAGCATCTAGAACGCACATCTGCGTGGGACGCTGACCCGAGGACCTGGACGGATGGACGAATGAACAGTGCACACGCCGGGCCCAAGCCAGGGAGCGTCCTGGGGATCCTGAACTCGATTCAGCACAAAAGAAAAGCCTCCGCTGGACATGTGACCTCCAGAGTTCTCAAGCACATCCTCTGCTCAGCTGGTCAACACAGCAGATCAGGTTCTTTAAAAGCCATTCTTAAAGACAAAACCTCACCAGAATTTACATTACAGCTCGGGTTTACGTCAGGGCTCCCTCCTGGCGCTGTACGTTGTGTGGGTTTCGGCAAACTCAATGACACGCGTGCCCCGCTACCACGCCGGGTGGATTCGCTGCCCTAAAACCCTCCCGCTGCGCCGACCGACCCTCCCTGCCGACACCTGACAACCCCGGCCTTCTCTCTCCGTGGCTTTGGTCCTCCCAGAAAGTCGGTTAGACTCACGCTCCGGAGACTTCCTGGGTCGGCTCCCTCCACTCAGGACCACCACTTTGTGCTGGTCCGTGCCTCCTCACGGCTTCAAGTCTCCTTCCTCTTTCGCGCTGGAGTAACATTCCCGTCGTCCGGACGGGCCACGGTGGGCTAAACCGTCGCCCGCCGCAGGACATCGTGGTTTCTACCATGTTCCGGCAGCTTTGGCTACAGCTGCTGCAAACACCCGTGGGCGGGATTTTGTGGGGACGCAGGTTCCCAGCTCTGGGGTAAGTACTGGGATCACAGGGGAGAGTGTGTTTCGTTTGGGTGATTAGTTTCGAAGGCCGACAACGTGTCGGTGGTCACGCACGCACCATCCGGAGGGGATGGTGACGATGTAGGACGCAGTGTGTGTTGGGGGTCTGGGGACCTTCCTTGAAATTTTGCTGTGAACCTAAAACTGCTCTAAAAACAAGGTCTTAAAAAACCCTAAAAACAGAAACAAACATCAGTTTTGTCTAGAAGATGGTTTTGACCCACACTTACCGACATATGATTTATTCACAGTGAGAACTTCAAAGAAGAAAAACAAGGCTCCTTGGAAATGCGCTCCAGGCGAGCCGCCATTATCAAAGGGCACTTGGCTCTCGTTGCCGAGCTCCGCTGGCATGTGCAGCGGCGGGGAGGGACCACCGTCTGCCAACCAGCCCCTCAAAATGAATGAAGCCCCAAAGTGAAGCCACCCAAGTGTCCCCTGGCAGCCGGACACACTCATCTACAGGCCAGCACGTGCTGGTTTGGAAGAGGAAGGATGTTCTGGCTCCTGCCGCCACGGGGATGAGGCTTTCGGCACGTTGCCAAGTGACATGGTGGTCATAACGGGACAAACACTGCGGGATTCCCCTCACCTGCGGCAGCACAGGGAGGGGATGGAGACCTGGGATCTCGGGGCCACAGAGCTTGGGCTGGGTGAGAAAAGGCGTACCGGGCCTGGCTGTCTTCACCGGCGCCTTACCGCGCTGACCACTCCCACGGCTCCAAGCTTCCTCCCCGGCTGGCTTTCCTTCCAGATTCTTCTGACTGGCCCATAGCCCTGGCTTTTCAAGCAGAGTCCTACTGCCCTGACCCTTAGTTGTATGGGATCCCCGTGGCTTTTTTCTCGAAGCTGCTGACTTCTCAGCCTCTACACTGACACCGGCAACATCCTGGATTCACGTCTACACTCCCAGCTTGGAACTCGGACAGAGGATGCACACTGTCCCCTCACGCTGCTGCTGCGTCTCCGCCTGGCTGTCTCATGGGCTCCCAAACTCCGTGCAGAAAACTTCCTTTAGGTATGACATTTCCTCCCTGTCCCCAACCCCAAATACTCTCTCCACTGTCCTGCTTCCTGCTTTGCGTCCCCGGACACTAGCCCAGGGGATCAGACTGCCGGCCCCTCTGGCTCGTGCCTTGACCTCAAGGGCAGCAGGCCAGCAGGCAGGAGCTGGAGGCCCGGCAGTCCTGCCAGGTGTCCCCGGAAGTGACAGCCTTTGTCACGTGGCTTTTCTGCTGCGGGGCCTGATGACTCTGTGGCCGCTGCGTCATCCCTGGTGAAAACCCCTTTATGAAGCCACCCTGTGATCTCCGGGTCGTTCCTGCCCGCAACGCGCCGCGCATCAGCGGACCTAGCTCCACGCTACCCTCTGAGTCCTGCAGACCGGCCCCGCGGTGCACAGCTCTGGGTCACCCTAACTGGCCCTCGGTCACTGTCCATGTCCCAGACCCACGCCGTGGAACAGAGACACACCGGTGAGAAGCGGGTGGTTACGCCCGACCCCAGCCCCGCGACCTAAGGCAGAGTGGGAGCCTGAGCACGGGCAGGTTCACAGACCCCGCGGCCCCCGACCGGTTCTCCCTCCAGCAGAGGCACAGACCAGCCCTGCCGGCGCCTTGGTCCCTGACTTCCAGCCTCCGGATTGGGGCACTTTGTAAACCGATGCAGTGTAGACAGCGTAGGCAGCAACCACACAGCGCAGCCTGCGGGCAGGGGTGCGGGGAGGGGATTGGGGTGCGGGAAGCGGCCGGGGTCCAAAGGAGCAGCCCCACCGAGGCGGGCGCAGGTGCTCTGGCAGGAGGCGGTGGGCCGAGAGGCGCGGGTGGCGGGCGGTGACCGCAGGCCTCAGAGTACCGTGGTGGTCCTGGGGGGCTGGGGGTGGGGGGCCGGCGGGGGCAGCGGCGGGTCCCAGAGTCCCATCACCTGCCAGCAGATGGCCTTGACGGAAAGAAACAGAGCCGCTTTGACCCGAACAGCTAAGACACGGACCTGTCAGTGTACCAGGGTCAGGATGGTTTCCTTCTCGGCCGGCCCCGTGGGAAGCCCGGCTGCCACGGCGGCTGGAAGGAGCGCTGCTCGCTCACGGCAAGGGGACCGGCCCCGTCCGCCGGGCACCACCGTTTCTGCAAAAACCCAGCCTGGCTGGCTCAGGGCCACCTTGTGACCTTCTGTGCCCTCCACGGCTGCTCTTGCGGGACGACACCACAGCGAAGGGGTGACAGGGACTGTATTTACTCTCTGGCCCTTCCAGAAAAATCTGCCAGCCCAGGAGCAGACAACACGCAGAGGTCAGGGACTCTGCCACGGCTGCCTTGCTTGGGCCTGAAGTCACGATTCCACTTAAAGAAATGCACAGCCTGACTTTGCTGGGCTGCGCCCCGAGACTCTCCGCTCCACAGGCTGCCCCTGCCATGCTGCTGGCCCGTGGCCCGTGGCGGCGGGCGCTCTGTTCCTGGAGAGGCCAGGCCTTGCTCACTGACGCTTGCCCTGTGTGGGGGGCATTTGGGGGCACTCAGCATGTGGCCAGAGACCTGGACAGTGGGCCAGCTGACGGCGGAGGGCCCCAACCCACCTTCCTTCCACTCCGGGTGTGGCTCGGGGGAGCGGGCCTGGCCTGACCCTCCAGGGCGCTTTCTGTGGCTCTTTGTCCCTGAGCTTAAATCCCTGGGCAAATTCTCCCTGCCGTCACCTAGCGGAAGGTGTGGGGCCACCGGACAGCCCCCTTCTCTGAGGGGCGGCTCCTCACCCGAGATCGGCAGCATGCGTACTGCACGGGGCCCGGGAGCAGATGCAGCAGGCCCGGGACGTCGTGAGGCTCTGGTGTTGGCCAGGGCTCGGGGTGTGCGTGGACACAGACCAGAGGTTCGTTCTCAGAATTGGCTCTGGCGACCCCACAGGCTGAAAAGTCCCACTAACCAAGGTCTGGAGCTGGAGACTCGGGAATGGGGGGCGCAGGCCTGAGGGCTGGAGACAGACAGCCAGCTCAGCAGAGGACAGACAGACAGCCGGCTCGGCAGAGGACAGACAGACAGCCGGCTCGGCAGAGGACAGACAGCCGGCTCAGCAGAGAGAACAAGTCTCCTTCCTCCGCCTTGTTGTCCCCTGAGCCGTCCAAGCACCCGTGATCCGGGCTCAGCCCACGAATTCAAAGGCCAGAAAGGCCCTCATGGGCCCATCCAGAGTCATGTGTCACTACTTGTCTGGGCGCCCTCGGCCCTGCCAAGGGGACACGTCACATTAACCTTCACACGTGACAAGGACGAGTTCTCTCCCAGACCTCCCTCAGCCATCACTGCCCAGCCCTTCCCGGAGCCCGTCCGCCCCACACAGGGGTGCTCAGCAGCGGCTGCCCTACACCCGCACCCCGTCTCGGCAGCTGCCCTGTCTCGCCGCAGGGGCCTACCCGCCCCCACTCTGGGGATACCCTCCTGGAGCGCGGCTCACGGGGTTCCCCGCGTCCTCTGGCTCCTGGTGCAGACCACACCCTCGGGAGAGCCGCAGAGGTAGCGCTGTGACCCCCGAGCGCCGTTCCCTGGTGCTGGGGCCGGGGAGGAACTGTTGTCCTGAAGGTGCGTGTGCAGCAGGCAGGGGCGCAGATGGTGGAGGAAGAGGAGGAGGAGGGGCGGGGAGGCCGCACGGAGACCCCAACCAGAGGGACAACACTCCCGGTGCCAGACGGAAGGGCAAGGGGCCCAAAGCGTCAGGAAGGTGGAACGGGTCACGTCGGACCAGCAAGTGTCCCAGGCCGCCCAGAGCACACCACAGCGAAGCAAGTGGGGACAATGTTGGGGTTACGGAGCCGAGCCCGGAGAGTCGCACGACGCTGCGTTCCTGTTCCACACGCTCGGAGCACATCTAGAACAGGAAGCACGTGGTGTTCTCTTCTGACGGAGGCCCGTGTCGTGTCCACCAGAAGCCCTGTCTGGACGTCCCTCTGAACCATCCAGTCGCCCCACCAGTGCCTTGGGGTGCACAGCCCTCTCCAAGTCATGGGCCTTCTGTCTACACTGCTCTGAGCCCCCGGCAACGGACACCAGTGGAGGATGTCTGTCTCAGGGCCTCCGCCAGGAGCCGTCCCCCGGATGGCACAGCTTCCAAGAATCTGATACATCAAGTCCGTTATTAAATACCAGACTTTAAGGCTACGTGGGAGAAACTTCATCACTTTTAAAAGAAGGCGCAGACGTTTGTCCCGGGGCCGAGAACGATCAGTAGGTAATTGATCCCGGATTCTGAGTTTGCGGGGCAGAGTCCCCAGCAAGGCCACTCAGAGCCATTGGCGTTTAACAACGGAACAAGGAGGAGCCCCGTGAGAGCCCCGAGGTGCTGAGGCTGGACCCCGGGCTCGCAGATGGAGCCCAACCCGAGCCCTTGAGCCTGCATCGTCAAGCTGGGAAGGAGGAGCAGTGTAGACAGAAAGCCATTCCCGTACACAGGCACACTGGGGGCAGGTACCAAGGCAGACAACCATCTTTTGAATCTGCCACCTAGGTGCAAGTGGGTTGCCCCAAAGGCCCCAAAGACGCCGGCGGGCGTGCACGTTTGCTCCCTGACACTGTGTCATCGACTGCACGTAGGCAGGGGCCCACCCCAGAGACCGACCCAGGCTCTGTGCCACCTGCCACCCTGTGACCAAAGTGTGGCCCGCACAGTGCTCAGCGAGCCGCCAGCAGCCGGTCCAGGAGGCCCCCCTGTGGCGGCCATAGGGCCAGTGGTGCCCAGTCCAGGTCCTCCTCCCCAAGGGGGGCTGTACCCGAGAACTCTCTCCAGCAAACATCCCTCCCCAGCAAACCCCAGAGTCGGCAACACACCCCACAGGTGGCAGCCACCAGGGTGTCCGGGAGCTGATGGGGCCGTCACAAAGGTGTGAGCGTGTTACAAACTACACCAGAGAAGAGCGAAACCCAGTGGTGGGCAGCGCAGCGATTCCAGGGACCCCAGGCCCTCGTGGTCCTGCAGAGGAGAGGAAGGAGAGAGACAAGGAGCGAAGGCTCCTGCCTGTTCCTGGTCCCACCTGTCCCCCGCCAACCCCTGCCCGCTGAACCGAGCCAGACGCCAGCAGTGGGGGGACGGGCTGCCCCGCACACAACCTGAGGGGGCTTGTGCACGCGTGCAGGGAGAATGACCTGCCCAAGGAGGTGCGCGCTGATTCTGGAAGGGGAACAAACACTGTTGGCAGCACATGACCTGTGACAAATCCAGCCCCTGAGAACACCTGAAGAAGGCTCTGGGGGACCCTCCTAGGGGCATCTCCACTGTCAGTTGCCTGGAAAAGGAAACAGAGAGGAAGCCAGAAAGTGACACAGATGCGGGGAGGGATGCAGAGGGAGGCAGCAGGACACCAGCGCCGGAGAAGGGAGTGGAAGACAGTGCCCCAGGCCTGCAGGGACCAGGGCTCCTGGTCTGCAGAGGGGTGCAGGGTGTCTGCGGAGGGGTGCAGGGGGGTCTGCAGAGGGGGTGCAGGGGGTCTACGGAGGGGTGCAGGGGCGTCTGCGGAGGGGACAGGGGGTCTACGGAGGGGTGCAGGGTGTCTGCAGAGGGGGTGCAGGGGGTCTACGGAGGGGCGTAGGGGGTCTGCGGAGGGGGTTTTGCAGGGGGTCTGCGGAGGGGTGCAGGGGCGTCTGCGGAGGGGACAGGGGGTCCGCGGAGGGTGCAGGGGGGTCTGCGGAGGGGTGCAGGGGCGTCTGCGGAGGGGACAGGGGGTCTGCGGAGGGTGCAGGGGGTCTGTGGAGGGGGGCAGGGGTGTCCGCGGGAGGGTGCAGGGGGTCCGCGGAGGGGTGCAGGGGCGTCTAGGGAGGGGACAGGGGGTCTACGGAGGGGTGCAGGGGGTCTGCGGAGGGGTGCAGGGGGTCTACGGAGGGGTGCAGGGGGGTCTGCGGAGGGGGACAGGGGGTCTGCGGAGGGGGGTAGGGGTGTCCGCGGAGGGTGCAGGGGGTCCGCGGAGGGTGCAGGGGGTCCGCGGAGGGGTGCGGGGGTTCCGCGGGGGGGTGCGGGGGTTCCGCGGGGGGGTGCGGGGGGGTTCCGCGGAGGGGTGTGCAGGGGGTCCGCGGAGGGGTGCAGGGGGTCCGCGGAGGGGGGCAGGGGGGTCCGTGGAGGGGGGCAGGGGGGTCCGCGGAGGGGGTGCAGGGGGTCCGCGGAGGGGTGCGGGGGTCCGCGGAGGGGTGCGGGGGTCCGCGGAGGGGTGCGGGGGTTCCGCGGAGGGGGTGCGGGGGGTTCCGCGGAGGGGTGCGGGGGTTCCGCGGGGGTGCAGGGGGTCCGCGGAGGGGTGCAGGGGGTCCGCGGAGGGGGCAGGGGGTCCGCGGAGGGGGGCAGGGGGGTCCGCGGAGGGGGTGCAGGGGGGTCCGCGGAGGGGGTGCGGGGGGTCCGCGGAGGGGGTGCGGGGGGTCCGCGGAGGGGTGCGGGGGGTCCGCGGAGGGGGGCGGGGGGTCCGCGGAGGGGGGCGGGGGTTCCGCGGAGGGGGGCGGGGGTTCCGCGGAGGGGGGCGGGGGTTCCGCGGAGGGGGGCGGGGGTTCCGCGGAGGGTGCGGGGTTCCGCGGAGGGGTGCGGGGGTTCCGCGGGGGGGTGCGGGGGTCCGCGGAGGGTGCAGGGGTCCGCGGAGGGGTACAGGGGGTCCGCGGAGGGTGCGGGGAATGCTCCTACTGCGGGCAGCTCCCACATCCATCCCGGGACCTTCAGAGGGTCAGTGTCCTCCACCTTCAGAGAAAGAGGAGAAAATGGAAGCAGCCATTTCCCCGAAGGTGACAATCTCCTCCGTGCCCAGACCTGGGATAGGATGAGGACCCAGATTTTAGGTCACTGCTGTCACTTTCTGTCTCAATAGCCTCAGATCAGCAAAAGGAAGGCTTCCAGGGTCCCTAAGGGGAAGTGAGCACAATCCATCCTTCCAAATCAGACACAAACTTGACCTCGGCGATCTAAACGTGGCGGGGCAAGCCAGGCCTTGTAAGGGAGTAGTATTTCTACACTACGCTCGTTAGAGAAACTTCCTTTTTTTTTTTTTTAAGATTTTATTTATGTATTTGACAGACAGATCACAAGTAGACAGAGAGACAGACAGAGAGAGAGAGAGGAAGCAGGCTCCCCGCTGAGCAGGGAGCCCGATGCGGGACTCGATCCCAGGACCCTGGGATCATGACCTGAGCCGAAGGCAGAGGCTTAACCCACTGAGCCACCCAGGTGCCCCCCACCCTTTTTTGATGCAAAAAAAATTTTAACAAAATTTAACATCTGTTCATGATCAAAACTCTGAACAAATTAGCTATAGAAGGGACGTAGCTCCATATAGTAAGGATGACATGTGAAACCCACCGATAACATCATAACATCATCCTCAGTGGGGAAGGTTGGAAGCTCCTCCTCGGAGATCAGGAAGAAGACAAGGGCTCCTGCCCTCACAGTCCTATTCAACAAGGGACTAGAAGACCTAGACAGAACAGTCAGATGAGGAAAAGAAATAAAAGGCATCCAGATTGGAGAGGAAGAAGTAAAACTGTCTCAATTAGAAGGTGACATAATGTTATGTATAGAAAATCCTAAAGTCTTCAGAAAAAAAGATATGTTAAATCCAATCAACAAATGCAGTAAAGTTACAGGATAGACAACCAACATACACAAGTCAATTGCATCTCTATACATTTAAATATCTGAAAAATAAAGAAAGAAAATGATCCCATTTGCAATAGCATCAGAAAGAATAAAATACTCGGGAATAAATTTAACCAAGGAGGTGAAAGACCCGTACACTGAGAACTGTAAGACAAGACACTGAAGAAAGAAGCTGAAGACACAAACATGTGGAAAGACATACCATGATCATGGATTGAAGAATGAATATGGCTAAAATGTTCATCCTATCCAAAACCATCTATAGAGTCAATGAAATCCCTATGAAGGGACACCTGAGGGGCTCAGCTGGTTGCGTGTCCAGCCTCGGCTCGGATCATGATCCCAGTGTGCTGGGACCGAGCTCTGAGTCAGGCTCCCTGCTCAGTGAGGAACCTGCTTCTCCCTCTCCCTGGTTGTGTTCTCTCTCTCTCTTGCGCTCTCTCTCTCTCTCAAATAAATAAATAAAATCTTCTTTTAAAAAAAGAAATTACCTATTGAGATTCCAATGGCATTTTTAAAAAGAAAATAAATCCTAAAATTCATATGGAACCACAAAGGACCTTGAGTGGTGAGAGCAATCCTGGGGAAGAAGAACAAGGCAGGAGGCATCGCACGTCTGAATCACAAACTGGATTGCAAAGCTAAGAAATTAAAACAGTACGGCATTAGCGTCACAACAGACAACAGTCAGTAGAACAGACTGAAGAGCCCAGAAAGAAACCCGAGTCAACTCTATTGGACAAGAAAGTCAAGAATACTCAATGTAGAAAACCGTCTGTTCCATAACCAATGCCGAGAGGACTGGGTATTCACACACAAAGGGAGGACACCAGTCTCCTGTCTTACAACACTCGCAGAGAATAGCTGGGAATGGATCAAAGGCTTATGGGTAAGGACTGAAACCATAAAAGTCGTAGAAAACATCAGTGGGGAAAAAACTCCTTGACAGGGTCTTGAGTAACGATTTCTTAGAAATGACACCCAAACAGGCAACAAAATAAAAAATAATAATAATAAACAAGTGGGACGACATCAAACCAAAAGTGTCTGCACAGAAAAAAGAAACCATCCACAAAGTAAAAAGGTGACCTACAGAATGGGAGGAAACGTCCGCAGACCACGTCTGAAAAGGGGCTCATTTCCAAAGTGGGGTAAAGGACTCTAACAACTCGAGAGCAAAAAAAATCAGTAATCCAATTAAAAATGGGCAAATGACCCCAAAAAGACATTTTTCCGAAGACGACATTCAGGTGGTTGACAGGTCCATGAAAAGTCGCCCGTTATCACTAATCGTTAGGGAAACATAAATCAAAGCCACAATACGGTATCAGCTGTCTGTTAACACGGCTGGTATCAAAAAGATGAGAAATAGCGAGTGTCGAGTGTCGTGAGGGTGTGGAGGGGAGAGAAGCCTGACACACTACCGGCGTGTGAGCAACACACCTGCCCCCGACCCCGCAGCCCCGCAGCCCCGCTGCCCGGCGCCCCTGCTCCCTGCAGCTCCGCGCCCAGCAGCCAGGACACGGGGAGAGCCCCAGCATGCACGGACGGACAGACAGACAATGCGGTACACACACACACACACACACACACACACACACAGCCGTAGAGCAGAAGGAAATCCTGCCATCTTGAGAACAGGGACGCACCTTGAGGGCATAATACTAAGTAAGTCAGACAGAGAAAGACAAACGCTACGTGGCCGCATTCGTGCGCAGCGGGGAAAGGAAGACAAGCAAAGCCGCAGGAACAGAGGTCAGCGCTGTGGTCAGCAGAGGGGGCGGCGGGGCGGGAGCGAGAGGACGCGGACCCCAGTTTCGGGGTCAGTAAGCTCTGAGGGTGATGAGTCTGGTCAACACTCTGGGCTACGCAAGTCGTTTAGAAAGAAGATTCTGAAAGTTCCCGTCACAAGGGGAAGGCAACACGCTTTGGAAACCACACCAGACGAATGTTAACTAACTATATGGTGAAAATCACTCCGTGGTCTCTGTAGCTCGGTGCGCCTCACCGTTCACCTGCGGCTTGCCGGCTGCATCTCAGGGAGACGGAAGAAGACTAAGATAACGAATAAAAACCAACCGAGAAAAACCTATAGTTATTTCTTTCGTGTGTTTGGAATTACAGTAGTAATTCATGGTCATCCTAAAGACACTAACGGTACACACAGATAAAGTCACTCCCCTGAATGTAATTTCTTAGAAGTTACAAGTGGTGGGTTTTTTCTGTCCAGATCTTTCTCTATGCTTTTACGTAAATAATAAACAAAATGCTGTTGTATTATGCTAACTGCTTGGTAACATTTTTTATTTAAGATATTATACACAATTTCCCATATCAATGTATAGAAATCTACTTTATTCTTTTGAACACCTACATAATCTCTTATGCAGATACATAATAATTTATTTAACCCTTCTCTAGTGATAGAAGTTAAAAATATTTTAACAGTTTTTCTGTAAAAAATAATGGTTCCATGAGCATCTCGCAAGCCTGTCAGTTCATCTGCATTTCTGCCTTTTCCTTGAAATGATTGTCAGGGTTCTGCATTTATCTTGCTGGAATAGCATATTGCCTTCTGATTCAGGTACCTTCTTCCCAAATAAGCCATCCGACAAACCAGCACAAACCGGGCTTCCCCGGCTCCTGTGTCTGGTGCCCAGCTTGCCCGTGTCGCCGAGGACTGGGCAGGTGATCCCGGCCGGCCGGCTGGGAGGTCCGGGTCATTCTGCTTTCACGTACGCTGCCCTCGGGCAGGGCGGCCCTGGCACCTTCTCCACGCGCAGGGAAAGGTGCACAAAGAGGGGGCCACTCCGATCACACACCTCTGACGCTCCTGCGTGCACCTCGCCAACATCCACCGACCGCCGCGAATCACACGCTCAAGTCTGCACCACGGGACCGCCGAGTCGCGAGGACCCGGACACCGATTTAGGGAGGGGTGTGGAATTCAGGACGCTTGTGCTCTGTGCCACACAGAGTGGGAGCAAATTTATAGTCCCCCAATATCAAACAATCAAGATCATGAATTGCACACAGGTTTATTAACTTGGGATATTATCAAATCGTAAAATCTTTGCTAATCTAGTAGGCAAAGAAAATCACACTAACTGTTGCTTGAACTTTTACTTCCCACGCTACCAGGATATTTTCTTTCTACACGCATACTGGCAACTTATATTTCTTCTGTGAATTGCCTTTTCACATGTTTTTTCTACTTATTGTTTTTTTATGATTTTTTTTTTTTTTCAGAAAAGCAGGACCCAATTTTTCTTCCCTAGACCATGGTTTTATTTATGAAGATGCAATGGAGAATAGAACAACTTTTTAGGTAATGCAAGAAATAATATCTGTTCAATGCAGTCAATTACCTGGATCTTCCAAGGGCAGATCTGGAGATGAATCACCTCCGTCAGCTCCTCAGTTCTCTGCTTTACTTCGCAGTTTCTTCCAAGAAAAGTTAGATCACCTCCATTCTACTTAGACCAAAGACTGTAGAAACAAAACATTGCTCCGTTTTGTCCTTAACAAAACCAAACTCGAACACTAGGAATGAATTCCGCCTCTTCGATTTCCAGTAGGCGTGCCTAACAAAGCCTTTCTGAACTCTCCCTAAAATCTTCTAAGGCTTTGTACTAGGACATGTTCTTTTTGGCCATTTTGGCTGAACTAGTGAGTCAAGCTGGAAAGAAACATGGGTGTCCCGTCATCTGCGTCCCGCTGGGTCCTCCACACTAACGCCCCTTCCTTGGACAGGTGCGGCGTGACCCTCCCGGAGAAGCGTGGGGCCAGGAGGGGAGGCGCTGCGCCGGTGTCGGAGACGCAGAGAGACGGGCTGTTCCAGGGAGAGCGGGACCAAGAAGAATGGGAGACACAGTCATCTACAGAGGTTACCATTTTCCCTCTAGAAATGAAAGAAAATCAAGTCGGAATAATTAAAATACATTTGGAGGGGAAGTGAACGCACGTGAAGCAACTTTCTCCCAGATCCGGTGGCGCGCCTGTCCACCAGCCACAGTGACCGAGGAGCAACGACGGGAAGACAGAGAAGACGGAAGGCTGCGTGGGTGCGCTGCCCGTCTGGACAGGGTCTGAAAATACGAGACATCTGTGGAGGCTTTACAGAAAAAGGTGAATAGCTTATGTGACAGAAACTGCAAAGCGTCTTTATGAGCTGAGGAAGTCCTTCTGTTTCTAATGATGGCTGGTAAGATCCAGCACGTTCCCAGCACGAGGACAGCAGCAGAGAGGACAAGGGCGTCTGCCGCGGGGCCAGAGCGAGGAGCCGCTGCGGGGACGTCCACGCCAGAGGACACGGTTCCGCGAGCTTCACGGAGGGCCAGAGCGAGGAGCCGGGTGCGCAGCCCCGAGGGAGCCGGCGGGAGAACCCCACCTGTCTGGCTCGAGATTCTCGCTTGAGAACCCAGTGAGACCATGAGAGAGAGGGAGAGAGAGAGAATCACAGAAGGGGAATCCAGAGAGGGGGTCCTCACCTCCTGTCTGTCTGCCTCCGAACCACGCGTGTGGGGTAGCCTTGGAGAGTATTTGCTGAAGAGAAGAGAAGAAATCTGAACAGAGACTGGTTTGCAGCCTAACAAGATGCCACCTGTCGAAACCAAGAAACAGCACTCCCCAGGGAAAACTGACAGAGCCCTAAGGCAGCAAGGCTCATATTTTGAATTTCCAGAATTTCCAAAATCACCTTACACACACACACCCAGGTGACAAATCTATTGTCTGGAGAAACGAAAATTAACTGATGTAAAACCCAAGATAATGCAGGTGCTAGAACAAACAGACCAAGATTTTAAAATGGCTCTTAGAACTACCCTCAGTACAGGAGAGTATGTTCGCAGCAAGATAGGAGGAAAAAAAAAAAAAAGACCTCGATGTGACGCAGGAATACATCAAACCCTAGAGGAGAACTCGGGCGGTTACTCTCCGACACCGGCCACAGCAACTTCTTTTAAGACATGTCTCCAAAAGACTCAATCTCAAAAAACAGACTGAGGGTTGCTGGGGGGAGGGGGGGACCGAGGAGGGGGGTGGGGCGATGGACGTTGGGGAGGGTGTGTGCTATGGTGAGTGCTGGGAACTGTGTAGGCCTGACGGTTCAGACCTGCACCCCTGAAGATAAAAATACATTATATGTTTATTTAAATAAATAAATAAATAAATAAAACATGTCTCCAAAGGCAAAGGAAACAAAAGTGAAAATGAACTTTTGGGGGATGCCTGGGTGGCTCAGTGGTTTAAGCCGCTGCCTTCGGCTCGGGTCATGATCTCGGGGTCCTGGGATCGAGCCCCACATCTGGCTCTCTGCTCAGCAGGGAGTCTGCTTCCCTCTCTCTCTCTCTGCCTGCCTCTCTGCCTACTTGTGATTTCTCTCTGTCAAATAAATAAATAAATAAAATCTTAAAAAAAAAAAAACTTCAGTAGACAGACGTCACAGCCAAATGGAGGTGACAGAAGAAAGACTGAGTCACCCGCAAGATCAATAAACGGAAACAGCGTAGAAAACGGAGCATGAGATCGGATTAAGAAAATAAAAGATTGAAGCCCAAAGGACCTAGTATGTGGCATCAGACGATCTTACTCCTGCATAACGGACCAGTGGCCAGAACAAGTATCTGAAGGAATGATGACTGGAATCTGCCGTCTTATAAAGGACGTGAGTTTAGGTTCAAGATGCTCCGTAAACACGGAGACCGACAGAGCCAGAGACTGTGCTGAGACGCAGTCAAACGGCTGCGGCCAGAAAGGAACACCAAATCTCGCAATAACAAGAGAAATGGAACATGTTAAATATGGGAACCACAATTCAATTAGTGCTGACGTTTCATGGATACGAATGGGGCCAGGAAGATTGCCGACAGGAAAAAGCTGTCAACCCAGAGTTCTCTCTACTGAAAATATCTTTCAAGGCAAAACTGGGTCTATTTTTGCAAAGAGGCAGCTGGGAAATTCCAGTTTCCAGTTCCACTTCCAATTCGCCACTCTGTCCTAACAGCAAGTGAAAAGCTGAGCAGACTGAAAAATCAACGAGTCTTCTTGGATCCATCAGGGAAGGGGAGCAGGACGAAGCACTGCCCCCGAGATCGGACAGACGGACGTACGACGCAGAAAATAACCCCTTATCAGAACAGAGACTCACACGCAGAAACTACCTCGGGAACCCACACCAGGCTAGGAAACCTGAACTTTGATTAAGCTCAGTGTGGACAACTCTGAGAGCTGAAAACTCCAGAGGGACCCAGTGATGGGTGGGGAGCAGCAGGGGGAGACACAATATCGTGTTTCTACTCCAGGAGCTTGACCAGGCTCTTACGGTAAAATCCAAGAAAAATCCCCTCATGCTTCCGGCTCTTCTGAGAAAGGTTTTTCCTCAGGAAACTAGCCGACCGGAGCCTAACCTGCCAGGGTTTTACAGAGCCTAAATGACCCGAAGAAGGGCACTGGCCAAGTGCCGCCGCTCTAGCCATCCTGAGAAGAAATCTGAGAAGCACTTGTGTAGGCCACTGTCCAGGGGCATGAGATCACTAAAAGACTGAGCTCTGATCATAGTACTGGGAACACTTTTGACCCCACCCTGCACCACAACACTACAGGTCGATTTAGAGCACTTCCTTTCACCCAGGACACACGTCCAGCTCTCGGTAAAACATTACACGGCGTATCAAACGACAAAAAAACCCAGAGGTAGGGCCAACATCAGAACCAGACATGGCAGCGGTGCTGGAACTATCAGGAAGAGAATTCAAAACAACTCTGATTAATGTGCTAAGCATTCTAATGCATAAAGTAGACAGCAGGCCCGAACAGATGGGCGATGTAAACAGAGAGATGGGAATCCTCAGAACCAAAAAAGAAATGTTAGAGATTTTTTAAAAAACTGTAATAGACATGAAAACTACATTGGATGGGCTTATTAATATATATTATGATACATATATCATGTAAACATTCTCAACAAAATGTTAGAAATTGGAATTTTAAAAATACACGAAAGAACATATACCATGACCATGTGAGGTTTACCCCGGGCATGCGAGGCCGGTTGACATCCAAAAATCTGACGATATAATCCATCACATAAACAGGCTAAAAAAGAAAACTCACATGAGCATATCACTAGGTGCAGAAAAAGAATTTGCAAAATCCAACACCTATTCATGATAAAAATTCTCAGTAAACTAAGAACCAAAGGGAACTTTCTCAACTTGATAAAGACTGTCTATAAAAAAAAAATCTGGAACAAACATCATACAATATGGTGATAAAAACCAAAGCTTTGGAGCCCCTGGGTGGTTCAGTGGGTTAAAGCCTCTGCCTTCGGCTCAGGTCATGATCTCAGGGTCCTGGGATCGAGCCCCGCATCGGGCCCTCTGCTCTGTGGGGAACCTGCTTCCCTCTCTCTCTCTGCCTGCTGCTCTGCCTATTTGTCATCTCTGTCTGTCAAATAAATAAATAAAATCTTAAAAAAAAAAATCAAAGCTTTTCCACTAAGACCAGAAACAAGGCAAGGAATTCTCCTCACCCTGTCCTGCTGGATATCCGAGCTCGTGCAGTAAGGCAGGAAAATGAATAAAACACACACAGTTATAAAGTTGTCTTTGTTTGCAGGTGACATGATCATCTATGTAGAAAATCTGAAAGAATCAACAACAACAACAACAAAACCCTGAAACTAATAAGGGTTGAGAGCAAGGTTGCAGGATACATGATTAATAAACAAAAGTCAATTGCCTTCCTGTAAGAGCAAGTGGAAATCGAAATTAAAACCACAACACCATTTACCTTAGCACTCCCCAAAATGAAATACTTAGACACAAGTCAAAGTACCTACAAGAGGAAAACTACACAAACTCTGATGAATGAAATTAAAGAAGAACTAATTAAATGGAGACGGATTCCATGCTCATGAACAGGAAATTGCAATAATGCCAAGATGTCAGTTTTTCTCAACTTGATCTATAGATTCAGTGCAGTACCAGTGAAAACACCAGGAGGCTATCTGTGGGTATCTACACACTAATTCTAAAGTTTGTATGGAGAGACAAAAGATCCAGAATAGACAACACAATATTGAAGGAAAAGAACAAAGTTCTTCTAATGCAACCTGGCTTCGAGACTTACTATAAAGCTACGGTAACCACGAGAGTGGGTATTGATGAAATACTACACAAACAGATCAGTGGAACAAAACAGAGAACCAGGAATAGGCCACATAAATGTATGTAAACATAGTCTATTTATACAGACACTATGTATAAGTATAGCCAACCCATCTTTGACAATGGAGCAAAGGCCTTTTCAACGAGTGATATTGGAAAAACTGGACATACACAAGCCAAAAACAATCTATACACAGATCTTACATTCTTCACTACAAATAACAACATGGATCCTAGACTTAAATGTAAAACGCAAACTATAAAATTCCTAGAAGCTAACATAGAAGAAAACCTATATGACTTTGGGTATGGTCTTGCCGTTTTAGACACGACACCAAAGACATGATCTATCAAGGAATATAACTGATAAACTGGACTTCACTAAAATTTAAAACTTCTGCACTGCAAAAGACAATAGCAAAAGAATTAGATGACAATCCTAACCGGGAGAAAATATCTGCAAAAGATACATTTGATAGTGTATTATTATCAAAAATATATACAAAAAGAACTCTTAAAACTCAACAGCAAGAAAACAAATGACCCAATTGAAAATCAAAGACCTGAAGAAAAACCTCACCACAGAAGATACACAGACGACAAATAAGGGTATGAAAATGTGCTCCCGACCTTACATCATCAAGGAAATGGAAATTAAAACAGCAATGAGATACGATGACGCACCTGTGAGGGTAACCAAATTCTGTGCTACTTGACAACACGAAATGCTGGCAAGGATGCAGAGTAATAGAAACTCTCCTTCACTGGTGACGGTAATACAGCCACATTGTCGTTCGGCAGTTTCTTCTAACACTAAACCTACACCCTTTCCATACAACCCCGCAGTCATGCCCCTTTATGGTTAGCCGAAGGATACGAAAATAGATGTCCGCACAGAAACCTGTACCCAGATGTTAACTGCAGCTTTATTCGTAGTTGCCAAAACCTGGAACCAAGCAAGACGTCCTTTAATAGGGGAACGCGTAGATAGACCGTGGAGAATCCAGACGCTGACTATTTTTTGGGATTAGAAAACATGAGCTATTCAACTATGAAAGACACGGAGGAATCTTAAATGCATATCACTGAGTTAAAGAAGCGTATCTGAGAAGGTTACATACTGTATGAATGCATATCACTGAGTTAAAGAAGCGTATCTGAGAAGGTTACATACTGTATGATTGAATTATGTGACCTTCTGAGGGGCGCCTGGGTGGTTCAGTGGGTTGAGCCTCTGCCTTCGGCTCAGGTCGTGATCTCAGGGTCCTGGGATCGAGTCCCGCATCGGGCTCTCTGCTCAGCGGGGAGCCTGCTGCCCCCCCCCCCTCTGCCTGCCTCTCCATCTACTTGTGATTTCTGTCAAATAAATAAAATAATTTTTTTTTAAACCTAATACTTTTTAAAAAAAATTCTATGGCCTTCTGGAAAAGGCCAAACTATGAGGACAGTGAAAAGATCAGTGGGCGCCAGGAGTAGAAGTGGGGAGGGTAATTGTCCCAAGAGCAGAGGGTGTATAAGGCGGTGACACCACTGTATGATACGATGACAGACTTGTCATGCATTTGCCCGAACCCACTGGATTGGCAGCACCAAGAACGGGCCCCTCAGCTAGCTGCGGCCTCTGGAAGACTACGGGGCGTCCTGGTACCGGGTGCCCCGGGAACAAGCGCACCACGCGGCAACGGTGTTGGTCACGGTGGCATTTGTGCATGTGGGGACACGGAGTGCATAGAAACCCCTCCACCTCCCTCTCGGTGTTATTGTAAACCTAAAACTACTCTACAAAAAATAAAGTCTAAAAAAAAGGCTCAAGGCAAAATGCCTTCTCATATAACAGAACTGAATTTGCCGCCGGAAAACTAACACCGCCAGGGATGAGGAAGCCGGTTCTGCGCAGTAGGAGGAGGCGCTATCGGAGTCGGACTGTCAGAAGCGGATAAAGAGCGTGAGAAAGGGTAACTGTCTGGCTGAACACAAGACCTATTTTGCTTTATTTGCCTCTAATTTCTACATCCACAAGTGACTATTTCCAGCGGATACTGGAACGGCACCTTCGCGGTCCATCACGCACGCGGCTGAAACACACCCAACAGCCACGACGCTCGGGCGGGACTGGAAGCAGTGCGGGCTCGCGGCAAGGTTTCCACGTTTCATGGGGTACATTAAAATACTGCGAGGGGCACCTGGTGGCTCAGTGGGTTGAGCCACTGCCTTCGGCTCAGGTCATGATCCCGGGACCTGGGATCGAGTCCCGCATCCGGCTCCTTCCTCGGCAGGGAGCCTGCTTCCTCCTCCGCCTCTGCCCGCCTCTCTGCCGACTTGTGCACGCTCACTCTCTCTCTCTCTGACAAACAAATAAATAGTCTTTAAAAAAAAATAGTGCGAGTCGTTGGGCCGTGAAAACTTGGGTTCTGGCTCTGCTGGAACACGCTGCACCTTGTCTGTCCCGCTGAAGGCGGCTGCTTAGCTCTACAGCAGCATCACGGGCGCGGCAGCAGGTGGAGCAGAAGGGCCGGATGCCAAGACCCCAAACCAGCAGCGACTTCACCCCGTTCGCTTCCAGCGTCCCCCAGCCCGGGCTCGGCGAGGCCGACAGTCCAGAGGAGAGGGCAGACGGAGACGTCTCCAGAAGCTGTCCGACTCTGGCTTGCATAATGGAACAGGAGGGTTCTAGTGCTCAGAAATCTGTTTTTCATTTTCTCTACTTCCTCGCATCTCAGTCTCAGAATGGGTCTGAGTGGTAGCAGGGGCGACAGAAACAGCAAGAGCCGCCCCCAGGAGCTTAGCCGAACCAGCAGAAGCTTCCTCTGCCTTCTCCGTCCGGAGACGGTGTGACAGACAGAAGCAAACGTTGCTTTTCCTTATTCCTCTCTGAGTGATCAGCCCCGGACGCATGGTTCGGTGCATGAATGTACAGCAGAGGAAGGCAATTCAAGCCCTTTTTTTTTCTGGTGGAAGATTGAAATGGGGAGTTCTGGGAAGTTTACAAAGTGCCAGGGAAATTGTGGAGGAGGAGGATCTCAGGGAAGCCGACGCACGCAGCTGTGCGAGGACATCCGGACTCGCCTCCGAAGTGTGTGTGCAGTGACCTTACACACACATGTGTGCGATGACCTTACACACACATGCGATTTCCACAGGGTTCGACGAGCCCTAGAGCCCCACGACAGAATGTTCAAACTACCCAGGATGCAATCAAAACCGCTTGACGTAAGAAGAACCGGCGAAACCTCAAATTGCATGGAAACGACAATGCAGAGACCGTAATGCCAAGAGGACACAGACGCTGGAACCCCCTGGGTCGCTGGAGTCGGCAATTATAAAAATGCTCCAAGACGCGAAGGTGAAATCTGTAAACAGGTGTTTGAATCAACACACGCACATGCGTGTTCATGGTAGAACTCTCCACAAGCGTCAGAAAAACCATCCAAATTTCTGTCAGTGAGGAAACGAGTAAACCAAGATGACATCGTCACACCGGGGGGCGCTGCTCAGCATCAGAAGGAATGCCGTCTCCGTACTCGCCGCGACACGGATGAACCTTGGGAACATTATGCCAGGTGAGAGCGGTCAGACGAGAGGCCACACGCTGTGTGGTCTGCTGGTACAAAATGCCCAAAAGAAGCAAGTCCGCAGAGACAGAGCAGAAGCAGGTCCGCGGTTGGCAGGATGAAGCATGGGAAACGGCTGTCGATGGTGTGGAATCCGTGGTGTTGAGCTTTCTGAGGAACCTGCAAGGACCCTCCACGCTGGCCACCTCTCCTTGTATTTTCCGCAGCGGCGCCGGAGGGCTCTAACCTCTCCGCACCCTTGCTAACAAGCCCCACTGTCTTTCCGAGGCAGCCGCCTGCGTGGCCGTTGAGGGTGTGTCTCATGGTTTGGGTTTCGGTCTGCATTTTCCTGAGGTGGGACGGTTCCTCGTCTTTTCATGTGCTCGAGGGTCCATCTGCGTGTCTTCGGGGAAGAAATGTCTATTCAAATCCTTTGGCCATATTTAAAAAAAAAAAAAAAAGAGGCCATGAAAGTGAATGCTCTTGAAACGAATGGAAACATGGAGAGCCACAGCAAAGAAATAGAAAATATAAATAAAAGTGGAAAATTTATTAATGAAGAATACAGCCACGGAAAAATTAAAAACTCGGTGGATGGAGCGCCTGGGTGGCTCAGTCATTAAGCATCCGCCATCAGCCTCAGGTCATGAGCCCAGGGTCCTGGGACCGAGCCCCTCATCAGGCTCCTCACTCAGCAGGGAGCCTGCTTCTCCCTCTCCCCTGCCCCTCCCCCTATTTGGGTTCCCTCTCTCACTGTCTCTATGTCAACTAAATAAATAAAATCTTAAACAAAAATAAAACCCAGTGGACATTCTCAATAGTGGAATGGAAATGGGAAAGGAAAGAGTGAACTTGAACAAGCATTAATAGAAATTTTCCAACTTGAACAATACAAAGATTTAAAAAAAAAAGATTGGTTTCAGGGACTGTAGGATAACAACAGACGGTCTAACAGTCATGCCACCAGAGTCCCAGAAGGACAGAAGAAAGAATATGGTGCCGAAAAGAATTACTTAAAGGATAATGGCTGGAATATTCCCACATATGACAAAACACATTAACCTCAGTGTCTTCAGTTTCAAGAAACTCAGTAAAACACAAGTATGATAAACCTAAAGAAATGCACACGCAAACACACCGTAATTACACAGATGGAAACTAATGACGAAGAAAAAACTTAGAAAGCAATGAGAGCACAACGACCAGCTATTTGAGGGGCACCAGGATTCACATGGCTGCGGATGTCCCATCGGAAACCACAGAGCTAGAAGGAAGTGACACACTTTTTTTTAAATTTATTTTTTATTTTCAGCATAACAGTATTCATTATTTTTGCACCACACCCAGTGCTCCATGCAATACGTGCCCTCTCTAATACCCACCACCTGGTACCCCAACCTCCCACCCCCACCCCTTCAAAACCCTCACATTGTTTTTCAGAGTCCATAGTCTTTCATGGTTCACCTCCCCTTCCAATTTCCACCAACTCCCTTCTCCTCTCTAACTCCCCATGTCCTCCATGCTATTTGTTATGCTCCACAAATAAGTGAAACCATATGATAATTGACTCTCTCTGCTTGACTGATTTCACTCAGCATAATCTCTTCCAGTCCCGTCCATGTTGCTACAAAAGTTGGGGATTCATCCTTTCTGATGGAGGCATCATACTCCATAGTGTATATGGACCACAGCTTCCTTATCCATTCGTCCGTTGAAGGGCATCTTGATTCTTTCCACAGTTTGGCAACCGTGGCCATTGCTGGTATAAACTTTGGGGTACAGATGGCCCTTCTTTTCACTATACCTGTATCTTTGGGGTAAATACCCAGTAGTGCATTGCAGGGTCATAGGGAATCTCTATTTTTAATTTCTTGAGGAATCTCCACACTGTTCTCCAAAGTGACTGCACCAACTTGCATTCCCACCAACAGTGGAAGAGGGTTCCCCTTTCTCCACATCATCTCCAACACATGTTGTTTCCTATTTTGTTAAGTTTGGCCATTCTAACTGGTGTAAGGTGATATCTCAATGTGGTTTTAATTTGAATCTCCCTGAGGGCTAGTGATGATGAACATTTTTTCATGTGTCTGATAGCCATTTGTATATCTTCACTGGAGAAGTGTCTGTTCATGTCTTCTGCCCATTTTTTGTTATGATTGTCTGTTTTGTGTGTGTTGAGTTTGAGGAGTTCTTTATAGATCCTGGATACCAGCCTTTTGTCTGTACTGTCATTTGCAAATATCTTCTCCCATTCCGTGGGTTGCCTCTTTGTTTTCTTGACTGTTTCCTTTGCTGTGCAGAAATATGTCGGAAGTGACACACTTTTTAAGTGCTGGGAAGAAAGGGCTGATATATGGTCGACTCAGAACCATATATCCAGTGAAAGTAAAGACATTCTCTGATGAAGCAAAACAAGGAGAATCCCTTGCCAGCAGGGCAGCTGCAGAAGAAACGCTACAGGGGACTCTTCCGACACAGGGAACGGTACCAGGTAGAGCCTTAAAACACCTGCGTAAGGATCGACCACTTTTCCAGTTCTTGAATATGTTTGGCAGTGGAAAGCAGAAATCACAGCACTGATCGGCTTTCCAGCGTCAGCCGACGCCCGGTGTGTGACAAGGGCGACATGAAGGGGGACGTGAGGCCGCTGTGGCGGAGAGGCTTCTGTGTCCGGCTGGAAGCCGTGAAGTGGACTATGGAAACCCACATCCGCTCTGGTCCCTACAACACCCTGTTTGAGAAAACCATACCGAGAGATGGAGTAAAAACCAGAATAGATAAGTTAAATGTTTAAAATATTCAAATAACCAAAAATGAAGCAGAAAAGTGGAAACAGAGGAATAAAAACCAGAGGGAATAAGAAAACAAGTAATAAAATCATGGATCTCAGGGCGCCTGGATGGCTCAGCGGGTTAAGCCGCTGCCTTCGGCTCAGGTCATGATCTCAGGGTCCTGGGATCGAGTCCCGCATCGGGCTCTCTGCTCAGCAGGGAGCCTGCTTCCTCCTCTCTCTCTCTCTGCCTGCCTCTCTGCTTACTTGTACCGATCTCTCTCTGTCAAGTAAATAAATAAAATCTTCAACAAATAAATAAATAAAAATAAAATCCTGGATCTCAAAGCATATCAATAATTACATTCAGTATAAGCCATCTAAACTCACCAATTAAAAGACAGAGACTTTCAGAACATAGGAAAGGAGTTAAATTCATGCTGTAAACAAGGAATGAACTTCACATACAGTGATACAGACCAAGGTCAAAGGACGGCAAAATGCGCTATGAGAATTCTCATCACGGGGAGCCTTGACCGTGACGCCAGAGCGCGGTGCCGTGCGGAGCTCCAAGCTCTCGCCCCCGAACGAGACCTGAGAAACCAGCAGAAGTGGTAAGAGTCAGCGTTCTGAGAATGCCGGGAAACAGTAGGAGTTTTCCGCAAGCAAGTGAGCACCGTCTCGAGGAAGAGGCACGCGGGCTGGGAGGAAAGCGTTTGGGCAATTTCCCGGTCCCGGGGCCACTCCTGCCCGGCGTGGCCGCGTCTTCCCCAAGCATCTCAGCAGGTGCAGCAGGTGCAGCAGGTGCAGCAGGTGCAGCGCCCACGCTCCCACCGTGGAGTCACTTCCCTGGTCCGGAGGGCGCAGCGCGGACCTTACGAACAAACTCCCACGGAGGCAGCCGTATGGGGTCCACCTGAAGGGGAGAACCGCGTGAAAGCGCCACAAGCCAAACCAACAGCCCTCGGGTTTCCGGAGCGAAGCTGCTGTGGAGGATACATAACTACCTGCCTGCGGCCTAAGCTGGGCCAGTTTTGAGGGACACCAGGACACGTGAAATCAACTGTATACGGGGACATCTGGGAAGCCAGACACATGCCCAAGCACAGTGCATGCTGGGAAAAAGCCCGCGAAGACCCTAAACTTCCAGCGGGGGTCACTCAGTGTGACCTGGCTAACAGCTGACAGAGGGTCCCGCAGGGCACCAGTTTGCAAAGGCGGGGAGAGGCCGTGCTCGCTCTCCTGCGTCTCTGCGCCTCGGCTCCCCTGTCCCGGCTGCTCTGCCTCTCCCTCTGCCTCGTAGTCTCTGTCACTCTTTTCTTTTTCTCTGTGTTGGTCTGTTTCTTGTCTTAATTCCCAGCATCCTAGAAAGTCTCATCAAGACACTAGCTGAACAGGGCGCGGACGATCAAAGCCCTCAGGGAGCACGTTGGCAGGGACCACAACCTCTCGGGTTCCGGGGTTCGGGGAAGGTGCGCGTCAGCCAGTGCGACGGTCAGCAGCCCAGCCACAGCCAGAGTCTGCTTTCCAGAGGGGCCGCCTCGTGCTGCTCAGACGCCACCTGCAGCAGCAGCAAGAGGCGTGCAAAGAAGCGGGAGAGCGTGGCCCGTCCGAAGGAACAAAATAACAGACAGAAATCACCTTGTGCAAGTCCAGACTTCGGACATAAGAGACAAAAACATTAAAATGACAGTTTTGTTTTTTTACACTCTCAGGGACCTGAAGAAAAACAGACAAAGTGCTACAGCAAATCAGGAAAATGATGTACAAACAGGACAAGAATATCACCAAAGATGTAGAAACAATGGAAACGGAATCAAAAAGACATTCCAGAGCAGAATACGACAAACAAATAAAAACTCACCAGAGAGTTTCAGCAGCAGGTTTGAGCAGGTAGAATAATCAGCAAACCTAAAATACGATAATGAAAAAATTATTGAGTCTGAAGAAGCAGAAAGAAAAATGATGGAAAAAAAAAAAAAGGAACGGTTTCCAAGGGACTTGGCGGAACAACGAACATATGGACATGTGTGCGTTCTGTGCGAATCAACCAACACGTCACGCAGAAGCCCCAGAAAGAGAGCTACAGAGCAGAGCAGGAAAAATATTGGAAGAAATAATGATTAAAAATATCCCAAATCCAGGGGCGCCTGGGTGGCTCAATGGGATAAGTCTGCCTTCAGTACAGGTCATGGTCCCAGGGTCCAGGGATCGAGCCCCACGTCAGGCTCCCTGGTCAGCGAGGAGCCTGCTTCTCCCTCTCCTTCTCCCCCTGCTGTGTCCCTTCTCTTGCTGTGTCTCTCGGTCAAATAAATAAAATCTCTTTTTAAAATGTGCCAAATTTGATTTGAACAAAAAACCTATAAACCTACAAATCCAGGACATTCAGTAAGCTCCGTCTAGTTGACCTCAGAGACCTACATGAGAGTCATTATAATTACACTGTGGAAAGACAAAGACAAAGAGAGACGTTGCCAGAGAGGAGTGACTCATCGTGTGTAAGG
Organism: Mustela putorius furo; assembly: GCF_011764305.1. Lineage (NCBI taxonomy): Eukaryota > Metazoa > Chordata > Mammalia > Carnivora > Mustelidae > Mustela > Mustela putorius. Next base: position 8,183,402 of record NW_025422169.1, on the reverse strand, counting down.
AATCCTCAGGAGATTAACGGCCAGTTTCTCACCAGAAACCTTGGCAGCCGAAAGACAGTGGGTTGACATATTTAAAGAGCTGAAAGAAACTGTCAACAGAGAATCCTATATCTGGCAAAAGTGTCTATTAAAAATGAAGAAGAAATAAAACAGTCCCAGAAAAACAAAGTCCGAGGGAGTCGCCCACCACCGAATGGCCCTAGAGACGGCAGGACAGAAGACACGTGAAGACGTGAAGACTTTCAGTGACGGTAAACACACGTACAAATGCAAAAGCGAGCGCATTGGATTCTGGTATCTATTTCTACTTTTTACTTCCTATCGAAGTTTTTAAAAATTGGTGCATCTATCTGATTGGGCACATCTGTATGAAGGGACTTCTTGTGACGACAGCATGACCAGGAGAGGGCAGAACTGTACAGGGCAGTTTTGTGCGCTTTTGAATATGAACTGGTAACAACTCAAAAAATGTTTGAAGTTTAGGATGTTAGACACAGTCTCTATGGTGACCAAAAAAAAATCTTTAAAAATACATACACAAAAGTAAACGGAATGACAATCAAATGGTTCACTATTTTTTTTTAAAAGATCAACTAAACACAAAAGAAAGCAGAAATACGGAACAGAAAAAGATGTAAGATACAAAGAAAAGAGCAAAAGGGTAGAAGATTTTTCTTATTAGCACTTTAAACTCTCTCATCAAAAGGCAGAGATTGGTAGAATGGATTAAAATTAAGAGGAAAAAAAAAACCCCATGATCCAACTATATGATGTTTACAAGAGGCTCACCTGAGATCCAAAGACACAAATTGATTGAAAGTGAAAGGATTGGAAAGATATGCCGTAGAACCAGTAGCCAAAAGGGGCCTGGGTGGGGATACTAACACCTGACAAAACAGACTTTAAATAAAAAACCACCGGGGCACCTGGCGGGCTCGGTTGGTGGAACCCGTGGCTCTTGGTCTTGGGGTCATGAGTTTAAGCCCCATCATTACTTGATGAAGAAAAGTTAAAAAAATAAAAATGCTTCCATGTCAAAAGTTGTCTTAAATAAATTTTGAAATTGTTAAAAGAAATAAAGGCATTATATATTAATATATGCACCCAACAGAGATCCAAAATGTACAGAGCAAGCCCTGACAGGAGAGGGAGAGAAACAGTTATACGGTAAAATGCAATACTGGACAGACAGAGCAGACAGGCCACTAAGGAGCGAGGGCCCTTGAACGACACGCTAACTGCATGCAACAGACGCCCGCAGAGCACGCCATCCAGCCCAGGTGGAGGACACACGTTTCTCGAGTGCGCACAGAACGTGCTCTAAGATGAGGCATACATTAGGCCACAAAACAATTCTCCGTAAATAGAACAATCGAAACCATGCAAAGTATCTTTTCTGATGACAATAAAATGAAGCTAGAAAAGATAATGAAAGGAAAACTGGGAAATTCACAAATATGTGGTAAACAACACAGTCTCCACCAACCACTGGGCCAAAGAAGTCGAAGAGAAAATGAAGGAATACTTAGAGATAAAAACAACGCAACATACCAAAACTTAGAGGTGTAAGTTGTAAATGCCTAAATGCTAAAAGAAGACCCCAGAGAAATAACAAATCAAAACCACGGATAAAGGGTTAGTATCCAAAATATATATAAAGAACTTACACAACTCAACACCCAAAAAACCAAATAATCCAATTTTTAAAATGGGCCAAAGATATAAATAGACACTTTTCCAAAGAAGACACACAGGTGCCCAACAGACACATGAGAAGGTGTCCAGCATCGCTCGGCATCAGAGAGATGCAGACCACAGCCACCGTGAGATGCCGCCCGCTCCGGCCAGGACGGCTAAAACCAACAACACGAGAAAGAACAGGTGTTGGAGAGGATGTGCAGAAAGGGGAGCCCTTTGCACCACTGGTGAGAGTGCGGACTGGGGCAGCCACTCTGGGAAACAGTGTGGGGCTTCCTCAAGAAGTTAAAAATAGAGCTGCCCTACAATCCAGCAATCACACCACTGGGCACTTACCCAAAGAATCTAAAAATAGTAATTTCAAGGGATACATGCACCCTGATGTTTACAGCAGTGTTATAAACAACAGCCAAGATATGGAAACAGCCCTAGTGTCCATTGGCTGACGAATGGATAAAAAAGATGTGGTGTAGGGGCGCCTGGGTGGCTCAATGGGTTAAAGCCTCTGCGCCCGGCTTGGGTCATGATCCTAGGGTCCTGGGATCGAGTCCCACATCAGGCTCTCTGCTCAGCGGGGAGCCTGCTTCCCCCTCTCTCTGCCTGTCTCTCTGCCTACTTGTGATCTCTGTCTGTCAAATAAATAAATAAAATCTTTAAAAAAAAATTTTTCTTTAAGATGTGGAGTAAAAACACAATGGAATATTATTCAACCATAAAAAAGAAGAAAATCTTGCCATTTGTGGTAACACGGATGGAACTAGAGGGTATCATGCTCAGTGAAATAAGTCGGACTGAGGCAGACAAATACCGTAGGATCTCACTTATATGTGCGGTCTAAAAACTAAAACAAAACAGACTCATAAATACAGAGATCAAACTAGTGGCTTCCAGAGGGGAGAGCGGTGTTGGGAGGGACAGCATTGGTGAAGGGGACTAACAGTTACAATCTCCCAGTTGCAAAATAAACGAGGCACAGGGATGAACAGCACAGCATAGGAAATAGTCACACGGCGATAGCCTTGTATGGTCACAGATGGTAACTACATTTTTTACACGGAGCATTGTGTAATGTACATAAATATCAAATCACTGGGTACACCTGAAACTAATATATGTCCGTTATACTTCAACTTAAAAATTAACCAATTAATAAATGAAGAAGAAGAATGATCTCACATCAATAACCTAACTTCACACTGTGAGGACCCAGAAAAGGAAAAGTAAACCCAAAGCTAGCAGAAGAAAGAAAATAATACAAATTAGGGAGGAGATAAGTAAACTGCAGAATAGAAAAACGATGAAATCAACAAAACAAAACAAGAAAGCTTCTTTTGGAGATGAACAAAGTTGACAAACCTTGGTTGAAAAAGACAAAAGACAGAAGGTGCAAAGCACTGACCTTCCCGAAGTGAAGAGGATCACCGGGAAATGATACACACACAGTCCTTTGCTAACAGACACATTTGTGAAATGGACAGATTCCTAGAAACATAGAAATCCCCTAAACAGACTCAGTATGAGATGGAAAATCCTAGCCGACCGGTAACAGGTAGAGACTGAATCAGTGATCATGTCTCTTCCACCGAAGAGAAGTCCAGGACCAGACGGCTTCACTGGAAAATTCTATCCAACACTTAAAGAAAAATAGGCACCAATTCTTCTCAAACTCTTCCAGACAAGAAAGAAGGAGGGAACACTGCTAACTTCCTCAGTGAACAAGCATTAGGTTGACAGCAGAGCCGCATGAGGACAACAGAAGAGAGGAACCGGAGACCAATAACCCTTATGAATACTGATTCTAAAAATCCTCACTAAAATAGTAGCAAACCAAATCCAAGGATTACACACCTTCCCAAGCAGGATCTATTCCAAAAATGCAAGTGTGGTTCACCGCAAGCGAATCAGTGACTATAAAACACCCATCACTAGAACAAAGGGAATTAGGCAAGTGAGCACCTAAATTAATGCAACAAGGCATTTGAAAAACCCAACACTCTTTTATGATAAAAAGTTTCAGAAAACTAGGGATAGAAGGCATCTTTCTCAACATAATAAACATCGTTCACGAGAAACCTGTGCTAATATTATACCCAGCGGCGAAAGATCAGAAACTTCACCCCTGAGATTAACAAGACGGAGACGCTCACTTCCAGTCCTGCTATCCAGCCTCGTGCTGGAAGGTCTAGCAGAAGCAGCTGGAACAGGAGAGGAAACAAAGACATCCCAACTCAAAAGGAAGAAATTAAATCCTCCTTATCTGCAGATGGCATAATGCTATGGACAGAAAATCCTAGAGAAGCCACAAGGGAGCGCCTAAAATTAATAAAGGGATTCAGCAAAGCTGCAGGTTGTAAGACCAACATGCACGAACCAGCAGCAATTCCGCACACGCGCGAGGAGCAAGCTGAAGGTGAAGTTAGGGAGGTCCCGGCACCGCAGTAGCGTCTGCAGAATGAAATAGCCAGCCGTAAACCCAGCCAGGACCCAGGCTGGGCGCTGGAAACTGCCACGCACCGCTGAAATGAAGAGAAAGACATTCCTTGTTGCTAAGAAGGAAGACACAATATTGCTGTTACATCAGCATCACTCGAAGCCGTCTACAGAGTCAGTGTACTCCCAGCTAAAATTCCAACAGTCTTTTTTGTAGAAATGAAGAAGGTGATCCTCACACTGATCTGGTTCTTCAACAGACCCTAAAAGGCCAAAACAACCTTGAAAAAGAACAGAGTTAGAGGACTCTTGATTTCAGAAGTCCTCACAACGAGTGCGGCGTTGCATAAGACAATGCACTTGTCTTACTTGGAGTGCAGGGCAAAGGGAGCAGAACCGAGTCCAGGTGGAGACCTACATACGCATCTACCGCCGACCGACCTCTGGCAAGGGACCCACGTCTGCCCAGTGCGGAAGGAGAAGTGCCCTCAACGGACGGGGCTGGGACGACCGGATCTCCACGCTGAATGGGATGAATTGGGTCCCTACCTCACACCAGACAGAAATGCTTACTGAGATGGATCGTGACTATGGGAACTAAAACTAATAGAAACACAGTGCAGTAGATCGGCATGGCCTTGAATTGGATGGTGGATCCTCAGATATGGCCACAAAAGAACGATCAGCAAGAGAGCTCAGAGACACAAGGTCCTGCATCAAAATTAAAACTTTCCATGTGTCAGAGGACCCTGGGAAATAAAAACACAACATATAGAATGGGAGAAAATGTTTGCAAATCATGTATCTGAGGAAGGTGTAACATCCAAAATATATAAATAACTCCTACAACTCAACACCAGAAAGACCAAGAACTCAACTGAAATATGGGCCACGGACAAGCATGAACGTGTCTCCAAAATAGGCGCCAAAGGCTAAGAAGCAGGTGAGAAGCAGCTCGGCCTCCTGAGCCACCAGGTAAGCGCAGAACGACAGCGGGGCGACACACAGCGTCCCACCGAGCAGGACGCCCGGAATGCAGACGGCGAGCGAGCACTGGTGGGCGAGCATGTGGGAAAGCGGGAACAAACCCTCCAAACCTGGTGGGTGTGGAGCAAACACTCATTCCGTCCACGGCGGGACGCCTGCAGAGGCCCTCGTGCGCACAGAAGGCTCCAGGGGCCAGTGTCGGGCCCAGCTGCGGGGCTGTCCGAGACGGCGTCGTCACGCGTGTGCTGCCGGGCTGGGGACCCCGGAACACTCGGCTCGGCCAGCACTCGGGGACGAGGGGACAGCCTCTCCCCACACGGTCTCAGAACGCGAACTCGAGCACGCGGCCCCCTGCGCTCCTGCAGCCAGTCAGCAAGGTTTGCTGCAGGGCCCGTGGCGGTTCTTGACAGTGACATCGCCAGACCCACACAGCTTTTCTGAGACGTGTGCCCAGAAGGAGCTTGGCGTTAATTCCGCTGCACCCAAGTGCTTAAACTGGGCTGCATCCGGGCTCCCACGCGCCGCACGGATCCCGGGAGACGTGGAGTCATCCGTGAACATGGGCTCCCTCATCACTTACCAACACAGAGGCCAAACCCTAAACAAAACTTTAGCAACAGAACTGAGCACCACAGGAGGAAAGTACTGTCTGACAGGCAACTTGGACTTACGCCGACCGCATGATGTGGTTTCACACAGAAAATCAATTAATGCAATTTAGCACCTTTGTAAGCTACCTGAGAGAACTCGCACAGGACTCTCAGTAAATGATAAAACTCAACACCCATTTATGAGAAAGTCTGCCAGCAACCTTGGAAGGGGTGGGAGCTTCCTCTATGTGACTAGGAGTATAAATAGAAATTTGTCACGTGTGCTCCTAAGAATTGAATCTGAGTTGCCGACGTGCGGCAGTCAAGCTTGACCCGAGACGTGCACACAAAGGTCCTGAAGCTTTCTCGTAACTGAAAGTCTACGAAGCTCCTTTCAGACAAGTGAGGAGACAGAAAATGCCCTTTCCCCAGACAAGCAAGCGTGTGCGTGGCTTCAGGACTGCTGAACCCCACAAGAGATTATTCGAAAGTGAGTGTCTGAATTCTAGAGGACACAGAAAGGAGCTCCTGAGATATAACCTCTCCCAGGAACTAGCGCAAGATCTGGAGCAGCTCTAAATGTCAACATGAGGGCGCCTGGGTGCTCAGTCAGTGAGGAGTCTGCCTTCGGCTCGGGTCATGATCTCAGGGTCCTGGGGTCCAGTCCCGCATCGAGCTCTCTGCTCAGCCGGGAGCCTGCTTCCCCCTCTCTGTCCCTCTGCCGACTTATGCTCGCTCTCTCCAAATTAAATCTTTAAAAAAGAAAAGGACCTTGACCTGACTTGGATCAAGTTTTACATTCTCTTACAGATTCAATGCAATCTATCAAAACCGCAATGACAGTTTTTGCAGAAACAGAAAAACCCATCCTAAAATTTATATGGAATGTCAAGGGACCCCAAGCAGCCAAAACAATCCAGAAGAAGAAGAACAAAGCTGAAGGGCTCCAACTTGCTGATCTCAAAACTTACTACAAACTGAAGTTATTAAAACAGACCAACAGGCAGAATAAAACAGCGGAATGGAGAGCCCAGAAATAAATCCTCACATCCATAGTCAAGTGATTGTCAACACGGGCGCCAAGACCAATAAATCGGGAAAAACAGTCTTTTCAACAAATGGGGTTAGGGAAAGGGGCCGTCCACAAACAAAAGAAGTAACATAACTGTAACATGTGCCATATGCAAAACTTAACCCAAAACGGATCAAAGACCTAAATGCAAGAGTTAAAACTGTAAAACTCTTAGAAGAAAATACAGGGGAAATGTTCATGAATTTGGCTTTGGCAGTCATTTCTTGGCATCTGACACCAAGAGCACAAGCAGCAAAATTAAAAATAGATGAACAGGGTTGCATCAAAATTTAAGACTTCTGTGCATCAAAATACACAATCAGCAGAGTGAAAAGGCAACCTATGGACTGGAAGAAAATAGTTGGAAATTATACATCTGATAAGGAGTTACCATCCAGAATATATAAAGAGCTACTACAACCAAAAACAACCCACTAAAAGACAGGCAAAGACTTGAAGAGATGTTTCTCCAAAGAAAACACACAAACGACCACTAAACCCCTCTCTTCTGCCTCATTTATCCTAGCAGTAAGAGCCTCCATTTTCGACGGGACCTCATTAATAGCCTTTTTTATTTCAAGTTTGTTAGATTTTATTTCTCCAAAAAGGGATTCTCTAGTATCGTCTGTTTTTTTCAAGCCCAGCTAGTGTCTATATAATCGTCATTCTGATCTCTAGTTCTGACATCTTACTAACGTCTGTATTGATTAGGTTCCTGGCAGTAAGTACTGTCTCTTGTTTTTGGCTTTGGGGTTTTTTTTTGTTTTTTTGTTTGTTTGTTTGTTTGTTTGAGGTGAGTTTTTCTGTCTTGTCATTTTTTCCATAGAATAGATGAACAAGAGAACAAAATGCTAAAAGGGCAACAATAACACCAGAAAATTATATGCTAAAAAAATAAGAGGAGACCCAAAACCAGAGGAGAAAGAAAGGGGAAAAAAAGAATATGATCAGGCTGGTGCATAGAACAGAGCCACACACTAGATTTTGGGTGTATTTTGGTCTGTTAGAAGAAACTGCCTCCCAAAATTTTAAAGAGAAAAACTTATATAAATAAACTTATATAAATACGAAAATAAGGGTAAATATGATGAAGGGATGGAATATGTAAAGATTAAAAGTTTTTAAAGATTTTATTTATTTATTTGACAGACAGAGATCACAAGTAGGCAGAGAGGCAGGCAGAGAGAGAGAGGAGGGGGAAGCAGGCTCCCCGCTGAGCAGAGAGCCCGATGCGGGGCTCGATCCCGGGACCCTGGGATCATGACCTGAGCTGAAGGCAGAGGCCCAACCCACTGAGCCACCCAGGCGCCCCTGTAAAGATTAAAATTTAAAAAGATTTCTAAAAAGGCATTGATAAGGGCGCCACTTCCAGGGCTCCCTGCCAACCCCTCCCTCCACGGGGCCGCTTCTCCACACGTGCCGCCTGCTGGGGAGTGGTCGGTTCCATCTAGACCCGCGGCTCGCCCGTCGCCCATCTGCTGAGCTTGCGGGTGCTTGGAGTGGCTTGGTCGCTCGGACTGTCTCGGTCGCTCAGAGTGGCTCGATCGCTCCAGCGGACCCCCGCGGCCGGAGGAGACCCTCTCCCGCCCCTCCGCCGTCCTGCTCCACCCATCTCCAGGGCCTGGGTTTTAACCGCTGAGCAAGTCCGCTCTACAACCCACTTGCACTTAAGGATCTCGGGAATAGCGGCTGGCAGGGCTGTCCGGACAGATTATCCAGGTGGCTAGGAAGGGTGTGGTCAGGGCCTGCTGTTTCTAGATGTTTCTGCAATCCAGGTCCCCTCTTCAGAGCTGGTCCCCACCATGCTCTGCCCATCGGACTGTGGGCATTCCTGATTTCTGGCTTGTCCTCCTCAAAACTCTCTTCATTGGTATTGCAATGGGCCCAGGGGCCTGGGTGCCGCCCCAGACTCAGCCGGGGAGGCCTGCGGGTGGCGGTCCATGCAGGAAGCGAGAGTCGGGTCCCTGTGAGCCCTTCGAGCTGGCAGAGCTCGGCTGTAGGACCGGCCCCGGCAGGAGACGTCTATTTTCCTTGCTGCCCAAGAGCTGCCGCACCTCAGCCTCACGCTCTCAGCCTCACGCTCTCAGCCTCACGCTCTCAGCCTCACGCTCTCCTGCATTTACTCCGTCCGTCCGCCTGCGTCTCCAGCGCCTTCCACGTGGCAGACGTGGCCTCTGTTCTCAGCTGGGCTTTCAGTCGTGTAGTGGCCAGTTTCCAGGGCTGCCCCCTGGCGACCCCGTCAGCTGCATCAGCCCCTGAGGTCCACCGTGGGGAGAGTGGCGGCCGCGCAGGGGTCGGGCCTCCGCCCCCGAGGGAGGACACTGCCGGCACCTTCGTGCCCTCACAGAGGCCACCTGCACGAGGGGAAGGCAGCTGGCCCATTGGAGGCGTGCTGGCCGGCCTCGGAGCCCCCCCTAACCCACCCGAGACAGCTCTGCTGAACTGAACTCTGGCCCACAAAATCAGTAAAACAGCTGTGAGTTTGTGCTGCTCGGTTTTGGAGGAGGTGTTATGTGCCCCACAGAGCCTCCCAGCCCACCGGGTGAGACGACCCCCCCACCGTGAGCAGGGCCCGAGGCACAGGGGACCTCTTTCCAGCTCTGACCAGGAGCCCTACCCTCCAGATGTGAAGCCTGATTTTGATTTTCGCATTTCAGGGAGTCTCCGGGCCTTGTGACACGCGCTGGCGAGGACCCCGGGCCTGGCATTAGCATCCTGCCTTCACTGTCTTTCCAAGGCAGCAGCTGGGCCGCCAGGCCAGGAGGCCCTCTGGGTGTCCTCTGAGCCAGAAAGATCTGCCCTCTTTTCAGAGAAGTCCAGGCCCGGGCTGGGCTGGGCTGCGCAGGGTGAGGCCGGCTCCCTCCCCTGGATTATTTATAAGGTTGGTCCCTCTGCGCTGTTCACAGCGGCTCTCAGCCCTGGCGGGCAGCCAAAGATGCACTCAGAGCCCGTTCCGTCCACCCCTCCACGGCTGCCGGGGAGCCTGGAAGCGGAAAACCCTTCCTCGCTGGGGAAGGAGGCTGTCAGGCCGCACATGCCGCGCCCTTCAGAACTGGGCCCGCTGGGCCTCTGCAGGCCGGCCTGGGCGCACGGCCTTCCCTCCCACACGCACCTCCAGCTCACCGCACCTCCAGCATTCCCGGCTTTCCTGTGGGCTCAGGGCTCGCCGCTGGCGTCACCAAAGCCATGGCACCTCGAGGGCCTTGGACGCGCAGTCGGCACGCACCTGCTTGCTCCCCGGGGGAAAGAAGGTTGGTCTGACCTGAAGGCTGCGGGGGACGCCCAAGGACAGAGGCTGGACGCCTTGTGGCCACTGAGGCCCACCTGCCACCCGCCATGTCCCCCTGATCACCCAGACCTGGGCTGGGCTTTCCTCCCTGTGGGGCCGTGAGTGACACCCTGGATCTGCCTGGACTGTCGGCACTGGACAGGGCTCTGGCGTCTGCTGTCCCCCCGAGCCGGGGCTCTCCGATCAGCTCTTGCAGGCCCTGTGCCCACAAATGCCAACTTTGGCACTACTTATGGGGAAGCGTCCCAAGGTATTTCTGCTGCCTCCTGGCTCCCCAGCACCCAGGGGCCGGCAGCAGAGGACGTGCCGCTGACCAGCATGTGGGCAGAGGCCTGGGGGCGCTAGACTTTCCCGGGGAGACGCAGGGGCCTTGTCCGGAGAGCGCGGCAAAATAAAGGAGAGCGGACCAGCACCAGGGACGGACCAAGCGTGCTTCATGCCACGCCCTGGTCTTGGCCTTGACCTCTGGTCAAAGGTGGTGCCCCTCGGTGACGCAGAGCAAGAGGCCTCCGTGCAGGGAGGGGCAGGAGCCGCGGGCAGGTGTGCTGGCTCCTGGAGGCCAGCTCCGAGCTCACGGGACAGTGTGCTCCCACCTCGTAGCCGGGGCAGGTACACAGGGTCCATCCGTCCTGGGAGGCAGGGAGGCTGGGCCGATGCGTTCTCTCCCCGGGCTGCCCGGCTCAGCAGTAGCCTGGACCTGGACTCCGACTCCTGAGTTAGGTCAAGGACCTCTCCAGCTCCGCGTGGGCGGGTGAGTCATTCCTTCCTCTGCCGCAGGGACAAGCCTTCCAGATGCCTCTGAACCACTGAGTCAGTGCTCATAAAAGCCATTTTTAGAGCCTCACTGAGGGCTCAGTGCCAGTGAATCAGAAATCCCACTATCAGAATAGAATTTTCGAGCACTACTTCCCAGCGGGCAGAACCGGAAGAGAAAGTGCCCCCGCCCCCTGCCCAAGAGATGCAGCTGTCCACAGGGACCTTGCCAGCCTCGGGCCCCTCTGACTGAGGATCAGGTCCTGCCGCACACCTGGAGCCCAGCAGACGGAAGAGCGTCTCACAGGGACCTGACCTGGGTCTTCAGTGTGGGTTCTGCCAAGACCTGTGGAGGAGCATCTCGTGTGGACAGGACCCTGGCCAGTAACAGGGGATCAGTACAGGGCAGGACCTGGCTCTGTGGTGAGGGGGAGCTGCACAGGGACAGGACCCAGGTCTGTGATGGGGGATCTGCACGGGGACAGGACCCAGATCTATAACAGGGGATCTGCCTGGGGATAGAAGCCAGGCCTACAATGGGGGATCAGGTCTAGACAGGACCCTGCTCTAAACTGGGGGCCCACAACTGGAAGCATGTTGTCCCCCAACAATGAAGGCAGTCAGATCTGGGGCCAGGGACCCCTGGGAACCAGGCCCCGCGTCCCGGGCAGCCAGCCAGAGAGCGGTCCTCACTCGGTGACGTCCTGCCTTAGAGGTGTGCCCTGATTGGATTTCCCCCCAAAATGTAACTGAACAGTGGACAGGACAGGCGTGGGATGGGCCCTGCCGACTCGGAGCAGTCTTTGGAAAAAAGCTGGGGCTCCCTCAGCAGGTCCCAGAAGCGTGTACAACTCCCTCAGGGACAGGCCCCATCACTGGGGGATTGCAGATGCCCCCCTCCACGTCTCCCCCTGCAGAGGGTAGCCCAGATGGCAGTTTAGCTGGCATGATTGCCGTGAACACTGCAGGCACACCTTATGCTAGGTCTGTGCTCCACGACCAGACCAGAGAGGACCAGAGAAGGGGAGACCTCCTCGACCCCCTTCAGACTCATCGGTTACTGCCAGGACCAAGCACTGCCATGCCCCTATCCTGGGAGAGCGCGTGGGTGCAGGCTGCCACAGCTGGGGGTACCCCTGTCCTGGGGACCTTTCCTGAACATTCCACCTGTGATCATCCTATCCCGCTGCTTCGCGGGCCCCCAAAGAATGCCAAGGGCACAGTTCCATTGCAGGGGCTTCTGCTGTCCTTGGAGATCACACCTGGACAGGGAAGAATGGCGTGGCTGCCAGCTGCTGGGTAGCAAACAGCCCATCCGTCAGTAGCCCCAGCGCACACAGCCCCGGCGCCCAGCGGAGGAGCCCCTTGTGACCCGACCCTGGAAATGAGAGCCCCGCCATCTGCTGCACGGGTTTCTACACAGAGCAGAAGAGTCTCTGGTCCCGCCACACCGGCTGGAGGCCCCACGCACGCTCTGCAGGACACCAAGAGGCCTGCTTCCCCCGGTCAGCCGACGGGGAGGGCGGCCGGGCCAGCGTCCTGGTCGCCCAGTCATAGGGGAGCACCTGAACGGAGGCAGGCTTGCTGCTGCCTTCTGTTGCAGACAGACAAGTGTCCAGAGCCTGGACGGGAGGACAGGCTGACCAGTGAGGGCAGTCGGGCTCTGGCTCTCCCCAGGCATGGCAGGTGGTCCCAGAGGGAGTCCCTGTGGGGCAGGCAAGGGCCCAGGATACCGCGTGAAGGCAGGAGAAGGCAGGAGGCCCGGCTTCATGTCCACCAGCAGCGAGACCGGGGGCCCCAGCTGCAGGGGATCTGGCCCCCCAGCACCACGGCCAGCACGGCACAGCAGCCAGGGAGGGCTGGGGTCTCAAGAAGCCTCCTGTCCCTTCCACGGTGGCACGGCTCGGCGGGCTGCAGTCCCCCTCCCCGGGTTCATGCCAGCTCAGCTCACTGTGCGGCCGCATGGAAACCACCGCCCTGGCTTCGCCGGTCAGGTGGCAGGAGCCGCACATCAAGGTGAGGGCAGGGGCACCATCCACTTTCCGCAGGGGCTAGATCACGGAAAACCAACCGGACCCCAGGCCAGACCCGTGCCCAGGTCTCTCTCCCTGCCTGTCTGTTTCTCTCTGTGCCTCAGGAGCCGCATAACCAGAGGTGGCCACTGGGCACGGCCTGACAGGTGGGAAGGAGAGGCACTTCTCAGAGAAGAAGGGACAGTGGCCGGCTCTGGGTGCACAGCGGTGGACCTTCAGGATCGGTCCCTGCATGGGTCGGGGGTTGACAGACTCCTGAGGACTGCTGAGGCTGATGGGGCATGGGGCAGGGGGGCGGGGGGCTGGGCTTAAAGCTCGGTAGTCCTGGGGGGACAGGTCAGCCGCTCATGGTACTGAGCTCCCCGAGCTGAGGCACAGGAGCCTCACTGTCACCCCACACGGGGTCCTCCTAGGTCCTGGTCTTAGCATTTTCACGCATGATTTCCTTCATTTCAAAACACCCAACAGGTGGGTTTTACTTCCCCCGTTTGTCATCTGCATTCACGTGACATGCCCCAGGTCACATAGCTATTAAATGGCAAAGCAGAACTTGAACTTGCATCCCCTTGGCCCACAGGCCCCTTGGCCTTTGTGCGAGTTGGAACAAGAGCGCTGTGTCCCCAGAGCTAGCCACTGTCCCAAGGCTTCTCCCTCGTGGGAGATGGGCTGGTGTTGCTCAGCTCCTGAGCTCTGCAGTCCCTGGTTGGAGGACGAGACGTAGCTCAGGAGGCCCACTCGGCTGTGTAAGGGGAGCCCCTCTGGCCAGAGCCCCCGGTCTCCAGAGCGCCTAGTGCTGGGTGTGCAGCGCCACGGGGCTTTGATAATTTCTGATATTATCTATTGAACCGGCAGTATTCTGGATGTGTTGAGTAAATTAAAAATGCTTAAATTAATTTTGTATATTTTTTAGCGTGGCTACTAGGAAATTTAAAATTACTTCTGTGCCTCGCGTTATAGCTCTGCTGGCACCCGTTGTCCAGGCCCTGGAGGGCCTCAAACCGCTCCCTCCCCCGAGAGCGGAGTCCCCGCGGGGTAGGCGGAGGACGGGCCTTCAGGCCAGCGTGGGGCATCTGCAGGGAGCAGGAGGCGGGCAGGGGCGCCCCTGCGGAATCCCCCGGCGGCGGCTGGCATTCCCGCCCCTCACGGGGAGGCGAGCGGCTGGGCCGGTCCGGAACTCCCGGGACCCATCCTCGCCGCGGAAAGGCCCTCGGAGACGCCGGAGCTGGGCGGGACGCCCACCCCCGTTTGGGCAGCAGCAGAGACCGGGGAGGGGCCCCTGCCGGGAGGCAGACGCCGGCTCCCAGCCGCGCCCGCAGCCCGCGGAGCCCGCCTGCAGGGGTGCGGGCCGCCGAGGACGCCGAGGACGCCGGGCCCGCAGCCGGAGGAGCGCGCGGAGTCGCCGCCCGCAGCCCGCGCTGCGGGGAAGGGGCTCTCGGACCGCTGAGGATGCCGAGCCCCACCCCCGCCCAGCACCGGAGTCCGGGGTTCGCTCCTGCGCCGCGCGAACCCCAGCCTCCTCCCTGCGCGGCGCGCCTTCTCCAGCGTCGGCACCAGGACCCGCTGCGCCCTGAGCGCGCCGCCGCCGCCCTCTCCGCGGGGCGCACGTTCCTCCGCCGCGCCTGTGTTTGGAAATCGGTGCTGAGCCGCCTCACGTCTGCGGCTGACGCCGGACTGGGGGGCCTGGGCCGTCCGCGTCCCCAGAGCCGGCGTGCGCGCTCGCAGCACGGGGAAGGACGCGACCGTGGCCGCAGCAAAGCGGGCTCCTTCTGGGTTCGCTGCGCACCCCTCCTCCCCTGGCTCTGTCGCCCTCGCTCGCGGGTGGCTTTCCTGAGCACCCAGACAGCAGGGGCCCGGCCGGGGGCCGGGGGGGGGGGGTCTGCAGCCGGGAGCGGGGCCGGGGCTTCCCGGCGCGGCAAAGCCACGGCCGCCGGGGTTGGGGGCGGGGCCGAGGCTTCTGGAATTGCACCTGATGAGCCCGAGCACGCGGAGCCACCCCTGCGGCAGCCCTCGCCTGCACCGGAAACAGGTGCGGGTGCTCCCAGCCCCGCCCCGCCCCTCCCCTGCAGGAGCATCGCCTGTGAGTAAGGACGCAGGGGGGCCGGGCCTCAGAGGCAGTCAGAGGGAAGAGCGTGTGGGCCCGCAGGACGCCCGTTGCCCCGTGCAACACACCCGCCCTCCTGCCTGCTCGCACGGCTGCCTGCCAGCGCCCGGTGCTCGCCGGCGCACCCGCCCCCACCTGCCTCGTGCCAGGCCTCCAGGGACCGAGGTCGCACATCCGGGTGGGAAGAAAGCACACAGAGAAGCCAGACCCGGCTCTCGGATGCTCCCCTCGGACACCTGCGACTTCTGACAGGCCTGAGGGGCAGGGGTCCGGTGGGTGGCATCCAGAGACAGGGAAGGTGGGGCATCGGGGAACCCCTGGGGGGGGGCAGCAGTGTCCACAGTGCTGGGTCCCCAGTCCCCTGCTAAGGACCGAAGCCCGGGGAGGGGAAGGGGCACCGAGACCAGCTCCGAGTGCTTAAGGAATTGTGGCAATGTTTCCGGCAAACCTACCGCCACAGCGGGATCCTTAAAGAGGGAGAGGGCCCCTGGGCCTCAGCCAGACCCACCCAGCGGCTTCCCTCAGCCTGGAGACCCCAGCAGAGTCAGCGAAGGTGGGCGGCAGGGGGAGGGCTCGGGCTCAGGGGCCCGGTGACATCCGGTGCGCAAGGCTGGCGAGAGGCAGGAGGATTGGGGCGAAGGCCCTTCGGGCACACAGGGCCAGGGAGGTGGTGAGGGCCAAAGGAGGAATTCAGTAACTCGTGCTATCGGGGAGCACTGCTCAGACCTTCCTTTTCACAGTCCGAGCAGAAGGCGAATAATTTTACTTCTTTTTTTTTTTTTTTTTTAAGATTTATTTATTTGACAGAAATCACAAGCAGGCAGAGGCAGGCAGAGAGAGAGGAGGAAGCAGGCTCCCCGCTGAGCAGAGAGCCCGATGTGGGGCCCGATCCCAGGACCCTGGGAACATGACCCCAGCAGAAGGCAGAGGCCTCAACCCACTGAGCCACCCAGGCGCCCCATAATTTTACTTTTTATAGGCAGAAAATGCACGCGGCACCAAGGACCCCGAAGTGTGACAGTGTTCTCAGTGCGATGCAGGTCAGGCCCCTCCCCCACGCTCCTGTCCCTCCCAAACCCAACCACAGCGGCAGTGTCTGCTGAGATGCTCTCCCTGTCCTGTGGCCGGTAAGAGGGTCCCGTGAGGACCTCCCCCTCTGGAGAGCCAGGGAGGGGCTTATCTTTTTTCGCACGGAGTTCAGTGACCCTTGTCCCTTGCAGGATTTGTCCACAGCACACTTGCCTCTCCAGCCCATCACCTGCTGCCAGCTGGGCTGGTCTTGGGTCAGCTTCCATCTCTCTGGAGACTGGCGCAGGACCAGGAGGACGGGGGTAGTTCCCCATGTCCCCCATTCTCCACAAGGGGACACAGGGCTCCCCTCTCTGGAGACTAGCCCAGACCTACTGGACACCGACCCCATGTGTATCCCCTGAAGGCCCCCACCAGCCACCTGCCATCTGCAGCGGAGATGGGCGCACGGGCCACACTGCTCGGTCCCGCTCTGTCAGAGCCCGTGCCCTCCGCTGGGCCCCGCACTCCCCGCCCCCGCCGCCGGCCCACGCCCCACCGCTCACAGCTCAGGTGGTGCCGGCCCCCTGGCAGGCCCCCTGCCCCTTTCTCTCCGATCCCACCAAGATCCCACCTTCCCTTGACTCGCACCCCTTCTCCCAGCCTCTTCCCTGCACAGTCCCCCATGTGTAACTTGCCGTGAACTGCCCACGTGTGAACCTGATACCGTTCCTGGTGCCCTCGCACTCGGCGCCCGGGGTAGGGTCGCGGCCCTCCTTCATCCGGCCGCGGCAGCCTGCGCGGCTCCAGCCCGGCTTCCCGAGGGGCTCCGGCCCGCCGGACCCCTGCCCCTCCCGCCCCCAGCCTCGGCCCCTCACGGCTCCCTCCGCGTCCAATGCTGACCCCAGCCCGGCGTGGCCGCACAGCAGACGAGATCCCGGCGCGGAGGGGCAGGAAGCGGCGGCAGAGCCCGGTTCGGGTACGTGGGGGGCAGGTGATGGCGGGGCAGGCACTTAGGGAAGCTTCTGGAAAACCATACATCTGTCGGCCGGAACGTGGATGTTCAAGGGGTTCGGGTGAGGGCAGGAGAGAAACCCCTGCGTTACAGAGCGTCTGGTGGGAACCAGGCCTCCGGGGCGCGGACCGCGGGATCCCAGCGCTGGGGAACACCACGCACGCCCGCGCACACTCGGGAACACTCGGGACCACCACGCACGCCTGCGCACACTCGGGAACAGTCGGGAACACCGCGCACACTCGGGAACAGTCGGGAACACCGCACACGCCCACGAACGCCGGAGCCGCCGCGGCCGAGGCTGGATCCGCGCGCCCGGGAGGCTTCTGAGCTGGGTCCGCGCTGCGCCGGCTTCTCCGGACCGCTCACAGGAAAACGAGGGAAGGGACACAAATTGCAGGAATTGTTCCGGGAAAAGGAGCCAGAGCCTGGAGATGGGGGACATTTGGGAAGAATCTGGAAGAAGCAGGAAAACGTGTTCGGGAGAGAAGGCGGAGGCGGCTGCTGGGCCGTTGTGCGAACGACCCCGTGGGGCTCGGCAGCCGCCCGCGCAGGGCCTGGAGCCGGCAGACACGGGGTTAACTCCGGGGACTCACACGGTGACACAGGGGAGACCGCCAGGTCCTCAGATCCTCCAGCACCAGACAAGGGGCTGTCCAGCCTACACAGGCCTCCCCCTCCAAGAAAACGCAGACCCTGGCCTCGGTGTCTTCCAGCTCTTCCGGCAAAGGCGGGCTTCCCCGCGCGGCTCCATCTCCATCCCCGGGCTGCAGGCCCGCAGCAGCACCCACGGCTCCCTGGGCCCCACTGGGCCTGAACGTCGGGAACCCCGGCCACGGAGCCTCGGGGCCTGGCCGGGAAGCCCCAGAGCAGCCCTGGATGGGGGCGAGGGGCAGGGAGACCCGCCAGGCTGTGGCTGATCTGACCCTTATGGTTACGGGGACAGAGGGCTGGAGACGTTTAGACAGCGCCCACCACCACATTCTGCGCAGGCCCCGGCTGTGAAAGCACCTTCTGGGCGTCGCAGGCCAGGCCTGCACTGCCCACAGCGGCCGCCCAGGGGCCTCCCCAGGCCCAGCCAGAACTCACAGCCCCGAAATCCGCTTTGAAACAGGAGCAGAGCTGCCAGAGAGGACTGGGCCGCAGGCACTAACGCAGTGAGGACTGACCAGGCCTGGGGCCCACAGGCGTCAAGCGGAGCCTTGATCTTGCCCCCAGGAGGAGGAGGCACCAGGGCCAAGCCTGCAGCCTTCACGGCTGTCCACCGCCCCCTGGTGACCGAGCCCCAACCCTCGCTTGTGTGTCCTGCAGACCCCACCCCTTACCCCGGCAGGTGCTGACCCAGCGATGGGGGTGGGGTGCGCAGGACGGACCTCCAGAGCTCCCGCTGTGTGCCGCCCAGGGGCGAGTCCTGATGAAGGCCTGTGCTGCGGGATAGGAGCCTGGCTGGCCCTCTTGATGCTCTCCCCTTCCCATTGCTGATGCTCAGATGGGCCCACCGTCTGCCCACCGTCCCCAGCAGCGGGCTCCGTCCCTGGAGGAGACTCCAACTGCCTCCAAGCTGCCTTCCAACAGCAGCAGACCTAACAGCTGCAGGGACTTGACCCAGAGGCCCATGGGGCAGTTCAAGCCCCCGGCTTCGCAGACTCCAGGTAACTTAAGAAGCCTGTCGGTGTGCGTGCACCTAGAAGGTCACTTAGAAGACCGAGCTGTGAAGAAATTGACAGTCTGGATACTCATTACTGCTAAGGAGGTTGACTCAGTGATAGAAAACCCATGACAGACAAAAGTCCAGAACCAGACAGCCTCGCTGGGGGATTCCACGGAACGTTCAGAGAAAAAATTAACAGCTGTCCTTCCCAAACTCTTCCAAAACACAGAAGAGAACAATTAAAAATTCATTTTACGAGGGCAGCATTACCCTAATACCAAGCCACAAGGACACAAGAAAAGAGAACTACAGGCCAGTATCTCTAACGAATGTGGATCCAGAAAAATCCTCAGGGAATTATTAGCAAACCAAATCCAACAACACTGTAAAAGGATCCTACACCGTGATCCAGTAGGACTACCCCTGGGATGCACAGAGCGTCTGACATCTGCAGACCGACGTGGCATGCAGCACAGTGACACAGTGAGACACAGAAGTGCCATCAGCATCTCAACACATGGTGCAGAAACACGAGTACGGAAAAAGCACTGGATGAAACTCAACATCCGTTCGCGATAAAAACTCCAACAAAGTGAGAACAGAGGAAACACTCCTCCACAGGAGAAAGGACACGTATGACAAGCCTACAGCTGACATCACCCCAACAGTGGAAAGCTGAAGGCTCTTCCCCTAAGACCAGGGACAGGACCAGGAGGTCCACACTTACACTCCTGTTCAAGCCACTCCTGGACATCCTACCCATAGTGGCCAGGCCAGACAAAAAATACAGGGCATCTAAATTGGAAAAGAAGAAGTAAAACTGTCACTTTTTGCAGATGACATCATATTTACACAATGAACCCTGAAGACTCCACCCAAAACTACTAGATGTAATCGATGAATTCAGTACTGATTATTGATTGTGAGATATAAAATCAATGCACAGAAATCTGTTGTGTTTCCATACATTAATAACAAATGATCAGAAGAGAAATTAATAATGCCATTTACAACTGGATCAAAAACAATAAAATACTTAGGGATAAAATTAACCACGGAGGTGAGCTATCTGTATGCAAAAATCTGTAACGCATGGATGAAAGCAATCGAAGAAGACAGAAATGGAAAGATCTAGCACATTTGCGGACTGGAAGAATTAACATGGTTAAAATGTCCACATTATCCAAAGCAATCTACAGATTTAATTCAGTCCGTACCAAAATTCCAATGACATTTTTCACAGAAATAAAACAAACTATCCTGAAATTTATACAGAACCACTAAAGGGCCCAAATAGCCAAAGTAATCTTGAGAAAGAAGAGGAAAGCGGAAGGCATCGCATTTGCCAGTTTCTATCTGTATCACAAGCCACCGTAATGAAAGCCATTTGGAATTGGCCTAAAAACAGACCTAGAGGTTGATGGAAGAGAGACCCCAGAAATAAACCCACACATCTATGGGCAATTAATTCATGACAAAGGAGGCAAGAACTGGTGCTGGGAAACTTGACAGTCAAGGCAGAAGAAGGAAGGGACCACCCCTGTACTCCATACACAAAAATTCACCCGAAATGGATCAAAGACTTGAAAGTAAGACCTGAAAGCATAAAACTCCTAAAAGAAAACGTAGCAGTAAATGCCCTGATGTTGTTTTCCTGGATTTTCTGGATTTGACACCAATAGCAAAGGCGACAAAACCACCAATAAATACGTGGGGTTACATCAGACTAAAACATTCCGCACGGCAAAGGAATCCATCACTACAGCGAAAAGGCAGCCTCTGGAAAAGGAGAAAGTACTTGCGGATCATGTGTCCAATAAGGGGCTGACATCCAAAATATGCAAAGAACTTATAAAACCTAAGAGTAGGAAAACAAAAAATTCAATTAAAAAATGGGCAGAGGTACTAAATGGACATTTTCCAAAGAAAGCCCTCGATGGGCTCTTGAGAATCTGGTCACCAGCACGTGTCACCCGGGAAGTACGAATGATACAATGTGTCATCAGGGAAGTACGCATGATACAACGTGTCACCCGGGAAGTACGCATGACACACATCCAAACCGCAATGCGCTGCCACTACCGCTCACTCTGGCCGGAACCGCAGAAGTCAAGGGCAGAACAAACAGCGGGTGTCGCCGGGCTGTGGAGAAGTCGGAAACTCCCGCAGCTGCGGCAGGAGTGCGAACTGGTGCGTTCGCTCTGGAGGACGGTGTGGCGGGTCCTCGAGATGTTAACACACAGCGACCCTAGGACCCAGCAATTGCACTGCCCGGTATTTATCTGAAGAAAACGAAACCTGGAACTCAAGCAGGCATTTCACCCCCCACGCCCCTGCCCCCTGCCCCCTGCCGCATCGTCGCCAGCAGCAGATGCGGGAGCAGCGCGTGCGCTCCACGATGGAGGGACAAGGCCGTGTATAAATATTCCTCAGCCATAAAGAAGAGATTGTGCGTGTGCAGGCACGTGCAGGGATCCTGACGGCATTGTGTGCCGTGAATTCAGTCACAGCGAAGACGGCAGGACCTCGCTCATCTGTGGAACCTAGAAAAACAACGGAATAAACTCCCAGAGCAAGAACAGACTTGGGGTTCCCAGCGGGGGGGGTGGGCGCAGGCGACACGGGGAAGCGGGTCAACCGGGACCACACCCGCAGCGTAACAGAAGCGGGCCTGGGGCGTCCTGACACGCTCCTCCCCGGCGCGCCCCGAGCGCTCTCACCGCCGCCAGGGAGTGCGCGGGGCCGCGGGCGCCCCGGGCTCGGCGCGGCACTGTCTCGGGGCGTGCGCGCTGCGCGTCCCTACCCGCACCCCCGGCCCGTGCGTGCCTGCGGTCACTGCGTCTCGGTTTGAGAGCAGAATCGCTGAGCTCCCCCGCGCGCAATGCAGAGGCTCCAGGCTCAGCCCGGCATCGGCGACGCGGGTCGGTAAAGCGCTCCGGGGCCGGAGTCCCGGCGCTTGTCCTTACCGTGGGCGCCGCGGCTCTCTCCGACACGGAGCTCCTCCGCGCCGTCCACGCGCCGTCCACGCGCGGCCTCCCAGGCGGCGCCGGCTCCCTCCACTGTCCTCATGACCCTGCTTTCTTGCTGGCTGACTCCCTGGGGTTGTCCCTGCTGGGGACATGTGACGCCGGGGCCGGGCGGGCCTTCCTGCGACTGCCCCGGCGTGTGCGGGCTCCGGCGTGCGTGCACGTGTCTGCGTGCTCCGTGTGCGTGCTCCGTGTGCGTGCTCGGGCGTCCATGCTCGGGCGCGCGTGCTCCGTGTGTGTGCGGCCTTGGCTGCTGCAGCTGTGCACGACCCGAGCTGAGCGGCTCTGCGCCCCGGAGCCCCCAGCGAGCTGACGTTGCAGGGTCCTGGTTGGGAGCCCGCAGCGCCCATTCTCGGTGAGGCCACGCGTGGTCTTTGGGCGGGGCCGGGGCTGCACGGCCAGACGCCCCGGGGCAATGGGGTAGCACACGGGCTTCCACCCCACGCCCCGGTTGCCCCGCGCTCTGTGCGCCCCGGAAAGGCACTGAGTCCTGGCAGAGCCGTGCCACCTGCCGCTTCCAGGCTATGGGCTGCTTTTGAGTATTTTTAATCTTCAAAGGAGAGGGCAGGCAGGCCGGGGCAGGGAGACCAGCAGCGTCCCGGCATCTGTAGGCCTTTTGGTCCCTTGGTCTCCAGACAGCACTCCAGTTTTTCAGAGGGCTTATTTGATCCTATAAAATGTTTGATTTAAAGACACATTCCCGGGCCCCTGGGGCGCTCCATGCCTGAAGCGTCTGCCTTCAGATTGGGTGATGATCCTGGGGTCCTGGGATCAAGTCCTGCATGGGAGTCCCTGCTCACGGGGGTGTCTGTTCCCTCTCAGACCCTCCCCGCCATGCTCTCTCTCTCAAATAATAAAATCTTTAAAAATAATAAATTAAGATACATTCTCGAGGGCTTGGCAGGACCAGACCTGTCCCACGGTCGCTGCCGGAGGCACGGCCGAGGTCTGAACCGGCAGGGACGAGCAGAGGGACACAGACACCGATTCGACGTGTTCCCGTGTGTCTGCAATGATGGCGAGAGAGTGGGGAGCGCCAGTCACGACCGCGCCAGTCACGACCGCGCCAGAACACGAGCCGGTGCGGAGATGAATTTAATGGAAGACACACAGAGCGGCGCGGCGCGGGAAGGTCCAAAACCCATCGGAGGGCTGTCAGGAGAGCCTCGGAAAGGGCCGGGGACTCTGTACCTCCCGACGGGTCTGCGGATCCAGGCTGATTCCCATCCGAAGCCCAGAAGGACGTTCTGGTGAGAACTGACCAGCTGCCGCGGCCCCACAACCTCGCAGATGAAGGACTAAGTGGAGGGCGGGCGCCTCCAGGTCCCCAGCCACCGGGAAGCCACGGTCAGCAGAGGCTGACATGTTAGCAGGCGGACAGACGGGCAGGCTCGGCCGGCACCCAGCGGGCTCGGGAATCAGACCCCCACACGCCGGATCAGTTGATGTTCGACAAAGGTGCAAAGTAAACCACCGGGAAAAAGTCACTCAACCCGCGGGCGGCAGCACCCTGCTCGCCCCTCACCTCCCACGCGGAAGTTAGCACAATGGATCTCAGAGCTAAACGCGAGGACTGAAACCATGAAACCACCAGAAAACACGGGGCAGGTAATCTCCGTGGCCGCGGTTTGCAGAACTTTCTGCCTCGGAATGAAGAACTGCTCCTGAAAGGGTCGGGGGGGCGGGCGGGGGACAGACCCGTGTGGTGCAACGCCGCATGCACTGGAAGGCGGTGGCAGGAGCCAGGACTGCCGTTGGGGAGGCAAGACCTGCTTCAACCCTTGGATCCCGACACGTGGACATCAGGTCCCCAGCAGGTGCACAGGCATGTGGCAGAGAAGCCAGAACTGCCCATCCACGCTGAGCCGTCCCGCGATCCCCTGCTGGGTGCAGGTCCCCTGTGAGCACATCGCGGCTGCCCTGGTGATGGGCATCCGTCCACTGCGCAGGGACCCAGCACAGGCCAGAGTGTGGACCTTAGCAGCAAAGGCCACAGGGATGCCAACGGAGGATGCCAGGCAGGAGGGACGGAGACCCTCAAGGTTGCACAACAGCCTCTCCAGACTCCTGGCTTAATTCCACAGAATGTGCAAGGAAGGTCAGACACTCCCAGAAACACAAGGGGGGGCCAATGGTGCTGGGACCCCCGAAGGCCGTGCACCCCTGAAGGCGTCTGGAGCTCCGAGGAAGCCTAGCGTCTTGCAGCGAAGCAGGCACACACAGATGGGGGACGTGAACTTAGCTCCAGGTTGGTGGCCCCTGTTTGTTTTTATGCTCTTACTGACTAGGGTGCTCACGGTCCCGTGTGGACTCACGCTGCATTTTGGCAGGACAGTGCTGGCCAAGAGCACTGGCCGTGAGTGGGTTTACTGAGAAAGGGCCGAGGTGGGCAGGACCCAGGGCGGGGTGGGAAGCGCTGTTCCTGTCTTCGCACAGGTGGGAGGTCTCCCCTGGGCCACTCCCACCGCAGCAGACTGTGTGTCCCATCAGAACAGCAGCACAGACAGCCCTGTGGCCACCGGGCTCCACTCAGCCGGCCTCCAGCCCAGTCTGTCGGGCTCGTGGTCAGGGTGACTGGCCCTGAAGGTGTCCCTTCTGCAAACTGGGACGGAAAGCCAGGGAGACCAAGACTGCTGCCCACGGGTGGTCGAGGAGGGGCCCGCGAGGGCCGAAGAGGGGACCGCTGTGGCTCCCCTGTCTGCGTGGGAAGCATGGCCCAGCTCAGCCCGCTAGCCCTTCTGCCCTCGAGATGCTTGGCACGCCTGTCAGCCTGGCGACCTCCTGGAGGAGGCGGGCACCCCCGCACCCAGCGTCCCCAGCCCGCGCTGCAGCTGGGCCCCTCCTGGAGCAGCGGTGGTCACGCAGGGAGCTCCGGGGACGCTTGCCCGCAGGGAGCTCCGGGAACCCTTGGCCGCAGGGCGCTCCGGGGACGCTTGCCCGCAGGGCGCTGTCCCCATGCGCTGGCCCATGTCGCCTCCTTCCTCTGTGCTCCGGCTCCGCTGGCGCCCGGACTCCCCAACCACTGTGGCCTCACAAAATTCAAGTGTGCAAACACAGCTCCGGAGCTGCCCATGCACCACCCCTGTACCCCCGGGCTCAGGCCGTGGTCCTCCAGCCTCTCCCGGCCACACTCCCCCTGGACCCCCACCCACCTCTTCTTTCTCCCGAGGCGACCCGGACGGCCTCACACACGGCTCTACTCGGACCGCCCTGCCCCACACGTCAGACACTTCCAGGCACTAGGCCAACAGCATTACAGTGCGTGCCCAGGTAGGGGCGTGCACTCCACTGGGGGCCAGCCACACGGCCACATCCGGTCAGATGGCCACTGGGCCTCAAGGTCAGCAGGCCGGAGGTCACATGCACTCCCACGGGTGGCGGCAGGCGTGCCGGTCAGGGCAGCCGTTAGAGGCTCATGAGGCTGTAGGCCGCCCGGGCACCACGAGGAGGTCAGCTGCCCGGCACAGGCACACAGCGGCATCGAGCCGGCAGGTTCAGGGAGGGCTCAGGGACCGTGGGGCCCGAGGGGTGGAGATGCACGGTGTCAGCAGCGGCGTTTCCCGAGGAGCATCCCCGTGTGTCCGGGCCCCGCCTCACAGGCGCCCTCCCACCACCCCAGGCTGGACCCGCAGGTCTGACCAGTGCTGCTCAAGGATGGAGTCAGCCCCTGAGTCCACCCAGTGAGGTGAGAAACTCCTGGCGGCTCTGACAGGCAGCGGACTCGTGTGTTTACCGCCCCCCCGGGTGACCTGGGGCGTGAGGACTTGGCAGATGACGCCCAGCACCGTCCGGGAAGGGAGAACAGGGCGAGACAGAGCAGCTCGTGGAAGACACACCGCGCGGCGCAGGGACGGGTCCTCGGTGCGCACACGGCCACGAGCAGACGGGGGGGGGGGGCGGGAGAGGCGCAGGCTCCCACAGCCGAGCTCCCCAACACCCCGCAAATGCTCACCGGCCGGCGGAGCGCGCGCCACAGCGGGGACCGGGGCCGCCCCACAGAGGCCAGGCCCGAGCGCCCCTCAGCACGCCGCCAAGCCCAGCCTGACGCATCGGAGGGGACGGCGGTCATACGGCGACCTGCCTGAGCACGGGGGCACCAAACTAGGCACCGGCAACACGAAGACAAGAGGAAAACCTCCCAACACCGTGAAGTGAAACACCACCTTCTACAGAATCCATGGGTCAAAGAAGAAACCTCAAAAAAAAAGAACTGGGATTCAAGGGAAACGGATAGCACGGAACGCCGACCTCGGGAAGGACCGTAAACCTGTCCTCCTAAGCTCCTGAGAAAGTAGGGAGAGAGACAAGAGCAAAAGAAACCCAGAGGCCGCGGGAGGAAGGAAACTCCAGGACGACTGCGCCCCGGCTCGCCCCGGCTCGCCCCCAGGCTGCCCCGAGCCCGCACGAGTCCAGGGCTCCTGCGGGGCTGCCCGCTTCTTCCCCAGGGCACTCGACCTGTCGACCACCACAAGTACCCCCCGACTGTCCTCCACAGCGGCTGGCGTGCAGGGCGACCTTCCCGTGTCCCTACCCCACCCCCTGCCCTGAACCCCAAGCTCACGGCAGGAGAGGCAGCAGGAGGAAATCTCAGTTTGCCTTTGCTGGTTGGGCTCAGGCTAGTTCGGAAGCTGGTCCCAACAAGAAGAGTCTGCTGGTGTGGTTTTCAGGGGTACCGGGCCAGGCCCCCACTGCGGCCGCAAGCGAGCCCTGTCCTCAGGTCGGACGGTGACCCGCCAGCACATGGCCTCTGCCGGGAGGCTGCCCGGGGTCCGTGGGAGCCGGACGCGGCTGGGAGCCGAGCTGGCCTCCTGCCCCGAGGCCTGGGGCTGGCTCTCACCTCCGGCACTCCCGCCCCTGCTGTGGCGGCAGGGACGGCTCCCAGGTCACCCAGGTCACGACAGCGAAAAGGTCTGATTCTAAGGGCTGGGTGCGGACTGGGCGGGGCTTCAGCCCTGACACGCGGCCACCTGCCCGTCCACCTGCCCGTCCACCTCTCCCACCTGTTCCCACGTTCAGACACCGCCCGCCAACCTTTCTGTGCCGAACGCCTCGCAGGCCACGGGGGCCAGGCCAGGCAGGGCCAGCTCTTCCTTCCTTCCGTGGATCCCAGACTCGTGCCACCACAGTCGTCGGGGCCTCGCCACAGCACCCGTTCAGAAGGGCCCTCTCGTACGGGCCCTGGTGTTCTGAGTACGCGTCCCGTCTGCGGGACCAGCGGCCGCCCCCGGAGTGCGCCTGCTTTGCTTCTCCATGTTCCAGAGGGCCCTTGCACACACGTGTGTTCTGACAGAGCCCCCGGACGCACAACCGTTCCTGAACCGGTCGTGAGTTTCAGCAACACAAAGGGCTACTGTGGCTCAAAGGACAGCCTGGGCTGGGGCGAACCCAGGCACTGGCTCCACCGGGGTCACGCACTGACGGCTGCAGCGCCACCTTGTGGCTCGCACGCGCCATCACCAGGGCCTGCCATGAAGAGCTGTTCCTCCCCCCACCCCGTGGGCTCGTCGGGGGGCCTCCTCTGGTAATGCCACTCTGGGCCCTGCCAGTGCAGCGGCACCCCCTTGCCTGGTGCCCCACCTGCCCGCTGCAGCTCAGAGCAGGCCCACGCCGCCCACCCAGCCTCCCGGCACGGGAGCACAAGGCCGGGCTTCTGGTGGGCACCGATGTGCTAGCAGCGCTCCGTGGTGCTTCTGGATCCACGGGCACGCAGACCCGAGTGGGGGGCGCTGCCGCAAGTCCCCCGTCCCTCTGACGTCCCACCGTACCTCCCACCCGCCTCCGCAGGGGGGCAGGAACAGCGCGTCAAAGGGAACCCCAGACACGCCAGTCTGAGCGCCCTGGCCTCCAACGGGCTCCCTGCCCGTCGCACCCTGCAGTGTGAGACCGTCTGCTGGTGGTGCTGCCACCATCGCTTTGGTTCCAGGATTCAGGAAAACACAGGATGTCAACGTTGGTGACGGATGTGGCGGCCCACGGAGCGGAATGCAATGGTTCCACCTTCTTGGGGGAAGAGACGCCGCGACGCCGCGGTTCAGCCCCTGCACCCTCCCGGGGCCGGCAGCACACGGGCTCTGGCTGGCCTGCGGGCCCAGAGGGGCAGCGCGCAGGGTGAGGCGTGTGTCTCCCCATGCATCTGTGACAAGTGGGGCCAGGGTCGGCAGAGCCGCCACACCGAGCCTTCATCAGCCGATCCTGATGTGTGACTGTCACGTCAAGCCAGAGTTTTGGATGGTCGCCTGGAAGCAGCAAAGCATCTGCCCAGTTCTTTCGAATTCTCTAGGCCCGTGCTGTGCTAAAAAGAATACGTACCCGGTATCCCATCAACCTGACAAACAGTTACTGAGCCCAGCCACGCGGCAAACAGTGTACTCCGAACCGGGGATACAGAGGCGAGTGGGCTGGGCTCAGTCCCTGCCTTCGGGACGCACACTGAACGACGGCTGCGGGGAGTTCCGTCAAAGAAGCTCCTAGTGACGGGCTGAGCGGAAGCCTACGGTGTCAGCAGAGACCGAACTATGGACGGTAAAGGACGGGGCGCCCAGACAACACGCACACGTCTGTGGGGACTCTGCAGGCACCACGGGTGGCAGCACACATCACGGAGAAGAAACGAGGGACACAGAGAAAAGACAGTCTCCGTACGGCCCAGGGAGAACGCGGCCGTGACCCAGACCACACGCGCACGCACGGCCGGCGGTCCCAGGTGGACTGAACGCGCGCACACGCGCTCGCACGCACACGCACTCGCACGCACACACATGATCTTACGCCTACAGAGGAGGAAAATCCTTCATAAACATGACCAAGACGCTAGGACCACAGAGGAGAATGAGAATCAGGAACTGTAAGGTAAGAAGACAAGACAGCTGGCGGGGGTCGAGGGAAGCATCTGTAACACACGCAACAGCAGCGGAACAGAGCAGCAACACGTCAGCGTGAGCGCGACAACCCCGCAGGAAGAAACGGGAAAAGGAAACCGCTCAGATGAGGGCGAGCAGTCCAGCGCCATCTACGCAGCCCACCCGTGCGCGCCCCAACTCAGCCACCTCCGGGCCGTGCACCCGCCTGCAGCCCTGGGCGGAGAGTCGGTGACCTTGTTTCCGAGGCTCCGTCTGCCCCAAAAACCACAAAAGCCCCTCCCCAAGGGCCTCTGTGGGAACATCGCACAAGAGACGGGCCGTTTCACGCAAGCCGTGCAAGACCCCAACACGGGGACCCTCCGCTCCGTGGTCAAACCCGGACTCCGTGCAGGGCTCCCCGGAACGCCTCAGGCCGCACGCCACCCGGGGCCCCTCGCGGCAGCTCACGCTCGGAGTGTGCGAGAAGCCGCGACAATCCCACACCGGCTGGGAGGCAACCACTTTCCATTCTCATGTACATGACGGGAAGAGACAAGAATTATTTTTTAAAAAGATGTATTCTTGAAGGAATTTTTAATTTAAAAAAATCAAAAGAAAATTGAACAGTGCCTAAATCTTTATTTTTCATAACCTACATTTTTTTCCAAATTAGACAGTTTTACACTGAATGACACAAAAGGAAACTTAAATTATCAATAGTTTACACGTAAGCTTGATTCCAGTCTTAATGAAAAGAAGTAGAACAGAAACAAAGGCCCTCCAGAAAGCTTCCGGATTACGTCCCGCTCCGTGGCCTGGCGGCTGCCGGCCCCACCTCCGGCTTGGATTGTCTGCCGCTCCAGGGGACAGGCCCCCAGGCGCACGAGCCGCGACCACAGCCGCTGGCGGCAGGCGCAGACGCGCACCTTCTCACCCGCGGCTCTGGCAGCACGCCGAACCAGCTCGTACGTGCAAACCGCGCGACCCTGGCCGACTCAGCCACCTGAAGCGTCCACTGCTGCCCGCTAGTGACAGTCAGTGATGCGGGGACCGGCGGGCCACACCAGGAACATCGGGACCCCAACTCTTAAAAAGCAACTACTCTACGGAAATTCATGTCTGGTGAAACGGGGCGAGATTCTCCTCCCTCTATTTCCAAATTGCAAGTGTCCCCACACGATTTCACAAGTTACATGTCATTTGTGAGTGCTGTCTCTCTGACTCCTCGCCCTGAGACGCTGCGGGGAAAGCAAAGACTTCTGCTTCTACAGACGGACAAGCGCCTCCAACCGCTGGCCGCCGCCGTCTCCCAGCCTCCTCTAGCAGGGCCGCCCTTCCGTGAGCGGAAAGTCCCCCGTGCTCTGAACGCTGGTGCGCAGACACGAGACGCAGCTACTTCGCGGATCATCTTGGCTTCACTGGGAAGGGCGCTATAAACACCCCCGCAGGCGAGCCGCGACCCTGGACGCCACCGGCGGGGCCGCGGGGCAGCAGCGCGGGGCCGGACCGCCAGGCCACGCCGCTCCCGCGCACCAGCCGCCCCCGGGGCCTGGTCGGGCCCCGCTGGCTGTCACTACTGGCCACCTTCACCCTGCCTGCGGGGGACGGCTACAGCTGGCGCTAGCAGTGTCAGCTCCACGGGGTCTGCGGACGGGGGGTGAGGGACGGAGGCAGACTGCGTCCGCTCCCTCCGCCGGCAAAGACCACCGCAGGCAGGACATCTTGGGCCTCACCTTTCCAGCTCTCCTTACAGCACTCGTGGGAGTCGGGGCGTCAGAGGTCAAGTAATTCCTGATTTCTTAAGTCCGCAATCCCTCGCCTACAGAAAAAGAAACCCCCTCGCTCCTCTCATGCTAGCACGGTGTGCTGCGGGCACTCGAGTCCTGACGGCTTCTCTGAGGAGACGGTCCCGCGCACCGGGGCGGGCGCCCCTCTGGCAGGGCGAACTGTGCTCGTTCTGATTTTAAGTAGATTATCTTTACCGTCTCCTGAAGCCCCTGCCAGTTTCTGCTTCCTACATTCTGCTTTCACATTAGCTATGATTAGTGCGTATTTACAGACTTGTGAGAAGAGCAGGAAAACGTCGGAAGGCTTTGCTGGGACTTTCCATTTCCCTTCTGCAGCAGCAAAGAGGCAGAATCAGACCAACAGACCAGCATCAGAGAAAAAGAAAAACACCTCAACAAATTAAAATAATATTCAAACCACAACATTTAGTTTATCTACATCCAGCTCAATAGCAACATTTATAATATATCAATAATTTTTATCAGATTTTTCTCTGTAGGGTACCTTTTTAATATGTTCTGATTATTTACAACTGTACAAGCAAAGCACACACTCCCAGGTGCACGTATGTAATACAGCATTGACCATCTGCATTTACAGGATTTCCCAACCATCTGAAAAGGGTCAACTGTTGAAGATCTTCGGGTCTATGACAGACGCCACTGCCAGGCCCTGTGCTACAGAGCGTGCGCTCAGCGACACCCGCGGCGGCAGCCCCACCCAACCGAGCGGCTCTGTGACCCACTCGCGCCAACCCAGGGGCCAGTCTCCACCAACTCTAAGCTGTCTTATACAAAAGTTAAGGCAAAGTCATTTTCAAGTTTAAATAAAATTCAAGTCTTTAAATATTGGATGGAAATAATGTTTTAAAAAGAACCCTCAGTCTTGTTAAATAACTTTCTGTAGAATAAACTGTATGGTTACATTTAGCAGGAAATGTTTTAATGTCTGCTGCTCAGAATACTTCAAGAAAAAATTTAGGCATTTTAAAACAAAATAATTTATATTTAACTTTATTATGAACTGCTAGCGTGAGTGCATGCGTGGTGTTGAGCGCAGCACTTCCAGAGGGTCACGGAGACCCTCATCTCGGAGGAACGGCGAGCCTCGCCGCCAAGGGCACCACAGACACCGCTCTCTCACGACTTAAGGAACACTTCCACTGTGTGCCGCCGCGGAGGTCCAGGAAGGCGCCCACGGAGCCGGCTAACAGGGGACAGACGCGGGAGCCACGCCGGCACCCACGCCCACCCCGCAGCTCCCATGAGCAAGACAACATCAGGGCACATTTTCGCGGGGACACGTCAGTGGGCAACCAGGTTTATGTTTTCATTTCAGTTCTATTCACAATGTGCTTTGACTCTATCTTACACAACAGCCATGTGAGCCAGGAGTGAGCGGCTGGTTACTTGCTTGCAGCACATCAAAACTCAAGGTTTCAGGGCTCTCTTGGGTGTATCTCGCCCAGTAGATCAAAAACGGGCTATACTTTTTTAAAAACAAAAACAAAAACAAAAACACTAGCGTCACTTGCTAAGGTTCTGAATGAAGTACAACTCCCATGCCAGCGAGGGCGCGACCGGACCCCATCTCTTCTCCGGGCCACACGGACCGTGTCACCTCCAACCTCCATCCCGGCCGTCCTCAGCCCACGCATCGGTCTGGACATCGCAGAGGAATGCACTTGCTAACCAGTTATTTTAAAAAAAGAAGTAGCATAGTTCCGCTTAATTTAGAAAAACTCACTATATATAGCTTGCATTCATAGCCACATGGAGGCTTAATAAAAATATCAATTTGTTAGGATAAATGCATTTTCTATCCTGAAAAAAATCAGACTTATGCATCACCTCCAGTTAAGCACCAACCTAAAATAAGGTTTATATTAATTAAATCCTGAAAAATAGATTTTTTTCAAGAGGGGGGAAATCTGACTCATGGAAGAAAAACCACTTGCAGGCACCTCACCGGCCTTGTCTACGCTGCAAGCCCCTAACCAGCGGCTCATTCTTGGCCCCGAGGGGGGCAGTGCTTCGTTGTGGCGACCCCAGCTCCTCACAGCCCTCCCAGACCTCGGCGCTCACTGAGGGGACTTGGGAGGGGTGCTCTGTTCTCTGTGTGGACGCTTCCCGGCGGCCGGGGGCGAGGGCCGGCGGCCTGGCGGCCTCCTCTGGTCTTTGGGTGGTCCCGGGTTGGACTTGGGGGCGGGGGGCTCTCTCTCGGCGAGCTTCTTTTCTTCCTTCCCGCAGCCGACGGCGTTGGGCTTCTGTTCTTTCGGCGGCTGCGACGGGGAAGACGGAGGCTCTCTACTCGTCCTCTGACAAATCTCCGCGTAGCTGGGTTTTCGCAATTCCTGGGAACAGACGCAATGCTGGGGTTACGTACACAAAAGGACACCTCCACATGTGTGAGAGTAAGTTCGCTCCTGCTAAGTGAACCAAGTTTTCAGCAGGTGCTCGATTCCACACTCGGAAGTGCTATCACTGGTAAAAGTTCATGAATTTCAATAGGTTTTGTTTCCCCTTCAGCACAAGGTTCTCTCTGAGACACTCTCTAGGAACATCTCATAAAAATGGGTAAAACCAGAAACAGTCCTGAGATATACAGTGCCGACCTCTGTGCCCTCCTGAGTCACACGGAAGCCTAAAAGGTGTGAGAAAAGGTGCCTCTGGAAAGAGCCAGAAGCAGCATCTACTCTCCCTGCCCACGGGTCCGTGCAAACACCGTCACTTTGCACAGCATGGGCTTCCTGGAACCCCCGAAAACCACGCTGCCCATCATTGACCAAGGAGATTCAAATAATGTCTGTGCCCATTTCAAACCAGAGGCTGGTGGTGTGGATTCAGGAAAGGTGAAGACAGAGTTAAAAAACTTTTTAACAAGTTAATTTTTCAGGTAAGTGGAAGCTTGAAAGCCAAGTCACAGAAGAGAAACTTAGAACTGTCTCACCTCCATAAGCCATGTACTAACTTAAAAGTAACTGTAATCTATTAACGTTTCCTTTCAAGATGCAACCTTATAGCTGGGCTTTAACTCCCAAATCTAACTGATAAAAGTTCCCCAAATCAGAAATAAAAAAGGCCGGGTGCACCAAGGGGGAAGGAGGCAGGCAGAGGAGCTGGAGGGGAGGCCGTGGGCAGGATGGGGCCGCCCCGCGGGGAGAACAGGCGGGCAGGGGTGGTGCGGCTCCTTCTCGACATCCCTTGGGAGGAGACTTGCCCAAGTGACAAGAATCCATGGAACACGTGGGGCTGCGGTCTTGACACTTCGAAAGACAACCTCACTCAACCAGCAGCGAGAGCAGCAGCCCCCAGGGGGGCGGCAACCAGTGACAACCGGCGCCCTCCGTGGGAGGTCGACCGCCACACGCAAGGTATTCGGTGCGGAAAGCACGGCACCGACACAGGTGAAAACCCTGCAAGCCAGAGGTCACTGAAAAGCAGTGGACACAGGAAAGGAGCCCCTCCCCGCTGGGGCGGCTGGGACACGTACCGTGGCAGCGCCGTTCACCTGCACCGACTTACTGGCCGTTGCAGTTAGGGCAGAAGGAAGTCTGTCCACACTCGAGGCTTCTCTCTGCTTCTCCACCATCTTGGGATCCCTGTAAAATGCCACCACAGGCGTGACTCTCACGCTCACCCATGAGAGGCAAGGGCAGTCCGAGGGCGCCGAGCGCGGCAGAAGGCAGTACTTACTCCGGCAGCCGGACGGGGGAGGGGGAGCGCCCATAGGCTGCAGACGCGGCACAGGGAGCCGGCACCAAGGGCTCTCTGGGGGTCACCGCGGGAAGCGTGCTCGTGCCTGCATCCGCGTTTAGGCTCTGAAAACCAGGAGGAGGACAGTTGAACTTGGGAAGAGACGCGGCCCTCAGACTTCTCCCTCCGTGAATCAGACACACAAACAAAGGTCCTAGTCTGAATGACAAGCCTTCCCACCTTCCGCCGGTGGGGGGGCATCGGGGTCAGAGCATGGCCTAGACCAAGCGGGGCAGCTGGAAAACACAGCAGCAGGAGGAAAGAGAGGAGGAGGAAAGAGAGCCCCGCCCGTCCAGAGTGCCCCCCTCATGGCTCACGGACCCCTCACCATTTCTGCGACTCGGGCTCCCCTCGGGCTCCACTTGCATCGCCCATAAGCTGTAAGTATCAAAGGCATCTTATCCCTAACACCCCAGTGCCCGGCACAGCCGGCACATGAGGAGTCTTCAAGTCTCTGCTACATGCGGAGCTCCCGACCGAGTTCCGCACAGCTCCTCGTAACTAAAGCCCGAAAGATCAACCCTTCAATATAGACAATATAGACAAATCAATTTGGGTGCCTCAAGGTGGGTGGCAGGCACCGACAGCTCCCACCCCTGGAAGCAGGTGTATGAACAGCTGTGGAAATGGAAGCTGGGAACCTGGACAGGAACCTGTCCTTGGCCGTGGGACATGGCCGTGAGCAGCACCCGCGGCACTTGCTCCAGGCAGTGCACCAGGGCCGGGTGACGGCCGTGTCACTGCAAGTCCGCACAAGCACAAACAGTGCTTTCTTCCAATGCTCCTTTCCGAGGAGACCAAAGGTTCAGAGGCGGACTGAGCAGAGAACGCCTGGAGGGAGCAAGGCGAGCGGGATGCACGGTCTGGGCCCTCTGCCCCGGCACCAGGGCCTCCCAAAGCACCAGACTCTTCACGAGTCCATGCTCTGCTGCGGGAGCGGAAAACACCTCCTTTCTGTAAAGCTTCATCGACTCCAGGGGCCTCGCTACGCTGCCGTGCAGACAGCAGCCGGTGTGCGACCCGCTCCCCTCGGGGGCAAGCTGCCAAGCCCCTTCCAGCCGCCTCCCACACGTAAGCGCCAAGGCAACGGAAAAAGCTGCTGGAGGGGCTTCGGGGAGAAGCTGTGAGTCCCCCGGCAGTGGGATCCAGCTCAGACCTGTTTAAAGTGGCCCTTCTTTCTTTAAAAAAAAAAAAAATTACACGGAGACTCGAAATGTGAACCATTGCAGCTCCTGCTTTTGAAGCAGGTGGAGGCCAGCCTGTTCTCTTCCCGTTCCCGCCACCAAGGGGAGTTAAGGCCAGGGGGAATGCTGGAAGTCAAGGTCCCTCCAGCGCTCACACTGACATCGATGCAGAAGGCAGCTGTAACCCAGAGACTACGGTCTGAAGGTTTAAAACTTAACACACAAGACATGCCAAGGGCAGCATGTGCTGGTTACTGCCACGCACAGACTCCTGCAGTCCACGCCTCCTCCAAGGTTAAGGACCAGAGCAGTAAGCACGTGGCAGCATGACGGGGACTGGACACGGGGCTTGATGAACCCCTCCCCGAAGCCCTGGTACCCTGAGCCTCCGGTTCCCAGAGCTAGTAACGCAAGAGCTCTGTGGTGGTACATCTGCACAGGCTGGTGCAGCCGCAAGGCGGCACCTGCCCCAACCCAGAGGCCTTCCATCAGGGCGCAGGAGGGGACTGCGACTGACCGGGCAGAAGTCTCACACAAGGACGCATGTTACTGTGGCAGCTTGCTGGGTGCCCCACGCCTCTGCCCCGGAGAGAGCTCACGCAGGCACCATGCATCGCTCCCAGCAGCTGCACAGACCGTCCGTCCCTCGGGAGCTGCTGCAGAAGGCAGAAGGAGCACTGCAGACTCACAGTCTCTGGCTCACGTAGCTCACCAGGTGCTTACAGAAGAGGGAGAGCAACTAGTGTGGTCGCAGAGCCGACCAAAGCCGCCGAGCAGAATTACAGAATTACGGCAGGATGCCTCCAGGCCCCGTGCCGTGGCGTGCATCACTAAAAAGTCTACCCCTTCTGTTGCAACTTAGATTTCTGTTTTACTTTATGGACTTGTAAATTAAAGGCACGTCCTAAGTAACAACAGAAGTGTGATCTGAACCTTGTGGGGACACGGAGCGTCTGTATGGGTGGCACGCGACACCGGTCTACACCTGCCCTTGGTGGGCAGTAAGGGAATGAACAGGGAAGGTCTAGTCACGGGTTCCAGTCTGACCCCGCCAGTGCACACCCACATAGCCTCTGGCCCACCCCCTTCCCTGGAGCTCCCACACACGTCGGCACGGCCCGCAGGAAGAGTGCGGCAGAGCGCCTGCGCCGACTCGGCACCAGGCACACACCGCGGTCCGGAGCTTACCCTTTCTTTCGAGGACCCTAGTAACAAGCTAGACAGCCTGTTTTCAAACAGGTCCTCTGTCTTCAGGTGGCCTGCTGCCCCAGGCAACGGAGGGAAGTTGGACAGTCCTAACTCGAAGCTCGGGGACGGGGGCTTTGGTGGCGTTGGAGACTGAGTTTGACTCCTCTGAAAGAGAACAACACGGTCACGCTGCAGGAGTGCGGACTGTCCGGACTGCGCCCCGGGGCCCGAGAGCAAGGCGAGCGATGCGTTCCGGCTTCCGCCCGTCTGGGAACAACAGACGTCTCCCACCACCACAGCACGTCGTCATTTAAGCAAAGGTCATTTATTACGCAGCTGGAACGACCCGGAGCACAGCTAGGAAGCTGAGCCCTCCTGAGGCTGCCGCCGGCTGGACAGAGCTACCTCTCTGGGATGCCGAGACCGTCCGGCTCCCGGGCCACAGACCGGGGCACACGAGCATGCTGAGCAGAGCACAGCACACCGACAGCAGAGGGACAAGTGAGGAAGGCGAATTCAACCCCGGCTGAACACACAGCGGCCTGAGTGCGGCCACGGACCGTATGCATCTCCCAACAAGGACCGTGTTATTTCCGCAGAGCCTGTCACCTGACTTACAGAGGAGACAGTAAAAGAAAGAAACAAAAAAATGCCACGCTGTAAAGTTTCTTACATAAGCTTCAGAGCAAAGATTTCCATTAAAAAATAGTTTAAAAGGGGGGCCTGGGTGGCTCAGTCACTTAAGCATCTGCCTTCGCCTCAGGTCATGATCCCACGGTCCTGGTATCGACTCCCCCATCCGGCCCTCTGCTCAGTGGGGAGTCTGCTTCTCCCTCTCCCTCTGCCCCTCCTCCCCTCTCCTGACGGCTCGCTGTCTCACTCTCTCAAATAAATAAATAAAATCTTAAAAAAAAAAAAACAGTTTAAGGTGGGGGTGCCTGGGTGGCTCAGTGGGTTAAAGCCTCTGCCTTCGGCTCAGGTCATGATCCCGGGGTCCTGGGATCGAGCCCCGCATCGGGCTCTCTGCTCAGCAGGGAGCCTGCTTCCCTCTCTCTCTCTGCCTGCCTCTCTGCCGACTTGTGATCTCTGCCTGTCAAATAAATAAATAAAATCTTTAAAAAAACAGTTTAAGGTGGGGGTGCCTGGGTGGCTCAGTGAGTTAACGCCTTTGCCTTCGGCTCAGGTCATGATCCCAGGGTCCTGGGATCAAGCCCGGCATCAGGCTCTCTGCTAGGTGGGGAGCCGGCTTCCCTCCACCCTCTCTGCCTGCCTCTCCGCCTACCTGTGATCTCTGTCAAATAAATTCTTTAAAAAAAAAAAAGTTTAAGAAGGGGGAAGGGACTTCAGTTACCTGAAACCTTACTTAATTTAAACACTCTATACTTTAAAATCACTATGTAAAAACATGGTATTTGAGGACAGATTTTTATCAGACTTCTTGAGTTTTCTTCACAAAAATATCCAAGAGTAATGTATAAACCCAAGATCCCGAAGCAAGGGATGTATTTTTATTGAAAAATTATCAGAGCAAGTTGCTTTAACAAGCTAGAGTCGTACTGTGAGCATCCAGTTCCTTGGAGAAGATAAGGGACAGCGGGGGACAGTTATCTGGGTGAGGTGCAGGCTACTCTGACCGGAAACAAGGCTTTCATGGGGCTCAGGTAGCTTCAAAGGACCAATACTACTCGGCACCTTACACCAACAGGAAGAGGATTCCCTACAGAGGCAGAATCTGGAAAGTCTGTTAGCACTCGAGAGACAGCAGGTTAAAGAATGAAAAAGGATCCACGTTGACAAAAATCCCACTGTGTCCTAAGGGAACTCATCCCAAATCACAGAATAAGGGAAGACCACAGCCAGAGATCGAAGCAAAAAAATGTAAGTAATATGCTTGACAGAGAACTTAAAATAATGACCATAAAAATGCCCACTGAGCTTGAGAGAAGAAGACATCAGGGAGAAAAAAAGAGCAAAAACAAACAAACAAATAAAAAACACACAAAAAACAATCGACCAGAGGTGATGAGCACAATACACAAGACAGAACAGGCTTGATGCAATGAACCGCAGGCCAGAGGAAACAGGAACAAATTAGTGACCTAGAAGATGAAGTAATGGAAAGTAATGAAATTGAACAAAAGAAAGCAAGCATTGTGGAACATAAGGAACACAAGAACAGACTCGGGGAACTCAGTGACCCCATCAAACACAGTAACGTTCTTATCAACAGGAGTCCCAGAAGAAGAGAGAAAAGGGACAGAAAGTTTATTTGAGGAAGTAACAACTGAAAACTTCCCTACGCTGGGATCCAGAAGAAAGAAAAAGAACTCCCATCAAAATCAATAAAAGCAGGCCAACACCAAGACATACTGTAAATTAAACTTGCAAAAAATAGTGATAAAGAAAATGTCTTAAAAGCACCAACACAAATCATGAACTTAAAAAGGAAGACCCGTGAAGTTAGCTGGAGATTCTGCAACAGAAACCTGGCAAAGCACAAGGGAGTGGCATGATATAGTCACTGTGCTGAATGGGAAAAACCTGCATCCAAGAACACTGGATCCAGCAAGGCTGTCATTCAGAATAGGAGACACAAAGGGTTTCCCAGACCAACAAAACCTAAAGAAGTTCATGACCACTAAACCAGCCCTGCAAGAAGTATTAAGGTAACTCTTTGAGGGGAAAAGAAAGACCAAAAATGACAAAGACAGGAAATGATCAGAGAAAATCTCCAGAAACAATGGAATCAGTAATAAAATGGCACTAAATATAGATCTATCAACAACCACTCTGTACGTAAATGGACTAAATGCTCCAATCAAAAGACACAAAGCCTCAAAATAGATTAAAAAAAAACAAACTAAGATCCATCTATGGGCTGCCTATGACTCATTTTTGACCCAAAGACACCTCCAGATTGAAAGGGAGGGGATGGAGAACCATTTTTCCAGGTACACGGCTGTCAAAGAAAACCAGAGTAGCAAGACTTACAACAGACAGTCTAGATTATAAACCAAAGACTGTAAAAAGAGAACAGGAGGGCACTGTACCATAGAAAAGGGGACAATCCAACAAAAAAAGACCTAAAAATTGTATTTATGCACCCAACAGGGGAGCACCCAAATATATAAACCTATTAATAACAAACATAAACATATCGGTGTTAACACAAATAAGAGTAGGGGACTTCCACACCCCACTCACAGCAATGGACAGAACATGTAAGCAGCAAAGCCACAAGGACACAATGGCTTGGAATGACACAATGGAGCAGATGGACTTAACAGATCTATTTAGAACACTTCATTCTAACACAGCAGAGTACACATTCTTTTCAAGTGCACACGGGACATTCTCTAGAACAGACCACATACTGGGTCACAAAGCAGGCCTCAACAACTACAAAAAAGACTCAGATCATACCATGCATCTTTTCAGACTGCAAGGTTATGAAACTTGAAGTCAACCACAAGAAAAAATCTGAAAGACCACAAATATTTGAAGGTTAAACAACATGCTACTAAACAATGAATGGGTCAATCAGGAAGTCAAATAAGAAATTAAAAAACAAAGGGAAACAAACGACAACGAAAATCAAAGCTCCAAAACCTTTGGGACACAGCACAAGCTGTTCTAGGAGCAAAGTATATATATATAGCACAGGCCTATGTCAAGAAGCAAGAAAAATCTCAAATAAACAATCTCACACCTAGAAGAGGTAGAAAAAGAACAACAAAGCCGAAACCAACCAAAGGAAGGAAATAATAAAGATTAGAGCAGAAAAAAGTGATACAGAAACTAAAGAAAACAACAGAACAGATCAATGAAACCAGGAACTGGTTCTTTGAAAAAACGAATAAAACTGATAAACCCCTGGCAAGACTTATCAAAAATAAATAAAATCACAAATGAGAGAGAAGAAATAACAGCCAACACCACAGAAATACAAGCAGTAAGAGGATATTATAAAAAAAATTACATGCCCAAAAAATGGGCAACTTGTTAGACATAGATAAGCTCCTAGAAACCTATAATCTACAAAAACTGAAATAAGAAAAAGCAGAAAATTTAAACAGACAAATAACAGGCAAAGAAATCGAATAAGTAATCCAAAAACTCCCAAAAAACAAAAGTCCAGGGCCAAATGGCTTCCCGGGAGAATTCTACCAGCATTACCCTAATTTTAAAATCAGATAAAGACTCCACTAAAAATAAAAAAAGAGAGAAGTTCAGGCATACTTATCCCTGATGAACATAGATGCAACAATTCTCAATAAAATACTAGCAAACAAAATCCAACAACCCATTAAAAAATCATTCACTACAATCAAGTGGAATTTATTCCTGCCTTCAAGCATGGTTCAATATTCACAAATCAATCAACATGATTTACCACGTTAATAAAAGAAAGGATAAAAATCATATGTGAGCAGGCGCCTCGGCCGCTCAGTGGTTAAGCCTCTGCTTTCGGCTCAGGTCATGATCCCAGGGTCCTGGGATGGAGCCCCGCATCGGGCTCCCTGCTCCACAGGAAGCCTGCTTCTCCCACTCCCACTGACCCTGCTTGTGTTCCCTCTATCGCTGTTCTCTTTGTCCAAGAAAGAAAATGCTTACAAATAAAAAACCACACGATCATTTCCGTAGATGCAGACAAAGCGCAACATCCAATCATGATAAAACCCCCCAATAAAGTAGGTACCGAGGGAAAATACCTCCATATATGATAAAGGCCGTCTACGAACAACCCACAGCACCCTCAATGGGGAAGAGGTGAGAGCCTTTCCTGTATGGGCAGCCACACAAGAGGACGTCTGCTCTCACCACCGTTATCTGTGACAGCACTGCAAGTCCTGGCCTCAGCGGTCAGACAACAGAGAGAACGAAAGGTCGTCCAGGGGCGCCTGAGTGACTCAGTCAGTTAAGTGTCTGCCTTCGGCTCAGGTCATGATCCCAGGGTCCTGGGATCAAGCCCCCATCAGGCTCTCTCTTTCTCCGCCCCACCTCCACTCTCTCACGGTCTCCGTCTCTCTCATAATTAAATCTTAAGGAAGGACGGAATGAAGGTCATCCAGGTCGCCAAGGAAGAAGTCAAAACCTCCACTATTTTCAGATAACGGCCCACACCTTAAACTGGAAAGATTC
The DNA here is from genome assembly GCF_011764305.1 of Mustela putorius furo. Taxonomy (NCBI): domain Eukaryota; kingdom Metazoa; phylum Chordata; class Mammalia; order Carnivora; family Mustelidae; genus Mustela; species Mustela putorius. The sequence goes on along the minus strand of NW_025422169.1, from coordinate 8,141,853 downwards.
CACCAAAAAAACTGTTAGAACTGATAAATTCAGTCAAGTCACAGGTTACAAAATCCATGTATAGAAATCTGTTGTTTATCTATACACCAATAATGAAGCAGCACAAAGAGAAATTAAAGAATCAATCCCATTCAATACTGCACCAAAACCAGGTAAGATACTGGGAAGAAAGAAGCCTGACCAAGCGGGAGAAAGACGTGCGCACTCTGCAAACTGTGAAACGCTGATGAGAGAGACTGAAGAGGACATGAAGAAATGGAAAGGTGTTCCATGTTCATGGACTGAAAGAAGAGATGTTGTGAAAATGTCTGTAAGACCTAAAGCCGTCTGCACGTTGAATGTAACCCCTACCAAAATACCAACAGCATTTTTCTCAGAGCTAGAACAAACGATCCTAAAATTTGTACGGAATCACCCAAGACCTCAAATGGGCAAAGCAATCTTGAAAAAGAAAATAAAGCTGGAAGCATCACAATTCCGGACTTCCCGCTGAATTACAAAGCTGCGGTCATAAAGACAGGATGGTTCTGGCACAGAAACAGACGCATAAATCAGTAGAACAGAACAGAGAGCCCAGAAATGGACCCTCAACTCTACGATCAACTCATCTTTGACAAAACAGGAAAGAATGTCCAACGGAAACAAGACCGTCTCTTCAACAGATGGTGCTGGGAAAATTGGACAGCCACATGCAGAAGAATAAAACTGGACCATTTTCTTACCACACACAGAAATAAATTCAAAGACCTCAATGTGACACGTGAAACCATAAAAATCCTAAAGAGAATACAGGCAGTAATTTCTCTGACCGTGGCAGCAGCAACTTCTTTCTTGGTAAGTCTCCAGAGGCAAGGGAAATAAAAGCAAAAATGAACTAGTGGGACTTCATCAAGATACAAACTTTCTGCACAGCACGGAAACACAATCAACCAAACTGCAGGGCAACTTTCAGAATGGGAGAAGTTACATGCAAGTGATGTATCTAATAAAGTGTTAGTGTCCAAAATTACAAGAACTTCTATAACTCAACACCCCAAAATTAATACTCCTATTAAAAAACAGGCAGAAGACATTTCTCCAGAGATCTCTGGATGGCGAACAGACACATGAAAAGATGCTCCACATCACCCATCATCAAGGAAATGCAAATCAAAACCACAATGAGATAAAACATCACAGTGGTCAGAATGGCTAAAATTAACAAGTCAGAAAATGAAGGTGTTGACAAGGGTGCGGAGGAAGGGGAACCCCGTGCACTGCTGCTGGGAATGCAAAGTGGCGCAGCTGCTCTGGAGAACAATATGGAGGTTCCTCAGAAACATAAAAACAGAGCTACCCTCTGACCCAGCAATTACACTGCGTATTTTCCCAAAGAAAACAAAAACACTAATTCAAAGGGATGCATGCACCCCGACGTTTACAGCAGCGCTATTTACAACAGCCAAACTGTGTGTGTGTGTGTGTGTGTGTGTGTAACAATGGAATATTAGTCAGCCATCAAAAAGAACAAAATCTTGTCATTTGGAATGACATGAATGGACCTAGAGGGTATTACGCTAAGTGAAGTGAGTCAAAGACAGACAGTACCATCTGATCTCACGCATATGCAGAACTGAAGAAAGAGCAGATGAGCAAGGGGAAGAGAGAAACCAAGGCACAGACTCGTCCCTGTAGAGCACACACTGCTGGTTGCCAGAGGGGAGAGGGGCGGGGGATGGGGGACACAGGTGACGGGGAGGAAGTGCGCACCTGCTGGTGCGCGTGACCCACTGGTGACGCGTGGCAGTCCTGAATCACTATGCTGCGCGCTGAAGCGACTCTGGGTCGACTAAGTGCAACTGAACACTTTTAACAATAAACCAATACAATGCAGTAAGAAGTTAAAAATATCAACCCCACCGTGTCTTTCCGGAGTCCCTGCCTGTTTCTCACCTTTATCACGGTGCAGGTAGCAGAGGTTCAGCTGGTTCCGGTGGGCGATGTGCCCTCAGAAGCAGGCCCGCACTTACGATCACTAGGCCCCTCCACGCTTCGGGAACCTCGGTGACTCGGCAAGGCTCTGAGTGAGGCCCAGACCTGTGGTCGCCAAGTACTTCTCAGGGGCTTTCAACATTTGCATTTTCTGAAGGGAACCCAGGTTTTCAGAAGACCACATTTCCAGGCATTCAAACTTCACAAAAGTTTACTAACCCCGAGTCCTGGGGAACAAGAGGAGCAGGCGACAATGCCGAGGCACAGAGCTGCCGAGCGGCCGCGCCCACAGGTGAAGGCTCGTCTTGAGTGCAGCGTTCAAAAAGTTTTTAGGATTTGCACGGCTTGAGGTGAGGTACGAATGTGGCCCTCGTCCCACAGCCTGGGTGGGCCAAGCAAGCACACGCTATTGCCCATTTCTAAGTTCCAGAAGTCACCAGACTGTCCCGATGCAACCACAAATGCATTCCCCTTAAGAAAAGCACCTGCATCGCATGCCTGGCCTTCCACGTGGCCACGACCACTGGGAGTCAGGAACACAAAATGTAGCAGATGGCAATGGAAGAAATGTCACCTCTAAATGTAATTTAGTAACCAGGGAAAACGATTCACTTAAGGTAACTATTAACTGACGACCTACTCTGATGCTAGCCTTGCCAGTCCAAACGTTACAGGAATTAATTCCAACTATAATCAGCCAATAAAAATCACCAAAACCAGACTAAACTAACCAACAAGGTAGAATTCTGGGTGTTTTACTAACTACTAATTCGTACTTTCTGAGTTCAAGACAGAGAAAACAGACCTTTTACAATGGGAGTGCACCTACCCACTGGCTCGGGGGGCTGGACCAAGAATTCACTCCGTCTCTCCAGTCCTCCAAGTGTCGATGTCTACATCCTTCCTCCCACGTGTGGACACACAGCGGCTCCACCTGCACACCAGAGCTGGGCAGAAGCCGTAGCCACGGGAGAAACTCGTACAGAACCCCAGCAAATGTGGCCGTGCCCCAGGTACTCAGCACTCACATGAGCCACCCTTTATTCCTGGGTTTGTTCCAAACGTAAGTTCCAACAGAAGGCAGTAATGCTTTCTTGCTTTCTTTCTCTTTAAGAGACAGAAAGAGGCGAAAGCAGGAGGAGAGGGAGAGGGAGTAGCAGGCTCCCCACCGAGCAGGGAGCCCGATATAGGACTCGATCCCAGGACCTGGAAATCATGACCCGAGCTGGAGGCAGACACGTAACCAACCCACTGAGCGCCCCCGGAGCTCTGGCAGTAACGCTTTCTGTGTAGGGGATACAAGTTAAATGTTCTGAACGAAAAATACCAATGAACTAATTCCCACTTAGAAGTCCACTCTGCTTATCAAGAACCGTTAAGTTCCGTTACTCTCACTGGCACTGCGCGGTCACCCAGACAGACAACGCATCTCCACGTGTGCACAGACCGCCCTGCGCGCCTACTGGGTGGTCGGCGCTGCCTGCCACACAGCGCATGCGCATGGAGACACCACGGGGCGACACTCTGCAGCCACGGGGGCCAGCAGCATGTCTACAGATGCGCCACCAGCCTGTAGTTATCGCCTGACGCTCATCACGGTAGAGAAAAGCTCCACATGACTTAACCTTCAATCATGCCGTTAAATCACACGTCTGTTTAGTACAAATTGGGTTTAAAGTCTTATACGGGGTCAAGGGCTGGATGTACTCACTGTCAGCTTCTCCTCCCGTTTCTTCCGGTAGCCAAAGGAATTCTTCCTAGAGAAGAGGAAAGCAAAACACTGTGAACTTCTTCCCACTTGAAAGGTCTTTCACTGAGCACGTGTAAGCGCACACATAGTCTTTCTTACTCTGTAATCGGTTACAGTTGACTTTTTATTGTAAAATCCCAACCTTAGGAAGTATAAGCAAAACAAAAATTTTGTAGTAAAAGACTAAAAGTGATGTCGAGATTTAAAAAAAAAGAGTAAGAAAAACATTTACTGAGAGAATTTTCCTAGTGGACATTTAGGATTTTGTTACAGAAACACCTGACCGCCCATTCAGCTGCCCTGACAAGACCCATAAAATCAGACAGCGAGCTCCGCAGGTGAGCTGTCAGGCACTGCTAATGAAAACGGGCCGGGTTAACCGTCGAAGTGGAAGGACGCCAAAGCAGCCTGGCCTGCTCTCCCTCTCAGCCCGGACATGACCACATCAGCCCCCGTCCACTGCCGCCGCCCGCACTAAGGTTTCCAAGCCCCAGGCACCTGCGACAGCCAGCTCCCAGCCGTGTGCACAGGGCTCGAGAGGTCTGGGACCGGCACCGTGTCCCGCACTGAAGCAACAAACACCGACGGAGCGGCCAAGCCCTGGCAGGCCCGGAGGCCACACGCCGTTCTCGTGCCCTGGACAGGCTTCTGTGGCCTCGTAGCCCGCAGGCTAATTCTATTCCACACTTCTGTTTTCATTTACTCTTCCCTTTGTTATTCCAACGGAGTACACTGGTACTGTCTGTGTGAGCTGGACAGGAGTTCAAAGAAGTAATTTTGACTAATTCCTTTCCTTTACAGAAAACCTACAAGCAGTCTTGCCCAAGATGGCCTAACGAGCTGAGTGCTCGTGATGTATTTGAAAATAACATTTATAAAACATGCCTAAATTGATGGAACTTGTAAATACTAAGAACTTATTAGGAAAGGCAGGTCACGGCTATCTGACAGCAGCTCGGAAGGACTCACCTCCCTCTCCCTAAGCCAGGAGGCGACTCCGCGCTGCTCTGCTCCACTCGGCCAGACCCAACCTCCCTCTTGGTGTAGGTCGGAGGGTTCTGTATCCGTGTTCTAGGCTGACCTGTCTGCCGTGTCTGCGGGCTTCGAACACCGTTAATTAGCCGATCAGCGGTGAAGTTAAATATCGAAGGGCTTTCTAATAGCCCAGCTCCTCTCTCTGCGGTGGGAACGGCGTGGCGTAGATGAGATTTACTAGGATTCCTGTAAACAAAAGGTTTGCATGCTCATTCAGTTATAATGGGATCGTGGCATCCTAAAATGGGATTACTAATATAGGAATGTCCCGGCTCAAATGTGCTCTCTACTTAGAAAAATCTTGAAAATGTTACTGAAGAAACAGCTCAGGCATACCGTGTCTGCCAGCGCGAATCTGTGAGGTATCAACGTCCTGCGCAGCGGTGTCCCAGCCCACGTTAAAAGCGGACGCCCGCAGAGACAGGTGCAGACAATCTGCAGGCTCCCTGCACACGTTTCAGGGCTTCATTCATCCCACGAAATGTAAGTCGTGCCTCAAGCAGTCTGATTCGCACAAACACAACCCGACAGATCGCCAAGGCCGTTTCTTCACTAAGTCAAAGTGACTCGAGCACGTGGGGAGGACCACCTGGTTTAACGCCATCTGTCTTGCTGTGCCCTCGAGCACACCACACGGCAGGGACCCGTCACCCCCAACGCCAGACAACCACCGCCCTTCGACCACTCATGCAACTTGCCTGCTTCGTGGAGGGTACTGTCTGAGGGAAGTCAGAGGAGAGGCTGCAGGTTTGAAGGTTGGAGACGTAAACCCATTTATAAATCCAGTATTTGGAAACGGAGTCACCTAGATTCATTAAAAACAAACAAGTCAACAAGCCGTAAACAGACCTGGAACTGGTGAACACCATGCAGACCTTCTGCTTATCTGGGCTGTTTCTCGACATTTTATTCAATTTTATACTGAAAATATTCCCAGGCTGAGAAGAACATGGTGATAGATCATTGCCAATAAAGCGTATTTCCTGAGCCGGGCTGGGGCAAGACCTTTTTCCGGGCCGACTCGGGCGATGTCACAGCAGCCTGCCGAGGAAGCCACTGACACCTACTCGGAAGCTAGAGCCGAGGGCAAGTGGGGCAGAAAACGGATGTTCAGGACAGTGGAGAACCAGAAGTTGATTTTTTAAAAAAAGGAAAAAGGAAAAGCAGCAGGGGAAACTCAGGGTCAGAAAGATACCCTTGGAACTTTGTAAGCCACCTCAATAGGCTGCTTGAGAACAGTCGCCAGAGTCAGACTATTTAAAAACGGATCAATCACACCAGAAGCAGATTCTGAGATTATAAACAATGCAAAGGTCACTCGCACCAAATCCCTTCCTGGATGTACTTTTACATACACTATCCTGCTATCTGCGTGACTGTGCTCAAGAGTTTAAAAAATAAATTAGCTCCTGACCCAGTAATTTAATAGGACTCACAGAGAATTCACAGGCACCGTATGTTCACATCTGCTCAAAATAACATAGCACACTTTCGAGCAAGCACAAGGTCGCAGGTGCCCACCCCCAAACCAGGACCACAGGAACCCTCCTAAGTGGCCAGACAGCTGACCCCAGGTGCCAAGGGCCCCTACTCTAGCCCAATATGGGTGCCATCAGAGAAGTCAGAGCAGAGACTTAAGAGGAGCTGAACTGCACAACCACGGCGGCTAGCTTCCTTGGGAGAAATTCTCCCACACAAGAATTTGAGGACTTTATCCCCCCGGAAGGTTCTCTCATCCTGTATCAGCTCCATGGCTGTCGGCACGCTTTTACAGCAAGCAACAAAGATTTCAGAGAAGGAGAGCATTATGAGGAGTCCCTCTGAAGAGAGAGACGCGGCTCAACACCAGCACCTGTCTGCTAATTGCCTCTGCCACCGCAGGGTCCTAGGCCTGCGCCGGCGCCGGAGAGGACCCTCCTGACCCTCCCCGTCTGCCCTCCTCTCATCCCGTAAGCCACAGGCCAACAGCACATGCTTAGGGCACAGTAAGAAGCCGAACAGCTTTGTCTCCCAGTTCCCCGCCTCCGCCTCTGGGTCAGCTCAGAGACCCCCACGATGCCAGCGCTGCCAGGGCCTCGGCACACGCCGCCCCCTCTCCTGCAGCCTCGCCTCCCTCACACCCCTGCTGTAAGCTCAACGGAGGAGGACGGGACCCCGGGCAACCTCCAAGTTTGAGGCTTCACCGTGTTCAGTCCCGCTTGGTCAATGACCGCGTGTCCGACGGACACTGCTGTCTTCCCCAGGCCGCCTCCCTCCACGGACACATCTTGGCGCGGCAGCAGGGAACAGGCAGCATCCGCGCTCCGGCGACTCGCTCCTCTCCGGCCCTCCCTCAGCCAACGCCCTCCTCCCACTGCCAGTGGTAAGGGGGGCCGCGGCCCCGCCTGGCTCGCTGGCGTCTCCCGTGCCCCGCACCTGACCTGAGCGCCGCACGACTGGCCCTACTCACGCCACAGCCACATCCTCAGTCATCGACTGGCCTCCTGCTTTCCGACCACGACCTTCCACACACTCCAGTGCCCCGCTCTGGTGCCCACGAAAGCCACCCTGCAGCCCCAGGCACACCTGTCCATCTGTCCGTCCATCCGCACGGTCTCGGACGGGAGGCCGAGGGCCGGGGCCGAACAGCCAAGTGCTGCCTCTCACGCCCACGCTCCACAAGCGCGCGGCAGCGCCGAGGCAGGGTCCGCCTGACCGCTCGGACCTCTCCCCTCTGGCCAGCAGCGCCCCCGGAGGAAAGCGACGGGCGCCACTTCACAGGCCGGTCAGCTCTAGGGCTGGTGTGATGGAAAGCTCGCAGGCCTTCCACTCGTCCTCGGCTGCTGGGATTACTGAAACTCCTTCCTCCACCTCCTCAAAAGCACTTCTCGCTGCAACCCGCCCCACGCTCAGGAGTGACCCAGGCCTCCCAGAGCCCGGACCGACCACGCTGTGTGTGTTCCTGGGGATGACACAGCGTAGGAAGGTGCCGCCACACGGGAGAGCAGGCGGACTGGGCTGAGATCAATAGTAGAGCCTCCAAACGCTTTTTTTACGGGTACGACGCTGCATACTGATCTCCTGATTAAGTTTAAATCCACCGAAGAACTCAGGTCTGTTTTATGCTGGCAAACCATCGACGCCCCTGATTCGCTACCAGAACATCCCTCCCGAGCACCCAGTGCAGCGTCCACAGCGTCCTGCTGCACGAGCTCCAAGCAACGACAGGACTCACCAGGGGGGGGTCGAGATAGCTGTGTGTGGCCGACCACGTCTGGGGGGCGATCAGGCTGTACAGGGGGAACTGCTGCTGGGGGCTGTAGACCGGAGGCAAGTAAAAGGAGGCTGTGTAGCGCTGCTGCGCGTAAAGGCTCATGTCCAGAGGTCTAAATCCATTCTTTGGCAAAAATGTGTTTATAGCGATTGCCTTTGCTTTTATCCGTGCCTATGTGGGAACAGAGAGATTTCTGTCAGAGTGCTCGAGAACCGGTCTGCAAGTAAAGAAAGTATAACCAAGGTCTTGCTTACCTTAATTGGTTTTCCTTGAAAAGTTTTGACTTCTTCTCGTAGATACTTGTAAGCCTGAGGGCAAAAATCATCCAAAATGCCACCATGTTAATCCTGTAAGTCAAATGAACTAACAACCCAATGCCTCGAGCCAGGAATGGTACAGGTAAGGTATGACAGACAAAGACCCAGAACACTGATTCTTAATCCACTTCCGGTCACAGACTCCTTCAAAGAACCTCTAAGACCCAGGGAGCCTCTCGCAAAAACTCTCCTGAATGACGTACGATTCTGTCAGTGCTAACACACACCACCAAAGCCTCCCACGACCACAGGCTAAGGACACCGAGCCCCTAGCAGTTACCCTGATGTGAAAGCGGATTCACAGTTGGAGAAAGGGAGACACTCTGCTGGCGGTACCGGTGCAGCTCCTGCGCCTCTCCTAAGTGCCCTCCTTAGCTGGGAAGGCTCCGCGCCGCCTGCGCTGCCCCCAGCCGCGCCCCGGCCCGTGCTGCTGAGGGGCCCTGCGCCTGCTCCGCCGACGGGACTCCCCTCAGCTCCCCCCGCCCGGCCCCTCCTAGGCCCCCTCCCTCCAACCCAGTCAAGCGCGTCCTTCAGAGGCCTGTTTCTTCTGATCACCGCAGCACCCACATCGCTTCCCCCCGCACGGCTCCCCCCCGAACAACCGGAGTCGGAACTGCGAGGGTCCACTTAAGGGCAGGCTTCAGCGGACACACAGAGGACAGGACTATGAACGGACTTTCTCCTCTCCGTGATTTTCTTCAGTCTCCTCTCTCCTCTAGCTTACTTTATTACGAGGACACAGTACACAACACAAATAACACACAAAACACGTGCCAAATGTTGCTGCTATCAGTAAGCCCACGGGGCAGCTGGCGGTGGAGTACGAGCCGTTCAGATGGGAGGCGTCCAGAGTTCGAGGTGCGTCCCCCCTGCATGGGGTCAGCATCCGTGACTCCCCTGTCGCTCAGGGGTCCGCCGTACTGGCATTCCTCGAATCACGTTAATGTTTCCCCCAATCAAGACCCCTCTTTCAGGCCAGGGAGAGCGTCTTCACTCCTTCCCTGTCCTCCCAGAGCTTCTCCAAGGCCTCTGCCAACTCTGACACGCACAGTGATGCCTCGTGAAACTTAAAATGACGTTCAGATTTCCCAGAACATTTTTTGAATATTAAAACTTTCTGTCACCCAGATGAAAGAATAGAAGTTATGTTCACGGGCTCCACGTCCTTGGGAAATAACATCACATGCTCCACTGCCCCACAATGGTCTTCACAACAGCCTACTTCAGTCTCTCTAACCTGATCCCCCTGTGCTTTATAGTCAGACTTGGGACCACCACACAGAAGTCATCTCCAGGCCCCAATGTAGTGCCCCCCACGTATGGCTTGTGAGGTAAGGGTAACACAGGGGTGGGGGGACAGCTTACCTGCTGTGCGTCAGCTTCAGTTTCAAACGTAATAAACCAATTATCGTTATAGGCAAATTCACAGTTTATAAATTTCGGTAAATTGTCTCCTTTAAATAGTGCTTCTACTTCCTACAGGAAAGAGAGAGGGAGAAATTTACTCTCATCTCTGCCACATGTGTCCTCACCAAGTAGAAACGACTCCCAGGGACAGGGGGTGCGTCTCCCCCACCAGGCAGAGCAGAGAACACTCCCGGCGCACAGGCGCTCGGGCACAGCGTGCAGAAGGGCACCGCTCTGGCGTGGGCACGGACACGCCCTGGAGTCACGGGGCCCTACTTCTGCTTCACAGCACTCCTGGAAGGTCAAAGGGAACCTCACATGAAGCTCAACTCCAGTTCCAGGAAACAACACGCGAACACTTAGTACCCAATAAAGTAAAATCCAAAATGCCTGGCATCCATTCAGAATCTACTGGGCGCACAAAGAAACAGAAAAATGGGCCCTGAAGGAGAAAAAAAGAATCCATCACATTAGACCCAGAAGTGATACAGACGACAGAATAAAAAGGCAAGAATATTAAAGCAGCTCTGGGATATATATTCTATATTCAAAAACGTAAAGACTGAGCATGTTAAAGAGAGACACAGAAGAGGAAAAAACAAAGATCCAAAAAGAACTTCTGGAATGAAAAATGCGGTAATGTAGGATTAGCCGTTAGTTAGGAAGTTTGACAAGTAAAGACAGAAGAAGAGAAAAAGTGAAGAAATGACACTTCAGGAAACTTCTGTTCAAGAGACGTGCGAGCGGCACCAAGGGGCATCACCATCAAATGGCTTAAAACCTCACAGCCCCGGGGAGCAGGGGGGCAGCGCTAACACGCAGAGCAGCTAAGGAGACGCGACGCGCAGCAGAGCGCAGGACAGCAGCGGCTGCGGACACAGGAAGGAACGCAAACCTGGAACCCCGAATTCTACACCCAGAGGAAAGGGCTTCCATAAATGAAGGAAAAATACAGATCTTCTCTAAAAGAATGAATAAAAAAGAAAAGAAAAGAATTTCTCAAACACACCAAAGCTGAAAACCCGCGCTGCCAGGAGAGCGGAGCCCGAGAACTGAAGGACCACGTGGGCAGAAAGGAAGCGGGAGCGAGGGCGGACCTGGACGCGCGCACAAAAAGCCACGTCAATGGCAAATGCTGCATAAAGACATCTCGCTTACTTTCAATCTCTCGGAAAGAAAATGAGCTTGTCGGACGCAAACGTGACAACATACCGTGTGGTTCGGGGCGGCAGCACGTGCCAGCCGGGCATGGGAGCGGCGACGCCCGCGGAGGACGGCCCCACCGACCCCGGACGCACCCACCGACGTGCCAGCGGGGAGAACGAAAGAGCTGGAGCGAGAAGCCAAGAAAGGGAGACAGAGAGAACGAACGTGACCCAAGCCGAATGAGAGGCGTGGGAAGAAGAGGACCAGCACGGAGAGACGGAGCAGCAGGCGGGAATCCGAACCCAGTCCCACTGCTGAGGGCTCACACCAAACGCTCCCAAGTCCCCGCCGAGAAGGCCACGAACCTCCGAGCGGCCCAGGAGAGCAGGACGCCTGTCCAGGCAGCCCGCGGGCCGCCCGCTCCTGCCGCCGACAGCCAAGGCGCTAAAGGCGCAGACGCCGGGCCGTGCCCACAGGGACAGGACAGCACGGGGGGCAACGCCGCGGACACCACGGTTGGTTCCAGAGCAAAGTACTCCCAGGGAATCAGGGCCATTCTGTGAAAGTCCATTACTCAACCAAATGAACTACCATTTACAGACTTCTCCAACCACGGGCAGGCACGGGGCTGCGCAGCTGGCGCGGAGGGCTCTGCGCCCCGCACGCTCACGTCCGCCCCTGCAGCCCGGCCGCTCTCCCCTTCGCTTCTGTTTCAAACTCAGTTTACCAAAAATCTAAAACACTTCCATGGCTCAATCTTACAACAGATCTAGGGAGTGCCGTTTGGAATAACACAAATATACCAAGATCATCGTGTGCGGCTCAAAAAGAGAAAATTCTTCTCGGCTTTAGCCCTTCCGAGTGTCTCAGAGGACCTCCATGTGCGGGGTCACCGGGAGCTAACCAAGACTCCGGACCGGCAGAAAGAAGTAAGGTGACACTCCATATTTACAACCTCAGAAAGAAGAGGATAAAAAATTCATTCCCAATTTCTTTTTCTTCATAGAGAACCCAGAACTAGAAAACAGCGTTAGCTGAACAAAAAGTAAAACTCGCTGGAACAGGGTGGCACTCGAGAAGGGCGAGACTTCTTCGGCCAGGGTTGTCACACCGCGCCTCCATCACACCGCACCAAGAAGTGTCCCTCAGACACCCACACACGCACTGACCGCCTCCACAGAAATGGCGCTGAGCGCGCGGGCGGCTTGAGTCCCTCAGGCCTGACCCACAAACACCCGTGACGGACGGAACGAACCTCCTGGGGTCGCAGACAGTCCCTGCAGCAGACAGCGGTCGTGCTGTCAACAGGCCAGAGCTGGTGCTGTCGGAGCCTCACATGAAGGCTCCTCATCATTTCTGGGGCGGCTGCCAGCTTGTCACTGCAAGAGGCACCGCAGTCTATGCTTTCGGACAAGGGACGGAGTTTTATAGCAACGCAGTAGCTGTGGAAGACTTCTCGTGACTCTGACACGATCAAATACTGCGGTTCCCTCAAATTATTGCCTAAGTTGGTACCTTTTTTTATTTTTAAAAATTTGAGATCGAGTGAGAGGAGAGAGCACAAGGTGGGTAGCCGGGAGAAGCAGGCGCCCCACACGGGGCTCGACCCCAGGGCCCTGGGGATCGCTTAACCAACCGACCGAGCCACCCAGGCGTCCCACCCTCGTCAGTATTTTTACCATGAAGAACAGAATGGAGCTCCAGGACCCAACGTTTTGAGCACCACTCTTAAAAATGAGTCACACTGTAACCAACAGTGTGTAAATCCTGGGAAGAGTGTTACTGTGTGTATTCTTTACAATACGCCCTCTAAAAAAACCACAGAAGTAAACAAATAAAACAAAAACCCACAAAGTCCGAGCACGCTTCAGAGGAGACTTACTTCTACAGGCGTGGACTCCGGTATTTCCCGCAGGATCACAATGCAACGACTCTGATTTGGCCTCACTTTTTCTCCCTTCTCATCCACTTGGACTAACGGTAAAGCTACAAAGAGAAGAAAAATGAATGGTAAAACACAAATATTCAAACAAATTGTCTGTATTCTAGTTATGACATAACAGATACTCCGGTGTGATGTGCTGTATCTCACTTACTCAACACAAAGAAGACACGTGGATGCACTGGGACACCTTAACACACCCATCTCACAGGTTAAATTTCTCAAAACCAAGGAGCACGGGAATTTAAAAAGTCCTTTAAGATCTAGAGTAACCGCACCGCCATGAAACAAGGGCCCCACAGCGCAAGCGACCTGTACACGACAACTCAGGAGTTACTGGCTTCCTCTTTTCTACGAGCCCCTAGCGTCAAATAATTTTCTGACCCACCACGACTCTTTATTTTGAATCACGAGGTGCCACGGGCATCCTACACAGCTTTTCCCAGCAATGACGTCCTCCAAAACCGCAGCCCCCGGTCAGCACAAGGACGGTGGTGCCGGGGCAACAGTGCCAACACGGGGACAAGCCGGATTCAGACCTCACAAGTTTCTACATACGCTCCTTTTTGTGATGTTCTGTTTTGGTGTCACGTCTATGAAACTGCACCACGTGTAGATTCTAGTCACAACGCAGCACGACACAGTCAGGGCTCGGAGCTGTCCACCCCCCAAAGAAGACAGGCTGCCAACATGAGGAACAAAGACTAACTTCACTACAGGTTCTACTAATATTGAAAGTACCTTAAGGGAACATTATGAAAAAGTTCCTGCCAATAAACGTAAGTTAGACAACTTACACGAAACAGAAACATCCTTAAAGATACACTCTAGCAACGTTCACTCTAAGAAGACAGTCACCAACACAGACCCGGATCTATGAGAGAGAGAAACTCAAGGCCCACGTGGTATCCCCGGAGAATCCTATCAAACACCTGAGAAAAAAATAAACCCGTTCTACAGCACAACCTCTTCCTAAATACCTGAAAGAGAATACCCGCCAGCTCCACCTGCGAAGCTGGCCGCTCTCCGATACTCAGACGGAGCAAAGACAACACAAAGCAAGAAAACTAAAGACCAATATCCCCTGTGAACACGGATGAAAAATTCTCACAAACTCTGCCAAATCAAACCATACAATATATAAAAATGATAATAAACCATGACAAGTGGGTTTTATCTCAGTAATGAAAGGCTGGTTTACCAATCAAAAATTAAGCAACAGGGGCGCCTGGGGGGCTCAGTGGGTTAAGCCTCTGCCTTCGGCTCAGGCCGTGATCACAGGGTCCTGGGATCAAGCCCCGCACTGGGCTCTCTGCTCTGTGGGGAGCCTGCTTCTCCCTCTGCCTCTGCCTGCCTCTCTGCCCACTTGTGATTTCCGTCTGTCAAATAAATAAATAAAATCTTAAAAAAAATATTAAGCAACAGAATTCACATTAATGGGCTAAACAAAAAAACATACAATCACCTCACAGATGCAAAGTATGTGGCAGAACCCAACATTCCTAAAAAGAAATTTTTTCAGCAAATTAGGAACAAGAGAAACTTCCTCATGTAGGAAAAGCCAACGTCTAGCATCACACTTACTGAAGACAGGACAAAGCAACAACAGCGCTCTCTCCGCTTCTGGTCGGCGCTGTCCCGAAGGCTCAACCAGGGCAGTAACGTGAGCGACAGAAACTGGACGCACCCAGACCGGGTACGAAGAGCTGAAACTTTCCATTCACAGGCAACAAGCTTATCTCTATGAAGAAAATCTGAAAAAATTTCCCAAAAAACTAGAATTGAGGAGTTTTAACAAAGTTTGAAACTTTGTTACAAAAAATACTAAAATGAATTGTATTTCTACATCCTAGCACTGATGGAAAACTGAAATAAACACATTAAAACTGTGTGAAAAACGGGAAAATAATTATAAAATCTGTTAAGATATGGACTACCTGTACATTGAAAACTGCAGAAATTACCAAGAACAAATTATAAAAGATGTAAATCAATGGAGAGTTACTGTGCTCACGGAATGTAAACCTCACCATCGTTATGTGTCAATTCTCCCCAAATCAATTTGTACATTCGATGCAATCCCAATAAAAATATTTTTAAGGGTGGCTCAGTCAGATAAGCAGCTGCCTTCGGCTCAGGTCATGATCCCAGGGTCCTGGGATCGAGTCCCTCATCGGGCTCCTTGCTCAGCAGGGAGCCTGCTTCTCTCTCCACCTCTGCCTGCCCCTCTGCCCGCTTGTGCGTGCTCTCTCTCAATCTGACAAATAAATAAATAAAATCTTAACAACAAGAAACCTTAATTTAAAAAAAAAAAAAGACACTGCAGGGCAGGTGTCAAAGCAGAGAAGCAAATCAAGGACAGAGGCCCGGAGATAAACCGGCAGTGGGGGGCGGACGGTCCCGACAACGGCACCATCCAACTTAGGGGCGAAGGGAGAGCCCGTCCAGCTGACGGCACTGGAACAGCTGCACATCCACATGTGAGCGGGGCAGAGAACTTAGATCCATACCTCAAACCACATACTACTATTAGCCTAAAATGGACCACAGACCTAAAAATGTAAACCCTAAAACTATAAAACTTCTGGGAGAAAACCTCCATGGCTTTGGTAACCACAGATTTCTTAATCGCTATGCCACCAAATGCAAAATCATAAAAGAAAAAAATTAATAAATTGAGCTATACCAAAAATTCAAAAGAGTGTTGTTCCAAAGACACTATCATTGGCAGAATACAAAAGAGAAGCTAGAGACTAGGAGAATGGATTTGCAAATCACACCCCTGATAACAGCTTATACCCGGACCCAGGTAAGGATAACACAGGTCTCACACTACACACCCTCCCACAAACCTCAACTGTACGAACACTAATAAAGAGGCGGGGGTGGGGGCACAAGAACAGACACTTCAACAAAGATAAAAAGCAGAGCAAAGAGGCACGTGAAAAGACTGTTCCGTGTCACCAGCCATTAGGGAAACAGAAACCGAAAGAGCAATGAGGTGAAGTCAGAGAATCTGCAAGTAAGACCCCCGCAGGCGGCCCGCGACAGCAAAGGTGTGGGGCAACTGGCCGCAGCACCGCAGGCAGTTTCACAAGTCAGAACACACCCTCCGTCCCGGGCCGGCTACTGAGAGAAGCAGAAGCCCCGCGCACGAGGGGACTTGCACACCAGTGCTCGTGGCACCTGATCTGGAGTGGTGCAGCCTGGCCAGAGCGAGTCTCACAACGGGGGTGAATAACCAAGTGCGGCCGATCTACAGCGCGGAGCAGGACTCGGCAATGAGAGACCAAAAGCTATGGATGCGCTCTCCAACAACCGTGCTGAGCGCGGGAGACCGGACCCCCACCCCTAAAGGTCACTACACGACTGACTGCATTTGCACGAAGCTTCAGAAAATGCAAACTAAGGCACAGTGACAAAAAGCAGATGGGGGGTGGCCTGAAGCAGGAGGAAACTCCCGGGCGGACAGTACGGTCGTCATGGCCACTACGGTAGCTCTGCAGGTGCATGAAGATGTCGTGACTTGACAGATGTACAGGCAGTAATTTAAGGAGTGTAAACTCTACCTCAGGAAAGCTGTAAAAACAAAACAAGCAGGGACTGGCGACGTTCCCTGTGCTTCTCATCTCCTGATTTTGTCCCCAGTTAGTGTGCCCCCCCCAAGGGTCACCTTGAACCAGGAAGGTCAGTCGCACTCGGGTCTTTACACTCTCAGCCCTGGACCTCTGACCCATGAAAGGCCGACTCCGATCTATGTGACTCGTACCTACACGCTGCAGACGTTATCGGTCCGCAGGTCTGTGAAACAGACTGTAGTCAGCAGTACGACGGGTTCCTGCTGAAAACGTAGCCTAGTTTATTTTAATCGTTCCAGCGCTCACGGTGAGGCTCCGTCACATCTATTCATGCTCTGGGGACAAACACCTGAGTCTATTCTTAAGTTAGCAATTTCAACTGTATTAAGTATAAAAGCAAAGCGTTTGAATTGGGCATTCTGTGCCATGCACTCCGTACCACGTATATTATGACACAAAAACGTAATTTATGCAGTTCAACCAACACTAGACTTCTGGTGTTGTACTGGGGAATATTCAAAATAAAATGTTATCAAGGGTCTACTGGGTATCTAATGCTACGTGCGAGGCATTCTGGGGACAGGAGTAAGATTTAAACAGGAGATCTCTGCTCACAGAGGCTCATTTCTCTCACCGTCCGCAGAACTACAACCGCTACTCTAACTCCACAATCCATCAGGCCGTCGTGCTGGCACGTGTCTCTGTCTGAAGCCAAGTGAACGAGGCAATGAGACACTTCAGAGCTGGGGAGGAAGGCAAGCAGGTACCCCCGCAACTCCAGACCCTCCCGCCCAGCAGGGAAGGCAGAAGAAGGGCGGAGAGGCCGGCGGGGCTGTGGGTCCACGGGGACAAACAGCCTCCCTGCGGCAACCACACTGGGCAACCCAACAGCCTCCTGCGCCGCAGGAACGACTCCTGCCAGCGTCACCCAGGAATCAGCCACGGGGCAGCCGAGCTCCCAAGCAACGCCTGGAAGAAATAACTACACCCGGGACTCCTGATAATGACCAAAGACCGTGAACTGAGTAAAGTGTTTTTGGGTCAGGAAAGCCACTGGCCTTTATTTAAGTGCGCCAGACAGGACCAGACTCAACCCGACCAGCAAACAGACTTCTTTTCTGAACGGAACGTCAAAAACAAAGCCACACGGGAAAGCATAAACTATCTTGGGAAACGGCGGTTATAATTTTCAGAATTCAAACTTCATAGATGATGCTTGCTCGTTTCTTCACTATCTGCTCAAATAATTTAGTGACCTTACAAAATCTGTCTAGGAACAGGAAGCAGAGAACTTTCATTTGCGAATAGAAATCCAACCAAGTTTTAAGATAAAATGTTCACCTATTCTTCTATGAAGTTGAATGCACACAAGAAGTCATCACCACCCGTCAGTCATGCTGGGGAGAGTGTAGAATCACTGCTGCCTCAGTGACGGAGAGTCACAGCGGTGACACAGGGAAACGGGGTTTCAGTTCTGGCTTGACGGATGTCCCCTCATTTAGAAATATTTGGGGCAAGGGGACATACTGTACACTGTGTTCTTTGTGAAGGAGTCAGAGCAGCCCTGAGAAGGGAGACTGCAGAAATAAATCATCTGGTACTTGCAGTCCTATTATAAAAAGTGACTTTCTATAATTAAAAACAATCCCATTTGAAAAGATATCCAATATACTGTACACTGAACTTAAAACTCATCCCCAGGGAAGCTATCCCAGGCGGCAGGGAGGGCGGAGGCAGTACAGGGGCCCTCCAAAAGCTCCGGGCGGCGGTGGTCTCGCAGCCGCACGCTGAGGCCCACGCTGATGCAGCCAAGCGGCACACGCACGCACAGCGCAGCGCCCAGGATGTCGCCTGTAATCCAGGCAGATGGTGTCTTTGGAAACACATGACCAAGTGGCTGGGCTGTAGACACCTGCACCAGCAAACCACAGCTTAGAAGCCCACAGTCCCGGAACCCCTGCCGGACTTCTGAGGTATTAAACCTTGCTCTGATGTGGTCAGAGGTCCAAGAAACAACTTCACTCACAATAACCTTCTAAAGAAAACAGTCCCACTCCACCCAAACTTGAGCCAGAATTTGAAATTTACAGCCCTTATGCTAATGGAACCGGCCTCCAGCGCCACCCTTCCCCACATCTGTCACCAGCCCCAGCGGGCTTCCGCCTCTGCAGCAGCCTTTCTCGGGCGCACGCCCGCTGAGATGCGTTTCTGAGCCTGTCAACACCCCCCACCAGACAGGGCGCCGGCCGGAGCAGCCAGGAAGCTGAAGGAAGACCCCACTTGCCCTCAAGACCACATTCTCACCCACCCAGACCGCCGTTTACTTACACCTCAGCACCTCCACAATCAAGTTCATGTCAGTGCTGAGCTTCTTGACGTGGTCCAGGTTAGCTACCGTGGTGATTGGCACATACTGATCACTGTCCATCTGCGATATAAGGTACATGTCGCTAGCCAGGTTCTCCCTGCGGAAAGAAGACAAGAGCTTTTAATGCCTCCTTCTCTAAAGGGACGCTTCCAGAGAGGGGTGAGCATGGCCCGGCTTCAGAGCCAGAGGAGAGCTCCAACCCCAACTGGGCCTCATCCTCTCTCGGACCTTAGGGAAAACTTTTTTAGAGACCTCTGGGGAGGCAGAGAGAGCAGAAGTACAGTGCACTTTTTACAATCACAATGACTGAGTGGATAATCCATTAAAAATGTATTTATAGCTTATCTCTGTGCTAAAAAGTATCTGAGTAAACTTATTAAAAATATACACAGTTTTTTAGGTAAGAAAATCCAGCTGTAAGAACAGGCCAGGAGGCCGGTGCCCAAGTGCCTGCTGCGCCCGCCGAGCCATCTGGAACGCTAGCAGCCGGAAGCAGAGAAGGACCCAGAACCAATCCCACAGCCCTCGGGGTCACAGCAGGCAGGCTGCAGGCGCTGGCAGCTCAGGGGTTTGGACCTCTGGAGAGGCTTCTAGTAAGAAGTCTCCGTTAACAGGACAACGTGCTCAGAACACCTCAACGCAGACGCACTGGTCCTAGGGAAGGCATAGGACAGTCTCCAAGGCCTGCAGACGGCAACGCTGCTCCATCCCCACGGGTCCGGCGGCGCAGGCGGCCCAGAGGGAGCTGTGTGAGATGCAGACGCCACCCTTCCACCTCGCCGCCTCGGAGCAGCGGCTCTCCCCTGCACAGCGTACACGGAGGCCGTGTGCCAGGGCCCTAACTGGGGAGGGGTGGGCCAGGACGGCAAGCTGGGGCACCCGTCCCGCCTCTCCCCTCCACGCAGCTCCACGGTCTCTACGGCAGCCCTTCCCAGAGGCTCTGTGGAAGTCTGAAGGCAGCCCCAGAGAAACACTTGAAATATCGCCACCGCTGACAGAAGACCTTCCCCACGGCCCGTCAGTTATCCTCACAAAGACAACTACACTGAGCCCAACCCCACCTTCCTGTATGTAGGTTTCCGCCACGTGGAACTTTAAAGGCTCCACTCCGCGTGTCAACAGAAAAGGCGGTACTCAGGACAAAGGCACGCGTGGAGCTACAGGCGGCACACACAGACACAGAACGGCTTGCCCCTGCAGAGCCCGGCGTGCCGGGGGAGCTGGAACAGGAAGTCTGTTCTGACTTCACCGCGCTCAACCGTGTCCCTGTGAGGTCCCGCCCTCAGAGTCTGATTCCGTGGGACTGGGGGCGGGGGTCGCGTCCAGGACTCTGAATTTCAACAAGCAACCCAGGTCATGATCATCACGATGAATTGGGGAGAACCGTGGGAAACACCGGCCTAGCTGATTCGGTTCAGTTCTCCCCGGCAAAGGCTTTCCCTCCTCCACATTCCGCATGTCCTGTGCCGAGACCAGCAGCTCCTCGCCCCTTCTGCACAGTGTCACAGCTGTACGTAACAGCCAGTGCCCAACAGCCGAGAGAGCAGGCACTAGAACAGCCATCGGCATCCTTACCTAGATAAGCAGAATTCCAACGTCTTTTTAAGTACTTCTCGGGGGTCCTCCGGGCTTTCCGGCTGAGACTCATTTCCTCCTACATAAAAGAAATGATCAACTCAGGAAAAATGGTTTAAAATTTACCAAGCAGATGATTAAGCACAGTGATTCTCCTGTTTCCAACATACGTATTAATTCATCTACACATCTGTGCACAGACAGTAAGAAAACCGCTACTTTACCTACTAAGAAAGGGAAATCAGAGGCAAAAAACTTAAAATCCCCTCTCCCCTAACCCAAAACAACAGTTCATCTGAGGAGCCGGCCTTGTTAGTGAAGGGCGGAGGTCCTGCTTCCCTGTTCCTCCGCCCGTGAAAAAGTGTTAAGTCTCTTTAATACCTTGTATCAATTCAAAAAGGACTTCCAGGGAGCCTGCAGGAACGCAGATACTTAAACATTAACAAAATATAAAGGAAAGAATAAAAGCAAGGAAAAAGATAAACAGGCCAGAACGATAAAGGCTGGGGCCCCTAAGCCCACG
The DNA here is from genome assembly GCF_011764305.1 of Mustela putorius furo. Classification (NCBI taxonomy): domain Eukaryota; kingdom Metazoa; phylum Chordata; class Mammalia; order Carnivora; family Mustelidae; genus Mustela; species Mustela putorius. The sequence continues at coordinate 8,120,988 of NW_025422169.1, read as the reverse complement.
GGCCGTCAGGGCGACGCAGTCTCCACACCGGAGTCTTACGAACTTGCTCTAAGCCCACGTGGTCAAAGCTCCAGGCGGCAAGTGCTGGGCTTCAGAGTCTGACGGGAGGGAGCACACACGCGGCCCTCACGAGCAGGCGGGGGCTGGCACCGGCTTCTAGCGGAGACTTCTCCCAAGACGCCCGATGGTACAGTGGGGGCCAGTGAAGTGTGTCTCCCGTGAGGCACTGGACACGGACCGGGGGGCTGGAGCTCAGGGGAAGGCCCTGGCACCGCCAGCAGCCACACAATGTGACAGGAGGATTTTCATACTGGAGTTTGGGGTGAGCCCCTGCTCCCCGCCCCCGGACTCTGCACAGCAGGCGAGGACCCTATTTGTAGATTGTCAGGATAGCAGAGGCACGGAAACACAAAGAACTAACAAGTTTTTCAGACACTTCTCTGTAGATCTGCATAATCCTATATGTGGAATTTTCTGAGAAGACACACTTAAATTTTAAAAGTCAAAGACCAACAAGAAGTAAGGGGAAAGGAAGGCATTTATTAACAAATAAGAACAGAGAGCTCGTGCCTGTTTCATATAGAGCTTTACCAAAATCCACCCCCAAACAGCAAAAGCAAACAATAAAACAAAGCAAAAAAACCCACAACCAACAGAATAAAACCAACGGACTTGATGAGGCTGGAAATTACAAAAGGCCCTTGAAACACAATCCAATGTCATTCCTTTGTCCAGAAAGGCCTCTCCTGGGCACTCAGTTAAACTCCGATCCCACCACAGATTCAGACGTCTACTGTCTCCCGCACGCCAGGCACTGTGGCAACGCTGGTTCCTCAGCCTAAAGGCGTCCAACTCTGCTCCTGGACGGAGAGGCAATGCGCGGCTGAGTAAATAAACACTGGACATCAAGTCAGAAGCAAGCGGACACCGAGGAGACCGCCACAAGTGCGGGAGAGCAGGGCGGAGCTGCTCGTCACAGCAGCCAGAGGGGCGCCGCCGCAGAGGAGGCGTGGGGCAGAGCCCAGCGGAGGGGACGGCAGGCCTGGCAGGGATCCGAGGGAGCGCACCCCCTAGCAGACAGCGCCCCCATATGCATAAGGGGACACGTGAGGAATGAGGCCACAGAGGCAGGCAAGGAGGCTGAGGAGATGAGAATTCTAACCTAAATGGGATGGGAAGCCAACGGACGTCTTGGAGCAATTTCTCTGCTCCGCTCTGCATCGGTGAAGGCACAAGAGGGAAGCAGAGCCTCGTTCGGAGGCCAGGGCAACAATCCAGGACCAACGAGTACTCGGGGCCACTCCAGGTGAGGGATGGGACTTGAGCCGCGAGCACAGGAGGACAAGGCCAGGGCGACGGGACACGGAGTCAGCAGGAAACAGGACACAGCCAGGCCGGATGAGGGAGGACACGGGTTCCCCACTCAGACCGGCAGCACCCCGTCACCGGAGGCCTGGAGAAAGGCCGTGCTGGTGAGGACGCTGGACGGGGCGTGAGGGCACATGGGAGGCGAGCACATAGAGGCAGCTGATCCAGACGATGCTTCTGGGGAGTTCTGGTGGGGGAAGACAGGGTATCGAAGGCGGTCTCATGTACGGAATCGGGGACAGAGCTCTGTGGAAGACTCCTCACACGGCCGAGGCAGGGCCCCTCTGAACGTACGAGCCGAGGGGTCCCAGAGGATGGGAGACAGACAGGTGTCAGGGGTAAAGTACTCTTCTGACAGCGCCAGTCCTCACAATTAAGACACAGATATGAGGACACCTGCTTCTAGGCAAGAGAGAGAACCACCAGCAGACAGCTGGAAATGGAGGGGCCGTGCCAGCTGCAAGATGGCAGAAGAGTAGGTCCCACTCACGCTCCCTCCTCAGCAACAATCCAGCGTCCGTCCTCAGACAAAAATGCCCTACGGCAGCTGTGGCACCCAGGGAGGAGACTGAAACCCGCAAGCAGTCCAAGGTTAAGCAGAGCCGTTTGAGAAAGCGGGCCCTGCATGCAGGCAGCTGACTTGCCAGAGGCCCCAGCTACAGCCTTCTTTGACTTGGTTCTGTCCCCAGCATCCTCTGCCAAGAAGGAGCCTTGCCCACCCAAGCCCCAGATCATAGGTGCACAGACCTCAGTCCTGGCTTTGGACCCCACAATGGCCGACAACCCAGCTCCAGTCCCGCTGGGCTGCAGTCCAGTTAGCAGACTCGGTCACACTCAAGTACTATGGGTCCTGGAAGTGGGCTCCAGCCACCTTCCAGCTGGTCCCTGAGCAGGTCTGTTGGCCAAGGGTCCCAAAGGAAAATGCCTGCAGTCAGTGCCCCTAGAGACAGGCCAGCCGACCTCAGGGTCCTGAAGCACACCTGCGACTCGGCTTCAGCTCCTCCCAGCTGCACCAGTCCACAAGCAGTTCTGCCCACCCGGAGATGCGCCCAGGGACCAGGCAAGACCCACAGCCTGCTAACAAGCCCACTAACTCCACTGCAGACCCAGCAGCAGCCTCGTGACCCAGCTCCGACCCATCATGACTGTGAAAGCAGAGGGAATGCCATCAGCCCAAACCCACAGGAGAACGTCCTTGCCAGACAAAGCCAGTCTGTAAAGACAGGAAGAGGGGTCTGCTCCTTCAAATGCGCACCATCAAAATGCAGCGACAAGAATCGGCACATGTGACACGACCAATGGGAAACTAACAAGGCTCTGGTGACTGATGCCAATGAAACACAGATGGATTCAAAAAGAATCACCTTAAAGAAACTCGGTGAAATCCAAGAGAACACACACACAGACAACTAAATGCAATCGGGAAAATGATGCAGAAACAAAGTAAGAAGTTTAGTAGCAAAACAGAAGCCACAGGAAAGAACCAAACAGAAACCTTGGAGTTGAAGAACACAAGGATAAACCCGAGAACTCAACACAGCACTTCCACAGCAGAGTCAGCCGTGCGGAGGAAGACTCAGCAAACGCAGACGGGTCACGTGACTACAGCCCCTTAGAGAGACAACAAGAACCAAGAATGAAGACAAGTGGGAAGTCTACGTGAGCGACGGGCACCGCGCGCCCATTCTGCGTGTGAACACCAACAACCTGAGAGAGACCATGTGCCTGTCTGCGTGTGAACACCAACAACCTGAGAGAGAGATCAAGAAAACAAACCCACTCACAACTGCATCGGAAAGAACAAAACACCCACGAAAGAATTCAACCAAGGAAGTGAAAGACCTGTACCCTGAGAGCTACAGACGCTGATGAAAGAAACGGAGTAAGACTTAAGTAAGTGGAAAGACAGTCTGCACTTATGGACTGCAACATTATCATTAGAATGTCCACACTCCCAAAGCAATCCACAGATTCGATGCAATCCAACCCAAAGTTCCAATGGCATTTTTCAAAGAAACAGACCAAACAATCCTAAAATTCATATGGAACCACAAAGACCCTGAATAGCCGAAGCAATCTCAGGAAGGACAAAGGGGACTTCAAATTACGCGACCAAGTTAAGTGATCAGAACAGGCTGGTATGAGAATTAAAAAAGACACACAATCAGTGAACAGATTCCAGAAATAAACCCACACACACACAGTCAACTGATTGTCAACAAGGCTAACAAGAATATTTAATGGGGAAGAAGTGTCTTCAATGAGTGGTGTTGGGAAAATTGGACAGCCACATGCACAAGAATGAAACTGAACCTTTATTTTACATCACATAAGATGTCATGTTGTTGTGAAGCAGACAAAAATCAACTCAAAATGGGTTAAAGATGCATGTAACATCTAAAACTGTAGAACCCCTAGAAGAAAATGCGGGAGAAAAGCTCCCCAACACTGGTCTTGGCAACAACTTTTTGGACCTACACCAAAAGCACAGGCAACAGAAACAAAAACAAACAAGTGCGATTACATCAAACTAAAAGGTTTTGCACAGCCAAGGAAGCCACTGACAAAATTAAAAGGTCACCTATGGAATGGGAGAAAATATTTATAGTATCTCTATTTATCTGATAAGGGGTTATATCCAAAACATATAAGGAATTTATTCACACTTAAGAGCAAAACAAAAACCTGATTTAAAAATGGACAAAGGGGGCGCCTGGGGGGCTCCGCCAAAGTTGAAGCGTCTGCCTTCGGCTCAGGTCATGATCTCCGGGTCTTGGGATCAACTCCCACATCAGGCTCTATCCTCAGCAGGGAGCCTGCTTCTCCCTCTCTCCTCCGCCTGCTCATACTTTCTCCCTCATAAATGAATTAAATGTTCAAACAAAAACTGAGCAAAGGGCCTAAATAGACATTTTTCCAAAGAAGATTTACAAATGGTTAGCAGGTACATAAAAGGTGCCCAACATCACCAGCCATTAGGGAATGTGCGTCAGAACCGCGGTGAGGTATCACTCATCAGACCTGGCAGGACAGTTACCATCGAAAACCAAGACAACAAGTGTTGGCCAGGATGTGAAGAAAAAGGAACTGCTGGGAATGCAAGCTGGGGCCGGCCCTCTGGAAACCAGTACGGAGCGTCCACAGAACGTTAAAACCAGAGCCGCCCTACGGCCCAGCAATCGCACGACGGGGCGCACATCCCGCAGAAGGGGCGTCAGCACCCGGAAGGCTCTGCGCGCCCGTGCTCCCGGCGGCTCTGCTCACGGGAGCCCAGACCGGGGACCACCCCCGCGGCTGTCCGCGGACGTGCGGATGAAGACGCTGTGATGTATACACACAGTGAGATATACAGAGTCCTGCCATGTGAGACAACATGAGCACCGAGGCACTACGCTAAGTGACAGAAGTCAGAGAAAGGGAAAAACTACATGATCTCATCTGCATGTGGAATCTACAAAGTCCAAACCATACAAGCAAAGGACGGACCCACGGCTGGAAAGTGGGAACCATGGGGAGGTGCTGGTCACAGGATACGATTCAGTGACCAGCTCAGTGAGGTTCTGGGGGTCTTAGGTACAGCACACTGACTACAGTCAACAATACTGTATCAAATGCTGCAAACTTGCTAGGAGAGTAGATCGTACGTGTTCTCAGCACACGGAAACCAGAAAAACAAAAACACTCTGTGAGGTAATAGGTGTGTTAACTAGCTTGACTATGGTAATCATTTCACAGTGACTATGTAATATCAAAGGATCAGTGTTGGATACCATAAACATATTCAAATTTTATTTGTCAATTATACCTAATAAAGCTAGAAAAAATTGTAACCTTACCCCATCTTTCTTAGACTGTTTGCTTACGCTTTTACCTGTCCTACTGTAGCTCCCACCCTCTCACCCTACCTATCGCAAGCTCAGTATGTGTAGCAGTCACTGTCCGTCTCTGCCAAGCAGAGGAAGCTCACGGACAGCAGGGGTTCTCGTCCGTGACACTCACTGATGCATCCCAAGTAGACAGGGCACATGGTGGGTTCTGAATAAATACTTCTGAATGGAAAAACAAAACAGAGTAAATGAAACAAGTTTTCCAGATGTAGGAACACTGGTCCCTAAGAGATGTGAGACCTACAACCTTCCCAAGCCGGGGCTCTGCAAGCGGAGAGCTAAGAGGCACAGAAGAGGGTGCCAGGACGGCTGCACCCAGTGGGCACGCTGAGCTAAGAGGCACAGAAGAGGGTGCCAGGACAGGCCGCACCAGGAAGGCTTCACAAGCAGGCAGCCCTGTCACAGCACGGGTGTGATGCGATCCCAGGAAGTGGGGAAGAACCACCCAAAAGGACGAGAAGCAGCATGCATCCCTCCCTCACACAGGGCTGGAAGCAGTGCCTGCTCCCACCAGCGGGACCAGACCACCACAGCTACACAGAGCATGCAGCCTTGCCTCGGGGGCTGGAAGTAACTGGCTCCTAAGCAGCACTCCATTCCTGCCTAACAAACCTTAAAACAAGATTTTAAAAGGATCACACTATTTCTATGTCAGTTAGATGCATCCTGGAACAATAATCCAACTATCTAAAGAAAGAAATACAAAAATACCAAGCACCCAACCAAAAATTACCATGAATGCCAAGCAGGAAAAGTCACCCATTAACGAACAGTGACCTAGCAAGAGCAGTCGGCACAGGTGTAAACACTGACCAAGATAATTATCATGGCAACTGTCCACATGCTTCAAAAGTTAGGTAGAAACATGAAAAATATTTAAAGGACCCAAATTAGACTTCTACAGATGAAAACTACAAGGTCTGATATGAAAAACATACTTGATGGAATTAACAACAGATTAGACATTAGAGAAGATTAATGAGCCTGAAGACAGATATACCAGAAACTTTCCAAAATGAAACCAAGAAATAAGAATTTTTAAAAAGGACAGAGGATGGGCGTGCCTGTGTGGTTCAGTGATTTCAGCCTCTGCCTTCGGCTAAGGTCATGATCCCAGGGTCCTGGGATCGAGCCCCGCATCGGGCTCTCTGCTGCTGCTTCTCTGTCTGCCTGTCTCTCTGCCTACTTGTAATCTCTGTCTGTCAAATAAATAATAAATAAAATAAATAATAAAAATAAAATAATAAATAATAATTTAAAAAAAAAGGAGAGGATCAGTGAACTCGGACAACTTCAAGGGTCTTAACAGAGGAAGAGCCGGCGATCAAGAAAGGAAAGAGAAGGCCAGGGAGGCACTGGGGGAGCAGCAACATTTGAAGATATTATAGCCAACACTTCTCCAAGTCTGGTGAAAACATTTATAAATCAGAGACTGAAGAAACTCAATGAACACCTACCATAAGAAACATAAAGACTGTCTTTAAGTTATATCATAATCAAAACGCCCAAGACCACTGATAAAGAAAAAGGGCTTGACAAAAAAAATCTGACAAGAGAATTCTATACAAAGCAAAAATGAGTGTAAAATAAAAATGGTTTGGCTGAAACAATCCACCACAGCAGATATGCACTACAAGAAACATCCAAGTCCTTTAGGTGGAAGCAAAAGGAGACCAGAAGAGCTCCAAATTTACACAAACGAAGACCACCAGAAGTGATAACCACAGAGCACCCCCTAACAAAAGCAAAATACATATTCTTCTCAAACATGTACTAAGATGGCCCAGATTCTGGACCACAGTACAAATCTTAATAAATTTAAAGGGATTCAAGTCACACGAACTACGTCCTATGAGTACAAGGAGATTAAATTAGAAACCAAGAAAAGAAAGGTTCCCGGAAAATCCCTAAATATTTGGAAACTAAATACCAGACTTGTAAATTACCAATGGGTCAAAGAAAAAAAATTCAAAAAGAAATCAGAAATAATTCTGAACTGCATTTTTCAAAAACCACACCCACGATGTCTCGGAACTTGTGAGGCTGACAGACTACTTCGGAGACTTACGGAAGTGAACAGCTACCTCAGAAAAGAAGAAATGCCTCTCATCAACGAGCTCCGTTTCCACTGTAAGACACTAGGGAAAAAAGTAAACCCCAAGTAACCAAGAGGAAGTAGATCATACCGATCAGAAGTAAACCAAGGAAAGCTGAAGGAGAAAAACAATGGAGGAAAAACAACTAAACCAACTACTGGTTCTTTCAGATGATCACCAAAGCTGACGAACCTCTACACGGATTTATTACAGGGAGAGCAGAGACACAAATTACCAATAACAGTAAGGAGTTATGTGACACAGCTGCAGATCCTACAGACGGTGAATCAACACAGCATTAGGAGCAAGTCTAAGAAACAGAGTTGACACTTCAAATGACGGGGACAGAATCTTTACAAGACCCAAGTAACTAAAACTCCCTCAGGAAGATACAGAAAACCTGAGTAGCCCTACATGAAAAAGCAAACTGTAGGACCACCTGGGTGGCTCAGACAGCTGAGTGTCTGACTTAGGGTTTTGGCTCACGTCTTGGTCTCTGGTTATGGGTTTTCAGCCCCGTGCTGGGCTCTGTGCTAGGTGCGGAGTCTAATTAAAAACAAACAAAAGCTACAGCTGAAAACTTACCCTAACACAAAACTCTAGGCCCAAATAGCTCTACTTCTTCATTTAAAAAAGAAATAACCTCTTCCCCCCCCCTCCCAAAAAAAACTGCATAGGAAAGAATACATTGAAAAGAAAACTACAGACCAACATCCCTCATGAACGCAGGTATAAAAATTCTATGCAGAATTCTGGCCAATCTAATCTAACAACGAATCAAGTGTGTTACATCATGACGCAGCGAAGCTTATCCCAGGATAAGCTGAATACATGAAAAATCGTCCTAAGACTAAACGAGAAAAGTATGATCATTGCCACGATGGAGAAAAAAGCAGGACAAACTCCAAGAACCCCTCCTTATATGAACTCTCAGCAAGCCTAACAGAAGGGCACCTCATGAACCTGATAGAGGTCATGTACGTAAAGCCAAAACTAACATTACACTTACTGTAAAATGCAGTGTCTCTCCCCTACGATTAGTCAGACGTTTGCTCTCATGATCTGCTCACCTGTTTTAAGTAATCCCTGCACTCACCGTGGAGCTTGAACTCACAACCCTGTATATCAAGAGCCACACATTCCAATGACTAAGCCATCCAGGTACCCCTCTGTTCACCTTTGGAATGAAGGCTCTATCCAGGGAGATCAGGCAAGACAAAGAAGTTAGAGGCAAAGACAGACAGAAAGATAAAAAGAAAAAAGAAAGAATGACAGAAAGACAAAGAGAAAGAAAGAATGAAAGAGAAAGGAATCAGACTGGATAAGAAATAAAGCTGGATGTATTCACGAATAACATGACTATGCAAAAGATATGGAATCCACAAAAAAGTTCCCATAACTAGTGACATTAACATGTTTCCAGAGAATATCAATTTACAAAAATTAACTGTATTTTTACATACTAGAATAATTTCCAATTAAATTTTTTAAAAATCACTTACAACAGCCCCCCCCAAAATATGAAATACTTAAGGATAATTATTTAAGTACAGAAGACATGGAAGACCAGGACACTGAAAAGTAAAAAATACAGCCAAGAGATATTAAGGAAGACCTAACCAGGTGTAGACATGCAACAGCTCGCATGCACCACACGAAAATGCCATTTTTCGGGGCGCCTGGGTGGTTCAGTGGGTTAAGCCTCTGCCTCCGGCTCAGGTCATGATCTCGTGGTCCAGGGATCGAGTCCCGCATCGGGCTCTCTGCTCAGCAGGGAGCCTGCTTCCTCCTCTCTCTCTGCCTGCCTCTCTGCCTACTGGTGATCTCTGTCAAATAAATAAATACAGTCTCAAAAAAAATTTTTTTTTGAATGCCATTTTTCTCCAAGAGATCTATGGATTCGATGCTATCCCAATAAAAATCTCACCACTTTGGAGACAGACACTGACCAGGTCATTGTAACCTGTATGGAAATGAAAAGGAGGAACTAGAATAGCCAAAATAATTCTGAAAAAGAACAAAATTGGAAAGCTAACACCGCTTGTTTAATTTTAAGAATTACTTCCAGTAATCACAACAGTGCGGCACTGTTGTGAAAACAGATTTAATAGATACACGGAAAGGAAAGACACAGTCCAGAGATAAACTGACCCGTGTAGGGACAATGATCCTGACGGCAACACAAAGACGGCTCAAAGGAAAAGGGGAAGTCTTTCTAGCAAATGGTGATTGAAAAAAGACTTTGCTGCTGTACCTCACACTATATCCAACAATTAACTGAAAATGAGCCACAGACCTTAAAATGTAAAATTTAAAATGTTCTCTCTCCCTGGGAGAACACCTTTGTGACTCTGGATTAAGCACAGATTTCTTGGATACAAAACCAGAAGATTCATAAAAGAAAAAAAGATTTAAAAAAACAAAACAAAACAAAACTAGACCGGGGGCGCCGGGGTGGCTCAGTGGGTTAAAACCTCTGTCTTCGGCTCGGGTCATGATCCCAGGGTCCTGGGATCGAGCCCCACATCGGGCTCTCTGCTCAGCAGTGAGCCTGCTTCCCCCTCTCTCTGCCTGCCTCTCTGCCTACTTGTGATCTCTCTCTGTCTAATAAATAAATAAATCTTAAAAAAAAAAAAAACTAGACTAGACTACCTATAAAATTTAAACTTCTAATTTTCAAAAGATAATGTCACAAGAACAAAAGACAAGCCACAGACCGAGAGAATGTATTTGTAATTATAAACCTGATAAGAGCTTGTGTACCAACATATAAAGAACTCCCAAAACTCAGTGATTAAACAACCCAGCAGGAAAATGGGCAGAAGACCCAAACAGATCCTTCACCAAAATGGTAAATGCGTATATTAAAGATGGTTGACACTATTAGTCATTAGGAAAACGAACTTAAAACTACAGTACGATCCAACCACCTTCTGAAGGGCTGAAATTAAAGGACTGGTCACAACGGGTGGCGCGGCCGGGGATTCACTCCACGGCGGACGTGCTCACAGCAGCACCACTACAGACCACAGCCCCACCATTTCTTAAGAAGATAACCTACCAGATGATCATCGATTCCATTCTCATGTATTTCCCCAAGAGACGCGAAAACACACATGTATACAAAGTCCTGCCTTATAAGTGATCATAGCAGCTTTATTGGTAAGAGCCCCACCCCACACCGGAAAACACCCTAATACTCACCAGCAGGTGAATGAAAAACCAACCGAGGCACAGGATGGAACAGAATGCTGCGCTCGGAAAAAGCGAACAATGACCTATGAATGTCACAACGTGAGTGAATCTTGCAATTAGTAAGCCAAGTAAAGAAGCCTCACAAAAAGCACACGTCATAAAAATCCATTTATATAAAATTCTAGAAAATGCAAACCAACCCAGAGTGACAAAGAGCCTGTATCAGTCAGTGGTTGCCCCGGCAGGGAGGGGCCCAGGAAGCTTTCAGCGGTGACAGGTATGCCACGATCTGGACGGCGTTACAGGGACACATACATCTCACCAGACACGGCAGAGACAGAGTGGGAGACGTCAGCAAATCGACCCGACCGCGCCCCCAACCGTGTGCGCCAAACCAGGGCAAATAAAACCTACAGGAAAGCTGCGCTCCACTTGCGGCACGTGATGCTGCTCGTGCGTCCATGCACAACTCTGCAGCCCGAAGAAAGCGGAGGAGCGCCAGGGTCTAGGAGGAAACAGAGGGCTTGCCACGGCCGTCCAGGAGCCCGGCCACACCGGCCCGCGGCAGCACAGCTGGGAGTTTGCGATCCCGAACTCAAAACGACAGCACTGCACACCGCATGTTTGGTTTGGCCACCGTCAATCCGGCCAGGACCACACACACCGGAGGCCGAGAGCGCACGGACGGAAGGAAGGGAGAACCGGCTCTGGGTGACGGACGCAGAGGCGGGAGGAAGAGACGGCGGGGGCGCGAGTGCCAGCGGCCACCGTGAAGCCAAGGTGTTCACGGGGCTCGCCCTGACGGGGACACACCAACACGGACGCGCTGCTGTGCCCTCCACATCGCCTCCTGGGAAGCCTGCGCGGCGACACGCCGGGAAGGTGGGCCTTCTCGAGCTCGCGCGTGGCTCCGGCCTGTCCCCTGGGGGACCAGACACACTCCCCGTGCCTCTGGTCTGCGTGACTCCTGTCAGCCACCTTCCGCGAGTTACCTGTCCTGCTCCCACGGCCCCATCAGCCGCTCATGAGGCAGCCGCGGCCAGGCCCGGCCCGCCTGCGGGGCCTTCGCACTGCGCTCGCCTTCCAGACACAGAACCATCTCCCCGACGTGTCTCTACGCGGCCCCCATCCCGGCCCCACGACAACTGCTCTCTCCCCCCCCCACCCCGCTCCTTCTCTTCTGCAAACAGCCTTCCACTCACCCGCCCTTCTCATGAAGCAGCCACTCCGCAGGCTCCGAGCCCCGCCTCCAGCACTCACCGCGCCCGCAGCACTGTCCCCGACGCCTCGCCCTGCAGTCCCCCTCCCGCTTCTCCCAGTCAACCCAGACCCGCCTTCCAGGCACCCATGGGCTCTCCCGCTCCCTGCGGCGCCTCCCTGACAGAGCTCCATACCCACTTACGAGGGAATTTCAAGGAGAATCAAAGGAACCAATGAAAGGCACGGTGTTTGGAGGAAGACTTAAGCTACATTATAAGAAGCAAAATGAAAAAGCTCACACTCTATATAAAAATGAGTTCATGTCACAGCCTTACCGGTCTCGCTATTTTCAGGCGGAGACTCATGTTCCGAGCGACCCAGAGCCAAAGAGCTCACCGCGGTCTGGTCTGACTCCTGCAAATCTGACAGCGCCACATTCTCACGACTTTTGTCACCATCACCATTGGCATCCAATCCTGTAATTAGGAATTTGATCCCAAAAGACAAAATCAGAAGAGTAACTTTCTTTTAAAACAAAACAAAATAGGGGCACCTGGGTGGCTCAGTGGGCTAAGCTGCTGCCTTCGGCTCAGGTCATGATCCCGGGGTCCTGGGATCGAGCCCCGCATCGGGCTCTCTGCTCAGCGGGGAGCCTGCTTCCTCCTCTCTCTCTGCTGCCTCTCTGCCTACTTATCATGTCTGTCAAATAAATAAATAAAATCTTTTAAAAAACAACAAAAACAGAAAAACAAAATAAAAGCTTACAGCTGCAGTTACTTCAATTTCTGCAACTTGGACTCCTTGGTTCTTCTACTATAACCACAACACAAATCTTAATTAACAATTTCCTTTTTCAATTCTTTTCTTTTTTTTTTTTTATTTTAACTAGGCTCCCTCCTGCCCAGTGTGGGGCTTGAGCTCACAACCCTGAGATCCAGAGTCGCACGCTCTGCTCACTGAACCAGCCAGGTGCCCCAGTCAGCAAGTCCCTCAAGATGGGTTAAACGGGAACAAAGACAGCACCGTGAGAGCAAAGGCTCTCCTCATCCCAGTCACGCCCACAGCTCACCCTCCTGGCTGCAGTCCGTGCAAGGGCCCGACGGCTCCGCCCAGTCGGCACTCACACCGCCGTCCGCCGCGCTGCCCGCTTCCAAGTGCAGCACCGGCGTCCCCCACACTTTAGCATTAGGGTTTAGCTCCGAAACCTTGGCTGTCGGTACCTAGGGGAGAATGTGACAAACATCTGTATCCCAATCCAATCAAACACAATTTTACTTACTAATTCACACTTGAAACGCATCTGTGTGAGAGAGTTAGGTCAGAAAGGCAGAGTCTACTGACACATCCACTGGGGAGGAAACGTCGTGCAACGGAACAGAAGTTGACAGGCCGAGCTCAGCTTCGTCCCCCAGCAGGCTCCTCCGTTCCCAGTAAGCAGAAGGCTCTCCAGAAACTGCACACGGAAGACGAGGTACCTGCCTTCGTGGACATTCGGGAAGTAACAGGGGACCCAACTGTCATCTCTGTCCTAGACACAACTCACAGACTGACCACCTGAACGGACAGTAGATGGATAAAATTCTTCAATCTCCACCATTCACATAAGCAAAGGAGACAGACAACACAAGACCCTCAGAAGCGCAAAGGTCTCACAATGGGTCTGTCGGGCAAGGGTTCCGAGCCGCTCACGCGCAGGATCTTCGTCTCCTTCCAGCTCCGACATGCGGCTTGTCCCCCACTGTCCACAGGCTCACACCTTCACTTCCTTTGGGCATGGGTGAGCTCTTCTCTGGTGCACCTAACTAGCCCCTGATTTTCCTACTCTGGCTCACATGCCTCAAGTGGTATCTGAGTCTAAAGAAAAATCCATGTCCCTGGGGCAGCTGCTCCAACTCACTCCAATTCGCCGTCACAATGCTCTCAGCAAACCTAAAATGATTTCCTGTGCCCGCTTAACACAGCCTGGATACCACCACACAGAAGTCGGAGTTCCCTCGCAGAGTGACAAGGGTGCTCGTCCCAGGAGCTCCCAGGGAATGTCAGGCAGGAGCCCCGAACTGGGAGCAGCTGCCTGCCTGAGCCCCAGGGCAGATGTTACTCAGTACTGTCCCCAGATGTGAAAAGGGTCAGGAAATATCATGATCCTCCATGGAGGACAAGTGTGGATTAATACTCTTCAGAAGACAGAGTAAGTCCCCCGGGCGGGGGTGATGAAGGCTTGCAGTGAGAACCAAAACGGACGCGGACACGAGAGGCCATGTGGTTAAGCAACAGGATGCGCTTTGCTCACACCTACAAGGTGAGGGAACCGCCCCCCGCTCCCCCACGCCCTTCCCACGCTACTGTATTCAACCCCCTGAAATGGCCCCTGACCTCAGGCGCACACTCCAGTTCCTGCCGCCCACAGACACGGGTCCTTCCCAGCGTGAGCACCTTCCGGAGCCACCTGCCCTGGGGCGTCCCCCGCACCGACTGCCCGCCACACTAGGACGCAACACCCAAAGCAACAGCCTCCGAGCCAGCGGAGGGTCGCCCTGCTGCGACACACCTGACCTTCCACTAGTCCGTCCCTTCTGTTCGCCCCGGTGCTGCTAGCGCCGCGCAGTCCTGACCTCGGTACAGTTGTGCCTACAAAAGGGGCTCAAGGAATGAATGTTTAATAAAGAACAACAAGAATTTTGTGCCAGAACTGAAAGGAAACCCATCCTTGTGAAAGGTACCACTTCTCGGGCGGTGAATACTGCGGTCCAAGTCGAGAACTCGGGACGCGGCACAACCGTAAGCGGTTAACCAGTGCTCAGGGGATACTCCTGAGTGACAAGGGATGAAAGAATGGGGACACAGACTTAGGAGCTGACGGCATGACAACTACCTCGAGTCTGCTAGGGGATCTCCCTCTCTCTGTCAAATAAATAAAACCTTAAAAAAAAAAAAAAAAAAAAAAACTGAGCTGACCTTAGTAACCACGCCCTGAAGTAATTTTTTTTTTTTGAGTATTTTATTTATTTATTTGACAGAGGTCACAAATAGGCAGAGAGGCAGGCAGAGAGAGAGAGAAGGAAGCAGGCTCCCCACGGAACAGAGAGCCCGATGCGGGGCTCGATCCCAGGACCCCGGGATCATGACCTGAGCTGAAGGCAGAGGCTTTAACCCACTGAGCCACCCAGGGGCCCCATCCCTGAAGTAATTTTATATTAATGACCAACACCGCTCCTTCAAAGTTGAGCATCCAGAAATTCTCAAAAAATAATAAATCAAGGGGCACCTCAGCTCCTCTGCTCAGCGGGGAGCCTGCTTCCCCCTCTCTCTCTGCCTGCCTCTCTGCCTACTTGTGATCTCTGTCTGTCAAATAAATAAATAAAATCTTTTAAAAAAAATCAATCAATCAATCAGTCAGTCAAACAAGGGCGCCTGGGTGGCTCAGTTGGTTAAGCAACTGCCTTCGGCTCAGGTCATGATCCCAGAGTCCTGGCATCAAGTCCCGCATCCAGCTCCCTGCTTGGCAGGGAGTCTGCTTTTCCCTCTGACCCCACCCTCTGCTTTTCATGCTCTTTCTCTCTTTCTCTCTCTCTCTAATAAAGAAATAAAACCTTTAAAAATAATAATAATAAATCAATAAATAAATTCTGACACTCCAAAGAAACTCTACCCCCCAACAGTAGGCTCCATTAAAAAAAAAAAAAGACAAAACAAAAACACAAAACCTAACAATTCATGAATCTCTTTTCTGGCACGAGATAGAACAGTCCCAATGACGCGCTGCTGAGTAGGAATCAGTAACGAGTATCAGAGAAGCGGACGAGGGAGCTGGGGAATATAAAGTAGGTAAGACAGTGCGGAAAGGAAACTTTCAAATATTTTATTTCAAGTTAGCACGGACTACTGCCACCAAAGAAGCAGAATCATTCAGCGCAGTCCACTGGCTTCTCAAGCCTCTGCTACCTCCGGTTCTTCATCTGCAAAATGCAGTAAGAGGCACTGCCTAGGACCGGTGGGAAACAGCGTCCGGCCAAGCGCTCTGAGAAATGGAAGTGGTGAAAAGAAAACGCCTGCATTAAATGTGCTCAGACGAGAGCAGCACGCAGGCCTGCGTCACAATCGGAAAGGACCCGCGCATCTCACCTGAAGGGAGCACCAGGGCCTGTGCGCGCTACACGGCTGAGCCCCGCACAGACTGGCGGCGGCCTGGTCCCAACACCCGCTACACAAACAGTTCTGTGCGTATCACTTAAAGGCCTAATTTTGTTATGTTTTGCCTCCACGACTATTTAGGAAACAAAAGCAATTAACTTGAATGTAACTCCTTTTGGCAAAAGTCCCAAATGTGGGAATGGAAAAGAGACTAATGGGTAAGTCCCTACGTTACTGATGCTTATGTAACTGACATTAACATTTGAACCGCATCTGTCTCCTCGCTACCATCAATCATTTTTCTTGCTTAATGCAACAAAAATCACTAGTAATAAATAAACTATCATGGGGCACCTGGGTGGCTGAGTCAGTTAAGCGCCTGCCTTCAGCTTGGATCCCGAGCCCAGGGTCCTGGGATCCAGCGCCGAGTCAGGCTCCCTGCTCCGAGGGGAATCTGCTTCTGTCTCTCCCTCTGCCTCTGACCCTCCCCTCTCCCTCCTGTGTGCACACGTGCATGCATGAGCTCTCTCTCTTCTCTCAAATAAATAAAATCCTTTAAAAAAAAAAAAAAGGGTGAATAGGGGCGCCTGGGGGGCTCGGTGGGTTGAGGCCGCTGCCTTCGGCTCAGGTCATGGTCCCAGGGTCCTGGGATCGAGCCCCATATTCGGCTCTCTGCTCAGCGGGGAGCCTGCTTCCTCCTTTGTCTCTGCCTGCCTCTCTGCCTACTTGTGATCTCTGTCAAACAAATAAATAAAATCTTTATTTTAAAATAAATAAATAAAATAAAAATTTAAAAAGGTAAATAAACTATCATCAAAAAGGTAAGAAACAAGTGCTGGTGAGGATGCTGACAAGGGAGGCCATGCACTGCTGGAGGGAATGCAGACTGGGGCAGCCACTCTAGGAAACAGTATGGATGCTCCTCAAAAAACTGAAAGTAATGGGCACCTGGATGGCTCAGTGGGTTGAGCCTCTGCCTTCGGATCAGGTCATGATCCCAGGGTCCTGGGATCGAGCCCCACATCGGGCTCTCTGCTCAGCAGGGAGCCCGTTTCCTCCTCTTTCTCTGCCTGCCTCTCTGCCTACTTGTGATCTCTGTCAAATAAATAAAATCTTTAAAAAAAAAAAAAACCTGAAAGTAGAAACCCATAAGATCCAGCAGCCCCACTTCCCGATGTTTACCTGAAGAAATCAAAAATACTGATTTGAAAAAAAGTATCTGCACCAGATGTCCCCTGCAACATTATTTCTAGAAGCCAAGATATGGAAGCCACCGAGTGTCTGCTGCTGTATAAAGCCCATGTGGTGTCTGCACGACGGAACATGACTCGGTCGTAAATGAAACCAGTGAAGTCCTGCTGCCTGCAACGGTGCGGACAGAACTGTCAGGGTACTCGGCTGAAGGAAACAAGTCAGACAGACACCCTATGATCTCACTTCTGTGCGGAATTTAAAAACGAACAAATGAACCAAGCTTGTAGAACAAATCTGGTGGCCGTGGCGGGGGGCTGGGAAAATGGGTGAACTGTTTTTAGTTTTAAAATTTTTTACGTGTGTGTGTGAGAGAGAAAGAGCGAGCACAGAAGCAGGGGGAGCTGCAGACAGAGGGGGAGCAGGCTTCCCACTGAGAAGGAAAGCCAGGGTGGGGCTCGATCCCGGGACCCGGGGATCACAACCTGAGCCGAAGGCAGAGGCTTAACCCACGGAGCCACCAGGCGTCCCGGTTTATAGCTTAAATAAACTGAATTTATAAACAAAACAAACCGGCGGTTGAGCCAACCAGATTCTGCTGTTAGAAGTTTGCCCTTCAGTCACGCGTGTCCAGAAGGACCGTGAAGCGCAGGGCGGGCCGCACGTCTGGCGGTGTGCAGGCTCGCCGCGGGCTGCGGAGAGGCCGCTCCACCGAACAGCGGCTGCAGCGGCACATGTGGCCTCTCCAAGGAGCAGCACCCTGTGGCCAGGGCCTGCAGGGGCTTCTCCAGACACGAGACAGACTTCCGCACCAGTGAAAAGCAGCAAACGTGTAGCAGAAAGCACAGATTTTGAGTCTTCTCTACTGTCCGACTGTGGCCTCTGTGAAAGGACTTTAAAACGCCACGGGACAAACGCTTGCTCCGCTCCGACAACGGGTGGTGAGGGAGAGGTCGGGCCGGGCAGGGCAGCCCTCAGGAGCAGCCGCCGCGCCCTCACCGCAGAGGCCCGCACCAAGCTGCGTCCGACAGCCAGACACGAGCCAGCGACAGCCGGCCCACAAACGCTGGCCCAAATATATCACGTGGTCCACTGAGTCACAGTCCCCAAGTGGGAAATGGTTAAGCTGAGGCTACAAGAACTCACGGCCTGACATAAACATTCAAATGACTGTCCGTTATTTAAAGAATAAAACTTCAAAGTGAAGCCCCAGCCTTCCCCCATAATAAAAACCAATAAACATACTTACTAACTGTCCACCTCTATTCTGCCATCCCCAGAGAACAGCCTCTTCTGCCACTGGTAGCTGGTAGGGGGGCTTCTCCAGCCACAAGAGAGCGACCTCTACGGCCGGCGGCCTCCCGTGCAGACACGCGCTGGGCACCTGCTCCTCTTCCAAGGCCTCGTTCCCGACGGCGCAAGGCCACGTGCAGCCCTCTGGATGCTCCCGGCAGCCGTCGGCCAGTCCCTCAGAAAATGTCGCACTTGCAAACGCTCCCACTGGGTAACAGGCAGGTTCATGCAGAGACGGGGAGCACCACGGCCCTGGGAAGCTGGGCAAGTCCCCTCCTGCGGGACTCGCAGGTGTATTTACAGCGTCTCCTGGGAGGGGGAAGACACGGGCCCCGCCATGTGGCACTGCTATTTCTGCACTGTCCCCTAGGGGGACGGGAACCACCTGCAGCACCTCGTGAGGAGGGTCTGTGCATCCATCCACTCGGGCCACACGGGAACACGCCTCGAGAGTCTCCCCCAGCTCCATTTCTCGGACAGTCACCTGTGGACTTCCCACAACGTCCACTCCGCCGCTCCACGCAGGGCCACTGGGCACGGGTCGGGCACGACTCTGCCCGATGTGGCGTGCATGTGTGCTCACCCAGCAAGCGTGGATGCTGTCCCTCTCCCGCCCCTGACCTGCTGCTGCCGGCCTGGTCGACCCCGTCGCGCCAACCCCTAAGGCATCCGCGCGCTCCTCAGCCGAGTCCGAGCAAACCTGCGGCAGTCCTGCCTCTTCACGGCTGTGAAGAGAGTCTGTCTCTCCTACCTGTGACCTCTGCTCACCCGAACTCCAACCCTGGCTCAGAGGCAGAGCGCGACCCGGACCCTCCCATCTGCAAGCACTCAGGGCTCCGGCCATGCCGCCCTCCTGTGGGCAGCGGCTGCTGCCACCAGGTGGCGCCGTAGAGGTGGCCAGCCCAGGAGCCGCCCCGTGGGGTGCTGCGCTGGTCCCCCAGAGGGAGGCGGTTTCCGAGTCTGACTTCACATCTCCTCTGTCATCCTCACGGGGCTCTCTTGGACTGGCCTTCAGTGACTCTTTTCGGGCCCCTCCCGACCCTGGCCGGTCGCTCACTGCGCTCTTCACACACACCACATCTTCCGTTTTAACACACGGGCCCGTTTCACGTTCTGGGCCGGCGAAAGCAAACGCAGGGGAAATAAAGCCACCCTGCAAACAGCGGGAGCCGTCCAGAGACTTGCCATCTGGGGGCACTTCCTGGGAGCTTCCGAGTTCCGGGGTGCCTGTTCTGGGGAACACCCCCTCTGCGCCCGTCTTGCACAGCGCAGCAGCTACATCGCAGGTCTGTGCTTGGGCCGCGCTGGCCCCAGGGTCTGCACACAGGTCTGCCACCTGATGTGAAGGTCTCCATTCGCAAGCCCTCTGTCCATGACCCTCTTCTTCAAAAATGCTCATTTTATCCTTATCTGGGTAAGATGAACTACTTTCAGATTGCAAAGACAAGTGTGCTTTGTTCACGGGCTGGATGCTTCCAGGTCTCAGGCCGCAGACACTGGGCTGCTGCCCCCCGGCCATGGCTGGCCCCAGCAGGCGGGCCGGTCCAGCATCACCGGGTCCATTACGGGCTGCTTCTCGGAAACTGGCATGAACGGGAAGACGCTGGTTTCTAAGGCTCAGGCAAGGGACACAGCTTTCCCAACTCGGATGAATCCTATCTAGACTCCGGGGAAGCAGACTACCTTCTGGCCTGCTAACATCAAAGCGGAAATAATCACTATCTTTCAGTGGTCTCAAAGAACTATCTTCTCTTTCCTTTTCAGAGTTAGAGCTCTGGCCTACGCTCGCTGCTACAGCCCCAGATTCACCATTTCTCTCCGTTTCTGAAGGGTGGGTTAGTGAATCAACGTGCGAGTCACCCGTGGGACTTACCTGTTCTAGACTACAGTTCTCACTTCCTTCAGGGAGGGCACACACACGTCCCGGGGAGCTAGTGCCCACGTTACGGTTAAGCGCAGGGAGTGTGCCCGCGTTACATACTGTGCTGCTTTCTGTGCAATCTTGAGGGAACCCGGTGTAAGCGTGAGCCCTTAAAGACACAGTTGTTAGTTCCAAACCAGGTTTAGTATTTTCCTTAAAAACCTCCTTCCTTTCATTTGGGCTGGGCATGCCCCGTGGGGACCGCTCTTCCTGCGGGGCAGCTAACTGTCCTGGGCCTTGTGCAGCCTTCCCCGGCGGCCGGGCCCCTGTGCGAAGTTCCTCAGAGGTGACAGCTGAGCAACTGTCTTCCCCGGCAGCTGCGCCACACACAGGGGCACCCAGCTCCTCGGCAAGGCCCAGGCTGTCAGGATCTACAACACAAACACTGTACAACTCGCTCTCTCTCCGAGCCCCATGTGCCTGGTGACCACTGCAAACAGGGTGTCTGCCCGTCACCCCCCCACCAGACCTGTCTGAAGAGCTTCTGTCACTTCGGATCTGAACGTTTACCACCCTGTCGTGCTCGGTGAGGGCATTTATGCGAGCGGCCGGGGGACGGCCGAGATGGCTCCCTACGAGGGCGCCTCCCTGCACGCCCTGGCCAGAAGACAGAGCCGCGTCACCTTTGGGACGAATGTCTTCAGAGAAACCCTGTTCCCCGGCAGAGCTCACACTGCGAGTGACCGAGACACGGCCACAACTGTGCTCAAGAGCAACAGCCTCTGAATTCGTCTCTCTCTCCTCGAAGCTTTCAGACCTAGGCAGGAACTGGGGCACAGGAGGGGACACAGAGTCCGACGACAGCCTCAGCCCCCGCGGGGGCCCCGTCCTCGCGGAAGCCCTCACCCACAGAGCGGCTCCAGCAGCCGCTCCGCCGCCGCCTCCATGTCGGACGCTGGGCAGCTCCTCACCTTCAAGGGTATCAAATAATGAAGACAAAGCTTTACTTATCTGGTGCCCTGACTCCGCCTCCTCCACAGATTCGGGCAACAGGCCAGCTTTTTCGCTGTCTCTGTCACTGCTGACTTCTTTGCTGAAGCAACAACCCATGTTCGAAAGTTGAAAAGCTCACGCAACCATGCCTGCCGTTGTCGGAGCCTCCCCAAGTGCATCTCGCGCTAACTTGCCGTGACTTCTGACGAGAGGCCGACACCCAGACACCAAAAATAACCCCTTGCACAGCAGTCACATGTCCCTGCCACTCAAATCCAAACCCGAAGTACAACAGGCCCTACCGAGCAGCCATCCTCCGCCACGCACTGGAGACCAAACGCCACACGGAATCCAAAAGCTCAGAAGAACAATACATAATTTTCATAGTATTTTTCCTATTCTCATAAATTCAATTTAAAAAAACCCCTACTGGGGCACCTGGGTGGCTCAGTGGGTTAAAGCCTCTGCCTTCGGCTCAGGTCATGGTCCCAGGGTCCTGGGATCCAGTCCCGCATCGGGCTCTCTGCTCAGCGGGGAGCCTGCTTCCCCCTCTCTCTCTGCCTGCCTCTCTGCCTACTTATGATCTCTGTCTGTCAAATAAATAAATAAAATATTAAGAAAAAATAAATAAAAAATAAAAACCCCTGCCATTGTTATCGCAGCCGGAACGAGCCATCCCAGACTCCCGGCTCTCCCCGCTGTTTCCGCATTCTCTGAATCACGCGCCGTGGGACGACGGCGACCCCAGGCTTAGCGGGTCTGTTCCCCAAGGAGAAATGACAACAAAGACGTGTTCGTTAGAGCGTACAGGCAGCGGGAGCTGCAGCTCACTCCGGCTTTGAGAACCAAGACCGCAGGTACAGAGGAGTACCTGCAGGCGCGACGCCAGAACGGTGTCCACAAGGGACACACACGGCCGTGTGTATGGTGAATGGCGCCTAGTCGGGATTTGCTCTCAAACACCCCAGCAAGTCAAGAAGTAAATACATACACATCATTTTTTTTTTAAAGTGTGTGTGTATAGGGAAGGAAGAGATAAAATACCAGTAGCAAAATGGGGGGGGCTCTTCAAGGTCACGATGGGCACATCAGGTTTATTATTTTCACTTGCGCAGATGTCTATATATTCTCACTACGACAAAGGAAAGAGCAAATGAGAGAAAAAAGAAAATCAACACCACCAGGCCAACAGCACCAAGTCCCTTGAAAGTTCCCAAAACCCTTCCTAGTCCAGGTTACCGTCCAGGTGTGAGGCTCGGTTTTTGATTACTACATGCATAAGCTTTGGAATATCACCTACTCTGTGTTATGAGCTTTCTGATTTGTAAAGTGGGGCCAACAACAGCTGTTCTGAAGAGTTGGCATGAGGACAGTAAGTAAAATACTCAGGTCAGAACCTTAGTACCCCACTGAAGTCCACGCACTCTGGCGTCAGGCCACCTCCAGAGCCGCCTCCTACTCTGTCATGCCTCCCTCCTCCCCTTCTCTAGCTCATCCACGGAACGCGACCAAACAACCTCAGCACGGCCTGCGTTTGCCCGTCTGTCATGACTCCTAGCCAAGCTTTCCAATCGCACCATCCTTTGTAAGGTCACCACCCCACTAGGCAGGACTACCGTCTCCCGTCTCCACACACTGGTCCCTCTTTGTGCCTCTAGGAAAGCATGCGGACAGCAAGTCTCAGCACTGGTCCCATCAACTACTTCAAACCGGGATCTGTACTGGCCTCGGAATCTGCAGGTGCTCTCAAAGGGTTAAAAGACGCAAACACAGGAACATCTGGGTGGCTCAGCCCCTTAAACATCCACCTTCCGATTTCAGCTCAGGTCATAATTTCAGGGTCATGAGATCAAGCGCCATGTCAGGCTCCGTGCTCAGCGTGGCGTCTGCTTGTCCCTCTCCCTCTGCTTCTCCCCACACTCGTGCACACTCTCTCACTCTCAAAATAAATAATTTAATTTAAAAAGATGTAAACACAAAATCTTAAAGACATGCCCACGTTTGTACATAAGTTGAGGAGCACAGCAGCATGGCGCAACAATACTTTAACTGACCTGCTCTGCTGAGAAGAGTTGGATTTAAAATGTCCCAGCATCAGAGGCGGCTGGGTGGCTCAGTTTGGCTCAGGTCATGATCCTGGGGCCCCAGGATCGAGCCCTGCTTCAGGCTCCCTGCTCGGCAGGGAGCCTGCTTCTCCCTCTCTCTCTGCCTGCCTCTCTACCTACTTGTGCTCTCTCTCTCTCTCTCTCTCTCTGTGAAATAAATAAATAAAATCTTAAAAAAAAAAAAAATAAAGTAAATAAAGGACTGTCTGAAGCCCACAAAAGCTAGGGTGAAACTCTGGGAAATCAGGGAAATCAACAGCAGTCATGTACATGGGAAATTCCGAAAGCCACACCCAGGCGAGACAGACGCTCAGAACAGTCCTGAGAAGACCTTCGGCTTTCACCTTGGGCTGATCCCCAAGTCTCTAAGCACACTGAGCTAATCAGTGAGGGGCTGTTTCAGAACAGAGCCAGTGTACGAAGACTAGAAAGAGCAGTTGTAATCTCTCTACTGTTTCCTTCGGTGAGGAAGGTGTCTGGACTATCTGCTTCAGTTCCCCGCATTAACAGAAGTCTCTGTCAAAACATTTGGTACACAAGCTAAAAGGACAGAGACTTCAATGAACACACAGATGACAAGGGACAGTCTTTACATAAATAACTTGGGAAAGCCTCAAAACAGTAAGACATTATACACATAAAATCAAATGCCCAGTTCTCGGCAACAACAAAAATCACAAGGCAAACAAAGACACAGGAAAACACAACTCACTCAAAGGAACCAAATTCACTATCCTGGAGAAAGCTCAGAGATGGGACTTACTCCATAAAGACTTGAAAACATTTTTAAATGTGCTCCAAGAACAAGGGAAAAACAACTGACAAGGAACTAATGTGAGCCAGGAGAATGATATATGAACAAAATGAAAACGAGAATACCAACAAAGAGACAGGTATTTATAAAAAGAGCCAAAAGGAAATATTCTGGAGCTGCACAGCAGTACAGTTACTGAACTGAAAAATTCACGAGAGGGTTATCAACAGCAGACTTGGGTAGAGAGAAGAATCAGCAAATTTAAACAGGGGACAAATGAAATTATCTAGAGGAGTAAAAAAACAAAAAACAAAAAAGAAACAAAACAAAAAACCAGAGAAAAGTGAGCAGAGCCTGAAGGACTTACAGGAGATCATCTATGTCCCCTGTGGACCAACACACTGGTCGTGGGAGTCCCAACAGAGGAAGGGCAAAAGAGAATTTGAAGAAATAGTAGCCCAAAACTTCCCAATTTTCATGAATACACAAATTTACAAGTCCACAAACTCAACAAACTTCAAGTAGGATAAGCACAAAGACCCACACCAAGACACATTACAATCAAACTGCTGAAAAACAAAGCAATCTTGAAAGCAGCAAGAAAAAAGCTTCCTGTAAGGTGCAAGAGCTCTTCCGTAGGATGTCCGCCAGTTTCTCAGCAGAACCTCACAGGGTGGGGAGGCAGGAGCAGATACGTTAAAGCACTGAAAGAAAAAGCTGTCCGCTGAGAATTCCTTATCCAGCAAAACTGTCCTTCCAAACTGAAGAAGAAAGTAAAACATTCTCAGACAGACAGAAGTTGAAGTAGTCTGTTAACACCGGGTCTGCCCAGGAAGAAAGGCTAACGGAGTCCTTCAGGTGAAGTGAAACACATGACACAGTAACACAAAGCTGTGTGAAGACACAAAGCTCTCTGACAAAGGCGAATACACGGACAGTTACAAAAGCCAGGATTATTATTTTGATTTACTGCTCCATTTTTTATTTTCTACAGACTTAAAAGGCAAGTGCATAAAAAAAATTTTAAGTCCATGTTACTGGGCACGTAGCGATAAAGATGTGATTCGTGACACGAGTAGCGAAGAGGAGGAGGAGGATTTTACAAGAGAACAGCTTCTGTGTGTTACTGAAGTTAAGTAGGATGAAAGATTAGGCAGTTATAACTTCTGGATATTACACGTAATTCCTATGGTAACCAGATATATGTGTGATTAGATAAAGATAAGTTGTAGAATAAACAACTAAACTATCAATTATAACGTGCTGATATTAATGAGATTTTTCAATTTAGGTAAGTATGCCTTGCAAACATGTATCAATGAAGTCCATTACACAGGTCCTGCCCTTTTGGGTCTTAAAACTGCTGAGAGAAAACTAAGACATTTGAAACATTATTTGTTTAATTATTTTATTATTTGATAGAGAGAGAGAGTCAGAAAGCACAAGCAGAGTAAATGGCAGAGGGCGAAGCAGGCTCCCCACCCAGCAGGGAGCCCGATGAGGGGCTCCATCGCAGGACCCTGGGATCACGAGCTGAGCTGAAAGCCAATGCTTAACCAGCTGAGCCACCCAGGTGCCCCACTTGAAACATGTTTTAAAAATAATATAGAACATAACTTCTTAAATAAATTTTAATCAAATTATAAAAGCAATACAGGTTATTAGAAAAGGATGAATCAATGAAAAGAAAAGTTAAAGCCAAGAATGCCACTGCGGGCCATCAACGTCTGTCAAGATAAGCAAAAATTACGGGGGGGGGGGGGGGGGATTAGAGCTGATTTTATTCCAAGTAGTAACTCAGTTACTTTTCAATTATATATCCCCAATCCATATTTACATAGTTTTGATGGCCTTTTCTATATAATAAATTTATCAAGTAATAAAATCTCTATCTGTTTATTTCAAACTTAAACCCATCAGACTCCAACCACTCCACTGGGGTCCAACTGCGCCCACTGCCCCCCCACTGCTTGCTTGAGTTTCTACCAGCTGGATTTCCCCTCCACAAACCTTGCTCCAATTTTTTCCATCTCGTAATAAAAGAAACCGCTATCCATCAAGCTGTCCCACTACCCCCGATTTATCTCCCCCCTCACGCCAACCCAATTCACCACTTGATGTGGTTAAGCCCACCTCCAGAATATCTGAAATCCGTTCATTCCTAGTCCGATCCACCATCATCACTTCTAACCTCCGTTCGTTAACAGTTTCCTAGTTGCCTGCTTTGCTCACTACAATCTACTATCTATAAAAACAAATGAAGCCAAAGTCATCCTCCTAAAATACAAGTCATGCTATTCCCCACCTAAAATCCTCACAACTTTAACCCAAGTTAATTCCATCCACTCAGAGATCAGTCAAATAGGTTTTTTCAGGTATTATTTTCTACTTGTTTCTTTTTTTAAATGAAATAACAGACACCAGGGGCGCCTGGGTGGCTCAGTGGGTTAAGCCGCTGCCTTCGGCTCAGGTCATGATCTCGGGGTCCTGGGATCGAGCCCCGCATCGGGCTCTCTGCTCAGCAGGGAGCCTGCTTCCCTCTCTCTCTCTGCCTGCCTCTCTGCCTGCTTGTGATCTCTCTCTGTCAAATAAATACATAAAATCTTAAAAAAAAAAAAAAAAAGAAAGAAAGAAAAGAAAAGAAATAACAGACACCAGAGAGGAGGTGCATCTCACCTTGAGTTTGGACTCTGAAGCGGGGTTGCCTGGGTTCAAATCATGGTTCTGCCACTCTACAGATAAGTAATCTTGGGGAAATTATTTAAGCCTCTCTGGGTCTCAACTTCATGAGCTAAAGAGCATTTTTTTTTTGATGCTCCCTGATTGGCTGGGAGAATTACTATTCAGTAAGGTTTCAGTGGTGGGGGCGGGGGCTGTACAATAGATAGGATTGATATTACCACTGGATAAATGCAAAGTTGCTCCTGAATTATTCAGACATTTATTTGGGCACCAGTACGGCAATTCTACTCTCACCATGTCCAGCTGGAGGAAGGCTGAACCTTCAAGAGACCACTTCCCCAATCAGCCTGCCAGACTCTCCCACCCAGCCACCGAAACACAGGCAGCTCTACACCGACAGCCACGCCCATACTCAGGCGCACCGCGACGATGCCAGCTAGAAAACTCTTCAAAGCCATGACGTTTACAACAGCAGGAAAGAAAGAAAACAATATAAATGCCCACAAACCAATGGCTAAAGAACCAGAGCACTACAATATAAAGAAAATACCTTAATGGCAAGGCCAAGGAGATACAGACAAAATCATGCCATGTGGGAAAAGATGAGGGGAAATGTATGTATGCTGATTACAACTCCATAAAAATGTGGTATCCTTTCGTTTTCTGTAAAGATGCTCAAGTTTGTTGAAAATAAAGCTTTGGTATAAGCCCAGATATCTCCCAGGGCACCTTGAGCTCTACTATTTAATGACCCTATGAAAACCTAAGTATGCAACACCCTGTTAACACGGGCAAATAGTACATCCACGTTTTACAAAACTCTTCATCAGAGACGGATGTGCCCAAGGACCAACAGGGATGGAAAAGGTCGAGGCCGGACCAAGAACTTGCCGTCAAGGGTCTCTTACAGGGCATTAGCTCTTAAAAGTGACAAAGCAGATACAGGCAGTACTAGTTGCAAATTATTTCTATACAGAAGTGAAATTCTACATTCTGGCTCAAGTGCTTCAATTCTTTTCTAGATAGATCTTGTCTCAATATTTATGCATAAATTAATAAAACAGGCAAAAAAAAATCCAAAATTAATTTTATCCTTGCAGTAAGTTTTAAAAAGATTATCTGAATACTATGTTGGACCATAAATCAACCATGGGGAGGAAGAAGATTGGTCCTAAAAAGATTTTTTTTAATGATTTCTGTATAATTTCCTTTTCAGATTACTAAAGGTCTTGTATTGGGATCTTAAACTACTTAAAATATTATAAAATTCATTAAAAAAAATCAATGTAAAATACAATATACAAAAAAGTACACATATAATAGCAACAATGAAATAATAATAGTTTGGAGGGAATCTTTCATTTTTAAAAATTCTACCTTAATGGGGGCGCCTGGGTGGCTCAGTGGGTTAAAGCTTCTGCCTTCGGCTCACGTCATGATCCCAGGGTCCTGGGATCCAGCCCCGAGTCAGGTTCTCTGTTCAGCAGGGAGCCTGCTTCCTCCTCTCTCTCTCTGCCTGCCTCTCTGCCTACTTGTGATCTCTGTCCAATAAATAAATAAAATCTTAAAAAAAAAAATTCTACCTTATTAAAAGGATCAGCAATCCAATCCCTCCTTCAGTTGCTATATGAACTGCTTGCAATTTGGACAAAATTTACTCTAAGTTTTCTAAGATTACTTTAGAAGTTTTTATTTTTTAAATTGTGCCAGGTTTATAAGATCACTTAGAAGATGCCAAGCTGAATCTGGAGCGGCTCCAAATGCACCTGACATACGCGTATGCGCAGAAGGCAAAGACAGAGTTAAACACCAATGCATCTCCATTTGCTTATTCTTTCATTCACCACAGCCAAAATGTGAAACTGATTTTCTTAGTAAAAGCTTACTATGACTTGTGTACTTTAAAGAACAAAGACGTTCAAAATGTAGCTCTAATCATGTAGAGCCCACAGATTACCAATGGATCACTAAGAACACCGAGATGAGTACCCGAGACTAAACGAGCATGCGGCCCACCCGTCTGCAGACCCAGACATGCAGCACACACAGAAGTCAGAGGAGGACACAAAGTACTGGCCGTTTACAACAACCCACATGGGACCCCCCCCACCACCAGACCCCCCTTTGTTGGGAAACATCAACATGTTCTAATTTTGTTACATACACAGTTGTTTGTGAGCCTCAGCTGTGAATTACCTGACTCAGAGCTGGGATGGAGCTTGTCTGAGGAGTGGTCTGAGATATGGGACCATTCATCTGTAAAATTGAAAACATCAAACACACCATCATTACAATGGAAAGCAGTATTTTCAGACCACAGTAGCTTAGCGAAAACAAAACCCCCTAAGAGAAACACATTTTTACATGATTAACCAATAATATTCAGAGAGATGAAGGAGCCTAGAAACTTAAAATATATTCAAATTCTAACTGACCACTGTAAGCAAAACTCCTTATAGTTTCAATGGGGAAAATTAATTAAAAATCTGCTTTGCTTGATATGTTAAAATCTTAAAAGCGTCAAAATTTATTTTACAGTCCTAGTTAATTCTTTAAATACCTACCAGTACAACAGGTGTAATGTTATTACAGTATTTATAAATCACTGCATTTTTCTTGGTGATTTCAACTCCAAAAGCTTTTAAGTGTCTAGAGATACATGTTTTCTCCCTCACCCACTACTGCTTCCTCTACTACTAAGCTCCCCATGAACTTATTCAGAATGTAACACCTATACTTCGGTTGTAAGGCAGGCCAGAGTCACTCCTCTGATTCACAGGCTCTGTGACGAGAAAAGGAGAGCGAGGCACCAGGCCAATTCTGGCCTCGACCCACACTCACCAGATGAGCGCTGTCTTTCCCTTCCTGGACTCGCTGGCCCTGCGGTTCAGCCACGACCTTAGTGTCCTGATCAGAAGTCATGAGCTGTTTGCTTTGTGGCTGCACTGGGAGAAGCTGAATGGCGACCGTAGAATGCTGTGAAACAACAGAAGACAACACATCAGTAACCTGAAGTACAGAATACAATGGATGCTCGAAATTAAGTTACTAGGAAGTCTTAAAATTCTCAGGTTTTCCAGGGCATGTGTTTATCCCTCTGGAGTCCAAGCGGCTTATTTACCTCTTTGCTTTAAATTTGGGCTCACGCCCAGCACGGAGCCCAACTCAGGGCTTGAACTCATGACCCTGAGATCAAGAGCCCAAGAGAAATCAAGAGCCAACCACCCAACGGACTGAGCCACCCAGGCGCCTTTGCAGTCTGGGTAGTTAAAAAAATCTACCCACAGGGCGCCTGGGTGGCTCCAGAGATAACACATCTGCCTTCAACTCAGGTCGTGATCTCAGGGTCCTGGGACTGAGCGTATGAGGCTTCCTGCTCAGCAGGGGCGCCTGCTTCTCCCTCTCCCACTGCTCGTGCGCACATTCTCTCTCTCTCTTTCTCGCTCGCTCTCTCTCTTTGTCTCTGTCTTAAACAAATAAAATCTTAAAAAAAAAAAAAAGGAATCTGCCCATAATTCAACCCAAGAATATACTAAGACTAGAAATCACGTGTTAACATATACAAACCCACTCATACTCAGAAAACCATTTTCTTAAAAACAGAAAATAATAAAATGAATAGGACTCCAATTTGTGCTTTGATGAATCTCAAATTCACATGTATCATTTTGACTGGCCCCATTAATTTATTTTGTTCCAGAACGAGAGTTTTAAAGAGAAATAAACAATAATTAGTTAAAAAGGAATCCCTTCAAAATCCTGACCCACACAAACCGAAAACCACCTCAAGACAGCAGGACTGGGGCATCTGGGTGGCTCAGTGGTTAAGCATCTGCCTTCAGCTCCGGGCATGATCCCAGGGTCCTGGGATGGAGCCCCACTGCTGCAAAGCAGACTTTCCAAAGCACGGATTCGCCTCAACAGTTAGAGACTGAACTTCCAACAAGAGATCTCACCTGATTTTCCCAAACAGCCTAAATAATAACTCTTGAAGACAACAATACTCATTATTTCGTACGATCAGCTTAAGAACCAGGGCTCTCAGACACCCGGGGCTGACCTCTCTCGGTGTTTCCCTCTTTCTGCAGCGCCGCGCTGCCACAGGGCACCACTAGGACTGGCTTTAATCCAGGTTCCTCTCAGGCTCTCCTGAAACACAGCAGCCACAGGCCAGATACAGAGATGTAAAAGCTCGCTACTTCTGTCTCGCAAGGTAACCAGGCAGGTTCTTAGTTTTACGATGGTGCTCCCTACTCTCCATAACCTGCTTATGAGAAATTCCCAAAACTCTTGTGGATGAAACCAGCTGAAGACCGGAGGTAATCTCTTCCAACAGTCAACGCTACCATCAGGCACGAAAGCACAAAATCACTCCTGTGCTGACAGGTTTGGCAGTATGAACTGCAGGAAGCGAAGAAACACCTGAAACAGACCAGTTTCATGGAGGTCGACGTCCTCCAAAATCAGGGTATCAGATGCTGAACTGTAAGAGTTTGCAACATGTGAAACTATCACAGAAACGAACATCAACGGGCGCCTGGGTGACTCGATGAAGCATCTGCCTTCGGCTCCTGTCACGATCCTGGGCTCCCTGCTCTGCTGGACAACTACTTCTCCCTCTCCCTCCACTCCTCCCCTACTGGTACGCTTTCTCTCCCTCTCTCTCTCCAATCAATAAAACCGAAAGAAAGAAAAAGAGAAAGAAAGGAAGGGACAGACGGACGGACGGACACGACTCTCCCCAAACACCACATCCAGAGAATGAAGTCACGGGATGCTAACTACGTGTTGGCACCCAGAAGGTGTTGTAAACACTTTACCACCATGAACTCCTCGATTTGTAAGATTCTCAACGAAAAAAAATGTTTCGTTAAAAACAAGGTAAGACAGCCAAAAGGGGGAAATTCAACTGTAAAAATCCTTTATTACAACTACTACCTCTATTTTTTCAGTCAGACACTCTGTGCCTCCTGACAGAACCAGAGCAAGGCCAGGAAGTGGTCTTGCAAAACAAACACACGACCAGTACGCACGCACCCAGGACGGGCTCATGAATTACCTACTGCTCCTTACTGACCAACTCGCCTCCAACGGTGCCCCTGCAGATCCCAGGGGTGCGGAATACGCCGACAAGTAGCCTGGCTTCCTCAACACCAACCGACACAAGATGCACGTACTGGCCAAGCCATGGCTTTACTTGGTTTGTGTGGCTTTATTCAATTCAAACAAATGACAATCAGGGAAGTAGTACCGATGCGATATTTGATGGTATCAAACAATTACTAAATTTTCTAAGACGTGAGAATGATGCTATGGTTACCTTTAATTTAGAAAAAAAAAAAAAAAAAAAAAAAACAGGCCTTACAGCGTTGCATACTGAAATATTTACAGGTCAATAATGTGATGTCTGGAATCTTCCTCACAATAACACGTGGACAGAGAGGTGGGAGTTCGTATTTGCTCCCCGTGGAAGAGGGACATGGGGGCTCACGATTCCATCCAGTCTGCTAGTACATGCTTGAAAATGTTCCACGACAAAAGGCTGAAAAGGTAGCAGGGCAGTGTCCTAGCACGACAGACACGGCCGACCTGGTCTGTCCCGGGCCTCCTGTCCCCAAACAAATACTCCTGACGTCACACCACAAGATCTCTTCATTACTGATCTAACACGCACTGTTCTTCTAAGTCCTGCACCTGGAAGACCTTACTGATCTCCACCTTGTTTAAGCAGCACAAAAGGTACAAAGCATTAAAATCAGACTTTATCAAATGTCTGAATCTAAAATAAAGACAGAGTACGATGATGCAACACTGACAAGAGTTCAATAAATAACAAAACCACCTTTTCATCACTCACTCAAGAGCCCCAAACCGCCCTGAGACTTAAACCATTTAAACTACTGCTTCCAGGAATGGCCAAAGAGTAGGTCTCCAGGCTTTAAAGAGAAATGGGGGAGGAGGGGTTATCACCAAAACAAAGCATTTGCCAGCATAAGACCTAGGAATTTGAAAACCTGATAGTGTTCAGAGGAAGCCTTCACAAAGCCTTCCTGAGCTGAACAAAAGGACTTACTTCCCTGGTTTGATTTCATCTCTGGAAGTAAAAAGGCAGAAATGAAATCAAAGGGCCTCCTTCCTGTCCTGTGGTCTCTATGCTAGCTGGACATGTTTAATTTCACCTGTCAAAGCTACACCTAAAAGTTTAATCAGTCTTATTAAACACTTGGGAGAGGCTGGTTGTCTCGGATCGGTTCCTAAAGAATCCTTCTCCCGTGCACCAGAGATGTCTGCTTCATAATGAAACCTTCATTAAGGTCTCGGGGGTCCCGCCTGGGACCTCCCACAGCATTCAGTTGTCTCTTCCACCTGTGACAACTCCTCAGGCTTTCCTCAGCTTGTCGACACTCTCCAAGAGCGCCGGAGCTGCTTCTGTCACGCCAACCTGGGCCGCACTCACTATGACAGCAAGGAAGCCCGGGAGCGTGCCTGCGGTCTCGGCACAGCAGCAACGGGCAGGGCAGGGCTCTCACGGCCACAGAAGGACAGAGCCTGGAAAGAACGAGCGGGTAACAAACGTGTCCAAATCCACACACCACGCCGGTCACCTCTGGAGGATCTCAGGATACCAAGTCACCTCTCTGAAGCTTTCTCCAGGCCAGCAGTCATCGGCCGGCCGTTCCCGCGTGACGCCTGCAGCGCAGCCACGCAGCTGGTCAGGGCGAACAGCTCTCCGTACAGGAGCCACAACTAATAAACACTGAGAGACCAAATTGGAAAATCAAACTGTTTCCAAGAGCTAATGAAAGAAAAAAGCAATAACCACGGATGTGTGCTCAAGCCCGGGGCAGAGCTGATGGAGGACTTCCCGACGGCTGCATGAGAGGGGACACCAGCGCAACTCCCCATCCTGTCGGGAAAGTGCAACGACCGGGTGTGCATCCTTCCTGATGGGAACAGCGAGCACCATTTATCAGTCATTCTTCCCAAGAAAAGAACCTGTCGTTAATCAGACCTCTCGATCGGACTCCCAATTCAAAGGAAATTCTGGAAAATACATGTTTAATCACATCAACACAAGGCCATTAGCTAAATCCAAAATGCGGGCCATTCTAGAAGACAGATGGCCTCGTTTCCGCAGCACACGGAGGACATGGAAAAATGGAAGGGATGTTTTTATTGCCACAAAATACAAAAGCTTTAACCAGAATAACCTTACGTAACGTGAAAACTGTATCTGGATTGAAATAAATTAACTTTAGAATGACATTTTTGACAGGAAAAACTGACTGTTGCCTAGGAAACAAAGGGTATTATCGAATGATTATCGATTCCACTGGGCACAAACCAGGTGCTACATCTGTTTAAAGGTCTTATCTGGGAAACATATAAACTGCAAGACTACAGATGACATTACATACCCAGAATTTGCTTTAAAATACACTAATAATTTTTTTGGTAAATTTAAGAAACAAAAATACAGGACTGCAGCACGTGGCTGGCAGTTGAAGACAGACGGGCACACTCAGGCTGCTCTGCTCCCTCCCTCTCTCCTTCTGTGCTTAGAAATTCCCACAATAGGGACACCTGGGGGTCTCAGTGGGTTAAAGCCTCTGCCTTTGGCTCAGGTCATGATCCCAGGGTCCTGGGATCGAGTCCCGCGTCGGGCTCTCTGTTCAGCGGGGAGCCTGCTTCACCCTCTCTCTCTGCCTGCCTCTCTGCCGACTTGTGATCTCTCTCTTTGACAAATAAATATCTTTAAAAATAAAAATCCCACAATAAAAAGTAAAAAGAAAGATTTGACTAGAATATAGTATCAACATCCATCTAAAACTTCACATACTTGCTGTTATTTAAAATCTGTGCCGGGGCGCCTGGGTGGCTCAGTGAGTTAAGCCTCTGACTTTGGCTCAGGTCAGGATTCCAGGGTCCAGGGATCAAGCCCTCCATTGGGCTGTCTGCTAGGTGGGGAGCCTGCTTCCCCCCGCCCCTCTCTGCCTGCCTCTCTGTCTACTTGTAATCTCTGTCAAATAAATAAATAAAATCTTTTTTAAAAATCTGTGCTAATGAAATAATATAAAAATAACTATTTCACAAACCATGTTCATAGCAGCTTTAGCAAGAAACAAAAAAAATAAAAATAATTATAGAAAAGCAGAAACTATTTAAAATATTCAGAGGTTACAGTAAGTTAAAAAAGCAGGGTATCAGACTGCGGACAGGATAATTACAGCTATGTTCTAAAATTCACATAACTAACCGTGAATATTTACAAGTATATTCACTAGGATGGGGCTCAGCTGGTTAAGCGTTTGTCCAACTGAGCCCCATCCTGTGTATATACTGGGCTCAGGTCATATCCCAGCGTCCTGGGACAGAGTCCCACATCAGGCTCCCTGCACAGCGGGCGGTCCGCTTCTAACCTCTGTCGCTCCCCCCACTCATTCTCTCAATCTAATAATAAGCAAAATCTTAAAAAAAAAAAAAAAGGAAAATGCAAAAATAATATGAACTAGGTGTTTAAAAAAAAAGGGGTAGTTTTTTATTTTGTTTCATTTCTGTAGTCTCAATTTTTTGAATACCTTATTGTTTCATAACCACACACACTTCATAAAACTCATCGGGCTTGCTGGCTGCATGTGTGCCAAGCAAGCACACAACCCGGAGCCCCATCGCACTTTTCCTCTAGAAAGGAGTAAGCACTGATCCAGCAGGAAAAGCATCCAACTCCCTTCCCAGTGGGTTATCAATACAGATTAATAAAACTGCCAAATGGGTGTCACAGCATTTTTCTTGTGAAAATGCATAACTCAGTCCTGTTCTCTAAGACAGAGGGTCACAAAGGGTGGTGTGGGCCTGTCAGGGGACCCAGAGACCTTCCCAGGGCCCCCAGGTCATACGAATTGGCACAACAATGCCAAAAAGCCACACATTCTCTCCTCGTAAACTGCCGTGGGGTTCTGGGGCAGTTACAGAGAATGGCCAAGGTTATATGAAAAGACTATTAAATAAAGATTCCTCACTTTTCAAACTGTGTATTTGTGTAAGGTCAGATTTCCTCCTCATTCTTCAACCAAAATAACATATCAAATGCAGAAAGAGAGAAGCGACTTGAGAGTCTATTAGACATTGAAGAGATTTATAAAAATATAAAACAATGTCTTTCTCATCAAATTATTTTTTGTTTTTTGAAAACAAAAAACATAACCTTTTATCATAACCACTGTTATTTATATTACATGCAATGGCTTTGTTATTATTGTCAAAGAAAAATCTTTTTATATTTGAGTCTTAATTTTTAATACAAAGATAAGCCCTACAGACTAAATTCTTAAAGATCTGCAATGTTTCAAAGTGCAAAGAGGTCCCAAGACCACAATGTTTGAGAACCACCAACAGAAGACAAAACTAGTCCTGATGCGCAGATGCCTGGTGTTCATGGAGAGGAGACACCGTATGTTCACAGATGGGGAGACGTAGTATTCTGATGGCAACAGTCCCCACATCTAAAGAGTCAACCCAATCCCTATCAAAATCCCCCCTGCCTTTTCTGCAGAAATTAATGAGCTGATCCTAAAATTCCTATGGAAATTCAAGGGACCCAGAATAGCCAAACAGTCTTGCAAAGGACAAAGCCAAAAGACTCACACTTCCTAATTCCAGAACCTACTACAAAACTACAGCAATTAAGACCGTGTGGTACCGGCGTAAGGAGAGACACAGAGATCAACAGACAGCGCTGAGAGTCCAGAAACAGACCCTCACGTTTACGGTCAGTTAATGTTCAAATGGGTGCCAAGACCTTTGAATGGGGGAAGCAAGCTCTTCTCAACAAACGGTGCTGGGACAACTGGGATCCACATGCAGCAGAACGAAGGCGGACTCTGTCCAACTCTGTACATAAAAATTAATTCAAAATGGATCAAACACCTAAATACGGGCACCTGGGAGGTTCAGGAGGTTCAGTGGGTAGAGCATGTAACTCTTGA
The DNA here is from genome assembly GCF_011764305.1 of Mustela putorius furo. Taxonomy (NCBI): domain Eukaryota; kingdom Metazoa; phylum Chordata; class Mammalia; order Carnivora; family Mustelidae; genus Mustela; species Mustela putorius. The sequence goes on along the minus strand of NW_025422169.1, from coordinate 8,084,246 downwards.
TGGCAGGGTTGTGGGTTCAAGCGCCACGTTGGGTACAGAGATTACTAAAAAGTAAAATAAACTTTAAAAAAAAAAAAAAAACCACCTAAATGTAAGCACTAGAACTGCAACACTCAGAATAAAACAAAGGAGTAAATCTTCATGGCCTGGGTCAGGCAATGTCTTCTTAGAGAGGACACCAAAAGCACAGGTAGCAGAAGAAAAAAATCCACTGGTATTCATCAAAATTAAAAACTTTTGGACTTCAAAGCACAGCACCAGCAAAGTGAAAAGATAACCCAGAGAATGGAAAAGAGTATTTGCAAATTACATACTTCGTAAAGGATATGTGTATATATACGGAGCTAGAGAGGGAAGAGCGTGTTCCTAGAACTCAATTCTAAGAGACAAGTAAGTAAAAGACAGAGTCTGAACTGACATTTTCCCAAAGACATACAAATGGCCAATAAGCACATGAAAAGATGCTCAACATCATTAGTCATTAGCAAAATGCAAACCAAAACACGAAATGCCACTTCAAACTCACTGGAATGGATATAATCAAAAGACAAACAACAAGTGTTGGCAAGGACGGAAAGAACTGGAATCGCAGCACGCTGCCGGTGGGAACGGGAGGCCGCACGGCCCCTCTGGGAAACGGCTGCAGATGCTGAACACAAGCTCATCGAATGACTGAGCAATCCCACACCCAGATACACACCCACGAGGACAGAAAGCGCATATCATCACCAGAAATCGCACATGAATACTCATCGCAACATAATAGCCAGAAAGTGGAAATAACTCAAACCATTAGAGGTCAAGATCCTTATTTTCATCCATGTGCTTGGCATGCTTCAAACAACCATAGCTGAAGAACTTGATAATTTCTAAAACGATCAAAATAAAGATATCGTTCTCTTAAACATGATTTTTCCCCCTGCTTACAAGACAGGTGGTGTGTAAACACAGATGATTTGTCTGCGTATTAGAAATCCAAAAAGGAAAGAATTAGCATTTGGATCTCTGTTATGCAATGATTCCTTGAAGTGCTTTACAGGTCACCGAATCGACTTCCATTCTCTTCGTAAGGTCTCCTGCCCACTTAGCGGACTGGGAAAGTGAGTTCAGGGGTGACTCAGTCACGGTCACACAGCGAGCTCATCCGCAGACACACATCTAGTTTCCGCTCTGCCACTCTGTATGCCCACACAGGAGTTCAGCAGGGCAGGCCACTCACTCCGCCGACCCAGGCCAGTGGGCATCCGGGACACGACCCAGCCCCGCAGCTTCGGCAGCCCGTCTCCATTCCTTCCTCCCTTCTCGGGGGACCGGCCATAGCGCACCGGTGCACAGATGATTGAAGAAAGCATTTAAAAACAAGCACTTTTTAAAAAACCAACATGGTAGGGGCGCCTGGGTGGCTCAGTGGGTTAAGCCACTGCCTTCGGCTCAGGTCATGATCTCAGGGTCCTGGGATCGAGACCCACATCGGGCTCTCTGCTCGGCGGGGAGCCTGCTTCTCTCTCTCTCTCTCTCTCTCTCTCTGCCAGCCTCTCTACCTACCTGTAATCTCTCTCTGTCAAATAAATAAATAAAATCTTTAAAAAACAAACAAACAAACAAACAAAAAAAAACCAACATGGTGCCTAAATAGAAGCCAAATATTTCATCTCTTTATACGACGACCTGATTCAATGCCAAAAGAAAAACACGCCGCGTTGAGATGATTTGTTGCACCTTCCTGGGAAGTTTTCAAGTATACAGATAATTTTTTATCAGTTGACCTTGAAATGTAAAACATTTCATATGAGATGAGATTCTACTCTATGGGGACCAGCTATAAGACCTCTTTTCTCGATCTAAAAACATTCTTCTGAAGCCAAGAGTCTCTGCGTCCCCAGGACGCCCTCCAGGCTCTCCCCTCACCCAGCATTCAACACGTCACACACTCTCTTCTGGCCTGGGCCGCTCCTCCCTCTTGGAGAGCTTCCTTCCCATTCCTCTCTCCCTCCTCCAGGCACGCAAAGCCTTCCCGGTTCTTCGGGGCACTGACCAGATCTGGGCTTCTCCCCTACTATCCCGACCCTCTTTAAGTAACCCAGGTGTTTCATGTCCTTACATACAGGGTACGGGAGGAGTATGTATCCCACCAATGGATGCTACAGTTCACCCCCGAGAGAGTCCTTCTGTCAGTAACACCCGTACACAGGTGGCTTAGCTCCAGTGCTGTCTCCACGCTCTGCTTCCGTGCCTGCAACCACAAAATGAGGGAGAGGTCAAGTCAGCTAAGGCACCTTCCACCTCCAGCAGTCTGCAGCTGGGAGCAAGGGGTTCCGGGACAGAGCCTGAGAAGAGCAGCGGGACAGGACAAGATGCTGCTGCACAGACTCGCCTTCTGAGAACACCCGGGAACTGCTAGGACTGTTTTCCAAAAACCGTAAATGAATATTCAACTAGGTAAGTAAACATAGTTTTATCCAAATATGGAAAACAGGTGGTGGAAAACTTTAGAGACTGCCCTTAATAGAGTACTATATGATGCCCTTTGAGAATCCATTAGAAAAGCCGAAATCTGTTACTTTCAAAGTTCTAGACATACTTTGTAGAAAGACAGTTTACCTCCAGACCTCTAGAACTAAAACTCCTTGGGAAAAACAGAAATGGTCAAAGAAGCTAAATCAAATCATTCCAGTACAATCACAGCGTCTGCAGATCTGGAAGGACATTTGTTAAGAAGAGCAACTTTCTTCTAGGAACTCCATTTGCACACCTCTAAATGGAGGCGTTAAGAAAATGAAATACTGCCACAGGAGTCCGGGTCCCTCGCGCATCCCCTAACGCTGCAGGCCGCACTACCCGGTTTCTCTCGCGGCTCAGCGGCTGTCTGCATCGCATGATCCTGTCTTAGAGGTTAGTCTGTGTACCTTCCACAGCACCTTACAAAGATCATATATTCAACGGACTCTGTAGGCTTGAAGAGTGGGAACACTCACAGAGCAACAGACAGCTGTCTCCAGGAGAGCGATTTCTCAGACGCACTCTCTCCACGACAGCCCCTTCTCCCCACAGAGCTCCTTCCCCTAACTGTGGCTGGCAGCAAAGACAAGCAAATGAAAGGAAGGAATCCAACCTTAGGGAGTGGTTGTTCAATTACACATTTAAACTGTAGGGAACCGTAGGGAAACAGTCCTGAACAGATGCTGCCAGTAAGCTTCCAGATTAATTTTTCTAATTTCCTTTCACACATGTACACCTGTGCTTCTACTGAAAGAGCCGGCAGTGGGAAAAGGGAACTTATTTTTTACAGTTCGGTCAGATTCTGCTCCTAGAGAGGGCAGAGAATCAGACACAAGACACACTTATTTCTCTAGCCAACAGGACTGGAAAAGTACCCACATGAGAAGTAAACCCCCGAAGTTACATTTAAAAATTATCCCACTAACAGGTTTTTAGAACTTCTCTACAAACTGCACACACACACTCAGAAAGGTCCCTTCCAGCTTTATGAATAAGCTGGTTGGTGGCGGGGCGCCTGGGTGGGTCAGTGGGTGAAGTGTCAGCACTCGGCTTCCGATCAGGTCATGATCTCAGCGTCCTGGGACAGGGTCCTGGGACCGAGCCCCGCATCGGGCTCTCTGCTCAGCGGGGAGCCTGCTTCCTCCTCTCTCTCTGCCTACTTGTGATCTCTGCCTGCCAAATGAATAAATACAATCTTTTTCAAAAAGATTCTTTCTCTTCTTCTCTCTCTGCCTCTCTCCACACTACCTCAAAAGGAAAAAAAAAAAAAAAATGATGCATGACACGTTATCTCACTCTGGAGAGGTCAATTATTTCAAAAGATTGTCTTAGCTGGAATTCTTATGAAAATATAGCACAAAACAAAGGGAGAGTTTAGGTCATCTCATTAACCCTCTGGTTACAAGCATTTTTGACAAATTTCAAACTACCAGTCCAATACTTGGTCATAAGGAAGCCTAAATAAAATATTATTTGAAACAAGTGAAACAAATAGGAAGACTAAAAAGTCCTATCTCTTACCCTGCGTGTGACTGTGATGGTTATTTTGTGAGAGGGCACACAGCTGGGGTAGGTGATCATATCCTTAGATACAGCGCCTTTCGGCCCTCCAACTCTATCTTTTCCTCTGACCATGAGTCACTTCTTCTCTAGGAGAAGACCATCTCCCGAAACAGATACACATCTTTTCACCCAAAAGCAGCAGATGGAAGGAGCACTGACCCCATTAGGCCTAGCTACATAGGGCACGAGCTCAAGTGGTCCGCACGCCTGTCTGAACACGACCAGCAAGCGCAAGGCCAGCCCAAACCGGCGCCCTTACGGACACGATTGCAGCCTGTCTACTCCGTGCCATCTAAAATGAAAGGAGTAAAATACAGGAAGATCTATTTTCCACAAAGTTCAACCCCATACTTGAAAAGGCAACTGCCCCGAATCCAGCCTGTTTGGAATGTACTCTGACCTCCATTCGTCCATCATCATTTCCCCATTAGGAACCACTTCCCCTATTGTGAACCATAAGCCCGGGCCAGCCAGAGCTGCCCCAGTGGCCGGCCAGACGGACAGCCCGCTGAACCGCTCGGGCCTTACTCAGGCCCCCTCAGTCCCAGGATCATAGCCACCCAGGCACTTTCGGGTCAAGGGGCACCTCCACCTCTGCCACACACAACCACCGATTGCAAGCCAAGTGTGTCTAGTGTCCAGGGCAGAAAAAGAAGGCCTACTGCTGGCATTTCATCTGTATTATCACCTTATGGAAAGAGCAGAACTGCCCCATTCAGTCTCTTTCAGAATTTATTTTTACCCCAGGGAACTGCATTGTATGTGGCTCTCCCTTGTTTGATGACGCAGTTTTGTTAACTTCATTTTGAACATGGCATCATCTTCTCGAGATAATCCACACTCTCCCTAAGAATCTTCACTTTCGCTCTTTTACATCTGAACACAAAAAATGCTGACGGCTTAATGTAGTATCAGTGTACAGCCGCACCAAGGAAAGGTCAGAATCAACACCACAAAAAGTCTTTCAAGAGACCCCGAAGCCCTCTTCAAAAAAAAACAAGGCTCTGGACAGGACCTTGCTTCAACGCTTTTCAAAGGAAAGTCTCCATGCACCTCGGTCTTCTCGTCCAGCCCTCATTCCCCCGAGGAACGCCGATCACATTTTATCATCCTTTCCATCTACGGTCCCCAAACTACGACTTTAGAGTGCCCTGAGCCGGGCTGCCGGACAGCCGCACGCCGCTGACCCAGGAGGGGGCCAAAGATCAGAACCAGAGGTGGAAAACCGGTGTGAAGTCCGGAACTATATATAGTTTACTTAAAAAAGTTGAATTTAAGAAAAGCCAACACGACAAAAACCTGTACACCTGACACTGACAGACTATTTCCACTTCTTCACCCTGTAACAGGCATGCAGTTTGCAAAGATGTTAAACTAAAAAAAAAAAAAAAAAAAGCTTTAGTTTCAGAAAAGGTACTTTTGATCTGCGCTATCAACGGCCAATTAATCAAAACTAAGGAAGAACAGTGCTTCTCCAAACGAAGGACCATGGAACTCGGCCAGTCGTGAAAACATTCCCAAGAGTGAGCAGGGCTCGAAGTCCAGAGCCGTTCGGTCCGACAGATGGAAGTGACAGAGACAACTACCGTGCCCGGGGGCTCACTGGGGCACGCGCCTGCCCTCCGTGCAGGTCAGGATCTCTGGGTCGTGGAACGGAGCCGCGTCAGACTCTGATCTCAACGGGAAGTCTGTCTCAAGATGCTCTCTCCCTCTCCCTGCCCCTGCCCCTGCTGTCCTGCGGTGGCTCACTCTAGCAAGTCTTTAAAGAAATTAAAAGCCATTTAATAGCTTTCTAAGTGGTGATATAATATGCCTGATTTCAAACCTACAGTAAAGCGCGGCCTCCTAACAGATGTGTATTGCTTAGCACTGTGGTGAGAGGGAACTACTCCGTAACAACTGCACTCCTACACAGCTCCTGAAAATCAGACCTCGTAAGTCAACGCTAGGGACCCAACGACAGCCTATACGTAAGACGACCTGAAAAACCTTCATGAAAATGACCAAGTTTTTCCTTAGTGGTTTCCACGTCAAGGAAGGTCTAGAGTGAGCACCTGGGTGGCTCAGTCGAGGAATTGCCTGCCTTTGGCTCAGGTCATCACGGCAGGGTCCTGGGCTGGAGCCCATGTCCGGAGTCTGCTTCTCCCTCTCCCTCGGCCTCCGCCCCTCCCTCAGGCTCAGGCTCTCTCCGGTCCGGCTCTCACTCACACTCGGGCCCCTCTCTGGAATACACCGCTCCTACCAAAACAATGGCTCACAGAAACAAGGACGTACTCGCGGAAGGCGCACTGGTCCTCTATCCGCGGTCTGGACCCCACGCTCCGCCCGGAGCTCCCCTTCTCCCTCCTTCACCGCTCAAACACGCTCCCGGGGCTCCCTCGGAGCACGAAGCACCCGAGGAGCTGAGCGGGAGGAGGCCGGAGGAGCAGAGACCAGCGCAGAGACCGGCAGGATGGGAGGGAGAAGCTGGGGGCCTCCCCGGCAAGGTGCAGCCTCTCCGGAGACGCCGCTCCCCGGGACGGACTCCCCGCTTGCCGCGGAGACGCTCCCCCAGGCCTCCGCACGCCCTTCCTCTCCTCGCCACGGGACACAGGTCATCCCAGCGGCCGGCAGGCCTCCCGCTCCCTTCGCCGCCACGGATGCTGCTCCTCCGCAGAGTGCAGGGAAGCGCTGGCTTGCCCTGCATGGCCGGAAGCAACTGGAAACGGAAGCAGGTCACTCTAAAGCCCGGGCACGGTCCGTACCCACTTCAACTTGTGCAGGCTCCTTCCCGTGGGATCTCATCTTAGAGCGAGCCGGTCGGTCGAAGCCGTCTTGTCTTCTCACATAAACCGTAACGCATCACCTAAGACTTCCACTTTGTCTCTTTAACGTACAGCTTAGTTTCAAAGTGTGAACAGTACCGTCCTGCTGGAATAATTATTCTCCAATTTTTTACAACTGTCTTATCTAAGACCCAAGTGAATAGTTTTCTTAGTGGTTTGTTTTTACTGAGACACTCCCAAGTTTTCAAATTAGTTTTCCTACGGATGTTTTTCTACTATTTTTATCAGTTTCTATTAGTTAAATCCTATAACTGCACTAAGGAGTCTAACTGCGCTGAACAAGTCTGGGAACGCACTTCACTGGCTTTTCTAAGCCGACAGTGTATCAGGCAGGCAGAGAAAGAGGGCAGCAGGGTGCAGGTGGCACCGGCGCGGCCAGCCTGGCCCACGGGTCACTAGGCGCCGCATCTGGGCTCACCGGCGTGAGCTGTGCTTCCCTGGGCTCTGCGTTCATGGCTTCAGTGAACACCACAGATCGAACATCAGTGTAACTAAGCAAATATCTGCAGATCATTTTTTATTTTAAGATTTTATTTATTTATTTGACAGAGAGCACAAGTTGGCACAGAGGCAGGCAGAGAGAGAGGGAGAAGCAGACTCCCCGCTGAGCAGAAAGCCCGATGCGGGGCTCGATCCCAGGACCCTGAGATCACGACCTGAGCCGAAGGCAGAGGCTTTAGCCTACTGAGCCACCCAGGTGCCCCTCCGCAGACCATTTTTTTGACCTACAGACTCCTCAAAATCAGCTGTTTAAAAAAAATCCATTCCTGGGGTACCTGGGGTGGTTCAATGGGTCGGGCCTCTGCCTTGGGCTTGGGTCATGATCTCAGGGTTATGGGGTCGAGCCTCACATCTCACATCGGGCTCTCTGCACAGCAGGGAGCCTGCTTCCCCCCTCACCCCGCTTCTCTCTGCCTGCCTCTCTACCAGCCTGTGATTTCTGTCAAATAAATAAATAAAATCTTAAAAAAAAAATGATCTGTAAAATGTTATCTGTAAAAAAAAAAAAAGAAAAAAAAATCCATTCCCACCACCCTTCTCATTTAAGACAAATAAACAAAAACTGACAATCCCTCCGTCTCAAGGAAAGAGATCATCTACCCAGCTGCCCAATCCAGAAATCTACAAAACAGTCTGAACTTCCTCTCAAATAAGCCCGTATCTGTCTCCCGATCTCTATTACTGATAAAAACTACTCAGATAACCATCATCTCTGAACCAAATTACCACCCCAACTTCTTTTGCATCTCCAACCCCACACCAATTCTTTGTAGATGACTTTTCTGATGCAGGAGATGGTCTTCCACTCCGTCGTTTTCATCCCCAAAGGCCCGCACTTGGGACTGCCCATCTTCTCCACTGCCTGGGCTGCGAGACCTTCACACCCAGGGACGGTGTACGCCAAATGCACACGGTCTCTTCAGTGCTGGGAAGGCAGGAAAGTCTACCTTCTCGGTCACTGTATTTCTGACACAGAACCTAACAGAACAAAACCTCAGCAGATACGTGTTTGTTTAGTCACTGCATTTTTCATGCAATAAACACATGAGAAGAAATTCTTGGTATTTAAAATGATGATACCGGGGCGCCTGGGTGGCTCAGTGGGTTAAGCCTCTGCCTTCGGCTCGGGTCATGATCCCAGGGTGCTGGGATCGAGCCCCACATCGGGCTCTCTGCTCAGCGGGGAGCCTGCTTCCTTCTCTCTCTCTCTGCCTGCCTCTCTGTCTACTTGTGATCCCTCTCTCTGTCCAATAAATAAATAAAATCTTAAAAAAAAAAAAAATTAAAAAAAATTTAAAAAAAAAAATAAAATAAAATGATGATGCCCAGGGACGCCTGGGTGGCTCAGTGGGTTAGGCCGCTGCCTTCGGCTCGGGTCATGATCTCGGGGTCCTGGGATCGAGTCCCGCATCGGGCTCTCTGCTCAGCAGGGAGCCTGCTTCCCTCTCTCTCTCTCTGCCTGCCTCTCCATCTACTTGTGATTTCTCTCTGTCAAATAAATAAGTAAAAATTTAAAAAAAATAAATAAATAAAATGATGATGCCCAGTAAAAGCCTCTGTTGCTACATACTATAAAAATGTGTTAATGTAGGAAAAGGCAGTGTTTTTAGGTTGGGGCAAAATTACTGTGGGTTCATTTTCATTTCATCTCAAATACTCTCGAGATGCTGTATGTGTGTGTGCATATGTGTGTACTTGGAATCTGAGCATGCAGAAGAGTTAACTACGGTGATGCTCACAATAAAAAAACCACATTTAACTAAAAAAATAACAACAAATCCTTGAACTTCCAAGTGGCAAACACACTAAAACTATGACTTGTACTGAAGGTGGAGGTCAAATATCTTTTTGAAAATGTGCTGAAAGCTGAGCCCTTCCCCAGGGAAAACAGACATATACCTGAATGTTAAACACAGACTAGGAAGTTCAAGGACCCCCTAGTCCACCTTACGGACAGCAAGCTGGACATCTGAGGAGGAGGTCAAGAGCAGCGACTCGAGGAGCACCCAGCACCCTGACTCCCACTAACCGGGCAGCGACACTGGGCACGCTCATCTGACCTGCCGTGGGCGTGTTGAGGGCAGGTACGGCATACAGCACGATTAAACACCAATGCAGTCATAACTAATTACTAGGCAAAGGCCGGACACCAGGAGCCACGAAGCACCACCCTGACTCACAAAGTAGCAGCCGGAGCCTGAGCACAGGGCTCAAAGGCCAGGTGTGACAACCTGAGCTTGCTTTCACACCTCCCAGCATGACCATGCTAAAAGGGAATACTGAAATGCAACGAATACCACCTAGCATGAAGTGTTCCTTATAAAACTGACACTACTCTTAAAAAAGAATTTAAGTTCCACAGCTAATGAGTTCAAAAATACATACCACTTTAGATAATCTTTCATTCTGATATACCAAAGGATATGTATCCCAGGCCTAATACCATCTCCATTTTAGAAATAACTGGATCACGACTCAGTCAGGATTGGAGTTCAACTGATGAACTTAACAACACCACAGATGTTCCAAGCAAACTATCAGAGTCCGCATCAGCTCCAATAATTCTGAGAGGCTGTTCAGCAAGGTAAATGAACTTCCCTCCGTCCTGGGATTTGGGGAGCCCCTGACCCCAATGACACTCACTATAAAAAGTACTATTAAAATGTTCTGGTTAGGGCGCCTGAGTGGCTCAGTGGGTTAAGCCGCTGCCTTCGGCTCAGGTCATGATCTCGGGGTCCTGGGATCGAGTCCCGCATCGGGCTCTCTGCTCAGCAGGGAGCCTGCTTCCTCCTCTCTCTCTCTCTGCCTGCCTCTCTGCCTTACTTGTGATCTCTCTCTGTCAAAGAAATAAATAAAAATCTAAAAAAAAAAAAAAAAAAAAAAAAATGTTCTGGTTAAAACCAGCATTTCTGGGGCACCTGGGTGGCTCAGTGGGTTAAAGCCTCTGCCTTGGGCTCAGGTCATGATCCCAGGGTCCTGGGACAGAGCCCCACATCCGGCTCTCTGCTCAGCAGCGAGTCTGCTTCTCTTCCTCTCTCTCTGCCTGCCTCTCTGCCTGCTTGAGATCTCTGTCTGTCAAATAAATAAGTAAAATCTTTTAAAAAATTAATTAATTAATTTGATTAAATAAAACCAGCATTTCTGAAGCTCAGCTGGGCTGTGTGGCATAGGCCACAAATGTATCAGGCTACTGTGGCAATCTGCATTCATTTCTCACATTGTGTAGGCAAACTCCAGGCTGCTAAAATCTGAAGTCATTGCACACGGCAGGGAGCGGGCGAGAACAGCGGCGGAGGACGGTAAACCAGTAAACTCGGCCCGGAGAGGCGGTACCGCGTCACCCGGAGTGATCCTCTCTCAGGTGCGAGCTCTTCTTTACCGAAAGGGGGGGGGAGCACGAACACAGGTGCGGACACTACCAAAGCCTGAACACAGAACCCTGCACCAGCAGCGGAGATACCAAGGTGCCGTTTAGGAAGGAAACCACCAAATTCTTGGGAATTTCTCAAACTAATTCTCAAAGACAATATGTAAACCGCAGTCTTAATATAGGACACAAACTGGAAGACCTATTAGCGCCTTCCAAAGGTAATTAAAGCCAGTAAGTTAAATTATCTAACATAATAAACAATATCCTTACTTTTCTTTAAAATGTGTTTAAAAACACAGTTTAATAGCAGCTTTAAGATTCTGCTTTAAAAAAAATAATAAAATGCCAACTTAAAATTCTGTAGCATACATAAAGTGAACGCTTTTACCAGTTTCACTTTTCCTTTCAAAATCCCACTAGTAAGAAGCATCTTACGTGAGGTCTGTGATTAGAGCACAACGCAGGGCTGAGCTCAGAGTGGACAGCACAGGCACAGCACTCTGCCGCCTGCTAAATGGCTGCCTCTGCACTAACTTTACACTTCTGGGGCCTTCAGTTTGAGTCGTTAAAGCTCCAAAATCCTCGAACAGGAACTGCAGAGTTACACTATTTTTCTGACAGTTATTTCAGAAATAAGTTATCGAATCTCAGTTAATAAAATAAAGCAGACCAACACTCAGCCTCTGACAGCGACCGTCCCAAGCGCTACCGCACGCACTCAGAGCCCTGCAGGAACAGGGCAGAAGAACAGAAGCTCTCTCTCGTCCCCGTCTGGTAACTCCACAGTGACCGATGCTGCTGATGGAAACAACATTCTCCACGCAACTGGATTAAGGCTGATCAAATGTACTATGTCATTACTAAACACTCGGCCAGTACGATGCTTCCAAGTGTCCGACAAACTTACCACAGCAACGCGCGGCAACGTAAACCGGAAGTTAATGATCTAGCTTTAATTTCCCTGCTCATAAAACCGCCCAGTAATAGCATTTGTGGCCACATAATGACCCTCGGAAAACATCTGACCTATGGTCTTTACCTTGAGCTATAATCTGGCATTTTCAAGAAAAACAGTGAGTTAACAGAGCACCTGTTAACCTGCACAGTGACAAGCACACTTTCCATATTCTGAACTTCAAAGGACAAGTGCCAAGACTGTCCATGTGCCTAACTGAACCTACTAAAACTCAGGGTCAGGAGGCCCTCAAGGAACTCTGTGCAGGAAGAGGCCGCACTCCGAGGGAAGCCTCACCAGGTCACAGACACTCCTGCAGATGTGTATGGCAGATGCATGTTGTTCTTGCTTTTTTAAAAAAAAATGTTATTCATTTACTTGACACAACGAGAGAGAGAGTGCAGGGGAGCAGCAGACAGGGGAGAGGGAGAAGCAGGCCCCGCTGCGCAGGGAGCCTGATGCAGGACTCAATCCTAGGATGATGGCCTGAGCTGAAGACAGGAGCTCCATCGACTGAACCCCCAAACGGCCTGCAAACGTATCTTCTTCTTCCCTCATTCCATTCACCCTTAGGGGTCAATTCTCCGGCACAGAGGCCTGAAAGGTAATGATTTCAGCAGAAGAAATGGAAACAGAACAACACACAGAAAGAAGTGTGCGGACCCGCCGTCATGCAGACCTTCGGTCTGCACTGCTGGCCCCACGCCCATGTTTAAGAGGTGCAGAAGAAAATACTGCTGATTCACTAGTTACTCATTTGTACAATGGTCTGTACACAAGTGACCTGTTGAAGGGAAACCGGAAATAGCATTAGAGTCTGAAAACAAGCAGCAGTGGAGTTATGGATATTAATCAAAAAGGAACATGGAACTTCCAATAATCCCAAGGAAAGTTTCATCCAAAAAGGTTTTCACACCAAACTTCTGCACTCAATGACAACCAGCGTCCCACCAATTATTTGAATGTCTTTACCTCCTAAGGAGAAAATGGTTTTGCATTCTAAACGCCTAGATTGCTAAAAGGTAACTTTCCATAGGGACTTCAAGTCTACTTTCAAAAGTGCCTGCTATCCTATGACTCTGCAGAGCTGGGAAAAGCCAGGCAGCAAAGGATTACCGTACCGCACCTCCGTGGGCATACACTTCTGCATGGTGGGGCAGGAGTTACACAGATGGAAGATTTAAGAATAGAACAGACATAAAGTAATCAACAAAGAGAAATACTCAGAAAGCAGTCTTTAAAGAACAGGTTTTAAAGGACACGGTATTTTCAAAAAAAAAAAAAATACTTAAAGGGCACGTTTCACATGTTCAGAGAGCTACAATCAACTTGTAAATTAAGGTGACTTGTAAATGTGTATCAAATCGATCACTGTTTTTGTTCTTATATTTTGAGCTTTGACAGTAAAACAAAGCTTTTTAAAATCTGAAAACAGAATGTTCTCATTTTTCAGCGATGTTTCTAAAAAAGGATCTGTCAATTAGCCCACCTTAAAAGCTGATGTAACGTACTTTGCAACCGTTAAACACTAGTAAATTTAAGGCATATTTTTAAACCATCACTTTAAACATTCTGTGTAATAAAACTGGATGAGTTTCTAAGCGAGCTATTCTCCATTTAGGCCAGGGCTTGGCCTTTGCCCCCGTGACACATGGAAGCAAAGACACCAGGGCCCTCCACCCCAGGGCCCCGTGCGGAACGCCCGCCCGTGTGTGCCCTCTCCTTCCTCTCGTGTCACTCTCCACAAAGCCAGCTAATCACCTCAAATGGCAATTCTGGGCATGTAATTCTCCTGCTGAAAACCCTCCAAGCGCTTTCCACTGTTCTTGGGATACAGAGAGAACTTCTCACCTACACAAAGACGTCTCACATTCTATACGATCCAGCGGCTACCTTGACCGCCCTCCTTCACTGAGCCTCACTCCGAGTACTCGCCCGCGTCCCTGCACGGGGATCGCTGACAGGCATCCTGTCCCGCAGGCTGACTCTGCCCCACCACACTCTTCCTTCCGGAGCCCCGCGGCCCCGCGAGGCCCACAAGGCCAGCACAACGTATGGCTCTCATACGAGGTTATCTGGTCATCCACCTGCCCTGTGGCCCATGAGCTCCAAAAAGCAGGGCAATCCATCCCTTTTGTTCACCACTCTAGCCCCCAGATGTATTCCTGAATTATTTGGTGAATACTCTGTACCACTGAGAGGCCTGGGTTCCTGTCCACGAACAGAATAGAAACCCTCAAGCTTACAGAGTTAATTCAAGCCCCGGAAGACAGACCATACACGACCTATGGAAATGACATGGTACGTCATAATGTAGGAAGCGCTACAGAGAAAAACAAGGCAGGGACGGGAGGAGTGTGCGCTGCAGTAAGAGCGAGACCACTCGAGGGAGCGTGGTGCTGAGAGCCGTCAGTAAGTGTTGGGGATGGAAGCTTCAAGAATCCAAATGCCTGCCTGCTTTCCTTCAAATAAAACATCCCACTTTTCTAATCCCTTGTAGACCAGGAGCCTTAGTGAAAAGTTCCCGCATCGTTTGTCTTCGTACCGCTAGTGTCTCACTGATCAAAAACACCTGCTCAAGGAAGGCACAACCTCTTGCCTTTCGGTCCTACCAAATCCTGAAGCGAAGACTCTCTACAGGAAATGAAAAATGGAAAAATCCACTGAAGTTTAAAAATACATTCCCAGAGTGCCTGGGTGGCTCAGTCATTAAGTGTCTGCCTTTGGCTCAAGTCATGATCCCACGGTCCTGGGATCGAGCCCTGCATTAGGCTCCCTCTTCAGCGGGAAGCCTGCTTTTCCCTCTGCCACTTCCCCTCCTTGGGTTCCCTCTCTTGCTGTGTCTCTCTCTTGCCAAATAAATTTTTAAAATCTTGTAAGAAGTAAATAAATAAATTTAATTTTTGTGTATTGTAATTGATTTGTTCTAGGTTAATACAATCTGCTTTAACTTTAAAGCCAAGAAACATTTTTTATTAAAAGGGGGCAAGTTTTTAAAGACTGAGAAAGGGAACAATCTAGGTCACATGATTAAATGACTCCATCCAATTCACAGCATGCACTAGATACCACTATCAAATCACTAATATTTTGTCTATTTTGTATAACTGTGCACTACTGCAATCATTTCGAGTGAAGATTTTTATGTTTGTTTACAAAGGCGTGCAACTGTACAATCTGCCGATCATTTCCCTACAACCAAAATGAGAGATGTCTTCAGACACACCTTTTTCCAGCTGGTTGAGCAAAGTTTACTAAACATCTACAAATGGGTCTCCAACCTTCGATGGCTGGACTTACAATTTTTCAACTTCACAATGGTGCAAAAGCAATACACACTCAGTGGAAACCGGGCCTCAAACTCTGAATTTCAATCTTGCTCCCAGTGAGCCCCTAGATCAGAGGAGTGACAGCTGCGATACACTGACTACCGTCCTGCACCCATGCGACCATTCTGTCACTTTCAGTACAGTGTTCAGTGAATTCCAGGAGACAGATACTCAACACTTCATAAACAAATGGGCTTTGTGTTAGAAGATTCTGCCCTAAGTGCAGGCTAATGTAAGTGCTCTGAGCCCGTTTACAGCCAACAAGGCTAAGCTGTGATACTCTAGGTCAGGTGCATGAAATCCACTTTCAACTTAGTATTTTCAGCCTTCAGTAGGTCTACCGGGACATAACCTATCACAAGTCGAGAAGATCTGTATAGTGCACCTGGACCTAAGCTGCCCAAAGAGGTCACAAACAAAAGAGATCTCACCCAGAGGAGCTTACATTAATTCATTAGGGGCTGTGCCTGAGCTACTACAGAAACAGCAAAGCAAAGCACTAAGCACAACCTTAGAAATTAAGGCAAGGATTCTGAAGGACTCCTGAAATACCCTTATAAAGATGGATTAAAGAGCGAAGAAGTAAAAAAAAAAAAAAAAAAAAAAAAAAAAAAAAAAAGATTCCATCTCAACCAGAGAAACGGGGAGCACAGGCAACAGCACTTGCAACTCCACGCTTCCGAGGGAGAGGCCGTGGTCAGCTTAGGCCAAAGGAAGGCAGCCCAGCCAGCAAGGAGGAGGCAGAAAGGCCAAGGCCCCTGGAGCAGGGCCCCTGGGCGTCTCTCATTTAGACAGGGGACAGTCACGGAGGAGTTTTTACAAGGGCTTAGCAATCAGGATATGCCTGTAAAGCAAGCTCTGGCCGCAGTTTGAGTAAAATGGTATGTTGCACATAAAAAAGGCACTTTATCACACAAATAAATACTATCCTAATTTTAAGTTTTTAAGCCCATACATATGCATCCCAAATTCCATTAAGAACACTTTCAGTGAAAACTAAGTCTCATCTCAATGATTATTAAACTCCCTCTAAAAATTAAGTAGCACGCTTTCAAATGTGACTTAAATACAAAATGTCCTAGTGTTCTACAATGCACTCTGTGACCTAGGTCTCACTATCAGGGAAGCAGGAAGGACACTGAAGAAAAAAACCGAACCGCGAGAGAGGACATGAAAGTGTTGGCATCACTCAGCAGCAGCCCTTATTAACTAAGCTATGAGGGATTCACAGAAAAATGGTGAAAAGATAGTTTATGAAAGTATCAAAGGAGGGGCACCTGGGTGGCTCAGTGGGTTAAGCCTCTGCCTTCAGCTCAGGTCATGATCTCAGGTCCTGGGATCGAGTCCCGCATCGGGCTCTCTGCTCAGCGGGGAGTCTGCTTCTTCCTCTCTCTCTGCCTGCCTCTCTGCCTACTTGTGATCTCTCTGTGTCAAACAAATAATAAAATCTTTAAAAAAAAAGTATCAAAGGGAGGAAAAAAGTATCAAAGGGACAGAAGGAGTTCTGGGGTGAGGGAAGACAGGAACGGAAGAAGTATGAGCTGACTTAACACTTCTCTTAGCTGTTCCTGAGGTTAAAGACACGTGCAGGAAAAATAAAGTGTTGGAACACTGGGGAAAAAATCATTTCCACATTGGAGTTCTCTTCCTTCTAATAAAAGAACCTAAACTTTCCACTTTACAGTTCAAAATTCCTATAAAGAAATTCAATTTCCAACCCCGAGAACTGCAGGAGGAGCGGAGTCGCTCCAGGGACACCAACAAGTGCAACACCGAGCGGCACAGCCTGAACTGAACTGAACCCAAATCAGATCTGGTGAGCTGCGCGCTCAAAGGCAGGGCCTCGTTGACTGCGGACTCTAAAATGAGCTCTTACAGAAAAGAGAACTCTTCACAGGAATAAAATCTTACAGAACAGCATAAGCAGGAATGCCCAGCAAGTTTCTGTTTCTAACCATGCATTTTCCATAAAAACAAACCTCAGTGTTTGTTTTCTTCTGTCCATTAGAAAACTGTTGAGTCAATGGCCTTGTAGGACGAATTACAAGAATATACTGAGATTCTCTTGCCTTTACCTATCTGAAAAAATCCTTAAGTATGAGAGAAGTCTGCAGGACTACAAGCAGGGGTTCTGAAAGCATATTTAATACTCGCTCGTGCCTTTAACACGAAGACACTATGAATAGCATTCCAAGTATCCTTTATCTACACAGCTTTTAACAATCTCGAGGGACCATCATAAAGATAGCACACGTTAGGGGCGCCTGGGTGGCTCAGTGGGTTAAGCCTCTGCCCTCGGCTCAGGTCACCATCCCAGGGTCCTGGGATCTACCCCCCATTGGGCTCTCTGCTCAGCGGGGAGCCTGCTTCCTCCTCTCTCTCTGCCTGCCTCTCTGCCTGCTTGTGATCTCTCTGTCGAATAAATAAAATCTAAAAAAAAAAAAAGGAAAAAAAGATAGCATGTTACTAAAATTAGAAGGCCTAAATAATAATGCTACTTATCGGGACGGAAAGTATGACCTGCAGCGTTCCGTGGAAGTAACAGTGGAAGGAGCGGGCCGCACCCACTTCCCACTGGTAACAGGCCCTCAGGTCTCCCCCTGGAAAACTTGTCAAACTGTTGCAGATCCACTCACAGTCTTGGGGCTCCTTGCAGGCGCTGCTTACCTATGACCGTTCACAACCTGCGGCTCCCGACTTGCACTGTGCGTTTCAGAACCGTGTGTTACCATCCCTGAAGACGGCTTCGCAAAAACAAGCCACGAGACTGTTTCCGCACAGTTTGAATATGTATTTGTCAAAACCTGTGCTTATTAGTGGAAGTCATATGAAGTTCCATAAATTCTCCAACTCCCAACTGTTTTTAAAGCACAGTCCCTGGGAGGCCTTGGGGGGCTCAGCGACCGGCTGGGGCGGGTCATGGTGCGGGGTCCTGGACGGAGCCCGCTCAGCCAGGAGCCTGCCTTCCCTCTCGCACGGCCTCTGCTTGTTTCTGCTCTTGCGGTCTCTGGCTGCCAAATACACAAACTCTTCAAAAACATAAAAACATCAAAGAAAGCACAAGCCCGGAGCCCTGCGTAAAGTCAAGCGCGGCCGTCCCCGCGCGGCCAGGGTCAGCCGCTCTTCCCGAAGCCCACTCACCGACCAGCTGGTCAGCCCCATTTTCTCTCCGGCTCCCACTGCAACCGGGCAGCCCCTTTCTCGACCTGCACACTTGAGCCTCGGATCCCGCTTCCCCTGCGCAAAGGCAGGCGACCGAGCGGCCAGCGAGCCCGGCAGGCGCCGTCCACCCGCCGGCACGGGCACGGCGGGCAGAACGGGGACAGCGGGGCGGCCCGCGGCGCCCGCAGGGGTCGGGGACAGCGCGGCCGTACAAGCAGGCGGGGACGGCACCAGGGACGGGGGCACGGCGGCCCCGCGAGGCCGACCCCGGGCGAGACGACGAGGAAAGCGCGGCCCCGAGAGGACCGGTCCCTGCCGAGCAGGAAGACGCCTCGGTGCCGGCCAGCGAGCTCGGGCCCTGCTCCGGAGCGGGGCCAACCGCGCTTCTGGCCGCGGGCGAGCGTCGGACCGAGGCCAGCGGTCCCCGCCCGGCCGGCCCGAGGCCTCCGGCCCCGCAGCGCACCGCGGCGGACGGGCGCTCGCAGCCTGGCTCCCGCGACGGCGGCTCCTGCGCGGCCCGCGGGGAAGGCCGGGCGGCCGCCGCGGGTCGACCCGTGCCAGCGGCGGGGCTGCGGCCCGGACGGAGCGGCCGCGGCAAGTCGGGCGACCGCGCCCGCGAGGGCAGAGCCCGGGACGGGGACCTCGTCCTTCCCTCCCCGCCGGCAAACGACCCGGGCCCGACTGCGGCGCGTCCCTCTCGCGGCGGAGCGCGGCGGCAGGAGAACCCGCAGCCCCGAGGGGACCCCCGGACGCCACCGACGCTGGTCCGCAGGCCGCCGCCGGCCTCGCCGCCCGCAGGAAAGCCCTGCGGCCCGCCCGGCCGCCCGCGGCTCGGAACGTGCCCTGGCCGCAGGACGCACAGCCCGCGGCGGGACGCACAGCCCGCGGCCGGACGCCCCGAAGCCCTCCCGGGGGCTCCCGCGCGGCGCGTCCAGAAGCGCGGCCGCCGGCGCCGGACGGAGCGCGAACCGCGCCGACGGGAAGTTCCCACGGACGGGCCGCGCCCGACGGCCGCCGCCGGGACGCCGCTGACCCGCCCGCACCCCGCGCCCCCGACCCCGCTCCTCCGGCGCCTCCGGAGCCCGCCTCGCCCGCAGCCGCCCGACAGGAGGACGCGGGCGGCCGGACACGCCCGGACCGCAGGAGCCGCACTTCCTGGTCCCCGTGACCCCGTCCCTCCCCGCCCGGACGGCCGCCGGGCCGGGCCCCCGCGCGCAGGGCAGGGCGAGGCCTCCGCAGTGCGGGCGGACGGCGGCGCGGCGCGGCCCCCGACCCCGGCCCCCGACCCAGACCCCGGCCCCAGACCCCGACCCCGGCCCCCGACCCCGCCCGGTCCCGCCCCGCGCCCCGCCGCCGCCCCGCGCCCCGCGGCCCGGCCCTGCCCGCCGCCGCCCCGTCCGGCCCGCTCTCCGCGCGCCGCGTCCGCCGGGAAGATGGCGGCCCGTGACAGGCGGCGCGGCGCGGGCCCGGGCGGCGGCCGCAGCAGCGGGGAGCGCGGGCACCGAGGCCCGCCGCGCTCACCTGTCAGCAGCGCCGCCGCCGCCCGGCCGCCGACCGCCGCAGCCCCGGAGCCCGGCGACCGCGCCACCCGCGGACGGGCCGAGAGGGAGGGGCGGGGAGGGCGCGGCCGGCCCGGACGAGCGGCGGGGGCGGCGCGGCGCGGGCGGGCGGCGGGCGGCGGCGGCTCCTTCCCGTTTCGGGCCCGAAAATGTCTCAACCTCGCGACTCCGGCGCCCCAACGCTCCTTCCCGTTCGCAGCAGAACACACAGCTCCCGCTTCCGGGGCTCGGCGGAAGTCCCGCCCTCCGCGCGCGCGCGCCCGCGCGCCCGCGCCCTCCGCGCCGCGGCCTGCCGACGGGCGCTCGGAGCCCGGGAGAGCCTCTCGTCAGGGCGGCGCGGCGTCCCGATTGGCTGCGCGCGCCGCCCGCCCCGCCCCTCCGCTTCCCGGCCCTTCCGTGCGCGCGCCCCTCCCGGCGGCGCTTGTGATTGGCGCGGGCGCGCACGCAACCCCGCCCCACCCCGCGCACGCCTCCCGGCCCCGCCCCGCCGCCCTCGCCGCCCCTGCTGCGACCCGAGCCGGCGACCCTGCGCGGCGTGGACCGGCCTGCGCGGCGTGGACCGGCCTCCGCGGTACCCGTCTGCCGGCGGCCGCCGCACCCGCTCCCCCGGCCCTAGGGACCGCACCCTCCGCGTCCTGGACCCCGGGACTGCGGCCCCCGCCCTCCTGGGGCAGCGGCAGACACCCCCCGACCCCCGCCCTCCCACCGGGACCGCGCCCCCCGCCCCCTTCCCGCGGGGCAGAGACCCGCACACGCCACACCCCTGCCTCCACTCCCGGCACCGCGAGCCAACCCCGACGACCCCGGGGCCGCGCCTCCCACCTCCCCGCGGAATCAGGGTCAGGCCGGGGCCGCGACACACCCCAGACCCCGCGCCCCTTTGATACGTTGTCACATCCAAGTGGCAAGAAAGCTCACAGGCTAAATAATGATATTTTAAATCATTTTAGATAAATAAAAATATTCTAAAAGGGGGGGCGGTGCCTGGCGGTTCGGTGGGTTAAGCCGCTGCCTTCGGCTCAGGTCATGATCTCAGGGTCCTGGGGTCGAGCCCCGCATCGGGCTCTCTGCTTGGTCGGGGGCCTGCTTCCCTCTCGCTCTCTCTCAATCTCTCTTTCTCTCTCTCTGCCTGCTTGTGATCTCTGCAAATAAATAAAAATCTTTTTTTAAGTAAATTAAAAAGTAAAATCGTTGTAATGACTTCGTAACGGGCAGGAAGAGTGGAGCGTCCCGCAGTGCGGAGAGCGCGGACATCGAGCATTGGGAGCTCCCTTCCGGAGAGGACTGGCGGGTCGGGGGGCCCTTGTCAGTGCCACGGGCCTGCTTCCCGGCACTTGTCCACTCCTGGGCCCGGACCCCTCCTCCCCACGGCTGAACTCAGCGCTGCAGACCACCTTGGGAAGATGGGGAACTCTACAAAGCTGGTGGTAGACTTCCACCGTTTTTGCCTGTGTCAACATTCAAGCAGACATTTTGACACATAGATAATTTCCTAAATTACGGAAAAGGTCAGTAACCTAAGCGATCCGAGAATACTTCCTATTGAAATGACATCTTTATACTGAAATGACATCTCCTCTTTGGTACTCACACAGTGTGATCCTTCTTCAGTCAAAACTGGCTCTTTGTAGATACCACTCACACCTGTTGGGCTAAAATCAGCAGCACCAGGAACAGCAGGTGCTGGCCCGGATGCAGAGAAGGGGGACCCTCCTGCAGTGTTGGTGGAATGCAAGCCGGTGCAGCGGCTCTGGAAGACAGTGTGGAGGGTCCTCAGGGAGTTAAAGGTAGAGCTACCCTACACCCCAGCAATCGCACTACTGGGTCTTTATCCCGAAAGATACAAGCAGAGTGATCTGAAGGGACACCTGCACCCCAATGTTCACAGCAGCAATGTCCGCAACACCCAGACTGTGGAGAGAGCCCAAGTGTCTCCTGACAGATGAATGGATGAAGAGACGTGGTCTGGGTGCAGTGGGGTATTACTCAGCCATCGGAAAGACCGAAATCTAGCCATTTGCACAAACACGGATGGAGCGGAAGGGTACTAGGCTAAATGCAGTAAGCCAGTCGGAGAAAGGCAAACACCATATGATTCCACTGAGATGTGGAGCTTAAGAGACAAAACAGACAAACAGAGAAAAAAGACAAACCAAGAAACAGACTCTTCACTGTGAAGCTCCCACTGCTGGTCAGCAGCACGGAGATGGTGGGGGATGGGCGACTGGGTGGTGGGGAGGCAGGAGCACCAGGCGGTGGATGGACGTGTTGAATCACTACATTGTACCCCTGAAACTAATATCACGCTGAAAGTGAACTGTGCTGCAGTGAAAATACAAATAAAATTTACACAATAAAAGAAAAACTGGGTTTTTATTCCCCCTTTTTTTTTTAAGATTTTATTTATTTATTTATTTTTATTATTTATTTGACAGAGAGAGATCACAAGTAGGCAGAGAGGCAGGCAGAGAGAGAGAAAGAGGGAAGCAGGCTCCCTGCCGAGCAGAGAGCCCGATGCGGGACTCGATCCCAGGACCCTGGGATCATGACCTGAGCCGAAGGCAGCGGCCTAACCCACTGAGCCACCCAGACGCCCCAATTCCCCTTTGTTTTTTGTGGGTTTTTTTTTTTAAAGACCTTATTTATTTGAGAGTGAGGGAGAGAGAGAGAACATGAGCGAGGGGGATGGGCAGAGGGAGAGAGAGAAGCAGATCCCCACTGAGCAGGGAGCCCAGACCAGGGGCTCAATCCCAGGACCCTGAGATCATGACCTGCACAGAGGCAGACACTTAACCCAATGAGCCAAGCAGGCACCCCTGTGTTGTTTTTGTTTTGTTTTTGGTTTTTTGTTTGGTTTTTTTTTTCACCTGTGTTTCAAAAGAAACACCCATTTTCACCTTGGAACGTGAGGTTATAACACAAAACACATTTTTATGGCATTTCTGCTTAGAAAGATAAGATCAATTTAAAAAAAAAAATTTCAGTGTAAATTTCTCAACCCATGGTCCCCCTCACTTCCCATGTCATACAGTTACAAGTTCTACCTATCCCGCCTAAAAAATCGTTCCTCCCCGTTGGGATGGTTTCGCTTCCTGTTTGCTCTCTCCTGATTTAATAGCATGGCGGCTGGTCTCTGTTTCACATCTGTTCACCCCCCACTCCCGGCGCCAACACACATCTCCTTAGAAACCCTCCCTGCCGTCCTCCGCTGATGATGGCCATGGAGGGTCAAGTCCAGGTTGTGTTTTATGGAGCAGAAGGCCCTTCACAAATTGGTCCTCAGTGCGGCTGTTTCCTTGCATCTCTTTCCCTGCCCTGGGGTCGGACACCTGACCTTCATCACATGCCCCGGACTCTGGGAGAGACACTGGGTGTGTCACGGAGTGAAGCACGGGCTCTCCACGGTAGGATGGTACCATTTACTGACACTCCCTTTAAAAAGATTTTATTGACTTGTCAGAGCCAAGAGAACACAAGCAGGGGGAGTGGCAGACAGAGGGAGAAGCAGGCTCCCCCGGGATCATGACCTCAGCCAAAGGCAGAGGCTTGACCGACTGAGCCACCCAGGCGTCCCTGACAGTCCTTTTAAGGAAAGAGCAGACATACACACACACACACACAGACACACACAGACACACACAGAGACACACACACACAGACACACACACACACAGACACACATCTGTTCTCTGCCCTCTGCCTGGCTGTCCATCTCCCCTCCACTTCTGGTAAAATCAGGCTTTGTTTTCAAGGTACTGCTCAAATGTCAACCATTTAAACCTTTTCTTTTTTGACGGTTGGTTTCCTTTCCGGGTCGTCATAGTGCTGTATTCATCGCTCTGTCAACACTGCTAGAATTTGCCACGGACGTGCCGGTCAGGCCTGACAGTGGCCAGTTGCACAGGTAGAAACCATCTGTGGTATCTAGTTGTGTGTGTGTGTGTGTGTGTGTGTGTGTGTGGTGGGGAGGAGGGGTGCCTAAGACCTCCCTAATGTCTGCTGAATTGCCCAATCAAAAACAACAACATATTTTTCTCCGAGTAAAGGCCGAAATATCTTTTATTCTCCCGGCATTTTCTGTGAAAAATAAACACTTTTTCTCCATTGTGTACAGCACCATCAAAAGTCACCTCTACGTTAGGGAACTCATTTGTGGCTTAGCCACAATGCTCAAGCTTTATTCCTAATGATTTAGAACTATTCACTTATTAAGTTAAACAAGTCCTCACCAGGCACCTGCTTCCCGTCCAGGGCTGTGCTAAGTGCTGGGGACACAGCAGGTGGACGGGCAGTCAGGGACCGTGCGGGAAAGGTTCCCCCGCTGCGTGCATGGACCTGCACCTGGGGGAGCCGAGCACTGGAGGGGCCAGGGCCCACTTGCAGGGGGAATCTGAGTGAGAAGTGAGCCAAGGCCCACGAGACCGGAGTGGAGAGGCTGCAGGGAAGCACCCTGGCAAGGGGGGGAGGCCAGTCCAGGTCAAAGCAGAAGTATTTGAGCACAGCAAGGCAAAAAGTCAAGTTGGTGAGGTGTGTGGAGGGCACAGGACCCCAAGACGCAAGGAAGGAAGAACCCCAGGGGTTGAGGGATTTGGATATTTGGATTTGACAGTGAGTCGAGATTTTACTAAGAGGCGAGAGGGGACTCAAAAAAGGTGTTAAGCTTTGGTGGAGCTCTGTCCCCAAAAAGTCACCCGAATAGAAATATAATAAGGAACTAGCTTAGTCAAATTAGTGGTAGTGTCTGAAGGAATAGGACAGTAATACATGAGAACATGTGGGGGTGGGGAAGAACGCATGAGTTCATACTAGGAAATGCAAATACATGGTAAGTAAAAAAAAAAAAATACTAAAGATGAGGAAGGAAAAGAGAAAGCTTTTCTTTACAGTAAGCTGACTGAGACATCGAAAAGGAGTGATTTCACAAGTCCCATGCGGCTGTCATGGGGTCCGGGCAGGAGTCATCCGGGAAGGCTGACGTCACTGGGGGAGGCTCTTGAGGGACGAGTTATGCTGCCATTTCACAGCTCCCTAACTGCGCACGCTTCGGTCATTTCAAGGGGGACAGGGTGTGTTTCCAGCGGATACACATGGGGACCTCATGTGACTCAAGGGTTGAAAGTTGGCATCCCCAATAATGGTGGCCTCCTAATGTCAGGGGACATGACCTCAGCTATGTGGCCTTCCTGCTGAAAGTGCAAAAACTAATAAACAATCACGAATTTAAAGCAAAGACATAAACAAAACAATGGGCCCCTGATCCTCAAAAATATCAAGGTCATAAATGACAGTGAAAGGTTGAGGGACTTTTCCAAATCAAAGGCAACAGAGGAGACGTGACAAGTGAATGCAGTGTGTGACCCCACCCCAGCTGCTCCGTCACAGTGACGTTTGCAATGGTGGACGCGGTCGGAACTCCCACGCACAGAGAGTGCGACCGAAGCTGACTCGGTAAGTCTAGGTGTAGGGTACGAAGTGCTGCGACGTGTCTGTGAGTCGGGAACTCGGCAAAGGCGAGATCTGCTCTTGGAGGTAGTACTGAAGCCTCGGGGAGCGGCATGACCTGACGTCTCAGATCTCCTTCCAGATCATCAGATAGGGAGGTGGTCAGTGGGAACAGAGGCCAGCGGGGAGGCCGCTGTCCAAGCTCCAGGATAGACCCCTCGTGTAGGGGCTCCCCAAACTCCTCCCCACTCCTGGAGGTGTTTAAATTCCCCCACGATAACAAAACTGTGGGGGTGAGATGGAAGGTTCCAAGTCACTGTCTGGGCATAACCCAGAAGCATGTTCTGCTCAAAAGCAGCGGGAGAGGACTTCTTCCCAGGCTGCGCCAGGGCCTTCTGGAACATTGTCCGGCGAGACCCCCACGTCTTCCCCTGCAGAGGCTGGGCCGGTGGCTGTGGGTGTTAGCGCCCCCCGCCCAGGGCTGGGAGGCCTTGGGGCAGGGAGCAGGAGAAGGGGGAGTCGCACAACTGTGGGCTGCTAGGGGAGGTGTGGGGCTTACGGGAGCACGGAAATTCTGAGAAGAGAGGCCCTACCTCGAGAAAGGGTCTGAGAAACTTCCATGCAGTTTCAGTCTAGCTCCTCTGTGGAAAGCCACGGTGAAGACCCAGGTTGGTCCTTCGAGGCTCCTGTGGTTGGATGCACGCTTCCTTGGAAAGCGGCTCCATCAGGGCGGACGGAGGACACTGGCGGGAACCGCAGCTTAAATTCTTGCCGTTTCCAGCGGAGGTGGTCTGGGATAGCTGAGCTGCATGGAGCCTCGCCGCCTCCAGGTCCCAGAAAAGACCGCATTTCCACCACGACTGGCTGCCCCACTATTCTCCTGTCCAGGAGACCTGAGCCAAACGAAGGAGGAGTTGATGAGACACGTTTGGAGACACTTGCTGGATGTTTCAGGCAGAGAACTGGGCTAAATAAACTTTTTTTAAATTAATGGGAACATTTTCATCTTGGAGACCTGGCACACTGGACATCTCTTTTTAACCAGCATCTGTGGACACTCCGCCTGCTGAGAAATGAGAGACATCCCCAACGGGAGAGGAAGCCCCGGCGAGGCGGGCTGCCTGTGTCCTGAGCCTGGAGTGCCCACGGCGACCACCAGCTTCGCCCCTGATTGTACCGGGCCGCCGCCCCAGCTGGAGCGTGGCCCCCGCCCCTCCCGGAGGACGGAGCAGGTGCCCTGGGCTGCGCTCCCACACGTCTCCTGAGAGGCAGGCCTCTCCCCGCAAAACTTCTCTAATGAAGACTGTCAGCCTCACTCTTCTGAAATGGGCGCCCCGTGCAGTCATCAGAGACGTGTGGCCCCTGCTGACCGCCTGACGGGCCTTGACATCTCCCTCCCCTGATTATAGACCAGCCGGAGTCCCCAAGCCCGCTGAGCCGCCCGCGCCCCAGTGTGCTTCCCCTTCTGTCGTTCCTGTCTTCCTTCCCGGAAGTGGTCAGCGGTTCTTTCCCAGACGGAAGGCAGACGCGTGCACCTCCTCCGGGAAGCCTTCCCGGAATACCTGCCTCACCCCATCATCGGCGGGACCCGGTCCTTCAAGGTGCGCCTGTAACACCAGCTGCTGCGGCAAGGCAGAGAAACGCCGCTTGTGTGCTGTCTCTTGGCTCCTTATAAACTCTGCAAAGGCAGGAGCCAGTCTACAGATTGTATCCTAGTCGTTTCCCGGCCACCGGCGTCAGTGAGTGTGTGCCGAATGGAAGTCCTCCCAGCGGCAAACTCGCGCGCCAGCCTCCGGGAGGCTTCGGCCTTGGTTCCCAGCTCTGCTCCCTGGGGGGACCCCAGCGGACCTGCAGTTCTTACCGGCTGCACTTTTCCCTGCACTGCACGGCGATGCCTACTTCTGTCTCCTTGTTTGCTCCGACAACTCCGTAACCTTAGACCCCACACGCCAGAGTGGGGGATTGTAATTCTCCACATGGCGGCATGATTACAACGGTGCTTTCCTCTGGCGAAATCTCAGTCACTCTGATTAGACGGAGGACGCACTTAATCCACGGCGTGACACACTGGCGTCTCCTCGGGACACAAAGACGGGCATCTCGGTCACAGCTGCCACCGCAGGAGGCCACTCAGCACATTTCTGCCCGTCGTCATCCTCACTCTCAGCGATACAGGACAACACTTCCCAACCTCCCCCCCACCTCTGGGGATCTCCCTGGGTCGGAGTACGACCCCCGTGCTTTCGTTCTAGGAACAAAGGCAGGACACACATGAGAGCAGGTACGTATTTCAAATTTTTCATTATGTCAAATACCTGAATTTACCCTCTTCTTTAGAATCATCTCATGCTTAGCTCTGCTAGAGTCCCAGAGTTCATGAAATTTCTATCATTTAACACAGAAGAAGAGTGAGCCTATGTGGGTTTCATGCTTTTTGAAAAAACCATGACCCACAGTAAAAAATACATTTTAAGGAGTGCCTGGGTGACTCAGTCCGTGAAGTGCCTGCCTTCAGCTCAGATCATGAGCCCAGAGTCCCGGGATCGAGCCCCCAGTCAGGGTTCTTGCTCAGCGGGGAGTCTGCTGTCTCTCTCTCTCTCTCTCTCTCTCTCTCCCTCTGCCTGCTACTCCCCCTGCTTGTGCATGCGTGCTCTCTCTGTGTCAAATAAATAAATAAAATCTTTTAAAAAGTACATTTTCGGGGCGCCTGGGTGGCTCCGTGGGTTAAAGCCTCTGCCTTTGGCTCGGGTCATGATCTCAGGGTCCTGGGATCAAGCCCCACATCGGGCTCTCTGCTCAGCCTGCCTCACTGCCTACTTGTGATCTCTCTCTGTCAAATAAATAAATCTTAAAAAAAAAAAAAGTACATTTTCTATGAGAGCCCACGACACACCACACGCACATGCCCGGCCAGACTTTCGTGCAATGGTGGTGACGGAAGCAGCACACCGTCAAGGGGCTTAATGCCACTTCCAAGTGGTCAAAACGGTAAATTTTATGTTGTGTATATCCTGCCACAAATTTTTAAAGTTTTGTGAAATAGTATTTCCCCTACCCTGTGCCGGTTTTCTCTGATGTCCTCTATCCTGGTTTATTTTTGCTCATTCTAGGTGCAACATTTCAATCGACTTAGGACTTGCCGCGGTCGCACCTTCCACGCACTGGTCAACCACTGAGCTGAGTGGGGGAGAGACAGCAGCGGCTTATTCCTGGATTTTCACACAGCCCATGGCACTGTTTGCTTTTCCGAAACATTCGAAGCAATGTTATCAAAAAGAGTAAAATGAGCTGATCGTTCTCTGTCTACACGCGTAGAAGTGAATTGTTCTCCATCTACGCATGTAGAATTCACTGTTTAAAGGCTCCAGCTGGAACGGTTAGAAAATACGGCTTAGAGTTGTCTGGGTGGCTCAGTCGTTCAGCACCTGCCTTTGGCTCAGGTCATGATCCCGGGTTCTGGGATCGCGTCCTGCTCAGCGGGGAGCCTGCTTCTCCCCCTCCACGGCTTGTGCGCTCTCATGTTCTCTCTTTCTCTCTCAAATAATAGGCAAATAGAATCTTTGAAAAAAAAGACAAGAAAATACGGCATGCCCTGTAAGTTCTATCTCAGTGGGCACATCCTTCCTTCCTCACTTTGAAATCTCTAAGTATGTGATTAAATCGCAATTTCTAAGTATGCCGTACTTTGTTTCTCGTGGCAGAGTGGAAGACGGGTAGCTTCCCACACAGAGAATTCACGAGACTTACTACATCGCCCTCTGATAAAGTCCCGTCAGACTGAGACCTCTTTGCTCAGAGAACGCCGCTTCTGCAGGAAGACAGTAAAGGGACCCGCAGGTCCAGCCCTGGCTGCATAACCTTTACTGAATGAAGACACGCGTTATTTCAGATGTGCTTGAAATCAGGATCCCTCAGGCCCGAGACCCGCGACCGGCGCGCTTGCTGGCACACAGGCGAGCGTGGTTCTTCTCGATATGCTCCCCTCCCTCCCCCCGAGAAACAGGAGCGTCCACTGAACGCTGGCAAGTCCCAGCTTTGCTCTTGAGCCCGGTGGTGTTTGTTAAAGGGTAGACAACAAAAGGCTTATTTTTTGTAGGCGTACAAAGGAAATACTGCATGTGATAGGGGCTGCGTTCTCAAGAACACTGAAGTATTTGGGGGGAGATGAGACATTTGGCAAATAATCAGAAGACAAAATACGTCAAAAATAGAGGTATAGGGGCGCCTGGGTGGCTCAGTGGATTAAGCCGCTGCCTTCGGCTCGGGTCATGATCTCAGTGTCCTGGGATCGAGCCCCGCATCGGGCTCTTTGCTCAGCGGGAGCCTGCTTCTCTCTCTCTCTCTGCCTGACTCTCCGCCTACTTGTGATCTCTCTCTCTGTCAAATAAATAAATAAAATCTTTAAAAAAAAAAAAAATAGAGGTATAAATACCAAGGGGTAGGGAGAAGGTCAGGAAAGAAGCCTGGTCAAGGTATGGAATTGTTTTTATAGATGCCAAATTCTATGTGCCATTTTGTTATGAATTTTTGCATTTGCATTTTTGAGGTCTACAGGGCTTTGGGGGGTTTTATTTTGTTTCATTTGTTCTGTCTTTTTTTTTTTTTTTTTTTAGATTTTATCTATTTATTTGACAGAGATCACAGGTAGGCAGAGAGAGAGAACGGGTAAGCAGGCTCCCAGCCCAATGCGGGGCTCGATCCCAGGACCCTGGGATCATGGCCTGAGCTGAAGGCAGAGGCTTTAACCCACTGAGCCACCCAGGGGCCCCATGTTTGTTCTGTCTTTGTCTGACTTTGGTGTCAGGATGATACTAGCCCACGAAATACGAGCTTCCTGACATGAACTGAGAGACGTTCCCTCCTTTCCTGTGTCTCGGCTGAGAATATGCTGAAATGGAATTGATTCAGTAAGTGTTCGGTAGAACGCAACCCTGAAAACGTCTGGGCTGGAGATGGTCGTCCTCAGGGCACAAAGCTGCTTTCCCTGCGTGCTGTGACCTCCTGCAGTGAGGTCGCGTTCTCACACTCCCCGTCCGCAGGACCATCGTGTCGACGTGAAATCAGCAGGGCGGCATTACCCTCTCCTTTTAATTGTATTTCTGCTCAAGAAACAGGCTCAAAGGTTGAATGACTCATCCACGCTCACTTACTAAGCAGGAAGGAGCAAAGGCCGTGCTGTTTCGCAGCGGAGGGTGCGGGTCTGCGTCAGGCTGGGTCACACACTAGGCTCTCCGGGGAGAGGCAGGTGCGCGGAAGGGCGTGCGAGCCTCGGGCCACAGAGCGCGTGTTTCTGTCTGTTGGGACAGGCGTGCTGGGGGATGTTTGAGCCCAGGAGCAGAAACACCCTTAGGGACACGGGTTTGTACTGTATCTTGACACACCGTTCACATGTGGCCTTTACGAGACAAGAGGTCCGGCCCTGTCTTCTCCCGCAGAAAGCACCCCAGGAGAAAGCTAACCGCACCGAGCCTGCGGCCTCTCCCCTTGTCTGCTAAGCAGAGAGGGCCGCTCCGAGAGGGCAGGAAGAGCGCCCCGGCCTCCGCACACAGCCCGCCCTCGCCCCGGTCTCGGAGACGCTGGGGCGGTTCGGACGATGCGCGAGGAGCCGGTAGGGCTAGCAATGCCTGGCCGCATGGGAGGAAAAGCTGGGCAGCCCCAGCGAGCCCCACCGTGCCCGCAGCACGCACACCCAGCCCCCTTTATCCCCGCAGTTCCCGGGCCTCCCCCACCCCTCAAACCCTTCAACGAGTCGCCCGAGCCTCAGCATCCTCAGCGTCCCGTTTCGGCGCGCGGCTCTGCGAGCTTGTGCGGGCTCTGACTCTGCAGGGAGGGGAGGCAAGCTCGGGGCTTCTGGGGTCTGACCCCTCCCGAGTTTGCACACGGCCCAGCCCCGGGTGTGGAGGCAGGAGGCACACATGCCGGTGTCGGGCCGCTCGGCTCGGCGGGCCCCAGCCGAAGCCCATCCATTCCCAAGCAGCTCCCACGCAGCCCACAGGGTCCGCCTCAGTCCCGCCGACCTCGCCCCGGGAGCTCCGTGCAGGCCCCGCACTGATTCCCAGCCAGGGCAAAGCGGTGTCCGGGAGCACGGACGGGCTGTCCTGAGCCGGGTCTGGCACAGTCATAAAGGGGTTGGGGGTGAGCTGGGACTGGGGAGGGGCTTGAGGGATTCCCTCCCACACTTCGCGCAACACCTTCAAACGTGCTGCGACACCGAAGGAACGGGCGTCAGTGGCCCCCGTGGCCCCCGTGTTCCCGGGACTATTTACTTTGCTTCGTGTACACGATTCCTTCTCAGTCCAAGCAGCACTGATGAAAGCGTTTGCACAAGCAGTGCTGGGGCCGGGCCCGGACCTGGCACCATGGCCCGTGGGGTGAGGGGCGTTCTGGCATCTGGGCCCGTCTTGGCCGCAGCGTCGGCCCCTGTCTCTGTCTCCACTTCCTGCTGGAATCGGTCTTGCCCAGAAACCTGGCCTATTTGGCTACAGCCATGAGTCCCTTTGCCAGTCTTGCTCCCTGTCCCCGGCCTTCCTGTCCCTTCCTCTGTTCCCGGCACTGGACCCGTGCAGTGGCTGCCCTGCCCCTCTCAGCACCACTGCTGTGTGGTCTGGGGCTGTGATCCATCTTCTCGCTGCGCTCTTCTGGGGGGCGAGTTTCTGCCACGGTCAGCTCTGAACGGTGCACCCTGCACATGGGGGCTGACGCCCTTCTCCCAGGCCCTGGTCTCCTCCTCGTCCTCAGCCCCCTAGGGCCTGTGACTCTGGCCCCCGCGGGTGCAGAACCCAAGCCAGCAGGGGTTTGGTAGAGCAGAGCCATTCCTCCGAGCAGCCGTGGCCATCATGGACGCAGCCTTGCCTTGTGTCTTCCCGTGGCCCTAACTCCCAAGTACCTAGTGTCCCTCACCAGACTGGACCCGCCAGGCCCCCACACAGTGCCCCACATGGGAGCGAGCATTCCCAGGTTTCCGGAACCATCGAACGGGTTCTCGGGTGTGACTAGAGAAGGAATAGCCGTCTGAGCTTAGCCTTGAAGGGTTTGTGACGGGAATTTATTTAGGACTCAGAAGCACAGGACGTCACGGTCACAAGAGCGAAGGCCCTGTCACAGCTCTCTTTACCGGCGGAGTGACAAACAGCGTCTGAAGAGCCGAGCACAGATTCCTGGGACGAGCCCCGGCCACACACAGAGGGAACCGGGCCACGCTGCGAAGAAGGGCAGAGGCATCGGCAGTGGGAAGTGGGAACGTTCACTTCTACCGCGAATGCTCCCCGGGACAGCGTCCCATGCCTGCTGCGCAGACACCGGCCTCTCTCCCGGGACATCCCAGAGGACTGTGAAAGGGTCCTGGTGTCTTCCAAGGTGGCCTTTAAATAAGCTTCCACTCCTTTCTCCAGACCCTCACGCTGCGCAGTCAGTAGTGTCCTCTCACTCAAGGGGTCCCTTCCAGACTCTCGGTGGGTGCCCGAAACCACACGTAGTACCAAATCTCACGGATGCTCTGTTTTTTCCTATACATGTGGGCCTCTCTTAAATTTAATTTGTAGATTTGTAGATTAGGGCCAATAACAGGTTAATGACAATAACCAATAATTAAGTAGAACACTTATAACATACACTCTAATGACAGTGACGTGGATATGGTCTCTCAAATCTCATCGCCGGCATTCACCTCTCTTATTCTAAAGACGCGAGATGATAAAATGCCCATGTGGCGAGATGAACTGAGGTGAACGGCACGGGCCTGTGACATGGCGCAGACACTACCCACCCGCGGACGGCGCTTCGGAAGGAGGATCATCTGCTTCCGGACTGTTGGCCGCGAGGAACTGAAACCGTGGAATTGGAGCGCGCTCCTGTCCTGGTGACCTTGACCGTGTTCCGTAAACCCCGCAGGCTTTCTTCAGTCTTATTCTTTCTGTTTTCTCCTTGCAGCTCGGATTACACTATTTCAAGCAGCTTGTCTTAGCCGTTACTGATTCTTTCTTCTGCTTGACCAGATCTGCTGTGGGAGCTCTCTACTGAATTCTTCATTGTCTTCTTCAGATCCAAAATTGGGGGATTTTGTTTGTTTGTTTGTTTTAAAGATTTCTATCTCAGGACACCTGGGTGACTCAGTCAGTGAAGCATCTACCTTCGGCTCAGGTCATGATCCTGGGGTCCTGGGATAGAGTCCCCCATCGGGCTCTCTGCTCTGCAGGGAGCCTGCTTCTCCCTCTGTCTCTGCCTGCCTGTGCTCTCTCTTTCTCTCACTCTAACAAATAAATAACTAAAATCCTTAAAAATAAAAAAAAATTTAAAAACTACTACTTTGAATTCTTTGTCATGATATTCGTAGACCCCCATTGCTTTGGGCTCACTTACTGGAAATGTATCCTGTTCCTTTGGTCTTCCTGAATTTTCGTGCACCTGGTAGCCTTTTTGGCGTGGGTGTCTGCACACCGGAAGAAGAAATCGCCTCTTCCAAAGCAGGCACAGTGACTTCAATGAGGGCATTTGCTGGGGCAGGTGCACAGCAGCACCACACTGGGGTTAGGGGGCAGTGTGCAGTTCTGGTGGGCACTCAGGCCTGCTGGGTCTAGTAGGCACGTGGGGGTGCAGGGTCCAAGGCAGGTCCTGCAGCAAGACAGCAAGGTGGCTGGCATGTGCCTGGTGCCAGCCCCGGGTCAGCAGAAACGCACACTGGTACCGTCCTGGGGGAAGAGCAGGGGTCCAGCTCTGAGTGGCCTGTAGTGTGGGCCCTGGCTGTCTGCGGCAATGGGAGTCTATGTAGCCACGACTGAGGGGAGTCTTTGGCAGTGACAAGGGCTGCGGGCCCTCAGGTCTTCCTGCTCATCGTTTTCTGTTGGGGGCTCACCCTGACGGGGTCCTCTTGGCACTGAGATGTGCTGGTCTGGGGCAGGGGTAACACATGAAACACCTCTGCGCCTTCTTTAGGGGCTGCGTCCTGCCGTGTTGCTTCAGCTTCTTGGCTGCACCCCAGAGAGGGGCGATCATCCCTGGGGAGCTGTTACCCTGTGCTGTGGGGCTGGGATGCCGTCTTGCTGTTGTCTCCTGCCCCCCCCCATAGCCCCCCAGAACTGCTGCCAGGGGGGCGACCCACGGACCGGCACTGGGCAGGCCTCTAAACAGGCTTCGAGATTTCTCCTCCCGACCCGACCCCTCATGAGAGGACATGTGCCTTTCCAGCACTTTCCGGCGCTCTCTGGGGCTGTCGCCGACGGAGCAGGAGCGGGACCGCTCATCCAGGCCGCTATTACTCTTCGTGAGCAAAGACGAGCTGCGACCCAGGTCACTGCTTCTCAGGAGAACACTTCACCGCCCCGGCGCCAGGAGTCTTCGCCTGTGGCCCAGGAGGCGCCGCCGACGCTTCCTCGTCCTGGGCACGAGCTTCTGAGCCTCCCGACATGCAGGAAAACCGGAGCTTCTGGAGCCTCCTGGCGTGCAGAAAACCGGAGGAGCTTCACAGCCCTGGAGCGTGGAGCGCGGCAGGAAGTAAATCAAGCCCACGGCATGGAGTGACCAGCAGAACCCGACGGTGCGCTGCTCACTCTTCACAACGACGATCCCTGGAAACCCAGGAAAACCCTGGCAAGGAGGAAAACGCGGGAGGGCGACGGGAAGCTCCGATCTTCGTTCCTGTGTCCGCCCTGCCGGAGGCGACTGCTGCTGGTGGACGCGGAGACCCACGTCCCGCTCAGGCCTGCTCTCTGGCACCGGGCGCCGGCCCTGCTCACCCGCTCGCCGCTCCGCAGGGGACATGCCGCGGGACTCGGTGCGGGACTCGGGTGCGGGACTCGCGTGTGGCCTCCGAGCCTGCGGCCTCCGTGCTGCTGCCCTGGGGCTCCGGCCAGGCTTCCGATCCGGAACTGCGGACCCGCGAACCCTGACAGATGGAGGCGAATTGCATCCGCACCGACCCCCAAGGCTAGTGCGACCGGGCGCCGGGCCTGATTGTCACCAGAAGCCGCAGAGGACACAGTTCCTGCTCCCGCGGGCAGGCCCAGCGCACGGAGTGTCGCCGCGGGAGTCGCTCACGTCCCGCCTGCTGGGCCCGAAAGGACCCGAACTGGGTGCGCTCCGGGCGGGGGCTGCGGGCGGGGGCTGCGGGCGGGGGCTGCGGGCGGGGCTGCGGGCGGGGGCTGCGGGCTGCGGGCGGGGGCTGCGGGCGGGGGCTGCGGGCTGGGGGCTGCGGGCTGGGGGCTGCGGGCTGCGGGCGGGGGCTGCGGGCTGGGGGCTGCTGCTGGGGCTGGGGGCTGCGGGCTGGGGGCTGCGGGCTGCGGGCTGCGGGCTGCGGGCTGGGGGCTGCGGGCTGGGGGCTGCGGGCTGGGGGCTGCGGGCTGGGGGCTGCGGGCGGGGGCTGCGGGCTGGGGGCTGCGGGCTGCGGGCTGCGGGGCTGCGGGCGGCGCGGGCTGGGGGCTGCGGGCTGGGGGCTGCGGGCTGCGGGCTGCGGGCTGCGGGCGGGGCTGCGGGCGGGGGCTGCGGGCTGGGGGCTGCGGGCTGCGGGCGGGGGCTGCGGGCGGGGGCTGCGGGCTGGGGGCTGCGGGCTGCGGGCGGGGGCTGCGGGCGGGGGCTGCGGGCTGCGGGCGGGGGCTGCCGGCGGGGGCTGCGGGCGGGGGCTGCGGGGCTGGGCATGTTCAAAACCCTGGTATATAAGGACGTCTGGAGGGCTCAGTCGTTAAGCAGCTGCCTCCAACTCAGATATAGTCCCAGGGTCCCGGGATCAAGCCCCGCATCGGGCCCCCTGCTCCACGAGAAGCCTGCTTCCCCCTCTCCCACTCCCCCTGCTCCTGTTGCCTCTCTCCCTGTGTCTCTCTGTCAAATACACAAATAAAATCTTTAAAAAAAAAAAAAAAAGGCCCCGGTATTTACTCTCTGGCCTCATCTGTCCCCCGAGCCGGGCCACACGTTTTCTTCCTTTAGAGTCTGTCAATTTGGTGATGAGAATCAACTCCAAGTCACCGGAGAACAAAGCCTAAACTCCGGAGCCTCAGACGGTTTGCAAACATTCTTGACCATAGGAGAGAAGAGCTGGTCTTTGCGGTGAATCTGGAAATACCCGTCCCCCGCGCCCCTGCCTACTGCGCCCCTCGCCAGGAGTCAGGTGTTGCTTGGCTGTGACACTCCTTCCCTTACCCCATGAAAATGCTTTTCATGGATTTTCCTGAAGACAAGAGCAGCACAGAGTCGTCACCACTCGCGGAAAACACAGAAAAGCCCAAAGCAGAGAATAAGCACGTCCCGTGTCCGCCGGCAGGAAGCGCGTCTTCTTGCTTCTTGTCGCTCTGAGCCCTTCCAGGGACGGCCGCCGGCGCCGGGGCTTTGGAAGTCGGGCGGGTCGGGTGGCAGTTTCTGGACTTTTTCCTCAGAAGGGCACTTGGAACCCAGAGGATGAAGCCGCCCTATAGGGATAGAGGGAACCCGCGTCCCTGAGGGTTCCTGGGGCGGCAGCGCGGGTGGCCAGGACGCTCTCCCGCCCCCACCTCTCCAGGAGGGACAGTGCGCTGCGGGTGTCCTCACTCCCGGTCCCTCTGTCCGCTCTAGAGCCTGTCACACGCGGGCGCGCCTGGCTTCCCCCCACGTGTCTGTTTGCGTCTTCCTTCCCTCATCCACAGATCTCTGTTCCACGCGGCGGGTCCGCCGGGGGACGCGGGGTGAGCCAGACCGCCGGGGCTCCCGTCTGCGCGGGGTCAGAGCAGGGAGAGGCAGAGCCACTCGCACGAGCTCCCGCCCTGCGGTGAGGGCCCCGGCGGTGAGGGCCCCGGCGAGACGCAGGGTGAGGTGTGTTATTTTCCCGGCACTGTCGCACCAAGTCCTCACAAGCCTCGTGGCTCAAAAACACACACGTACCCTTAAAGTTCCAGAGCTCAGAAGTCTGACACGGACTCCGGGGTAACAACTGGGGGCCCTTCCTGGAGGCAAAGGGAGAAGCTGTTCTCTCCTCTTCCCGGTAAGGTGGGCCCCACCCACACGGCTGCCGGGGCTCCTTCCCCCACCTCCCACGGCCCGGCCCACGGTGGGGACTGAGTCTTCTGACCACCAGTCCCCTCACTGACTATCCTGCCTCTCTCTTCCATTTCTGAGGACCCTTGTGATTCCATGGGCTCCACCCAAAGTAATCCCAAATAATCTCTCCTTTTTATTTTATTTTTTTAGGATTTTATTTATTTGAGAGAGATCACAAGTAGGCAGAGAAGCAGGTGGCGGGGCTGGAGGGGGAAGCAGGCTCCCCGCTGAGCAGAGAGCCCGATGTGGGGCTCGATCCCAGGACCCTGAGATCATGACCTGAGCTGAAGTCAGAGGCTTAACCCACTGAGCCACCCAGGGACCCTAATCTCTCCACTTTGAAGTCGGCTGATGAGCGGCCTTTACCGAGCCTGCTGTTGAAATCACCCTTTGCAACGTACAAGGACATACCCATGGGTTCCGGGAATTCAGAGGAGGACACCTTTGTGGGTTTTATTTGACCTGCCATGGGGCGTGTGGTGAATGGACCTGGACATACGGGGTGTCCTTCCGGTGGAGGGGGCCTCTGCACGGAGATGCATCACTGGCAAGAGTAGGCTTCCTGGAATTCACCCAGGCACGGCAGATGCTCTGAGACTGGACCAGCCCCTGCTGCGTGGGAGAACAGAGCGGGACCGCGTGGGGGCAGGGAGCGTCCGAGGAGAGGTGGGGGTGCACAGGGGCCCCTGGGCCTGGATCTCCTCTCTGCGGAGTGGAACCCGTCAGAGGTTTCGAACAACAACGTGATGTCCTGTGGTGTGCACCGCGTAGACCACGTGGAGAACAAAAGCGGAAATAAGGAAGGTGAACCGTGAGGAGGGGGTCGCGGTAGTAGGTTAAAGAGGGGTGATCAGGGCGGTACTGGCAGGCTCTGGGAAATGGGAGTGGGCTCAGGCCATATCCTGAAGACACAGGCCACAGAGCTTGCTAACACAGAACTTGCTAGCGGTGGCCAGAGAAATAAGAGAAAACCCGAGAGTGGGTCTGGGCACTTTGGCTCAAGGAATAAATTGGCTGGTCACAGCACTTACTGAAAAGCAGAGAAGTGGGTGAGAAATGGACTTCAGGGGAAGCCAAGAGTCTGCACGGGTTGGGGTCAGCTTGAGGTGTGTAGCAGGGCTCCCAGTAAGGCAGGGAAGTTTGTGCAAGTCTGCTTGGTGGCCTTGACGACAGACCTCGGGTGCGCAGCTTGGACAACCAGCGCTTTCTTCCCTCACGTTCTGGAGGCTGGAAGTCCGGGATGAGGTCCCAGGGCTGGTGTCTAGAGAGGCCTCTCCTCTCTGTGCCCTTACCTGGTGCTTCCCGGGCGAGCTCGGCGTCTCCTCGTCTAGAAGGGCCCCGTCCTATCAGAGGCACCTGGAGCCCTTCCCACCCACCTCTTCCCGCTGCCGACTCCACCCGCGGCGGACCCTCCCCACTTGTCAGGAGGTCACGCCCCGGCTCCACCTGAGACGTGCACAAATGCTGCTCCTTTTCTCCACGTTTCTCAGCAAGGGCCGGCCAGGGGGTGGGGTGGAGAGGCGGGAACAGTCAGGGACAGAGCAAGGTCGTCAGGGCAGGAAGACGTCTGCTCAAAGCACAAGAACACCATCACGGGACGGGTCAGAGATGCCACCAACGCTACGAGCCAGGTCTTGACAGGTGCATGTAGAAAGAAGGGCATTTCAGGGGCACCCGGGTGGCTTGGTTCGTTAAGCTTCTGACTCTAGGTTTCAGCTCCGGTCATGGTTTTGCAGTCGTGGCATCGAGCATGCGTCCAGCTCTGAGCTCGGCGTGGAGTCGGCTCCAGACTCTCTGTGCCTCTCCCTCCTGCTCATGCTCTTTCTCTAGTAAGTAAATAAAATCTCCTAGAAAGAGAAACAGAAAAGAAAGGAGGGGTTTCATTGATCAGCAGGGACATTAACGGGAGGGTTGGCAGGGGTGAGAGAATGCGGAAACCACGGGGGGGGGGGGGGGAGCTGCGGGAGCACTCTGGCTAGACCCAGCCTCTTTCCAGGAAGAACAGGGAGTATCTGGAAAGACAGTGCTCCGTCCTCTGGAACCTGCCTCCGCGGCATCTCCTTATCTGTGGGGTGCATTTGCCATAAGTGATATTGATGGCTTTTTCCCCTTTCGCCCTCACCCGTGAGAGAAAACTTGTGCTCCAAACCCGTAGACACAGCACGAAATAACAAACATATTTGTCCTCCAGTCTTCCAAATGCCTTCATTTTATTTTATTATTTTTTAAAGATTTTATTTATTTATTTGACAGACAGAGATCACAAGTAGACAGAGAGACAGGCAGAGAGAGAGGAGGGAGCAGGCTCCCTGCTGAGCAGAGAGCCCGATGCGGGACTCGATCCCAGGACCCTGAGATCATGACCTGAGCCGAAGGCAGAGGCTTTAACCCACTGAGCCACCCAGGCGCCCCACAAATGCCTTCATTTTAAATCCCAAACCGGTGGTGGCTCAAACTTGTTACTCAGCAAGTGCTGTTGGAGCAGGTGCGTTGTGCCCAGCCCCCGCCTGCGGAGCTCCAGGGGGAGGGACTGGTCAGCAGCGTTCCCGGTGAGCAAGGAAGACAGGGCAGAAAACGTCCTTCGCATTGAAGCAACCAGAAGGTTCTCGCTGTGCTTCTGGCTGATCTTCTGGCCTGACGGCAACCAAAATAAATGAGGAAAGAATTTCATGATGGGAAATTCTTGTGTTGAAGACTTTGGGGGTAACTCATTAATTAACTAATGTGGAAGCCATTCTAGAATATGTTTATTTGCTTTTATGTTCAAAATACTATTGTTCTTGGTGCAAAATAATAAAACTTGGAAAACAAAATAAAACATACAGGTAGGAGTAATCAGTAAAAGTGATCTATGATCACCCTGCAGAGAGAGGCAAGAGGCGCCGGGAACGTTTCGTCGCACGCCCTTCCTGTCTTCTAGCTACACATCGTTATTGTTTTAAATAAAATGGTCTCACATCATTTACACTGTTTTTTTTTTTTTTTTTTTTTAAAGAT
Organism: Mustela putorius furo; assembly: GCF_011764305.1. Classification (NCBI taxonomy): domain Eukaryota; kingdom Metazoa; phylum Chordata; class Mammalia; order Carnivora; family Mustelidae; genus Mustela; species Mustela putorius. The sequence goes on along the minus strand of NW_025422169.1, from coordinate 8,044,044 downwards.
TTTATTTATTTATTTGACAGACAGAGATCACAAGTAGGCAGAGAGGCAGGCAGAGAGAGAGGAGGAAGCAGGCTCCCCGCTGAGCAGAGAGTCCGATGTGGGGCTCGATCCCAGGACCCTGAGATCATGACCCAAGCTGAAGGCAGCGGCTTAACCCACAGAGCCACCCAGGTGCCCCTCATTTATACTGTTTTTAAAAAATAATAGCTTTATTGAGGTAAGATTCACATATCAGTACAATTCACTCACTTGAAGTCTAAAATTCAGTGGCTTTTAGCACACTCGGTGTGTTCAAGCATCTCTACAGGCAGTTTTATTTTTTTTTAATATTTTATTTATATATTTGACACAGAGAGATCACAAGCAGGCAGAGAGGCAGGCAGAGAGAGAGGGGAAGCAGGCTTCCCGCTGAGCAGAGAGCCCGATGCGGGGCTCGATCCCAGGACCCTGAGACCTTGACCTGAGCCAAAGGCAGAGGCTTAAGGCACTGAGTCCCCAGACACCCCAGCCACGGGCAGTTTTAGAACATGTCCTCCACCCCCGGGACAGGAGCCATACCTTTCAGCTATCGCTCCCTGTGCCCCACCTCCCCTAGCCCTAACCAACCCCCCATCTCCCTGTCTGGACATTCCACGTGCATGGAATTGTGCAACGTGTGGTCCCTCGTAACTTAACGTGCTTCCGTTCATCCACAGGGACACGTATGTCCGTGCTTCATTCCTTTTCATGACAAAATAAAATCTCACATATGACTGTCTCACGTTTTGTCTGCCCATTTGTCAGTTGATGGACACTTAACGTTGTTCTGACTTTCTGGCTATTGTGAGTACTGCTTCTGTGAACCGTCATGAGCAAGGTTTTGTGCAGACATGTTTTCCTCTCTTTTGAATGTGTACCAGGAGTGGAAGTGCTGGGTCCTATGGTAACTCTGAGTTTGGTCATTTGAGGAACAGCCAGACTGGTCTCCAAAACAGATGCGCATTTTCCATTCTTATCGGCCATGTATGAAGGCAGATTCCTCCACGTCCTTGTCAACACTTGTCGTTATCTGTCTTTTTTTACTCAAGGCCATGAGGACTTAGTCCTCTATTTTCTTCTAAGAGTTTTATAGTTTTAGCACTTTTGTTTATGTCTTCGGTCCATTTTGAGTTAACTTCAGCATAAGGTGGGAGAGGAGGGTGTGATTGCACAATTTTGGATGCGGCCGCCCAGCTGTCCCAGCACCATTTGTTATAAAGACTACCCTTTCTCCACAGAAATGTCTTGCTATGCCAGAGAAAACTCAGTTAATCATAGATACGTGGGTTGATTTCTGACTCCCATTTTTATTCCGTTGACCTATATGTCCATCCTCTTGCCAGCACCAGACTGTCTCAATAAATATTGCTTTGAAGTTAAGTGTTAAAATTGGGAAAGGTACATTCTCTGACTTGGTTTTTTTGTTAGGATTGTTTTGGCTCGTCTGAGGCCTCCGCAATTTTATGAGCACTTCACACTCATCCATTTCTGTGAAGACGTCAGCTGAGAGTCCGATAAGGATTGCAAACTCTCGATTTGGAGACTACTGCCATTGTAACAACATGATTTTTCTAGTTTGTGAACATGGGATATATTTCCATTTATTTAGATCTCATTTAATTTCTCTCAAAAACATCTTATAATTTTCAGAGTATAAATTCTAAATTTCATGTTATTACTAAGTATTTTTGATCCTATTGTAAATGGATCTTTATTTATTTATTTATTTATTTTTTTAAAGATTTTATTTATTTGTCATAGAGAGAGCGAGCGAGAGCGAACACAGGCAGACAGAGTGGCAGGCAGAGTCAGAGGGAGAAGCAGGCTCCCTGCGGAGCAAGGAGCCCAATATGGGACTTGATCCCAGGACGCTGGGATCATGACCTGAGCCGAAGGCAGCTGCTTAACCAACTGAGCCACCCAGGCGCCCCGTAAATGGATCTTTAACGTCATGTTTTTATTGTCCTGTGCGTGTGTATAGAAATAGTTGACATTGATCTTATATTCTGCAAACTTGCTGAATTCATTCATAAGTTCTAATAGTTTTTTAGTGATTCTTCAAGATTTCCTAAATACAATATCATGTCATCTGTGAGTAAAGATAGTTTTATTCGTGACTTTGAGTTCTTCTTTCTTCCTAATTGTCCTGGCAAGGATCTCGGTGCAACATTGGATAGGCAAGGGTGGACGTTCTTGTTTTCTACCGGATCTTAGCATGAAACCTCTAAGCTTTTACCAGTAAGTATAATGTTGACTATGGGTTTTGTTCATTTTTAGGATTTTTTTACCAGGTTGAAGAATTTCCCTTCTTTCATAGTTTGCTCACTATCTTTATTATGAAGTTGTTGAATTTTCTCAAATGAGTTTTCTGTATCTCTTGAGATGGTCATGTGATTTAAAGTTTCTTTTCTTATTCTATTTATATAGTTTATTACATTAATTGGTCTTCAATTGTTAAACCAAACTTCTGTCCTTGGAATAAATCCCACTTGATCATTGTGTCTAATTCTTTTTAAGTGCTTTTGTATTCCATTTACCAAAAAGTACTGTCTTGTTGAGAATTTTTACATCCATATTCATAAGAGATATTGATCTATAGTTTCCTTGTGATGTCGTTGTCTGGTTTCGGGATCAGAGTAATATTGCCTTCGCAGATTAAGCTGAGATGTAGTCCTTCATCTTCTACTTGTTGAAAGAATTTTTGAAGAGTTGGTATTAATCCTTCCTTAAATATTTAGTAGAATTCACCGGCAAAGCCATTTGGGCCCAAGCTTTGCTCTGTGGGAAGGTTGTGAATACCACCCAGTCGCCTTACGTGTTATAGACGTCCTCACATGATGGGGCGCCCGAGTGCCTCAGGTGGTTGAGCCGCTGCCTTCACCTCAGGCCATGATCTCAGGTCCTGGGATCAAGTCCCACGTGGGGCTCTCTGCTCGGTGGGGCGTCTGCTTCTCCCTCTCCCTTTGGCCCCACCCAACTTGTACGCATGCGCGTGCTCTCTCTCTCTCTCTGAAATAAGTAAATAAATAAATCTTTAAATGTCTCTGTCTCCAGGGGCACATGGATGGCTCAGTTGGCTGAACCTCTGGCTTTGGCTCAAGTCACAGTCTCAGGGTCCCGGGATCACGTGGGGCTCCGTGCTCAGCCAGGAGTCTGCTTCTTGCTCTCCCTCTTCCTCACCCCCCACTCATGTTCTCTCTCTCTCTCTCTCAAATAAACGAATAGAATCTTTTATAAATAAATAAATAAATATCTCTATCCCCAGTAACATTTTTGTTTTGGAGTCTCTCTTGTCAGACAAACCATGCTCATGGACTAGAAGAACAAATACTATTAAAATGTCTGCACTACCCAAAGCAGCCTACACATGTAATGCCATCTCTATCAAAGTACTAACAGCATTTTTCACAGAGCTAGGACAAATGATCCTAAAACGTGTATGGAGCCACAGAAGACCCCACATGGCCAAAGCAACCTTGAAAAAGGAAAACTGGAGGCATCACAATTCCAGACTTCGAGTTACGCTACAAAGCTGACACAATCAAAACAGTATGGCACAGGCACAAAATAGACACATCGGTTAACACAACAAAATAGAATACCCAGAAATTAACCCACAATTATATGGTCAATTAGTCTTCGACAAAGCAAAAAAAATATCCAAGGGGAAACAGAATGTCTCTTCAACAGTGGTGTTGGGAACACTGGACAGCCGTGTATAAAAGAAGGAAACGGAACCACTTTTTTGCACAGAAATAAATCAAAATGGATGAAAGATGTAAAGACGGGACCTGAAACCATAAAAATCCCAGAAGAGAAAACAGGCGGTAACTTCTTTGACAATTGGCCACAGCAACTTCTTTCCAGATATGTCTCCTGAGGCAAGGGTTAAAAAAAAAAAACAGAAATAAGCTGTTGTGACTGGATCAAAGTAAGACGCTTCTGCACGGCAAAGGAAGCCACGAACCGTCAAGGTGACTTACAGAATGGGAGCTATTGAAGGGTTTATGTCCAAAATAAATAACTTAAAAAAAACTGAAAACCCCCCAAAATGAATAATCTCATTAAAATATGGGAAGAACACATAAGTAGACATTTTTCCAAGGAAGACATCCAGATGGCCAACAGACACGTGAAAAGATGTTCAATATCACTCACCACCAGGGAAATAAAAATCAAAACTGTAATGAGACATTACCTCAAGCGGGTCAAAATAGCTATAATCCACAGCACAAGAAACGATAGGCGGTGGCGAGGGTGTGGAGAAAAGGGAAACGCGTGCACTGTTGGCGGGAAGGTAAGAGGTGCAGCCGCTCTGGAAAACAGTGTGGAGGTTCCTCAAAAAGTTAAAAAGGGAACTACCCTGTGATCCAGCAATTGCACTACTAAGAATTTTTTCAAAACTACAAAAATACTAATTCAAAGGGATACATGCACTCCGATGTTTACAGCAGCATCGCCTACAACAGCCAAATTATGGAACGCCCTAGTGTCCGCTGATGGACGAGATGATAAAGAAGAGGTACAGCCGTGCCGTGGAATATGACTCAGGCATGAAAAATGAGACCGTGCCATTGGTAACGATGTGGATGGAGCTAGAGGGCATTATGCTAAGTGAAATACGTCGGAGAAAGAAAAATACCATACGAAGTCACTCATATGTGGAACTGAAGAAACCCAACAAATGAGCAAAGTGCAAAGAGAGAGCGGGCGAAAGAAAGGCAAACCAAGGAACAGACTCTGCTCGAGAGCACCCACGGCCGGGGAGGGACGGGCGAAACAGGAGGTGGGCGTGAAGGGGCGCGCTGGCTGCGGCGGGCACCGGGCACCGGGCGCCGGGCACCGGGCGCCGGGCACCGGGCGCCGTCGGGGATGCTGAACCGCCACGCTGTACCCCGGAGCTCACCCGGCACTGTAGGTTAACTACGCTGGGACGGAAAACTTCTCAAAGATGAAGTCTGTTTTGTCTGATGTTACTGGAGCCACTGCAGCTTCCTCTGGTTACTATCTGCATAATGTATCTTTTTCTATTATTTTACTTTCAATCTATTTCCATCTTTGAATGTAAAATGAGTCTCCTGTGACAGCATAAAATCGGATCTTGCTTTTTAACATCTAGCTGGACAAGACGTTGACTGCCTTCTCTTACCGGGTTGTGTAACCCACTCACAGCTGACGTTACTGTTGATACGGTTGGCTCTATGCCTACCGTTTTGCTTTTTGTTTCTCTTGTGTCTCATCTCTTCTTTGTTACAAGGTGACTCCTTTAATGTTTCCTTTTGCACCGACTACATTTTTCTAAGGGAGAATTTAATTTATGATTTTCATTGTGTATTTTTGAATTAGGTCCTTAATGGTTTCTCTATGGCTTACCACATGCATCTTATCAGAATCAGCTTCACATTCCTATGTTCAATTCCTGTGAGACATAAAAGGGTTCCTCCTGCATAGTTCCATCCCCTAGCTTTCCTCTCTGCGCTGTAAGTTACATGCATGCTTTCTGTATAAACCTCACAGACCCAACAGCACCTAGTCATTCATTATTATCACTTTCTAATATATAGTACCGAGGAAGAGTGACCATAAACTCACAGCTTTTGTTATATTGGGCATTTTACTGACCACTTCTGATTACCTTCATTTTTCCTGAACAAGGTCTTGTTTCCTTGTGGAAACATTTCCTGGGCACAGTACAGCTTTGCTGCAACTCATCTCTCTTACACTATTGTTGGCAAATATATTACTTTTCTATATGTTATAAGCCTAACAATATATCATAAACATATGTTTCTATGCTCACTTTTTAAGTAGTTAAAAGAAAGTAAATATGCATTTATACTATTATAATTATATAATTATCTGCACTGTGCTCTTTGGTTTTATGTGGGTATATGGGTGGATTTGAATTCCCATCTGGGATGACTAGCTTTTAAGACTTCCTTTAATATTCCTTGTACGGTGACCCATTGGCAACAAATTCTCCAAGCTCTGGTTCATTTGGGAAAGTCTTTATTTTAGCTCCATCTATGAACAAAATGGCTTCACCAGGTAGGAGTCCCGGTTGGCAGTCTATTCTTGGAGCGCTTTGAAAACGTGCTCCTGACCTGCATTGCTTCTGGCGAGAAGTCGGCTGTCCATCTGACAGGGGCACCCTTGTGCGGGCTTCATTGTTCCTGGCTTCCAGGGTTTTCCCCGTGTGCTGAGCCTTCAGCGCCGTCAGTAGGGTGGTCGGCTGTGGGAGAGTCTGTACTTACTCCTTTGGGACTTTATTGAGCGTCCTGGATTGTCTTTTAATAACGTTGGGAAGTTTTCAGCCATTATTTCTTGAATATTCTTTTTGCCGCTTTCTCTTCTTCCTTCTATTTCCGGGGCAGGCCTGTTGGTGCCCGTGATACTATCCCACAGATTCCGCAAAGCCGCGTCCGTATCTCCTTCTTCCTTCTCCACCGTTTGTATGTTCTGCTTTGTGACTGTGACTGACCTACCTTCAAGTGCGCTCACCTCCTTCCCCAGCTTCCAATCGACTCCCAGGGAGTGTTTCATTTCAGTTGCTGTAGTTTCAACTTCAAAATTTCCGTTTTTTAAATACTTTCTGGCCCTTTGTGGGTATCTTGTCTTTGATGGCGCTGTGATCGCACCATCCTTCCTACATTGTGATTCCAGGTGGTTCTGAGAACTTGTTTATAAGAGGCTTAGTTAACATCTAGAGTCTTAGTTAACATCTGGTCTTGCCACACTCACTGGCAGGCTCTGCTGCTTGCTTTTCTTTTCTCTTTTCTTTTCTTCTCTTTTCTTTCTTTCTCTCTCTTTCCTCCCCCCCCCCCTTTGGTTTCTGGATCATGGTTTCCTTTGCATGTGTTTTTTTTTTTTTTTAAGATTTTTATTTATTTATTTATTTGACAGACAGAGATCACAAGCAGGCAGAGAGGCAGGCAGAGAGAGAGAGGAGGAAGCAGGCTCCCGACTGAGCAGAGAGCCTGATGCGGGGCTCAATCCCAGGACCCTGAGACCATGACCTGAGCTGAAGGCAGAGGCTTTAACCCACTGAGCCAGCCAGGTGCCTCCTTTGCATGTGTTTTAATTGCAATTTCTATTTTTCTGGATTTTATTTAAACCTCCTTTGTTTTTCCATTTAGCCACAAAACATTAATATTTTCCTATGTTACTGAAAGAGTCTTCCAGGATGTGATTTCATATGGCCATAGAATACACTATTTAAGAATGGGTGCCCCAGGGTTAAAGCCTCTGCCTTCTGCTCAGGCCCCGCATCGGGCTCTCTGCTCAGCGGGGAGCCTGCTTCCTCCTCTCTCTCTGCCTGCCTCTCTGCGTACTTGTCATCTCTGTCTGACAATAAATAAAACCTTAAAAAAAAAAAAAAGAATGGGTGCCCCAGTTTATTAAAACTGTGCGGTGTGTCTGGGCCTTTCCCACTCTTAAGTTTTCACTAAACAAACTTATTTTCTAAGTACTTGTATTCTCCACAAACACAAAAACAGATGACCAGCTGTCCTCTTTCCTTCTTCAAACAGAATTTTAAAATATGGTTTTAAGGTATAAGAAAAATCATATAATTTGGACAGAGGGAAAACTCTGTAATCATAGAATATCAAAATTGATGTCCATGTTGAGAGACTTGCTCAGTCCTTGTTTCTTTCCTTCTGGATCCTCGGACATGGTTTTGTTTCTCAAGGGGATGTTACTGGCATTCTGGATGGGGCCGTGTTTCCCGGGTGGTGTCGTGCCGCACACCGTGTGACGGTTAGCAGCCCTCCCCCTCGGCTGGAGTCGGTACTGCTTCCCAGCTCTCGTGACAACCCAAATGCCCCGTTCTCCTTTGACAAAACATTGTTGAAAATCACTGGACTCCTGTCCCTAATAGTGTACTTTCAGTCCTGATAAAAGTAAGGGGATGGAGAAGAGATATTTGTGCAAAACAAAAACCTAGAGCACAAAGGTCGCTACTTCTAGTCTGTGCCCCAGACCTGCCGGTGCAGCGCAGACGCAGGACTCCACGTGCTCAGCCAGCAAAGAAGCCTGTGAGGTGCGTGTCCCTCACGTGCATGTCCCATGGCCCATGCGAGGACACTGAGGCTCAACAGCAAGGAAACTGCCCAGAGTTACACAGCTCTGGCCGCTGAGCTGTGAGACGGAGGCCCCGTGCCCACCAGCGCCACTGCCCCCAGACACAGGGCAAAAACGAAACATAAAAGACGGAATATGTAAGAGGATCTGTTGCTGTTTCTTTCTCTGGGAGGTCATTACGCAGTGTCCGTCATGACCAGATTCACACGTACGCTATGCTTCAGAGTCAAACAAACAAAAGAGAGAGGGACGTGTTTACCCGTTTTGTAAAGGTCTGATCGTAGGTTGAGAAGAGAGAAAGGAATCAAAGTATCAGAACCATAGCAAGAGCAAAGCCTCGGGGCTCCTGCGGGCTCAGGCAGTTAAGCTTTCAGCTCTTGATTTCAGCTCAGGTCACGATCTCAGGGTCATGGGATTGAGCCCCAGGTCGGGCTCCCTGCTGAGCGAGGAGCCTGCTTGAGATCCTGTCTCTCTCTCTCTGCCTCTCCCCGGCACCTGCTGTCTCTCAAAAAAAGAAGAAGAAGAAGAAGAAGAAGAAAGAAGAAGAAGAAGCAGCCTAGAAAAAGAAAACCAAGTTCTAAAGGGGTAGAACTCAGTACTTAAGAGGATTAGGAAGACGTGTGCTTCTCATCTGCACTTAATTTCTCTGTTTGTGAGGCATAAATAATGTTCCTCATGAGCTAAATTATTCTTTTAAAACATTTGTCTTCTCAGCTTCGGAAGGTGTTAGCACAGCATCTCCATAGCTGTGCTGGGCATCTGTTTTCTCCGAATTTTCTTCATCCTTAGTTCTTCTTACTGCCCCACGAGGGGAAGGTGGCCGCTGCGCTCCTCGCTGCTCCGCACGGGCAGCTTCCACAGGTTGCTCTCGGAGCCCCGGTCCCGAAGCGCGGTCCTGGGCGCGGCTCCCGGAGGCCCGCGGGGAGAGAGGGTGATATGGTTTGGGAATGCAGGGGAGGTTCCGCGGGGCGGAGTGTGGAGCCCAGGACCAAGAAAGAATTCTTGGATGGCTTTGGTGCAAAACGGTGGTTAATTAAAGCAGGAGACGGGACCCGGGGACCGAAGCAGAGGCTGCAGAGGGGGCTTGAGGCGTGGCTGGTCATATGCTTGGGTGGGACCGTCAGGAAAAAGGGAGGTTTCAAAAGAACTTTCCTGTGCCAGAGAGGAGCCGCAGGGTGCTGGAGGGCCTGCTGCTGTCAAGTTAAGGTTGTTTACGCCTCTGGCAAGGCATGAACAGTTAAGACAGTGGAAGAATGTCCCACGTGTCCCACCCCCCCGAGGGAGGGTGGGGGGGGTCGGCTTCTGGTTTGTTCTCTGCCTCCCGTCTGCTCCCTCATCAAGGGCCCGGCCCACTCACCGCCCTGCGCTCGAGGGGACAGTGTCTGGGCTTGGTGCTGTGAGATCGGCTGGATAGGGGTGGCGGTCCGCGACCGGACAGCCTGACTGCTGATGGGGGAAGAGGCAGACGTGAAGCGCGGGGAGCGCTGAGTCTCAGTCCCGACACGGTGGCCTTCCCTCTGCGGCCACGTCTACCGTCCAGATGCACCTGCAGGTGTGTCGTGAAGGAGGTGTGACACCCAGACCCGGGGGACCGGTCCTTCCACCTTCAGCCCGCGGCCGGCTCTCACCTCCGGCTCTGCAAACACGGAGGTACGGCGACTTCAGCCGCTGCGGTCACGTGATTGTTCCGGCTGACCCTGACCAAGACACAACCCTAAAATAACAGAATTTTGAGAACCACAGACAGACTCGAGCTTGAGCAGGATGGGGGCCTTTTCTTCCTGAAAGTAAAAGGAAGTTCATCTTCCCCAGTTGACAGACACCGAGGCCGCCTGTGGTCTGCAGGTCGCAGGAATAAACTCTTCTTTCCTTCTGCGATCCTGTCTTTGTCAGTTTCCTCCTGAGGCCTCACCTCCAGCAAGACTCATCTGAGCTCGCACATCCAGAGGTCTCTGGGGGCCGGGTCGACCTCGTGAAGGGAACTTCACACGCGTGTTCTCAGTGGGACAGGGAGGCACACACAGGCCAACTCCACGGAGCCTGATTTCCAGAGACGTCCTGAATTCACAAGTCACCCTGGCTGTCTAGCATGCCCGGTTCCCTCCTCAGTGTGTGCTCTGAGCACCCCCGCCCCACAACGCTTAGGAAGCTTCCTAAAACGGACCTCCCTAGGCCCTGCCTCGGACACACAGAATCAGAACCACCTGCAAGAGGCCGGGGATTTGCACGCGTTACGGGCTCTCCAGGTCTCCACGTAAGAATCCCTCTGGCATCCAGAAGGAAGTTCAGGAAATACAAAGTTCCTCCAGAAGTGCACAAATTCACCTAAGAAAAGGCTCACAGAATGTCAGCAGAGGGGAGAATGTTGGTCAGTCCCTTGAACAGCTCTACAGAAAGGAAGGGTGGATGCTCACGTTTACAAACTTGTCCACAAGCCCAGATCTGGTTAGTGGTTTAACATACAGTTTCAGGGGCGCCTGCGTGGCTCAGTCCGTTAGGCGTCTGCCTTCAGCTCAGGTCATGATCCCAGGGTCCTGGGGTCAGTCCCGCATCGGGCTCCCTGCTGGGCGGGAAGCCTGTGTCTCCCTCTGCCTGCTGCTCCCCCTGCTTGGGCTTTCTCTCTCTCTGACAAATAAATAAATCAAATATTTTCAAAACATAAATTTAAAAAGTAAAAATGAGATACAATTTCTGGGGCACCTGGGTGGAGCAGTGAGTTAAGCATTGGAATCTTGGTTTCGGCTCAGGTTGTGCTCTCTGGCTCTTGGGATGGAGCCCCAGGTCGGGCCCCTGCACACCGCGGAGTCTGCTGGGGTTTCTCTCCTTTCCCTCCGGCCCTCCCCCACTCATGTGCTCACTTCCTCTCTCGAAGATAAATTCTTTATAAAATCTCAGGAATTCTGACTACAGACTGTGCTTTTGTCCTAGGCTAGGGCAGAAGCTCCAGAAACCTGCGGACAAGGGCCTGGGTGGGTGCGATCACCTGAGACCAGGATGTCAAATAACACTGCAGCAAAGAATCAATTTGGGCTGAATAAAATCTGGGCATTACTGCAGTCAGCCAGAGCCCGGCTCCAGAGACGGAGACAGGAGTCAAAGCCATGTCCGGGGGACGCCTGGGTGGCTCAGTTGGTTGAGCAGCTGCCTTCGGCTCAGGTCATGATCTCAGGGTCCTGGGATCGAGCCCCGCATCGGGCTCTCTGCTCAGCGGGGACCCTGCTTCCTCCTCTCTCTCTCTCTGCCTGCCTCTCTGCCTACTTGTGATCCCTGTCTGTCAAATAAATAAATAAAATATTTTAAAAAGAAAAGAAGAAGAAGAAAGGAAACAGAATCATAGTTTTCAGTGTGAAGGTGTTTACACAGATACAAGTCAAATACCCAAGTATCCAGGAGAGAGTGTGTTGAGAACTGACGGCTTAGACACAGCCCCTGTGCATGCGTGTGCCGCTACATGTGCACGTGTGTGCTCGCCTGTGTGTGTGTGTAGCTTTGCATATGTGTGCATGTGTGCGCTGTGCGTGTGTGCAAGTGCGTGCGTGCAGTGGTGAACCAAACACACAGCCAAACCCCAGCACACAAATTGAAGGTCGGTGGAAAACACCTGAAACCACAGAAGCAGGAGGCAGCACACACTCTGAACCTACTTTCAAGGTTAAATCGGGGGAGTCAGCCTTATCGGTCCCAGTGTGGCCTGGACGTCAGTGTGTTAAAACTCCCAAGTGATCTGATGTGCATCAAAGATTAAGAACCCAGTTGAGGGGCGCCTGGGGGGCTCACTGGGTTAAGTGTCTGTTTCCTGCTCAGGCCATGATCCCGGGGTCCTGGGATTAAGCCCCACATCCAGCTTCCTGCTCAGCGGGGAGCCTGCTCCTCCCCACTACTCCTTCCCTTTTTCTCTCTTAGAGAAAGTCTAGGGGCACCTGGGTGGCTCAGTGGGTTAAAGCCTCTGCCTTCAGCTCAGGTCGTGATCCCAGGTCCCTGGGATGGAGCCCCGCATCGGCAGGCAGAAGTCTGCTTCCTTCTCTCTGTCTGCCTGCCTCTCTGCCTACTTGTGATCTCTGTCTGTCAAATAAACAAATAAAATTTTTAAAGAAAGAAAGTCTAGGAAAAAAACCAAAAAACCAAAAAACAAAACCCAAGAAACAAGGAACCCAGTCGAGAGCAGAGATTGCAAGTGTGCTGGTAAGGCTGAGAAGACCCCCCGGCCCACCCACAGGCACCTCTCCGGGCGGCCCGTGTTTGTCTCTGACGCACCGCCACGGGGAAGAAGAGTGTCTTCTCGCTCTTGGAGGCCGGCGTCCCGGTCCCTTGAGTTGCTCGGGAAGGGAGGGGGCAGAGACCATCCGTGGACACTCATCTCCTGCGCGGACGGAGCCCTGCGTTGGGTGTTTCGCAGGCAGTGTCGCTGGAGGAGATCTTCGGGAAGGAAGGTTGGGGGAGGCGTGCAGACACCCCGGCTCCAGGCCAGCAGGCTCTGGGCAGGTGCGCCTGACCCCTGAGCCTGGCGAGGACGGGGTGCCACCAGGAAGGACGGGCTGCAGGGTGGTTAGCGAGAGTGGGCCGCTGCACGGACCTGGGACCCGTTCTTTGGCCCGGGGGCCTGGCGCGGCCTCGTCTGTGGGGAAGAGTCCTCAGAAGAGTGGGCCGTGGCCGCTAGTGCGTGGTTTCCTCTGCGGCAGGCGGTGGAGATCACCCCAGAAGATCTCGTCTCGATGAAAATAAATACATTTCTCCGTCTCCCGCTCGCCTCCGCTTCTCTCCGTACGTCCGGTCACACGGAGACGCACGGAACGGACCACATTGTCCTTGCTCAGGAGGAAGATTCCAGCGGAGGCTTTCGGCCACGGGCGGACATTCGGATTCGATCTCCTCGGAGCTTTTCACCGTCTCAAGACCCCGCGGTCCCGAGGGCGTGAAAACCCCATTGAGACGGAGCGGGTAACTCCCGGCGGTCACACCGGGCCCCGCGGAGCGTGCCTGGAGCTCACAGAGGCTTTCCGAGGAAGTCGGGCTTCCCCGCAGCAAGCCGAGGCCGAGCCTGGCAGCGGCCCCACACCGACGAGCGCGCCCGTTGATTCTCAGGAAGCTTCCAGAGAGTTTGGTTCTCCTCAGCAACCCTCGCCTAGCGGATTTTGGCTACTCAATGTACTGGACCCTCCACCAGCCTAAACGGATAGGTTCTGCCCCACGCGGGCACGCGCCGGAGACGCAGGAGACGCTCACCGAGGATCGAGGCCGACTTCCCAGCTAGCGGCTGGCCGGCTGGCTGGCTGTCCGGCTGTCCGGCTGTCCGACTGGCCGGCTGACGCTCCCGAAAGCCCAGCGCCCCGCAGCTTCGCTCACCGCGCTGCTGAGTTCTCAAGAAGCTGAGATTCCTCCGAGCCCAAGCAAAGTGAGGCTGGAGGCAGCTTCTCTCCCTCGCGCCTGCGCTCCTGCCCTCCGAGAACAGCTGCCGCGGAAGGCGCTGGAAGGAGAGAGGCAGCTGCAGCGGGAAGGACGGGCGTCTGCCGAGGGGCCTGGGGCAATGGACAGGCTCAGGCCGCCCAGAGCACGCTCAGCCCAGGCCCTGCGGGTCTCGTCCTCGCCCAGACCACGCCGGGCCCTTTGTTGAGGTCTTGACACAGTATTTTAAGAGAGACCGGGGCATCGGGGGCTGAGACGGGGATGGAAAACCTGGAAACTGTTTGGGGGACTCGTTGAAGGAGACAGGAATGGGTTCTGAATCGGACTGCATTTGACGCAAACGCGATGGGAACTTTCAAATATTTGGGAGGAAGTTTTTTTAAAAAGGGCTCATTTTTACTTGGTGTGGAAGATAAAGCTGTGTTTAGTCCTGTCTGCCTTCCTGCCGCCCCACCGCAGTCAGGCCCGTGGTCCAGGAGGCTTCCACGGCCTGCGGGCTCTGCCAGGAGGCTCGAGGACCCTCCCTGACTTTGACAGAAGTCTGTAAGAGATTAAACTTTCAAGCAGTGGTCGAGAGAGGAGCGGTCTTTTTAAGAATTCGGAGAACAAGATACTCCGGGAGGAAGGGGGTGGACGGAGGGGACTCGCCCCCGGTGAGCGTGAGCGACCTCACCCCCTTCCACGAAGGCACCTGGAAGGCGGGAGGGCCTGGGGGCCTGGGGGCCGCTGAGAGCCACACCCGACCCAGCCCCAGCGGGACCCTGAGCATGCAGTGGTCTTGAGCACGAGCGAACAGACTCAAATAGGAACGTCCCTGAGTATTGGCGCCCCTGGGCCCATGGGAACTTGTCCCCGCCCCGTGGTTGTCGGGTTTGGCCGGGAACGTCACACTCACTGACTCTGAGCGCTGACACTGAGCGGGCATGTGGACGTAAAGGGACTGGAGGGAAGACATTGTCACTTCTTCCTCGCCTGTATTTGCAGCGTGGGCAGCCGTACGTTCGTGGAGCTCAGAGACAGAGCAGGCCCTGCCAGCGCGAGGTCCGGAAGGGAGAAGCTCCGCGCAGGCCGGGAAGCCTGAGCTCAGCACGGACGCCGCCCAGCGACAGCGCGGACCGCGGCGAGAAGCCGGGAACTCTGGTCACAGCTAGGGACTGGAGCGCTGCCCTTTGAACGGTGCTTTGAAGGACAATCTCATGATGGTCGGTTCAAGTCTGAGTCATCTCCCCCGTCCCCTCCAAACCTGGGGTTCTGTGAGTCTGTCAAGCCACAGAGTCCACACGTCAGGGTCGGAGCAGGATGGAGGGTCCAAGCAGCTTGTAAAGACTGACCCCGGGGTCCCGGGGAAGCGGCGGCTGGACCCGAGCGCCCCAGCCCTGTCGCAGGCGCGGAGCCCATTTTCAGACAGGACAGCTGTGTCAGCTTTGACTGTTCTCGGACGTGCTGTGTATTTTGTTTCCTCCTTGATGTCCGAGGAATGTGTTTTGCTTTCCTTTGTTGTTGTTGTTTTTAATGGTGACTGTCAAACTGTAACAGGAATCAAGAGAGAAGAAACTTCATGCGGAAACTGGAAGTAATCCTGGAGGAATCAGGGGCCAAGGAAAGGAATGACACAGATGGGGAAGAGACATGGAAACACAGTCACATTCCCGAGCCAGGCTCGAGCTTTATCACAGGACACCCCGAAGCCGCACTGTTGGGCTCGGCTGGACCGTCCTCCAGCGACACTTGCTCTGGGTCAGATGAATGCGGGGTTTGCAGAAACCACTGCGGC
Source organism: Mustela putorius furo (assembly GCF_011764305.1). Classification (NCBI taxonomy): domain Eukaryota; kingdom Metazoa; phylum Chordata; class Mammalia; order Carnivora; family Mustelidae; genus Mustela; species Mustela putorius. Next base: position 8,028,767 of record NW_025422169.1, on the reverse strand, counting down.
GGCATCTGAGTGCACACGCGTGTGCCCCGCTCCCACGCTGCCCTCACGTCCCGTCCTCAGGCAGCTCCCCGACCCACCCGTCGCTGGGCAAAAACATCATCGGAGCAAGCTTTATGGGCAGAAATTAGTTCTTCAATTTTAATTATCTTTCATTTGATTGAAAACCCAAAGAATTCCATCAGTTTAAATGTTGGTTCCAATATCAAAGTGTGGAAAAGTAACTTCTCTTTCCTGTTTTTGATAAGCCTATGAAAATTATTTTCGTCATTCCTAACTGAACTATTAGCAGGTTCCATGTGTTGCTAGATCCGGCAAACACAGGGAAGGGAACTGTGCGTGAGAAACAGGTCACTCTGCTTTGTTGCTCTTTAAGTACGGGATGTGTAAACTCAATTACAGCTATTCGTGTTATATAATCTAGGGATACTAGGAAGTCGAGGTGACAAAAATTATTTTGTAACAACTGGGGAAATACTGCCTTCTCAATTTATAAGGATTTCTGACCTCAACTGCACATCAGGAAAATATTTTGGAAAATCTTTTGGGCCGTGGCAACATTGCTTTAATTGGACTAACTTTCCTGCTAATAACAGTAGTAAACTCCATATTAAATATTAAAAGCAATGGTTTGAAGGCATCAGCAACAAGCAGAAGCCGACAGAAAAGGGAAGGACACAGTCCTTGAAATAAGGAAAGCAAACTAGTGAATGTCCTTCAGCCACATTCATCTGACTTCTCCCCTGAGACACTTGCCAACTAGTTCCCCAGGGCACGTGAGACTCAAGCAAAAAGTGACAGTTTTACCAAAATGAGGAGATAGAATCTGGAGGTCGATGCTGTTGGAGCGGCTGGAAACTAAAGAGAAAATCCCAGAAGGGAGGGAGGCACACAATGGGCATCTCCTGAGTTTGTGCAAAAACATGTCCCATGGTCTTGGCTGGCTCCCAACTACACATGTACAGTTAGGGACCCAAATCAGCAGCTGGAAAAGCTGAGTCGCTGAGGAGGCTCTGCGCTGCCCACAACAGAGACGGTTTGGAGTTCAAGTTCCATCAAGTCAGAAGGCCTTGATAGAGGCTGTGGCTTCCCCAGATCCCCTGGGGGGATCACATTTCAGGACTAAGGGTGTTCCCTGTTCCTTTATGGGATGGTGAGTGAGGTGCAGCCCCAAGACGACATGCGAGAGAGACTCAGGAAAGAACAAAGTTCATGATGCTCACGGGTCCCAGACGTGGGAGGCACAAGGCCATACGGAGCCACGCTAGGAAGCACCAGCTGGTCTGGATGGAGGAAGAACCAAAATCAAGACCTTTACTAGGATTTCTGTGGGAAAGAAAGGCAAGACGGGGCAGGGCACATGGCTTCGGGCTGACTAGTTTGAATAATCCCAGTGGGTTCTGAGCAATACGGAATGTCTCTTGTTCCGAAATGAAGACAGAGGAACTGCCTCCTGGGGTGCCGCGGCCAGATAGGGGAGGGCTGGCTCCCTAGTTTGCTTATCAAAGGTGTGCTTCTGGCTGAGCCTTTCAGCATCTCTAAGGGGTTCGCTGGCCCTGGAAGGGGCAGCCTCTCCCCAGACAGAAAGATGTCAAAATATTGTAATGTACCCAAAAAATTAGAAATATAAACAATACACAAGACCAAAGAGGAAAACCAAAGCAGACTTATCTTGACAAAGATTCAAACCAAGTTTTCCACAAGATCAAGTAATCTGCCACTAATTTAACTGCCTATCAGAAAAACAGATGTCAGTTCCTTATAGAGGAAGATAACACACTCCAGTTTCTCCAGTATCATCCACAATGTCAAGATACAGTGAGAACCACGAGATATGCCAAGAAATATGAGACACAATCAAGAGAAGAGTCTATAGAAACACCTCAAGAGATGGTCTGGATGTTGGAATTAGCAGAAGACTGGGTGACTCAGTCGTTGAGCGTCTGCCTTCGGCTCAGGTCATGATCTCAGGGTCCTGGGATGAAGCCCCGCATCGGGCTCCCTGCTCAGTGGGGAGCCTGCTTCTACCTCTGCCTGTCTCTCCCTCTGCTTGTGTTCCTTCTCTTGCTGTGTCTCTCTTTCAAATAAATAAATAACATATTTAAAAAAAATAAAATAAATAAGGCAGATTAAGACTTTAAAATAACTATTACAATAATAAAAAACAATTTATAAAAACAAATATGAAAAGGTGGACAGAACATGCAAGCAAAGGAAAATTCTCATCAGAAAAATGTGAAATATAAAAAAAAAAATGAAGGGGTGCCTGGGTGGCTCAGTGGGTTAAGCTGCTGCCTTCGGCTCAGGTCATGATCTCAGGGTCCTGGGATCGAGTCCCGCATCGGGCTCTCTGCTCAGCAGGGAGCCTGCTTCCTCCTCTCTCTCTCTCTGCCTACTTGTAATCTCTCTATGTCAAATAAATAAATAAAATCTTTAAAAAAAATGAAAATTTTGAAGACAAAGAACATAATATCTGAAATGAAAAATTCCATAGATAGACTTAACAGCATAATGGATACAGAAGAAAAAGGATCAGTTAATTTCAAGATACTTCATTAGAAAGTATCCAAATTAAACAGGAAATAATGGAAAAAGTAAAAGAACATCCAAGATGTGTGGAATTATAAATTTGTTAAAAATACATGTTAGTGGGACTTTATAATAAGGACAGAGGGAATGGGGCAAAATAAAGAGAAATAATAAAATTTAGAGCATCTCTTCTATGTTTGAAGAGTTAATGGACAAGATTTTCCATAACATAAAATACACAAACGCACAGATCTGAGAAACTCAGTGAATCCGAGTCAGAATAAACATAAACCATCCCTAGAAATATGATCATTAGATTACTGAAAAACAGATAAAGAGTAAATCTTCAGTACAGCTAGACTTTAGAATGCCCACTACATTCAGGGGATCAAACATAAAATGACAGCTGATTGCTCACCAGAAACAGTGAAAGCCATAAGACAATGCATTGGCAACTCACAAAAGGAAGAAAGAAAGGAAGAACTGTTGCAACTTAAATTCTATACCCAGTGGAAGTTTCTTCAAAATGAGGGAAAATTTGAGATATTTTAGAAGAAAAAAATTCTCACAGAATTTCACACCAATGGACTTGCCCCCTAAGACATGCTAAAGGAGGTTTTTAAAGCTTAAGGGAAAGAATTCAAGAGGAAATCTGGATCTGCAAGAGGGAACAAAAAGCACTGACGTTCAATATACAGGTAAAGGTAAGAAATTATTCTTGCATCATCTTCTCAAGTCTGTCTGAAGGAAGAGTGATGGTGACGGTGATGATGACATACTCGGGTTTACAACGCGCAGAAGTGAAACAGCAGGAACACAACGGGCTATGGGATAACGGATCACGTTGTGCGTTTCTTTCGTCGAATGTGAGGTCTGATGCAGGGAGCGGAGCCCGTGATGCAGTGAAGGTGCGTGTTAGAGCCGCTGGCGTCACCACCAGAAGCTACTCGGAAAGAAACAGCTGAAAAGCCAACAGAAGCAACAAATGAGGGGGAAGGAGGAGTGAGGAACGGACGGAAACGGGGAGCAGAGAACAGCCGCGTCAGGAATTACACTAAATATAAAAGATCCGGATATTCTAATAGAGTCGCGCTGGGAGAACGCCAGCCCAACCAGCTGCTGCCTACATCGGCCCGTTCTAATCTAAGACAAAGATAGATTGAAAATGAAGGGACGGGGCGCCTGGGTGGCTCAGGGGGTTAAAGCCTCTGCCTTCGGCTCAGGTCATGATCCCAGGGTCCTGGGATCGAGTCCCACATCGGGCTCTCTGCTCAGCGGGAAGCCTGCTTCCTCCTCTCTCTCTCTCTGCCTGCTTCTGCCGACTTGTGATTTCCACCTGTCAAATAAATAAATAAATAAATAAAATCTTGAAAAAAAAATTTTAAAAATAATAATAATAAAAGTAAAGGGACCGAGAAAGGGCAACCACCTCGGGTCCCCTCCTTCCTCGGGAGCTTTGTAGTGTCACTTTGCCATCGCTCAATAAACTTCGCTTTGCTGCCCCCCCTGCCCCCATCCAGTCCACCTCTTCATCTTTCAAAGTGGCACGACCAAGAACCATGGGTCCTGATGGAGGAAAAAAATCCTGTCAACAGACACATGAAAAAGTGCTCCATATCACTCAGCATCAGGGAAATACAAATCAAAACCACAAAGAGACACCACTTCCCACCAGTCAGAACAGCTAAAATCAACAAGTCAGGAAATGACAGATGCTGGCGAGGATGTGGAGAAAGGGGCAACCCTCCTACACTTTTGGTGGGAATGCAAGCTGGTGCAGCCACTCTGGAAAACAGCATGGAGGTTCCATGAAAAGTTGAAAATAGAGCTACTCTATGGCCCAGTAATCGCACTACTGGGTATTTACCCTAAAGATACAAACGTAGTGATCTGAAGGGGCACGTGCACCCGAATGTTTATAGCAGCAATGTCCACGACAGCCAAACTATGGAAAGATCTAGATGTCCATCCACAGATGAATGGATCAAGAAGATGTGGTATATATACACAATGGAATACTATGCAGCCATCAAAAGAAATGAAATCTTGCCATTTGCGACAACATGGATGGAACTAGAGCGTATCATGTTTAGCGAAATAAGTCAAGCGGAGAAAGACAACTATCATATGATCTCCCTGATATGAGGAATTTGAGAGACAGGCTGGGGGTTTGGGAGGTAGGGAAGAAAAAAATGAAACAAGATGGGATCGGGTGGGAGACAAACCATAAGAGACTCTTAATCTCACAAAACAAACTGAGGGTTGCTGGAGGGTAGGGGAGTAGGGAGAGGGTGGCTGGGTGATGGACACTGGGGAGGGTATGTGCTGTGGTGAGTGCTGTGAAGTGTGTAAGCCTGACGATTCACGGACCTGTACCCCTGGGGCTAATAATACATTATATGTTAATTTTTTAAAAGTATAAAGAAACTAGTGTAAATTCTTTTTCACAATACATGTATGTAACCTGACATAACAAAGACTTTATCAACATGCAAGTGACGGGTGAGATTTTACACTCTCTACACAAACTCTGCATGGGAGGTGCATCTGCGCCCCCAGCACACCTCGATCCAGAAGCCCCGTGGGTCTAGACCTGGGGCCAGCGGTCCAGACAGGACGGAGCCTCTGGGCCACCTTCATACATACTGCGTGACAAGTAAGGCAGGCGCAGAGAGTGATGAAATGGTGGTGACCTGACCCCCATCCGTGAGCACCCACTGGCATGTGGACGTCTGTGTAGGTGGTGGGGCCTGAGGGGACAGGATGGTGTCTTCCACCCTTCACGGTGTGCAAAGCCCTAGCCTGAGGCAGGCCACCCACCCAGAGCTTCATAGGAGAAGCTCTGGTCCGCCTGTGCTGGGCGGAGGCCTGGGCGTCAGGATTCAGACACTGTACAGGACAACCTCCGCGTCAGAGCCGCGAGGTTGCCAGGACCAGTCCTGGGGAGTTGGCTGGAGCCCCTGACCCAGCCCCCACCCCACCTGAGCCTCCTCTGCACGCTTGCCGGTCACTTCCTTGTTTCCATCCCCGTGTTTGCTCTAGTGTCCTCGATCGAGGTGTGTGTCCTACCCTGTGATACACTGTTGTTTTCGCTTCAACGATCTGTTATTCTACAACACAGGTGTTGGCAGGTAGGAGACGTGGAGAATTCCAGGTCCCACGCGAAGGGCTTGCACTCTGCGGCCCCAGGGTGCGGCTGCTGGGGACGTTTTCAGTGGCGCAGGGTGTGAGAGGTGAGCGCGGCAGGTGCCTGCCGAGTTTGGAGCTGACGCGGGCGCGGTGCCCTCCGTCCAGTGCTCGGCCCTCTGTGTGGGCCGACTGGCTCTGCTCCTACGTCAACAAGCAGGAAAGGTTAAGTACACTGGCCTGGGCGGGAGTTTCCGCCTCTTGCGGGGGCCCAGCCCTTAACATCAGGAGGAGGCATCTGCGCAGGCAGCCGTGGGCATCTGCCACCTTCTGGGGTGGCCGCCGGGGTGCGGGCGCCACATCCTCCTCCGCAGGCCCGCCGGCCCCCAGTCTGCCAGGCAGCCCCTCCCACGGAGGGAGGAGCTGGGGGAGGGTGCCGGCCGGCCTGTGGGTGCCACAGCACCCCGGCTTCGTTGGGGGGGTGTGGCCGGTGAGATGGACCCCAAACAGTGGAAATCGGACCCATGTCCACAGACGCCACCGAAACTCACGAGCCTGGCGAGTCAGAGTCTGAGTTCTGTGCAGTGAGGACTGAGTGGGGTCAGGGATTCAGGTGCCTGTAGGACATGGGTCTGGAAGGCTTTTAGGGGGACAGACCCCATAATAAGTAGGTTCTCCGGATGCAGAATGGGGCCGACACAGTGAGGAGTGGTGCCTTCCTCCGTGCCAGCAGCCTTGCCAGCGTTTTCTAGATGGAACATTCTGGAACAGTCCAGCGACATCCAGAAGTCTTATTAGCAGAGTTGGGGAGGGGAGTGCTGACAGGACTCCAAAGACCGGGCCCATGGGAGGCTCTGGAAGTGCCACTGACTTTGGTACCTGGTTTGGCACCCACTACAGGAAGGCAGGTCTGTCACCTCAGAGCCCCAGCCCAGTCCACGTGGCTCACATTCCAAAGCTGATGTGAAAAATGAAAGTTGGAAGAGTTCGGGCAACAGACACATGAAAAGATGTTCCACATCACAGGTTGTCAGGGAAATACTAATCAAACCCACAGTGAGATCCCACCTCACACCCGTCAGAACGGCTAAAATTTACAAGTCCGGAAACGCCAGATGCTGGAGAGGATGTGGAGAAAGGGGAACCCTCCTACACTGTTGGTGGGAATGCAAGCTGGTGCAGCCACTCTGGAAAACAGCATGGAGGTTCCTCAAAATGTTGAAAATAGAGCTACCCTATGGCAATCGCACTACTGGGTATTTACCCTAAAGATACAAACGTAGTGATCTGAAGAGGCACCTGTACCCAATGTTTACAGCAGTAACGTCCACAATAGCCAAACTATGGAAAGAACCTAGATGTCCATCAACAGGTAAATGGATCAAGAAGATGTGGTGTATATACACAATGGAATACTACGCAGCCATCAAAAGAAATGAAATCTTGCCATTTGCAATGACGTGGATGGAACTAGAGGGTATTATGCTGAGTCAATCAGAGAAAGACAATTATCATGTGATCTCTCGGATATGAGGAATTTAAGAAAGAAGGCAGAGGGTCATAGGGGAAAAGAGGGAAAAAATAAATGAAATAAGACAAAACCAAAAGGGCACCTGGGTGGCTCAGTGGGTTAAAGCCTCTGCCTTCAGCTCGGGCCATGATCCCAGGGTCCTGGGATCGAGCCTGCATCGGGCTCTCTGCTCAGCGGGGAGCCTGCTTCCTCCTCTCTCTCTGCCTGCTGCTCTGCCTACTTGTGATCTGTCTCTGTCAAATAAATAAAAACAAAATCTTAAAAAAAAAAAAAAAAAAAAAAAAAAGACTAAACCAGAGAAGGAGACAAACCCTAACCTTAGTAAACAAACTGAGGCCACTGGAGGGAAGGGGGTGGGGGATGGGGTACCTGGGTGATGGACATTCAGGAGGGCATGTGATATAATGGCACTGTGCTATATAAGACCAGCGAATCATAGGCCTGTACCTCTAAAACCGATAATAAATCACATGTTAATAAATTGAATTTAAATTGTAAAAATAAAAATAAAATTGGAAGTGTAACAGGCACATTTCCTGATGACAATGGTGATGTTTTCCACAAAGTCCCAGGCTGGCGTTGCCTCATCTAGCAAATAACACAAAGCCATTAAAACTGGCACACAGTAGGTCTAGAAGTCTGCAGGCACCACTTCCTGGGCGGTGGGCACATGGTGCACGCTCTGCAATGGCGCACAGTAGGTATCCTCTGGTGGCTTACCGCGCCATAGGTGGTCTCAGGAGGAGGCACCAGCCGATGAGAGGCGCTGGGGCTCGAGTCTGCTCCTCTTATGCTGCCCAGTGCCCAGCCTGTTCCCCACTTGGTCAGAGATGTGGAGCCCAAGATGGTTAAACTGAAGGGTGCTTTTGGAGACACAGCAGCACCAGGTCTGTGCCAGGGCCAGGAGACCTGCTTTCCCTTTGGATCCTGTCTGGAAGTGGCTCCTCTCCCAGAGAACATGGACCCAGACATGCCCCTCCGGGTGCTGCAGAGAAAGCTGGAATGAGCTGTGTAGTCCCCAGGGCACCATTGGTGCAGAACAGCTGGTGTCCATTTGAGTTACGGAGCATCATTTAGTAGGTAGAAAGGAATCGATGGCCGGTACTTCGTGCTGGAAGGCGGCCTGTGTGTGCGCCAGCCCCAGGAAATGAGTGAGCCACACAGCGGACGGACGGGGCTCATGGAGGGTTGTCTGTGTGCCCAGGATGGCTCGGGGGCCTCACGCAGACCCTGTGGTTGCAGCAGGAGATGCAGAGGCCGGGGTCAGGAGGCCAGGGGGCTCCAGCAGGCACAGAGGGAAGAGGAAGTGGAAACCAGTGTCAGAGCCCACCATGACGGTGCCGTCCGCCATGGGGTCACAAGGTGTCCTGAATGGGCCCAGCAGTTGTCCCCAATATCTCTTCATCAGTCCTGTGTGGAAGAACCGGCCGTGACATTTACAGACCACATCGGGGATGGGCAGAGCCTACTACAGACCGCATCCGGGGGTCAGCCGGGCCGGCCAGTGGGCAGCGCCTGGAACCTGACATGGCCCAGGCCCGGCTCTCGCCCACGTGCTCTGCTGCTGGCTTGCACACACCTGTCCCGGGCCTTCTGCAGATGTGCACGGCTGGGATTGGGTTCACACCACTAAAGGTTTTCTCTAATACCAGGACGTGAGTCCTCCCAGAAAACTGCCAGAAACATCCCCGGCCGAGGCAGAGACAAGAGCAGGAATGGAAATCAGGACTTTCCCGCAAGGCCCTCCTCTCCTGCCGGCACAGACCCCCTCCAGGCAGCCAGGGCCTCTGTCCCACCCACTTGTCCCCCCACAGAGGCTCTCTCGAACCTGCCTCCCGAACCAGGAAGGTGAACAGAGTTGGGGCTGCCTACGGCTTATGCCCCAGATGTTCCACATCACAGTGTCGGACCCTGCTCCCCTGGGCGACGGGGCCCTCCTGCTTTTTAACCATGCTCCAGACCCGGCCCTCCTGCGCTGGGCGACACTGCTGCTCTTGTGCCCCTCTCCCTCGCCCCTGCAGTCCGCACCCCCACCTGCGGACCCTGCACTGCCCGCCGCCCCTGCTGGCCGGTCTCCTGCACACGCAGGCCCTTTCGTGGCCACTCCCTCGCGCTTCTGAGCACCTTCAGCAGCTTTCTGACCAGAGGACCATGCCCTCACACCTCACGAGATCACCCGCGTCTGCATGGTCTGTGCTCCCGAGCTCCCACGCCCGGGGCCCCACGCACCCGTGCTCCCGCCCCTGGCTGGCTTCCATACTTTCCCCGGGGAGGGGCTTCTCCTCCTTCCTGGGCCTGATGTGCCTAGGGGAGGCATCTGCAAGCCCCTGGTTTCTCAGCCTGGAGGTGCCCTGCCATCCTGGGCACCCCCGATGGGGGGTGGGTACAGGGGTGCACAGTGTATTTCCCCCTGGGTGTCCATGTGTTCATGTCTCTATAAGAAGAACAGGAAGAAGGAAGGGCCTGGCCAAGGCTGTGTGAAGGTGGCTGTGTTACTGTGAGCGTCATCGCCAACATGGAGCTGGTTCCCGGACCACCTGTGCAGTCCTGCTCCTTTCTCATCCCTGATCCCAACAGTGAGGCCGAGCACATCTGCCATTGCTGCGCACTGCACAAAAGGTCTGTCCCTCCATCAGCCTCGTGCCATCCTCAGAAATGCTGGTACTTGTTTGATGACAAATTTCAACAAAATCACATTATCCACTTTCTTGGACTTAGAAATTCAAGGTCAGATTACTTATGGCTCATGTGTGAGAATTTGGGGATTGCATTAGCATTTGAAGGGAGCCAGAAAACAGTGTTTGAGACAAACTTACTCCTAGTCACTGTCCAAGGAAGTTCTGAGAAGCCCGGGACCTCGGGTGCCCGAAGATGGGGCTGAGTCAGGAGGGTGGGGTTCCCGAACCTTCTGAGACTGTTTGCAGAAACACACGCGAGAAGCACACCCTCACTGCTCTGAGAGTTCGCCCTCAGCGGTGACCTCAAAGGGCCGGTGACTGTAAAGACGAAAGGCCCACCTGCTGAGAAGCCCGCGGGGCGAAGCTGGGCGTGAGCGGTCCAACGAACGGGGGTTCCCGCGGTTCTCTCAGCGGCTTCCGCACAATCATGTGTGTCCTTGCCTTGCACGAAGCGCACCCAGCTAAGAGTCAGTCGTGGGGAGCACCACACGCTCTACGCCCGGATCTGGCGGCGGCCAGTGGAGGATGCAGGAAGAGGAAAGGGGAGGAAGACCACCGCTGGTCCCGCACTCCTGGGCTCGCGCCATGCACAGCCCCCGAGGGTCCCAGACGTGGGCAGAGCATCTGCCTTTCTTGTTCCGAGGTTTGGCCTGAAGCTGAGCCCCAGGCCTCGTGTCTTGGTGGGGTCTGCGGCCAGGGGCCGACAAGCCCTTCAAGTGCCCAGGCTGCCCGTCCCAGGGAGCACATTTCTTTACTTCTAAAACTTACAAGGGACGTGGACTGTGGCCAAAACCAAGATGACAGATCACAATACGTGGGTCACTATAAGGCGGTGTTGGTGACGGGTGGGGTGCCCTGGGGCTGGGGTTGAGATTGTTGGCGAAAGGAGTGTTTCTGAGAGCGGGTTGTTGTGATAGCCACCTCCTGATGTCTGTTCCCTTGTGGCTGAGACACCGTCCGCAGCAAAGCCCAAGGCTTCCGTCAGAAAGGCCGGGAGTGTGTGAATGCTGCTCCCACACAGGATGGGGGCTTCTGGGTGTCCCTGGAACATATCCTGCGGCCATTTGCCAGACTCTGACACAACGGACCACCAGCAGTATGACCATAGCACATCTTAATGTGTGTCTTGGTTTTTAAGTTTTATATCCGAAATGTGTAAACAAGTGAGTTTTCGCTGGGAGATTACAGCCTGGAACCAGGGGTTCTGAGGATGACTGAGAAGGGTGAATACTCAGCCGCTGCAGAGCCCTTGGGCTGTCGGGCAAGGTCAGGCTTCTGGTGGCCTCTGGTGCCATCACAGCCTCAGGCTCCAAAAGACAAACCTATGACACAACTTCCACGAACACCCACCATCTCAGAGATCTAGCTTGTAGGACAAACTAGACGGGTAGCCGGGTAGGAGTGCAGGAAGAGTGAGGTGGTGCCACACGGCTGGTCAAACACGACACCTGCTGTGTGGAGGTGTGGCCAAGCTGGTTGGGAATGCACACGCAGGCTCTGTCCCCAAACACTGTGACCAGGGCTCCGGGAGGGGCCGCTGGTGGACGTCCTGTGACGATGACTCAGCGAGCCCTTGGAAACCACACCCGTGCTTGCGCCAAACCACCGGCCCTCCTGGGCAAGCGAGTGTGGATCAGAACCGTTTGTGGGACAGGTTTGTCCCCAGAGCGTGCCTCCCCCTGAAGCAGCAGCTCCTGCAAGCGTCACTGGGTTCTGCCCCTGCGCTGCCTTGCTGGGGGCAGAATGAGGAAACCGCTCCACTTCCTTGTCCCTACGTGGGGATAACAAAACCTCTGTTGGGGGGCGGTTGGGATTTCTATTGTGATAAATCATTGGAAATAACTTACGTGAAGCCAAGTGCCTGGTACGCACACCCCTGCAGGTGGCCACTGTCACCTACTCCCCAGCCAGACAGCGGCACGGAGGCCACGACCCCGTGCTCTGACTCAGCCGTGAAATGTCCTACCGGTCCGTACCCAGGTGAGATGAGCAGCGGTCGTGAGGTTGAGCGGAGCTGATGTGAGCCTGGCTGGGTCCATACTCCTCCGCGTCGCCTGTGTCGTGGGCAAGTGCGTGGCTCCCGCCCGCCGGCGGCGCAGGGCTTGGGAAGGGTGTGACATTGTCTTGTCACAACAAATGGAAACACAGCGGGGTGGGGGATGGGAGCTAGGCCTGGACTGACATTTGAACAGGAAACGCACGCACATTATTTTTACAGGTTCCCAGCAGTCAAGGAAAAAGCAGCGAGTTTGTTAATTGGTGATGGTTTACAGCAGAGTTGCTCGTTTGTGCGTTTACGTAAACCTGATTTGATCGCATCCCCTCGAGGCTGTCACTTGTTTTACTTACTGGCATGGACGTCTTCCCAGTGCTCGATGCGGCGTCAGCCACGCGGCTGGTATTTTATAAATAGTTGTTGAGTTGAAGGGATAAGATCCTAAATTTCCTAAGAGTGTCCTTGGGGCACTGGGTGGCTCAGTGGGTTAAGTCTCTGTCTTCGGCTCAGGTCATGATCTCGGGGTCCTGGGATCAAGCCCCGCTTCGGGCTCCCTGCTCGGCCGGGGGCCTGCTTCCTCCTCTCTCTCTGCCTGCCTCTCTGCCTACTTGTGATCTCTGTCAAACAAATAAATAAAATCTTAAAAAAAAAAAAGTGTCCTAGAATTCCTCATACCTTGCTCCTTCCCCTGGTGTGGGGGCACAGCCTTACCTACACTTTCAAATACAAAAACTCTGGATTTGAGGAAATGCAGTTTTCTCATGTGTAATACAGGCATTACTAGGAGGGATCCCATCCAACGGGGAGCCTTTGCCCAACTCTCATGACCAGATCACAGCCCTCGGGGACACAAGGAACAAAATCAAGGCCCGTCTGGAGCGGTAAGACGCAGAGGACGGGGCCCCAGGATGTGTGCTCTGCAGTTAGCTGAGGTCAGGCCTGTCTCTGGGTGTCTGCAGGGCTTTCTCATCTGCACCCTAAGATTCCTGAAGGACAGATAACAGACACATGAACTTGACCTCCCACTGGCATTGCCACTTGGAATTGGCCTCGTAAACTTGATTATTTTTTTTTTTACTTACTGCCTCTTGATTGTGTCCATTTCCTAAACTGCAGTGCAGCTGACATACCGTGTTCTATCGGCTCAGATCTAATGCAGCCCTGTGCACCGCTCAGTGCTGCCCACGTGAGTGGGGTCCCCGACCTCAGCACAGCGTCTTGCAGCACGACTCCCCGGATCCCCTGTGCTGTGATCAGCAAGGTGGCACATCTGAAGAACACTGAATTCCGCTCTGTCTTCCGCTGAACGGAGACATAATTACACACAGCCATGTGTAAGGTCCTGGTGTCCCGAGTGACGGTTTTGCACACCTGTGCGTCCAGAAATGCTCATCACGGCAGCGCTACCGGACCACCCCGCGCCCACGCCTCTCGTGACTACCATCTCTTTCTTGCGACGAGGCCGTTGAAGACCCACGCCTCACAGCTTTCAAGCATGTGATAGAGCATCGGTAACTGTAACCACCACACTGGACGTCAGGTCCCTGGGACTTATGCATGCGATAACTGAACGTCCTGACCTTCAAACGACACCTCCCCTCTTCCCCCAGCCCCAGGCCCTGGCGACCAGCGTCCCGCTGTCTGGGTCTTTGGGTCTGATGTCTTTCGATTCCCCGATGGAGTGATACCACGCGGTACTGTCTGTCTTGCTTCACACAGCACCACACACTCCAAGTGCACCCCTGTTGTCACAAACGGCAGGATTTCCTTCTTTCTTCACTGGGTTTCCGTATGTTCCGCACCTTCCCGTCCGCCCACCGCTCGCGGACGCTTCGGCCGTCTGCTCTGGGGAACACGCCACAGGGAACGTGTGGCCGCCGGTATGGTTTCCGTGTCCTGATTCCGCGTCCTTTGGGCAGACACCAGCAGTGGGATTGCTGGACTATAGGGCGGCTCCGTTTCCAGCTTTCCGAGGACCCTCCACACTCGTCCAGAGCGGCTGCCCCGGCTCGCCTTCCCACTGGCCGTGCACGGGGACTGCCCTCTGTCCGCACCTCACCACAGCCCTCCGTTCCTGTGTCGTGGGAGTTAGCCGTCCCGACAGATGTGCGCGGTCCCTGCCGCGCTGGCCAGTGATGCTGAGCGTGTCTTCACGTGCCTGTTGGCCACTTGGATGTCTTTGAAGACGTATCTCTTCGAGTGCTCTGCTTATTTTTTTTAAGATTTTATTTATTTATTTGTCAGAGAGCGAGAGAGTGAGCACAGGCAGACAGCGAGGCAGCAGAGGCGGGGGGGGGGGAGCAGGCTCCCCGCCGAGCAAGGAGCCCGATGTGGGACTTGATCCCAGGACGCTGGGATCATGACCTGAGCCGAAGGCAGAGGCTTAACCCACTGAGCCACCCAGGCGCCCGGACCTCCTCATTCAAAAATGTGTTTGTGTGTGTGTCACGGGTCAGCCCGGAAATGCCGGTATCTCTCAACGATAAGTGAGCCTGAATTAGGACCTGAGTTGGCAGCCAGGGGCTGCTTTTTTTCGACTTCTATAGCTTTTCATTTCATTTTATTTTAATCGATTTTATTTATTTGACAGAGATGACAAGTCGGCAGAAAGAGAGGAGGAAACAGGCTCCCCACTGAGCAGAGAGCCTGATGTGGGGCTCGATCCCAGGACCCCAAGACCATGACCTGAGCCGAAGGCAGAGGCTTAACCCACTGAGCCACCCAGGTGCTCCTCATTTCATTTTTTAAATCTAATGGGTTAGAGCATAGTTGCTCACACTAGCCAGTGTAGAGTGGGCCCATGAAGAGAAAATGGGAAAGACAGAGAAGTGGGCCAGGCTGAAGACAGGAAAACGCCCCATGGGTGAGGCCATATCGGCCGGAGACAGAGCACGGCCTGGAGTGCCCAGCCCTGAGGCACCGGCTTCCTGCCTCTGGCCCTCCTGCTGGAAGTTTCTCACGTCCGCTATGGCCCCAGCTCTCCAACCTTCACGTGCTCATCCTGGTTCTTTTCCTTTCTGAGTGTTTCAACTCATGTCTTCGGAACACCAACACGGCACCCTGCCGCAGAGGTCCTGCAAACGCGCGTAACTCCGTAAAATAAGACTAGAACCTTATGCGAATTAATCCCGATGGAACGTGAGCTCTGAAGACGCGTGTGGACGGAAGCAGAGTGTAAGGAGAGGGGAAGCGGCCGGGAGCTACTCACTAGCGTCCTCCCCCGTGGCCGGAGGGCTCCGAAGCCACCCGTCCGTTCCCACACGAGCGGCGGCAGGCGTGCGGCTTTGCCCGAGTAGATGGTTTGGAGAACGTCTGTGCCTGTGTCAGCCCTTGCAGTTCTGAGCTGGGGGCGGATGACGGAAAAGGGTTATTGCCTGCCCCGCATCGGTTTGGTTATAAATTCAAATTTTCTAGCTCCACCGTGTATCCTGATTGGAGCTCACGTTTCTAAATACCTGAATTGTGGACTGAGCCTGTCCTCAGGGAGTGGCCCTAGAAAGGCCGGCATGGGGACAGTTAGCACCGTTTGCAAATAACCGTTTCTCACCCTTCTCCTGCATCCTGTCCCATGGGGCTGTGGCCGGCGGAGGAGCCGAAGGAGGAACACTCGACGGTCAAACCCGCAGTCTCAGCACAGCGGTCGGCAGGCGGCCCAGGTGGCCCTGCGGACTGATGACGGGCCTGCACCGCGCAAGACAGCATGCTGCTGCGACGGGCGCCCTGTTTGCGGCCACCACGTCACTCAGACGACACAGACCAGTACGTCCTGAGAGGCCGGGGAGCTTCTGTGCGGAACAAGCAGTGGGGAAGGCCCTTGGCTGGTTGCTACTCCGAGAGCCGGTGGCAGGACTAGGATACGCTTTCATCACACAGAACTTCACAGTCAGTAACTGAGCTTGTGACAACGTTTTAATCATCAAAATGGGTACACTGGCTGGTTTTACTCCAAGGGGTGATGGACGGTCTGACCCTGAGCACCAAGAATTCAGGTGTTGCAACACGAATGTGCTTATCTTGGTCTTTTTGGGTGTCACACAGAATGTCAGTATTTTTTTTAAACGTTTCGTTTACTTGCGAGAGAGACAGTCAACAGTTGGTGGAGGGCAGAGGGAGAGGGAGAAGCAGGTTCCCCACTGAACGGGGAGCCTGATGCGGGGCTCGATCCTGGGACCCTGAGATCATGACCTGAGCTAAAGGCAGACACATCACCGTCTGAGCCCCCTAGGTGTCCCAGAATGTCAAACTTAAGAAATTCTGCCTGCACCTAATTTAGAATCACTTGGAAGTTAGTCATGCAAGCCAAAGTGCACAGATTACAAACCTTCGGTTATCACCTTTTATTTTCTTTCAGAAAAGAGGTATAAGATTTCATCAAAACGGAAGGTCCTTTAGGAGACTGTAAAATGGAGACGGTTTCAATGGTGAGCTCCTCTAACAGAATGAGGCACGTACCATCCCTAGGTAAAGCACGGAAACATCCCTATTGATGGCAGGCAGCAGGCACAGGCAGCAGGCACAGGCAGCAGGAACAGGCAGCACGGCACAGGCAGCACGGCTCTGCCTGCCTGTTGTTCCCAGAAGAGACCCCACCGTGCACACACACAGCCCATGCTGGAGTCAACACCAGTGTCGTGGGGTCGCTCGCAGCACATGACCCGCAGTGCCTTCGCTCCTCCATCCCCACGGATCACCAAATACAGCAGCGGCCCTAAAGAGGTCAGGCGCTAAGTTACTCCCCAAACGCAGCGCAGCGAGGAAAGTGGCTGTGGGGTCCGTTTCCAACTGTGCCACTCAGCAGCTGGTGCCAGGAAACAGACCGGCCGACCTCTCCAATATCAACGCTCTTATCTGCAGAATGAGACAATCACGTCCACCTCACCGAGCTACGGTAAGAAGCAACCGTCACCCGGCAAATCGTAGAGGCACCTTGTGTGGCTGTTGTGATGTAAGGCCGAAGGAATGGACTCCAGTGAAAACTCAGACTGTTGTCCTAAGCAAGCACTGACAGCACCCAGGCAACACTGACAAGGTTTTCCCGCACAGCTGCCGTGCACCAAGCACCCCGACAGATGCTTCCCGCTTACAGCCGAGCCTCACACCAGCCCTCTCCGCAGGCACGATTCCCGCCCGCAGTTTGTAAGCGAAGAAACTGAAGCTGAGCCGAGTTGAGCGCCTCAGCCACGATCGTGGGGGTGGGGACAGGGCTCAGAAACAGACCCACGGTCTCAGCCCACCGCGCAGCTCTGAAGAGCATGTTACCCGGCCTCTGTGGAGGGGGTTCGAGGCTGTCACCGCCCTGCGTGGAATGAGGGTGCGGCCCCAACGGACTCACACCCCGGCCACGCTGAGACGACATCTGTCCTGCTGCTGCACTTCAGCAGGACTCACAGACCCGAGCGGCAGACGCCGTGCGGACGTCGCCGTTACAGTAACACACCCCACCTGCTAGCTACTGATCAATGTGTCCCCCGGAACCCATGTGTTGAAGAGCCAATCCCCAAAATGATGGTATGAGGAGGTAGAGCCCATGTGTCGGGACGGGGTCCTCAGCCCCAGGAGCTCCCATGCGCCGCCCACAGCAAGGAAGGCCCACGGCAAGAAGGAGACTCCTAGGAACCACGGAGAAGGTCCTCGCCAGAATGCAAGCGTGCCAGTGCCCTGACCCTGACCTGCAGCCTCTGGAGTGCTGGAAGTGAACTTCTGTCCTTCAGCAGCCTCCCTGTGTGTGGTCGCTAGTGACAGCAGTCCCAGGGGGCTGGGGCACCAGGTCACGTCATTACAGTAAAATTCCCCTGGAGTTTTTAGGGTCACGTTAGAGGTAAGCAAACCTTTCACCTCTTCATCCTTCAGCAACTTCCCTCATAACCAACCCCACCCATGACGGAAAGACACACACATACGGACCTCCTGTGCGGACTCAGCTGACGTCCTCTGGGCCAGCAGTGGAGGCACCATTGGTTCATGCCAGGAGACCGTGGTCAGGAGACCATGGCCCGGGAGACCGTGGGCCAGGAGAGCGTGGACCAGGAGATTATGGGTTGGGACCCTGAGGTCTGAAAGGCCATGGGATGCACAGCCGCGGGTCAGGCTGTGGTGGAGAAACCAGGACCTAAGCACGGGGAGCCATACGGATGGGCAGAGCTTGCCTGTGGCGGGTGCATACCTGCGACGAAAGGAAGCGCCCTCCTGCCCACTCCGGGGGCCGCGCAGCTCGTCAGCACGTCGGCATGGAGCGAGCTGGTCCGCAGCCGGCTGGCTGGCTGCAGGCTACTTGGGATCCGGGCCTGCAGCCTCAGAACACAAGACCATCATGTCCCTTGTCGCTCTGGCCGAGGCACCCACCCTGGCTGTTCACACGCGAGGTCCCATGCTCCCTCGCCCGCGGTGCGGCTCAGTGGGACAACGGGAGCAGCCCGAGGCCAGATTCCCCATGTCACGGCCCCACTGCAGCCTTCCATCTGCCCGTTCCAACCATTCTGGAAGGCCCGGGCACTGCGAGGAATGTCGGGAGGCCAACACACTCCCTACTGTCCAAGGGGCTCTCTCTTTGGGAAATTAGGTAGACCCAGGGGACATCTAGGCACCAGCCCAAAGCAGCATAGGTCCATGCCAGACGCATGGGCCAGAACAGCTTCTGGGGACCCAGGGACATGACCCCAGATACGCTGGAGGGGTCCTAACGCTTTGGTACTGGACAGCTACCAATGGCCGAGTGACTAATCCCCACACCAAGTCTCCTTTCAGACGAGAAGCCTGGTCACACCTCCCTGGCCCAGACGCCGCTGCATGGCCTGCCCGCGTCAGAATCACAGCAACAGGAACGTGCAACAGAGGAGACCCGTCCACAAAACAGAGCTTGGAGTACAAGGCTGGCTAAAGTCGCCAGGAAGCCCCACAGGGCACCCTCGAGGGTCGTCCCCCACAGCTAAGGTTTACAGCCGCCCCAAGTCTCGCTCTCTGAGGAGCCCCAGTAACCAGACATCTCCAGACACGGTCGGAATCAGCTCAGGAATGGGTGAGCTGCCCTCACTGAGGGTGTCAGTGAGGAGAGGCCCCCAGAGACCAGCAGCCTCTCCACGGCGAGCGGCTTGCTCTTAGTGGCCTGGAACACACACCTGCGGCCGAGGAAGCCATGCTCAGCCAGGCAAAGTGCAGGTGGGAAGGGTAGGACTTAGATTCTCAACACACGGGGTGGTGTGGCATGCGAGGTACTTCTGCACAGGACTGCAGCTCTGGACCCGCGATGCTCGGGCACACAGACCCGCCGGGCAGCTGGGCAGCTGCTGGCGCGTGGCCTGGTGTTCCCATGGCCCCTCTCCCATGTCACACCCACAGACGCATTAGAGCACAGGCTGGTTCACGGGTCTCTTCCGTTTGTGGGCTACTCCCCGTCCCTGGCGAGCAGCAAATACTCAGGTTCTGCAGGACCCCACTCTCTGAGGGATGATTTCATTACATGTGGCAACTGAGACTCTGATAAGAAACCCGGCATTTACCACACTTTATGGCAATGCTCAGGACATCACCTTGTGCTGACTCAAGTAAGTTTTCATGTAAAAGTTAATGATCACCATATTAACTCCTCCTGTGCCTTGTGCTTTTGCACACATCTTCGTGTTCCCACAGACGATCCTTCAGAGGGGCCATCGCGTGGCCACTTGAGGAAGAGGGGCCAGGGCTAACAGCTGCTGGGTCCAGGCAGCTGGCAGACCCAGGATGCGGACAGCGGCCTCGGACTCTCCACCATCACGAGTGCCCATGGTTTTAGGCAAATAGGATCCCAAACTCGGGAGGGCACAGTAAATGCCAAAGACCTGTCAGTTCTCCGCGGATGGGATTTACACGCTTCTCTGGGTTTCTTCGGACGCGCATGTTAACACACCTGCTCCCCGTCCACAGCTGCTTTTTCTCTCAACCAAGGGCTGAATGCAAAAGTGACAGGACCTGCTCGAAGGCCCCGAGAAGGCAGAGCAGCAGAATGGCCGCGGGTCCAGAACCGCGGCACCGGGCCAGGCCATCCAGGCCATCCAGGCTCAGACCCAAGTCGCCGGACGGGCCGTGGGACCGCGGGCAGTGAGAGCCTGGCCGTGCCTCGGTTTCCCCACGCTGCGCGGGGCCTTGCAGGAGCTGCGCGAGCTAACGCGGTCCGGGGCTCAGGCGGGGCCGCTCAGGGTCGCACCTACGCAGACGTGCCCACCCCCCGGCCCTCGGTGGGACACCCGCGGGCTCGCGTCCCCGGCCCCGGGACGCCCCGACGCACGCGCAGCCCCCCGCCTCGGGCGAGGCCGCGCCCCTGTGCTGCCGCGACTTCGAGTCTCCGAACCGCGCGGGGTCTGAGCTCACGGCGGCCCGCGGCGCCGTCTCGCCCTCCCAGGACTGGGTCAGCCCGGCTCCTGCCGTCCGGGGGCAGCCGAGCGCAGGGCCCTTCGGGGCACGGCAGGGAGGAGCACCCGCCCCCGCGGCCGGCCGTGCGAGTGTCCGACCCGGGACCCGCCGAGCCGGCCCGTCCGCAGGCGCCGGGGGCGCCGGGGGCACCTCCCAGCCGACGCGGAGCGCCGGGGCGCGGCGGAGACGGGAGCGTCCGCGCCGTCGGAGGGATCCGAGCGGGGCCCCGAGCCGGCGGCTCCGGGGGGACTCCCGGGAGCGGGGCGGAGGCGCGCGGACAGGCCGGGGCTCGAGGCGGCGGGGCCGGACGGTGACGACCCGGGACGGTCCCACCGCGCGGGGACGGCCGGGGGCGGGCGCGGGAGCCCGGCCGGCAGGACTCGGGCGCCGTCGGGGCTCGCGGCGGCCGCTCCGCCTCGACGGGCCTGGGGACGCGGGCCCGGACCGGCCTCGCCGGCGGGGACCGGAGCGGCGGCGCTTGGGCCTCCCCGTCCCGCCGCGTTACCGCGCGTTCGGCCGCGTCGCGTTCCCGAGTCCGGCGTCGGCGGGAGCCGGTGCCCCCGTCCCCGGGCCCCGAGACGGCCCCCAGGACCCGGAGCGCCCCGCGCGCCCGAGCCGGGTCGGCCCGCCCGGACCTGCCCCTCCCTCCCCGCGCCGCCCCCGCGGATCGCAGCGACTTCCTCCGCGGGGACCCGCCGCCGGCCGGGGGCGCGTGCGACTCGGAAGCGGAGGCTGGGGGCGCAGGGGGCGCCCGGAAGTGACGCCCGTCGGCGGAAGTCCCGCCCGCCCCGCCGGAAGTCCCTCCGGAAGTCCGGGCCCCCGTCCGCGCTCCCTCGTGGCGGGTCGCAGGCATGGCGCACTACAACTTCAAGAAGATCACGGTGGTGCCGTCGGCCAAGGTAGGCGGCCGCGAGGGCCTGTGCGCTCTCGCCTCTCCCTGCCGCGTCGCCTGGAAAGCCCGAGCCTGTACTTCGGGCCGGGACTCAGGTCGCGTCCTCCGGCGGGTCAGAGCCTTCCGGGGTGAGCGGTTGTCCCGGACCCGGGGGCGTCGGCGGTGGCGTCCGTCCCGCAGAGGTCGGGGTCCGTCCGCAGAGGTCGGGGTCCGTCCGCAGAGGTCGGGGTCCGTCCCGCAGAGGTCGGGGTCCGTCCGCAGAGGTCGGGGTCCGTCCGCAGAGGTCGGGGTCCGTCCGCAGAGGTCGGGGTCCGTCCGCAGAGGTCGGGGTCCGTCCGCAGAGGTCGGGGTCCGTCCGCAGAGGTCGGGGTCCGTCCCGCAGAGGTCGGGGTCCGTCCGCAGAGGTCGGGGTCCGTCCCGCAGAGGTCGGGGTCCGTCCGCAGAGGTCGGGGTCCGTCCGCAGAGGTCGGGGTCCGTCCCGCAGAGGTCGGGGTCCGTCCGCAGAGGTCGGGGTCCGTCCCGCAGAGGTCGGGGTCCGTCCCGCAGAGGTCGGGGTCCGTCCCGCAGAGGTCGGGGTCCGTCCCGCAGAGGTCGGGGTCCGTCCGCAGAGGTCGGGGTCCGTCCCGCAGAGGTCGGGGTCCGTCCCGCAGAGGTCGGGGTCCGTCCGCAGAGGTCGGGGTCCGCCCGCAGAGGTCGGGGTCCGTCCCGCAGAGGTCGGGGTCCGTCCCGCAGAGGTCGGGGTCCGTCCGCAGAGGTCGGGGTCCGCAGAGGTCGGGGTCCCCCTCCGGCATTAGAGACCTTCCGCGGACCTTGGGATCCTGCCCAGCCGGGGAGGAGGACGGTCGGGAACGTGAGGAAGCCGCGGACTTGGGGACGACCGCGTGAGGCTTCACGGAATCCCCCGGATCGGGCGGGGGGCGCGGGTCCCCGGGCCTGAGGTCCGTGCCCCTCCCGTCGCTGGCAGGCGCGCTGGGCACCGCCGGCGGGTCTGGGCTCGCGGCCGCGGACTTCCGGGGCCTTGCGGAGTCCCCGTAGACTTCGGGTTCACGCGTCCTTCGTCAGTCAGACATGTGCGCGTTGAAGTTGCAGGACTTCGTCTCCCGAATTTCCCTGATTTATGCCCGAGTTGCGAGCGGGAGAGGCCCTGGGCGGGCGGTAGCAGGTCCCGCGGGAGCGGCTGGGACAGAGCCGTCTCGGGGGTTGTCGAAGGCCAGAACCTGACCCTGATCGCAGGGGAGCACACGATCAAGGACCAGTCAGACAAGGTGTCGTGAGACGGCGCCCTTGTTCTAGCGACCCGAGAGGCTTGCGACCGCGGATAATCAGTGGGCATCTCTGCGCCGTCTCGTGTGCTTGCAGGACTTTATTGACCTGACCTTATCGAAGACGCAGCGGAAGACTCCCACGGTGATCCATAAACACTACCAGATCCACCGCATCAGACATTTCTACATGAGGAAGGTCAAATTCACTCAGCAGAATTACCATGACAGGCTCTCGCAGATCCTAACCGATTTCCCCAAGTTGGATGTAAGTGACTCGGGGACGCGGGTGGTGACGTGAACGTGAGCCAGCAGGTAACTGGTGTCGATGGCCGGTTCGTGCACGTCTCCACAAATAGGGAAGGCAACGGGCGGTTCGCTTGTCAGACGCTGTGAGTTCGGGGCCCAGCGGGAGCAGAGCACAGCAGTCGGACTCCGGGGTACTCTTGTGTCCCCGTCACACCCCCTGAGAGGCCCGGAGCGGTCTCCTCGGGCTCTCTCTGTCACCCCGAGGCAGGCAGGTGGCCGCCCAAGCTCTCAGCGCTGTCGCTGTGAATCTGGCAGCTCCCTGGCTTGGGTGGGCTTCCTGGGGCCTCGGGTCACATCAGTCGCCCGAGGTCCACCACCGTTTGTGATCCTGTCGCTTCGTGGGCCCGGGACGGCCAGGTCCGCACGGGCTCTGCGACTGCTGAGAGGAGGTCGTGTGGGGAGCAGGGATTCGCGCCGTGAGCGAAGGCAGTTGAAACCTTCGCTCCGCGGCAGAGTCGAGTCTGCTTATTGGTGAAGCTGGGAAAGCAGGAGCCGACGCTGCTTACGAGGTCACTGTGTGGGGTCACACCGCTGCAAGGGGAGTGAGGTGGTCAAGGACGTGGGGTGGGGTCAGCAGTCCAGGGTGAGAGCCTGCATTTGCCGCTTCCCAAAATGGTCTGTGAAGCTGGCTTCAGGCAGAGGGGAAGCTGCTCTGTGTGACAGGAGTTTCTTCTGTGTTTAAGGTGGTGATGGTTCGTTTGAGCAACTACAGATGCGCCTAAAGTAAGAGTAGAGGCTTCCGCCGGCCGACGGGGCGCGCACGCCTCTCCCAGGCGTGCTGAGGTGCTCTGTGCGGGCCACTGAGCGTGGGACTAGTTCCTGGGGCGAGGGCGGGTACCCTAGAACTTCCCTGGTGGGAAACAGAACGGTGAGGTTTTTGAAAACCGGTGTGATACTCCGAAACACTTCATCTGAGCGAACAAAATGCCGTGAACTAATTAGTCCCCGATTTCTGTAGTTCTTTGTAAGAACTTTTATCTTTTTTCTCCTTGGTATTTTTTTATACAGTAGAAGTTTAAACTTGTGAACATTCTGTTACCTTTTTTTCCCCGAGGGGTTGGGGAGGAAAAGGAGAGAGAATCAGAAGCAGGCTCCACACTCCGTGGGCACGTGACACTCGGTCTCGCCACCCTGAGGTCCTGAGCTGCGCTGAGGTCGAGAGTCACATGCTTACCCGAGCCACCCAGCTGCCCCCTGCGCTTTTTAAACTAGAGTGAGCTCTCTGAGAAGAATTTTGGAGTAGGAGGTGAGAGCAGCTGCGTGTCTGGGGATCTGTTCAGGCCCCGGGAGCACAGCAGGCATCGAGGCCCTGGGCTTGTCTGGTGAGGGGCAAGGTGGTAACCGTGGTGGAGATCCGCGGCGCGGCGGATGAGCGAGGAGAGCCCAGAGACTGTAGCAGGGCCTGAGCGCAGCGAGGTGGTGAGCCGTGCGGCCGATCCCGAACAGCACTGAGGCCACGGGAGCAGCAAGTGCAGAGGCCCGGAGGGACGCAGCGTGATGTCTTCCAGGAGCAGGAAGACCAGGCGCTGGGGCCGGGTGTGGAGAGGGGGAGGCTGCAGGTGGGTCAGAGCGGATGTGTCTCCAGCCAGCGGGTGCTTGTGTTCGTCTTAAGCCTTCCAGGTTGGCCCTGGGACGACCGAGCTTTGACTTACGTTGTAGAGGATGAGTGGCCCGTGGGGTAGGAGACCTCCAGAAGGTTGGTGCACTGCGTTACGCGGCTGGCGGAGCTGAAGAGTTGAGTGCTTGGGAGGAGGAACTAGCGGGTTTGAGCGGGTGACCGTGCTGTGGCCATCCGTGCACGCGGGAACGTGGAGGGTTTGAGGAGGAGGAGGGTGGTTTGTATGCGTTGATCGAAATGTGGGTGAGACGTCACACAGAAGGGCATGTGGTCTGGAGCTTTATCTGAGGTCTGGCCTGGAGATGTCCCTGCACTTAGGTCCACGTGAGGTCACCCAGGATGTGAGTGAGGACAGAAAAGTGCTCCCGGGAACTCTGATGTTGGGTGTTGGGTAGGAGCACGAGGCCACAAGAGCTGGAGGCCCTTTGGATAGAAAGCATCAAGAAGTGTGAGTGCGGGTGCCTGGGTGGCTCAGTGGGTTAAAGCCGCTGCCTTCGGCTCAGGTCATGTCTCAGGGTCCTGGGATCGAGCCCCGCATCGGGCTCTCTGCTCATCAGGGAGCCTGCTTTCCCCACCTCTCTCTCTCTGCCTGCCTCTCTGCCTGCTTGTGATCTCTGTCAAATAAATAAATAAAATCTAAAGAAAAAAAAAAAGAAGAAGAAGTGTGAGTGGCCAGCTGTGTGCTGTGCAGCGCTCTGCAGAGATGAAGGGACTTTGGGGCAGGGCCGGTCTGATGAGCTGTCTGGGTGGGCTGGTGGAGACTGTTCTGACCAGACTGGGTTCCAGGGAGGGAAGGAGCCTCTCTTCGTGATGGTTGCCAAGAGGGGGACAAAGGCGTAAGAAGGGTTGTGGGCTCGAGGGGCCGCAGACGTTCAGATTGGGGGGCGGTGACAGCATGTTTGCAGGCCTGGGTTCGGGTCTTGAGGGGGGCGAATCTGGTGCACAGATGGAGAATCGGCTGGGTTTGTGGATAAGGGTGAAGGGGGCACAGTCTTGGGCCCAGGCCAAGTGGGCAGCCAAGGCAGCAGTGACCCCTGAGCTCACTGAGATGTTTCCTCAGAGAACTAAAGAGTCATCAGGAGAGAGGGCGGGGGGAAGATCTGGGGGGTCGTGGAGAGAGGGAAGGTGGGAGGTACTTTCCCAGGAAATTATTCTGCAAGTAGTCCTGACATCGGGGTGAGAAGCCTGTGCCAAAAACTGCTCGCTGTGTTTCTGTTCTAGGACATCCATCCGTTTTATGCTGATCTGATGAACATTCTCTATGACAAGGATCATTACAAGTTGGCTCTAGGACAGATAAATATTGCCAAAAATTTAGTGGACAAGTAAGGTATTTTCTTAATACGGTACCTTTCAAACCATTGCCCAAAGTGAAAAGCATCTCACGTATTTGTTTTTATTTAAGTGTGGCTAAAGATTACGTGCGGCTCATGAAGTACGGAGACTCTCTGTACCGCTGCAAGCAGCTGAAGCGCGCGGCCCTGGGGCGCATGTGCACCATCATCCGGAGGCAGAAGCAGAGTCTGGAGTATCTGGAGCAAGGTGCCTGTGCTGCGGGAGCGGGAGCGGGAGCGGGAGCGGGAGCGCCGGCGGCGTGTGCGCTTCCGCGGCCTGGTTCTCGTCAAGAACTCCTGTTCGGAATATTTGGTTCTGTTTTCTTTTAGACTAACAGGGTCGGATTACTTTTCCCTGTCTAGCCTATCAGAAATTCTGACAGGCTAGTTATTATTGAAAAAGTAGCTAGGAGTTAAAATGCTTATACATACCTAGTCCTGTTAAAGAGAATTTGTTTTTCCTATTTCGTGCGTAAGGCACATACGCTATAAATCACAGGGAGATACCAAGAAAATATGTAAAAACTAAAACGACCCATAGTTTTAACCTATTGATAATATAAATTTTTACAAAAAATTGCACCATGGGACGCCTGGGTGGTTCAGATAGTTACGCGTCCAACTTTAGATTTCAGCTCAGGTCGTGATCTCAAGGTCATGGGATTAAGTCCCGGTTTGGGCGCCACGCTCAGTGGGGCGGGGGTCCGCTTGGGATTCTCTTACCTGCCTGTCCCCAGCTCGGCGTGTGGGAGTGTGCGCCCTCGGGTAAATCAGTCGTCAGGAAAAGCTTTGCGGTACGTGTCAGCGTGCAGCGGCTGCCCCGGTTTCTTACGCGGTAGTTTATGTAAGAAGACAGTTCCGGATTAGCGGAGGATGTGTGTGTTTTCTGTCGACTCGCACTGTAACTGTTGAAACGGGCTTCGTGAGCCACGGCCCGGGAGCACAGCTTCCTGGAGCAGATCGCGAAGTTTGACTTCTTCCCTTGTTCTTACGAAATTAAGTGCCTGTAATGTGCATCTCCCACAGTGCGCCAGCATCTGTCCCGTCTGCCGACTATTGACCCAAATACGAGGACGCTGCTCCTGTGCGGGTACCCGAATGTCGGCAAGTCCAGCTTCATCAATAAGGTTAGTGTCTGCTTGTGGCTCAGATCATGATCTCGGGGTCTTGGGATGAGCCCCGTGTCGGGCTTCTGAATGCCTCTCCTTCTGCTTCTCCCTCTGCTTATGCACTGTCTCTCTGTCTGAAAAATAAAATCTTTAAATAAGGTTAGTCTGCGCCTGGGGATAAAGCAAGTGACCAAGGACCTGAGGCTCGAGGCCTGCTGTGTCCTGTCCCTGTGGGTTGGAGTCCGGCTGGCCGACCAGACCTTGAGTCAGTGCCGCCCTCGGCATACACAACCCTTTACTGGAGGGGAGGACTGAAGCTGTGTGAATCCACATTTGTGTTGCTGTTGTGGAAAACATTGTGTATTTTGGTGTGTGTTGATAAGTTTCTTCGGGATTCACGACATTCGAGTGTGGGTTTGTTAACACGCAGAGAGCATAGTCTGGGAGCGGCGATGCCGGGGCAGCCGGTGGGGATGGACAGGCCGCAGTTGCTGGATTGGACTTCCTGAGATATTTCCTGGGTGTCCCCTTGCTTGATGGGTCACTGGTCACAGAAGGTACTTGGTCCCCGTCGTGGGGAGTGGCCGGGTTGCCGTGTCCTTGAGCAAGTCTATTTGTGGGACTTGAGGACAGTGACCTGGCACTTCAGGACAGCTTAGCTGAGCTCCGGGGACCTGAACATCATAGAAACCGCATTTAAGGGGCGCCCCGGTGACTCGGTCAGTTAAGGGTCTGACTCTTGATTTCGCCTCAGGTCGTGATCTCACGGTCATGAGGTCGAGCCCGCCATCCGGCTCCTCCTCAGTGCGGGGTCTGCTTGAGAGTCTCCCTCTCTCCCTCCGCCTCTCCCTCTCATGCCCTTGGGTGCACACTCTTCCTAAAACACACGGACACATCTTGTGGAAAGTAGTATTGGTTCATGAGTAAATGAAACAGAAGGTCCGTTCACGCCCGCAGGAGCTCGGGTGCCGGTCGGGAGCAGGTGCGGATGTGCGCACCAGGAGCACTTCTGCTCGCAGCCCGTTTGCAGGTTTCTCTCTGGTCCCCAGCTGTGCTGACGTGACAGGCCGCAGCTCTGTGGTGCCCGAGCCAATGGTCCAAGTGCTTGGGAGCCACTCGGTTTCTTACATGGAACCAATAAACCGTTGAGTCCCTCAGGTGCACTGACTACTTTCCGAGTCTTGGTAGGGACGTGTGGCCGGTGGGCCCTGTGTCAGCCGTGCAGGTAGGGCATTTCTGTCTGCACAGCGAGTCTGTGGGGCACTCCCGGGCCCAGGGTGCATCAGAGCACAAGCTGATGGACACCCTCCAGGCTGGTGGCCCCCCCCACCTCCCTCCTGTCTGATGGGGACCGTTCCTGTCCTGACCCGGTGGCGGGAGGAAGTGGGTGGAACCTGTCCGTCTGTCAGCAGCAGCTTCTGTCCCCGGCGGTGTAATTGTGCTGGGTCTCTCTCCTTGTGTGCTCTTGTTTTAATGCCAAAATCCTTCGTCTCAGTAACCCGTAGGTGCCACGTTGACCTTCTCAAGGGGAAACGAGGTATGGAACTTGTGTGACTGGGAAGATGGTTGTTGTGTTTTAGGTGACGAGAGCCGATGTGGATGTCCAGCCCTACGCGTTCACGACCAAGTCCCTGTTTGTGGGGCACATGGATTATAAGTACCTGCGCTGGCAGGTGAGCGCCCTCACCTCAGACGCGGAGCTCGCGTCCCGGGTCTTGTTCATGGGGGTGGACTTCAGGGACCCCCGAAGAACGGGAGTGTCTCCCTAATTCCAGTGCGCTGGGGGGAGGACTCCGAGGAGGTGGGAGATTCTCGGGGCCACCAGGAGCGCCGCTGCAGAGAAGACTCCGGGCTTCCCGGCTGCCTGAGGGCGGCTCAGGGCAGCAGCCGGCGGCCTGTGCGGACGTCCGCTGGTGTTAACAGCCCCCTCGTGGTCTCGGACCCTGTTAATACGAAGGACGTGTGTTAGCCGTTAAAAAGTTTGGAGCAGTAGAATTTCATTTCATAAACGGTGAAGCTGTTCCTAACACAGGGGCATGTTTGCCTGTTGCTGTTCTGTTCTGCTCGGTCGGGGCCCCTGGCTGGCCCAGTCGGGAGAGCGCGTGGCTCTCGGCGTCCGGCTCAGGAGCTCAGTCCCTGTGTTTGGCATAGTTTGGCATATGCTAGAAAGAAAAAAAAAAAAAGAGGAGTCCTTTTCTCCAGGTCTTTGGCTAGTTCTTCAGTGACCTCTGTGGGGTCCAGCCATCCCCCCTTTCTCTGCACGTTAAGGCTTATTTGATTCTGGTCAGTGGGAGACCTGTCTTATGTACTGGCTCCGGGGGCTGGTGTGGGGTTGCGTCCCTTCCTGCGTGTGCTAGCCGGGAGGTCTGTGGGTGCGTGTGCTCGGGGTAACACACCGGACCGTCAGGTGGTAGATACGCCGGGGATCCTGGACCACCCTTTGGAGGACCGGAACACCATTGAGATGCAGGCCATCACGGCGCTGGCTCACCTGCGCGCTGCCGTGCTGTACGTGATGGACCTGTCTGAGCAGTGTGGGCACGGGCTGAAGGAGCAGCTGGAGCTCTTCCAGAACATCCGGCCGCTGTTTGTCAACAAGGTACGGGCGGCAGCCAGGGCTTCCGGTGTATCACGTGCACCGCGCGGACGGTAATCTCAGTGTCTGCCTCCCCTGTTCCAGCCTCTGATAGTCGTGGCGAACAAATGTGACGTGAAGAGGATCGCCGAGCTTTCTGAAGACGATCAGGCAAGTCATCTTAACATTTTCAGTCTTTCTTACCTACTAATAACAAGCCTCATTTCA
The DNA here is from genome assembly GCF_011764305.1 of Mustela putorius furo. Taxonomy (NCBI): domain Eukaryota; kingdom Metazoa; phylum Chordata; class Mammalia; order Carnivora; family Mustelidae; genus Mustela; species Mustela putorius. The sequence continues at coordinate 7,999,198 of NW_025422169.1, read as the reverse complement.
GACGAGCAAAGTTTAGAAGGAATTTTAACAATACTAGCCCGGGTTTTTAGTTTACAGTTGAGGTGGTAGCCTTTGCGGGTTATCGGTGGCAGACTAGACCTGGCCTTTCCTGACCTCTGCGCAGCCTTCGAGGCTGTGGAAATGCCCGTGCGTTCAGCACGTTGGTACACGAACCTCGGGAAGGTCTTACCTTGGTGCCGGAGAGCACACAAAGCGCCGTAAGGTAGGCCTTGCCTCTTCCGGCTTCAGGCGGCCCAGTGCACGGAGGGCGCCTGCAGAGCAGGGGTGCAGGTGGGAGGGTCTGTGGGTATCAAGTGTCTGCTGCGCACTCTGTGGGGAAACGAGCTTGGGGATGAGTGAAGGACGAGCATCTGAGAACTTGCCAGAACAGTGAGTCAAGAGTGTGCGCTGTACTTTCTGGAGGCAGGTAAGGTGGTTAGGCCTCGCTGTCCGCACAGCTCGTGCTGCAGCCCTGGAGAAGCTTTGCCCTGGTACAGAGGTTCTCGGACTCTTGGACACACCCAGGCCTGCAGGGTGGAAGCCTGGGAAGCGTCCCTGGGGTGGGTCACCCTGGTGCTTGGAGAGCAGTGCACTAGGTAGCCACACTGTGGCCCCATCTCCTGGAGCACGTGTCCCTGGCCAGCTCAACGGAGAGGGTCTCCAGCAGGCGGTGTACTGTCCCTTCCCAGTGCCCCTGTCTTGTACTACTGGGACACCGAGTGCTCGGTAAGAGTGAGGGTTTTTTCAGCAGCTGCGCTGGTGTCTCAGGCACTGCACTGTGTTCATTCAGTTACTGGCCAGGTACACATGGCCTGGTTGGAGAGGACCCAGTCCCTGATAAGTGAGCTCCAGTTTTTAGGTGCCTGCACGGGTGGGTGGAGACGAGGGTCAAGTTGTGAGGCTCAGATGTTAGGGTGAGTGTCAGGCAAGGTGCTCGGGCTTTGAGGTCAGGTGTGCCCAGGCCCCAGTTTCGTGGTCTGCCTGCTGTGACGGGGTTGGTTTCCATTCTGGAGTCCCTGGTACTAAGAGCTGCATTCCTGGGTGGTTTGTTGGCAATGTCATCAGGCAGACTGGACGAAACGGGAAAGCACGTGGGCCAGGGATGCCATTGCAGCGGTACTCTCGGGTTGAGCCGGGGGTGCAGCCTGCCCGGTGCTCTGGCTCGTCGCTGGTCTTACGTGCGATAAACACGGTCACTGTGAATTCAGGTAGTCCCCAGGGTCCCCAAGGCTATTGCTCTTTGCAGGGGAGGAGGGAGTCTTCTGGTAAGTCAGACCCCGTAGTGAGGGTGGTGGCCTTGTTTGTGACCGGTTTTCTGTCATAGGGTTGACCCATGTCTGGATGAGGGCATGCTGTTGAAGAGGCGCACGAACAAAGCCCCTTATTCCAAATCGAGCGATTTCTAGGTTTCTGTGCTGTTTGTAAGGAATTCTCTTGGGTTGTAGAGGCCAAATGTTTAATTTAGAAATTGCATTGAAGACATTCTAAAAGAAATTCTGTAGGGGTGCCTGGGTGGCTCAGTGGGTTAAAGCCTCTGCCTTCGGCTCAGGTCATGATCTCAGGGTCCTGGGATCGAGCCCCACATCGGGCTCTCTGCTTAGCGGGGAGCCTGCTTCCTCCTCTCTCTCTGCCTGCCTCTCTGCCTACTTGTGATCTCTGTCTTCAAATATATAAATAAAATATTTTCATTAAAAAAAAAAAAAAGAAATTCTGTAGGTTGATGTTGCTGGGTTCCTTGTTAGAAGATGATATCGCAGAGAACTAGGCTCCAGGGAGCCTCTGGTCTGCTTCCTAGTCTGGGTTGATCTTCCTGGTAATGGTTATTTTCTTAATCACAGAATAATGTAGGGAAAGATCAGCATTTGGGGAAGTGTCCGTCGGATGCGTTTAGACACGAACCACGGACGCGCCAGCTGGCATTCACGATGCCCATGTGAAGAACGGAATCAGTCATGGGGAAGTGGACATAGACAATGCTCTCTCGTTTTTTCTTTTGTCTTCCCAGAAAATATTCGCAGATTTGCAGGCTGCAGGATTTCCCGTGGTTGAGACAAGCACCCTGACGGAGGAGGGGGTCATGCAAGTAAAAACAGAGGTCAGTGCTTCGTGCTTCCCTTTAGGGCCTTTGTCGTCAGAGGAGTCCGTATGGGGGAAGGAAGCGCTCTCTGCAAGCATTGTGGGCAGGGAGCCCTCGAGGCGGCCGGGCAGGAGAGCCTGTGCACAGCACTGAGCCTGGTCCCCGCCCGTCCGGTTGAACGCAGGGCTTGAGGTCCTGCATGGGTGGCTTTGCTTCTTCCGCTGCCGCTGTCCTTCCGGATCTGGCAGGAGGCCTGCAGGAGCGGTACTGTCACGGCACTTGGGCGGACTTGGGCGGATGTCCAATGAGCAAGAGGAACACAGAGAGAGACGTTTCCTCTTGGGTTCAGGTGCAAGTCTGATCACTTAGGCCGGACTGATGCTGTGGTTGACTTGGCTCTGGTGCTCTAGTCCCAGTCCAGGGGGGTGCCGTGAACCTGGCTGGGGGCACAGCATGAGTCGCTGGTGGCCTGAGGCAGGCCTGGAGGGACCGTGGAATGTTGCCTCGGGATGCTGCCTGGGCTGGTGGCCTGCTCCCTCCTGAGCGTGTGGTCTGCTCCAGGGGTTTACGTGGACTTTGGGGTGATCCCCAGGACAGCAGTAGCTGCTGGGACTCCCGAGGAAAAGCACATGGCGGGGTCTAAAGCTTTGGAACATGGTCTGCTGATGAGCGGGGGTGGGGGGGCGCTGGTTCCTGTCCCGCACCCCCGAGTCCGGCCCCGGAGGCGGGATGCTTGAAAGCCTGGTCCTGTTCCCTCACCTCAGGCTTGTGACAGGCTCCTGGCTCATCGAGTTGAAACCAAAATGAAAGGAAATAAGGTGAACGAGGTGCTGAACAGGCTGCATCTGGCCATGCCCAGCAAGAGAGACGACAAGGTGAGGTTGGCCTTCCCGAGCCTGCAAGGCTCATGCAGGGCTCTCGGGCGCCGCACGGTCACGCAGAGTAACATGACGTCACGTGCCCTGACGTATTGGTAACGTCTCGTTCGTCCTTCCGTTCTTTCTGTGTGTAAGCAAGCTTGTAAAAGTCCTAGGGGTGTCACATTCCTTAACATTGTTGGGTTTCTGGGCACCGGATGGCAGCAGCGGTGAAGCGTCTGAGACGGGTTCAGCTCAGGGCGCAGTCCTCAGGGTTGTGGGATCAAGCCCCGTGTTGCTGTTGGAGGCGGGGTCCGCACTCAGCCGAAGTCTGAGATTCTCTCTCCCTGCCCCTCCCACCTGTGCTCGCTCTCTAAATCAGTCTTTAGGAAAATTTTTATTGTTGGTTTTCTTGCTATTGCTGGGGTCCAGCATTGGGCTCCCTGCTCAGTGGAGATCCTGCTTCTTCCTCTGCCTGCCACTCCCCTGGTTGTGCTGTCTCTCTCTGTTGTATTAGTAAATAAAATATTTTTTATTTGTTTATTTTTAAAATTTTTTTTTAAGATTTTATTTATTTGACAGAGATCACAAGTAGGCAGAGAGGCAGGCAGAGAGAGAGGAGGAAGCAGGCTCCCCGCTGAGCAGAGAGCCCGATGCGGGGCTCGATCCCAGGACCCTGAGATCATGACCTGAGCCGGAGGCAGAGAGGGGCGTTAACCCACTGAGCCACCCAGGTGCCCCTAAAATCTTTTTTAAATAGATAGACTTTGGATCAGGTATGGAGTCTTCCTGTTTCCTTGCCCAGTTGGCCGTGCGGTTCTGCTCAGTGGTCTGTGGGATTGGAACTGGTCTGACTTTGCAGAGAGGTGCGTGCCTCTGCTTTTTCTCTCATGTTCCTTTTGCATTCAGCAACGTGTTTCCGTAACTCCTTCTGGTGCTGTCCCCTCAGGAGAGGCTCCCTTTCATCCCCGAGGGAGTGGTGGCACGCAGGAAGAGAATGGACATCGGGGGGCCCAGGAGGAAGCGGGTAGGTCTGCTTCAGGGGTGCAGAGGGCCGTTTGTGCGTGGCGCGGGCACAGAGCAGGACACGAAGGGCAGAGAGCCCGTGCTGTCAGGCTCCGTGAGCGCAGGTGTGAGTGGCGGGGTCCCCGGGACGTGGAGCTGGGCCTCACAGGCGTTAAAGGTGTGGGCCGGCAGGCTGGAGAAGAGGTCGCCTCCCGGCGGTGAGGGGACTCCCAGTTTTGCGCCGGGAAGGCCAGCGAGAGCTGACGGGAGAGCTCTGCCCTTCTGTTGCAGGAGCGAGACCTCGAAGTGGAGCTGGGAGACGATTACGTTTTGGACCTTCAGAGTAAGGGCCGACGTCCGGGTCGGGAAGCCGCGGAAGGGTTCCGTGCCCGCACGTCCTGCAGCTGCACCTGAATCCCTGTCTTTGAGAAGAGATTGGGCCCTGAGGCTTCTTAACGGGCGGTTTTGGTGGCTTCAGGAGGGCGGCGTTTAGCTCGTGTGGTGCACAGGGGCTGGCGTCTGCCGCTGCTGCCACCGCCTTCGCCTCCCCTTCTGCGCCCGCGGTCCTGCGGCACTTGCTGGCCCGCCCTGGCGTGTGTCCTTTGTTAGGGGTGGGGCACCAGGGCTCTGTTGTTTGCCTGGCGAGGCGGGTGTGAGAAGTCACTTTGGGCACATCGTGGTTGAAGGTATTAAAAACTGTAGTAAACACAACCTTTCTTTTCTGCTTCAGAATACTGGGATCTGATGAATTCCTCCGAGAAATACGACAAGATACCAGAGATCTGGGAAGGCCACAACGTAGCGGATTATATTGATCCTGACATCATGCAGGTCTGTGTCACTCGCTGAACTGTGTGATTTTATTCCTTACGTGACCGTGAAGGTATCAGCATGGCCAGTGGCCTGTCTGGACGTGTCGCCCGTGTTCCTTCTACACCGTGAGCCTCCCCACCCCACCACCAATGGCCTCTCCTGCCGAGGGTCCTGGAGACCCCAGGGCTCTGCTCCTTTGTGGGGCAGGTGCGCTCCGGGGGTTGCGAGCTCCCCGCCCTCCTACTGGACCCGCTCTTGCCTCCTGGAGCCCTGCTCCTTGGCGGCGGCTCCCTCCTGCTGCTATCTCTTCGCGGGTTCTTTTTCTTCAGAAAACGGAATCTTTCTTAAAGCCTTTGTCCTCTGCTGGGCAGGCTCCTTCATTTGCACACTGAGGCCCACACTCCAGCCCCAGGAACCCGGTCATGGGCTCCTTTAATCTCCAAACCCCGCGCTGGGCCTGAACTCAGGATCCCGAGATGAGGAGTTGCACGCTCCACAGGCCGAGCCCGCCAGGCGCTCTCATAACCGGTTTCTTATTAACTGTGTAGCCAGCGGTGGCGTTTGTGTTTGGGGATGGACTTAGAATGGATAAAGGGAGTGTTACAGTCACATATCAGCTCACATTGATGTTTCTAGTTTTACAGCAGGAGGTGTTCGCGTGTGTGTGTGTGTGTGTGTACACACGTGCGGTGGAGGGGCGTGCTGGGGAGTGAGGGGGGTAATGGTTGCGTATTTCACCTTGACGTCTGCAGTAATCGTCAGCAAAGAGGGATTGGCACCGGATGGCTCCTGGGGTTTGTGGGCTCACTGCTGGGGGGTGAGCTGGGCGTCCCTGCGTGGGACCCAGTGCAGCGCCCATCGCCCCCTGAGAGGCCGAGGGGAACTGAGCTCCTGTAGGAATATTGTTACACTTGGGAGTTTTCACTGTTGTGTTTAATGACAATTCTTTTTAAAGAAATTAGAAGAATTAGAAAAAGAAGAAGAACTCAGGACAGCAGCAGGCGAGTACGACAGCGAGTCTGACAGCGAGGATGAGGAGATGGGGGAGATCCGCCGGCTGGCGAAGCAAATTCGGGAGAAAAAGAAGCTGAAAATTCTGCAGTCCAAGGAGAAGAACACACAGGGCCCCAGGATGCCACGGACCGCTAAGAAGGCAAGTTCTGTGTTTCCAGAGTGCCAGGACCAGCTCCCGTGGGTGTCGGGTTCTCGCACAGCCGTTGCCAAGTGACATTTCATCCCAGATGGGGCTGTGGGATTGCACATACATTGTACTGTCGACAGGTACCGGTGTTGGAGGTGGGTTGAGCCCCGGTCAGCCGGATTCTGCCGACGGCTCCCTTTCCTCGTGACTTCTGGGTTCCGCACTGTTGGAGGCAGCTTCTTTGCAGCCGAACAGAGTGAGGTGGTGGTTTGAGATTTGTGGCAGGAAAGCCATCAGCCACCCTGTTCCTGTTGCTTATTTTCTGTGCGAGTCAGGGTTCATCTTACAGAAGCCTGAGCCAGTCCGGCTGAAGTCCGTGGACAGTTTCTTGGCTCCTGTGACAGGTTAGGAAGGGGGGGTCACACTTTAGGCACGAACGGTTCGAATGGTATGAGAATTCTTTCCGGTCTCAGTCCCGTCTCTGTAGGAGTTTTCTCTCCTGCTCTGTGCTCGCCAGGGCGGCAGAGAGGCCAGGTGCTGTGGCACCCTGAGACCACAGGGTGTGGTAGACAGGATGGTGTGTGGGGCAGCTAAAGTGTGACAGGAGTGGAAGGGAACACTGACGTTGCAGACACCTCGTAAAGGATGAAGTGTGTCTGAGATACTGTTTTCAGGAGATGGCAAGTGAGTGGTTCCTGGTAGATGGGCCGTCTGTCTGTGTCCCCTGTGGGGCTCGGTGGGTTTGGAAGGAGATGCTGTGGCTAGAGTTTGCGTCTTGGGGCACATCATGTGACCTCAGCGCCAGGGACCCTGCTCGCAGAGACCCCCCGCAGAGTTGTGCGGAATCCAAGGACATGGCATGTATGTCGTCTTATCCGTGGCCACTGCTTGGGAGGTGCTGGTTTCAGCAGCTTTAGTGCCTGTTTAAAAATACGGACATGAGCTCGATTACAAGACTTAATTCCTAGAAGAAATGTATTGTAGGTCATTGTAAAAGGTACATTTTCCCTTCGATCTCTTTTTTAAACATTCCATCAAAGTGACTTTGCTTAAATTCCTTTCCCCCACGTCCAGGTTCAGCGGAAAGTCTTGGAGGATGAGATGCGCAGTCTTGGTGTGGACATGGATGACAAAGACAATGTAAGTGCGTGGAGATGGTCCTGGGGCACAGATGGCTCAGCCTTAGGACACCAGCTCTTCGAAATCCGGGGCTGGAAGAGCTGGTTACAGAAGAGAGGGGACCTGGGAGCGCGTGTGTTGAGCTCAGCATGGAGGTGCTGACTGAGAGCTGAACGCGCTTGTCCCACCGCTGTCTGGGGCCCCTCGGACCGCTCAGAGCACTCGGCTCCGGGGCCCCTGCGGGTGGTGCAGACGCTGTGTTCAGCGTCTGTTCTTGTTCCCGCAGCGGGAGTGGAGGGACGCCGGGCACGCTTCATGGGACCCTGCCTGTGGGCCGGCCCCAGTGCACGCATGTTTTTTGGGGTTTGGTTTTTCTTTTTGTTTTTGTTCCTTTTCTTCTTTTTGTCAGCTTTTTGTCGTATTCGTGCCTACATCGTCTTCCATTCCTGGTTAACGAAAAATACGAAAGCTACCAAAACCACAAAAGAAAAAAATCACTTGTGTTTGTAGCGCACAGAAATGATCTAGACGGACATGCAGGGTACACCTTTTTATTCAGCTTTCTATGGGAGGGCTTGAACTTGCTCTTTTTTCCTTTAAAATGTATTTATAGCTGTATTCTGTACATCGTGCCTATTTCCCATTGTGGTGTAGCATTTTTAGGGTAACTTTCGAGTAAAAAGTGTTAGTTTAGCCTGAGCTTCTTGGGTGGGTTGTTGTTTAAAAATTCATTGGGTGTCAACTCAGAATACGCAGTGGCGTGTAAGTAACGTACAATACAGTAGAAGTAATCTGTGTCTGGGAAAAATACAAGTTAGACTGTCAGAGAACAAAACATAAACTTGCTTTTTTAATTTTTAACTTGAATTTTCATATTGGTGACTTGGGTCTTCACGTCTTGGCTTCAGCTTAGTGACCACATAGATGTATGAGGGTTTACTGAGTCTGTCCGCATGAGAGGAGTTTAGGCTGTCAGTAGTTCAGAACTCTTCCCGGGGCCCAGCCATTAAAATGTATGTCACGTAACTATTGGAATTCTGATGTTTTTCCTTGATGAATGATGCTGGAGCATATATATTTTTTTAAGATTTTATTTATTTTACAGCGAGTCTGTATGAGCAGATCGGGCGGGGGCAGAGGGAGAAGAATCGGGAGCTCGCTCCCTGCTGTGCACGGAGCGCAACGCTGAGCTCGACCCCAGGGCCCCCAGATCATGACTTGAGCTGAACTGTCTGAGCTCCCCAGGCACCTCTGGAGCATATATGTTTTTGTATAAAGTAACTTTTTTGTATTCCAGATTATTTTATTAAAACAGGTTCCCGAATTAGAATAACTAAAATCAAAAGATAATGTGTTAAAGCTCTTTTCCGAAGGGTTAGACTAATTCGGCTTTTAATCAGCGTGCGAGTGCCATGTCCGCGCGGAGCGTTCTGTTGACGAGTGTGCGTGAGGGTTGAGCCGTGCTGGCTGCCGGCCTGTGCGCCTGTCGAGCAGGGCTCCTGCCCAGGGGAGGTCACCGTGTCTGCTGAACCTCAGCTCGGAGCTTTCTGGGGGCTGCCTCCTGTGGTAACCCCAGAGCTGGAGAGGAGAGAACACTACATCTGAAATAGAAGCTGGGCTGTCAGTCTCCCGATCTGCGGTGTGGGAGAACGTCGTGGCGCGGCCGGCTTGTAGTGGATGCTCTCTGACGGAGTTAAACCCCCATCCGTGACATAAAGCGGCGGTCGAGTGGGAAGGAGCATTCGGCCGGTGACTAACACAATGTCCCAAGAGCTGTAGCTTGTTCAGTCGCGTCTTTCAGAACTCTCGAGTGTCCTGTCCCCTTGTCAGTGTAATTTCGTGTGTGTGACCACATTCGTGCTTTCCAGGCCCATTACGCGGTCCAGGCCAGGAGGTCCCGGAGCGTTACCAGGAAGAGGAAGCGGGAGGACTCTGCCCCACCCCCGTCTGTAGCCCGCAGCCGCAGCTGCTCTCGGCCTCCACGGGATGTGTCTGGCCTTCGGGACGTCAAGGTTAGTCCCTCTGATGTGCGATAGAAAGCAGGGGCCTCTGTTGGTGGCTCATGGACTCAGGCACGCCCTGCAGCTGTCGTTCCGAGGTCAGGGGCCACAGGTGGGGACCGGTGCCCCCCGAGAGGCCAGCTCGGCACTCTGGACCCTTGCCCTAGTGCTCTCCTCCCGTGGGTGGCGGAAGCATGGTGTCCTAGGACTCTGCTCAGAACCGGGCCCAGAGCCCTCCAGGGGTGGTTGTGGTCAGTCTTTTGGGAACGACATTGGATATATACAGACTCTTTCACTGAAGCTTTTCTTATTAAATAAACACAGAAATGGTTACTTTTGGCATTTCGAAAGTTCGGGTACAGGAGAAAGTGTATATGAACTGGCAAACCGTTTACTTGATGGAAGCCTGGAGATTTCCATCTTCTCGATACCTGGATCTAGTAAGACCTGTTGCCGCTCGTCCCATGGGAGCGGTTGGTTTCGTGGGCTGACTCTGTTTTCTTGTTTGTGTAAGAGGGAGCCATAGCCGATGGGCCCAATCTTCCGGTTCCTGCTGGGCGCAGGACTTGTCTAGACAGAATGTTGTTCCCGTCCTCGCGGGCACAGGGTCGAGCTCTGCAGCCCCTGGGTCCCAGGGCAAAGTGCAGCGACAGACTCGACTCGTCAGCGCTTCTCCTCACAGAAGAGATGTGGGCCGTGGAGACAGACTGCTGGCCGGTCGTGACAGGCGTGTAGACACTTGGGAGTTAATGTGTGTTGTGTGTTCTTGTGCTCTGCAGATGGTGAAAAAAGCCAAAACTATGATGAAGAGTGCGCAGAAGAAGATGAACCGCCTGGGGAGGAAGGGGGAAGCCGACCGACACGTGTTCGATATGAAACCCAAGCACTTGCTCTCCGGAAAGCGGAAAGCCGGGAAGAAGGACAGGCGGTAGCGGCCTCCGCCGCGGCGGCATTCTGGCAGGGCGGGGGGCCCAGCCTCTTCTGGGGGGGGGTCCCGGCCTGTAGACTGCAGAGAGTGAGGACATCCGGAGCTCTGCCTGCTTCGCTGTCCGCAGGGTGCGCGGCTGCCGGACGTTGGTGCTGCCCCAGCACTGGTCTTCGGAGGACGCGGTGGGTTCTGTGTTTAGGGAGTTCTGATCGCTTCAGGTCTGCAGAACTGGAAAGGTTGACTGACGTGAATGTGTGTTTTGAAGGAGAAAAATCTTACTCCTTTCTGCAGCCGAGGGAACTCTGGCTCATGTGCATCGCGTCTTTTTTGAGGAGAGAACACCTCTGCTTGGGGACACAGGCCGCCAGCCGGCCTACTAAGAGCCAGCGCCTGTGCTAGATGATTTTCTAGTCCTTTCTCCGCGATGTGAGTACCCTTGTAATCTGTCTGCAACTAGCTCATCCAGAATAAACCGCTCAAAGAAAGTCGTTTCGGTTGATTTAGTTTTTTGTTGTTGTTTAGTTATAAATCACTGTAGTTTGGCAAAATAAAAAGGAAAAAAAAAAACTCATTTGTTTTCAGAACAAATCTTACCCCTTCGTGGGGTAAGATGTTGCGCAGTGCGGCAGCCGAGCGTGACCTCTGCTGCTTGTGTGAAGAGACCAGCGTGGTCCAGCGAAGCACAGCCCACCCCCGCTTCCGTAGAAGCCCACGTGGCCGCCCGCGCACCCGCAGTCACAGTGTGGCGCTGCCTCGGTGCGTGCCGAGCGGCCGTCTTCAGGCTTCCCTCACGTGTTGTAGTTTTCTTACAGGCGTGTCTAACAAGTGCTGTGTTTTGGGGGTGTAAAGTCGGATTCCCGAGTACGTGTGCTGAAAAAGATTCATTTAAGAGAAGCTGAAATGCACGTGGTGCTGGGGAGACAGGAACCATCTCTCTGCGGGGATCACAGCTGCGGAGCCGTTCTGCAGCTCGGGTCTCTCGGGAGGCTGCGTCTTGCGGGGAAGGGCTTGGCTGGCAAATCCATCAGTTTGGGTCAGTTTTATCCCTTGTGGCTTTGGTGTTCACATAGCACTCCTTGCCCCGGGGCAGGCGGTGTGTGTGTTGCTGTGGCTGCTTGTGTGGGCTAGAGGGGGTGGTGAGGACCTTATCCCCCAAAGGTTAGGATTCTAGGTTTAGATCATTGACTGCTGGCCACTGCTGGCGCAGCAACTGTGGGGGCGCCTGGGTGGCTCAGTGGGTTAAAGCCGCTGCCTTCGGCTCAGGTCATGATCCCAGGGTCCTGGGACTGAGCCCCGCATCGGGCTCTCTGCTCAGCGGGGAGCCTGCTTCCCCCTCTCTCTCTGCCTGTCTCTCTGCCTGCTTGTGATCTCTGTCTGTCAAATAAATAAATAAAATCTTTAAGAAAAAGGAAGAAAAGCAACTACATGTGAAGGGAACTTGGCGAGACCACACACGCTCCAGGAGGGACACATGCTCCGAGGAGAACTATGGGACCTTCAGTGTTTAGCTCTGGCTGGCACAGTGATATCCTTAAAACAAGGGAGAGTATCTGGTTTCCAGAATTCCCACATTATAAGATTTCAGATGCCCAGTTCTCAACAAAATCACAAGGCATACAAAAAAGTAGGGAAGTGTGTGGTCCATGAAAGGAAAAAATGCTGTCTCAGGAGAACGAGATGGTGACGGCCCGGATAGACGGTTTACGACGACCATCCTAAAGAGCCAGAGCTGAAGGAGGAAGCGCGGAATCAGGAAAATGACGTGTGAACGAAGAAACAGAAAAGAGCAACAGGTGCCCCAAATCCCAGAGCTGGGGAGTGTAAGTAACAAAATTAAAAAGGTAGATCAATGATATCAAATCTCTCTGCTTCAAAGGAAATAATCAGTGAAAGAGACCTTACGAAATGGGAGGAAATATTTGCAAACAATGTTGTTTTTTTTTTTTTTTTAAGATTTTCTTATTTGACAGAGACACAGCGAGAGAGGGAACACCAGCAGGGGGAGTGGGAGAGGGGGAAGCAGGCTTCCTGCTGGGCCGAGAGCCAGATGCGGGGCTCCATCCCAGGACCCTGAGATCATGACCCGAGCTGAAGAAAGACGCTTAATGACTGAGCCACCCAGGCGCCCCAAACAATGGATCGTATGAAATTAATAAGCAGAACACATTCCTACAGGCAATTCTCCAAAGAGGATGCACAAATAACCAATCAGCACGTGAAAAGATGCCGAAAATCACTAATACAGAGGAATGAAGATGAAACCTACGTGAGCTCACTCCCACCAGGATGGACACTCGAGAGAACAGGTGTTGGCGCGGACGCGGAGAAGGGACCGCTCGTGCGCTGTTGGGGGGAATGCAGACTGGTGCAGCCGCTGTGGAGAACAGTCTGGAGGGTCCTCAGGAAGCTAGAGTTCTCACGAGCCAGCAGTTCCACTTCTAGGTAGAAACCCAAAAGAAGGGGGCCTGGGAGGCTCCGTTGGTTAAGCGACTGACTTCACCTCAGGTTATGATCCCATAGTCCCAGGATCGAGTCCCACGTTGGGGTTTCTGCTCAGTGGGGTGCCTGTTTCTCCCTCTGACCCTCCCCCTTTCATACTTTCCCTCTAAAATAAATAAAATCTTTTTTTTTTAAAGATTTTATTTATTTATTTGACAGAAATCACAGGTAAGCAGAGAGGCAGGCAGAGAGAGAGGAGGAAGCAGGTTCCCCACTGAGCAGGGAGCCTGATGCGGGACTTGATCCCAGGACCCTGAGATCATGACCTGAGCCGAAGGCAGAGGCTTAACCCACTGAGCCACCCAGGCGCCCCTCGAATAAATAAAATCTAAAAATAAAAAGCCCCAAAGAATTCTAAGTAGGATCTCCAAGAGATGTGTGCACCTCACTCTCTGCAGAATTACGGCAGTCTGTAGGAGGGCACACCCTCGAGTCCGGGGATGGGCGGATGAGTAGAGGGCCCAGAGAAAAGCGGGCACGAGGGCCAGAGCGTGGATGGACCGTGAGGACCTTGCCGCAGAAGATAAGCCATTGAGGAATGGAAGCGTACCCGGTGGCTCAACCCGGTCTCGAGTCCGACCGTCAAAATCCCGGAGATGGGCAGTTGAGGGGCGGAAGCGGCCCGGGAGGGATTGTTGTTCCATGGGGACAGAGTCTCAGTTTCGCAGGATGTAGAAGTTGTGAAGGTGTGGGTGGACTGAACAGCACCGGCCGGTGTACTTAGAGACGGGTGACGCGGCAACCGGCGGTCTAAGTGTTTCTGAAACGAAACTTTCAGCAAAGAACAGCCCTGGCCCAGTGGCTCAAGTGGTGAATTTCTGCCAAACACTTAAAAAACATCAATCCTTCAAGGGTTCCCAGAAACAGACAAGGCGCGCCTCGGAAGTGATCCCATGGGGCCGGCCTTGCGGGGACACCGAGGCCCGGGCAAACACCGGAGAGCAGGGACCGCGGTGAGCGCCGGCGCGGGAGCCTCCACGGAAGGCCCGCGGGGCTCTGCGCGCAGGACGGAGGGTCGCGCGGCCCGGAGGCTCCCGGGCGTCCAGGACGGCGGGCGGGCAGAGGGGACGCGTCCGGTCAACGCCGCGGCGCGGGCGAGGACCAGGAGAGCCCGGGACCGTCCGATCCCGCGCGGTACCCGCTCCCGCGAAAGGTCGAAGCCCGCGGCGGCGGCGTGAACGGCGGGTGGAGCGCGCGGCCGCGGCCCCGTCGGTCCTCGGAGACCCGGCCCAGGCCGCCCCCGCGCGGGCCCCGCGGCTGCCCGGCCCTGAGGTCCCGGCCGGGGCGGCCGTGTGGACCGGGAAGGAGGGGACCAAGGGGTCTCCGTGGCGGGCGCGGAGCTGCGGGACCGCACGGCCGCGAGGACGAGCCGGTCCGGCCGCGGGACGCTCAGGCTCCGGCCCCCGCGGGACGCCGGACGAACGAGCCCCGTTTCTGGAAGGGGCGACGCACGGAAGGACCTGGAACTGGCGGGCGCTGTGGCCGCTGCAGAGCGCGGGGCGCGGCTCGGGGACCGCGGAGAGACCCCGACCCCGACCCCGCCAGCGCCCAGGACGTGGGGGCTCCGGCTGTCCGCCCCGCTGTCCGTCCGCCCAGCTGTCCGTCCGCACCCCCCACCCCCGCGGCCCCCGTCGCCGTCCGGCCGCGCTTCCTGCGGGAGTCGAGCCGGGCTGCGCGCCCCACGACGGCCGCGCGCGCCCGCAGGGGCAGAGCGGAGCGAAGGACCCCCACGTCCCGTCTGGGAGCGCGCCTGCGGGCTGCGGCCATCGGGGGCGAGCGGGGCCGGAGCGGGGACCCCCGGAGGCCGCGTGTGGCCCGCAGCTGGGGCGGCCCGCGAGCGCGGTCCTGCGGCGCCCGGAGCCCCTCCGAGCGGAACGAGGGCTCTACAGGCAGCCGCACCTCCCGAGCAGGCCCGCGGGGATGGGGACAGTGAGTACATGGAGCAGAGGCACCCGGCCTGGGGGACAGCCCAGGGCAGGGACGTTTACTGTGGCAGCGGTTGTCAAGAACCTCATCCCGCGGAGGAGCTGGCCGTCAGGTTGGGCCCTGCAGCCTCCGTGAGGGGCTCCGCAGTCCCCTGAGCCCATCACCCCCCCCCCCACCGCACCCCACACTGCTGGCAGAAGCCCCAGCACCGAGGTCTGCCCTGGGTCAGGCCTCCAGGCTGGCTGCAGGCCCCTGAGCCTCGCGGTGCGGGTGACGGCGCCTGTCCTGGGCCCTGGGAGCTGGCTCCGTGCTGGTGGCAGCCGGCCTACTCCGGGACACTGTCCTCGCCTGGAAACCTGGACTTAGCTTGACTTCCACTTTACTTCCCTTCCTTGTTCCAAGCTCTCCCTTGTCCTCTCCCAAGATGTCAAAAAGAAATGCGATCTCACTGATTCATTCCACAACGTCAGCATAACTTCCTGCACACCCTGAAGCTCCCTCTCCGGTGGGCGCTCTCCTGGCCCAACCCTCTCGGGGTCTCAGTCTCTCGTCCTCTTTTCGGCGTGTGCTAACCTGCTTAGAAAACCTGCCGTTTCCGGTGAAGAACGTTCCGTGGTCGTGCGCATGTCCCTGGAGCTAGAACATTCTCCGATGCTGGTGGCGTCAGCCAAAGCGCACACCGATTTCTGAATCAAGGACTGCGGTGACGCTTATGTTTACCTCGTGGACTGGCATCACCCAAAGACGAGGAAGGGCGGCACGGGGGGTTGATGCTGCATTCGTGCACCCACCCCTTGACCGTAACTGGGGGCTGTGAACTGCTTGGGAAGTTGGAGCATTTCAGGTCTTGGTTCACGATGAGCTGGGTGAGACCAAGCAGTCCTAAATCTGGGCTGACTCTCCACAGAGACAGGTCACTTGTGAGTATCTGCCCACTGCTGGGAACCACTAGTCCCTTCCCCGCTGGGCGGAGGTGCCGGGCGCCCTTCCCTCCGGGCCTGGGTGTCCTTCCTCCACTCCTGAGCAGGCTAACTCCTCACCCGCAGCCTCAGGGAGCGGCTGTCCGCACCGCTGCTGCCGTATCACGGGCCTGAGTGTGGGTGTGGAGAGCGGGCACTGCGTTCCAGTCCGGCACTCGGCTGTAATGGGAAACGCGGGGCGTGCCAGCGTTTCAGATTCTCATTGTTCTTCGGGGTTTTGGCCACCCCGGGTAGTGTCCTCGCTGCGGAAGGGAGGCGTGATCATGGCACAGGCTTTAGGAGTCATTACCACTGTCTGGGCGCCTTTTGTTTTGTTCTTTGGTGTTAAGCTTGTCTTATTCCGGAAAGGATTTTATTTGATTTTTTAAAAAATATTTTATTTATTTGTGTCTTAGAGATAGAAAGAAAGAACACAAACAGGGAACAGCAGGCTGTGAGAGAAGCAGGCCCCCGGCTGAGCAGGGAGCCTGATTCGGGACTCGATCCCAGGACCCTGAGATCATGACCTGAGCTGAAGGCAGAGGCTTCACTGACTGAGCCACCCAGGCGCCGCTCCAGGACGGATTTTAGAAAATATGCGGGAATTACTGAATGAAACACCCCCAGCTGCCCCTTTCCGAAGGCATTTGTCTGAAGGAGTTGGCTGGGAGACCACTAAGGCAGGGGTCAAAGCGAGGATACCCAATGGCACCCGCGTCCTCTCTGCAGCCTGGGGGATGAGGCGAGCTCTCCCAGAGCTTGGCCATACACCGTGGCATCCGCGTGGGTGTGCGGACGTGCCCCCGCCTGCTGGCCCTCTCTCTCGGGGATCGCTTCCAGTCCCAAAATACTGGTTACACAGACCACACACAGCCTGACCTAATCCACCAAGGACAGTGTGAAACGCACAGTTGCCTCACAGCTCGTTATAAAATTAAACCAGAAATGACAGGTGTGGACTCTGATGCCAGATGACGTGTGTTTACTGCTCCAGTCCAGCCGGCCTTCCATGGCGCCCCGGGGCCATGGGCGATACTACGGAAAGTCAGCGGGGAAGAGAGTCCCTCAGTGCATTTTCCTTCTTCCTTTCTTTTTTCTTTTTTTTTTAAGATTTTATTTATTTATTTGACAGAGATCACAAGTAGGCAGAGAGGCAGGCAGAGAGAGAGGAGGAAGCAGGCTCCCTGCTGAGCAGAGAGCCCGATGCGGGGCTCGATCCCAGGACCCTGAGACCATGACCTGAGCTGAAGGCAGAGGCTTAACCCACTGAGCCACCCAGGCACCCCTCAGTGCATTTTAAAAAAGAACACGCTGCTCAGAAGAGACACATTTAAAAACAACTGAGAAAAATCTAATATGAAGGAGGAAAGTCAGTAAGAAAAAAGACCACAGCTGTGATGTACCAAGAAAACAAGGGTGGCCATCTGGGTAAAAGAATGAAAAGCACTCAGTTGGCCAAAATACCACAAAGTTCTATTAAACAGGAATTTAGTGCAAATTTAAAACACAGGTGATGCAACAGTTTGAATCTTTGTATGTGTCCTGGCAGGGGAACTAGAGAAATCCATAATCATTTTGGATGTTCCATCATCCCACAAATAATAAGCGCATCAAAGAGAAAAAGTGAAGTTCTCAGTAACTGAAAACCCAGCAAATAGTTATCCAAGCATAACAAAACCCTTGGAATTTTCCTTTTGTGCTATTTTTTGGTGTGTGTGTGTGTGTGAGTGTGTGAGGGTGTGTGTGCGTGCACGTGTGTGTGTTTTAAATAGACTCCATGCCCAACACGGGGCTTGAGCTTACAACCCTGAGATCAAGAGTTCTGTGCTGTGTCCTGCCTTGGAACTTTCCTAAAGAAAATTTCAGTAGGATCTGAAAACAGCCACCCCATCCGTCACACACTCCAAGATCACGCAAAAGCATTAGAGCTTTAATACCAAAAGTAAGAAGTAAGCGCACATGTCAGCCCGCCCTCCCACGCACCTCCTAGTGAATTTGGGGAATATCCCTGAGCAGGACGTGGGTGGGAAACTGCTTACAGGTTCAGACCTGTGCTGGGAGACCTGATTCACTTCTTTCAGAGTCGTGTAAATCAAGAGGATGACAGACACTGCTGATAATTGAATAGCAACATGTCTGACCGACTATGTGCTTTTCTATAGTGGAGCAAAGACACATTACTGTAAAAATCCTAGAAACATTGGACAAATACAGCTCAGTTTGGGTCACAAAGAAATGATAGCTAATAACTCAATAGCAAAACAATAATCTGATTAAAAATTGGCAGAGTTGTAAGCACATTTCTCCAAGGACGACATCCAGGTTGGCAGTAGATCCACAGAAAGATGGTCAACATCCCCGAGCATCAGGGAGATGCAAATCCAAACCCCAAGGAGATACCACCTCGGAATCAGCAGCACCAGAAACCACAGGTGCTGGCGAGGATGTGGAGAAACGGGAAGCTCGTGCACTGTTAAAGATTTTATTTATTTATTTGACGGACAGAGATCTGTCCGTGAGGATCCGGGCGGGCATCCAGCCTTACAAAAGAGTGGGGTCCCCATCCCTAGGAATGCCCACGGAATGGGCCCACCCATGTTGGGGGAATGAAAGCCATCAAGCAGATGGAAGGACCACCTCTACCACCCCTACCTGAGAATTCCGTGGCCTGCCGCCCCGGGACCCATTCACATGGCTCCGAGTTCTGTCCCTGTGCCCATCCCTCTCCTGGGGGCTGGGGCCAGCCAGGGGAGACCACATGCCCCCTCCCTACAGAGTCTTGGTTTTCTCATTCTCGTTCTCTGGCCAGTATAGGCTTGAAGACAGAATAATCAATTTTATTTATTTTTAAAATTTTGAGAGAGAATGCTCACAAGTAGGAGGGGCAGAGAGAGAAGCGGACTCCCTGCTGAGCAGGGAGTGGAACTGTCAGACTCCAGGATCACAGCCAAGAAGACGCTTCACCAACGGAGCCACCCAGGCGCCCCCAGAGTAATCAGTTTTATAGAAGACTACTTCTGGCCCCTAGAGGAGGTGTCAGACACCTATAGATTTTGAAGATCATGAATTTTAAGATAAAAAAGGTTTTGCTCTAAGGGTTTCATCAGGTCAAAGAACACTCATCCTTCCGTGTTCCAGAGAGACCTTCTACTACAGCGATAGCCATGACATCTAGGGCTGCCTGAAGGTTTACTGGGTGGACGAGGTGTGCAGTCCAGTGGCGCTCTTGGTTATGGATCCCTTGACTTTATTAAATGGCTAAATAATGGGATTCAAGTCTTAACAAAGCAGACAACAATATTAAAATGTGGTATTTCTTTTTATTGTTTTTGCTTTTCAGGAAAATTAGTATTTGCCACACGATCTTGCCTGAAGTTTTAAGTCAACTGTTAAGGGATTTTTCTATTGAATTTACAAAACATTTGCTTTGCTAGAACATTTCTCATCTTTTTGTTATTTGTTACACAACATTCGAGGACAATACGGCTGTCTTAAGATCTCAGACCTGAGAAATCTATGGCAAGACTTCTGGGAAGTGCATTAGTCAAGGTATAATTTAACAATTTGTTTTTAAAGATCTTATTTATTTGACAGCAAGAGAGAGTGAGAGAGAGAGCACAAGCAGGGGGAGCGGGAGAGAGAGA
Organism: Mustela putorius furo; assembly: GCF_011764305.1. NCBI lineage: Eukaryota > Metazoa > Chordata > Mammalia > Carnivora > Mustelidae > Mustela > Mustela putorius. Next base: position 7,980,230 of record NW_025422169.1, on the reverse strand, counting down.
AGCAGGCTTCCTGCAGAGTGGGGAGCCCGACACAGGGCTCGATCCCAGGATCCTGGGAATGTGACCTGAGCCCAAGGCAGATGCCTATCGACGGAGCCACCGAGGCACCTCAGTCGAGGTATAACTGGAGTATGAATATATACACATCCCATAGCCCCAATCGGGAACACGGACAGTCCTATTTCTGTGAATGTTTTCCACCTACAATGTGGCCTCATGTTGTAGAAGTGGTTTTTGACTGGGGGTGCCTCTGTCTTCCAGGAGTCATTTGGCATCAGGGGTCCCGGGGACGGTCGCAGGGGAGGGTGTTACTGGCTTTGAGTGGGTAGAACCCAGGGAAGCAGCCGGACACCCCACAGCACACAGGATGAATTCTCACGGGGAATGAGCCAACCCACGTGTCCGCAGCGTCAAGGTAAGAAATCCTCCCCCAGCTGACTCGCCGTCCACCGGAGCGCGCGCTTTACTGCCTGGCGAAGACTATTGCAAAGATTTAATGACGGAGATCGGGACATACACCACTTAATTTCTCTTGAACCTCCTCCACTAGGTCCATCTGCTCGTACGGAGTGAACTCGGACGACTGTGATGTCGCTAAGCAAGCAGTTCCCCTGCACGTTCTTCTAGACTGTGGGAAGAATGTGAGGATTCGTGGAGCGTCCGGCAAGAGCGAGGTGTTCTCTGCTCGCGGCTGGGACCATCTCAACACTCGGAGAACGAAGAGCTTCACCTACTGTTCCTGCGTTACGTGCGTGACTGGGCACTAACGCGCACTTGCCCTCTGCGTGGACAGCGACCTCTCACAGTGTCTTCTATGAATAACAACGCGCACATGGGGTGTGTGACAAAAATTAACAGGTGGGTCGTATTTTATTTATTTATTTTAAAGATTTTATTTATTTATTTGACAGACAGAGATCACAAGTAGGCAGAGAGGCAGGTGGAGAGAGAGGAGGAAGCAGGCTCCCCGCTGAGCAGAGAGCCCGATGCGGGACTCGATCCAAGGACCCTGGGATCATGACCTGAGCCGAAGGCAGAGGCTTTAACCCACTGAGCCCGCCAGGCGCCCCCGTGGGCTGTATTTTCAACAAATACTGGTTGTGAAGTATCAAGGTTTGAAGTGAGTTCTTATGGGCAATCAAATTTCTAAAAATTCACGTTAAGTTTCGTAAGTGGAGAAATTTTTCACTACGTCGCTAAGCACTCATTTCAGGGTCACATTCTGTGTATCTTCTTATGGTCGACAAACTGGTCCAAGTGGTCCAAGTTATCCCACCACTTGAAGAGGAAGGCATCGGCAATGATCTGAAACCACGGGGTCAACTTGATCTCCCCGCAGGCCGCCTTCTTCAGAAGCGCCTTCAGCTCTTCCTTGGTCACGTAGCAGTGGCTCTTAATCTCATTGGGGTCCGGGTTCACCGTCACGCTCTTCCGCAGGAACAGGATGTAGTCGATCTCGTGCTCGCCCCAGAGGCCGTCGGACTGAGCCTTGTAGTGGATTCGCGTCAGGTAGCTCATGTCCTCCGGAGGCACCTGCGGTGGGAACCAAACAGCAGCGGGGGCTGCAGCACCAGTGACCTCTAGCCGCAGGCGCCTGGCCCGGCGCGCCCGGACCCCGCACCACGGACCCCGCACCACGGACCCCGCGTCCCGCCGCCTTGGAGGGCGACCGTCGGACCGGCGGCGCGTGGAGGGGTTCCTGGAGCCGCAAGTGCCTAACCCTTTCTGCCCGCAGGACCCAGCACTCGAGTGTCCGGAACAGAAAACGTGGCTCACGGCGCGGCGTGTCCTGCCGCCCGCACCGTCCGCTGCTGCGCTCTCGGTCTCATTCCGGGCCCAGCAGGCAGCAGGGCGGAGACTGCGTGTGCCCCACCCGGCGATCGGGCCGGCCATCGGGCCGCAGCCCCCACGGAAGGGACCCCCGCCCCGCTCGCTGACCAAGACATCGGACTTTACACACGGGTCCCGGGTCGATCCGCTTGCGCCGGGCCACACCGTGCCGCGGAATCCCAGTGCGCAGGCCCCGACGGAGGAGCGTTCCGGGGCGCTCACGAGGCCGCGCGGCGAGACGAGCCCCAACGGCACGTTCTGGCCGCGGCGTCCCCCGCCGGCCGCTTACCTCCTCCATGGGGATCCCCAGCTCCGCCTCCAGGCGCCTCTGGGCCGCGCGCCGCACCCCGATGGCCTCGGCCTCGTCCAGCTCGCGCGGGGTGCTCAGCGGGTGGCTGCAGCACGAGTTGGTGAAGCAGCCTGCGGGGACCCGCTCGCGTCAGCGGCCCGTCCGGTCGCTGCGGCCGCGCGGGACGGACGCCTCGGTCCACAGCAACAGGAGGGGCGCCGGGAGAAGGTCCGCCTCCGCTCGGGTCGCGGTCGCAGGGTCCCGGCATCGACCCCGCATCGACCCCGCATCGGGCCCCGCTTCCCTTCCCCACGCCTGCTTGGGCTCCGTCGGTCGCGGCCGAGCACGTAAACCCTCCGGAAGCCGCGTGTCTCCGCCCGCCGTCTCGGCGGACCCCGACGCGCTCCGGGCCGGCCCCAGGGGCCCCAGCGCGGGGCCCGCGCCGAGCTCCCGGCGCCGCGCACGGGCGTGCGCAGGCCCGAGCGACCCCGCGGGGTCCGCACTCACCGGGAAAGGTGATCTTGGCGTCCGAGCGCTGCTGCAGCAGGAGCCGGTCGTCCGCGTCGAACAGGAACACGCTGAAGGCGCGGTGCAGCAGCCCTGCGGGGCCGGCGCGCGGGCTCGTCGGCTCGGCCCCGCCCCCGGCCCCGGCCCCGCCCCCACACGGCCCAGGCCCCGCCCCGGCCCCGCCCCCACACGGCCCCGGCCCCGCCCCCGCCCGGCCCGCACCGCGGTCGATGTTGGCGTTGAGGTGGCAGTTGCGCTTGGTGTCGGCGCCCACGCGCCGGTCGTCCGCGTCCACGACGATGCACATCTCCGACAGCAGCTGCGCCTGCCGCGCGTCCAGCTCCTGCGCGTCCGCCTCCTGCATGCCGGCCGCCCTGGCCCGGACACGGCGCCGCGCGTGACCGCGGGTCCCCGAGACCGGCTCCCCCGGCCCCAGCGCCCGCCGGCTCGGTCCCGCTCCCCGCGCTCCGCCTCCGCGGCCCTCCGCGCCCGACCCCGTCCCACCGGGTCCACTTACCTCAGGCGGCCGCGCTCCGCCAGATCTACCCCCGGGCCCCGCCCCCAGGCCTGGGGCCCGCCCCTCCAGGCCGCGCGCCCAATCCTCTGCGCCCGCGCCACAGAGCGCCACATGCTCCCCAGCCAATCGCGCGCCGGCCGCGCTGACGTCACGGTCGCGCGAGGGCGTGTGCAGGGTCCCGACGCCGAGGTGCGGCGGCTCCCGGTGCCCTCTGAGCCGCGCTGTGCTGAGCGCGGGGCCCGCGGAGCGCTTTTAAGGAGGGAACGCGTCCGCAGGGGTGAGGCGCGCGGCTCGGACCCTACCCGCCCTTCCGCGCGCCCGAGACGCCGAGCCGCGCGCCCGCGCACTTCCGGGTCTGGGTGGTGCGAGCTCCGACGCGTCGTGACGTGTGTGCGCGAGGCCCTGTGCGCCGTGAGCGGCTGCGGCGGGGGGTGCGGCGGGGGCCGCGCTCGGGTTCGGGCCGCGCGGCGGCAGGACGAGCGCCGCGGGGCCGCGCCGAGTGCCCTGGCCCCGGCGGCCGCGGTCGCACGGCCCGCCGCTCTCCCCGCCGCGGCCCCCGCACGGCCCCGCACTCGGAGTCCTGAGCGCCGCGTGCTTCCGCGCGGCCGGGGCTCCGGTCGTTCGGGCGTCCCCGGCGCGGTCTCCGGCCCCCGCCGTCCGCGTCCGGCCCCGCCACAGGGGCCGACGGCCTGGGGCTCGGGTCGGGATCCGGCGCCCTGCTCGGCGGCGCGGGGGGACCCGCTGCGCCCCCTCCGCACCCCTGCTGGTCCCCGTCTCTCGCCGTGTCTCTGGCGAATGAGTAAAACCGCACAGAAGTGTTTGATGATGTGCGGCGCCTGCGGGCTCGGCCGGTTCAATAAAGCCGCTGCCTTCGCTCGGGGCCTGGTCTCGGGGCCTGGGGTCGGCCCCGCGTCGGGCCCTCTGCTCGGCGGGGAGCCTGCCCCCCCCCCGCCTCTGCCTGTCAAATAAAAGTTAAGAATAAATAGATACATGAAAAATAAATAGGCAAAAGACAAAGTCTATTTAAAAATTCTCGAGTGTTGGATCAGAAGGTGCGCACGGTCGAGGGAAGTGCGGGGACAGGCCGCAGACCCCGCAGAGGCGCGGTTCCGTTCTGCGCTTCCGTCCCCGGGCCGCTGTCGCCTCCGAAGAAACGCTTGCCCCCCGCACTCGCTGGACACCGCCGGCAGCTGCTTTACCCGCCCTTCCGGATGACGCCGCGGAGTTTGCTTTGCTGAGAACCAGCCACTGCGCAGTCCTGCCCACGGCCCACGGGCAGGGTCACCTTCCCCAGGGACTGCGCGGCCTCCCGGTGAGAACTTCGCTGACTTCAACCCCCAGGATCCTGCAAGGACTTTAACACATAAAAATTGGAAATTTCTGGGCGCCTGGGGGGCTCCATGGGTTAAGCCGCTGCCTTCGGCTCAGGTTGATGAGGGAGCAGGAGGCTGGCTGAGAACAGAGCAGGGGCTGGCGCCCTGCACCCCCTCTCCACCCACTCCCCTTGGTAACATGTGTGACATCCCTCAGACACCCCTGACTGCCCTACAAGAAGAGCAAATGGTTATCTTGCAGAGATCACAGTCCTGCAAGGCAGGAGTCTCTCTTGGTTTACAAATGTCCTTGAGATTTACAACAAAGAGGTTACCTTATCAATAGCCCAATTTCCAAAGACACAGAACTCAGTTCCTCAAGCCCTAAGGTCACCCTCCCCTCCATAAAAAACCGAAGGAGACGGAGGTAGAAGGAAAAGTAAATAAAGTTAAATTTCTTTTAAGACCTAAATCTCACTCACAAGGACGTTTGATAGCAGGAATGTAACATTCCACCAGGAGACTCCCAATTGTCTTTATGTTAGTGCCTCATTAGAGGGAAAGTGGCCTTGGCTTGATGGTAACCAGGCTTTCCATATCCTGACGGTCTTCTTTATCCCAATAGCCCTTCTGAACACCCCTTTGTCCTCACCTACCCAACTCCTGTGTATCTAACCAGCCACTCCTCACAACCCGGGGCAGCAGCTCTTCCTGCCCACGGGTCCTGTCCCCGTGCTTTAATAAACCACCATTTTGCACCAAAGACGTCTTAAGAATTCTTTCTTTAGTCATCAGCTCCGAACCTCACCCCACCGAACCTGACTTAGGCTCTGGGACTTCATCATTTTTGGCGAGCCAGGCAGGAGATTCATGAGTCTTTACATTTGGACTCTGAGCTTCGGTGCAAAATTGGTGAGTACTTTCTCTCCTTTTCCTGTATGCTCATTCCAGGGCTTTTCAAGGAGTATGGTCTTATTGGAACACTTGCATGTCAATTGCTCAGGCTGTAATCCTCTAGCCCGTGGCTACTCTACGGGGCGGAGAACGTCTGCCTTTTGGCTGTAAGCTAGTACCCTGGCCGGAATGGCAATAAGACCCAGAAACTTGATGGCCTCTCTTTGTTCCTGTTCTTATAGAAAGTTGTCTCTCTTGGGCACGGGACAGCCAACTAAGTCACCGGGACAGCTGCCAATCTCAAGACTCCCGTGTGAGGTTTCCTCCTGATTGATCTAATGTGATCCCCTCCACATGCCTGGTCTAGCCACTTCTGGCCGCGAGACCTCCACTGGGAGCCGGCCGAAACCAGTACCCGATTGAAAACGCAACCGGGGACCGTTTCCTAGGGAAGTTGGCTGCAAGGGCCACATGTGCTGGAATGTCGCTTAGACCATGATGGATTTCAGTCTTTACTGTTTCTCGTCAGTGTCGTCTGCAAACCACTTAAAGCTATGAAATTGGGTAATTTCCCCTTGCCAAACTTTTCTAGTATTTCCATGGGTTAAAATGGCAAAACAGTATGCAGTCTTCAGGACAGACAATGAGCATGGCATGGCACAGCGTTTTGGTCCATTCACCAGGCACCCATCAGCAGCCTAGGATGCGATGGGGAAGTGGAGGGACGCCGGCACCCCTCCAGGGCCTTTTATGGCAGGAATGTCTTCCCAGGGAAGGCAGGATGGTGATCAATAGCGATATCTTGAGGGATGCCTCTGGTCGCTTTTGACACACAGGAACCTCTGACATATCCTGCGTGGGACGCTACTCAGGAGTCAGGGGGGATTTGGTAATGGACCTTCTTTACTTTTCTGGAAGCATGGCCTCAGTAGGCTTCCTCAGTTCCCAAGGACTCTACCTTGGGGTGCCTTTTAACGCACTGGAAATAATTTGGATTGCAAAACTTAGGAAAGGACTGAGCTCCTGTAACACTGCATGGCCTCAGTGGGATCTATCAGTTAGATCTCCTCTGCAGGAAGCAGGGCAAATGGACCTAAGATACCTTCACCGCTCATACCTAGGCCTTCATTGCTCTGCACCAGGACCCCAAGTAAGGGGCTTTTGCGGAATGTGTTTGCCCAAATGAGTCAGCTAGTAAACTTTCTCCTGACATATTGGATGGTAATTACGTAAATAAGCCTTCTTCTAGTAAACCCAGGTTGCTGGGCCATCCCTAGCGAAGGGGACTCTGGCGTTATTCCTGTTTCTCTTAATAGATGTGGGGGCTTCTCCCTCACTCACTTCCCGTGTTAATGGCTATAACTGGAGCCAACTGGGGTTGGTCTAACTCGAGACAGAGACTATAAGGAATATTCCCAAGCAGCTGCCGAAACTCTCTTTGTTTCGGGGAAGTTTCCCTGTGTTCTCTGGCCGACTTGGACTGCTTAACCCCTCCCCCCTTGCTGGTGGGAAAGCATGGCGTCTGCTCCTCTGTTGGGGCTTATGAGCTCCAAAACCGGGAATCCTTTCTCTGCCTCCTGGCAGCGCTTTGTTTCTTCTGTTTCCCCCTTATTGTGTTTCTGTACCAACGCGCGTGCAGCCTGCATGACTGGCCTCTAGATCATGCACCACGGCTCCTTCTCTCTTCACTGTCAAGGAGCAAGAAGAGCACCCCCTGGACCTAACACCCCCACTCCAGATCTTCCCACGCACGTCTCAGGTAAACATTCAAAGTGGAGTGGGCCCAGGTGAAAAGTAAATCAATGTTGAAACTAAGTTAAGTTTGTTGGTTTAATTAAGATAAGACCTGTCTTTGAAGTTACAGCAGTAAATATGAAACTTTTATTCTATCAAAGTTTACTAAAGGTCAAATAAGCTTATGCTACTTGTTAAAATTTGTTAGCAAAGAAATGACTGAACTGATGGGTAATTGTCTGTCTCAAAGTTCTAATGGGTAATTGCTGAAGTAGCTTTCAAAGTCTTTGGTAACCTGAAAGTTTTAAAGTTTTGCTTGGATGACAAATGGAATTAATTGTGGACATCTAGGTCTTAACCAAACAGGATAAAATGCTAAGTCATTAATTACTGAATGTAGGTTTGTGCTTTTGACTTCTTACTGCAAAGAAACTAAGAGTATTTAAATCTGCTGGTAAACTTGTTTGCCACTTAACTGATTCATAAATTTGCCACCTGAAGAATTCTGTTGTGTAACAGTTCACAATTGGTTAATAACTAAAGGTGTTTCTAAGAATACAAAGTTCTGCTTAGTGTAACTAAGACTGATGGAAATAAGGGAAACTCTAGGAAAGTATATGATAAGTAAGAAAGATTTAAGGAATGGGAATACATTTTGTTGAGGGTAAGGGAAGGTAATTTTGTCCTAAAGGAGATGGTTGTTTGGAAGGAAATGGCTTGGGACAAAACCTGAATGCAAAGGAAAGTTGTAGAAGGTTTGTGAACGGAAATCTTCACAAAAGAAATTTTAGATATGGTCAGGACAGACTAAAAAAAGAAAGAAAAACAGCCTCCAAGGTAATTTAGCACTCTCCTGACCTGCCTCCACACAGATTATACTTCCTAGTATAAGGGCCATTTGGCCTTGAGAGATTAAGGAAGCAGCCCAACCTTGAGGGACTGTGAAAACACCCTGTTACCATCCTCCATTGCCTGTAACCATAGAAACTCACTCTAATCTGTAAAGAGTGAAACGGGAGTGATCACCTCCCATTAGCCAGAGATGCCCAAAAGGGGAAAGATCCCCCTCCTTTGTCTGCGACATCATTCATGATGGGAGGGAAACCCAGAAAACTCCTATCTTAAGACTGCACACTTAGAAATAAAATAAAAAAAGGGAAAGACACTGGTATAAAAGGCTGGTTTTCTTTCTGTTTAAAAGGGGCAAAGTTTTCTTAGCTAATTGATCTGTTAAAAAGTGTAAATGGTTTTCTCTTTGCCTGCCTGAAAAATTCAGTTCCTATGTTTTGTTTTATCAGGTGTTTAACATCCCTAATTATATTTAGGCATGTGTTTTTAAACTTTCTAAGGTTTTAGCAATTGTTGACAAGATTTAAACCAATGATAAACCTTGGGTTACATTTGGGAAAATGCTATAACTATTCTAGAGATTCTATGCATTTCCTAAAGTTTTAATGTTTTGAGAGATCATCACTTGATATTGTAATTATGGAAATGTTATGTGTCACAGAAATAACCTGATTTTCTTGCAGCTAAATTGTAAATTCCCATGTCTCTTTAGCTCTAACCATATCCATTCTGAGTTTTTGTCATTTATAATTGTTTTAATTCTCTTGTAAAATGAGTTTTATCTTCAAGGAGATTCCTATAAAGGACTTTCAGGACAAATACAGATATTTGATATACTTGAAAGTCCTAAAACTGAAATGGGTAAGAATTTCCAAAACTGACTAAAGCCGCATTCACCAGATTTAGTAACATGGGACTAAATGAACTAAAAGATTATAGTGTTGTGTCTCTTAATGTTTTGTCTTATTTTAAACATTGCCGGTTCTCTCTAATGTTTGCTCTTCCAGACTAGGGATACTTTTTCTTAAGTTATCTGTAACTTATAGAGATGTATAAGTGCTCATTTGTAAAAGTGCTCAAAGCATTCAAGCTTTTCTCTCTATATGAACCCTCTGAAACCAAAAGGTCTCAGTAAGCATTCTTCTATGGCAATCAGTCATTTGCATAAGTTCAATAAGAATCTGTTCTCCTTGTAACAGGACACCATTGGAAACTGGTTATTTTACCAAGGTTTTGACTGGAATGTCATATTTGAGAAAGATATGCATAGACTCAGATATGACCAGACAGCTTTAAGAAACTAAGGTTGACTTTATGAAACCTGGAGCCATAAAGCCTCTTGGGACTGTTGGCCTGATACCTTGCTTACAGAGTTCCCAGCAGCCTCACCAGGTGAGTAAAGGATGTCACTCCTTGGTAGGTGCGGACACTCAGAAGAGGAACTCGCACAAATCAACAGGTATTGCAGGCATGCCTGATGGCAAGTACAGGGCTTGGCTTCTGGCCCGGAGAGGCTACTAAAAGTTCAACCTAGAGATTCCTTATAAGAAGTTCCAGCAAAGCAGACTCTAAAAGATCTATATGATCACACTCAACTGTTCTTGCTGAGCTTATGTAAATAATGGGCCAAGTTTGTTAAAACTGGACCTGTGTCACAAGTGAATTAGTCCTGATTTCGCTATCTCTGTAAATGAGGGTTATTTTAGAGAGAAAAATTGTTTTAGTAACACACCTTTGTGGATGTTAAATTCTAGATTTGATTGTCTTTAAATGTTTACCTAAGCTAAACAATTTGAGGTAAACTTCAGAGAAGTTGTACAATAGCTTCTTTAGTTGATCTGTTTTGTGGGGATATTCGCAGACCCCACGGCACATGATTAAACTGAAAAATGGGATTGATTCCCCTACAATTGTATAACTTAACTAACACCTTATGTGTGGCTGGGATAATGAAATTGCCTAAAAGCCAGCCTATTGCACTCCATAGGATTAACTATGGACTTGGAGGCACCGTGGATGACCCCACTTTCTTTATGAGTGGATTGTATGATGCATGGGGGACTCCCCTTATCTCTTGACAAGTTCTCCCACTTGACAATGATCCTCTGTAATCAGGATATTGTTAAGGCTGGACCACTCAAAGGTCTTCTTATTGGTTTCATCCCTTAGTCATATTTATCCTAGAGGCCACCTCTGTTGAGGTGCGATTGCAAACAGATGCTTTAGCTAAGCATAGAACAGCCCTCATAAAAGGAGCCTCAAAGCTCACTATGGGACAGTCCCTGACTGTAATGATGTCACACCAGGTCCAAATTTGTCTTAGTAGCCAAATTGTCAAAGCCTAAGAATTAACATTTATACTGACTCCAAATATGCCTTCCTGGTACTACATGCCCAGGGAGCTATTTGGAAGGAAAGGGGATGCTATCAAGCCATAACTCCCAAATCAAATATGGGCCTAAGTTACAAAACCCTCCTTATCGCTATTCTAAGGATGGCCTTAGATGTCCTGACAGCAGCCCAGGGTGGCACATGTGCAATTAAAGCTCTACAAGGTCCCCCTCTCTCTTTTAGTGATTAGTTAAGTTCCTGGCTTGAAGGAGGACTATGGCCAAATCTCCTTCTCGGGCTTCTCATTCTTATCGCCTTATTAACCTTAATATGTTGCTCTGTTCAGTGTTTCTCTACTTGGTGCGAGAGTCCATTGCTGCAATGACTTCACCACGGCAGACGATCCTTGTCGCGTGAGAGGATGCCTCTTCACTGTCAGCGCTGGATTCGGCTGCCTCCGCCTTTCGTAACTCCCCTATACATTCCTCCACTGATCAATATTGACCCCAGTAGGTAGGGACAGCTCTACACCCCTATTCACCACGAAGAAGTTACAGAAGATGAGACCTTCCACCTTCAACCACCTTAAAGATTTAAGGGTCAAAATTGTTCAGGGGGGAATGATGAAGGAGCAGGAGGCTGGCTGAGAACAGAGCAGGGGCTGGCCCCTTGCACCCCCTGTCTCCCACTCCCCTTGGTAATATGTGTGACATTCCACAGGCACCCCTGACTGCCCTACAAGAAGAGCAAATGGTTATCTTGCAGAGATCACAGTCCTGCAAGGCAGGAGTCTCTCTTGGTTTACAAATGTCCTTGAGATTTACAACAAAGAGGTTACCTTATCAATAGCCCAATTTCCAAAGACACAGAACTCAGTTCCTCAAGCCCTAACGTCACCCTCCCCTCCATAAAAAAACCGAAGGAGACGGAGGTAGAAGGAAAAGTAAATAAAGTTAAATTTCTTTTAAGACCTAAATCTCACTCACAAGGATGTTTGATAGCAGGAATGTAACATTCCACCAGGAGACTCCCAATTGTCTTTATGTTAGTGCCTCATTAGAGGGAAAGTGGCCTTGGCTTGATGGTAACCAGGCCTTCCATATCCTGACGGTCTTCTTTATCCCAGTAGCCCTTCTGAACACCCCTTTGTCCTCACCTACCCAACTCCTGTGTATCTAACCAGCCACTCCTCACAACCCGGGGCAGCAGCTCTTCCTGCCCACGGGTCCTGTCCCCGTGCTTTAATAAACCACCATTTTGCACCAAAGATGTCTTAAGAATTCTTTCTTTAGGGGCGCCTGGGTGGCTCAGTGGGTTAAGCCGCTGCCTTCGGCTCAGGTCATGATCTCAGGGTCCTGGGATTGAGTCCCGCATCGGGCTCTCTGCTCAGCAGGGAGCCTGCTTCCTCCTCTCTCTCTCTCTGCCTGCCTCTCTGCCTGCTTGTGATCTCTCTCTGTCAAATAAATAAATAAAAATCTTTAAAAAAAAAAAAAAAAGAATTCTTTCTTTAGTCGTCAGCTCCGAACCTCACCCCACCGAACCTGACTTAGGATCTGGGACTTCATCAAGGTCATGATCTCAGGGTCCTGGGATCGAGCCCCACATCGGGCTCTCTGCTCAGCAAGGGGCCCGCTTCCTCCTCTCTCTCTGCCTGCCTCTCTGCCTGCTTGTCATCTCTCTCTGTCAAATAAATAAAATCTTAAAAAAAAAAAAAAAGGTATTTCCTTCATCCCGGACTCCACCAAGACACAGGTTGCCCCCCCCCCCGCCCCCAGGGCGCGTGTCCCACCCACGGACGCTGGCGGTCCCCGGCCGAGGTCTCCCTGGACAGCACCAGCACTGCCCAGCAGGAGCCAGCGGCGCAGCGCCCCGGCAGGCCCGCGCCCGGCCCGCGCAGACCCGCAGTGCCCGCTTCCGCGGGAGCGGCTGACGGAATCCTTCTGACCAATGGCGAGCGCGGGCTCCGGGGCGGTGAGTCACCGCCGCCGCCGCGCTCCAGCGCTCACAGCTCTGCCCCCGGGAGCCGCGCGGCCGGCAGCCTCCGCCGCAGCCCGCAGCCCGCAGCGTGCGGCCGCGGGGACTCGCGGGCCCGGACGCCCCCAGCGGCGCCCCCGACCCGAGCCGATGGACGCGGCCCTGGGGGGGGCGAGGACCCCCGCGCGAGCCCGCCGCAGTGAGTACCGGGGGCCGCGCCGGCGGGTCCGTGCGAGCGCCCGCGCCTCCCCGTCCATGGCTCGGCCCTTCGGGGCTCACCTTCGGGCAAGCGCCGGCCCCGTGGGGCGAGGGCGGGCCGTCTCGGGCGCCCACGAGCGCCGCCGCCCCGCCCCGCCCCCGGCCGCCCGCGCACTCGGACCCCGCCTCGCGGCACGGGACTTCCGGCCGGGGCGCAGGGCGGGGGAGGGACTTCCGCCGTCGCGGCGGAAGCGGAGGCCGCGAAGGGAACTTCCGGCGCGGGGCGGAGGTCGTGGCGGGACTTCCGGCGGCCGAGGCGCGACGCGAGGCCGGAGCTTCCGGCGGCTCCGGAAGTGCGGGGCGTAGGGCTGCCGGGTCGCGCGGCCGCGTCAGGGCGGGAGTCGGTGTCCTGCGTGTCCCGGTGCGTGCGGGCGCCGCGGGGTGGGGAGCGGGCGGGCTGCGGCGCGGGGCCGGTCGGCGGCACGGGGCGGCGGGCGAGTGCCGGGCGGTCGTCTGCGTCCGCGGCGGGGCGGGGGGCGGGGGGCGTGCCGCGGTCCTGGCGGCGGGCGCGGGGCGGCGGGCGGCCGGGCGGGGGCGGCGCCGCGTGCGGAGCCCAGGCTGCGTGCCGGGCCGGCGGGTCCGCGGGAGCCGACCAGCGTCCCCGGGGCGGCGGGTGTCCGGCTCCGCGCGGGCGGCAGCCCCGTCAGGGCAGGTCGGGGCCTCCACGGCGTGACCTTACACGGGTCCCCGGAGCCGTCGCCTCCGGGGCGGCCGGTGCCTCCGCAGTGCCTGCCCGCACACTCGGCTCCCGGGCCGGGGTCCGCCGCTCCCGGGCCGGGGTCCGCGTGGCTCGCGCGGCCGGGCCCGCGGCAGTCGTGCGGGCGCCGTGTTCTCCTCCCGCGGACCCCGGCCGCCCCGCCCCGCGGCTGCGCGACCTCTGCGAGCGCCTGCGGACCCCGCGAAGGTCGCGCTGGGCGGGGGCGCCCCGCGTCGCCGCGAAGCCCTCGGCGCGGGACAGCTGGGGGCGGGCGCCGCCTTCCTCGCCGGTCCCAGCCCGCGGCCGCCGACGGCTGCGCTCGCACGTGCACCCGGGGAGCCCGGGGCTCCCCTTCCCGCCGCGCCGCCCGGCCCTTCGGGTGGACGCAGACCGCGGCGCGAGCCTGCCGGCGCGCTGTCCCCGGGGCTCGGGGCCGCTGGCCCTGCTGTCGCCGCGCCCGGCAGTTCGCAGCGCGGGCGGGGACAGCGCGGGCGGGGGCTGTGCGGCCGGCGGGGGTCGTCCCCTTGGACGCCGTGGCGGGCGCGCACGGAGTGCACCGCGCGGTCATTAATGCTCGGGACGCTAAGGGCTTAAGTGCTCTTTTCTTGCTAAAAAAGTGTTGCGCGGTCCCACGGGGCGTGAGACGGTGACCCTGTTTTCTGTGTGGGGTCGCGCGTGGCGCAGGGGGCGGGCGGGTACTTCGCATTAAACCTCCTTCCGGGAGTGTGGGATGCGGGGTTGGGTGTTTGGAGGGAACCGTTTATAATTCCATGAAAATAGTGTTTTTAAAAAGCAGTAGGTGGTTTTTGTTTTGTTTTGTTTTCATGAACCTGTTTAATGGGATCTGCCCTGTAATAGTGGGTTAGTATGCGCAGTTTTAAGAAATGTGATTATCTTTTGGAATTTCGGGTATTTGATTTTGATTATATTTAGGTAAAATGGCACAGCTTTTAACATTGATGACAGTAGATTAGTAAAGACTTTTTCCACTTTACAGTTCTGTGTTTTTTTCCTTCTCCCTGCCCCTTCAGGGTCCCCCTATTCGTCTTCCCTTTACAGTCTTTTTTTTTTTAAGATTTTATTTATGTATTTGACAGAGAGAGCGCGCACAAGTAGGAGGAGCAGTGGCAGTGGGAGAGGGAGAACGAGGCTCCTTGCTGAGCAGGGAGCCTGATGTGGGCTCGATGCAGGACCCCGTGATGACATGAGCTGAAGACAGACACTTCAGCCACTGAGCCACCCAGGCACCCCTCCCCTCTGCAGTTCTGTGGCCAGTGTACTGATGTGTTTGGCCTGTGGAACATTTTGGGACCTGTTGGAGCTCCAGCGGGGACGGTGGAGCAATAGTGCTGATGGTACTGATGCGTTGAACCTCACACCACACCTCTGTAGTAGTAGTTCTGGTCGTCTATCGCTGCAGCACTGTCTAACCACTTCCCCCAGTGTCTGCTTGGAGCCCCTGCGTATCAGTTCAGTATTCCTTTTACAGACACCTGCGATTTCCTTGCTCCTCTCTGGGATTTCAACCTGAAAACACCCTACACTTTTCAAACGTTTATGTAGGATTTATCCTAATACCGATCCCTGTAGCGGCGAAGACCATAGACGCTTCAGTTCTCCAGCCAACCAAGGCCTTGTGCACCCTGGGCTGACGGGTGTGGGAGGAAGTGGTGTTTGCAGGAGGGCGGACGACTGGAGGAGGGAGAGGATGTGGACGACGAGGACAAGAGTGGGATTTTAAAGAAGGTTCAGGAAGAAAATTCTGATGGAGAGATTAATGAATGAAAAGAAGAAATTGGAAAGAGGCTAGGCAAACTAGAGGAGCCCCCACTCTCGTTTCGGAAGAACACTGAGTATCACCGAAGACTTGAGTGGGGGAGGCAGAGCTTGAATTAGCCGCGTCGTCGTCAGCTGCTCAGAACGCAGCGCATGGCACAGGCATTACGAGCCCATCACTGAAATGGCACATCACGGAGCTTAGGTCTTAGGGGTGAAATTAGCAAGGATGAAAATCTCCGTTTAATGCTAGGTTTTGGAGAACTAAAACCTGTTCCAGATTTCTAAACTGTGATGGTGTGAAGTGTACACATGTGGTTGGAAATCCGTCCACATGGAAAGATTACGAGTACATGTGCTGTGTGCTGAAATGACAAACAAGCAGAGCTCAGAACAGCAGTGTATGGGGTTTGTGGGGAGGAGGGAGGTTGAAGACTCCACGAAAGGCAGAGGGTGAAGATTTGTTAAAAGTGTTATTCATTTAAATAATCTTGACTTGCCAACGTGGGGCTTGAACTCGTGACCCTGAGATCAAGAGTCACACACTCTTCCAACGTGAGCCAGCCAGGCACCACCAGAGGGTGGCAGTTTTTGAAATTAGTTGTACAGAAGACTGCTTATTACTTTTTTGGGAAGATTTTTTGTTTATTTATTGGACAGAGAGGCACAGTAAGAGAGGGAACAGAAGCAGGGGAGCGTGGGAGAGGGAGAAGCAGGCTTCTGGTTGAGCAGGGGGCTTGAGGCAGGCTCTGTCCCAGGACCCTAGCTAGGACCATGACCTGAGCTGCAGGCAGACGCTTAATGACTGAGCCACCCAGGCACCCCAGGACTGCTTGTTTCTTAAGGTATAGTGTCTGGAAAGCCAGTGGTACGATACTTAAGACAGAAAATCATTGATTCAAAACCTACAACTCTGAGGGGTGCCTATAATTTCTGGCTCAGTTGGTGGAGTGTGTGACTCTTGATCTTGGGGTTGTGAGTTTGAGGCCTGCGCAGGGTGCAGAGATTACTGAAAAAATGAAAACATGAAACACTGAAAAACCTACAACTTTGAGGTAAAAGGAAGGTTGGTGTTGCAGTTTTTGCACTTCAAAATACATTAACTTTCCAGTTTATTCTTACCAGAATATTTCCACTGGAATAAGTCTTCAGAGAGGACAGAAAAGACCTTTACTCATTTATTTACTTGATTGAAACGTCTGTGGCTCTATTAGGATCGGTTTCACAGGGTTTTTGATAGTTTCCTTTTTTATAAAATGTGACTTACAAACTGCAAGGTAACTGTGGTAGATTGTGTTGATGATTTGGCAATGGAGATGCTTTATGAGGTTATTAATTTAATCTCTGTAATCACTGAAAAAGAGCTACTATGTCCACCTTCTTTTTATGAGGAATATAATTTCTGGGTAATGTTCCATTAAGTCATTTTGGTTTCTTGGCCAAATTTTTATGTGGCACAATTAAATAGTTCTAAATGTTTCCATTAAAAAAAATTACTGAAATACTCTTTAAGTGGGATCATACTGAATTGTTTAACCAAGGTAGTTTTGTTATATGCAATTTGTCAAAGTTAGTATCAATGTAACTTTTGTTACATTGTATATAAAATTCTGCCAATTATAGATTTTGCCATTGTTTGGCTTATATCTTTATTTCAGTCATTTCTAATTTCTGTAGCTCTAAATTTTCAGACCGAAATGTCATTAAAAAATGTGTTCTTTAATTTTTCAGTCAGAAATAAATTTTTGGGGTGCCTGGGTGGCTCAGTCATTGGACATCTGCCTCCAGCTCGGGTTGTGATTCCAGGGTCCTGGGATTGGGCCCCACGTCGGGCTCCCTGCTCAGCCCGGAGCTGCTTCTCCCTCTCCCCTGCCCCTGCTTGTGTTCCCTCTCTTGCTGTGTCTCTCTCTGTCAAATAAATTAAAAAAAAAATCTTTAAAAAAAAATAAATTTTCCACTGGGGTGCCGGGGTGGTTAGGCTCCATTGGTTAGGCATCTGCCTTCCGCAGGGTTCATGATCCCAGAGTCTGGGGATTGAGCCTCCAGCCCCGCATCTTTGCCTGCTTGTGCGCGTGCGCGCTAGCTCGCTGTCAGATGAAGAAACAAAATCTTTTTTTTTTTAAGATTTTATTTATTTATTTGACAGACAGATCACAAGTAGGCAGAGAGGCAGGCAGAGAGAGAGAGAGAGAGAGGGAAGAAGCAGGCTCCCTGCCGAGCAGAGAGAGAGGAGGAAGCAGGCTCCCTACCGAGAAGAGAGCCCGATGCGGGGCTCTATCCCAGGACCCTGAGATCATGACCTGAGCTGAAGGCAGAGGCTTTAACCCACTGAGCCGCCCAGGCGCCCCCTCTTTTGTATTTTAAATGTGCAGAGGCCTTGCAAGCATATTACCTTCAGTATTTAGTTCTTGCTTTCTTCTGCAAATCTGCTGCCTCAATATTTCAGTACCTCAGTAATTTGATCTCTTTTTCACCTATTTCTTATCCCAGAAGTGAGGGCTGTTCTTGACCCCGCTCTTCTGCGCCACCGGCCCTCCCCACCCCAAGTCCGTCCATGTACCCCGCTGATCTTAAGGATCATCATTGATTGCCTAGACTGCTCTAGTAACTTCCTAGCTGGCTTTCCCATTCGTAGTCATCTGATTTTTCCATGTGTTTTCTACACAGCAGCAAGAGTGAGTTTTCATGTAAATCTAGTGTCATTCATGTAAACACCTTGAAATAACTTCCTTTTTTGTTTTAGGGTACAGTCTAAACGTAAAAGACAGGCTCTAAGCCTACCTCTCCCACATGTACCGTTCCGTTCTCTCCATTGTTTGTTGGGCCTTAGCCACATTATCTCTTTGTTAGTACCTCTGAGAAAATAGCTCATTCCCAGCTTAGGGAATTTGCTCGAGCTATTCCTGCTCTTGGAACCCCCTCCTTCTCTCTCTTCCGCATGCTTAACTCTGACTAGTCCTTCAGTCTCAGTTTAAATGTCAGTTTCTTGGAAAAACCTTGCTAATTCTTTAGTTTGTATCTTGCCTTCTCATGGTATTTCTGTCTTTAAGACTAGTCACCATAGGGGCGCTGGGTGGCTCAGTGGGTTAAGCCTCTGCCTTCGGCTCAGGTCATGATCCCCGGGTCCCGGGATCGAGCCCCACATCAGGCTCTCTGCTCAGCGGGGAGTCTGCTTCCCTCTCCCTCTCTCTCTGCCTGCTGCTCTGCCTACTTGTGATCCATGTCTGTCAGATAAATAAATAAAATCTTAAAAAAAAAAAAGACTAGTCACCATAATTTGTAATTTCTGTAGTAAATTCTGAGATTATATGCAAGGTCTGTCTCACAACTCTAAATAGCCTGAAAGTAGGGACCAAGTCTGTTTAGTTCACTGCAGTATTCCTGGCACCTCACGTGTTTATGAACTGAAGAGTACTGGTGCGGGACTTAAAGAAGGAAATGAATGCTGTTGCTGTTCCTGCTTTAACGATGACAAAATTAAGCTTTAGGAAGGTGGTTAAATGACTTGATCGAGGTTATACAGCTTGTTAGTTAACACTAACTGGGTTTGTTCATTCACTTACACCATCAAGTATTTTGGGATGTATTTATGTCAGGCCACCTGGTTGGCCCTACGAGAACAATAGTGAGCTCAGATAGTGTCCCAGGTGGGACATGGGTGGTGGTGTGGGGGAAGCATTCATTCACTGAGTAAACCACAGATAAGATCTAGGTGTGCAGGTGCTGAGGGCCACGCAGTGCCGTGACTCGCAGTGGTCAGAGGAAGCTCTTTAGAGGAGGTAACGCTTAAGCCGGGGCTCCCCTCAGCAGCAGTGAGGAGTCCCCCACCCAGGGTCAGTGGAGGCTGAGCCGAGACCCTGACTTCCATCTCCCTCTTTTCGGTCTACCTGGCAGAAACAAGAATTTGCTGGGACATGGTCATTGGAGACCTGCTGTAACAGAAGACTTAAATCAGATCCTGAGTCTCATAACATGAAACCCATGATGTTGAGGCTTCAGTTGGAAATTATATGTCATGAAGAAGTGGGAAAATCTCCGTTTGAATGAGAGAAGACAACGGACAGCAGCACAGAGATGTCGCAGATGCTAGTATGACTCGGCAGGGATTTGCAGACAGCCAGAATGAGAGTATGTGGTCCTGAGCCGTTAGTAATGTTTGAGACAAATGAGAAAATAAAATGTCAAAAAAAAAACACAGGATATAAAGAAGCACATGGAAATTTAGAGCTGAAGAGTGTAATTGAAACAAAAACCCGGTGGATGGCGGGACAGCAGAATGGAGAGGACAGAGGAAAAACGGAAGAAGCAGAGGTCATCGGACCTGAACAGCGGAGAGAAAATAGACTGGAGGAAAGGGAACGGAGTATCGGGGGCCTGTGGGACTGGGACAAAAACCTGTTGCTCTTGTTACAGTCCCAGAAAGAGGGGAAAGACAGTGGTGCTGAAAACATATTTGAATAAACACTGGCTGAATATTTCCTAAATTTGGGAAGCTATAAACTTAACAGAATCAAGCAGATTAATGAAACTCCGACGAGAGAAACTCAAAGAAATCCATGCTAAGACCCATTGCAGTCAAACTTCTGAGATCTAAAGAAGCAGCACTGAGAGAGAAGTGCCACTTTCCCGGGAGCGGACAGACGAGTTGACAGTGGATTTGCCATCAGCGACTATAGAGGCCACGAGGATGTGGCGTATTTTTCAAGTGCAGAAAGAAAAGACCTGCCAGCCCAGGGTTCTGTATCAAGTGAAAACATCCTTCACGTGATCTGTCGGCAGCCCCACATCTGCCCAAAGAACCGCTGGAGGAAGTTCGCGCGACACCACGGGAATGCGGGAAGCCGAGCGGCGCAGCGGGAAAGAAGCACGGACTGCGGTGAGGGCCGGCCTGCTGGTGCGCACGGCAGGTTCCCCTCGCGGCTGAAGTTTGAAGCTCTGGACGTTCTCTCGGGGTGTGTGGAGGAAGCGTCTCACGTGACCCGTTACCAGTGCGGGTGTACCTAGATGGGAGGGCAGCTTTCTGTTCGTTACCGTGACCTCGTGCAGTGTTGATCATCGGACCGATACTGTGAAAACCTAATGCCTGCAGCAGTCCCTGAAAGTCGTACAGGAGAGGTGACCTCAGAAACGACACCGTACGTCAGAATGGCATGCCGAGACATGTTGAAGTAACCCGCAGGAAAGCAGAAACAAAACAAAAAACACAATGAGGGACCAGAGATTGACTTGTATACTAGGAACAAGTGGGGTTTACTTGTGCATACAAATTTGGAATGTCGTTCGAAAATCATCTGTGTAATTGATCTGTTAACAGGGTAAAGAAAAGCCGCACCATTAAGTGATGCAGAAAAAAAACATGACAAAATTCAGCACATTAGTGAGATTCTCAGGAGCGGGGAGTCTCCTCATTGCACAGTTGACCTACAGCTAGCGTCCTACTTAAGGGTCAGAAACAGTCTTTTTAACCTTGAGATCAAAACAAAACAAGGATGTTTATTGTCACTATTTACAACACAATACTAGAATTTCTAGCCAGAAGGAAAGGAAATAAAGGTGCACAGATCAGAAAGGAAGAAATGAAACTTTTTTTATGACCTAATAGTCTACATAAAAAATGCCAAAGAATGAATAAAAATTTAGAACTATAAATGACTTGACAACAGTGTGGGGTACTAGCAATTAACATAAAATGGAAATGAAAATACAATGTTGTTTAACATCACTCAGACAGTAACAGCACAAATTTCGGTGTGAATTCGAAAAGTCACATGTAGGACTTCTTTGTGGAAATTTACAGAACTGAGGAAAGAAGAAACAATCTAAATAAACTGAGACATACACTGTATTCATAGGTTGGAACGCTCAGCATGATAAGGGTGCCACTTCTCTCCAAATTGATGAACAGATTAAACACAATTCCTTTAAACTTCCATGAAGATTTTTATTTTTGTAGGTATGGGAACAATTATTCCATGGAAATCTTTAGTAAAAGGCGAAAGATTTATGTGCTCTGAAGAGAAACCAGAGTATGGGAACAATTATTCCAAGTTTATGTGGACAGGCAAAGGAACTAGAAGAGTTAAGACAATTCTGAAAAAGATTTCAGTGATAGGAATCACTCATGATTTCAAGACCACACAGTAGTCCAGACTGTTGGCAGGGGCACCTGGCCGGCTCAGTTGGAAGAGCATCCTGCTTTTGATCTTGGGGGCATGAATTCAAGCCCCACGTTCATTATAGAGAGTACTTAAATAAAACTGAAAAAGAAAAATACTGTGTTGTTTGGAGAGAGAGAGAGAGAGATACATAGATCAGGTGAACAGAAGAGAGAACCAAAAATAACCTCACCTAAATATAGCCAGCGGATTTTTGACCAAGATGCCAAACTTTCTTAACTCAGTGTGGGATGGATAGCTTTCAACATGTGATGCTGGAATAATCGGATATCCTCAGCAAAGAATGAAACAAACAAGAAAACCCCAAACAAAAATACCCTGTGATCTAAACACACCTTAATATAAACACCCAAAGGAGCTCATAAATTTAAATATAATGTATAAAAGTACAATTTTAAAAGAAAACAAAATTTTTAGGACCTAGAATTGATAAAAAGTTCTTAGACCTGACTCTGGAAGTATGATCTGTAGGAGAAAGATAATCGATCGGTAGGATTTCATCAAAATTGTAAAAGTGTTGCTTTGTGAAAAACCCTGTTAGGAGAAAAGACTGCGGGAGAGGGGGGTGGGAGGTCGGGGGAACCAGGTGGTGGGTATTAGGGAGGGCAGGGATTGCATGGAGCACTGTGTGTGGTGTAAAAATAATGATACTGTTATGCTGAAAATAAATAAAAAATAAATTAAAAAAAAAAAAAGACTGGGGGAAACTTGGTAACCCACTCAGCTGACATGTAACGCGTGAAGGCTGTATGGAGAACTTTCAGGTCTCCGCAGTAAAAACCCAGAGTCCTGTTAGAAGACACGGGGAGACGTTTTCCTGACAGTACACGGGAAGATGTGCAGGGTCACCAGCCACCAGAGAAGTGTGCGCAAACACCGTGCACGTCGGTCAGAGCCGCTGGAACTGAACACCGGGAACGCTCCAGATGAGTCTGGAGAGCAGAATCCCGTTGCTGATGGGAACAGAAGACGTTACAGCTGTTTTGGAGAAGCGTTTGGCGATTGGTGTTTTTTGTTTGCCCAAAGTTACAGTATTTTAGACACAGTGAACTAAATAAATCATTAAAAGTGATTTTACCTGTTTACCTTTTTTTTTTTTTTTTTAACGTGGCTGCTAGAAAATTTGCCGTGTTGTGTGTGTCTTGCATTATATTTCTCTTGGGACAGCATTGTTCTAGGATCTGTGATCTAGAATGTGTGATTAGAATTGGTTCTCGGGGGTGTAGACTGGGGCTGGGGAAAGTTGGTCAAGGGAGACTTGTTCTTTAAGCCTGTCTTTGCTATTTGACTTTTTGAAACTTGTTAATCAGATTTGATAAAAAGTTACCTGTTTGCTGAAGGCTGGGGTGTTTATCTTAAAAAAGGTTAATTTGTCACTTCTTAAATTAAATAGTAAATACTGCCCTAGTGAAGAAGTTTGGAATTGAAAGAAATGGTTGTCTGCTTTTCCTTCATTTCAGTTTGCCAGATCAGAAATTAAGTTTCTCCTGCTTTTGTTTAGCTTACTACAGGAGCGACCGGGAAATCACCTTCTAGAAGTAATGCCCACAGAAAGCGGGAGTTGCTCCACTGCTCGCCAAGCAAAACAGAAACGCAAATCTCACAGCCTTTCCATACGAAGGACCAACAGCTCGGAGCAGGAGAGGACGGGTCTGCCGAGAGAGATGCTCGAAGGACAGGTGAGCGCGTGTCCACGGTGTTCGTAATGTTCCAGAAGTAGCCGAATACATGCGGGTCTCCAAAGTAGAGAAGAAGAGTGGGTTACTGAGACTAAACAAAACCAAACCAGCCCCTTCTTCCCTTAATAACCGATTAAAACAACTGTCACATATAATACCTGCACAGAGACGTGTGACTAGCTAGTGTGACTAAGGAATTTTTAAAATTTTAATTAATTTACATTTAAATTTAAATAGCTACCTGTGGCTACTGGCTACCGAATTGGACAGTGCAGGTAGACAGTGTAAGATACGTTTTTTTATTCGATTTATTTACATTTCTAGTGGAAGTCCCACACTGTCCTTTGCTAGCATCTTCTGGACTTAACTCCCATTTGAGGTGAACGTGTCCTTTGCTTGGCCTTCTGAACGCCCCTCCTCCATTGTGATGTAGGACAAGTAGGTGATCGCATCTCGGGGTAACCCTTCCTCAGGGTCACTCAGAGGCCTGCAGGCTGAACGGCCTGGCCGCCACGCTGCCCCGAGGGCCCTTGTCTTTGTGCTCAGCATTCTCTAGCCTTCTTGCCGAGAGGCGTCCCTGGATGGCGGGCGTGAGGTGCTCTGGCTGGTTCGGCTGCAGGAAGACCGCAGCAGCGGTGTGCGGTGCGAGCTACTCGCATGGTAGGTGGGGGTGGAGGGATCTGAGCGTCCACGTGGCCGGCTCCCAGTGGACTCGCTTTCCAGACAAGTCGACGGTCATTGGCTGGGGAGCAGTGTCCTGCCACGCGCAGGTGGTGTGAACGGGTGGGGTGGTCACTGCCCCCGGCTCAGACTCGGGACTGCGGCCTTGCGGAAGGGGCTGCTCGGCGCAGAGACGCGAGGCCTGCCGGAGCCGGCCGCGTCTGTGTGCGCACCAGGCGCTGACCGGCCTGCTGCGCCTGGGACGTGCGGATGGGGTGGAGCGCACGTGGGTTTTAAAGCTTTGCTGAAAGCTCCCTCCACCTTCCTGGGGGAGAAGGTCTCATTTCACGGCACATTTTGCTTCCCTGATTGTCAAGTGAGGCTCTTGCCGACGTCCCAGTTTTGTCTCCAGTTCCTGTGACATCCTGCATTTGCGGCTTCAGTAAATGTGCTGTTTCAGTTACCGAGTAGTCAGGGTCTGGAAGCGCTGTGGGTGCAGGTCGGTAGGCATGGATGCAGTAGGAGGGGTTTGGCCTCCCTGGGGACGCACAAAGGCTTCTCCCCGAGTGCCCCGGGCAAGGGGGACTGGCTGGACCAGGATGCAGGAGGAGCATGGCACAGAGAGGGAAGAGAATATGCGGAGGCACGAAGCGAGGTGGGCAGTGTGGGAGATGGTCATGGTCATGGTTCTTTTCCTTTCCCTTTTTTTTTTCTAAGATTTTATTTATTTATTTATTTATTTATTTTTTAAAGATTTTATTTATTCATTTGACAGACAGAGATCACAAGTAGGCAGAGAGGCAGAGAGAGAGAGAGAGGAGGAAGCAGGCTCCCCGCTGAGCAGAAAGCCTGATGTGGGACTCGATCCCAGGATCCTGAGATCATGACCTGAGCCGAAGGCAGCGGCTTAACCCACTGAGCCAGCCAGGCACCCTTATTTATTTATTTGATACAGATCACAAGCAGGCAGAGAGAGAGGAGGAAGCAGGCTCCCTGCGGAGCAGAGACCCCGATGTGGGGCTGGATCCCAGGACCCTGAGACCATGACCTGAGCGGAAGGCAGTGGCTTAACCCACTGAGCCACGCAGGTGCCCCTAGAATATAGCTTATTAAAATAAACTAGAGTATCATATGGTGGAACTTAAGAGACTGTGTGTGATAAAACTTCGTTTATGGGGACTGTCTTCCTTCTGTACAGATCTGGAAGTTTTCCAATAAGGTAGGCTTCTTCCCTCCCTTGTTAAAGGAAAAATGTTTTGAAGAAATGTTTGTTTTTGAATCCCATATTGGGCTGCGTGACCATTTTTACCATGGGTTGTAGTTTTCGTCTGTAGTCTGGGTAGATGTAAAACTAAGTTGTTAAGCATTTTTTGTGTAAGAAATAGGAATTTAAGACATTCACTTTGAAAAAGAGTTTCTTACTCATTTTAAACAGAATCTTCCTTTTTTCAGGATTCTAAGCTGCCTTCCTCGGTTCGCAGTACACTTCTGGAACTATTTGGTCAAATAGAGAGAGAGTTTGAAAACCTTTATATTGAGAACTTAGAACGTGAGTATCTGCTGTCCTCGTAAACTTCTGTAAGATGTCTGGGTAGACATTCGCCACTCTGTCTGCTTCCTCCTCTTCTGTGCCACTTGCAGTCCCTTAGGATGACCCAAATTTATGACATTATACCTCCCTAGTCAGAAGTCTGTGGCTGTGTCACCAGGCTCAAATCCTGGTGTCGGAAGGACTGTGCCCCTCTGAAGGTGTGAGAGGGAAGTTGTCCTCTGCTTGTTTCATGGTGGCCGGTTTCGGTCCTCGACAGTGTGAGGACAGAGGTCGCCATCTTCCTGTTGGCGTGCCCAGGGTCCAGAGCCTGCCTCACTTTTCACCTTGAAGCCCTCCCACTCCTGCCTCCAAAGCCATCAGCAGCGGGCAGAGTCCTCCTAGTGCATCCCTGAGCCATTTCTAAAGACGTGAGGGAAGGATGGGTCATCGGGTCATACCGGGTGACATCCTCATCGGAGATCCCTTACTCTCACACCTGCAAGGCCCCTTTTGCCATGGAGGCCACATGCTCACAGGTTACTTTTGGGATAGGTAGTTCTGCTGACTTGCCCATTCAAACTGATTTAATGAAAAATACATGCATCTTATAAACACTCTTACAGAGAGTTTATTGTAAATTGAGAAAATGTTGATCTGTGTTTCTCTTTAAAATAGACTGTATTTTGAGAACTTCCTAAAATGTATTATGAGTTTGACTTACTAAAGGTAAATCAAAGGAATTTTTAAATTAGCTTAGCTTTAGGGGCACCTGTGTGGCTCAGTCGTTCAGCATCTGCCTTTAGCTCAGGTCATGATCCCGGGGTCCCCAGATTGAGCCCTGCATCGGGCTTTCTGCCCGGTGGGAAGCCTGCTTCTCCCTCCCACTCCCCCTGCTTGTGCTCCCTCTCTTGCCGTGTTTCTCCCTGTCAACTAAATAAGTAAAATCTTCAAAAAAGAATTAGCTTTAGTTTCTCCTTTTAAGTTTATTTTAGAAGGAATGCCATCCATTGCTTAAAGAATCAGACAGCATCGGGGCTCCTGGCTGGCTTGTTTAATGGGGTGTCTGGCTCTTGATACTGGGGTCATGAGTTTGAGCCCCACCTTGGGTGGAGATTGCTAAAACAAAAAACAAAACAAAACCCCAGTATGTAAAGATAACTACTATTACCCTTGCCTGTCGACCTATTCTGTTCTGCAAAGGAAAATATTTTCTGCATTTTTTGCTTTTAATTCTTGTAATTATTTCTGTAAACTTAGTCCACTTTTACTCTTGGCTAGTCAGCTTTAGGCCACGTGCACTCATGCTTTCCTGGGAAACGTCAGGAAATAAGCCTGTCCCTTACCCACTGGTCTCTCCATTACTTTGCAGTGTCTGTTCTTTCCATAGGGTTTGTTTTGATGAAACCTGGGTTATGCGCATGGAACTATTATCTGGTCTTCATACTTGACCAACAACATTTCTGTTACAATTCTTTTCTCTATTAATATATAATCTGTTATTAAAATATCTTTTACTCTAGAACTAAGTGGTGTTGAGTAAATAATGAAAAGAATGTAATCCTGTGTCACTTAAACTTTTCTAGTGGACCATTTGATGTTCTATTTTTGGATTCTCCTTATAAGTCCATCTTGGAAATTTACAGAGGGAGAAATTATTTGAAGTTTTTATAAAGTAAAACTTAGGTACTATGTACTCCTTCTGATCTTAGGGCTTTTCTTTTTTTTTAAGTATCAGTTGTAATGCCCCAAGTGCTATTGAATTTCTTTTGTGATCTAAGGCCTTATGTTTTATGAGTTCATGCAGTTTGTTCAAGAAAAAGAATAGAATTACTGGGGTGCCTGGGTGGCTCAGTAAGTTAAGTGTCTGACTTTTGATCTCAGCTCAGGGTCGTAAATTCCAAGCCCTGTGTTGGTCTCCGTGGAGCCTACTGAAAAAACAAACAAACAAAACCCCTAGGGTTACCATGACTAATGCCGGAGGAACTTGGAGTGTGTACGGTCTCATGCTGACTGGTTCAGATGGCTTCCTGAGATCTGAGGACGGTCAGCGTTCGGTGGATTTGCTCTGAGCCTTTGCCCTCCGCCTCCCTGTCGCCTGACCCAGCCCCTCGGTCTCACTGGAGGCCGAGCAGAGAGAGGAGCATGCTGGGAGGTGGCTTGACACGGTGGCGGGTGCGCGGCCAGGTCTCGGCACGGCCGCCCTTGCTGCCGCGGCTCGTGTCCTTGGTCGAGTCCCTTCCCCCGATGTCACTCCTCATCCCGCGGCCTCACAGTCCTGTTCGCGAGGGCTCCGTGCTGAGAAGGGCACCCGCATGAGCGTGTCTCCTGATCGTCCCTCGAAGACTCATGTCCTCCCTCTGCCTGCCTTCCCTGCGGTTCTGCACTCGCAGTCGTGGGCGCGAACTCCCCCGAATCGTTCATCTCGGTTACGTGTCCTCCGCGTCTGGAGCCTCACAGCGAAGGCTGCGTGTTGTCATGGCCTGTGCTTCCCCCCAGCTTCCGTGTTCTCAGCTAGACTAAACATCTCACTGAATTTTGGACAGTATCAGAAAAAAATTTTTTTTTTAAGATTTTATTTATTTATTTGACAGAAAGAGATCACAAGTCGGCAGAGAGGCAGGCAGAGAGAGAGAGGAGGAAGCAGGCTCTCCGCTGAGCAGAGAGCCCGATGCGGGGCTCGATCCCAGGACCCTGAGATCATGACCTGAGCTGAAGGCAGCGGCTTAACCCACTGAGCCCCCAGGCGCCCCTCAGGAAAATGTTTTTAAGTATACAGAAGAGAGTACAAAGGGGACGACCTGAGGCCCGGGTCCCCGAGTCCTGCCCGTGAGCCCCGACGGCGCAGCATCTTCCCGGTGCTGGAGTTTGTCGTCTTCGCAGGGTGTCGTGAGGTCGTGAGAGCTGTAGGAACTGGGATCTCGTTTACACAGTACTTCAGTGTTAATGTTGTTAGGTACTGAAGTTTGGAAGTGCACGTCTTACCTTCTTGAAAACCACTTCTTTATTCCCAGTGCGTAGGGAAATCGAGACTCTTAATGAACGTTTAGCCGTTGAAGGACAAGCGGTCGACGGGGCGGAACTGAGCAAGGGCCAGCTCAAGACGAAAGGTAAGGGTGAGCGCTCACGAAAGGCTTGTCCCACAGAATATATCCGAGTGGTACTTCCGTGTGGTTCACGACATTGAGTGAGTTTGTGTGCGCAAGTGTGCCTGTGTAGTGAGTCCTCCGCGGCCACAACAAATACTGTGCTGTAACCTCCAAGGACCACATTAGCTTTCTTTTTTCAAATTCTTCAATACTCAACGTGCTACCTAATAAAATAGAAGAAACTGTAAAACTCTGGGGGGGGGGCATTTCAAAGAATGTGGATCAAACTGAGTCTTAAGATAGTGGTATTTTAAGATAGTGATATTTTCAAAATTAAACAAATAAGTTATTCAGCTGATCTTCAAAAAAAAAAGGATTGTCCTGCACGTTCTGTGTAGGGGAAGTATGGACCTTAGCGAGGGACCCGGACTGATGGGCGGTGTGCAGTGGGTGGGCACACTGCGGTCAGCACCGGTGTGGAGGAGGGGAGGGGGCGCCGGGAGGCCGGGCTTCCTGTTGTGGCCGTGGCCTGGCCCTGACGCCAGCGTGGATGAACCCTCGGCGCGGGGTGGGGGGTGGGCAGTGTCACTGTTTTCCTGTGTGGAACCACAGATGGTGTTTGCTGTCCCCAGTCTGTCCCTGCTCTGACACTCTGGGGCCCTGTGTTTGTACGACGTCCCTGACTGTCGCTTCTCTGCGTCTGCAGCCAGCCACAGCACCAGCCAGCTGTCGCAGAAGCTGAAGACCACGTACAAGGCCTCCACCAGCAAGGTACGCTGGGCGCTGGCCCTCGGGCCACTCCTGTGGTATTTGAGGTGTGCAGACGTGTACCCGAAGCTGCATATTTTCCAGTCAGGAGCGAGTAACAGACAAGGAGGAACTTCTGCTGTTTAGAGAAATTGGATTTTGCAGGGAGTATCATAAGTGTGTTAAGTGGCCACGGCCTCTGGACACCTGGACTCTGCTCTGCCCAGGTCCTTCCTGAGAGTCAAATGTTGCGCGTAAGTAAAGAGATTGTCTTTTTCAGGAAAGAGACATGTTGTGGTGTTCTGTGGCTTGATGCAGAGGCTCTGAATCTGGAGAACGGGACAGGTGGGAAGCAGGGAAGCTTCTCATGAGTCCCGTTTCCCCGTTAGCCTCGCCTTCTCTCTCATTTTCTAAGGATCATCCAGAAGTGAAGGTCTGTCTGCAAGGCACGTTCGGACAGTTGGGGTAGTTTGCGTTTTTAAAAGTTACCTTGTTCTGACCGTCTTAAAGTGGCAAAGATTGAATCATTTGGAAATCAGTTTATCTGGGAGGGAGGACTGCTGTCAGGGAATATTCTGAAGTAATTTTGTGTGCATCTCTATTTTGGGAGTCTTCTGGACATACAAAAGATAAATTAATTATTTAACCGTAATAAATGGACATTCTTTCTGCTAAACCCGAGGGAAAAGCTGAAGTTTGTGCTGTGCTACGGTAGCATGAAAGCATGAAGAGTTCTTGTTAACTTCCTGTGTTTCCGGTTTGTTCCGTTGAGCCTAAAGTCACTGAGCGAGCCCGCCACAGGAGACTAACCGCAGTTAACGGACCAGATGCAGTCTTGTGGCTACTTCTGCTTATTTGAAAATTTTTAGTACTTCTTTGTTATAAAAAATAGGAGTATTGATTATTTTCTTGTTTCCTTTGATAATTCTAGAGTTTAAGTGGTGAATTAAAAATTTTTATTATGTATTATTTAGCTTATACTTAGTAGTTTTTAAGTTTTGTTTTTTTTTTTTTAAAGATTTTATTTATTTATTTGACAGAGAGAGATCACAAGTAGGCAGAGAGACAGACAGAGAGAGAGATGAGGAGAAGCAGGCTCCCCGCTGAGCAGAGAGCCCGATGCGGGACTCGATCCCAGGCCCCTGGGATCATGACCTGAGCCAAAGGCAGAGGCTTAACCCACTGAGCCACCCAGGCGCCCCAGTTTTTAAGTTTTTAAATAAATCAACATTAAACTATTTTTCAAAATGTGTTGTAAAATTATGTTCTTCCTCACCTAACTTCTTGTATTATCTCGACTTCCGTTGTTTATTCCAGTGGGACCGCGTATGTACACGACACACTGTCCTAGTACTGGGAAACCTTCAGAGCATTTCTGAAGTAGAAGATGAAAGGCGTGTATACAGTTAGCCCTTGCTAGCAAGAGTGAAAAACGAGATTTGGGCCAGGGGAAGGAAATGTATTATTACAATATTCTGCTTAAAGAAAAATGTATTTAAACATATTTAAAGCCCCCATCATTTTAGATCCTACAAATCCATACCTGTGTGCTATTAAAAAACATGTAATTAATGATCTTTATTGCGTGCATTAAAGAATAGTGTTGAAAGATGTCATCTGAAAATTGAAGAAAGACTCTGATAGCAGAGTGTGTTGTGGTCCGTGCCGCAGCGTGTGTCCTCGGTGGGAGCGCTGCGTGTGTGCGCGGCGCGGGGGTGGCGAGCTGGAAGCGCGCTGCTCGTCGCCTCGCTCGGCCCTGCCGGCCGGCCGTGTGCTCGGTGCCCCCTCGTGCGCTCAGCAGACACAAGAGAGCTTCCCTTCCTGGGTGCCTGAGGATGGACGGCGCGTGTCTGTCGTGGGGCGGGGCGGGGGGTGCCCGTCCAACGCAGTCACTGTAGAGAAGCTTGTGTTTTTATAAAGGTAACTCTGTCATTGTGAAAAACCCCTTTCCGGTTTTGTTGAAGTACTTTAGATTGTATCTTAAATTAAAACGGTAATTAGGATGACAGGTGTAAGCATCACTTCATTCTGCTTTTCGGTCGGGAATGTTCACTGCATGACCTGGTCTTTTTTTTTTTTTTTTTAAAGATTTTATTTATTTATTTGTCAGAGAGAGCGAGAGCGAGCACAAGCAGGCAGAGAGGCAGCAGAGTCAGAGGGAGAAGCAGGCTCCCTGTGGAGCAAGGAGCCCGACACGGGGCTCGATCCCAGGACCCTGAGATCATGACCTGAGCCGAAGGCAGCTGCTTAACCCACTGAGCCACCCAGGCGTCCCATGACCTAGTCTTTTGTGGGGCCTCTTCCTGTCGTGACAGGGCTAGGAGTTTTCAGAACAGAGAACCGATAGGTATTCAAGTGCGGTCGGCATTTGGAAGCCGCACAGGGAGTGACTTGTCACAGTGTTCCTGGGCTGCCTTTGTCCGTTTCTGGAATCGACCAGAAGGAGTCGGGGTCGGTGTGTCTTGAGCAGGGACCTTCGGTTCTTCCATGCGTGAGTCTGGCGAGGAGCAGGCCTCTAGGAGCGCTCGTCTCCGGACAGCAGCGTCTGGGGGAGGTGGCAGGAGGCTCCCCACGTACCGTGACCCAGGCTGTGCGCGTTCTACGCAGTCCTCCTGCGGGTTCCGTTGCTGGACATCCGATTGGCACCTCACGCCAGCCAGAGCACTTTTGCTTGTCGTGGAGGGACAGTCTTGCTGGTTTGGGTGGGAGAGCAGCTTCCGGAGGGTGAAAGAAGACGGTGGGCTTGCATTTGAGCAAATCCTCTTGTAAAATTCAAACCCACTTAGATGTGTTTCTGCTGGAAGAGTCCGGGTTTGTTAAACTCGTTGTTTCAGTCGTTCCTGGCGTCTGAGGACGGTTTGAGGGTTCGCCCCTAAAGCGATGGACCAGTGGCTTGTGTTGTAGGTCTTTGTTCTAAGAATGAACTGAGATTCATTTTCAGGGCTGCGCTAAATCAGGGTTCAGAAAAGCTGTTTAATCCCGTTTTCTCTTTCACTTGATTTTATGGTTTTGTTATTCTGATTAATCTTCATTATTCTGGTTTGCTTAAAAGCTGAAAAGCCATTTTATCTAGGAATAGTTTATAAACAAACTCTGAAGAGCTGTGTTTAGTTCGTTTCTTTCTCACACCCTTGGTGTTTCCGTGGTACGAGGAGGTGGCATCTGTTGGCCGTGCATGTCATGCGGGCCGGGGCCTCGCCCTCGTGGGTACCCCCGTGCTTCCGCGGTCTGTCCCGTGGACCGTGAGCCGCCCTCCCGGGGCCTGCTGGCGCGCTGTGTGCGTCTCTTGTGCGGCGCTGGCACTGCGCACGCGCTCGGTCAGCAGTGCTGGGCAGACGGCGTCTGGGGGCAGTGTCGTCCTTGGACTCCTCCCCACCTGGGCTCTTGTCCCTGATCACACATGGTTGGTGTAAATTACTAGAAATGGGGAAAAAATGAAGGTTCCCCCAAAATAAAAGTGCTTTTAAGGATGTGGGTATACTCTCTTGACTTTCGTGTCCTGGTAGTTCTTTTTTTGTTTTTTGTTTTTCAAAGAATTTGGAAATTCGACTGATGGTTTGGATTTGTGGAAGAGACTTGCGGTGCATAAACAGACCCTTCTCTCTCCTGCGGGAGGACACAACCTGCTTTGCGGGAGTGTGGGGTCCTTCCGAGGCCTTCATTCTCCCGTGTGACCCCCGCTCGCCGGAAGGATGCTGCCGTTTGTGCTTACGTCGTGTTCCCTTAGTGCTTTCAGTACCTGTTCCGGGACTCAGGCCGTTCAAGACCTGTTTTGCTGTTGTACCTTTTTTAAACTTAAAATCATTCAGTCCCTAAGTTGTCTGTAATACTTCCTCCCGTCATGGTTGTAGATCGTCTCCAGCTTCAAGACCACCACGTCGAGGGCCGCGTGCCAGCTGGTGAAGGAGTACGTCGGCCACCGGGACGGCATCTGGGACGTCAGTGCGGCGAGGACTCCGCCCGTGGTGCTGGGCACCGCGTCTGCCGGTGAGTCCGCGCGAGTCCCTCTGCTTGCTGCGCGCGGCGGCCGGGGCGGGCCGGGGACCCGCCAGTGCTGCTAGCCGAGCTGGCCCTGGCAGCGGACAGGAGGCGAAGCAGTCACTGACACGGAAGCGCTAGGCCCCTCCGTGCCCCATTGGGCCTTGCTGCTGTGATGTGAGACTGCGGGCCTGGTGAGCGGACGCTGGCTCTGGGACTGGCCGTCGTGCCAGGAGTCGCTGTTCGCAGCAGTCGAGGCAGCATGTCTTTTACACAGACTGGGTATTTTTTTGATTGGCTTTTATGTTACTCACAGTCGAGTGCACATCTGCTTCAACTGTGAGGTATAGGGGGCTCGTTCTAGGATTCAGGCAGAAGCTGGGCCGCTGGCAGCCCAGTGTGTCTGTCGGGGCAGGCATCTGAGAGCCCTTTTATCTCATTAAAGGAGGAATGTTTTTTGAAAGCTGTCCAAGGTGCACAACCTGACACCCTTTCAGATAAAAACTGCTGAAGTTAAAGATGGTGCTCACTTGTTGAAAATGACTACCAGCTTGTGAGAAGTTACTTACTAGGTTCTGCTTTTTAAAGTAGAAGATGTTGCAGCAGTTAGACCCATGAAGAAAGTTCTCTTTCTCGTTTAGAATTATGTTCACACGTGAGCACCCCAGCATGTTCTGGAAATCACAATTAAAAAGAAAGAAAGGGTCCTTTTCTGGTCTCAAAAATCTTGTTTGGATCACCGGCACTTATTTTCCAGATTTTCCTGTTATGTAAGAGGGAAGGTCCAAAGGAATATTTTTATCTCAGATACTTGTAACTGGATTTGGATTTGCATTTCAGTGCCGTGTGATGCCCTGGAAAGTTTCGATTCAACAGAACAGTGGACCTTTTACCTGAGGACTCAGGCGAGATGCCATCCATGTGATAGCGCCCTGGGGTCCAAGTCCCTGGGTTTCCGTTTGCCACCTGACCTCGGACAGGTCACCAGCTTCTGTCTCCTTGGAAATGTTTTCTTTCATCAGTTGAACTACAGACCAGGACAGAGTTGCAGGAGATACTAGTGATGGCGTAATCTCTCACTTTTATTGAAAAGACCGTAAAAGTGGGGATGGGTCGATTACTCTGGTGTTTTTGGATCTTGCAGATCACACGGCTCTGCTGTGGAGCATAGAGACAGGGAGGTGCCTCGTCAAGTACTCGGGCCACGTGGGCTCAGGTAAGCAGCACCGGGGGGCGGTGTCTCCTGAGGGGCGCTGTGCTGACCTGCCTGCGGGCTGTGCGCGCTCATGGGCAGTCGGGGCCATGCTGCCTGTGCGGCAGGGCCTCATCGGGGGACAGCGAGCGCGTAGGAGTTGTCTGCGTCTTTGTTACCGTTGCCTAGACAGCCGTGTGTCAGCGGATTTGGAGCGGAGATGCCACCTTGGTCAGAGACCGTGTGTGCATTTCAGAGGTTCCCTTTCAGGGAGCTGCTTCTTGTGCTTTGTGTGCAGTAGGGCCCGGGAGGGCTGCCGTCTGACCCTGGGCTTCTGCCTGTGGGTGATGGCCCTGTGACGTCAGCAGCTCCGCCCTGCCCCCTGAGCTGCACCCATGCTGCCGGCTGCTGTTTTTTTTTTTTTTTTTTAAAGATTTTATGTATTTATTTGACAGACAGAAATCACAAGTGGGCAGAGAGGCAGGCAGAGAGACAGGGGGAAGCAGGCTCCCTGCTGAGCAGAGAGCCCGATGCGGGACTCGATCCCAGGACCCTGAGATCATGACCTGAGCTGAAGGCAGAGGCTTAACCCACGGAGCCACCCACGCGCCCCTGCTGTTCTGACCGCATCTTGCCCACTTCCCTCTGGGCGCCCTTCGGGGTTCCTTCTTCCTGGCCTGGCCCCTCCCCCCCATCGGGCCGCCTCCCGTCTCCCTGTCCCCTCACCAGCCCTCCCCTCACGGACCTGTGCCGACGGTTCCTGCCTTCCATGCCCGTGGCCGGGTGCGCCCCAGCTGCAGACCCAAGCCCTGCTGCCCAGTGGGGGCCTTTGTGTGGTCCTGTCTGGGCTGTGACCCACAGTCTTAACCTCTCTCGGGGTCTCCTTCCCTCCGCTGTCCCCGCTGCCGCGTCCTGCCTCTCCGCACGTGCGTGTCTTCCCCGCAGCGTGCATCTTCTGTCTCCACAGGGCAGTGCCCGGGCCGCGCAGACGTTCTCAAGTGAGCGTGGCTGTAGCCTGTGTTCCTTGGTCAGACACCTCCACATCGCCTAGAAATGAAGCGGCTGCTGGGCAGCCTGTGTAAAAGAGGAACCGCTTCTTACTCTTCACTTCTCCAACAGCCTTACGTGTTCTGCTTTTTTCTTCCTTTTTTCTCGATAGCCTGTCCTGTTCTTTGAGTCGTTGAGTTTTAGACAAGGGGCTCTTGCTGAGGCAGTGGGACCCACTCCCTCGCCCCGTGACGTGACTGTGCACTCTTGTCCTCACCTCGCGGCTGCGGCGCGGTTCTTCCTCAGATCTGAGTGTGGCGACACGGCCGCCCACATACGTGCGCTCCGTGCAGTGGCCTTGCTTCCATCCGGCCTGGTTTCTGGGTCTCTCCCAAACCCCTCCCCATGCTCCGCCCCGTGACCGTCCTCTCCCGTGGCCGGACGCGGCGCGGCGGTCTCTGTTCTTTGCTGTCGCTCTCATTCCTTCCGCAGGGCGTCCCCTCCGGCAGGTGCCTGTGATGCCCTGCTTGTCGGGGACTGCCCTGCGCGTGTTCCTGCCGCGTCCTGCAGCGAGCACGTGGAGTGCCGTGCGGGCGGGTAGTGGGAGTGGGGCGCTGGCGTGTCTGGCCTTCCCTTCTCCCGCGGGTGCTGCCCTCCAGGACGCCGTCTGTGTAGCGCTTGTGTCCCGGCTTTGGCTTTTCCCACTAGGCGGTGCTCTGATCCCATGGGGACGGTCCCTTTAACCTAAAGGGTGGGGTTCTGCTGCCCGGGGTTTCTCATGCAAGTGACTCACTGCAGGTGGTTTGACATGTGTCTGCCCTGGCTCCTTCCTCTCGCATCACCCGAACCTGGTACCCTCCTGTGCATCGGCCCTCCTGGCTCGAGGGTCCCATGTGGAGCTTCGCAGCTGCCCTGCTACAGGCCCCTCACCCCGTCAGACCTCCCGTGCTGGAGACGGTGCTTTCTCCCACGTGGCGGTCTCTCTCACAGCTCGGTTAGGCGCACAGACGACGGGCAGATCAGGTGTCTGAAGCTCGTCTTGAAGAAAGCTTGTCTCTGCTCCCGCTGTGGCCGCCATGAGTGGGGTCGGCTGCGGGTCTGCAGGCCGCTGGCAGAGCTCACCGTCTCCGCGCGAGCTGTGGGCTGCTGGCTGGCTGGCAGGGGGCGACGTCGCTGCAGCCCGCCGTCTGCCGGGGGCACCCCGGCACGCCTCCAGTCCGGCCCCCACTCAGTGGCACTGTCCCCGTGGTAAGGTCAGTGCTCAGGTGTCACTTCATTGGGCCTGCGTGAACCCTGCTGATGGCTGGCCGGCACTGGGGCCGTGAGGAGTCACCGAGCGCCCACCGTGTGCCAAGTGTCCGGCTGAGCAGCTGGTCCGCGTTCCTGCACACACCTCACGGGGCCCTTGAGGGAGGTGGTGTCTGTGCGCCCTATGCCCCTGGGAAGGTGCTCAAGGGCTGGTCCTACCCGGTGTTCCTTCCTGGGAGTGTTAGGGTTATTTTAGGCATTGTTTATGCTTTGCTGTTTGTAGGGAGGTCCGTTTCCATGAGCTCTTCCCATGTTTACCTGTCGTTTAGAGTTCATAGTGAAAGCATCTTTTAGCATTTTCCAGTTCCTCAGAAAAGTAGAATTCCCGGGGCTTTGCTGACAGAATCATCCTGAAAGCACTTGCCGAAGTTGGCTGAAACTTCCTGTGTGTTCGGTGTGTGCTGTGTGTCTCCCACGTGTGGGTGTGAGGGCCGGCTGCCCTGCGTGCCCTGACTCCGGTCAGCTCTGTGTTGGGTCGCCGGGGAGCTGATGTCCTGCTGCTCCCCGCGAGAGCTCGGCGGCGAGCAGCGAGGTCCCAGCAGCCACCTGCGGCCTCTGCACACTCCAGCAGCTGTCGTGCGGCCACGCTTTTGGGACAAGGGAGGGCTGCCCTTCCCTCTACTCTGGCGTCCTGTCCCATAAAGGAGCACCAGCTGGGGAGACCTTGGGTGGATCCCCATAACCGGAGACGGAAACTGTCCACGTTGATCTGACTCTCCCCGAGCTGGCCTGGCCGTATCTTCTCTGTTTCTGGGGCCTCCTGGAATGGGACAGGAGGGAGGGGCCTGATGAGGTGGGCCCGATTGATGAGGTGGGTGGGCTGTCAGTCATGTGCCTGCTATGTTTTGTTTCTGTCTGTCGTCGTGTTTTTCTTAGCGTCCCGATTTATTTTCAACTCCAGGTGGCTTCCTTATCTATAAAAAGTGGTGGGTTGTTTGTAATTTTCTTCTGTGTGTATTACACTTTGGCAGTGTGATTGTTGATACGCAGTAGTGTTTTCATTTTTCTCTAGTCTCCTAGCATGTATTCATAGCTTAATTAAATGGGAGGATCTAATATTGAACTGTTAAAGTTCTTTTAATTTTTAAAGTTACTTTGTAATATTTAGGTGTGATAAATATTGATATGTTTTTATTTTAAACCTTTTGTAATATTTTTATTTTGCAGTAAATTCTATAAAGTTTCATCCATCAGAGCAGTTGGCTCTTACTGGTACGTAGATTTTTTTCTTTGTTGAGCAGAGTTACTGATCATCTTGAAAGATGTCCACGCCTCGCACCAAAGTCAGATGCTCACTGGTAGCCGTTTTATGTAATACTTGAGGAATGGGGAAGGAGAAACACGTCTAGTAGAACCTTTGTCACCCGTAACGGACTGCCGGTTAGATGAGCTGCACTGTCCTGTGAGATTGCGGGTGACCACCGTGAGGTCGCCGTGCAGAGCACGTGGCGGTCGCCAGCCTTCCCTCTCACACAGGTGTTTCTCAGCAGACTGACCCGCTTCTCTCCGGCCCTGTCATCGCTGCCGAGCTCCTCATCCTGTGCGCACCTGCAACAGGCGGGAACGTAGTAGCCCCAGCGCATGGCTCCTGTGCGGCCAGTGTTTTCAGGCCTTTCTGAGGAGTGCTCCTTGGCCCTGGGGGCCTGGGTTTGCCATACTTTTACATTGGATTGAGGAGTTTTCCTATGAAATTGTCCAGCACCTGTAGACTTCTGTGATTTTGGGGGACCCTGACGGTAATCTTGAAGGATAGATGTTTAGCAGGTGGAGCTCAGAGAGCTTTTTTTTTTTTGGTAAAGCACCAGACGTCCATGCTCTCACAGTCGGTGGCTATGGGCAGTAAGCCTCTTTCTCACAGTGGGTTGCTGCTTGGCTTTGGCCCCTGGGCCAGATTTCGCTGCCCCTGGGATAGAGGACGAAAGTGAGCAGGATGGGTGGGAGAGTCCGTTCGCGCGCTCTGTGAACCGACGGGCTACCACAGCAGCCCGCTGGTGCCTGAGCAAACAGCGGGGAGGACTTGCCACCTTCTGCCGTGCCTTGGTGTGGGACTGTGAAGAGGGCGGGTGGAGGGAGACCAGTGAAGCAGAGGTGGGGTGCGCAGGAGACGGAGACATTCTCAGAAGGGCTGACGCAAGCCGAAGCAGAGCACGCAGCGCGCTGGAGGGGGCGGGCGGGGCGACGCTAGCAGGGCTCGAGGCTCTGGCCGTGAGCTTATTTGATACGGCGAGAGATGTGCTACCGTCCACACGTGGCCACTTGGGGGACCTTCTGCAGCCACAGAGAGAAGTGGGATTCAGGCAGGCGCTCTGTGAGGGCGCGTGTAGGCGCCCATCTGGCACGTCTGTGGGCCTGTGTGTGCCCTTCACCGTTCTCTCTCTGGTCCCCAGTCCGAGTCCCCGCTCTCACCGCTTGGCTGGTGAGAGTGAGGGCTGAGCACTCAGGGGCCCGGCAGGCTGTGAGCCCGTCAGCGCGGAGTGGAGGGGAGCACACTTTCACGTGGGGCTCGCTTTGCTAAAGGGCCTTGGAACTGCCAGGGTCATGAGTTGAAGTGTAGTTGGGTTCCAGTTGACTTAGGTTGGATAAATGGAGAATAAAATCTGTTTGTACCTTTTGCCTGAACCTTCACAGCTTTTTACCCTAAAATGAAAGAGGGGGTATTTTAATCACTGTCTTAATTTGATACCTTTAGTGTCTTGGCAGTGGTATCATGTCTCCAAAGTGGCTTTGGGATCGCTGATTGACAGAGCCTAGCAGAAAGCACGTTTCACGCCTGCTGTGCACTGTGGGTAATTGTCCCCTAATTTCTGTCCTCAGCCTCTGGAGACCAGACTGCCCACATCTGGAGTTACGCTGTTCAGCTGCCGACACCCCAGCCCGTTGCCGACACTACTGTAAGCAGCACCTTTACTTACCCTGAAAGCGCGACATGGGGTATGTCAGTAGGGTTCTGGACATGTGCAAAGTTTAGGATAAATTTAGAATGTCTCACAGACGGGATGTGTGTGATCCCTCCCCTTTCCCCCATCCCGTAGTCTGAAGCCCTCCTCCCCCGGCGTGGCTGTACTGGAGACGGGCCTCTACAGAAGTACTAAGGTCCTGAGGCCGGGCCCTGACCCCAGAGGCTTAGTGTCCTTGCAGACGCCACCTGGCTCGGGTGTGTTTCCTCTCCCCGCACGTGCCCAGGAGAGGCCGGTGGGGGGCAGCGTGACGAGCCGGGAAGGCCTGGCCCGAAACCGGATTGGCCGCTCCTTGGGCATGGCCACCCCGTCTCGGTGTTTCGCTCTGCAGGCAGAACAGACCGAACAGGGTCGAAAATGACGTGCCTGCCTGTGTGCATGTGTTGTTCTCACTGCCCATTAATGTTTAAGAATTGTAGCATTACGTCCTGTTTCTGAATATTTCATGTATCTTGGACAACTCGTTTGTCCTTACGTGAAGTAAGGTGAACAGTGCGTGGCATCCTCCCGTGGGTGGGGTTGTAACGTAGGTAAGGAGAGGTCGCACGGAGAGGAAGGACGAGTGGGCTTAAACCACGGAGCCTTCGGTGACCTTTGTCCTGTCAGATGCAGCTGTTCCCCTCAGCCCAGCACCCCGTGTTTGTCGTCTCGCCGAGACCACCTCCCTAGTTTCCTCTGCAGGGCAGGGCTCTGCCGTGCGGTCTTCACGCGTCATTAGCCTGTCTCAGGGGCGCGCACGCGGGTGGAGTCGCGTCGGGCAGCCGAGCGTAGCAGAGCCGTAGCTGTCGGGGGGACGGCGGGCACCCTGCGCTTGGGGTGCTTCCACCATTGAACACTCCTTCCTTTCTTCTCTTATTTTGTTTTTTAAAGATTCCTTTACTGATTTGAGAGAGCGTGCACACATGTGCACGTGAGCGGGGGAAGGGCTGAGGGAGAGGGAGAAGCACACCCTGCCGAGTGTGGAGCCTGATGTGGGGCTCAGTCCCAGGACTCTGGGATCATGACTTGAGCCAACGGCAGGTGCTTAACCCACTGAACCCCCCCACTGCCAGGTGCCCCATATGTTTTCTCTTTTTAATTTGGAGCAATGAGTTTCACCTGGCATCCACCACATTGGTAGATATTGGGGTGGTGTAGTGGAAACGGTTTAGATGACCTGTTAATCAGTGTGTGGCACTGGTTGTGTGATGCTGATTTAACCTGGTGAGTGGCCTAATTTTCTTCTTCGGGAGTGAAAATTGAGGCGCGGTACCTAAGTGGCTTCCAGGAACCGTTCCTGCCCAGAAGCCCTGATTCAGTGAGTGAGTCAGGGATCTCTTGGTTCTGGAGCTGCTGGTGCTCAGGAGACGACTTCGTGTGCTGCAGACAGTGCCGGACACCCCGTCCCAAGGCTGCTGGCCGTGAAAGTGGCTCAGTGAGTTCTACGTCATCCCCAAGACATGGGCAGAAATCACATAGCTCTCCGCCTCCATCCCTGCCTCTGGCCGCGGGAGTATTAAAGATCTTACAGTTACTCATGAATAGGGTTTAGTGCATTTGCATTTTTAAATCTCTTAGTTCCTTGCGACCTGTCAAGGTACTGACCGTGATCTTTCCAGCATGGATCCTGCTGGCTAGAGCTTTCTGTAGCGGGAGCTCCAGGCCACTCTTCTGAGATCCGCAGTCTCTCCCCTGGACTTGCGCTGAGGACATCCCTGTGTTCACGCTTACTGGTCTCTCTTCCTTCCAGATACTCGGGGAATGGCCCAGGGGTGCACCGCTGCAGGGCTGGGTAACTGCACCAAACCGTCAGGACATTTGGGGTTGTCTTTGACGCGTCTCTTCTTCCCTGCCTGTCTTCCTCTTCCATGGTTTCCCTGAGCCTGTGACATCCTACTGCTTCTGCTTCTCACACGGGTCTTGGGTGCACTCCCTCTGTCTGCAGGATACCCCGCCCGGAGATCTCTCTGGAGCCGTGGCCCTACCCAGGAGGGCCTGTGCGAGGCCCTGCCCAGACCAGCCTGCCTGCAGGGGGCAGGGAGCATCGGGAAGCTCCTCCAGAGCGGCCGTGGGAGCTCAGAAGCCTCGTGGCCCAGGAGCTGGTGTTGCCTGGTGGAAAGCCCCGAGTGGGGCGTCCCCGTGCAGGGTTTGCAGTGACCGTGTTGCTGCTCCTGTCCGGGCGCGGTCGCCGGTCCGGGTCGTTTCACCCTCAGCAGGTCACGCTCTGGGACCCGTCTGCACGCTGAGGTGCGCGTGCTGCGAGCCCCAGCGGTCTTCTTCTCGGGTCCCCACCCGGTCTCAGGCCTGGCTGCTCCCATTGTCTTCTCTCTGCGCGACGTCAGGAGCCGTCTCTCGGGCCTGGCCCTTGTCACCTGGATGAGTCCTTTGCCAGTCCCTGGCCTTAGTTTGTGACTCTGCCTGGACGCTCTTGCTGGGCTGCCTCTGCAGGTCCGCTCCGCCCTGCTGGGTGCTCCCCCCGCTCCCCACCTGCCGGCCTCGGCGCCCTCCCCTTTGCTTGCTAGTCTGTGGTGCGCTTTGAAGTCGGTCACTCTGCGTGATCACATACGCCTGACTTTCCTGCGAGACTGTGGGTCCCTGTCTCCCTGGAGAAATCCCCCCCGCCGTGGTTCCGCCAGGCTTTTCCTTGGTCGCTGCTCCTGACCTGTGAGTGCCTTGAGCAGGGCACCCCCGCCCGCTGCCCGAGTTGGCCGTGGCCACGCTCCTCCAGGATTTCCGCCTCCCTCTCATCTAGATCCTTCCGGGCAGTACTCAGACCTGGCGCAGGGCGTCCGCCCTTAGCCCTGGTTTCCCTGCACACACCTTGCAGCCTTCCTGCTCTCGGCACATTCCTGTGGGCTCAGGCGGGGTGTCCTGCTGCTCGTCGGCATCCCCTCCACACTGCCCAGCGCGGTCCTTGGACTCCTTACCCATGTCTGGTAGTGTGACCCTCTGTCAGCCTCTGTGTTTCTCCCACTTGCTTTCTCTTGAGTCTTCTTGGCTGGGTCACCTCCGACCCCACGTGACCCGTGCGAACGTCTGTAACTGCCCTCTCGCACCTCTGCCGCCATGACCTTGTTTGTAGAGACCCCTGTGTGCTCCTTGTTATGGCTTGTGCACCTGCTGTCCCCTCTCCTGGGAATGCTGTTCCCCTCGATGTTTGTGTGCCTGGTTCCCTTGCTTTTCTCATGTCCCAGCTCCGATCTCACTGGAGCAGTCCTCCGATGATTTTGTATAAAGCAGCAGCCTTTACGACTGTCTGTCCCATCTTCTGCTTTGGTTTCCTTGTTAATGCTTATTCCTGCCCGAACTTGTGTGCCTGTGTGACCTCTGTCCCCTATTACGTGTGCGTGACATATCCTTACACTGTGTGTACATACACGTGACCTGTGTTCCTGTATGATGTGTACATGTGACGTGTATCTCTGCACTGTGTGTGTGTACATGGAACATAGTTCCCTGTACGCTGTGTCTTTCCTGTGACGTACATGAGCACACTAGAGTGTGTGCTTACATGCTATCTACTGCTATACTAGTGTGTGTGCGTGCATGCATCCCCGTGTGTGTGGTCTGTCTTCCTCGCTAGTGTGTAAGCTCCGTGACAGGAGGACATTGCCGGCCTCTGTGGCTCCAGTGCTCTCCTCACCCGGCGTGTCCGCTGTTCTGGATGTCCGTGTCAGACAGTGGTCCTCTCTGTCCTCTGCTGGGAGCCCGGCGTGTGGCCTGG
This sequence comes from Mustela putorius furo, assembly GCF_011764305.1. Classification (NCBI taxonomy): domain Eukaryota; kingdom Metazoa; phylum Chordata; class Mammalia; order Carnivora; family Mustelidae; genus Mustela; species Mustela putorius. The sequence goes on along the minus strand of NW_025422169.1, from coordinate 7,937,257 downwards.
CAGTGTGGAAGCGCTGGATAAATACTTAATGAGTAAATCTTTTCTTAAAGAACTCAGCCCTTTCATGCTTTCCTTTTAGCTTTTGACAAAAGAACTCATTGACGTAAGAAAATAAAGCGAACTCTTGTATCTCTTCCTATTGCAACAGAATTCTTAGTAGCCCCTAAGAATTCAAGTGTTTCTTTTCTGATTGCAATAGGTTATTGACTTTCAATTACATTGTATCACATTCCTACTAATATCCAGTGAAAACTTAAAATCATTTTATTTGCCATTTTATTGGTTAGTGGAATGGACTGTAGCTCATTTGATGTCATAATGGCCTTAGTTTTTTCTTCTTACACTTGGTCAAGGGTTTTAGCCAGGGAGGTAATCGTACAGTTGGTAAATAGTGAGCTCCAGTTACACACCAGGTGTGTGCTGGTCCTGGTCATGATGAGGGCCGAGTCCAGAAAGATGGATGACAGCAGTGTGATTATGTAGCCGGGTCGGAAAAGACAAGATTCCCAGGGAGTTCTCTGCTCTCACCATCAGCAGCAGGTCTGTGGCGAAGACGAAGTGGAGTGCTCTGATAAAGACGAGCCGGACGTGGACGCGGACGTGTCCAGTGACTGTCCTACCATCCGAGTGCCGCTGACGTCTCTTAAGAGCCATCAGGGAGTGGTCATAGCCGCTGACTGGCTGGTTGGGGGGAAGCAGGTGGTGACGGCCTCCTGGGACAGAACGGCGAACCTGTTCGACGTGGAGACGGCGGAGCTCGTTCACGCTCTGACAGGTACTTCCAGCCACGCGTGTGGTTTTTTTTTTTTTTTTTTAAAGATTTTATTTATTTGTTTATTTGACAGGCAGAGGTTACAAGGAGGCAGAGAGGCAGGCAGAGAGAGAGAGAGGGAAGCAGGTTCCCCGCCGAGCAGAGAGCCCGATGCGGGACTCGATCCCAGGACCCCGAGATATGACCTGAGCCGAAGGCAGCGGCTCAACCCGCTGAGCCCCCCAGGTGCCGCAGCCACGCGTGTTTGAGTGACGTGCCTGCGTTTGTGTGTCACCTTGCGAATGATTCCTTGTCCAGAATGCTTTGTAGTTCTCATGGTGCTCAGGTTATGATTTTTCAGGGATCCTTTCTGAATCACAGAGCAGTTTGTTAAGCTCATCTTATCTGTAGGGGATTTAATTGTAGCACGTATATCCAGATATTTGAAAAAAAGTTGGTCAGTTAGCTCACTGTTGCTTTGTAGCAGATTTCCAGAAAATTCGTGTCTTGAAATAACAGGAACTCATAATTTCATGATTTTTCTACCTAGGAGTTCTGGGCATGTGCTCTCTGGCCCTCGTGGTGAAGTGGTGTTTATTGCCTGGGCTGTGGTCTCATCCGAGGGTCAGGGTCTGTCCTCTCACTGTTGTTGGAAGGATTCATTTTGGTGTGGCCCATGGCTGAGGTCCCCATATGGCTGAGCTCCTTATTTTCTTGCTACCTGTCAGCTGGGGACCGCTCTTAGCATCCAAGGGGTGCCCTCACATCCCCACCAGAGGTATTTCCCCACATAGCTGTTTGCTCTCTCTCCAGCTTACTGGAGAGCATCTCTTCTAAAGGGCCTGCCTGATGATGTCAGGCCACCAGGACAGTTTCTTTTGATGAACTTAAAGCCACCTGGTTTGGAGGTCTAGGTGACATCTGCAAAATCTGTTTTGCCTTTTGATGTACTGAGCTCACCAGAGTGATATCTCGTCACATTTGCAGGTTCTGCCCAAACTCAAGGGAAGGTATCCAGGGTGTGTACACCAGGGATGGGGGTCACCGGGACATCTTAGAATTATGCCCACCTCAGATGTTTTTGCAAATTTGTCAGTAAGTGAATTTCCTCATTGAGTGTTAAAGATTGTATTTTACTAAGGGCTCCCTATATCATATTATTAGAAGTTACTCTGGAAGTGAAGAATTAAGACAATGTGTTCACGTCCTCAGCCTGCTGCGGAGATTTGCCGGACCTTCTAACTGTCAGGATCCGGACGTGGGTCACACTCACACTCCTTTTCCTGATCCCTGTAAATGCATGAACGAGAGGACGTGCAGCGCCTGAGGGAAAGCCAGTCCCACCGTGGGCTTTCGTGCTATTTTTAATTGATTTCTTACTTTTGCTTCCTATATCTACTTTTACAGTGAGCATTAGCAGTAGAGACGTAAAGACTTGTTTGATTCTTGTGTCGGTAAGAAAGCATCACTCTGACTGTGCCTGCAGGTGGGTGATCTTGCATTTTTGTCGTCTTTGGTTGTAGGGCATGACCAGGAGCTAACGCACTGTTGCACACACCCCACCCAGCGGCTTGTGGTGACCTCCTCCCGGGACACGACTTTCCGTCTTTGGGATTTCAGGGACCCTTCAATCCACTCCGTGAATGTCTTCCAGGGCCATACGGAGTGAGTCACAGTCATTTAGAGATCTTTCTTTTTTCGTGAAAAAGGTTTTGGGGGTGGATGTTAAAACTTAATTCTTATCTTAATTTACAGCTCCACTGTCTTCCAAAATGGCTGCTCTTTTCCTAAACATTTAGCTCCGTTTGTATATTTGTAAGAATTTAGAAGACAGAGTCACTGGAATTCCCACAAAGAACTGGATGCGGGTAGAACGGGGGCGGGGGGTGGGGAAATGCTCTAGGGCTGGCGGCATGCACGTCCTCTGCGGCGAGGGCCCGAGCAGAGCTGGGAGGAGACATGGACGCATGTGCACGTACACACACACATACACACACACAGCCATAGACACAGATGCACACGCGCACACTTACAGGAACACATGCACACACACCACCCACTAACTCACCCCCACAGACACACATGCATGGCTCTCACATACTTGAACTCACACGCACACATTCACGTGCACACACTCTCACACATACATTCTCACACACGTGCCCACGCGCCGGCCCTCCTCTTGTAGTGCCTCTCCCTGCTTGGCATCTGTTGGGCAGCTCAGGCATAACCATGTCTTTTTTTTTTTTTTTTTAAAGATTTTATTTATTTATCAGAGAGAGGGGGGGAGAGAGCAAGCAGACAGAGAGGCAGGCAGAGGCAGAGGGAGAAGCAGGCTCCCCGCTGAGCAAGGAGCCCGATGTGGGACTCGATCCCAGGACGCTGGGATCATGACCTGAGTCGAAGGCAGTTGCTTAACCAACTGAGCCACCCAGGCGTCCCCATAACCATGTCTTAACGGAATTCTTATTTCCTTCCAAAAACTTTTCTCCTGGTCTGACCATTCCTGGTAAATGACGCGAACCTCTTTCCAGTTACTCATCCCTCAGATGTCCCCAGTTCCCCGCTGTGCCCCATCCACTCCACGAGCAGGACTCCTGACTGTGTCTTGTCACCTGTGCCCCATGCCACCGCAGCCCCTGCACGCTGTCCCCTGGACTGGACCGTGCCTGTTCCTCTCTGGCCGTGTACGTCCAGCTGGAGCTTCTGCACGTCCAGAAAAGCTCCCGCATGCTCAGTAAACACTTCTTAATGAACACTTGCTTGTTTGGCTGCTTGAGAATATGGATTTTCTTCATTTTTTCGTATGATGCAGTAATTAAGTCTGTTTTATGTGTTAACATTAGAATACTACAGTTTAATGTTCAGAATTTCTGAAATGTTCACAAGGAAACGTGGACAGAAATTTTTAAGAAGCTCGAGATTGGAGAAAAAGTGGTGTCTTGCACCTGAGGTGTGCGGTGGTGTCGGTGGGTGACACCTCTGTGTTCTAAGAGCTGCCACAGTTAACTGACGGGGAGTTGTGGCCACCAATTGGAGTTACCATAGCCCCAGGACGGAAGGTGGCTGGCTCTCCCTGGTTTAGGGCGGTGCTGCCGCCTGGCCTCAGGGCAGCTCTTGCCGTGCCCCTGCTATTGCGGGTCTTGGTCCCGTGGGCTGTGCTCTGGACCATGGAGGGGACGGCTTCCAGTCAGCCTCACCGGGATGACACGGAGTGGGCAGCAGTGGGATCGGGGGTGCCAGGAGCAGCTGCCCTTCACCTGCCTGTAGGATGTGGTTGCTCTGGGCCTGGAGGACAGGAGGAGCCCTGTGCCGGCACTGGTGTGCACGGTGAGCCGGGCCCCCCGCACGCACGGCCCTGCGCTGAGCCTGGGCTTGGCTTCTCCCTGGGGCTTTGTCTGGAAGAGTTTCAAGCGTAAGTGCAGTGGAAGGGCGGAGGGCAGCAGGCGTCAGGCTTGGCGTGTCTGTGTGGTTTGGGTGTGGTTCTGCAGCTGGTGGGTCTGTTGTTGGAGAGGGGTACTTGCAAGGAACGTAGTTGGTTGTGAAGGCTTGTTCTTCTCACGGGATCGGGGTGGACCTGTGTCTGTCCCTGGGCCTCGCACCCGCGTCCCCCAAGATAGGCGGTGCTTCCGTTCCGCGTAGCTGAGGACGTGGGCTGTTGGGCAGACAGAGGAGATGGATACGAGCGCTGCTCTCGCTCTCCTGCCCGAGTGCGCACAGCGAGCACATTGGTTGACCTGGGTCACAGAGATAAGAAAGCGTTCTCCCTTTGGTAAGGGTCAGAGACGGGGAAGTTTTACCTTCTCTTAAGCCCTTGGGAATTGGCCTGGCCTGGGGGGCTTGTTGGCAGTGCTGCGGCCCGAGCCTCTGCTCCGTTCCCTCGGTCGTGGGCACATGCAGGTGGGAGCCTCTGCTCCTGCGGTGTGGAGAGGCCCCTGCCTGGTGAGACCCCACACTGTGGGGGCAGCAGGCGGGGCCGCAGCCCGTGTGAGCCCTGCTGGACGCCTTCCTGTGTTCGACGTCCTCAGCGCCTGCAGACGTCGCAGTTTGGAAAAGCAGGAGGTGAGACACGGATGGGGCTTCTAGGTGAGCCTCTTCTTCGTACCTGTTGCTTCCTTGTCTCTGGTGTGGCTTCTCTTGGTTTGAGCCCATAGGACAAACAAATCCTATGGAATACGGTACTGGTGCAGGGATACCAGCGTGTGCCCACGCAGGGACGTGCTGTCCCCCAAACACGGGAGCCCGAGTCCCAGCTACGTGCATGGGAGCGGCTGAGTTTGACTGTGTTCAGTGTAGCCGCTCACCTGGGATGTTCTGAGTACCGCTCCTCGAGCATACTGGGTCTCCTGCCTCCCCTCAGACCTCTGGTCCCTCTGAACGGATGTCCCCGCTGCACCCGTTCCTTCCCACTGGCCACAGCTGTCGTCACGGACCCAAGGCCGCCTTCCCGATATCCGGCAGTGCCCACCACCGTAGGAAATAAGTCACGCGGTTCTCTCCAGAGCGGTCTCCTGGTCGGGGGGGGTAACTCTTGGTTTTCCAGGGTGCTTTTCTTGAATTGTTTTGGCCCGTTTCTTTCCCGAACATGAAAAGCACAGCTCCGATGAGGGCGTTTCTGGTCCTTACCTGGTGTCACCTGAAGAGTTGTAGGCGTGGTGGTCCTTTCGTGGATCATGGCTGTAGCAGAGGCAGCGTTTCTTAAAACTACGTGACCACGTATTTGTTTGGTTTTGATGTGATGTGGGACACACTATGCAAAACTTACTATCTTAGGGCATATTTTGGTCTATAGGAACTAATCATATATTCTTAAGTAAAGTTCTGTTAGAGTCTGTTGTTTTGTAATATGAGTAATTCGCTTATTTGTCCAGTTTTGGATTTCTGTATGTTGGGTTTTCTTTTCTTTTTTTTAAAGATTTATTTGAAAGGAGAGTGCAGGAGAGGGGAGGGGCAGAGGGAGAAGCTGACTCCCCGCTGAGCAGGGAGCCGGGTGCAGGCTCCATCCGGGACCCTGGGATCCTGACCTAGCCGAGGGCAGATGCTTCACCAGCTGAGCCACCCGGATGCCCTGTATGTTGGGTTTTCTTAAGGCAGAAGGTAACTGTTATAGGTTTCAAGATTATTGACTTAGTTTTATAATTTGATTTTTCCAGGATCTGGGAGAGAGACTTTTTCCTGTTCATGTTGTCTGTTACCCTTGTGCTGCTCTGTGGATTCTGTGCTTTTTAGCAAAAGAAGAGTTTGAGATGTCGCGCCTCACTGTGGGGTAGAAACTGTAGCCATGTGGGGCCCCTTGAAGTTTGAGCTGCTGTGATTTCTGCTCGACATAAGCTCTGTTTAAAGTTCTCATGGGAACCACTCAGGAGGACAAATAATGGTTTTCCTTCCTGATGTGTGCCGTTAGGGTTCGCTCTGTGTTGGGAAAGCTCTTCGCCACAGTGGGAAGGCTACCAGGATGGGGTCTGCTTGGGGCAGCTGTGTGGCTGGGACTCGGGGCCTCGCTGCCGGAGGGCTGCTCCGAGTCCCGTGACGGTGGATTTTAGATGCTTTTTGTGCTACAGGTGCTCTTCCCAATAGCAGGACCGAGAAATTGTTGTGTGTGCTGCCCTTGGAAAGAATAGAAATGGTGAACGGAAGTGTTTTGGAACGTCCGGCCGTGTGTTTTTATGTGTTTCCGTCTTCTTCAGGAGCTGAACTGAAGTCCAGTGCTTTTCATCTGAAATCAGCTAAACCCTTCCATGTTCGTGTGTGTCCCCCGACGATGCAGTTCAGTCTCGTGCCGTGAGTGACAGCGGGCCCTTCCCTCCTCGTCCGCAGGTGTGTGCTCTGCGGGGTGGGGCGTCCCGCCGACCCCGGCCGGACTCTGGCCTGTGGGCCGTGCGCGCACAGACGTTCTGCAGGCGGCGTGGATGGTTCTGGAGCTCCCCTGAAGGTTCGGCCGCTGACTGTCCTTGGAAGGGGCGTGAGCGCTGCCTGTGGGGAGCGCCCTCTGACCGCAGGCCCCGGCCGCCTCCCTCCCGGCCCCGCCGCGTCTCTGCATGTCTTGGCGGAGGCTCCCTTCTTCGTTCTCGTTTTGTTTTGTTCCAGTTGCTATAAAAAGGGACTGACAGTCGAGGCAGTCACTGGTCATTAAGCTTCCTCTGTGGGTGGCCAATGACTTCAGTCTGTGCCCAGCTGACAGGATCCATAAGTGCAAATAAGCTCTGGCAGTGAAGAAACCGGGAAATTGGCTCAACATGGGCGAAATATCTGAGAACGCGAAGTTGTTTTTTCCTGTTTTGCTTTCATCTTCCCATGTGATTATAACTTTATCCCCCAGATGTGAAATGTAGCGTTGTCTCCTAAAGAAGATAAAATCCCACATCTAACCAAACAAAATTTAAAAAAAAGTCACATGAAAAATGATAATGGTTGCTTTAAAGCGAAAACATTTTTGTATGCTTTTGTTTCCAAATACTGGGGAAGATCTTTAGTACCGAATACCAGATTCTAGGCCATGTTTGTATGAGGTGAAAATAGCTTTGAATTTTTCGTCCTGCCATGAGCAGTTGTCTTCATGCTTTAGAAGAGAAAGCATTTCGGCAGCACGACTGTTTAACTGCACACTTGGCTGCTAAGTGTCGAGTTCTGTGCTCGGCCAGCGACTCCGGTGGTGTGCAGGCCCTCGGTGGGGGTGTCCGGGGCTGTCTGCTGGTGGGGCCCCCACCCTGGGCGCTGGGTTTCGGCGGACTGCGTTTGGTTGATAAGTCCGTTCTTCTTGGCGATGGCCTGGGAGCCCTTGTCTGTGAGGACGAGGAGGAGGCGGGTTGTACTGTGGTTTCTTTCCGGGACGGGACAGCTCCAGAAGGGCCCCTGGGGTAGGAGGGGCCGTGGAGGAAGGAGGGCCTGTCGCGGCCCACAGCAGCTGGACGCTGATGGAGCCCAACCACCTTGCACGTTTACGCTCCCTGCCAGGTGCTGGAGAGTCTGGAATCGCCTTCGTTTTACTTAGACGGTTTGACAGTGATTTCGAGAAGATGAGCGAGTCCTGGAAGTCCTGGTTGGTTGATGGTTACGCGAAGCTGAGGTCGGGAGAGACTGAGGCTGCCCAGTACTTGCTGACCCAGTGGCCGTGTTCTGTCGTGTTTTTGGACGTGTCCTTTGTGTTTTAGCGCCTGCGTCGTCGTGGCGCCGTGGGGGGGGGTGCCGAGCGTGGCCGGCAGCGTGGCCGGCAGCTGGACTTGCTGGGGGCGGCTCCGCACCTCCCGTTCGCAGCCCAGGCTGTGGTTTTCCTGTAACTGCGGCCGTTTCCCGGCGTCGCCGAGTCCCCACAGAGATCCCGTGGCCGCCCTGGGTCGGCACCTGCTCCTCCGGCCTCTAGCCTGGGTTCTGGGGACTCAGGATCCCACTTAACAGGCCCCTCATGGTACATTTGAAAGTTGCTTCCGATTCAGCCTACAGTTTTGAAAAGTAAGAGGGACTTAATATTTATTCTTCCAAACTTTCCCATTTCAGAAGGGCTAACGGGAACTAATAAAAGTACGGGCTTCAGGAGATGAGCGCCCCGAGGGGGCCTGAAGAACGTCCAGCTGTTCACACAGCGTGAGCACCTCTTCCCCGCGCCGGTGCCTGCTCGCTAGACGGACCCGACACGTGTGTGGACCCGCCTGCCGGGGTGGGCGGAAGGCCCAGCTGCGGTGAGCAGCGAACGGCGTGGGGAGGGAGGCAGAGCTTGCTTCTAGACGAGGCAGTGCTCGTGGCCTGTGCGCGGCCCCCTGGCTGCACATGCCTGGCCCGGGTGGGCCTCACAGCGGCCGCTCAGCAGCTGCGCCTGCCAGCGCCCGGCCGTGCCGCGGGAGCCGCAGGGGCAGGTGCTGCTGCCGGAGCCAAGTGATGCTCCGTTTGCCATCAGGCCTCAGAGGCTCCTCCGAGGGCGTTCTCCAAGATCCCTCAAGGACCAGAACTTTTTAAAAAGACTATTTTCAGGTCATGTGTGTACAGAGAGGGACTTTGGATGCTCTCTGCAGCCTCCTGCGTGCTCTGGAGCCGCACACGAGCCGCACGTTGGTGCTCGGTCCCGGCACTGCTGGGCTGCGCGTCCGTTCTCGCTGCAGAGCCCATGGCGCGGAGAGCGGGTACTTAACCCGGAGAGTCTGGACTCCGCGCTACGTGACTAGGGAGGTGCAGGGAGTTGGGAGCTTGTGACAGTGGCTGACTCTGGCCTTTCAGCCTGGCCGGGGTTTCCCCTCGCTGTCCGTGCTGGGTGTCGGAGCTGTGGGTGCTCCCTGGTGCCGTTTCCTGCCCCTTCAGGCTCCTTCAGTGCGTAAGTCAGAAGTCTGGTTAAAGGACACCTGTTAGAGAGGCTGGGGTAGCAGCCCCTTCTGTGTTGGCGTGAGTGTGGTTCTGGCTGTTTCACACACGTGGGCACACATGTCCCATGCAGCCGGCGTCCCTGAGTGTGCACATCCGTGTGCACGTACCTGCATGTCCCACACGTCATCCTCCGCGTGGCCCGCACCACTTCGCCCGGACGTGCTGACACTCCCAGATCGGAAGCATACTTGTGCGCAGTCCTTGGGCCACGAGGGCCCCTGGGCACCGGCAGTCCAGTGTTTAGGGGACATTTCCCCCATGCGGTGTGAGGGACATCCAGGCTACCCTCTCTGGTAACTGGTGAAGAAGAGGGGCCTTCCCATATGTGTGGTCGCCGCAGACCCACGGTTGGGCTCACTGTGGTCTGGGGTGTCTTCAGGAAAGCACCGGGGATCTTTCTTTGATGTGGTTTTTGGCTTAGGTCATGTGTTTGAGAGTAAAAATCTTATGGCTCATAATACATTTCCGACTTTAATTTTCCTGATTATTCTGGTGAATAGGGTTTCTGTATATCCTGTTACTTTCAAAGCTAATGCCAAATTATTCCTTTTGGAAGATTTAAAATAAATGAATCCTTTTAAATTATTCATTTCCTAGTTTTTATACACAGAGTCGCGTGACAGTGATATCGGGGCATTGGCTGTGAATTGATTAGCATGTGACCAGCGAAGTTATATCCAGAAACCAAGGGAATGAACAGTTAGCCTAGTAAAACCTGGGGGAACTTACTCCTTACCTAATTTAAATTTTGCCACAGCTGTTGATATAATTACAAATATTTGAAACTTACTTTTGGCTGTTAACACTGTTTAAGGAGAGTGAAAGAGGCTCAGTCCATCGGGTGTCTGCCTTCGGCTCAGGTCATGATCTCAGGAGCCTGGGGTGGAGCTGTGCGCCAGGCTCTCTGCGCAGTGGGGAGCCTGCTGCTTCTGCCTCTCCGTCTGCGTCTGCCTGCCGTGCCCTGCTTGTTCTCTCTGAGTCAGACGGATGAACGAAGTCTTTGAGGGAAAGGGAAGAAAAGGAGGAAGAGTGAAACACGACCAGACTTCACAAAAGGGAAGTCAGAGCCTTGACCCTTGAGACTAGGAGTATGAAGTTACCCTGTGAATCTTACTAAGTTTAACTTTTCTGTCTCCCTTTTAAGTCAGGTCGTGTGGAACTATCCTTTTTGAATGACCCTTTTAATTCAGTTAATAAAATGCCAAGGATGGAGCCAGGTTAACTACGTGTTGTTCGACACGTTCCTGAAGCCATCCGGAGCTGTCTCTGGGGCGTGGGGACCTTGGTAATGGCAGAAGCTTCTCTGAAGCCTCGGCACAGGTCTTCCCCGCAGCCTGTCGCACGCACTGCTGCCGAGAACTGCACGTGGGCCGTGAGGGCGACGAGTGTCGCCGCCCCACCGGGATGTCTGCCCTGGACCTTCGTCGGGGTGGCGCGTGCTCACACAGAGCAGGTCCTGCCCGTCGTGGGGGACGGGAACCCTGTGTGACTTGTTTGAATGTTTTTATCTTACGCCCTGCTTTCGTGAGAGTAGCCGTTGAGCAGATTTCAGAAACGTGTTTCATTTGGGGAAGTTTTCGTTTTCTCCTCTAGGCGCCAGGATCTGAAGATGCAGGCGCCTGTGCTCTGTCTGCGCCCTGGGAGCCACACAGGGCGGCAGGGCCAGGGCGAGTGCGCTCTCCGGGACCCTCCGTGTGTGTGCTGCTGCCTGGAGACGTGTCTCGGCAGTTATTACTGTAGCTGATGACGTGCACTGGGGAGTGGTGGCCGGAGAGGAGTGGGTCCTGTGACGACGTCCTACCCTGATGTGGTCCCCACCCGTGTCTTCCGCGCAGATGCGCCTGGCCTGCTGGTCCGAGAACCCTGCTCCGTGGGTCGCGCTGGCAGGGGTGGGCCACAGACGTGCTGAACGTGGTCTTCTCTGTGAACGTGGCCGTGTCCTTGCTGGATCGACGGGCCGCACTGACCTCCTGGATACGGTTTTCCGAGGGGCTGGGGTGTGTGTGCGGTGCGGGGGAAGGTGCTGCCGGGTCGACTCTGTCCGGAGGGCTTGCTTCGCCGCTCTGTTCTTCGAGTGCGAACGCAGGGCTTGTTCGTGGGGAGCGACATCTGGAAACTGAGGACCGGGGAGCTCTGCGGGCCGTCTCTGCTGCGGGGCCCAGAAAGCGCCCTGCTTGGGCATCTCCCGCAACCGGTTTCTTCTGAGCTGTGAAATTCCGGCAGATTGTTATGCAAAGCAGTTTCGAGTCTCTGCGTGACTGGGAAGACAGCTGTTCGTCCTAATGAGGAGGCCAGCGTTACAGTCTCTCCGTTGGCGGAGGCCCACGGAGGGAGCGGAATGTTCCAGATCGGGCGGTGGTGTGCGGCGAGAAGGTGCCGCGCTGTCAGCTGAAAGCACACGCTCGGCTGCGCTCGGCGACAAGATGGATGAGGCGGCCGCGGTCGGGCTGAGTCTGAGGCTTTCCGGTGAGCCGCCGTGGCGCAGCCGCCTCCCCGTGGGACCCGAGTCTGAGGGCGCCTTTGGAGCGATTGCCCCTCGCCAGCTTCTCCCTTTGATGCCCTACAATACCTGTCAGGATCGTGATTTATTAAAAACCTAATGTCTTTCAGCTTTTCATTAACATAAGGTGAGGCGGTCTGTTGCGGAGTTCAGCAGAGCGTTCACAACCCCCTGAGGACGCGAGTCCGCGGGGAAGGCCCGGGCGTCTGCACGGCCCTGTCCGTAGTTGAAGTCCTCGGGCTTGTGCTGGCCTCTGCGCCCGGCACGGCGCGCCCGTCTCCAGGCCGGCCCTGACGCCGCTCTCGGCCTTTGGAGCCGGGGATTCACGGGGGGCGGTGGGGGTCGTCACGTCGAAGTTTGCCCAGCTTTGCCTCCCCTCCTCGTTCTCTGTGCGTCACCCATGGGTTCCCCTCGGGTCTCTGTGTCCTTCACATTTGTCTCCGTTGAGACAAATGTCAGGATTTCTTCCTTTTCTGTGGCTGAAGAAAATCCCCTTGTTTATGTATAAGTCACGTCTTCATCCGCGCGTCCGCGGACAGCCGCGGGGGTGGTCCCCGGTCTGGGCTCCCGTGAGCAGAGCCGCCGGGAGCACGGGCGCGCAGAGCCTTCCGGGTGCTGACGCCCCTTCTGCGGGATGTGCGCCCCGTCGTGCGATTGCTGGGCCGTAGGGCGGCTCTGGTTTTAACGTTCTGTGGACGCTCCGTACTGGTTTCCAGAGGGCCGGCCCCAGCTTGCATTCCCAGCAGCAGAGCAGGAGGTTCCCCTTTCTTCACGTCCTCACCAATGCTTGTGTTCTTTTTTTTTTTTTTTTTTTTTTTAAGATTTTATTTATTTATTTGACAGTGAGAAAGGGAGCACAGGCAGAGGGAATGGGAGATGGAGAGCACATTCCCTGCCAGCGGGGAGCCCCGCGCAGGGCTCCATCCAGGATTGAGGGGATTCTGACCTGACCTGAAGGCAGGATCCCAACGACTGAGCCACCCAGGCACCCGGGTTCTGGTTTTTCCCTTGGTGACAGGCCTTTTTGTGGGTGTGCGGTGGGATCCAGTGCTTTAGGTTTGCATTTCCTTGTTGATTAGTAATGTTGAGTGTCTTTTCATGGGCTTTTTGGGCATTCATAAATACTCTTTGGAGAAAGGTCTATTTAAGTTCTTCACACTTTTTGGGTTTTTTGTTTTGTTTTTTTTTAGGATTGATTTATTTATTTTGGGAGAGAGGGCACGTGTGTAAGTGGGGGAGGAGCAGAGGGAGAGAAAGAATCTCACACAGAGCATGATGTGGGCTGGATCCCACAACCCCGAGATCACGATCTGAACTGAGACCAAGAGTTGGACGTTCAACCAGCTGAGCCACCAAGAGACCTCTTGGCACACTTTTAAGCCAGTGGTGGTGGTGGTGGTGGTTGAGTTAAAGGAGTAAGTTTTTCTCCAGTATTCTGGTTAAACAAAGTTGGCATGAATTTTTTCCTGAATTTTCTGGCATCGGCATGAGCATGTATAGACGTCTGGCAGGTTCTGTGTAATCTGTGTCTTCCGGTAGCTTCTCTTCGCTCCATTGCCTGAGAAGGCAGAACAGATTACAGCGGACTAGTTTCCTCGTCTGCGGAGAAGTTGGGTGTGCACACGTGCATACTTACAGAGGGCTTTCGGCCGGAGGAGCAGTTGGCAGAGACAACTGTCCGCTTCCGCGTGTGCAGGTGCCGCCCTCTTGCCTCGCCAGGGTCTCTGGCAGCGGGACCTGTGCTCATTCCGCAGGTGGAGAGGACTTGTGTCTGTCTTCTGAACTTCCCGAGACTTTCTGAACCTGTGCTCTTGACTTGCAGCACTGTGACCTCCGCCGTGTTCACCGTGGGAGATAACGTCGTTTCGGGCAGTGATGACCGCACCGTGAAGGTCTGGGATTTGAGGAATATGAGGTCTCCCATTGCGACGATTCGCACAGACTCTGCTATCAACAGGTGAAGAGAGCTGTTTGTGTGTCTTGAAAGGGTGAATTATAATGCGGTGTCCTGTTCACGTAAGGTCAGCCTTTAGTAGACCCTTGGAGAAGCATCAGAGGCTTCTGGGGGAGTGAGTTTGGGGGGGTAAGATTTTTTATTGATCCTCTGCTGCACATTTAGTTTCTCCTTTTTGCTGAAACTTACGTATAAAATCAGGCTGGTGCAGTGAGCTTCGTGGGCTAAGAGTGGGCCGCCCGTAGGGCAGCGTCTGAGTCGCCGGGAGCATGAGGAATGCGGGCTCTGCCCTGACGCCGCTGACGGCTGACATCTGCGGTTCGCTCGCGTGTTTTGCTGGGAAAGGGGAATGGTGTGGAGGCTCCTACTGCGTCATGCCCTGTCAACTCAGACTCGCGCGCTGTCCCCACTTCGCACGTAACGCACTTTTATCTCTTCCTCGCAGGATCAATGTGTGTGTCAGCCAAAAAATCATCGCCCTGCCGCACGACAACCGGCAAGTGAGACTGTTCGACCTGTCAGGGGTGAGGCTGGCGCGGCTCCCCCGCAGCAGCCGGCAGGTAACTGCGCTCCTGCTCCGCGGGCACACACAGAGCTGTGGGGTCAGCTTGGAGTCTGCGTCCCAGGTCACCACTGACAGGAGTAGGCTGTGAGCCCCACATCGTTCAGTTGTCTAAGACAGGAGAAACTCGTTTTAATAGTACATTTAATTTATGCACATATGATTGAGATCATACGATTTTAATTCTAATCAGTATAACAGTATTAGAGTTTTTGCATTCTTGTGTTCCTGTTGTTGTTGCGTGCTAGGTTTTCATTGGAAATACTTGGTCTGTGTTTAGAGCTCATAAAATTTAAAGTTGAAACTGTTTCCCAAGACCTCAGCTGAGAGAGTCCGGTGTTTTACAAACGTCCATGAGGTCGTGCACTCCGCACCTCACGCTCTGGTTTGCGGAGCTGTGGGCACGTGTGGTAGTGGTTTCCACGTTGGGAAGCAGACGGATCTTAGCAGGTGAAAGTGTGCGGCCAGGAAGGCATTAGACGAGGAGCACGGAGTGGCGTCGCCCTGTGCTGAGCACTGGCTGGCGCCGTAGCCCCGGCTCGCATGCACCTGCTGCTGGGGGTCTCTGAGGGCCCCCTGGGCCTCTGCGCATGGACAGTTCCTGGGCAGTTCGAAGTCAGGGGAGAGGCTGAGAGTGTGACGTGACGGGCTCCTTCCGTGGGGAATGGAGGTCCCCTCCCCCAACTGAGCAGTGTCTTTGCAGGCTCAGGGCTTAAGTGACCCCACCCCGGCCCCTCTCCTTTCTTCCTCTCATGTTTTCTGTATGTCATCGTGACACACCGCTGTGTGGGCGAGCCAGGACCTTCGTGCGTCCCCTGAGCCTGCAGTTGGCATGTCTGTCCCCCCTGGTGCCCGACAGCGCGGCTCTGCCCACCTTGGAGTGGATGCATGTCTCCTTTCGGCGCACGGCCTCACGGATGGTGTGCGACCCTCAGGCCGGCCGTGCGCGGGTTGAAGCTTCAGGAGCGCTTGTGTGACGGTGCGCTCGGGACGACCGTGGGGGGCTCTGCTGTCAGCGGGGCAGCACCTTCCTTCTGAGTGGCGCCAGCTTCTTGGGAGGCCTGTGCCCTGAAGACAGGACCGTTTGGTCTGCTCCCCCCTTTCAGGGCTAGGATGCGGATTGTTGAAGTGGGTTATCGAACTTCTGAGTATATGTGATCGAAAAGTGCTCAGGACTTAGAGGACCTGATAAGACCTTCACACGCGCTCACAAAGGGCGTTTTTCACGCACGGTGCCTTCCCAGGGTCCCTGGTGCTGCCCACGCAGTGTCGCTCGCATGGTGGCTTTTCCTCCTGCTGTGCCCGTGTGTGCCCAATGTTGCTGTGCGGCCCGTGAGGGCTGTCCCTGAAACACAGCACGGTGCTGTGAGCGTGTGACTTCACTCTCTGGCGAGGTCCTCTGCAAGGAAGCAGGAGTTCTCGAGGTGCTGGGGCACTAATTCCGGGGAGGTGGTTTCAGCCTTGTTGCAGCCGTAGAATTGGTTGTGCTTGGATTTATTCCCTTTTAAGGCGGCGTGTTAAACGGAGCTGTTTTTTAAGATTAGCGAGTGACATTTCCGGTCGCTCCGAGCTGTACAGGCCTCTTCGGATACACGAATGTGCTTCCCCAGCGGAGAGCTGCGGGCTCGCTCTCCCGGCCTCGCTCTCCCGGCCTCCTTCAGCTGATGGATTTTACGAAGAGAAAGCAGCAGCCCTTACTGGGAAGTGAGAGGGAAGGTGGCCAGCGGTGTAGACTTGTCTTACTTTGGGCAGAGCGTGGGGGGCGTTTCCCACAAGTGCGGTTCTGGCGAGGTGAGCGCGGGAGCGCTGGGCGGCCCGAGGAGGGGCTCCACGTGCGGCGTGCGGGGCTCACGGCGAGGACACGGTGTCCCGGGATGGGCGTGCAGCACTGAACTGTGATGCCGGGCGGGCGCGGGGCGTTTCCACAACACACGTGCCCACAGAGCCTCTGGGAACGCATGCCCCACGCGTGTCCGTGTGCGCTCAGGCGTCCTGCGGGGGACGGGAGGCCGGGCTCGAAACCCGAGTTGGCTTCCGACCCTGTCATGGGCGAGCGGCTCGTGCACACCGTTGTTCTGGGCGCCGTGGGGGTCTCGTCCCCGCGCCCCTCACTAAGCCCCTGCTCTCAGGCTTTCTGCACTAATGCCTCGAGCTGACGGGGCATCGTCCGCCGGTTCCTGCGCGGACTCTGGGGTTCCTGCCGCTTCACGGGTGCGAGCGCGCTCTTCTCCTTCGGCTTTTAACGAAGACGGGGGGGGGGTGGAGGTGGCCTCGGAGCCCTTTGTCGTGTGCACTTGTGCCTGCGGTGCCTTTACTCTGGGGCCTGCCGTGTGTCTCGCGTGTGGATAGCGCTGTTCACACTTGAAGGTTTCGCGGAGGGAACTTTGTGTCGTCGTGTGTCTTATTGGTACCAAGTACATCTTCCTGGGTCCCTCATACCTGAGGCAGCTGTTTGTTAAAATGGTCTTTGCAGTCTTTAAATGAGTTTCATTTAATGTGCTCCCAGATTTCATCTGGCCCCGTTAAGAAACTTCAGACGCATCGTTTATCCTTGTTCTCCTGAGCAGAGTCTCTGTCCTCTAAGGAGTCCCAGCACGCTTTAGGTCTGAGTCTCACTGACTCCGTTGTGTTCTGACGTCACTCCCTGTCCCCGTTCCGCGACGGCACATTGGTTCATTCCGTCGGATGCTGCCTGTTGAGTTTTTTCTTCCAGTTCAGTCACGTTGAGTGGTGTGGTGGTGAATTTGGCTGAGGGTTTATAGCACGTGTGCCTCGGGAGTAATACACTAATTCTGGTTTGTGTGATTGGAAATAGGGCCACAGAAGAATGGTGTGCTGCTCGGCGTGGAGCGAGGACCACCCCATGTGCAATCTGTTCACCTGCGGGTTTGACAGGCAAGCCATTGGCTGGAACATCAACATCCCTGCGCTGTTACAAGAGAAATAAGGTCGCCGGCGTCCTTAGCTGCGTTGTTCACCGTGGACCTGTGGACTGGTGCCGCTTTTCTCATACTCGTCAAGCCCTTTCTGTGAGAGTTGCACCCTGGAAAGGGTGGTTTGTATGTTCTTTTCCCATTGTATCGAGCTTGCATGAAATGTACAGCAAAATGTGTGGTCACATGTCTTATTTTCGTCCTGTGTGTGTGTTGGCACCCTCTGGTCCGTGGACATGAAGCCCCCTGCCCTGTAGCACGTCGTGTGTTGTGAGTTCCTGGCGTCTGACGGATGACACGAGGGCATTACGTTTGCGTGAGTTCAGTGTGAACCCGAGGACTTACTGTGAGGCGTAAGCAGTCTGTGGCGTTACTGGAGTCGTCATACAGATCTACCTTGTACCGGGAAGGTCATGGAGCGACATCTGCGTTGGCTGGCGATCGGCAGGCGTGATGGGAGATTTCATGTTTACTTCTGTCTGAGGGTTTAGCATGTGCTGTGCTGTAACTCAGTTCAACTCTGTATTCTGGTATAGTTGTGTAAAATCAACCTGGAATTGAGAAGTTCACAAAAATAGAATGCCGATTTTGTAACATTTGGAAAGTTTTTTTGAAAACAGAACGTTTCTGCTCTTTTTATAGAAAATCATTTCAATCTCCTAAGGTCTCATATTAGCAAATTCAAAAATAGGATGATTCTAATCACTGATTTCAGATATTAAGCAAAATTTAAAGCACTTTAGTTTATGGCTATGCTTATAAACAGTTTTTAGAAGTTTCAAATGACTTATCCAGTGAATGTGACTTGAGCTTTTAAAGAAGGCCCTGCCTGCTACCTGAAAACAAAACCTTATTTATTTTCTACACTTCGGTTTGCGTATTTCTAAGTGGGTTCACTTCCTCAGTGGTGTTTGAGAGCCAACAATGCAAATAAATGAGTACTACCTCAAAATCCGTGTGTTTGGAAGATGTGGGGGTCTCACTGTTGCCTAGCTACAGCACTTTTCACTTATAGCTGGAATGCCGCACTCAGTCCAGAGGGCAAGAAAGACCATCATAGCAAACGTATCCTGAGGACGAAAGCTCTCCCATTAGCCGGCAAGGTGGTAGCGGAAACCATGTTGCACAGGGTACAAGATGCTCCTGTTTCGGCCGCTGGGGCCCCTCTCCGCGCCAGTCCTCCCACTGCCTGGGCGAGCCTGTCACTCTTGCCTTCTTTGGAGTTACTGTGGTTTGGTGTTTGTGAGTTCATGTTTCCTGCTCAGTTGCAGTTTTGATCAAGAGCCATCTCCGTGTACTGCCCTCCTCTTTTTAGTACTTCGAATGTGTCCACTTGGAGAGGCTCAGAGGGTGACGATGACCGTGATCACGGGTGTTCCCTGCCTCCTAGTGGTGACCACGGTGGAGTGCCGTTTGGCGAGGGGTGCCAGCAGAGTGTGCGGGTCGCCCTCGGTCCTGCGTGAACCCGTCTCTCTCGAGGCTCCTTTGGCTCAGGTCCCGTGTGCGGCGGCTCATCCTAGGCGCTTCAGCCCTGAATTACCTGGAATGATTCTGAAATGACTTACGTCTGAAAGGGAAGAAGGGTCAGGGGAAACCTGTCAGGACGTAGTTAGAGCTGAGGCTGCCGACTACAGGACAGACGACCGGTGCTTCAGAATGGCTTTCTTCCCAAAGCCTGGCACCTCCCCGCCCCACTCCGGAGAACTTGGGCCGGAGCGTCCGCGTCCAGCCTCTGCCGACCTGAGCACGCCATGCCCCTGGCGGCAGAGCGCTATTGACCTTGGGATGCTAAGCTGTGCGTCCACACTCTTGGGCTCCTGTGTGTTTTAATTTGAATGTCAGGGTGTTTTAGAATCGTTAGGAACATTGAAAAATGTGTACAGACACAGTGAAATCAAACTTAAGAACCAGATCTCTGCCAGACTAAAAAATTTGGAGCTTTTAATTCAACATATCTGGTGGCTATTTAGTTCTCCACGGACTAGTGCCCTCCGCGTCTGGCAGCTGCTCACCTTCTCGCTGGCAGGAGGGGCCGGCCGCCTCCCCCTCACCAGGCTCCACGAGGGCACGGGCCCCCTGCTGTTGGCGTGGGCTCTCAGGAGTAGGACGCCCTCCCGCCAACTGCCGTGTCGTCCTCGGACGCAGTTCCCTTCAGCTGCTGCTGGGGACTCAGTGGTGGTGTTTTCCGAGTCACTGAGATTTGGGATAGGGTGTGCACGTGTGTGCATGAATGCGTGTGTGTGTGGGTGTGAATGTGAGTGTGTGCATGTATGCACCTGTGTGGCTGAACTAAGTCATGTGGTCAGCCACATGTGATCTCATCTGCAGTGTGTTTGGAAATGAGAGTGGTTTTGTCCTGTGTGCTCACATGTCCAGGATTTCATTTAATAAAGGAAGGAAATGTGTGGTTATTGGAAAATGTGTATTGATAGAGAATTTCATAAGATCTATATTGTTGGACAAAACACTCTTTCTCAACCACTGCGCATCGGTTTCTGGAGAGACAAAAATTCTGTACATATTTTGGAATTTGAAGAATCCTATTTACATCACTTATTCCTTTTAAATCTGTGAAAACCGAATTTCTTTAAAGTATGCTTTTATAAGTGTTGTGTAGAAGCAAGTGTTTTTTTATTGTGTTGATGTAATTGTTTTTAAGTGTTGACTGTCTTCATTGCCAGTATGAAATTCATTAAAAGTCCACGTTCTGTAATCACTGTTGTAAAAGTTTTATTTTATGAGGACTCTCTTTTCTTTATTATTTTACTTACTTTTTAAAATGTTTTGCTTTGATGGAATAACGTTAGCGGCCGTTGAACACCGTAGGAATGTAGAAATTGTACCATAGGACTGCCCACTTGAGAAACTTTTAACTTTGGACTTGACACATCGGTTGTGTTCTATTTCCTGTCCGTCTCTTAGGCTGACGTGAGGCGACATGTAATAACGCTTCTCCGTTGCAGCATCTCCGCCCCGACGGTTTCTGGAGGGAGTTAGCAATTTGATAGACAGCAAGTGCTCGTCCAAGTTCCTCCGAGGTTCCCAGGATGCGGGTCTTGTCCTTACCTCAGTTGAGCTTGTTTGAACTTATTAAAAAATTACAGTGGCAGGAAGTAGGCCGCGTTCCTCCCCTGTGGGAGAATCTGGATTGTCGGTGGCTGCTGGCTCATTCATTCTCGCCCGGGAAGGGTGAGCGGAGCGCCGTGGCGGGCGCTGGAGACCTCAGGAGGTGTTCGTACACAGCTTGCCGGAGCGCCCGCTTCAGACCGGTAGGGCTTTATTCAGTCTCCAGAAGGCAGACATTCACTGATATTACCTTTCTTACCTTGGTCTTTAGAAACGTGATTATTGTCCACATTTCACAATGACATTTTCAGTTACATTTAAAAGTTCATCTGTTAGTGTAAAGAATCATGAAGGCAGGGCTCCTGGCTGGCTCTGTTGGAAGAGCGTGCGGCTTTTGGTCTCAGGATCATGAGTTCCAGCCCATGTTGGATGTAGAGATTTCTTAAGTAAATATTTAAAAAAAAAAAAGTCACAAAGGCAAAATTTTGGTATAATTTCATTAGAACGCCGCCAAAATGTGTCTCGCTTACTATGGCATAGATTTTCTGGTTTCCTTTAGTCAGTCAGTAGTTAGATCACTTCAGTAATTGGGAACACCTCCCTCCGTACATGCAACGTGTGGTCCGTGCGGTGCCGGGAAGAAGCTGGGAATGAAATCCCATGGAAGTGTTGAGTATTTGAAACTAATTTTAGGAAAACATTTTAAAGCAGCCTTTGGTCTAAATGAAGCCAAGATGAGGCACCTCTCAAGCTCTGAGAGCCCGTGTGAAGCCCAGGCGGTGCCTGCGGGCTTTGTGGGCCTGGGAGGCACCCTGTGAGGGGGAGGCTGAACCGGGCCGGAAGGTTGACGGAGGTGTCCGGAAACCAGGAGAGCTCCTCTCTAGCACCGGGCACTGCATCCCCGCACGGCCAGCGGCCTTACCGTGCTCCACCGAACCCTCCCTTGAAAGTTTTGGAACCAGAGCAAAATTTGCATCTCTCGTCGCTTTGCTGAGCTCGAGTGCCAGGAGGAAGGCGCCAGATTGATGAGCTCATATTGGTGAGGATGGTAAAGGAGCAGAGTTTTCACCAGGACTCCTCTAACCTACCTTCCTGAGATGCTGTGGGAAGGAACAGCCAGAGGAGTGCTTTCAAAATGGGCAAAATACCGGCATATAGCAAAATACTAGTATAGCAACGTCTGGAGAGTAGTGGTTTAAAATTAATTTTCGTCTGGCTAGGCAATTACGATTTTAACTTTTTGTCTTTATTAAATAGAGTAAAATTTCAAGGGTGACCACAAAGGGGGAAAAAATCTTAGAAAAGATAGAAAGAGTGGTTACTGTGGGAGTTGGGAAGTGTAACTGGAGCAGGTAATTTTTTAGTGTTTTGTTCTGTAGGTTGAAAATTGTAGATCATCCAATTAGATCACCCACTATTTGAAAGGTTCCCACTTTATGCAAACAACAGAAACATAAAAGGCACTTGTGGGGAAAATCTGATGAAAATAAAGGAACTTGAAATCATCTATGGAAGTACTTAAAACTTGAACAAAGATATTAAAAAAGACAAAATGAGAGACCACCATGCGTTAATAGGAAGAGGCAGTATTGTGAGAATCAGTTTTCCCCATATTGAAGTAGATTTGATGCTATTCCAGTGCAAATCACCCCAGAGTTTTTTGTGGACTTGGGCATCTGATTCTTAAATTTATTTGTGGCAAAGCCCAGGGTTGAGGAGATACTGAGAAAACAGGAGGAAGGAAGGGAGAAGAAAGCAGAGTTTGCCTTAAGCCCGGCAGGGCTGTAGCAGGTAGAATGTGGGATTGGCACCAGGATGGAGGAATTGACCCGTGAAGTTAGAGATCAGGTTGATTCAAACATCTGTAGAAACGTGAAGTAGTTCAGCTCAAGAGCCATCATGAGTCTGGGAAGAAAGTGGCCTGTGTAATTCATGGTTCCAGTGTTACTGGTTACGCGTATGGAACAAGATTACGAATCTGGTCCCTGCCTCACACCAAAGACAATTCAGCCTCATATGTGGAAGGACAAACGGTAACTTAAAAATTAAGAAAACATTTATATTATTTTCCATTTATTAAACAACTCTCTGAAAATGCATTAACTGTACTAGAAAAGATTGATACATTCAACCAGGTTAAAGATGAAGCTTTGTGGCCATGTGGGACGGCTCCGAAGAGACGAAGCGGCAGGGCGCAGGTGACCGTTGCAGCCCGCACAGCCCACCGAGCACTGATGTCCGGGCTAGCAGAAGCGAAGTCCACGCTGCCAGAGCAGAGCCGGAAACTGGCAGCAGACATGGGTAGGTGTGTCACATAAGGGAAAACGTGACTAGTCAACAAAGAGGTAAAAGTAGAAATTAAAAAAAAAAACCACACACAACAAAACCCGAAAATGAAATACTGTTTCACAACTGTTAGATTTGGGAAGCTCTGTCAAGCGCTTCCTGTTGGAGCTCATATGTGCTGTTGCTGTGGATCTACACTAACACAGCACATGGGAAAGTGCGGCCTTGTGATCGAATGCACGCGTGCCCCCTTGTTCCCGCGATCATGAGGGGTCTGCCTGGAACATGGTTTTCTAAGTGCGATGTGAGAAGGCCACGCGTGTCTGTTGCCATGAAGACTTCGGGCCGCCGACTGAGGGTCAGGTGGGACACACGAGTCTGCGTCTGGAGCCGGCCCGTGTGTGGTTCTGCCGCCCAGTTTGAGAGCGCAGTGTGTCAGGAGCTGTCCTGGGGCACACGGGAAACCACTGGGCACCATCAACAGGCTGCGGCCTAAATGGTGGCACACCGGTCCCATGAAACACAGCCAGTGAGCAGACCAGACAGGACTGTGTGCGAGTGTGGATCTTGGGCACGCTGCGTTGAGGGAAGCACCACGCGCACAGAGCACGAGCAAGCAGCCCTGTACACGGTTCGGTCGTGTGTTTTGGACCTTGGGAGTGAGGCTCCCAACTCTGCGTGGTGTTCTCTGGGCCAGGCGTGGAGCGCAGGGTTGGAGGTGAGGGCAGGGCCGGGTCGAGCGCAGACTGAGTGCTGGCCGGCTCCTGAGGGCCGCGGTGGGTGCCGGTTCGTTCGAGCAGCCGCACTTTGGAACTGCGGTGGCTTTACAGCAGTTTCGTTAATGTGCCTTGTCTGGTTAAGGTAATAAGAAAGGAACAGTGCGGAGAAGGGGCGCGCGTTGCAGAGGTGGACGATAGCGTGGTGATGACGGAGGGGACGTGAATGTTCTTGCCCGTGTCAAGGTCAGGCTTCTTACTCACTTCAGATATTAGCTCTCTTTCCACTTGCAAGCATGTAGTTTTATTACTCTACGATGACTGAGTTTTCAGTGGGTATGTGCCATGGGGGAAAGACAAAGCCAATTTTGTTCCAAGATAATGTTCTTGAAAAAATAACTCGCTAAGGAAATTGTAAAAAGGCTGTGTTACACTGTGTCAAAATTGTGTTGTTTTCAAATACATCTTGGAAATCCTAGCTTTAAAGTGGGAAATGTAATAAGGGTTTCATTTACCAGGTGTGATCATAAAACAATAAAAGGAGCTTTCTTGTGTTGCTCAGAAACGGGGACTGAATAATTTCAGATCCAGGAGACGGTCCAAAAATTGTGCTGTGTAACGGCCACATACCAGAGTAAGAACGTTTGCTCCCGCTGTCTGTTTTGCAGAAAGCATTTATTTGGTGGATCAGTTTTGGTGTATTTGTTTAAATATACAGTCATCTTTAACAGTGCATGTGCATTACAGACGTTTTCCAGCTCTGAATTAGTTCTCAGTAAATAATAGCATCGGGACAGCTGTGTGGCTCCGTCCAGTGAGCACCGGCTCTTGGTTTCAGCTCAGGTCGTGGTCTTGGGGTTGTGAGACGGAGCCCCGGGCTCCCCACTCAGCTCAGGCTCCCAACCACCTACATAAATAAATAAATGATTTAAGAAAACAATTAAATATCCTGCTTTAAACTTCATTTTTCCTGCAGTGACAGAAGTAACTGTGTATATTCTGTGATCAGTCCCTCAATGTCACATGGAAGTAGAGGCAGCTTTCTGGTGGTGTCACTGACACAATCTACCCCAAACATGTACCGTGAGAAGGGAGGTAAGTTTTGACGCATTGGTCCAGGCCGTCATCACCACGGTCAGGATATCGCGCTGGTCAACGTCGGCCCAGGCCTGTCTGCGGCTCGTCCCTCCCGCCCCGTGAGCGCCACCGTCCCTGACCGCCAGGCTGCTTTCTGTCACTAGGCTGAATGTGCGTTTCCTGCAATCTTACACAGACTCACTTCGGTAGTAGGTGCTGGTTTTGGTCTTCCCCAAAAGCTGTTTGAGGTTGAGTCGTGTTCTTTTGTGGCTTAGTCCTTTTCATGGCGAGTGTCTCAGCGTGTGGCCGTGTCACATTCGTCCGCGTCCCTGCTGGTGGAGACGTGTGTGTTCTCAGTTTCTGGCTATCGTGGACGAGGCTGGCGTGGACACCGGCGTGCCAGTCCTGTCCTCTCAGACTCCATCGTCTGCCTCGGCCAGGCGTCCAGGCGAGGGCTCACTCGGCCGCGGGGAGGGCATGTTTTTCTCTGTAAGGCGCTGCCGTGCCGTTCCCACGGGCGTCCTGCTGGAGACCCCTGGCTTCTGCTCTGACACTCGGAGGAGCTCGGAAGTTCTGTCTTCTTCCTTCACACCGAGAACAAAGGTGCACAGGCTGAAGTCAGCGACTCTTCTTAGATGCACTAGAGAGAGGGGAGGGCCAGAGACTCCGGGTGAACAGACTCTGGCGCGTGAGGCAGAAGTGTGCGGCGCGGGAGCCGGTCGGGGGCCTGAGGAGGGGCACTCGGGAGGCTGAAGCCCCCGGAGCGCGGGCCGCGGGCCCTCCTGGGTTCCTGTGGTGGAGATGGACGAGATCCCCTCCTGTCTGGTCGGGGAGCCGGGGAGGATAGCGGCCAGCAGCGGTGTGACACCACAGACACTTCCTCACCAAGGGAAGGGCCTCTCCAGAGCCATGCCCTGTCCCTAGCAAGGGGAAGGGGCCTGAGGAGTCCTTGGAGGGCGCGGCTCCCTGGACGTGGACAGTCCTGTGTGAGTCACAGCAGCCCGGGACGTGGCAGGAGGTGGCTGTGGGTGACGCGCCAGAGGCGCTGTGGGAAAGGCGGTGCCCTGGAGGGACTGGTGCGAAACGGGCGTGGAGCGTCTCGAGCAGTCCTGGAGGAAAACGCTCAGTGTCAGTGGCTTCGACCGACCTGACCCGGCGGGGAGGGAGACCCTTGGGACAGCGCTCGGGCACGTCGTAGAGACGTTCCAAGCAGAAGAGCGCGGGGAAGTAAGAGTGAAAGGAGCAGAGCAGAGCGTGGGGCAGCGGTGGGGCCCTGGCAGGGGAGGGAAGGGGGCGGGGAGAGGCGTGCAGTTGGAGTGCAGAATCTCCCCAAAGGAACACAAACCGCGCCACAGATCAAGTGAACGAGTGCCCAGAAGTGCGGTGGGAGTGCAGGGTGCGGCCCCCGCCCAGCTCCAGGCTCCGGGGTGGGTGTCGGGTGAGGGTTCCAGCCCCCTCGGGTTGTATGGGTGACTTAAATACGGGTCCGGAGAGAGGAGGCAGACGTGCCGGGTGCTCTACGTGACGACAGATCACCGACCGCGGCACCGAGGCCAGTGACATACCACACGTCGGCTTCGTGAACTTAAGTGACAATAAGGCAGAGTCTGGAGGATACTGAGGACAAAGAGAAAAGCCAAGCCGGAGCAGGCGCAGCTCGGCCACAGGGGCCGCGGCCGGAGCCACGGGCAGCGCAGGGGCGGGGACGGCTCGAGGGGATGGAGCCCGGCTCGGATTCTGTGTCTGTGCGAGCGACGGCTCGGATTCTGTGTCTGTGCGAGCGACGGACAAAGACAGCCTTTCTGCTCCCAAAGTGTGCGACGGGGGTTGTCCACGCGTCCTGCGGCCTGAAGTTTTCCGAATTCACCTGTTTCTTTATAACAGATTTTTAAATAGATTCTGTTGAATTGTCTGCAGAGCGGCCCTGTCGCTCCCTCGTCTGGTCTTGCTGCGCCGGCTGGAGCCCAGCGCGGGGTCGGAGATGCTGGTGGACCCCCCACCGCGTGTTGTGTAGACGAGGAGACACTCGGCTGTGCCACGAGCTGCCGCGGCGGCAGGGCTACACGTGCGCTCGCTCCGTCGGCGGGATTCCGCATCGGTTGTTGAAGGGTTTTCGTCAGGAACGGATGTGGGGGTTTCCTCTAAGTGCTGTTTGGGTATTGATTGAGATAATCTATGCTCTTTCTTTCGTAGTTTGCTCTTAGGATGCTTTCTATCGATGGATTTATAGGACGCTAAACCAACCGTGCAGTTTTGGGATAAACCCTGTTTTGTCAGTGCACTAATTGTTATGTTGCTGGGCTTGATTTGGCACTGCTGAGGATTTTGGGGTCCGTACTTATGAGAGAGCTTAGTCTGGACCTTGTGTTCCTGGACCGTTGCCTGGTTTTGGCAATGTAATGCGGGCTCACGGGATGAGTTCGGAAGCTTCTTCTTCAGTTTTCTGGAAGACTGTAGAGTTGCTATTATTTCTCCCTTCCGCGAACTTACTGCTGAAGTCACAGCCTGGAGTTGTGTGTGTGTGTGTGTGTGTGTGTGTGTGTGTGAAGGTTTTTCATTATGAATTAAGTTATTCAGATAAGAGGTCATTCCTAGCAGTTTTTGCCCGAGAAAGCTTTCATAGCCTGCCTGCCTCCCTTCCTATCTGTCCTTCCTTCTTGGTCTATGTATTTGAGAGAGCGCACAAGCAAGGGCAGCAGGCAGAGGAGAAGCAGGCTTCCCGCTGAGCAGGGAGCCCGACGCGGGGCTCCATCCCAGGACCCTGCGATCATGACCGGAGCCGAAGGCAGTCGCTTCACTGACGGAGCCCCCCAGGCGCCCCATAGTTGCGTGCCAGGCTGCGGGCATGCCGGCAGGACTGTGGGATTTATCCGCATAAAGGTGTCCCGGTTACTCCCTCATCCTTCCGTGCCTCCGGGGTCTGTAAGAGTCATGTTGGCGTTCCCTCCTAGCCTCTGCTGCGATGCTGGTCACGTGTCTGTGACCGTTCGGTGTGACGGACTCTAAGATCCGCCAGGAACAGCGGCGTTAGGCCTGCCTCGTGGTGGCCGCCAGGAAACGCTGGGAGGTCGGCGGGTGGGGAGCGGGGCCCGTGCAGCCGGCATGCCCAGGGCTGTGCGCCCTCCGTGCCCCGCCTGTGCCCCCACACGGCCGCGCCCTTTGTAGCAGCATCTCTTAAGTGGACCCCACTGGAAATGTGGGAGCACCGGCTTCCCACCGAGTGTCCCCCGTTCCTGGCCACGGCGGGTCACCGTGGCCCGGTGCAGTGTTCGCGGTGTCACCGGTGGGGTTGGCGTGTCTGAGCCGCGGCCCCTCCCGCAGGTGAGCGGTCTGCGGCTGGATGGAGCGGCTCTGACGGCGTCCCCCGCGGGAGGAGGAGGTGAAGGAGAAGGAGAAAGGCCGGCTCCCCCAGCCGCTGCCTTGTCCAGACCCCAGCCGCTGCGCTGTGCAGACCCCAGCCGCTGCGCGGTGCAGACCCCAGCCGCTGCCCCGTGCAGACCCCAGCCGCTGCCCCGTGCAGATCCCAGCCACTGCCCTGTGCAGGCCCTAGCCGCTGCCCGTTGCAGACCCTTGGCCTCGATGGGCTGCTGCGTGGTCCCAGAGTCCGTGGATGAAGACGCGGATGTTTTGGGGCCGTGTTTCTGCCTGTGCGAGCGGCTCTCCATATCAGGTCAGTCCTTAAAGAGTCTCCTCTCCACGACCACAGCTGGGCCGTGATCAACTCACGTTTTAAAGGAGCAGCGTGGTTCCGAGCTGCCCCGGTGCACAGCCTCTGGCTGTCTGCCCGGCTGCCCTCACGTTTCTGCTTTACAGGCTCTCGTCCGCGATTCTCTGGAGACGTGTTTACCCGCCTGTGTCAGCTCTGTCTTCCTCTACAAATGAGACAGACGCTGTTTGTCAAACGTGAGTCGGTCACTGTGTGAGCCTCCATTTCCTTATCTGTAAAGTGAGCTTTTGGATTTCCTGCCAGTTCATTGTGGCCGTCAGGGTCCCAAGATACGACGCTGTTTGTTCTAAGGGAACTTGCAGTACGGGGAAGGGGAGGGGGAGGTAAGAGGTCGCTCCAGATGTCGAAATCCCGAGATCCCGGGTTTCAGGGGAGTGCAGCGGCTGTGGTAATCAGGAATTTACCTGAAACCGTCGTCTATTGAAGGAGCGCCCTCGTGGGAGGTGCCTCGGCACGGCCGGCGCAGCGGGGTCCTGGGAGGCCATGTGGAGCGCGGCGGTGGCAGGCGCCGTCCGTGGTGCGTTCAGCCCTGCGGGAGGGACGGAGCGGCTGCGGGTCACTGACAGTTTCGTGGTTCTCTGAGTCTTGCTGGGGCCTTGTATCAGTGCCCGGTCTCCCCTGGTCCTGGGGGCCGTTTGGGTGCAGGCAGCCTGCGGGCGGCGGGAGAGAGCCCGGTGAGAGAGGCCAACAGCGCCCCGCGTGCAGCGGGACATCCTGCAGACCAACAGTGCTGCTGGGTGTCGGCAGCCCGCCCGTCTGGGTTTGTGGCCCCATGAGTGTTCTCTGGTTTTGGTTTCTTTCTGTTTTGCTGTCTGAGGTTGAAGGCATCCCTTGGAAACGCCCTGGTTCCGCGGCGCCTGTGTCCGAGCGACTGAGCTACACTGCTTCCGTCCCTTCCCCGCTTTGCCCCGCAGGTTCCGAGCTGCTTGCGCCTTAGCTCCGGGCCCCCGAGGAGCGCCGAGCTGCGAGAGGGGGTCCCGTGTGCGATGTTAGCGCCTGGAGGCCTGACGGGGGCATGACTGGCCTGTCAGGGCCGGACTGCTGTTGGCTTTGAGTGACGCCCATCGCGAGCCTTAGGACGGCCGGGAGTGAGCCCCCAGGCTGTCCTGGGCCCGGGTCTCCAGCCTCGCCACCTGTACGCACGAGCCCAGAACGGACTCCTCGCAGCAGCTGTGGTTTTCCTCAGTTGGCCTGATGGCACCTTCATGATGTGATGTGTGCCGTGTGGCTGCCCCAGGCAGGGTCTGGGGAAGGGGCGACCTTCCACGGGTGCACCTGTGTCCTTGCCGATTTCTGAGTGCGGCCGTGCCTTCTCGTCCTGCGAGGGGCAGAGCGCCCTGTCTGCCTCCAGACTGGCCACCCATATGCGATGCCTTCCGGGGAAGCAGCCCCTTCTGTTGTCTGTCTGTCAGCGTGTGTGTCGGAGCAGGCAGCTCTGGGCCTACAACAGGGACCCCGGGACGCCGTCCTGGTGTCGACCGGTTTCCCCTGTTCTGACTTTCCCCGTAAAGATGGGAGCAGAGGTGAGTTCCGAAGGGAGGGTGGGAAGGGCAGCTGTGTCTTCACGATCCCCGCCCCATGGTGGTCTCCACGGGAAGAGATGGGCGCTGCGCTCACGTGGTGTTTGAGGCCCAGGAGTGTGTTTGAAGGAAATGTGTGTGTCAGAGGTGAGACAGACAGACAGGATGATAGACAGGGACAGAGACAGTCACGTGGGGTGGGGGCATCTGAGCCTGGCGGGCTGGGGCAGCAGGCGCTGGGGGACGGGCATCGGGGGCTTGGGGAGCGGCCTGCCGCTGCGGGCACAGGACAGGACTCGAAGGGACGCTCCAGGAGAGGACACGTACTTGGCACTCGGTGGTTGGCTTCTGCTTAATCGCCTCAGCTCCTGGCACACTGCTTTGGAGGATTTTTGTTTGTTTAGCATTTGGTCGGTGCACGGTCGGCGTTTTCCCAGCTGAGAGTTTGTGCAGATGACTGCAGGGGAGAAACGGGGGATTGGAACTTGAGCAAAAACTGAGAGTAAGAACCAGGTGCAGCTGTAGGATGCCCCGGGCTCTTGAAAGCAGGACACTGTGTGGTGACTCTGCGGGGCTGGGGGGTTCACATCACTCATTGGGGTACAAGGCAGGAGGTCTTGTGGCCCAGAGCCTGGGCAGAGGCTCCTAATGCCACCCAGGAGTTGGGGGTCTGCGGGGGTCAAGCCAGACGCAGGGGAGGCAGGTCGGTGATGATGCCAGGACTCTGAGGATAGACTCCCACGAGAAGAGGGGAACAGCAGTGCGTGGGGGAGGGCGGTGTGCCGTTCCCACGTCCTGGACTTCAGGCGTGGGGGATGGTGCCTGTGGGCTCCCTGCCCCGTGTCCTCTGTGGCTCAGGAGATGTCCCAAAGTACAAGCAGCCCCCCCTCGCACCTTCGGACTCCCAGGAGCGCCCATGCCGGTGTTGCCCCAGGAAGGAGGGGCTCAGAGTCGCGGCCCCCAATTCAGTCATAATCTATCAAAAAAATAGAGTGACGTGCAGATTGAAACATCCAAGTCGAGGATATTTACAAGTAAAACAGTTTCATAAGAAGTCAGTCTACGCCAGCATAAACTCGGGGAGAAGAGTCCCTGTTCTCTGCACAGGCCAGCACATGCTCAGAATGCTTTTTGTTGGGCTCAGAACACACTCTTCCAGCTTGAGAGACACTGGCCTGCTCATGGCTGAGCAGCTGCACCCATGGGGGGCGCTGGGACTCTAGCCTTCCCGAACCTGCCTGACAGGTGGCTCCTGCAGCTGGGCCGCCGAGCCTCCACACGCCTGATGCCCCAAGGAGGCCGAGTTCCTGCATGAGAGCTGCCTGCATGGGGGCAGCTGCTGGACTGCCTTCTGTCCATCGGGGAAGCTGGGCACCCGCGGGGGTGGCTCTCGTCTGTGTGCGCTCTGGTGACGTCGGACATCGGTGCACCCCTGGGAACCATGATCCCTGGAAGGACAGCTCCCGCCTGCTCTGACACCCCCTCAGTGTGTGGTCGGGGTGCCTGTGGCCCCCCTGAAACCCGCCCCATTTCCGCTTCTGCCCTGGCCTTCCCCGGTGCCCAGCAGTTTTCTCCTCCGCACGGGTCCTTTGTAAATCGTTGGTACCTGAGTGCTGGGATCCGCGTCTGTGTCCGGAGCACCCCAGCTGGGATGGCCGAGGCAGACCATGGGGCGCAGCCCACGTCAGTGCGTCAGCAAAGGGACCACCCCAAAGGAGGAGATTGTGCAGCAGGTGCTTCCCCTGGGAGGCCGCCTCTCCGCAGGGCCTTGTCTGTCTGGCCCACTGCTTCTGGAGCAGTTGAATCCGCCGACGGGGCTGGTGGGTGACGGGGTCTTCCGACCGCAGGCCTCCTCTTCCAAGGCGGAGTCGGACGCTCTGCGGGAGTTGCTGGAGTTCAGGCGATGTGCTCTTGGAGCTGCTCAGATGGGAAGCAATTGGTTGTTTAGTTGCTTGGGTTGTTACCAAAAAAGAAAAAAGAAAGAAAAAACTTTCGGTGGCTTTGGAGCATGCTTTCAGTTTGCGGCTTGGAAAACTGAGGATTTTCTTCGACAGAAATGTCTCCGAGTGATTTCGTACCTGAGGAGGTGGTGTCTTCATGCGACACGGATGTGTCAGAGACCCGCCACCCGCAGCCGCAGCCGGAACTGCGGGGTCTGCTTCCCTGCGTGGAGGGGCTGTGCGTGGAGCAGGCGCTTGGCTGCGCGCTGGGCAGAGCGGTGAGCGCAGACGGGGGAGGAGTTTGCTCCCCCCCCGCCCCCCCCACCTCCTCTGCCCCCCCCCCCCCCCCCCCCCCCCTGGCCCCATGACAGGACGTCACACCCGGGAGGCCAGTGGAAGCAAGAGGAGCCTCACGGTCGGGGACCCGCATGGGACGCACCAGGCTTTGTGCTGGAGCCAGATGCTTTGAGTGGGTCAGAATTCATGCTTTCTGGTAATTTTCTAAGTCCCGGTGGGGAGGAAAGGGCAGGATGCAGGAAGTCTGGGGCTTGCTTCCCGGGTGCGTGGCCTGTCCGTGTGCTGCGTCTGCAGATGAGGTCTTATTCCAGTGCGGCTCTCCTTCTGACCTTTCTAGAAGGAAAACAGCTCACGGCTCTGTGGCTGCCGTGTCTTCATGCGGCCCGTGGAAGGCTTGCGGTTCTGCAAGACTCTGGCTCCCGTCTGACGAGCCGCAAGGACCTGACAGATGCGGCGCCGCTCTCTGCTCACTGAACCGGCACCGGTGGAGGGGCCCCTTCTGGAGTAGGGAGAAGGGTGACTCGTGAGCCCGTTACGGATCTTGCTCGAGACCATACATTTCTGGAGCCGCGTTCCTTCTTCCATGCACTGGGATTTCTAGGTGGGACCCGCAGAAGTTCATCCTGTAGGGGCTGCGCCGGTGGGCATCGGGGCTCCGGGGTCGCCCCCAGCTCGGCGGGTGAAAGTGCCGATGCGTGTCTGACGTGAGGAGCCCTCGCGGCATCGGTGGTGGAGACACTTTGCTCGGCGTGTTTCCTGTGTCCCTGGCTCCAGGCTGAGTTCCAGGACCGAGTGTGGATAAGTCGGGATGAACTCGCCTGCCCGCCTCCCTTCTCACTGAGCCGGGGGAGGGGCGCTCTGTGGAGCTCTCCTGGCTGTGGTGAGAGACGGTCCCACCGCGCTAGACGACCAGGGGAGGGTGTTCTCCAGGGAGATCGGCTGCTCCGGAGCGGGGCTGGGTAGTTCCAGGGACCTGCCAAGTGACCTGGGGAACGTGTATCCTTGCAACGGCTGTTGTGTGTTGTGGTACGAGCCGACGCTTTGTCCCCTCGTCACCGGCAGAGGATGGCGACATGCGTGTGAGTGTGGCTGGTGGGCCACGCGGGTTTCGGTTCATGACCTGCTTCACGCAGTGCCACCGTCTAACGCACTGAGTCATTGGTCGGGTTCTGTCGCCGCTCCTGCGCCCTGATACAGTCACGTGTACGCGTGGTTTCTTCTGACGTTGTCCTGGGAGAGGCGCGATGGTGCCACTGGACGTGGAGTCCCAGAGACAGCTCTCCTGGGGACTCGGGTCATTGCTGACTGGGCATCTCCAAGGTGTCGGGTCTTGGGAGAATCCTGTGCTCCTTCTGTGGAAGTTCTGCTCCCCGTTCGTGTGTGTGAGGTGCTCCTGGGGCGCCGCTCTTCAGTCCCCCAGGGGACTCCCTGGCCGACCACACCGGGCAGCTCGCTGGGCCGGTGGCTGCCGTGGTCTGTCAGCACACGGCAGTAATGGTGTCTCGCACGTACTTGAGTCCTTGGTGTTAACCAGAGGCCCCCAGGAGCGTCTCTTTCTTTGCCTTCAGATCTTGGGCTCCCAGGAACTGCGAAGCTCTGGTTACAATACCTTTGGGTCCAAGAAATTTCTCAGATCCCTGTGTGGGTGAACCCTGTGCTCTCCCTGGGTCAGGAAGAGCGTCATGTGTGTGAGCTCGGGGGGCATCTGGGGGACGCGTGGGTGCGGGGAGGAGCCCAGACTTCGGGGTTGGCACATCTCAGGCAGGTGAAGGCCTCTGGGGACCGGAGTCCCCATTTGTTGTGAGGACAGACGCACCTGCCTCTCCAGCTGTGCGGTGTAGGAGGCACACGTGGGCGGCCCACCACGGTCGAGCATTCGGCCATGGAGGGTTTAAGGTCAGTGTTGCTGAAGCACGAACTCCACTTCCATTCCTGCTGACAACCAAGTCCCGGAACTGTTCACGCAGGAAGCCCTGGGGTGGGTTGGCCCCGGGTGTCCAGCGGTCCTTGCGTTTTGTCATTTCCGGGGACTCGGCTCCCCCTCCCCCTTCTGGTGTTTGCAGGCAGACCCCCTCGCGCTTGCCGGGCGTGCCGTCTGTCCTGACGGAGGCCTTCCCTCCTCCCGAGGACGCGGCCGGTGGCCTTCCTTCTGTCTTTGCCCCTGTCCGCAGCCTCGGCCTCGCTCCCCCCTGTCCTCCGAGGGAGTTTGTTTCTCCTGCTTCTCCAGCACACGGGTCACGTGCAAATTCGGTGCGACTCTTTACTTCCCACTGGTAGCCGGCCTTACAGGGCCCCCGCACGGCGGGGTCGCACTGCGGTGAATGCTCTTCTGTCAGGGTCAGTGCCCTGCTGGCGAGGACCGATGCGGCCGCACGTGCTGGCGTGCCTGCGGCCGCGGGACCCGAAGCGCGGGCTCCTGACTGCGTGCACCGGGGGGAGCCGCGGGTACGGCAAGGTCATCTCCACGGGCGTCTTGGCTGTTTCCTCCACTTCAACTACATTTTCAGATAAAATGGGCTTAAAGTCTCCTGAAGGTGACAGAGAAGTCTTTTCCAAGAAATGGCTTTCATCTTAAGTTACTTCGCTGTCCCTCCCTCGGCTTGGTCACCCTGGGACTGATGTTGTGAAATTAATGACTTTTCCTAGTCCCCAGCGGAACACATGTCACTTACAGAAACACCAGGCCTGGGTCCCAACTCCGAGGGGATCCACGGGAGGGTTCCGTGTCTTCCGATCAAGCTAGGCGTCTTGTACGCATGTTCACCTGCTGTCCACTCAGCAGCGTGTCGGGAACGTGGGCCTCTGTCGTGATGTGTTCCGGGAAGGCGCGTGACGGTGCCCGTCCTCGACGTCGTGATCTGTCGCAGTAAATGTTGGTTCCTGTGCACTGAGCGTCCCTCCGTGCACACGTGTCTCTGTGTGTGACAAGCTTTCCCTGCCGTGATCGGCTTCGCCGCCATCTTAGCGGCTCCCCAGTGGTCCCTGGGCTTGGGAGAATCCAGAATCCTGGCAGGTGCTCACAGAAGGGCCGTGTATGTCGGTGCGGGAGTGTGGTGGTGTCCTCGTGCGTTGGTGCGTCTGAAGAAGAAACGGCGTGAAGGCCATGGAAGGAAGGATCCGGGGGTCACGGAGACGCCCGCCCCCGTTGCTGCGTGAGGCCGGGGCTGGGCGAGGCTAGGGGTCATGTCTTCAACTTTGTGTCCTCGGATGTTTGGTCCGTTGGGATTCTCTTCGCTGTGTCGTCTTGTGGGGGGTCACATCCCTGTGCACAGCTCTCTCGTGCTTGGGGTCCCGGGTCCCTGCAGCTCCTGACAGACCCCATCGTGTCTCCATAGATGTGGCCCCAGGCAGTGCCCGATGGCCATGGGGCAGTGTCTGCTGGCACAAGCCCCCGGTCTCCTTAGGATGAACGAGGAGGGGCATGGCCAGGGCCGTCAGGCTTACCTTTCTCCCGAGAGGAAGAAAAGATAAGAAAAGATCCTTTCAAGTGCAGAACTCTTGTCAAGGACACACTGCGTCATGCGATCATGGGGACGAAGGGTGTGTCCCCTGACGGGAGCTCCGTGTCTTGCATCCCTGTGACACCTGCCTCCGTGCTTCGGCGGACTTCACCGTGCATGCGTGCCCCAGGAGGCTGTC
This sequence comes from Mustela putorius furo, assembly GCF_011764305.1. Taxonomy (NCBI): domain Eukaryota; kingdom Metazoa; phylum Chordata; class Mammalia; order Carnivora; family Mustelidae; genus Mustela; species Mustela putorius. Next base: position 7,901,937 of record NW_025422169.1, on the reverse strand, counting down.
CACTTACACCCGGTTGTGGGGATGTGTTTTGAGTCTGGGGCATAGAGCTGCTCTGGGATCCGCATCGCCGTCAGGGAGGGGCGATGGGGCGCTAACGCCCACGGTTATGATTACGCGACAGACGTTCCCCCGGCACCGGGGTCTGTCAGACCAGGGAGACGCCTCTGAGGCTGTGGCAGGTGGGCAGGTGACGGAGCCCTGGGTGTACTCCGCCCCGAATTGCATCCGCGTGCAACTTCCGTGAGACAGTGGTCACCGGATGTTGTCGCTGACTGTGGCCAGAAGGAAGGTGCTGTACTTGAGTTCCGAAGTAGTTTTAAATGTTTCCTGTGCGGCACCGCCTAACGACGTCGGGCCCGAGGAACCGCCGAGCGGAGTCAGCTTCGCGGCGACCTCCGCAGGCCCGGCGGGTGGGCCGCAGAAGCTGCGGGCGCTCCGTTCATGCCTGCCTTAGTGTGGGAGACAGACGGATTCGTTGCGAGCTCTTGTGCTTTTTGATGCTGTCCTTAGTGGGGCTTTGGGTTTGCTTGCCAAGGAGATTGCTGGTGGTGGGAAGAAACGCCACTGATTTCTGCGGCTTGGTTTGTGTTCTCTAAGTACCGAGTTGTTCGTTCTGTTGAGTTTGGGGCGGAGTCTTTGGGGCTTTTCTGCTATAGAAGGATGTCTTCCGCACACCCAGATAATTTTGCTTCTTCCTTGCTAATTCTGATGCCTTTTCTCTCCTTTTCTTGCCTGATTCTCTGGCTGGGACTTCCAGTGCCACGGGAATACGGTGGCGAGCGCGGCACCCTGGCCTCCTTCCTGATGTCCGAGGAAGAGCTTTCGGGCTCCCTGTTGCGTACGCCGAGTGAGACCAGGGAAGGCACCCACTTCCTCACTCCTCGCTTAACTGTGAGTCTAAACAGTCGAGTGAAAGAAGCAGAGAGAAGGCTGTTTCCCAGGGCTGGGGAGGTGGGTGCCCGGCGGGGCTCCCCAGGATGCGCGAGCCCAGGGAGCTCATGCGTGGCGTGAGGGCAGCAGCCGCTCATCCCGCACCAAACGCCGGGCCGAGCCAAGAGCACAGCTCAGGTGCGCGCCCCACGCCTGCAGCGGCCAGCATGTGAGGAGGTGGGGTGCGAGTTACCCTGACTGCAGTGACCATTTCACTACCTGTGCATTCAATCGCCACGTCCTACAGCTTTCACGTATTTGAGTTTTATTAAAGAGCACGGATCTGGAGACTTTCCTTATTGCGAGGCACATCAGAACATGCTGTCCTGCCTCAGAAAGACGGGGCCGGCCCCTCCCCATCCCCGAGACAGGAGGCCAGCATGTCTGTCAGCCTTGCTCTGGGCTGGCCCGTGGGAGAGTGACAGACCAGTGTCCTGTCTGAGCCCCCGTTGTCCCCCGTCTCAGGCGAAGCACAGTGACCTTGGCCGACGACGGTTCTCTGAGGCCCCTCCACGAAAGCGTCAGTGCCTGCTTAGACCTGCAGTTGGGTCGTGGCGTTGAGACGGCTCCCCTGGGAGTCTGGCCACCATGGGCCGCGCGTTGTACCCCCAGCAGCGACGCCGCCTCTCCTCCTGCAGGCTGAGCAGTGTGTGGTCTGTTCCTCCGAAACCTATCTGCCCTGGTCATCGCTGTGCCCTGGGTGGCACTGGGCGCTGGTACTGGGTTCACACTCCGCGTTTTAAATCTGGCCCCTGACACTTTCGGGACCCTCTCCTCTCTTTAGGGAGGAGGAGCCACGGCTTGGAAAGGCCAAGAAGGCGGACCAGACCGCTGGTGCGGGGAGCAGCCCGTAAACCGCTCCCCTGGCACGTTCGCCCTCCTCCCCCGCTGGGTGCCAGCTGCACTACGTGAAGACAATTCCGTTCAGCGGGTCGGGCGCCTCCAGCCAGGCTGGCCCAGCTCGTGACGATGTAGGACGCAGCGGCTCAGCGATGCCGCCGTGAACCCCATTTTAGAGAACAGGAAGCGGAGACGCACAGGTCAACCGCTGGGGCCAGAGGCAGAGTGAGGATGTGGCCACAGCGCTCAGGTCGGCGGCATTTAAGGGACCCAGGACACGAGTGGGAAATGGTAGGTCTGTCCGTGCAGCACGTGTGTCCAGGGACATGCTGCTCGCCACGCTGCGTCCCAGAGCTGGGCCTCGTCTGAGCTCACGACGCAGAAACGAGCGTAGGGAGTTCCATGACTTGAGAAAGGACAGGGCGAGCACGTGGGCGAGCGAGGCTGTGACTCTGTGTGGCAGGCGTCCTGGCAGGTGCGCGGGCGTGTGGACGGGCAGCCAGCACGAGTGGCTCACGCAGGACGCAGCGTGGGCTCCCGGGCGGCGCCGTCTGGGGCACGTTGTTGTCGGGTGGCACAGTCCTGGGCATCAGGCTGTGGTGTGGGAGGGAAGAATTGGGGAGGAGCGAACAGGGCAGCCGTTGGCAGCAGGGTGTGCGGAGTCAGGTCAGTGACGGTCCCAGAGGAACCTGTGGGAGGGCGTCCGGTCACGGGTCGCCCACAGCTTGTGGAATGGGTTTACGAGACTGATGAAAGAGGGCTGTGTGGACCAGGAGAGCGTCGCACCCAGACCACAGAGTGACCGCCACAGAGCCAGGAGGGGGGCTGGGAACCACGCGGGACGGCTTGGCTGCCCTGCTCTGTTCAGTGCACACACGTGCACGTCCGTCACACCGGACACCACCCGGCACATGTGAGCACACGGTGTCCATGCATGTGCACACGCGCCACACGTACTCACCACAAGGGCACACTGGACCACATGTGCACACACACGTGCAGCCACACAACACACACACCAATGCACACACCACACCTACTCACCATACAAGTGTGTGGACACACACCTGCTCACCACACAACACACACCAGTGCACATGTGTGCATACACCACACACAGTCGTGGGCACAGGTACACAGCACACACGGGCACACATGCCGTGCTCACGTCCCCTGTGCACTCACACACACGTGCTCCACATACTGACCAGAGACACTGTGGAGCAGCAGAAGTCGGGGTGGGGCTTCCTAGGGGCCCAGAAGGGGGTGACGGCAGCCTTGTAGTTGAGGAGACGGAGAAGCCCTGAGCCCCAAGCCCTGCTCCTGCGCATGTGCACTGCGACCCCCCGCCCGAGTCGTCAGCCTGTCCTGCCTCTCAGGGTCCCTCTCCGTACTCTCCCGGCCCTTCCTTCTCGGACAGAGGGCCCCAGAGCGGTACCCCCCACTGCTTTAGTCCCGCCATCTTCTCCTGGGTCACGGTAGATACATAATTGTCTGTTGCACGGGCAGCAGTATTGACTGTTTTCTCTTTTCTTCTTCCTAAACTGCTTGTTGAGGGCCCATCCTAGCAGGCACAAAAGCAAAGAGAACAGTGAGCCCCTGTCCCCGCAGCCAGTTCTGGTGCCATCTCGTGGCCCGTGTCCTGTGATCTCTGTCCCTCTCTGCTTGTCTTACTGCAATTTCGTGTGCTGTGCCCTATTTGGTTTGTAAAATACAAGTCTCAAGGAGGCAGGGTTTGTGGCCTCCCAATCTACCCAGGGATTCTGTGCGATTGAGTAATCAATCCCGTTTTCAAAAGGCTGTGATATTTAGAAGTGAGACAATTAAACTGGGGTCTAGTGTAGGAGGACACATGTCTTCATGAAGATTCTTAAGGATTGGAGGAGCCAGTGTTGTGAAAATGTCTGTCCCACTCAAAGCAGCGTACAGATTCCATGCAGTCCCTCCCAGAATTCCCATGGCATCTGCTCCCAGAACTAGAACAAACCCTAATCCTTGCCTGGGACCACAAGAGACCCTGGAAATTGAAAGTCATCTTGAGAAAGAACAAAGCTGAAGGCTTCATGCTCCCTGAGTTTCAACCACATTATAAAGTCAGAGTCATCAGAACAGTGTGGCACCGGCTCAGAAACAGACACGTAGGTCAGTGGCACAGAACAGAGAGCCCAGAAATAGACCGTCAGCTCTACGGTCTACTCATCTTCGACAAAGCGGGAAAGAATGCCCCATGAGAGAAGAACAGCCCCTTCAACCGACGGCGCCGGGAAGATCGGACCGCCACATGCAGAAGAATGAAACTGGACCATTCCCTGACGCCATGCAAATAGGCTCCAAATGGGTAAAAGACCCAAAACCATAAAACTCCTGGAGGAAAACAGGCGGTAAACTCCTTGACGTCAGTCTTGGCCGTGGTATTTTGCATTTGACTCCAAAAGCAAAGACGACAAAAACAGCAATAAACACCTGCGATGTCAAACTAGAACGCTTCTGCACACAACGAAGGACACCAGCAGCAGAGGGAAAGGCGGCCTGCGGAAGGGAGAGGGTGTTTGCACGTCGTGTGTCTGATACGAGGCTCATGTGAAAGGTTTGTAATGAACTCATGCAGCGCCACACAGGAAGTCTGATTAAAACATGGGCAGAGGGTGTGAAGAGACGTCTTTGCAGAGAAGACAAACCAAGGCCAGCAGACACATGAGAAGACGCTCGACTTCACTGTCAGGAGATGCGAACGGAAACCACCACCAGATCCCACCTCACACCTGTCGGGACGGTGGGATCCGCCCCAGGAGCCACGACAGGTGCCGGCGAGGATGCGGAGAAAGGGGCCCTCGACTGCTGGTGGGAAGGCAAGCTGGGGCAGCCGCTCTGGAGGACGTGTGGAGGGGCCTCAAAAGCTAAAAATAGAATTATCCAGTAATCCAGGTTTTGGTATCTACCAAACAGCATGACACCCTAAATCAAAAAGACCTTTGTCCCCTCTGCTCTCAGCAGCTACGATGGGGAAGCAGCCCCTGTGTCCGTCGAGTGGTGACTGGATGCAGAGCTTGGGGACATGTACATACGGAGTATTTGTTCTATGTATATTGTGTGTTATAGAGGATTTATAATGGGATTACATATATACACACATATATATAATGGAATACTACTCAGCCACGGAAAAGAGTGAACCCTTACCGTTTGTGACGACGTGGATGGGTTTCTTGGGCCTTTTCCTAATGAAATAGGTCGAAGAAGACAGATACTTCTTGTCTTACTTATGTTGGACTCCAAGTCCAGAAAACCCCCAGAACAAACTTAGAGGTGCAGAACCGGTGGGGGTGTAGGGGGAAAAATGGGTAAGAGGGGAAACTTTTTACCAAATTTGAACATACAGGAAGCATCCCACATTTTTGGCAAGGAGGCTCCATATCCAAAAGCCATCAATGCCCCTAAAGTTAGCGCGTGAGTTCCATGTGATCCTGGTAGAAATCTCAGCAGGGTTCTAGACGACTTAATCTGGTAGTGAGCAGTGAGTAAGAGCAGTCGGAACGGTTAGGACAGGGAGCACGAGAAGGTAAAACTCGGTAGGAGTTGAAGCTGTGTGGACACGGGGAGGTCCAAGATGTGGGGACAGAATCCGCAGATGGATTATGGAACATGCAGGAATTTCAGGTTTTTATAAGGTTAACATGAAAAGATCCGTGAACTGCAGGACACTTGCATCTCACCAGGTGAAGTTCTCGGTTATTCGAAGTTCTGGGTCTCCTGCCACGCGGTGAGCCCCGCCCCAGGCCCCGGGACGTGGGGTTTGTCGGAGCTGACGGCTGGGTGACGGCCCTCAGAGCCCCCCCCCCCCCCTTCTTGTGGCACACAGAGCCCCGGCGGAGGAGCTGCCTGGCAGGCCCGGGTGGGGGTCTCGCCGCTCCGGGCAGCGGGTGGCCTGTCCTCCTGACTCCCCAGCGAGCTGTGTGATTTCTCCCGCGGCACGTGCTGCCTGAGGACGCATCGACTTCTGTCTGTCCCCGAAGCAGCCGGCACAGGCGCTGGGAGGAGGGAGGTGCTTTTCTAGCACGCGTCACATGCCCGGTCGTCAGCTCTGTGACACTGGAGGTATAGAACGAGTGGCCTGTGGCACGGCACGCTGTGTCAGTTGAGAGAGGAGCGTGAGCTCCCGGGGGGTTTCTGCGTGTAACGGCTCCCTTCCGAGAGTTCTGACACTGTGCACACCTCTCGGCCCTGCGGGAGCCCTGGGGTCAGTTTTGGCCAGGCCTGTCATGGAATTTCTGAAACCCAGCTTGGCCCCTGGCTTTGTGTGGAGAAGTGGCACAGCATGGCCGGTGGTTCCGTGTGTGGTGCTCCCGAGGGCCAGGGCGGCAATTGCAAGACGCCGTGCTGGGACCACGGTGTCCCCGGGCCCTGGAGGAGGGGCCGGACCTCGGAGAGCAGCTCACGGCTCTGGGCTGGTTCTGGGGTCAGGGAGCACTGGCTCCCACATGCTGGCATCCTGGAAGGCTCTGTGCCGAGTCCGCCTTGGTCAGGATGCGGGGCTGTGTGCCCAGGGATAGGTCAGGTGCTGTGAAGACAACACGCGGGCCTGAGTGGACCAAACGGCCCTCCCACCACCACTGCCTGGCTGACTATGGATGTCTGGCGCCCTTCCCGTGCCTCCGTGCATAGCGGCATCCTGCTTTCGTCCACGGCAGAGACACAGGTGCACGAGGGGAGAAGGACGCCCGAGACCTCCCTGTCAGTCGGCCTGCTCACGGGCTTTCCCACTCAGTGTCTGTGCCCTGTGGGGCTGATGACAGGGGCCTGCATCATGGCTGCTGAGGGGTCTGGCTGTGGGCAGAGCTCACCCGCGCTGTGGACAAGATTGTCCACGAGCTCTTGGCCTGAGCCCTCTACGCTCGCAGGTGCAGTGATCTGGGAGACTCCGAGGAAGTGGCCAGTTCTGTAGGCCCTGACCCAGCGTTCACAGGCCTGGCCTGGTCACGGGGAGGGGACAACCTGTGGGGGCGGGGACACCCGCCGGCAGCGCAGCTTGCCAGGCCGCTATGAGTGTTCCCATCTCTGCTGGGCAGGCGCGGCGTTGTTTGTGGGGGTGTTCCCGGCGGCTGACCTGCTGGTTTGTCCTACATCACTTGTCCTAACAAGCCGAGCTGGCTTCGTGGTGGGGGCATCCCACGGGCCCCGAAGAGCTGGCTTCATGGTGGGGGCATCCCACGGGCCCCGCCCTTAGCAAGCCTCAGGCTTGGTTCATGCTCTGCTCGAGAGGCTCCAATTTTTGGTGTTTTCTCAATGAAGATCCTGAGCTTTCAGCTGTGCCGGGAAATTTCAATAACGGGTCCTGCAGTTGGGACACAGTGTTCTCGAAGTGGCTGACAGGTCACCTTTCGCCCGCCATATGCGAACGTTGGGAATGTTCCCAGGCCCGTGGCTGTGCCATGATGCGTTGTTTTGACCCGTGCGTCCTTCCTTACGGAGGTCTTTCCGTGTCTTCGCAGGCCACGTCCTGTCTCCTCTGTTGTGGGGAGTCCCTGGTCGATTTCATAGGCTGTGTCGTTTTCTACCGCGCGGGTTTCACGGAGTTTGGATGGAGTCAGATTTATCAACCTTTTCCTTTGTAAGTGTGATGTTTCGTGTCTTACTGAAATTCTGCCCTCTCCCAAGGTCATGAAGGTCGTTTTCTGTGTAATCTTGCAGAAGGTCCATACACCCGGAGTTACTTCACGTGTCGTGGGAACTGGACTGCGCCTTCACGTGTCTCCCACGTGCTTAGCCAGTGGCCCAGTGCAGTGGTCTGTAGAGTTGACCTCAGCCACTCACCCCTGCCCGGCTGTGTCTGTGCGTCCCGTTCCGTGTCTGGGCTGTCATCCTTCTGCTCTGCTGTCCGTCCGTCCGTCCCTGGATCACTGTCTTAGATGACCTAGCTACATAGTCGGTATCTAGTGAGGCAGACCTAGGCTTTACAAAAGAAGAGCAGTGGGATTTTTGGTTTGTATCGGCTGGAGCCTGGAGGTCAGTTTGGGGAGAACTGGTGTTTTTTTTTTTTTTTTTAAGATTTTATTTATTTAACAGAGATCACAGCAGGCAGAGAGGCAGGCAGAGAGAGAGACAGAGAGAGAAGCAGGCTCCCCGCCTAGCAGAGAGCCCGATGTGGGGCTCGATCCCAGGGCCCTGGGATCATGACCTGAGCCAAAGGCAGATGCTTAACCCACTGAGCCACCCAGGCACCCCATAGGCATTTTCTCTTTTTAAAGGTTGATTTATTATTTTAGAGAGTGCAAGTGAGCGGGGGTGAGGCAGAGCAAGAGAGAGAATCTCAAGCAGACTCCCCAGTACAGAGCCCAACATGGGGCTCAATCCTGGGACCCTGAGATCATAATCTGAGCTGAAATCCAGAGTCGGACGCTTAACTGGCTGAGCCCCAGGCGCCCGATGGCTTTAATTTTCAAGGGAGATGACTCGTCTGTTCATACGGCAGGATTGTAGGGAACGTCCGTAAGTCCCAGTGTGTCTCCCGCATCTGTGGGGACATCTTTTATTACCCACTTTGATTCTCTGATTCCTTTTTTTTTTTACCTTTTTAAAAGATTTTATTTATTTATGTAATTTTTTAAAATACTCTTAATTTTTTATTTTTTATAAACATATATTTTTATCCCCAGGGGTACAGGTCTGTGAATCACCAGGTTTACACACTTCAGAGCACTCACCAAATCACATACCCTCCCCAATGTCCCAAACACCACCCCCCTTCTCTCAACCCCCCTCCCCCCAGCAACCCTCAGTTTGTTTTGTGAGATTAAGAGTCACTTATGGTTTGTCTCCCACCCAATCCCATCTTGTTTCATTGATTCTTCTCCTACCCACGTAAGCCCCCATGTTGCATCACCACTTCCTCATATCAGGGAGATCATATGATAGTTGTCTTTCTCCGCTTGACTTATTTCGCTAAGCATGATACGCTCTAGTTCCATCCATGTTGTCGCAAATGGCAAGATTTCATTTCTTTTCATGGCTGCATAGTATTCCATTGTGTATACATACCACATCTTCTTGATCCATTCATCTGTTGATGGACATCTAGGTTCTCTCCATAGTTTGGCTATTGTGGACATTGCTGCTATAAACATTCGGGTGCACGTGCCCCTTCGGATCACTACGTTTGTATCTTTAGGGTAAATACCCAGTAGTGCAATTGCTGGGTCATAGGGCACTTCTATTTTCAACATTTTGAGGAATCTCCATGCTGTTTTCCAGAGTGGTTGCACCAGCTTGCATTCCCACCAACAGTGTAGGGGGGTTCCCCTTTCTCCGCATCCTCGCCAGCATCTGTCATTTCCTGACTTGTTGCTTTTAGCCATTCTGACTGGTGTGAGGTGATATTTCATTGTGGTTTTGATTTGTATTTCCCTGATGCTGAGTGATGAGGAGCACTTTCTCATGTGTCTGTTGGCCATCTGGATGTCTTCTTTGCAGAAATGTCTGTTCATGTCCTCTGCCCATTTCTTGATTGGATTATTTGTTCTTTGGGTGTTGAGTTTGCTAAGTTCTTTATAGATTTTGGATACTAGCCCTTTATCTGATATGTCGTTTGCAAATATCTTCTCCCATTCTGTCAGTTGTCTTTTGATTTTGTTAACTGTTTCCTTTGCTGTGCAAAAGCTTTTGATCTTGATGAAATCCCAAGAGTTCATTTTTGCCCTTGCTTCCCTTGCCTTTGGCGTTGTTCCTAGGAAGATGTTGCTGCGGCTGAGGTAGAAGAGGTTGCTGCCTGTGTTCTCCTCAAGGATTTTGATGGATTCCTTTCACACATTGAGGTCCTTCATCCATTTTGAGTCTATTTCGTGTAAGGAAATGGTCCAATTTCATTTTTCTGCATGTGGCTGTCCAATTTTCCCAACAACGCTTATTGAAGAGGCTGTCTTTTTTCCATTGCACATTCTTTCCTGCTTTGTTGAAGATTAGTTGACTGTAGAGTTGAGGGTCTATTTCTGGGCTCTCTATTCTGTTCCATTGATCTATGTGTCTGTTTTTGTGCCAGTACCATGCTGTCTTGATGATGACAGCTTTGTAATAGAGCTTGAAGTCCGGAATTGTGATGCCACCAACGTTGGCTTTCTTTTTCAATATCCCTTTGGCTATTTGAGGTCTTTTCTGGTTCCATATAAATTTTAGAATTATTTGTTCCATTTCTTTGAAAAAGATGGATGGTACTTTGATAGGAATTGCATTAAATGTGTAGATTGCTTTAGGTAGCATAGACATTTTCACAATATTTATTCTTCCAATCCAGGAGCATGGAACATTTTTCCATTTCTTTGTGTCTTCCTCAGTTTCTTTCATGAGTACTTTATAGTTTTCTGAGTATAGATTCTGTGCCTCTTTGGTTAGGTTTATTCCTAGGTATCTTATGGTTTTGGGTACAATTGTAAATGGGATTGACTCCTTAATTTCTCTTTCTTCTGTCTTGCTGTTGGTGCAGAGAAATGCAACTGATTTCTGTGCATTGATTTTATATCCTGACACTTTACTGAATTCCTGTATAAGTTCTAGCAGTTTTGGAGTGGAGTCTTTTGGGTTTTCCACATACAGTATCATATCATCTGCAAAGAGTGATAATTTGACTACTTCTTTGCCGATTTGGATGCCTTTAATTTCCTTTTGTTGTCTGATTGCTGAGGCTAGGACCTCTAGTACGATGTTGAATAGCAGTGGTGATAATGGACATCCCTGCCGTGTTCCTGACCTTAGCGGAAAAGCTTTCAGTTTTTCTCCACTGAGAATGATATTTGCGGTGGGTTTTTCATAGATGGCTTTGATGATATTGAGGTATGTGCCCTCTATCCCTACACTTTGAAGAGTTTTGATCAGGAAGGGATGTTGTACTTTGTCAAATGCTTTTTCAGCATCTATTGAGAGTATCATATGGTTCTTGTTCTTTCTTTTATTGATGTGTTGTATCACATTGACTGATTTGCGGATGTTGGACCAACCTTGCAGCCCTGGAATAAATCCCACTTGGTCGTGGTGAATAATCCTTTTAATGTACTGTTGAATCCTATTGGCTAGTATTTTGGTGAGAATTTTTGCATCTGTGTTTATCAAGGATATTGGTCTATAGCTCTCTTTTTTGATGGGATCCTTGTCTGGTTTTGGGATCAAGGTGATGCTGGCCTCATAAAATGAGTTTGGAAGTTTTCCTTCCATTTCTATTTTTTGGATCAGTTTCAGGAGAATAGGAATTAGTTCTTCTTTAAATGTTTGGTAGAATATTTATGTATTTTTAAAATATTTTATTTATTTATTTGTCAGAGAGAGATCACAAGTAGTCAGAGGCAGGCAGAGAGAGAGGGGGAAGCAGGCTTCCTCCTGAGCAGAGAGCCCGATGTGGGGCTCAATCCCAGGACCCTGGGATCATGACCTGAGCCGAAGGCAGAGGCTTAACCCACTGAGCCACCCAGGTGCCCCGATCCTCTGATTCTTTTGTAAGAGCCTTTGTGACTGTGTTGGGGCAGATTCAGATAGCCCAGCATAATCTCTCCATCCCAAGATCCTTACTTTAATCACACATGCAGAGTCTCTTTGCTCTTTAAAGTAGCATAAGTTCCTGGGATTAGGATGTGGACATGTTTGGGAAGAAGAAGGCATTATCCTTTTCCTCTTTCTCCTCAAAGGACTTAACCCGCACAAAGTACTTAACAACAGATTTGAATTGGCAGAATAAGTACTGAATTTGAAGATAGGTCAACTGAGATGATCCCATCCGAGGAACAGAAAGAAGTAAGAGTGAAGTGAAGTAGAGCTTCAGAGATCATCCAGTGGCCAATATAGCTACAGTGGGAGTCCACAGGACAGGAGAAAGATGGGGCAGAGAGAATATTCGAAAAAATAATGACCACATGTGCCAAATTTCATGAAAAATGTGAGTCTCAATGAACTCTAAGTAGGATAAACATAAACAGATCTGCCTCTAGACACACCTTGATTAAATTGTTGAAAAACAAAGATAACCTTGAGCAGAGAAAGAGACGTCTCGTCCTGTTCTTGGTCGTGGCTTCAGCCGACTTCTGACTGGAAAGTGTGCAGCTCAGAAGGCACTGGGGAGACGCACTCAGAGCGCTGGGAGAGGCGCTCAGCCAGGAAGTCAGACACGAAAGGCCGACAGCCCTTCAGGAATGAAGGGGAACATTAGATCGTCCCGGATAAGCAAAGACTGAGGGTTTGTCTCCAGAAGATCTGCCTTGTAAGAAACACGTTGGTCCTTCAGGCCGAAATGAAAGGACACTAGACAGTGACTCAAATGGAGTGCTCTGTCGGTGCAGGGACAACGCTGGGCAAAGTGCAGCACTCTCTCCTGATAAAGACACTCAGCGCACGAGAAGTGGAACGCGACTCTTTCATCCCAACGCGGGGCACCTTGAACAACTTGCAGCTACCCTCGCACTCCATGGGGAAGCCTGAAATCGTTCTTCCTGAGATTTAAAACAAGACAAAATGTGGGGCGCCTGAGTGGCTCAGGGGGTTAAAGCCTCTGCCTTTGGCTCAAGTCATGGTCCCAGGGTCCTGGGATCGAGTCCCGCATCGGGAAGCCTGCTTCTCCCACCCCACTTCCCTGGCTTGTGTTCTCTCTCTCACTGTCTCTTTCTGTCAAATAAATAAATAAAATCTTAAAAAAAAAAAAAGGGAAACAACAGTGTACAGAGTGGAAGGGGAAAAAAACTTTAAATCTTTTTTTTTGGTTTTTGCTTTTGTAGTTTATCTGAGAGGGGATTAGTATCCAGAATCTATAAAGAAATCGTGTAACTCAACAATAAAAAGTCAAATAACCCAAATTCCAAGTGGGCAAGGGATCTGATGGATATTTTTCAGAAGAACACTCACTGGTGACCAGTCAGCATCAGAAGCTGATTAGGGAGATTTGCGGTTCTTGACCGTGCGGTGAGACGCCGCTGACACCCGCTAGCGGGCATGAATAGCAAAGCCAGACCCCCACCCTTTCCATAACACCGCAGCGTGACGATGGAAAGGGAATTGGGATGTGCCTGCCTTGCTGTGGGTGTAAAGAGAGGCAGCCACTTGGGGAGACAGCTTAGAGGTTCTCGAAGTGTGAACTAGGGCATTATTGGCTGCCCTCGCAATGCCGCTGCTGGTGCATCCCCAAGGGAACTTAAAACTCTGTCCGAGGGACACCTGGACAGGACTCGTTACAGCCGCAGTCGTCATGATGGGAAGAAAGTGGAAACAGCCCGGTGTCCATCGCTGACGGGTAACAGAATGTCCGTCCATGGGAATGTTACTGAAAAACAAGTGAGCCTTGATGGTGTGCTCAGTGGAGAGGGCAGACCCGAAGGGCCACACAGCGTGTGAGTGTGTTACACGCGGGGCTGCGGTGGGCAGAGGGCTAGGCATGGCAAGTCCCCCAGGAGCCAGCGCGAGCCAGTGGGGGGTGACCGCTGATGGCACAGCACATCCTCTGAGGGGACCAGGGGTCCGGACTGAGACACGGGGACTGCTGGTGTGCTGGCACTGAGCATGAGGTTCGCAGCGTGGAGGAGGTGACGTGAGGATGACAGACTGTCGACCCGGCATCAGGAGAGAGAGCAGAGCGGCTGCTTCCTTTCCCTGAGCTGACTGTGTCTCCCGGAGGGCCAGACTGTCTTTCCTGGAACCCAGGTCCTGCGCTCCTTGCACGTGCTGAGATTTTGTTCTTGCATCTCTGGAAGCACCTAGAAGGCGATCCTGGGGATTCTGCAGCCCTCGTTTTGGACGTAACTTCCGTGAGCATGAGAAGTGCCGTATTTCCTGCCAAAGGCTGCAGCCATGACTCTTGAGCACTGTGGGCCCCGGGCCTGCGGGAAGCCTCCTTCTGCTCAGCCTCCTGGCCCCGCTCCCTCCTCCAGAGCTCACCACAGATTCCCCCACGGCAGGGCCCTCCTCAGGGGTGCAGGGGTGCCCTCCGCCCGCCACCCGGCGCGCGGGAGAGGGGCGGCCGCTGGAGGGTGCTGGCTTAGCAGGTGTGGGACAGCGCTCTGGACGGGCTCTGTTCTGGCGGATCCTCAGGCTTTGGCATTGTCATAACTTGGATCTCTACGACGTTCTGTTTCCCCGATGAATCTGTCACCTCCTCGGACCGGAGAGCCACGTTTTTTATTGTCTCTCAGGACTGGGTGTGGTGGCTGAGTTGCCTGCAGCAGGGCTCCGGACGTACTATTTACTAGAGAACCTGAGAGGTGGGGGGTCCCTGCGGGGGCCTGTCTCAGTGCCCGGCAGAACCCGGTGCTGTCGGGAAGAGGGCGACTCCAGGTCAGACGGCGAAAGGGCGCCGCGCTCGCCTGCCTCTGATGCTCCCTGCCCGCTGTATCCTCTGTCTCCCCGCTCGGCCCCCTTCAGTCCTCCCAGCAGCCCCTCCACTTAGGCTCATGGGTCTCCTGCGCAGATGAAGGGTCGGAGCCCGCAGGCAGGCAGTGGGTTACGTGCCCGGGGCCACGCGGTGAAGGCGGGTGTGTGACAGCATCCCACGCTCCCTGGGAGAAAGCCACCTCTGTCCCATGGCTGGGGCCAGCAGGGATCTGCCTGGGACCCGGAGCAGAACAGGGCACAGACCCGGCTCTCATCTGGGGAGCTTTCCTCCCTTTGTGGGTCTCCCGGTGAGCTTTGGTGTGGCGAGGACTTGGAGCTGCAAGTCCTTCTGGAGCAGAGCTGAGCAGACTCCTGTCTTCGGTGTTTCTGTGAAGCAGCTTGGAGGCTGGTGGGACGGGGCAGGCCCAGGCCGGAAACAGGGGAGCCTTCGGAATCTGCACGGGGAGGAGGAGGCGCGGGCAGCAGATTCTGATCGTAGCGAAGGTGGGGGCGTCGCCCTGTGCGGGCGCTGGACTGCGTCTCCTTGATGCGGACACGCTTTATTCTGCCCCCGACTTGGGAACGGTTGCCCCTTCAGACTCTTCCGCTGTTCCACAGCAGGGAGGGGGCTTCTCGGTGTGTCAGACAGACGCTCACCCTTCCCACCGCCCATCTGCGGCGGGGTGTGCAAGCTCGTCACGGGCCACTGAGCCACCCTGCCCGCGACCGTCCTACCACCGGGCCCAGAGCCGCCGCTCCCACGTACGTTCACCCCGCACAGGCACGGCTTCTCACAGACGTGCTGGTCACAGCTGCTGGGGGTCAGAAGGGGACCACATGTGTGGCTGCTGCTGGCCGTGATGGCCATTCCTCATGGCTTCTGTCTGCCCTCGGCACTGCCGCATCTCCCTCCCCCTTGGCCAGCTCTGTCCGCCCACAGATGGAGACCCACCGTGGACACCGGGACTTGCTTGGTGGAGTGACCTGGAGCTCATCCCTGGGGGGTCCGAGCCCCTGCTCACTGTGCTCTCATGAAGCGTCAGTCACTGTGCATGTCCGTTATGGCCGCACGAGGCATGGTGTCACCGAGAGAGGCCCAGAGGATCCCCCGGGGCCACAGGTACTCCGTCCTCTGCCCGTCACAGCCCTCATGGCCGTCAGGGTCCTTTTCCTCCCCAGCACGATCGCTCCCTTTCCTGCTGGCCCACAGGCAGACCGGGCAGCCACAGCCACCGTGAGACCCGCGTTCCCCTCGCCGGGTGTCCCCCCGAGTTGCAGGTTGAGAAGCACAAATCTCGGAGAGCCCAGCGGAACTGCGGGAGCGGGCGCACCCCTGCCCCGCTTGGCTCCAGAAGCATGCCTTCTGCCGGGTGGGCACACCCGCATGCAGGGGCTGCTGGCTTCGAGGGTCCACCAGCTCCTGGAGGATAGCGCCCGCCCTGTGCCTCAGCTGCGTCGGCGAGAGTCCCTCTTGCCACCCTGTCTGACCGGCTGCCTGTCTGTGGTGGGACTGGTGGCAGAGGGGGCCCTCGGCCTGAGTGGCCCATCCCGTGAGGTTGCTCCGCGTGCCCGGACGGGGTTTGTCGAAGGCACCGCAGGCGGGAAAGGCAAACCCACACCTGGACTATGTAGTTCCTGTTGGGATGGAGGCTGCGCTTTCCCGGGAAGCGGGCTCTCTCCCTCAGCTCCTTCCCAGTGGCCTTGGTGGCTCTCGTGCCGAGGAGACCCCACAGAGCAGCTAATGCTCACCGGGGCCGGGAGGCCGGCAGATGTCATCGGCCCTGAACCGCTACCTGGCAAGGCTGGGGTTCACGTTCCAGTTCTTTCCTAAGGCCTGGGAGTACGCTGGACTCCTGTCCACCCCTGGCCAGGCCCAGGGTCGCAGCAGGAGCACCAGTCCAGACGGCACCTGCGGAGGCCCCCCGGATTGTTCTGGGCCTTGCAGGACGCCCTCGACATCTGCGGTGCTGCGGGCCCGAGAGCCTGCTTTGCTCCGTGGGCCGGACCGCCCTCTGCCCTGACACCGGCTCCACAGTCTCCTTCCTTCCTCCCTCCCGGTCCCCCCACTCCTCCCCTTCCCTCCCTCCGTGCTCGCCCCCCATTCCTTACGCCCCCCCCGCTTTCCATCCCCCCCAACACACTCACACTCTGCGGCTGCTGGAGCAGTCACTGTCCTGTGCGCCCTCTTAGAGGAGCACAGCCTGACCCTACCCCTAACCGGCTCAGCAGATGTCACTGTGCTTCCCCTTCCAGTCACGCTAAGTGTACGAATGTCCCTTGCGAGCAGAGCCCTGCCACCTCAACGCTGCCCCTGACGTGCCGGCAGCCGATAGACGCCCCTGTGGGAGTCACCAGGTCATGCTCGTCGGACCACAGCCATCTGATGTGTGCGGCGTCGTGTCACTCCGGCTCTGGGACACACGGGCAGTAAGGCCCCTGGGAGGCTGCTGGGGTCTCCTGGGAGCCCTAGGCCCACCAGGCTTCAGGCCGCAGGGGCAGGGTGGGACCCTCGGGGCAATCCTGGGCCGCGGGCCACAGTCCGCACAGGGCCTGGCTCCTTCTTGAGGCACTGCAACCTGAGGTCAGACACACGTCCCTACTCTGCTCAGCCTTTGACAAAGCAGTCTCGTTACCTTCGGTTTGGATCACCTGAATGGCTCATTTTAAGAGAAATGGCAGTGTACCCCCGTATCAAGCACCAGCTGGTGGCGAGGACAGCTGGTCAGCCAGACCGGCCGGGAGGGGTGGTTCCCGCTGTGGGCTCTCCCCACCTCCCCAGGCGTGCTGGCCGCGGGCCGCAGACGCGTCCCCCAGGAGGCCGGACCCCCGGAACTGCACGCGCTCTGGGAAGGCTCAGCTGCTTTATTTACGCCCTCATGCCCCGGACGTTCCCGCGTCTGCTCGTGCTGCTCTCCGCACTGTTCGAGCTCGAGACCCGGGGAAGACAGAGCCTGTGCCCTGTGCGCGCACAGAGAGGTGAGCTGTGAGGAACGGGCTGCGGACATCCTCAGAGGAGGGCCCCAGCCCAGGCTGCAGGCAGTGGCCCTGAGACCCACCCGGTCCGGAGAGAACCCACAGGGTACCGAGTGAGGACCAAGGCCCGGCTGCTCAAAGGGTTGGAAGTTCAAAGTTGGGCCAAACAGGTCTGGGAGAAAGACAAGTGGATGGGCGTATGGGGTGGACCCGAGGTGACTCTTCTGACCCGTGTCTGCCAGAAAGAGTCCGCTGCAGGCAGACGACCCGGCGGGGGGGTTCCAGCCAACCGCTGCCATCAGCACCGCAGGGCCACGCAGCGGGCTCGTGGGAAAAGTAGCCACGGTGGGGAAGGTGGGGCTGTGGCGGCCCAGTGTGGGTCCCTCACTGCAAGGCCAGACCAGCTCTGGACCGCTAAGACCGCAGGCCGGCTCTGTCAGCGAGAGCCCGGTGCACCGCCCGCAGCGCAACCCCAGCACAGACCAGCCGGAGCTAGTGGCACGTGGGCTTTGTCACAAGCTCGCTTCCCGGGAAAGCGCAGCCATCCGTCCCGAGGGGAACTAACCCATAGTCCAGGTGTGGGTTTGCCTTTCGTGCCCGTGGTGCCTTCGACAAACCCCGTCCGGGCACGCGGAGCGACCTCACGGGATGGGCCACTCAGGCCGAGGGCCCCCTCTGCCACCAGTCCCACCACAGACAGGCAGCCGGTCAGACAGGGTGGCAAGAGGGACTCTCGCCGACGCAGCTGAGGCACAGGGCGGGCGCCATCCTCCAGGAGCTGGTGGACCCTCGAGGCCAGCAGCCCCTGCATGCGGGTGTGCCCACCCGGCAGAAGGCATGCTTCTGGAGCCAAGCGGGGCAGGGGTGCGCCCGCTCCCGCAGTCCCGCTGGGCTCTCCGAGATTTGTGCTTCTCAACCTGCAACTCGGGAGGACACCCGGCGAGGGGAACGCGGGTCTCACGGTGGCTGTGGCTGCCCGGTCTGCCCGTGGGCCAGCAGGAAAGGGAGCGATCGTGCTGGGGAGGAAAAGGACCCTGACGGCCATGAGGGCTGTGACGGGCAGAGGACGGAGTACCTGTGGCCCCGGGGGGTCCTCTGGGCCTCTCTCGGTGACACCATGCCTTGTGCGGCCATAACGGACATGCACAGTGACTGACGCTTCATGAGAGCATGGTGAGCAGGGGCTCGGACCCCTCAGCAGCAAGGGTGGGCAGTCCTGTCCTCTTGCTTGAAGGAGTCTCCATGCTCCATTCTGGTCCCTGTCCTCCCAGAGTCCAAAGAGCGGATTCCTGTGGTTCTGCAAGGCGAGTGCACTTTGTGGGCTTGAGACGCTCTGGAGCGCAGCTGTGTCTGAGCCCCTGGAGGCCCGGCGGCCCCGGGCAGGATGGCTATCCCGGGCTCTTGCAGCCGTTTCCAAATCCGAGAGGCTGGTGGCTGGGGCAGGTGTTCATCAAGTCCTCTCCTGCTCTCCTGAGTCCCATTCACGGTCCCTCTTTGTGGGTGACACTCCCTTGGGACAGTGCGTTTCTGTCCCCAGTCAGTCCTGGGGAAGGAGGCTGCGTGAGTTGCCGTGGCGTGGACACCGGTGTGAAGGGTCATGGTTCCGCCCTTGCCTCTGCTCCTCAGACGTCACGCATCCCGTCACATTTTAAGAAACCGAGTAGCCTTTGGTTGCTTTCCTTGGGAAACATACACTTAGTGTTTCCTGAGACAATATGCCACAAACTCCATGTTTTATAAAAGAATTTCTTACCAAGAAAGAGAAATGGCCACAGCAGAGAGCTGCCATCAGGCCGGGGCAGGGGGCCGTTGGCTGGCTTGGAGAATGACCTGGGTGGGCACACGGGATCCTCAGGTTTGAGGAGGTCACTGAGACCCGGGCAGCTCATTTCCAAGGCGAGCGGCCCTTCTCTGGCAGGAGTGAGCATGTGCGTTGGGTACCCGCGGGGCACACCGAGACCAGTGCACGGTCCCTGCCAGCAAACATCCAGGCTCCCAAACTCAGACCATGCAGGACATGTTACTCTCTGACGCATTTGTGACTTGTTTGAACCTCCTTATACTCAGGCCTGCTCTTCCTTCCTGGTAACGGTGGCCCCCACTCTCGTCTCTGTTGGGATAACTTTCTGCAAGACTCCCCAGCCCTGACCTGAGGGACGGACTGTGTCAGTGCTGCCCTGGGGGGTCCACAGACCTGAGGTCCGCTGTGCCCTCCTGGGATCGGGCCTTCCCTGCCGTTTGTGGGAAGCGCGGGCGGAGCGAACACCGTGTCGGAAGCACCCTCCCCGCCGCCCTCCAGCCCAAGGGCAGGTGCGGTAGGATTTCAGGCCCCAGTGCGTGAGAGGAACACTTTCAAACAAGCAGTGTCGTCTGCAGTCCTGACTAGCCCGTGGGCCCTGGGCCCAGCCCACTGGCCATTCTGCTCCACGCCTGGAGGGGCAGTGGAATGTGCAGCCCCTGGAGAGAGATGGGGTTCCCGGATGGACCTTGCACTGCTGAGCCCGTGCAGAGCCCTGCAGGCCCGAGGCTGGACACAGCCCGTGATGGGCCCATGTTTCACATGCTAGTGAAAATGTGGGTGGTGGGGGGCTCAGAACGTCTTCAGTGTTTGCAGTACTTTAACCTTCCAAAACACTGGGACCCTCTGAGTCCCGTGGAGTCCGCCAGCGGCTCCAGAGGCCGGGGCTGACCCTTGTCCCCACCCTCGCGAGTCAGGTTGTCGGTTGATGTGAGAGCTATAAGGGCAGCTCCTCACCCCACTGAGCTCGCTGATGCACGTGACTGGAGGAGGACGCGGGTTGTAGAGTGGACGAGTGGTTTCTTTGCAGTGGGCGGGCCCTCCGAGAGCCCTCCCTCCACCCCCTCCACGGCACTCAGAGACCACCCCTCCAGAGCCTTGCCTGATGAAAGATGCCCAGCAGGCCAGGGGAGCACAGTTCTACTCCATGTGTTTATTCACTTAACGGAAACATTCACTTATCAGATATCACTGAAGGGCAATATACAGAATTTGGAGGCAAATTAACATGTAAATTAATACTTTAAGGTTTTGGATTTTTTTTTTTTTTTTACAAATATTACAAATGTACATCCGGTATTGCCTTTCATTCATGCTCTCTGTGTACATACCTTTGCTTAAGAATTACTATATATTAAGTTCATTTGCTTAAAAAAATGCTGAAAATTAGCTGAAAACTAACTGGGCACTGCTGGGAAGGTGTGTTTTCTGTTTGTTTTTACGGACGCGTCCACTGCGGAGCAGTAGAAACCGGGCCGGCATGAAACGAGACCGTGGGATCCTGATCCGTGCATCGGTATCATCCCTGCGAGTCTGAATGTGCAACGCAGAGCCGGGAAAATAACGTGTTTCTTTCTTCGGGGGCTCACACGGTCTGTAGTCCCCTGCGGGAATGCTGTTATTCTCGCTTTCTGGAGACCTGGCCATCAGCGTCCCTGGGGTGGGAGCTCACACTAACGGACGTGTTCCAGGAGTCCAGGAAAGGACTCCACTAAGTCCCCCTGGGCTGAAGTCCCAGGAACCTGCGAGGCCAGCGCGGCTGCGCTCAGAGGTACCCGGGCCTGAGACTGATTCTCGGCTACGCCGGGGAATCAAGAGTGTAGGGAGGAGCAGGCACTGACGCGGGACGGGGAGGCAGGGAGAGGAAGATGAGGGAGACCCCGGAGGCGGCCCTGCTGGGAGGTGAGCAGTGGTGGTGGCGGCTCGTGGGTCTCCTGGCTCCAGGAACTGGGAAGTGCTCCTCTTCTCCGGGCCGCCTCGCCAACACCCTGCGTGTTTTGCATCTGTCTCTGCTTCGACACCCACCCCCTCACAATCCTTTATCTGATTCAGAATTTGTGGGAGACGTTTGACAGGAACGAGCAAGGTCCCCGCGTTGCCAGCACAGCCCTTTGAGCAGGACCACGGACAGCGGCACGCTCCCCCAGCTCTGCCTGGGAGGCCCCAGCGCCACCCCAGACAGGCAGGTCTGTCCGAGCCCAGTGCCGCCGGACGGTGGTACTGCCTTTCCTGAAACACAGACCTTTAAATCTGTCCCTCTGTCTGTGAGCTCCACAAGAGGCTGAGCTGGGGCAGCCTTTCCAAACAGTGGCCCTTCTTGTGCTCGGCTGGGGTATGGCTCCGCGGCCCCCACCAGGAGAGGTGGTGGGCCAGCCGGAACAGGGACGCTGGCTTGCTGAGGGCTGGCCGATACTCTGTCAACAGAGGCCGTACTCCTCACTTCCCTTTGGTCTTTGTTAGGAAGGAGCATTTGTTGTGTTTTGGGTCAGTTAGATGATTCCATTAGAATGGCTTCTCAAAAAACGGTCGCAGACGTTTCCCTAAATTAAAAATGTCTAAGTTTCAAATATCCTTTTAAATTTTTTAAAACAAGATACTATAGACAAATCTTGAAATTTGTAATCTAAAAATAGCATTTCATCAAAATACTCTATTCTATACTGGGCATCAATATACCATGTATTTACTGTTTATGGCTCTCCAGACGTGGTAAACACTACACCAAAAAAAAATCCTCAAAACAGCCGTTTAACTGTATTGTTAAGAACAGCTTCCGGTGAAAAGGAAACTATATGAGAAGTTACGTGGGAAAAACTCAACCTGACGTTTCTGAGGAACAACAAGACTCACGAAATCAGTAGTGACGTGTAGGTATATACAGACTTCAAGAGACCCACAGGAGGAACAGGAGTTAGAGACCTGCAGCTCCTCCCGTGGGCAGAAACCCAAACCAGAGAGACCCTCGATCTAGTCCCTGCGGTGAGACCTCGAGCAAGAACAGGCAGGCAGGCCGCACGGCCGGTGGCTCGCCCCTCGGGCTGCGTGCTGCGGAAGGATGCGACTGTGTGGCCTGAGCCAGGCGGGAAGCCTCGGTGGTGATCTCCCCGCTGGGAGTGTGTGCCTCGAGGCAGATGCCAGTGGAGCCAACCTGATCGGGACTTGAGTGGCGGGGCTGGGTACACACGTAGACGTGGCACAGGATGTGGGAAGTGAAGGACTCGGAGGCACCAGGTGGGAGGCAGCTCAGACGGGCAGTGCGGCGGTCAGGATGGCCTAGACACAAAGCCGCGCTGCGTGTTCCTTTGGGCTGTGAAGCAGAGTGAGGCCCTCAGGCTCCCCAACGGCCTCGTCTCTGGGCTGGCGCCCCCTGTCCCTCCAGCCACAGCACGTGCCCCAGCAGAGCCCTGCGACCTGGCCTCCTGTGGGTGACCCGGCCCCGCAGTCCTGCCTTCCCTGCCCCTGTGCCTCTCGGTCCTTGGTCCTGGACACGTGGCCCCCGGCCAAGCTCGGCCTCTCAACGGCGCTTCCCGCTGGCTTGGGAACGCCTCTGTCCCGACACAGCTGCTGCGCAGGGCCTTCCCCTCTCCTCCGGGTGTCCCGGCCGACCTGACAGATGAGTCCCCACTCTGGCGTCGGTGGCTGTGGCTTTCCCGGGAAGGAGATAGTTCGGTGGAGTGTACGTTTCTCTGGAGGGCCAGCAGCCGCTGCTGAGAGGCATCACGGCGTGTCGGGTGTCGGGCAGGTGGTACTGTCCGCGCCCCTGGGGTCGGGTCGTCTGGGTGGGCCCCGTGGTGCCGTGGGTGGATGGGCCCATCTGCCTCTGTCGTGCACAGTGCTGCTAGGCCGTCTCCTCACTCCAGAAGGGGCACGGTTTGGAGCGCAGGGGTAGAAGCGGGGGCTCAGAACGGGAGCTGTCGAGGGTCCCAGCGGCGGTGCTCCGTGCGTCCGTCCTTTCCGGGGTGGGCTCCGGAGAAGGGCGAGGCTGAGTCTCCGCCAGCAGTTTCATCCGCATTTCATCCCGGTGACATGTCCGACGGCCAGAAGCTAATGTAAACCGGCCACGTGATTCCGAACTAGTTCGTCCCGAACTAAAGATTAATATGCATCATCTGTTTGCACCAACATTTCCCTTCTTTCATAACTTTGTTTGCAGAAACCGTGTGCTGTGTGCCCATTTTCTTTCCCAAGAGAAGGTGAGTGAGACGCTGAGCCATGTGACGGCCCGGAGGAGCTGGTCCCCGCAGCGGCACCCCTGCTTGTCCGCAGCACATGTCTGCGACTCCTGTGGCCTCCTGCTGGCCTCCTTGTCACATCCGCGATCTCGACGTGATGGGCGGCACACTGCTCCGTTCCTGGGTCTGGGGCCGAGGGGCGGTCCTGCGCTCTGGTCAGGGTGTGCACGCAGGGCTGGCCAGTTGGAAACCCCGCCGGGAAGCCCCTGCCCCAGGATGGGACGCTCCGGAGCCGGGCTGCGTGGCCTAGTGAGTTTCAGGCGTGGCTCTTCTGCGGGGGAATGAGAGGCCTGTCAGTCACATGACAGATGTCCGAGATGAGTTTGTGGTGGTCCACGTGGACAGTTCGAGTACCCGGACGGACTGACAGCGTGGGAGAGGACGCCTGTCTCTGGCGTGCTCGGCACCCGCTGCGCTCCTAGGGAGGGTGTCCGACGCCGGCTTGGAAGGGGACAGAATCCTGCTTCTTGTGGCTCAGCAGCTGCTGTGTGCGTTTCGGCCCTGCAAGGCGCTGATCGGGGAGCCCGAAGCGTGGACAGCTCGCAGCCACTGCAGCCCCGGGAAGGGCTGCTGTGGACACTCCCTGGGCTCGCTCTCGGAGCGAGCTGTCGCTCTCGCTCTCTCGCGCTGTCGGAGCGTGGTCTGTGACGTGGTTCCCTTGTTACCTGCTGAGGGGGTGTGCGTGGTCGCTAACCTGGATGCGGCTGCCACAGTCGTGGTCAGCGGCCATGGGCATCTGCCGTGGAGCCCGCGCTGGGCCCAGGACGGGTGTGGTGTCTGCAGGGTCTGTGGCACTTGGTCCTGGAGCCCAGGTCCTGCCTGCGTCTCCGCTCCTTGGGCGCTGCTGGAAGGGTCTTCGTTTCTCTGGTCTGAGTTGAGGGTTCTTCAGTACTGCGCGTCTCCAATCCGCTTTGAAGGGAGGTGGAGTGAACACTCAGGTGAACGATGAGGATGGTAGAGCGTCCTGGTGGCGTCTTTGGGGAGAGCCCATGGCTTTTCTCTTCATTGTGGCTTATCCTGAAGTATCGTGCCAGCTCGTGCTGCTGAGAACCAGACGCGGTGCTGGGGGTGCGGGACGGGTGGGGCAGACGTGGTACTGGGGAGTGGGGCAGGGAGACGGATTGGGGGCAGATGTGGTACTGGGAGTGTGGGGTCAGGGGGCAGCAAAGACACTGGAGGTGTGGGGGGCAGAGAAGGGGTGTGGGGAGCGGCACCCCAGGCACCGCCGGACCAGCTGCACCTACGACCCTTCAGCCTGAACGGAAACTTTCCTGCGGACACACCAGGAGGAGAGATTGGGCTGTGCCCGGGGCCTTCGGGTCTGGGGGTTGTGGGTCCTGGCAGCGTGGGAGCAGCCACGTGAGAAGCAGCTCCTACTTCAAGTCTAGTTGCCCACGGAGCACTGACCACGCGCATGCTTCTGGAGTACCAAGGGCGAGTGTGCAGGGAGCCGGTGAGCACGGCCTGCTGCCCCCGCCGTGCGCGTGCTCTGCTCCGGGAGTGCAGCGCCCGGGGCTCAGAGTGTCAGTTGGAACTGGTCCTGCTCGGGCGGCTTCTTCACCCAGGTGCCCAGCCCGGCCTTCTGGAATGCCTTGAACAGCTGCTGTTTGACCGACTGGTAGGTGCACGCCCCCCGCTTGGCCTCACAGTACATGGACGGCGTGTCCCCGTGGCTCGGGATCCGCGTGCTCAGCTGGGGGCGGGAACAAGACAGCGGGTGAGCCCCCCAGACAGCCGTGCCGGGGCCTCCGCACAGAACACGGCTCCCGGCCGCCTGCCCTCGGCGCCTGCCGTGAACGGAGAAGCCACACAGCGGACAGGAACGTGTGTGCAGTGTGCCGCAAAGGAGCTTCCTTAGCGGCCCACAGCGACCGTCCTGGGCGCCCCGGTGGGCCGGCTCGTGGTGGTCCCTGCCCAGCATGCGCATCAGGACGTCACGTTACCCACCTGGGGTCTGTCCCGCGTTAGTTACGTGTCCGTCTGACCCCAGTAAAGGGGAGACAGCCCCGGTGGGCGTGTGCCCTCCAGCGGCCCTGACGTGCCACGGACGCGCCGGGGCTGCTTGGCGGGGATGTGAGCAGCGGCCGGCGACAGACGTGCAGCTCGGCCGCTGTTGAACAGGTGTGCTGTGGGGTTTTCTCTTGCGAGAGGGTCTGGGACTGCTGTGGGGTGGGGTTCGGGGGTCGGGGGGATGACTGTGGGCACTAAAGCAGCGTCGTGCAGGTGGGAGACGGGGGCGTTCGAGTTCTCCTGCCGACCAGTCAGGAGACCGGTGGGACGGGCCGTCTCCTCTGTCGGGTTTCTGGGCCGGGACCGGGCCGGGCTCTGAGGCCAGTGTAGGCAGGGATCCCCTGTGGAGAGGCCAGCGGTGCAGGGAGAAGGGCCGGAGGCCTGGATGCCCCCCGCGGGTTCGGCCCGTGTCCTGGAACAAGTGCAAGGGGCCCTTTTGTTTAGGAAGACAGAATCAGTGGTGCTCTCCGACACGGGTCCCTGCAGTGTGCGGACGAGGGAAGTGTGGACGGTGCCCGCAGTGGGCGGGGAGGCAGCCGAGGCCCCGCGCCCAGGACAGAGCCGGGTCCCGTGGACTCGTGGCAGGCACAGAGGTCGTGCAGGTGAAGGGCCACACGCACAACGTCCAGGGTCCCCTGAGCTGCAAGCAATGCTCATCTTAAGGGTGGGTGTGTCTGTCCCGTGCTGCAGTTGACAGATGCGCCCCACACCCCTGTTCCTGTTGGGAGCTGTTGCTGGGTAAAGACGGGACAGAGGCACAGCTACTTCTTGGGTTTCTGTGTTCCTGACGCCTATTCATGTCTGTCTGGTTCTGCCACAGTCTGCTGTGCGTTGGACACGTGCACATCTAGATCTCAGCTGAAACTCTGGAAATGTAGTAAACTCTGTCCCCGTTTATCAAGGAGGAAGCTCAGGACTGTCGTAGAAATGCACGGTCTTTGGGGTCAGGAGAAGAGTTGTGACCTGTGGCCTGGCGTGTGCTCCTGATGTCATTTGGGGAAACCACTCCCCTCCCTAGGTCGCAGCCGGGGGTCAGACCACGTCAGGAGCTTTCTCTGAACTTCCCTTACGGTTCTCTACATGCAGCCGCCCGAGCCCTGTCTGCGAGGCATCTAGGGCCGCGGCCAAGTCCTCGGCGGCTGGCTGGGAGGTCCCCGGGCAGCGGCTCCGTTGCAAGTCAGCGGGGCCCAGGGTGAGGGACACAGCGGGAGTGGCTGGGGGCCATGGGTGCCCCTCGCTCGGACCAGTGTGGGCTTCCTGGGGGCCCCTCCCTGTGCCCACCGGGAGCCGAGGGCGGCGGGGCCGGCCTCCCCCAGAGCGGAGCCCTACCTTTCCGTACAGCCTCGCCCAGCGTGCGGAGAACACGTGCTTGCAGAGCCGCGACGAGCCCCCGCAGCTCCTCCTCCCGGTGGTGCCGTCGATGACCTCCACGTCCGCGTTGCCCATCACCCAGTTCACACTGAAGTGCGGGGACTTCCCCGGCTGGCGGGCGGCGGCGTGGCTCACTCCTGCCGAGAGAGAAGCCGCAACAGCAGGCGTCAGGATTCCGGCCCCGGCAGGGCCCCCGCCACCGGCCGGCGCGAGACCCCGCCTGGCTGCCGCGCTGCCGGGAGGCGCCCACACCCCGTTGCCCCTTTTCACACGGGCCTGTGGCTTCTGGGAGGTGTTCATGGTACCAGACAGGCCCCGGGGCTTGTAATTTCGGTGAATGCACGTGGAAAAGCCGAGCGAGCAGGACAGAGAGCAGAGAGCGTGGGCTGAGAACCAAGGGATGTGATCCAGCAGCGGCGGCCGCAGTTTTCAGGCCTTTTCCGAAATGCAAACACGAGGCCCCGTGTTCAGGAGTTATGGAGGATTTCAGGACAACAGCGGAGCTTTAAGTCGATGGCGGGTCTAAGTTTGGTCACTGGGACGGCCCTGGACACTGGACGTCACAGCCCCGGGAGTCCCAGGCTCCTAGCGCAGAGCGAGAGGGGGCCTTCGGCGTCCCTGCTCTGGGCAGCGGCGTCTGACCTCCGCCTGGCCCCCGTCCCGCCCGCAGCCTGTGACGTCGGGTCTGATGGGCCCTCACCGGCTTTCGGCCGGGCCGTCCTGCTGCGGCTGCTCTGCCCGCCACCCCAGCGTGACCTCAGGGAAGGCGTGTGAGGCGCGGGTGGGTGTGAGGAACGGCCCACGGCGCCGTCGAGCCCGACTTCCTGGTGCAGCTCTGTGCCCGGCCGCCGGGCAGAGGAGTGACGCGGGCTCTTGTTCTCCTCGGTGACGGTGATGGTGGGGGATAGTTCACAGCCCGGCCCTCCCCCAGCACCACTGCTCCTCCCACAACCCTCCCTGAGCCAGTGTGTCTGGAGCACCCCTCCTCCTGCCTGCTCCTCCCCACAGAGACACCCCCATGCGCCCTGGGCAAGAGGACGCCGAGGGTCCTCACCGGCGGCTCCCGTGTTGGGAGGGGGCGGCTTTAGTACGTTGTGCCTGGGCCCCCGCTGGCTGTGGGTGTCCCTGAGGGTGCCGGGGTGTTGCAGAGGGCGTGGCTGGCCCCTGGGGGCCTGCAGCAGATGTAGGGAGCAACCCTGTGTCGGGGCAGCCCAGCACCCCAGGCCCTCGTGAGGGCAGCCGTCCCGTCAGCACCGAAGGGCAAAGCTACAGACCCAGGGCTCCCGCGGTGTCACCGCCAACTGGGGCCTCCCGCCGTCTGCAAACCCGCCGTCTGCAAACCCGCCGTCCGACGCTGCCACCTGCTCCTGCCACAGCCTGACTCCCGACCGGAATCTCCTGGCGACCTTCTCCAGGTCACGCACGGGCAGGGCCAGGCATCCTGGGCTGATGGCAGCCGGACAGCTTGTGTCCGTTCCTGGAAGCAATTCCCTGCGGCAGCTGCCCATGCCAAGAGGTGGGCAGGGGGACAGTCTGGCACGTTGGCCATGAGACGGCCCTGCTGGGCAGAGGGAGAGTGGCCAAGGTCAGGAGTGATCTGTCACCGAGAGAGGCGGGGGCCTTCCCCAGAGCGGCAGGCAGCCAGTACCCCCTCCCGCCCTGCTCCCTCTGCTCTCAGTCCCTCCCTCCCACAGGGGAGGGTCTCCGAGGTCCACGGCACACCTCCCTGGCCCCCTGCATGTCCCCTCTGCTGTGGCAAGTGCCCACTTTGCCGCCGGCTCTCGGCACATGGACGCCTGCTTGGAGAGGCTCGGCTGCAGCCCCGCAGGATGTCCACAGGCGGGTTCTCCGGCTCCGCACATGGACGCAGGCAGAGAGAAAAGGCACTGGCTGGCGGACAGCCTCCCGACCGGGAGTGGGCAGCTGCTGCCCCCCAGCCCCTGACCCACCTTCTCTGGAGCTCGGGTCCCAGATGGCCGGTGTGTGTTGAGGCGGAGAAGTGTGCACCGAGGGAAGTGATTTATGCTGTAAGTCACAGTGTGAGACCCGTTGATCTCCGAGTGTCAGGGCCCAGTCAGTGACCAGGTGCGACGTGAAATGAGATTTTCGGTCCAGCAACGATCTTCACCGAGCCTCGGTGACCGGTGGGAAAGGTGGGGCGCGAGCCACGTTGACTCGGGAACCAGAAGCAGCGCCCATCCTGCCTCGGCGCCTGGTTTGCTGTTCCACCACCCGTTCCTTCCTGGGCTGTCAGCAGCGACACAGCGTTCTGTGGGAGGCCGGCCTTTGTCCCAGGAAGGGATGAGGCCCAGCGGGGGTGTGTGCGGAGCCCCTCCGTCGCAGGGGGTGCAGCGCCCCCTTCGATTGGACGGCCCTCTCCCGGGTTCGTTATAAGCGGGCGGCCCCCACCCCTCCTGCTGTCCTGGGTGTGCAGGAAGCAGCCCACGCATTGGGGTCGGGGTCCCTTCTGGGTGGAGCACAGCTGGCATCATGTGTGTGCACTCGAGTGTGTACGTCTGTGGGTTACTGTTTGTCCCTGGGGCTCCAGGGTTAGGGGCCCCTCAGGCTTGTCCTTGGGTGAAGCGTTCCCACGGCGCCCGCGGGCACAACGGTTTCCTCTTCCTCCTTGTTCTCTCTGCTTCTGTCCCCGGATCGACTAGTGAGCCGCGGGTGGCCATGAGTGACTGCCGCGCTCACACGCAGGGTCCTGACCCGACCGTCAGCGCGGTCAGCGCACAAGGCCGGGAGGTCATCTCGCAGGACGTCCCCATCGGCCTAACCCCGCAGGGCAGACGGTGCAGGCGGCCGGCACGGGCTCCGTCACTGCGGTCGCGGCGCCGAGCAAGGGGAGCTCCCTCACGATTCACATGCCCACGGGCCAGTCCCGCGGCCCGTTCTCGGAGGGAGAGACGGGCAGGCCTGGGCGCGCGGGAAGCTCCGGCTGCCCGTGTCCGTTTGCCCGCACCTCGGGGTGGCGCTCCTGCTCTGCCCTGCCCCGCCCCACACGCCCGGGTGGGCCTTCAGCGGCTGTTGGAACGCTTCGCTGGGGTCCTTCCAGGCTTGTCAGTCTGTCTTCTGCTCCCTCAGTTTGGCCCGGGGAAGACACTTGTTTCTGCGGAGCCGCGTGCACGCATCTGAGAAAGCTCCTTCGTCGTGTCCTGACTCGTAACTGAGATCCGCCATGCGGGAGCCAAGCCAGGCCTGGTGGCCGGGGGAGGGGCTCGTGCGTCTCGGCTCCGGGTTGAAGACAAGGTGCTTGGGACTCCGGGGAGTTGCCTTCTCTTCCCGGGAAGCCACCTCTGGCCTGCATCGACTTCGCCTCCGTTGGCTGGATGCTGTCCACGGAAGGGAGGCATCAGTTCCCGGGATCGTCCCTCTGGAAGCAGATGTGGAAACCAAGACTCAAGTTCCAGTTCAGGTGCAGAGGCTACTTAGAGTCCGAGACGTCACCTGCTGCCGCCCGCTTGCCTCGTCCTCCTTGAGACGGCGGCACGCCGGCACGTTACCCAGACCCACGCGCAAACACAGTTACCTTCTCGCCCCGAGTCTGCAGCCTCACATACCTCCAGGGGCCGACTGGAAATCTCCGTCCAGAGGAAGACGGGAGCACGTCACCATCCGCCCCGTCCTCGTCCCGGTTCAGGGAAGAGCTGCACGTTCCGAACGCGGAAAGCACAGGCCTGTGTCTGCTGTGCCCCAGGAGGGGAGGAAGGTCATCTTGAGAAATAAACCCTGGGAAGACTCAGCCCTGTGTACCAGCGACCTTGGTTCAAGGTCACAGGGTCTGTTGGCGGCACAGACATTGGACTCGTCGTAATTCTCACCGGGAGCACCTGAGCCCGAGTCTGCAAACCTGCACCTTGACATCCAGGAACGGAACGCGTCACAGTCACGCCAGCCGGCGTGGGTCCCGGGACGCCCGCCCTCGCTGGGTGGTGATGGAGGCCCAGGGTTGCACTTTTTAGTGCGGTTCCTGCCCATGCAGACGTTGTGCTGTGACACGGGAGCCCGGTGTTCGTCTCCTGGGGCCGCTGCAGTGGAGCGTGAACACAGTCTCCGGTTTACAGAAAATCACAGAGTCGACTCCCTGCTCGCTCTGGAGGCCTGTAGGGCAGGTGTTGGCTGGGCTGCGCACTCCTCCATCCTCCGGCCCCCAGCGGCCCCGCTGTTCCTGGCGTGGAGATGCGTCACTTCCACCTCTGCCTCTGTGGCTTCTGCACCCTCTCTTTCCCGCCATCAGCCTCTCTCTTCCACAGATGTGTGTGGGGGGTGTGGGACCCACAGGGCATAGTTCAGGACACCCTCTTCATTTCAGTATCCTTAACTTAATTACATTGATAGGGACCCTTTTTCCAAATACGGTGATTTGCATGTTTCAGGGATTAAGATTTGGTGTCTTGGGCGGCCAGTAGTCTGCCTACACCAGCGTTATTAGTCGTGAGTTTGGAGCTGGCCTCTGAAGCCCGCGTGCTGACCTCTGGCACCACAGTTGGTGGGTGGGGGTTCCCACGGGCCACAGCCACGTACGTGGACATCTCTTTTCGGCCCCTGGCTGGGGAGGGAAGCCTAGCGTGGCTCTGTTTTGGGGATGGTGTGGTTGGCCTCTGTCGGGGAAGATCTCGGTTTGGAAACTTGTTGACAAAGCCCAGGACGGGATGAGAGAAAAGGTGTCCCTGAAAGGTGGTGTGGCCAGGCTCGGACCAGACCCATGGCCGCTCTCACTCAGTGATACTGCAGTACTTGTTCCCACCATCTGGAAGGAAGCCTGATCTTCCCAAACCCCTTCCCCATCAGACCCATCGCTGATAAGGTCTGTGTAGCTCGTCTGTGTGCCACAGCCCACGTGGTCATTCATCATCTTTGCGGTGTTCTAGACACGGTTGGTGTCTCAGAGCGGACGTGTGGGAGACCGAGGTCTGCGCCAGCACGGACACGTGCACTCGGGAGACCGAGGTCTGCGCCAGCACGGACACAGGTACTCTGCTGTTCTGACACACAAGAGTGTCTCCGTGAAGATCGTCCGATGTTTGATTTAGTGACGTAGCGATTGACACGATTGTGTGACTATGGTGAACCTGAAGTAGGTCTTTCCCAACTTCGAGGAGGTACTGCACCTGCTAACGGGGCTGCCATCGCCTTCCCGCTGTGCGATTACTGCCACGGCTGCCACCACGGCCACCGCCACCACCATGACCGTTAGGACCACTCCCACCTGCGGTGCTTCTGTGCCAGACTGGCCATGTTTGCACGGCTCCCGTCACCGCGAGTCCCACCACCACGCCACCCCGACTGGCAGGACAATAGGCCTCGTTTCGCAAAAACCCGCATGCACCTCTTTTTAAAGAGCAGTGTCTAACACATTGTAACATTTCTTTAGATTGCTGGTGGGCCTGAAGTATTCACAATCTAATTCAGTTTCTCCAAATTAAGGCTGCACAGGATATTCAGGAACATGATTTTTATAGGGAGTGAATCAAGTTTGTATCTCAGGGCAACACTGCATTTGATGGTGAGAAATGGACAATTCAATACTGAGTCGTATGGCGGTGTAGATGAGGCCACTGTGTGTTCTGTGTGTGCCAGACAGCACTCGTGTTGTACCTCTCACACACACACCACACATGTACACACATCACATACGCACACACATCGCACATGTACACACACATCACACGCACACACACCACACAACACACGTGCACATCACACATGTACACACACGCCCACACATTGCACACACGTATCACGCACGTGCATATCACATGCACACCACACACATCACATACTTGTACCATCACACACATGCACACGCACGCACTCACACCACATGTGGACACACACCACACACATGTACACGTGAACACACACATGCACACACATTGCACATACATCACACACACACACCACACACAGCTCTGCTGGAAGCGGAGCTAAGGCTATTTTAGCATGGACTTGCAGATTTGGAGTAGCTAACGTAATTCGGCTGTATTAATGTCGTTTTATTCATTTTCATTAGCACGAGCATCATTATAATTGACAGTAATTCTGTAGCTGTTGTCTTCATAGAGCACAGTTCAGGGTGGCTGTGTGACGTGTGCTGCAGTCTGGAGATGGTGTGTGAGGACGGGCTCAGGTCTTTCTGCCGTGAGATGCTTGTTGGGGTCCTGTGGGTCCCTGCAAGCTGGAGGCACACGGTGGGAAGACGGGGCTGAGGCAGCCACCCCACCTCATCTGCCCGGTTGGCGGGGAGTTGGCTGCCGTGGCTGAGAGCTGGTGTCGAGGGCGTGTGTGCGTGCCGTGTGAGGGAAGGCGCTGGGGCACCTGCTTGGGGGGCTGGAGTCGCCTCCTGTAAAGACAGTTTGCCCCACTGATTTTCAGGGACTTCCTTCCTGGAGTCAGTAGGAACGCGGCCTTATCTGTGCATGTAAGTGACAGCAGTTTAAAATGCGTGGGCTCACGGGACAACGCTGAAAGCGGCGAAATTTCCTCTGTGGCAGGGACGAATTTGAATATTTCATTTTAAAACCTGATAGTGAAATGGTTCTTGGTCCCTGTAAAGCTTGTTGTTACTTGGAAAGACGTGGGACGGGGGACTTCGGCAGAATGTGGTCCTCACGCATTAGTGGCTCCGTCTATCTGGGGCTACGTTCCTTATGCCCCAAGAGCACTGTTAACGTCCCCTTCAGTGCGCGTCTGCTGGGTTTGCATTAGCTCTGCTTCTGTCTGCCTGGACGGTTGTCTTGCCCTCATTTTAATTGGTTAGTTTTTATTTTAAAAAAATGTTTATTCATGATTTTAGAGAGAGTGTGTGCACGCGCACAAGAGGGGGAGGGGCGGGAGGGAGATCCCCGGCAGGCTCTGCACCCAGCGTGGAGCCCAACATGGGGCTTGATCCCAGCACCCTGAGAGCACGACCTGAGCCGAAATCAAAAGTCGGACGCTCAGCCGGCTGAGCCGCCCTGGCGCCCCTCGCCCCGCTTGTAAAGGCTGCGTCTCCTGGGTCACGGACTTCAGGTCGCGACGAGCTCGCGGCTGGCATCTCAGAGACACGGCTTTATTGTTTCCAGTCGTCTGAGAGTCGCTGGGGAGTCTGATTTGGACCCTTGGGAGCTGACCTGTTAGTTCCTGACTCCTTTTAAGGTTTTTTCTGTCTTCTTGTCTGGTGACCACTTTCTTGCTGGGAGGACGATTGAAGAACTTCTCGGGCCACTCGGTGCCCCTTAGAGGTGACGACTAGTAACTCTGGTACCTCCTTCCCCACCGCGCCCGCCGCGCTCCTTCTCCTGCTTCCAGGGCACGTTGGAGCTCGGGTCTCCGACCTTCTCGCTGCGTCTCTGGCCTCCCCGTGGGATGCCTACTTTCACGCATCCTCCTGGCTGGGCTGTGGTGCCCAGCTGCTTCGTCAGATATGAGCCGGACGTCGCTGGGAGGTGCCTTCAGCTGTGATGGACGATTCCGTCAGTGGCGTGGAGCAGAGAGGTGACCCTCCACCAGCAGGGGCCTTGTGCGGTCAGTTGACGGCTTCAGGGGCCTTGTGCGGTCAGTGGACGGCTTCAGGGGCCGAGACCACAGCTGCCAGAGAGGAGGGGGTTCTGCTTCCAGACTCGCCCCGGGCACGACGGTGCCATCGTCTCCTGCCAGAATTGCCAGCCTGCCGACGTCAGACCGGTCGCCCCTGCACGCGTGCGAGCCACGTGCTTCAGCCCATCTCCTTCCTGTGAGGAGGGCGACTCTCCCGTGCGGGTTCTGTTCACCGGAGGACCGCGGCTCGTCTACCGTCTTTCTGTTTTGGTGCTGTGCTCAGGGGTTTCTTCAGGGGGATGTTCCGGTTTACTGATTCTCTCCTCAGCTGTGTTTATCTTTAAAATTATTTTAAAAAATATTTTATTTATTTGGAGAGAGAGAGAGAGAGAGAGAGAAAACACACAAGTAGAGGGAGAGGGAGAAGCAGGCTCCCCACTGAGCAGGTGCCCGATGCGGGACTCGATCCCAGTACCCCGGGATCACGACCTGAGCCGAAGGCAGATGCTTCACCGACGGAGCCCCCAGGTGCCCCATTTTCAGCTGTGTTGAATGTGCAACAAACCCTGTCCTCTGTGGGGTGCCTGGGGGCTCCGTCGGTGAAGCCTCTGCCTTCGGCTCAGGTCATGATCCCGGGGTCCTGGGATGGAGTCCCACATGGGGCGCCCTGCTCCACGAGGAGCCTGCTTCTCCCTCTGCCTCTGCTGCTCCCCCTGCTTGTGCGCGTGCTCTCTCTCTCTGTCAAATCAACAAAAATAAAAATAAAATCTTAAAGAAATAAGCCTATTCTCAGTCACACGAATTGTTTCATTTTCCTCTGCAATTCCTACTTGGCTCCGTCCTTCCTTCCTTACACTTCTGTCTCTCCCCTGCGTTTTCCCTGTGGGTTTTTCAGTCTCTGTTTTCGTGGTGAGCAAGGTTGCATAAAGTCTGTGTCCCGGAACGGTGCTCGCCGCCGTCATGGGTCTTCTCCACCGTGTGTCTGCTGGGGTCTGTTAACGCGGCCTTGTCTCGGCCTGTGCCTGCTTGGTTTTTGCCGTGTTTCCAAAGCTTTTGTAGCGTCATCTCGATCCAGCACTTAGTAGGATCATCTCCATGTGAGTCTGGGAACGAAGACCGCTTCAGGCTGCTCTGAGAACCCTCAGGGCCTGCTTATGCGGGGTTCAGACTGGGCCCTAACCTAGTCCCCGTGTGGCAGCCACAGCTGACTCCGTGCTGAACCCCGCAGGCTCTCCCCATGTTCCGGCGCCCTCCTGGCTCCCGCCTGCTCCTGCCCATGCTGTCCTTCCCTCTTCCTGCAGGACTTGGCCCTGACAGCCAAAGCTTGCGTGTGGTCCCTTCTGCGCTTTATTTTTCTACGAAGCATTTTCATTTTGTCTGTGGGTCAGCCTTCCCCACGGGGTTTCGACCATGCTGTTCTCAGCTCTCTTCCCCGTGCGTAATGGCCCCAGGCACATCATCAGCAATCCACGCACATTTGCTGAGTGATTAAATAAGTGCAGGGATTGTGTTGACCAACTCAGTGTTTGCATAAATGAAATGTGTGGACGATGAAAGTATTTTCCCTAAATGGTAAAAATTTCAAGAGCAAATTGATGAAGACTGGTGTTCAAATGCTTTTTTGCAACAGTTCCTTAAAATCATGATAGAAATTAAGTGTAACTTAACTAATATACAAGTATTTTTGAAAGAACTCTTTAGAAAACTAAAAAGGTTTTTCTATAATTTTAAATTGACCATAAACTATATGTCATCTAATTTGCATAGGGAAATCAGTGCTAATCTATGGAAATGTCTTATTAAATATTTCTCTTTTGAATCTAGCATTTTGATCTTCATGCAGAGATATTAGGATTGTCTTTAGATTATTCCAGCAAGATTTATAATGAATTTTTTCTACCAAAAATTCCTTCAAGGGCACAAGAGATTAATTTCCACTTCTAACAACTCCAAGACAAAGGAGCTGCTCGGATGCATTTTTAAGCTCGTGTGTTTTATCCTAAACATTTATGAAAAATTTATAGGTTACCCTGTAACAAGCCTGTGCTTATTTTATTTTTATTTTTTTAAAAAGATTTTATTTCTTTTTCGAGAGAGATATAATGAGAAAGAGCATGAGCAGGCAGTGAGGGCAGAGGGGGAGAGAGAAGCAGGCTCCCCACCGAGCAGAGAGCCTGATGCGGGACTCGATCCCAGGACCCTGCCATCATGACCTGAGCCGAAGGCAGAGGCTTAATGGACCGAGCCCCCAGGCCTCTCCGTGCTCATTTTAATATAAAAATCACGCTGCATTAGTTACCAGCTGCATAAAAACAATCTTTGCTACCACCCCACTGGGTGGTTTTGCCAGATGCCATTAGTGATCATCAACCTCAGGAATTTCTCCTGAATTCGGGCGGCTTGGCTCCGTCTCGGGCTCTGCAGTTCACTGTGACAGGACTTTGGAGAAGGGAACTCACAGAAACGTGGGCACACGCGGCGACAGGCCGCCTCCTCCATCCCATGCACCACCCCTCCCGGAGGGTCTCGAGTGTAGTGGGGGGTGTCGGGTGGGGTTTGCGGACTGCTGCTGGCGGACGTTTCGGTGAACCATTGCTTGAGGCACATGGAGTGTGACGAGGCTCTGACCCCCCAGCGGCCTGTTCCTACTCCTTCGGGAAGATGCGTGCCGGGGCGGAGGCAGCCGGTGCCCTGCTGGTCACCGTCCCGTAGTTCCCATCATGTGCACGCCACCAGGGGCCGGGACAGCTCAGGGCCGGGACACGGATTCCCTGGGTTCGGCTCTTGGCTTCTGTGTTCGTCGCCGGATCTTGCCATGGGCAGCGAAGTTGTGTCTTCGGTGCGACGACAACTGCTCGACGGAGCACCCGTGCACGCCACGTGCCGCCGGCGGGAACAGAGCTTGCGTCCCCCACATCTCTCCTTGTCCTGGTGCGGAAACAGGAGACTTACCTCGAGGCTGGACGTGCAGACGAACCACCCTGTGCCCAGCACGACAGCCTCGAAGTCACTTTCTACGTCACGTAATGTTTTCCTCAAAAGACGAGTATTCCGAGCCTACGTTCTTACGAATTCTCACCACCGCCTCGTCCTCCTCGTGTCGCGTGTGGGATTGAATGTGCTGAGAAAGACCGGAGGCGAGTCCCTTTAGGGGAGCCGTGCTCCTCCGGTGACATGGGGCGCTGAAGGGTCGGGGCGTGGCTGCCAGGGTGTGGTGTCCATCCTCACAGTCTTCCCAGAAGGCTGGCAGACCCTCCGGCGGACATCAGTGCGTACCCCACCCTGTGTCCGTGGGGGACCCTTCTCAGCTCGGCTGCTTCCTGTGGCCCCGGAGCCGGCGGGGCCCCCGCTCGGTGGCGGGGCTGGTTCCGCGAGCACGCGGGCTGCACCTTCTCAGGTGGTTCTGCAAACGGACCTCGAGGGCGTCTCCAGACAGCGCTCACGGGCGTGTGTGAACCTGCTCCTCGTTTTCCTCCTTACGCGCCATCGCGCGGTCTCCCTTGTGTGCGAAGGATCCGACGGTTTCCTTCCTGCATCCGCACAACGGCTGTCTGAGGGCCCCCGAGGGCCGAGCAGTCGCTGCCGCCGAGAGCGTGCCGTGGGGGGACGCCGTGGCTTCGGGTCATTGGCATCTCTCCAGCGACGAAAGCGCTGTTGTCAGTGTGGGCCGAAGTGTCCAGTCAGGTGGTCCTGGCTGTAGGTAGGGCTGAGTGTCCCCTGAGGCGGGGGCGGGGGGTTCACACGGGGGCTTTGCTTTTAGCTGTGCCGCTCAACGACTTCAGGTGACCTGAATTCCTCTAGCGGAGCTTTTTTTTTTTTTTTTTTAAACTTTAAATTCACTGCTTTTTGCTTGTAATTCAGAATTCCTGTTTTTATTTGTGTTCACGTGTTCCCAGTTGAACACACGACTTTGGAACAGCTTTGCTGGAAGGGACGGCCAGGCAGGCGTGCGTGGGGCCCGGGGGCCGGATGGCAGCAGCCCCTTGTGGGACAGGCGCCTCCTTGGAGCACACGGGGTCCCTGCGGGTTTGCTGTGGAGACTGAAGGAGGTCTTCGAGGTCTGTGGGGACCCAAGCTGGGGACATCCATCCGCACGAACCGACTGGGACATTGGGGTCCGCTCCAGGCTTGCGCTGGCTGCCGAGCCAAAAGAAGGGAGTGTTCTTGGGGTGCCCGGGGTCAGTCAGTAAAGCGTCTGCCCTCGGCTCAGGTCATGGTCTCGGGGTCCTGGGATCGAGCCCCGCATCGGGCTCCCTGCTCGGAGGAGAGCCTGCTTCCCCCTCTCCCGCTCTCCTGCGTCTTCTCTCTCACTGTGTCTCTCAAATAAATAAAATCGTTTTAAAATGTAGTATTCTTTGCCATTTTGAGAAAAAAAAAAAAAGAAAGGAAAATGGAAGAGGTTGAAACTGATCCAAAGTAATATTTTATCAGAATCCCTAACACGACCAACTGTTTAGAAAGTAAATGTGATCCTAGACTTAGAGTTTGAGGCGAGTTTGTGTGGCTCCTGACGCCTGACGGCTGGTGGAGTCCCAGGGCCTCAGCTGGGGCCTGTCCCGCGCCGCCCGGACGCCGCCGCCCCTTCTCAGCTGGTGTCATTCTGCGTGGTGGCTCCGCGGGAGTGGCGGTGCGGACCCCCGGTCCGTGGTGCTGCAGGCCAGGGACGTGGCGCGCCGAGACGACTTAGCCGCATCCTCGAGCCGAGTTC
The DNA here is from genome assembly GCF_011764305.1 of Mustela putorius furo. Lineage (NCBI taxonomy): Eukaryota > Metazoa > Chordata > Mammalia > Carnivora > Mustelidae > Mustela > Mustela putorius. The sequence continues at coordinate 7,863,224 of NW_025422169.1, read as the reverse complement.
CGGTCCCTGCTGCACGCGCGGTTTCCTCCGGCCTCTGGGGAGGCTGGTTCTCAGGCACCGGGAGAGCGTCTGTGACTGTGAGGTGGACAGCGGCCGCCATCCGCGGTCCCCTCCGGAACACCGAGTCAGTGTGAACGCGATGGGCTCCACAGTGCTCGCCGGCCGTGGGACGCGACCCTCACGCCGGCTGTGTGCTGGGCGGCCGGGGTTGGCCGTCCCCGTCTTGCAGCGGGGACCCTGAGGCTCCGGGGGTCCGGGGCTGCGCACATGGCCAGTGCGGGAGGCTACGGGCGGGCCGGCTTTGTGCCTGCGCGTGTCCGTGCTGCTCCCTACATGTGCCTCCTGGACGCCTCGTGTGAGGACGGCACTCGGGCCGCGAGCCCTGCAAATCCCCGCTTCCAACCCCCCTGCCCTCTGTCAGAGACGCCTCCCGCGAGCGAAGCCGGTCGGGTAAGTCATCCTGGTGGACACGCGTGGGGCGGTGACACCATGATGTGGTCGAGGGTGTGTCCCAGGCTGCTCCCCCCTCCCAGTGCCCGGTCCTCCGTTCGGGAGGCACGGCAGCCCCCCTTACAGGCTTATGTTCCTGCCCTTTTGCTGGCTACGTCCTAAGTAGCCGGTGGCCGACCCGGTAACAGCGGCCTGAGTTAGGACACGTGGGGCCGGCCGGCGGGAGGGCACGAGTCCCGTGTCTACGGGGACAGAGCTTTCTTACCGCTGAGGAGGGGCCGGTTGTGCCGGTAGGAGGTGGGCAGCTGGCCGACGTCCTCGGTGCGGTGGCTCATGACCCGGGAGAGGTGACCCGTGTGGCGCAGGCTGCCCACAATGATGCTGTGCAGGTACACGGGCTCGATGAAGTGGCAGAGCAGCGCGCCCTGCAGGCCCAGCACGTTCCACCTGCGGGGAGAGGGCGTCAGCGTGGGCACCGGGGCGGCGGGGCCCCTCCTTCCCCACCTGCGGGGCTGGCTGAGTGCCCCCCACCCCGCCTGCCCGCCCCTCCCCCCGCCGGCCTGTCCCTCCCCCTGCTGGCCTGCCGTACCCCGCCTGCCCTCCCCCCACATGATCCTGGTGCCCCGTCCACGCTGAGGCCGGAGGTCCTGTGGCCGCGCCTGACCCAGTAGAGTGGTCGGGGCTGCTCTTGGCCACGCACGCGGCTGGCGGGGCTCTGGCTTTGATCATGACGCGAGTTTTTAGACGGCAGGGAAGCCCTACATCCTCTGAGCGACTCGAAACTTAAAAAAAAAAAAAAAAAGACATTCTGTCCCCAAAGTGAATCTGAATTTTTCGTGAGGTTAGCGGGCGGATATCAGAAATGGAGTTTATTTATTTCCGTTTTGGGCAAAATAGCTTCTTCTCCTTTTGTCCTCAGCAGTCAAAGGACCCGTTGTGTCGTTACATGACATTAATAAACGGCCGTGTTTTGCTCCGAGGAGGATGTTGATTTTCGAAGCCCAGACCAGACAGGAAGGACAAGGCCGTCCTTCTCTGAGATAAATGCAGCCCTGGGCAAGCGCTTTTGCTTCTGCAAGCAAAGATGACAGCAGCATTTTGAGATTTTTTTCCCCCTAAACTTGGGTAATACAAGGTGACACGCATCTGTTTGAGGCAGCATTTCGTGGTTTCCGCTGTAAATAACGTGTCTAAAACCCAGCCCCCACCAGCGGCAAACACTATGCAGCTAATTTCTTACATCATCATTCTTTTCATTAATTAACATTTCTCCGCTATTAGAGCAATTATTGTGGTGCCTCCATGCCGTACATTTCTTTTCTTGATTAATAAGGAGTCATTATATTTCCCTTTCCCGAAGCAGTCAATTAACGCAGAATCTTTTCCATTAATTACCGAACGGTTAAAACCAGCATGCCCTACCTGGAGAGCAATCTGCTCCCGGAACCTGTGACACCAATTGCTTTAAAAAGTTCTCTTTAAATTTTATTCCAAAAACACAAGCAATTTAGCCAGCGATATTAATTTGCCTCCAAAGCATTGTGGTGAACGAGAGCCATGTTTTAATCTCATGCAAGAGGAGGCAGCCATCTGGCGGGCGAGGGCCGGGAGAGCGAGTCTCCACTCTCCCCACAAACGCGGTCATTAAAGTAATGTGTTCATCTACATAAAACTCAAATGGAATATAAAAGGTAATATTTATATACAAACAATTTAGTCCTACCATTTGAACAGTCATTGGTTTTATGAAACATTTACTTTAGTCTATCAGATTTGCATAACTTCACTTAAAAAATAATCGTGGTCATTTCTGTAAGTCACATCCTTTCTTTCGGAAGGACTGAAATGGCTGTTCACACACACACGCGCGTGCACGCACGCACACACACGCAAACACACACACATGCGCGATTTCACCAAAGCGGGTGTCCGTGAGTTTCGGAGGAGCAGACTTTCCGAAAGCAACACGAGGTCTTCTCGCTGACCGTCGGACCCGTCACTTGGCGACACGCCGCCGCCCGGACTCCCGCTCTGACAGGCCAGCCGGCGTGGCCGGGGGGCTGCCTCACTTCTCATGGATAAAGTACAGAATTTCAACAAATTCATGGATAGGAGGGTATTTTGGTTTGTTTTTTGTTTTGTTTTGTTTTTGCTATGCGCGCTTTCCGTGGAAGGAACACTGCTGTTTCGGAGCAGTGACTGAGGGACTGGGATCCTTCCCTTAAGTCTGAGACCAGTATTTGCAGGCAGTGCCGGCGAAGTGAGGAGAATCCAACAAAGTCACTTCAGCTAGTGTTTTAGTTTCCTCCTTTTTGGATTTGCAGAAGCGGGAAAGTATGCCAAGAAGAGGAGGAGCAAGGTTAGCAGGAGGTAGGTCTCTTCGGCTGTGCGAGGTTTCGGTCTTTACACTTTGTTCCCCAGCCCCGCAGAGGCTTTCTTGTGTTTGCACGTGTGGCTGCACACGGCTCCCGCAGAGAAAGTGGCCGAGGCAGTCAGTCCGCAGGCACGATGCTAGGCTACCGGTGGTGGCCAAGGGTTCTGCGGTGCAGGCAGCCCACGTGTGTCCTGGCTCCGATTACGAGAGAAACGTGATTCAAAGCAGAGAAATGGACATTTCCCCCATCGATAACAAAGCACGTGCCTGAAGCATGGCAATAAATGGGTATTCTTGAGCAATAAAATGAGTATTCCCAGAAGAGACAGTGCCGTCCTGTAGACCATCGGGTGCTGGCTTTGAGCAGAGTGTCTGGAGCGTAATCGGGGTGCTCCTGATTCTGCAGGATTGTCTAAAAACAAGTAACTTCCATATCTGGCTTCGTCTTGATAACCTTTAAAACAAAGAGAAAGTCTGCCTCCTCCTCGCCTGCTGCAGGAGTTTGAACTCACTCCACTAACGTGATTGGGAAAACCAAATGTCTTCCTCAACAAAAACAGTGAATACCGTTATGCTGAAAATAAATACAAAAATAAATTAAAAAAAAAAAGAAAGGGACTCTTCAGCGTTCCGGATTGAAGAAAACACTGCGCCTTTTGTTCAAGCAGCGGATATTTCTGCAGTGTTGACAGAGAAAAAAAAAAATCCCATGTCTGGTTTTCGATATAGATAATCCGCAATAAATGTGTTTCCACCTGTTTGTCAGTCACAGAAGTACCAGAGACGTGCAGGGGATGGAGAGAAGACCTGCCGCCCTTTAACCGAGCGATGCTCGCTCCTTGCGCAGTTTGGATCTTGGCCTCTAAGACTCAGCAGGGACAGTCACAGGGATGAGCCCTACCCCAGAGGGTCACCACCCGCGCGCCCTGGCCCGTAAGACAGGGGACTGGGGTTCCTGTCACGTGCTTCGGACAGTTGGGGTTCTTGCCTGTTTCTGTACCTCCTTGCCGTGGTCCTCCAGGGTGGTGTAACTCCCCTAAATTACAGGGACGTCTACGGCACCGTCTTCGGGTACGATCAGAACAGACGCTTACTTGGCGTGAGACAGAAACGTCGATCAACGGAACGGAACAGAGCCCGGAACCGGTCCGCGGCAGAGGACCTGAGGACGCGCACCGGGCCGAGGGCGGAGGCGGTCTCGCCAGCGCGTGGGGCCGGGAAAAGCGGCCGGACCCGCAGCGGAATGAGGCTGGACCTCTTCTCCCACCACACCCGAAGCAAACGCCAGGCGGATTAAAGACGTGAATGTAAGAGTGGCAGCTGGGAGGAGTCTTGAAGGAATTGTCCGAAGTGAATGAGTCAGAGAGAAAGACAGGTACTGCGCGATCTCACTTGTCCATGAAATTCAGAAAAGCCGAACTCGCAGAAGCAGAGTGAAGTGGTGGTTGCCGGGGGCTGAAGGCCGTGCGGGAAGGAGGGAGACGTTGGTCAAAGCGCGAACTCTCAGAAGAGAGATCAGTTTGGGGATCGAATTATAGCGCGGAGACTGTGTTTAGTAAGACCGTATTATATACTTGAGATTACAAAGAATAGATCCCGAAGGTTCTTGCCACAAAAGGGAAGTGGTAACGGCAAGGTGCTGGCGTGTTAGCCAAAGCTTCGGTGGCGACTGTGTCCCCGTGTGTGAACGCATCAAGGGCACTGTCTATGCCTTAAACTCCCGTAATACTGTGTCAGTCACATCTCCGTGAAGCGGGGGTGGGGTTACGTACTTGCTTCGCGTTTTTCCTCATCCATAGGACAGCTTGCCCGTCATCTGAATGTACAGCCACACCCGGCTGGGAAGAACCCCCAGACTTTGCTCCACTCGTGAAGTCCAGGTTGGGGCAGGAGGCATGAGGGAGACGCAGCCCTCCCTGTTCTGCCGGAATGACCGCAGCGTTGCAGACGGGTGGTTTCCAGCTTTGGTGCGCGCTGGGCTCATGTCGGGGGCTCCGAGACTCCCTTGGTGCCAGGTGCCCCCACACTCGGACATCATGGGGCCGGGGTGCAGACCAGGCATCCGCCTTGCCGGTGCCCGATGCCACAGTGATTCTGACGCATGACAGGCCGAGACCCTTCTGCGGCCAGGCGGTCGGCACAGACGTTGGAGTCAAAAGCACATGGATGGAACTAGAGCGTATCATGCTTAGCAAAATAAGTCAAGCGGAGAAAGACAACTATCATATGATCTCCCTGATATGAGGAAGTGGTGATGCAACATGGGGGGTTAAGTGGGTACGAGAAGAATAAATGAAAGAAGATGGGATTGGGAGGGAGAAAAACCATAAGTGACTCTTAATCTCACAAAACAAACTGAGGGTTGCTGGGGGGAGGGGGTTTGGGAGAAGGGGGTGGGATTATGGACATTGGGGAGGGTATGTGATTTGGTGAGTGCTGTGAAGTGTGTAAACCTGGTGATTCACAGACCTGTACCCCTGGGGATAAAAATATATGTTTATAAAAAATAAAAAATTATATTAAAAAAAAAAAAAAGCTCAGGGCAAATCCCAGGTGTGACTTCCGTGAGCTGCATTCCTGTGACCACTTTGCTTGCTACGCTGGACGACAGCCTACAGCAGCGGTCCTTGAAGTGTGGGGTCTGGACGGGCTGTATGTGCATCACCGGGGACTTGAGAGAAATGCACACTCTGGGCCCCACCTCAGACCGACGGACTCAGAAGCTCAGGGCTGGCAGAGCGAGCTTCAGCGAGCCTTCCAGGGGGTTCTCCGGCTGCTACGCTTAGAATGCTGGGTCCTGTGCCGAGTGCATGGTCATAACGTAGTGTCTGCTTCTCAGTCATTTCAGAGTCTGCAGGAGAGGACTTACTCCCTCCCAGTCTGGGCGTCGGTACCTGCCCCCCGGGCCCCAGTCAAAACCTTCCTCTCCCGCCCCTCGACGAGGCGGGTGATCCTGCGGCACTCGTGCGCAAGTGGCCCATCCCGTTCCCGTCTGCTGGTGCGGACTTTCCCAGCAAAAGGGAAGGGCCAGACCAGGAACTCCTCCACTCAGGGACGTCACCGCTGGGGATCCGCAGGCCACAGGTGTGAGCACAGTCGCGAGAGAATTGTTGGCTGTTGCAAAGCAAACAAAGCAAAACGAAAGGCCTGGAATCATCTAACGGCTTCTTAGTAGGGGCTGTTAGATAATTACCGTCCGTTCCCGGAGGAGTTTGGATATGGCCGCCCGCAGCTCACCTGCCGGCCAGGGACACGGTCACCGCCTTCTGTCCACGCTGCCCTCTGTCCTCACTGCTCTCCGGCCGGCCCCCTCTGCTTACTCCCTCAGACGCCGTGAACTGGTCGAGTTAGGGAACTCACCATTTCCGTGGAAACCACACGTGTTGTCCTCCTGCTCTCGCTCACGCTACCATGTTCTTCTGGATTCCAGCCAAGCAGTCCAGGAAGGGGACTCAGCCCACAGCCTGGCTGAGCTCCTAGGTGCCCGTCAACCCCAGCTGGCCAGCCGTGTGAGCGTTCCGTATGGAGAGTGGCCCCTGACCCCAGGGGCTGCCCGTGCGGATGCTGTCCGATCAAGTCCCCTGCACATGGAAGGTTTGCCTGCAGAGTGCGTGGTGTGTTTCAGGCCCCTCTGTTTTGGGATGGTTGTTACAGATAGTGGACACCTGTCTGCTCTGAGGTGACCTCTGGCTACCAGTAGGTCCTCAGGATGTCTGTGTGTGTCATGGCGCTCAGAGTCCCCTGGACATCAGCAGTGACGGCAGAAGCTGGGGATACAGGTGTCCTGGTGGTCGGGCTTGGGTCAGGATGATGTCCTGCCACTTTGGGTTATTTTCAGCTGAAAGAAATTACTTCTGCTTACACACTGTCTCATGTCTGTTTTGCAGAAACCTACCTGGGCCACGTCCTCTCTCGACCCAACATTTCTGTCTGCAGCTGCCCGACAGACTGAGTGTGAGCAGTCTGGCCAGACGGAGAGCAGCACGGTGACTTGGTTTTTCCAACCAGACTGTCTCTCTGTTCTCCGTGCCAGCACGTGCGCGTCCTGCATGTGGGGTTTCCAGGATGCGTGGGGTTTCCGGTGCTGATTGAGCCACGGGCCGGTGTCCCCATGGCCAGCTCCAGGCTCCGGCTGGCTCTCAGAGCTCTGGGCCCCATGGCCCTCCTGAGACGGGCTGTATTCGGCCCCTGGTTCCTGGAGGACAAGTGTAACTCTATTACTCTAGGGAGCCCCTTTTGTTCCTTTTGTGGAGATGGAACCGGAAGGTGAAGCTCTGGCTACTGTGTGTGCACCACGAGCTCCTTCTGCCCAGACCTGCGCTCGAGGCTATTTCTTTTCAAGTCCCCAGACACGGTCTCCCTCCCCTCGGTCCCAGCATCAGGACCCCGCCACGTCCTGCTGGCGCTGTACCGTGCATGAGATGTCCGTGGCCTTGACTCACATGGTTGCTTCACTGACCCCTTTGCTTTCCTTGGACCAAGGTCTTGTCTCCTGTGGGGCCAACCAGATTTCCAGATGGTTTTGCAGAAACTGAACTTCCCAGCCGTTTGCAGAGTCCGGGGTGGGGTGGGGTGGAGCCGTGCAGATCCGTGTTGCTTTAGGTACAAGAGATGAGGCGCCAGATAGGCGGTGTTTGTACTGGGAGCGTGTTCCTGACGTTGCCGCTGGAGCTTCTGTAAGACTGGGTGCGGGCAGACTGCCACCACGTCTTTGGTGCCGGAAGCGTAGCAGGGCTGTTGAACCGGGCATCCTGGGGCGGGTGTTTGGGAGGACGTCTTTTAAAAGGACCTGTGGCTCCAGAATGGAAAGATGAGCAGCACTGCCGCTTGATTCCCACGGAGCGGGGAACGTTCCAGCAGAGGACGACCACCGGCAGATCGGGGGCAGGGGGCTGGTGGTGGGGAGCTGAGAGGCGCCGCCCACGGCTGCGGTCAGAAGGAGGAAGTCACTCTTCACCGTCTGAAATCCGAGTTTAGAAGTCAGGCAGTGCCCTCCTCCCCGGAGAACAGCTCTAATTTTTTACAGTTCATTTTTATGGAGAAAGTTTTAATCTATTCATTTAAAGACACATTGTGATCAATAATCAAGCTCAGGTACTTAAAATTAGAAACCATAGCTAAAGGAACATTAGTTCCAGAAGATTTACACTTTTATGTGCTGCTCAGATTGGAATCCTGCGTGCAGAGGCAGAGCACCCGGCTTTGGTTCCCCTCTTTGCAGGGGGCGGTGTGTGCCGTGGGAGCGCGCGTGGGTGGGCGACTGCGGCGGGAGAAGCAGAGCGCGCATTCGGGAAGGCGCCCACGACAGTGCCGTTAGCTGTCCCCCCACCACGGTCTCGTGGAGCCGCGGCACCTGCGCTCTGGTGTCTCTTGGAGGAGGAGTCTGATGCTCTTGGGGGCGCAGTTACCCTCCTAGTGTGCGCTGCGGAAGGTCGGCTGCCATGGTGGCCGGGGAGCGGCTTCCTCTCTGTCGTGACGCTGTCCTCACCGGGGAATGGGTGGTGGCGTTGTGGGAGCTGACTTTACTGTGGCTTGGTCTTGTTGCGTGATTTTCCAAAGACCACACGAGTTGGGCTAAGCGAGCCCACCTCTCACCTCTGGGGGCTGGTCTCCCGGGGTCGTGGCGGCACACACCCCGTGGGGTCTGGAAATGACAGCCACGGGTTCTCTCTCAGCCCCCGAGGCTCCAGCGTGAGGTCCAGGTGTGCTCGGGGCTCTGGGGAAGCCGGACCAGGCCTTTCTCTGATCCTTGTTGGGGGTTGCTGCTGGCTGCCTTGCTGTTCTGTGGCTTGTAGACACGGCACCTCCTTGTCCCCGGGTCCCCTCTTACAAGGACCCATGTGGCTGAATGCAGAGCCAACCAGAATCGCCCCTCGTGCTTGCTGAGTGCGACACCTGAGGGCACTTCCGCAGGTTCTGGCTGTGAGGACATGGACATGCTGTTTCAGGGGCCACGGTTCAGCCTGTGGCATCTGCTGTGGCCCATCGGGAGGTCCCATCCCGTCTCATCTGCGAGCACCTCCTGGTTACCCTCTACCGTGGGTGGGCTCTGTGACCCTCGCAGGGGAGTGTGTCCGGGTGCGAAGCCTTCGTGTTAGGATGTCATGGGCTCCATCATCCCCGTAGCCATCGGGGGAAGCTCCGGATGCCCGGGAACAGGGAGCCGTGCCCACGGACCGCCCCGAGGCCGGAGCTCCACGGACCCTGAGGGTGCCGCGCAGCGCCCCGTCTGCCGAGGGGATGGCCAGCGCGGCGGCCCTGACGGCCGAGTCCGGGCGGAGCGGACGCTGGCTGCTGCCGTCTGTCCCCGCCGGGGTACTGCTGTCTCTCGTACTTTCCCCTTTTCCTCGTGTCTCCTCCCTGCATTTGACTCAGTAACGGGGAGCCGCTCTCCGAGCTCAGCTTCGGCAGTCGGGCATGACGCTTGTCTCCTGGTCTCGCTCAGCGGCCCCTTCGTCTGCAGGCGGCAGACCCCCAGTGTCGGGGCATCGCGGGGCGCCCACCGTGGGGAGCTTTGCGGTTGGTTTGGTTTTCCCACGAGGCCAGTTCAGCCGCGAGGGACAGACTGTCCCCGACTGGAGCCCTGGGACTGACTTATCTTCGAGACCGCATTTCTGCCATTTGTACAGAATCTACAGAGAAATGGTTTCACTTTGAAAAGTCTCTGACGACCCAAGAATGTCCATGGTGATTGACAACTGTGTCCCTAACAAAAGACACCAGATTTTCTTTTGTGCTATGTTCAAGGTCAGGATTATTTTTAGGGGGAATAATTTAGGCTGCGTGTCCCCATTCTGAGGCTGTGGGGTGTCTTTCCCCAAGCACGGGGCAGCAGAGAGCTCTCGCGTGACCCAGGACGCCCGGGTCTGCACTGCTCGGCTCTCTGGCTCTGGAGCCTCTCCCCTCCCGCTGCACGGGACGCCCCAGGCGTTACTTTCCAATGGAGCCAAGTGTGACCTCCGTCAGGCAGCTGGGAGCCCGCGCGCCGAGCAAAGCCTTCAAGAACGCGGGCGTGGTTCCCTGTGCTGACTTGCGCAGGACGCCCCGGCACACGGGCTTCTCCAGAGGCAGCCCCACACCTTCGACAGGGGTTTAGTGACTATGACGTCACCATGCCCACAGCTGCCCTTTTCACCTTGGACAGTCCCCTCGACTTAGAGAAGCCGGGCCTGCATCTGTGGTCGGGGCCTCTGCCCGTGCTCTCCGCGTCCTGCGTCCGGCTCACCGCAGCCGCCCAGACTCTGCGGTTTCTGTCACTCTCTCAGTGTGCCCGGGGCCACCCTGCACCGCCCCAGGCCGCGAGAGCTCCACCCTCCTGACTGTGGGGCCCCACTGTCCTTCCACGGGGCACAGGACTTAGGTCTGTTGCTTCTGGGTGGCCTCTTCGTGTCTCAGAGTGGCTGTGAGTGTCACGTCCGTGGGAGTCACCCAAGCCCGGCAGGTGCTCCAGAATTTCCGGGAGGACCCAGGGAGTGCACATGGGTCATGCACGGAGGCGGGGGGCGGTCTCAAGGTGATGTGGGGGGGGCGCCCCGTGCTGAGCACGTCCTGTCGCAGAACTTCGGATCCCAGAGGGGGCCGCCAAGGTGGTGTTCCAGGGGGCCGGGGGCCAGGCGGGGTGACAGCCTCCAGTCCTCCTCATGGGGGAGGAGAGTTGCCTGTGGAGAGAGAGAAGGACTGCAGCCTCCCTCCGTGATTCCCAGGAGACGGAGGGTCTCGTGGACGAGCCCGTGCCGCTGGTGTTGAAGGGACGGAGCTTCCTCTGCGGTGAGGCGCTCGTCTCCAGTGGAGACCTGGGCCGGTCAGGGGTACGGTCTGCCGCCCTGCTTCCCGTTCCCACGGACGGGCCCCCTGCCGCTGCAGGGCCACGGGGGAAGCCAGAAGCCCAGTCGGAGGGCTGAGAAGAGCAACTGGCCGGACAGGAAGGACAGGGGAGGCGCTGTCTGAGGGCCGGCATCCAGGACGTGTGTTCACGGTGTTCTACGGCACGCTGTAAACCACGGTAAAAGCTTGAAGCCTTGTGTCACATGTTTTGCTGTAAACCTGTCTTTGCACCATCTCAACACTGACGGTGTGACACGATACCCATTGTGGCTCAGGAGATCACGCTCAGAAGGTCTGTGTGCTCTAATTCATGTCGCGTGGCTGTCTTTGATCCAAAACGGACACCTGTGTGTTGCCTTGGATCTCGGAGGGAAGTAAGCAGCTGTGCTGGTTCAGATCATTGGATGGAGCCCGCTCTCTTCGCGATTCATGGATGTGGGGGGTTTGCAGGAGTACAGATTGGTCTCGTGGGTGCACTTCTCTTCCTTAACTAAAGATACAAGTTTATTCACCGTTTTCCCTCCAAATAAACGCGCCTGCATTATGTGGCGAGGTCAGTGCCCCCCAGACCTGCCTCTGTCACCACGTGGACGTGACTCGCGGGTCCCAGCAGCACCTGGGCTAAGAGCCTTGGCCGGTCCCCAGGGAAGCGTGTCTGTCCTGAGAGTAAACCCTGCGGTTTGCGGGCGGCGCAGACAGCTGCCGGCAGAGTGAGGGCCCAGCAGAGGCTGCGTCCCTGCGTCTGCCGAGCCATCTCTGGGGCTAGGGAAGGGGGGAAGGCCCCCAGGTTCGGGATCCCACTGGGCCCCCTGTGCTGTGCTGTCCATGTGGGAGGCCGTGGCCGCCTGGACAGGGGGTCCCAGCTGCGCAGCGTTCCCTGCTCGCCGATGGGATGCACCTGTGCACACCATGTGGGGGCTCAGGACTGAGGGTGTGGGGCCTCATCAGAGGGACGTCGGCGTGTCCGAGAAGCCCCATCTTCCTGGTGGTTTTCTGCAGTGACCGACATGAGTTTCTGGATATTTGCGGGTAACTGTCCTCAGCAGCTGCTGCCGGCACCGGTCACCTGCTCCCCGTCTCCTCCACAAATGATCCCGCACAGACGCTGGGCGGTCTCCGTCCCCCGTCCACCTGCCTGTTTCTCCTGCGAGCACCATTGTGATGTGGCGCTCCGGCTTTGGGGGGGCAGGCAGCCCCACGGGACCCACGAGTGACCTGTCGGATGCCGTGGGGACGGGCTCTCCCGAGCAGCGCAGGTGGAAGCCAGACGCCCTTGGCGGTGGTCGGGGGTGAGCACCGATGGTCCCCCCGGAAGTGTGGGTTAGAGAGCAAGTGAGTAATCACCGAGGGAAGGGCGCTGGGTTTAGGGGTTGGTTCTGGAAGGGGAGAAGGACGAGCATGTGGTGACCGCGTGGCCAGTTTCAGGCCAGTAGCTGCAGGAACAGGAGGGGATGAAGCTGGAGGCTCCAAGGAAGGCGGGAGGCACGGGTGGGGTCGGATGCGAGCGGCTGTCCCCGTCGCAGTGGGGGCGGGGACAGGTGGGACACGGCCACAACGGGTCATGGCCTCCTGCGTGGGATGAGCCTTGTCTGTGCGTCTCCCGCCTTCACACACACGCCTGTTTGGGTTCCTGCCTTTGTGTGCTCACTTCGTCCCGAGGGAGATGACGCACACGTTACTTGGAGTCTCTGTGACTTGAGACCTACGACTCTGACGGGTGTGGGTAACAGCAAGCTCCCCCCGCAAAAAGGGCACCGACTGGCAGCCTCTGCCCATTTCCGGGGTGTAAACACCACTGCCGTGGCCGGTTTCACGCAACTGGCGCAGAGCCCTGACCTGGGTTTGGGGCTGGACCCGCGGTGGGCGGGTGTTTTGCGCACCTCCCTCGTGCGGACACCGTGCGTGCGAAATGAGCAAACGTAGGAGTAATGTGGTTAGGAAAGGTTGAGTTTTGACTATTTTTTGCCTGTTTTTGATATAACTTTTTTAGTTGAAAGTTTTTGTTATTTGACCCTTAAGGACAACTGTGTTTACTCGTCTGCTTTCAAGATTGCCTGATGACCATCGGCTCTCGTGGGCTGAGTTGGCTCAGCGGCCGTGCGCAGACTGGAGAGCTGAGGGGGTCCTCCTGGGAGGAGGGGCGTGACTCCCACGTCCGTGTGCTCAGAGAGAAGACGGGGATGGAGGCAGGAGGGTGGTGGGTGAGGGCTTGGAGGGGTGAGTGAGGAGGGCTCGCTACCAGACGTGGGGACCGGAGCTTGGCGCATGGAGAGAGGCTTCCAGTGGGGCTGCAGTCCTTCCCCTCCTGGGTCGGTTCAGGGAGAGAGCGCGGTCCTTCTGGCCGGCCCCAGACACCAGCGTCTTCCTCCGAGGCAGGCTAGACTCATTCTCAAGCCAGGACGGCGTCTGAAGCCCCTGGCGGGATGCCAGCTGGTCTTTTGTTCCTCCGGGTGGTTTGATGAGAAAGGGCGGAGCCTGACTCGGCAGCACACCCGTGCACGCCGGCGTCGTGCGGGGCTTCTCCCGCGGTTCACCGGCCGCCGGTCGACGTGTGGATCCCATAGACAGCGAAGTCTCAGGGCTGCGGCATTAATTCACTTTTTTTCTAGGGACTCAGTTAATTTAGAAACCCGATGTGATCTCCAGGCAGCGAGAGCATTTCAGTTAGGTGAAAACTACCCCCTCTTTCCTGCTTCCTGAATAGACGAGAGTATTAACAAGGAGGAATACATTTTCCTCTGAAAGATGAGCTGCTTGACGAATCCGGGCCTTTCCCTTTGATGCAGAAATCGGTGGCTTGATGTATTGTCATTAGACTGTCTGTTGCCTCTGCGGGCCCAGAGCAGAGCCGCAGCCCGGGAAGTACACGGCTCCATTTCTCCTGCAGCCATTGGCTGAGTCCCAGGAGAGCTCGGTTTGTCCCTGAGCCCGGCACATCTGGGGAGGCAGGGGCCCCGTGTGTGGGGCCTGCGGTGGCCGCCCCTTGCTCTGCCTGGCCTCACCTGCCTGCCCCTGCCAGCCCCGTGCTGAGCCTCCCAGGGAGAAAAGCTGCATCTCGCCTGTGCTCAGGGCCTGGGGGCAAAGGTCTGCGGGGCGGCGGGGGTGGGCCCAGCCTCGCGTGAGGCGCTGTTTGCGGTGAACACACAGTCCCACCTCACGGAGTCCACCCCGGGAATGCCGGGGGAACACGCTGGGGAGGGCGCACCTTCCATGGCCCCTTGGGGACACCCCACCCGGCCTCCAAGTCTGTCCCCTGGATGGACTCTGGCCCCTCCGGAGCCTCGGTGTCCCCCCGCCCCTTAACCTCGGCCTCCTGCCTCCTCAGTCCTGTGGGTTCCAGCCCCAAGCCCTTCCAGGCCGAAGGTCTTGGGAGCAGCCATGTGGCTGAAAGTCGGGGTGGCGGGGGGCTTGCCCCGAGGCCACAGTGTTCTAGTTCATGGATTACACATTAATCCGTGGATCTGGGGGTCACTCTCAGCAAGGCTTTCCACCACCACGTGGTGCTCCGGCCGCCCTCATGGTGGCCACACCCTGCTCTGTGGGGGCAGAGTCCTGCTTACCAGGGGCTTGGACTGCTTCCAAACCTCGGTGACAGGAATGCTGCCCCGTGGGGCTGGCGCGTGGGGGGCAGCACGGGAAGGGGGTGGTGGTGGGGTCGCAAGCAAGGGGGCCCCTCCCTGAACAGAAGGTGCCTTTGAGGGGCACCTGCGTGCCCTTTAGCAAACCCCTTGTCCTCCTGCTGGCTTCCCACCGAGACCCTTCAAGGGGGGGCTTTTGAGGTTCCTTCTAAAAAGAGATTCTCTTACGGCGCGGGGAGGACTTCCAGCCGGCGGCGGTACAGGGGATGCGTTTCCTGGAAGGTCCTTCAGTCCTTAGAGAACAGGAAGAGGCCTGCCTGACGGGGCGCCCCACAGTGGGAGAGCTGACCCAGGACGCAGGCGGCCCCCCGGGTGGTGCTCAGCGGCGGTAGGCCTGAAAGCGCCGTGTGGCTCCCGACGGACCAGCGGGCCAGGCTGGTGCAGGCGGACAGTCCGACGTGGACCGAGGCTCTTCCATATGAGTGTTTGCCGGCGGCGGCAGCTGGGGGCTGCTGGCCCGTGCTCAGTGGAGCCCTGGAAGCCGGGAGCGCGGCCTGTGACCTAGGACACCCCTCCCCGCTCCCACAGATGCCTTCTCCATTCTGCCCTCACTCAGCCCTGCCAGGCCGCAGCCACCTGGGCGGAGGTGAGCAAGGGGCCGTTACCTGGCGATCTTGTCCGTGCAGGACATGGTGACGAGCTGCTCACCCAGCAGGACGCCGTCCCACGTCTGTACCGCGCTGGGGCCCCGGACAGGGACGGTCCCTTCCCCAGACTCGATCTTCGTGCGCAGGTGCCCGCGGAGCTTCCTGACCACGTGCTTGCTGCTGGTCACTAGGAGGCGAGAGGGAGCCGTGAGCCTGCTGGTGCGGAGCCCGGGAGTCCCTGCCTGGAGCCGTGCAGGGGTGGGGCCGGTCCCCACAGACACCTGCCCAGGACAGCTGTTGGGCTGGGGAGGCACAGATGAGTGCCCCGTGGAGGGTGGGGGCTGGTGTGAGCTGTGCTCAGAGCGCCCCCCTACACCGGCCCTGACTTCCCCTAAAGGCCCCGGGGCCGTCAGTGTCGGAGGCCCGAGCGCTCGGACAGCCCAGTGAGCGAGCGCGGCCGCGCTGCACGTGGTACTCGGGGCGCAGCGATCGAGCGCCCTGCCGTCCGCTGCTGCGAGATGCTGCTCTCTGCCTCTCTCCCAGCCATCTAAAGATCGTTCCCGCACCACCTGGAAAGGCCGTGGTGGATCTGGCCCGAGGGCTGTGCTCTGTAGACCAGGAGAGGTTTTCATCCTGGCTGCATTGTTTTCTAGCTGCGTAACCTTGGAGAGGTTGCTTGTGACCACTGCGGCACAGTCCTAAACTCGGGCTAATACTGCTGCCTGCGTCCTGAGCCGTGGGGACGGATGAGCTCAGACGGGCACACGCAGCGGGGCGTCCGCGCTCACCCAGGGTCTGTAGGACAAACGACGAGGTGGAGCCTATGAACTGGTTCCTGTGGGCCCTTCATGCCCTCATCCCTGTTCTGCTTTCCTTCCCAGAGCCCCCTAGCATGCGTGTGCACATAGACACACACACACTGCGCACCCCAAACCCCACAGTTATTTGGAGAAATAGCATGTGTAAAGGGAAGATTGTCTTGATTCTCTCTTTCCATAAAAAGTTCTGCACGTTAAGCCTGGATTATACTGGAATATGGAAGTGGTTAAGTGAGTTGCATACAAATGATATTTAATATAGTGATTCTAGCATTTACATATGTATGCTGACGTGGATGGATATTAAAGATACTTTCTTTACAAAGTTTCGATATTAGTTTTGAAGTTGTGGAAATAGGATTTCTGCCTTATTTATCCTTACTGAGGCATCAAGTAGTAACTTGTGGATTTTTATGTGTATCTTCTTTTACAGATCTCAAAATGATTGGCAGGATATTTTCTGTTTCTAGGAACTGAAGTTTTTTCACGAGATTTCCATAGTTTCAAAAGTCTATGTTTTAGGGAGAAAGATTGCTCACTGTACTCCTTGTAGGAAGTAAACTTTTAAAAGGGTTCAGGTTGCTTTTTGATCCTCACCAATGAGGTGCTTGATGAGATCTAGTTTTGGGTGATCTATGAGTCGCCCACAGATGGAAGAACTGAGAGACCGAGCCTGGGTCAGCACAGCCAGAGATGCTCCTTGATGGTGATGGTGAGAGTGCAGATCTCTGTAGCTTCAAATGGTACTAGGAGTCAGATGGTGACAATGACGGTGGTGGTGATGATGAGGATGGTCAAGAACAGTGGTTACAATAATGATGAAGATGATGATGGGGGTGATGGTGATGGTGATAGTGTTGTTGGTGGTGATGATGGTGGTGATGGTGGTGGTAGTGGTGATGGTGATGATGGAGGTGTTGGTGATGATGGTGATGATGGTTGTGATAGTGGTGATGGTGATGATGATGGTGATGATGGTGATGGTGGTGTTGATGGTGGTGGTGATGGTGATGGTGGTGATGGTGGTGGTACTATTGATGATGGTGATGATGGTGATGGTAGAGGTGTTAATGATGGTGGTGGTAGTGGTGATGGTGATCATGGTGATGATGGAGGTGTTGGTGATTATGGTGATGGTGATGGTGTTGGTGGCAGTGTTGATGATGGTGTTGATGGTGATGGTAGAGGTGTTAATGATGGTGATGATGGTGGTGGTAGTGGTGATGGTGAATGTGATGATGGTGATCATGGTGATGATGGAGGTGGTAGTGGTGATGGTGATGATGGAGGTGGTAGTGGTGATGGTGATGATGGAGGTGTTGATGATGGTGATGATGGTTGTGATAGTGGTGATGGTGATGATGATGGTGATGGTGGTGTTGATGGTGTTGATGATGGTGATGGTGGTGATGGTGGTGGTGTTGATGATGGTGATGATGGTGGTGGTAGAGGTGTTAATGATGGTGGTGGTAGTGGTGATGGTGAATGTGATCATGGTGATCATGGTGATGATGGAGGTGTTGGTGATTATGGTGATGGTGATGGTGGTGGTGGTGGTGGTGATGATTGTGGTGGTGATGGTGGTGGTGGTGATGATGATAGTGTTGTTGGTGAAGATGATAAAATGAACTTAAAATAGTCATATGACTTAAAAACCCTTGAACAAACCTTTGCTTGGACCCAACTTTCTACATGGTCCACGTGGGGTCTTACTGGTGTCATCAACCTTAGCAGGGGGAGAGCGGAGGACCTATACACTTCAGTTTCTACAGTTTACCACAGTGTCAGGGACTTGCTGTCCTGTGGGAGAGGTATTTTCTCAGGGAATACGGTATGTTTGCTCTCTCCTTCTATTAATTATGGCACCCTTGTTCTCCTGGTGCTTCAACTGTTGTGCCACTTTTCAGCCCCGGAAGTTGCCTGTTACCTTGTTAGGCTTTATTCAGTTCCTACCCACTGCTTCTGCACCACAAACTTTCCGTGAAGTAGACTCTGCACTCAGTGAATGCACAACGACAGGGAGTCCTGGCTTGAGTTAACGACTGGTCCGTGGGAGGGAACTTGACATTTTCAGGTGGATTAGTGTTGCCTGAAGAGCCAGCTGCAGGAGGCGCTCCTGAGACCCGTTTGTTTTTGGAGGTGCGACATCTTGGGCTGCCTTCCCTGGCATGCTCCCCGACGAGTGTGATCCGGCCTGGCTGCGGGCGCTGTTCTGAGTGCCCTGATCCGGTAGAGCCCATCTCCTCCGCTCTTCCGCCGCTGTGAGAGGTGCGAGGGAGCTGAAGTTAGTCTGGAGGCGCCGCAGACACCGGTCCAGCCAGAGGCCGCAGGGGCTGAGTCTGCACAGGCTGCTGCGGGTCTGAGGCATTGCAGTCTGCAGGGTGCAAATCCATCCTCCAAATCCACGAGAACATTCTCATCTGCTGCTGGTATTCCCAGACTCATCGCTGGCGTGCTTATCAGTGTGAGAGCTTGGAAGACGGCTGTGAAGATGCATGAAGGGGTCATATGCTTTCCAGGGTTGTTCAGATCAATACTGTATTTTTAGGACAGAATCAAAGTGGGTGGACACGAATGGCCATTGCTGGTGTCCATGTAGGGAGCACGGCCGTGTCTGGAGAGCGATGCGGGGCCGCTGTGATGCTGGCGGGCAGGAGGCCTGCAGATGGGAGAGAGAGGCCTCGGGACAGAAGACAGTATGTCTAGCACCACATAACCTTTTAACCTTTTAACTTCCAAACCGTATTCCGAAGGTGTGTGCATCCCAGAGGGAACCCTGTGATGCACTTGGCTGCTTCCTATAATCACATCTGCAGCGTCTGTCGTGTGTGTCCTGCGGGATGCGGTGGTGATGGTGCTCGTGGTGGTGGGAGCTCGTGGTGGCTCGGAGTCCCTCTGGATGCCTGCTTCCACGGGGCACAGACGTTCTCATCTCCTGTCAGTGGTCTGGGACCCAGTCGGCAGACCCAAAGGTGGGGCTTTTGGGATGCTTCAGACTTCCTGGCTTTGTGATTTTGGTCTAATCTCTTGAACTTCCCTGACACACAATGAAAGGAGTTGGCATAGAACATGCGAGGCATGTAGCACGTGCTCATAAGCTATGACATCATCACACTCTTTCTCATGGCATGTTGGGGAAGGTAGAGGGGAGAATTGTAAGTACACCGTGGCAGCCAGGAGAATGGCCGTAAGAACTGAATTTCCCAGGTTATTTAAAAGACACACCATGAAAGTGGCATTTGCCTTAAGGATACTGGTGAGTCAGGAGGAGGACGCTGGTGGCTCAGCCCCAGTGATGGGCCCTGGATCTCATCAGGGCTCTCTTCCATGGAGGTTCCCCTCAGAGCTGTGTGGGGCCCGCCCAGTCCCGCCCAGCGCCACTCAGGATGCGGATCATCCTCGTGGGTCCGGCTTCATAGAACGGATGGAGTCGCGCCTGGCCGGCAAGACCAAGGACCTACATAGCGCAGGCTGGTCCCTGCCAGTAAGAATGTTGGTCACCTGTCCCCATGCCTGCCTGTCCCCTACAGATGCCTGACCAGACTGTTCCACACGCCTGCCGTTCTCCGCCCGGGAGACACACACCCAACCTGGGCAGGAGGCCGTTGGGGGGATTCCCAGCGATATCCGGTCACTGGGAACATGTCAGATTCTCAGAATCTGGGGAGGTTTAGAGACCCCAGCGCACCCCACGTGCATCAGAGTCTTGGGCACAGCAGGCGGCCGCAAACGGCGTTTGTGGACGTTTCCCTGCTGAGGCTCACAGAGGAGTTTGTGGGAACACAGCCCAGCGGGCGCGCAGCTGCCAGCAGGCAGCACCTCCAAGCAGCTCAGACCAGTGTTGTGATGTCATTGTTGAAGGCTCCAGGGAGGAAGAACTATGATCTAGCTCCGTGAGTATTTTTGTGGGAATAAATAAATCGAGGGAATTTAGAATTTCTGGAGTGGCGGGCATCCGAGGCAGGTGAGGCGGGTTCACAGCACTGCGCTCCGGGTTCTCCCAGACGCAGACCGGGCAGTGGGGAGTTTGGGGTCAGGGAAGCCGGGGAACCTTTCGTGCCGGGACAGCTGGGGCCATAGGTCCCCGCTGCATGGCCACTGTCTGTCTCTGTGGTGGGTGGGTGGTCAG
The DNA here is from genome assembly GCF_011764305.1 of Mustela putorius furo. Taxonomy (NCBI): domain Eukaryota; kingdom Metazoa; phylum Chordata; class Mammalia; order Carnivora; family Mustelidae; genus Mustela; species Mustela putorius. The sequence goes on along the minus strand of NW_025422169.1, from coordinate 7,843,404 downwards.
GCGTGGTTCCGTGATGCCAGGGATCCTGCTCTCCGGGAGTTCCCGAGGCGTGTGCTGCGGCTGCAGGATGGTCTCGACCCGCCTTGGGCTGTGTTCGCCCGGCCTCACGTGGTCTGCCACAGGTGTGCGCAGAGTGAGCTGCCTCATCCGGTGTCCGTGTGTGAGGGCTGAGTGCGGAGCCCTGGCACACGTGGACGTGCAGAGTGGGGAGGCTGAGAGCTGATGAGCCGTCGTGATGGGCACCAGGCAGGGGCTGTGCGGGGTGGCGTGCGGGGCCTGGGGAGGTCATGGCTCCCACCCCAGGGCTCCTGCTGGCTCCTGCTGCGGGTGGACCTCCAGCAGGTCTGCAGGCCTTTGGGCTGCGTTCCCAGGGCTCCACGTAGGAGCCCGGAGCCAGGCTTACAGCAGGGATATGCGGTTTCTCCAAGCTGACTTGGAGGACGCAGACGCACTGACCTCTGGGAGCAGATGGGCCAATAGCCCTGCGCTTCCTGCGGGAGCAGAGGTCCCCGCACCCCCCCATCTGCCATCCTTCCAAAGCAAAGACGTGTACTGTGGCGGGCTTGACACGCAGAGCTCCCCTCGGTGGCAGCGGTTTCTCTCCAAAGCGAGAGTCGTTCCTGAGTGTCCAAGCCTTCCTGGGCCTGTGAGGAACGCCCCGGGTTCTCTGGGACGCCCTCCGCACAGAGGGCAGTGGGGTCTTCTACCCTTACTGGGCGAACAAGGGGAGGTGACATGAGGCTCCTGGAGGAGACTCGCCGACAGCCCCTCCTGGGGGGTCCCCAAGATGAAGCGCCGGGACGCCAGGCCAAGTAACCCGGGAGCAGCAGCGCGTGCTGCCTGGTGTGCCCGCGGGAAAGGAGGAGGAAATGCTTTGTTTGGTTTCCCTGAGCAGCACCTGCCGCTTCTTGAAAGCACCACGAAGTAGGAGCCATCTGTGTCGGGAAGCGAGCCCCAGGGTGCACGTGAGGGTGTGTTTGTGCAGTTTCTAAGCCACTGGCTGTGTGTGCTGGAATTGGAAGCCGGAGGCTGCTGTGGGGGCCGGGTGCACAGAGGCGCAGGCCCGATGAGCCGGAGCGGTTCCCCTGGAGACGCGGCGGGCACAGCCGTCCCCACTCAGCCTTCGGTCCTCAGGAGGAAGCCGGTAAATGAGGTAAATTAGAGCCGGCCCCAAACGTTCTGCCAGACCTTTCCTCCAGACTGGAGGCCTCCTGGGCCGGGTCTTCGTGGTGCCAAATCTTCCGAGAGAAAATGGAGAGACAGTTCTGAGCAGCTGTCTAACGGACCACATTTCACAATTTCATATGGGATGTTGGTTCTTGTAGACTCAGCTTGATGAACACTCCAAGAAAAATGAATCTGTTCCATGTTGTTTCTCCTTCCTTCTCTGAGACACGTGACAGTGAAGCCGTGCCTGCGTGGCCCTTGACGGTGGACACACCTGCGGTCACCTGCCAGGACACCCCAGCCCTCTGTCTGTCCTGGGGCAGCTCCCTGAAAGCCCCTGGTAGCTCATGGGTGCCCTTCCCATGACTCTCAATTTGATTTGACTCTGCCCCTTCCTTTCCGGAGGGTGTGGCTCTGGACTGAGTTTGTGACCCTCAAAAACTCCCGTGTTGAAGCCCAAATCCCCAAGGGGATGGTGTCCCCCCATGATGGGATTCGTGCCCTTTGAAAGAGCCCCAGGAAGCCCCCTTGTCCCTTCCTCCGGTGAGGACACAGGACAAGACGCATTCCAAGACCCAAGATGAGGCTGTCACCAGACGGCAGACCTGCCAGCCTCTGGATCAGGGACATGTGGCCCCAGACAGTGAGGAAGACCTGCCCGCTGTCTGTAACCCCAGCAGCTGCAGAGGAAGACAGTGAGGAAAACGCTGCTTGGGAGAGGGGAGCCGTGGTCTTGGAGCGGAGCGGGCGGGAAGGAGAAGGGATTCTTCTGGGCCAGGCCGCGACCCGCGTTCGAGAAATAGATCACGTTACATCATGTAGGGTTTCTCAAAGGGCTCTTTTCCCTGCACCTCCCTTATCTCATCGGAGCCTCGCGCAGCAGGCTTCAGAGGGCTTTTCTTTGCTTCCACTGGTCACTGGAGCACCAGCGCAGCCTTCCGCGGGCTGGGGGGAAATCAGAGCCAAAAATAAATCTTCCCTCCGTGCGTCCTGCCTGCGGTGGGTTTCCTGGGATGAATCGGCATCTCCCTCATATTCGTGCCGTCTCACTGCCGACCTGTTTGCCTGGTGCTGCTTCTGGGGCAGGAGTGTGTGCGCGTGTGTGTGTGCGCGTGTGTGCGTGTGGTGCACACGTGTGCACGGTGCGTGTTGTATGCACACATGCTTCTGGGGGTCTCTGCATGTGTGCGCACGTGTGTGTGTGTGTGTGGTGCACACGTGTGCACGGTGTGCGTTGTACGCACACGCCATGTCAGGGACAGTTTCCTGGCACTCTGGAGCAGCTGAACACTTCTTCCTGGAGATGCTGATGTCACTGGACCTGTATGTCGGGGGATGCTGTCACTCAGCCCTGCTCTGATCCAACCCCCGGGAGGGCGGGTCCTGCCCAACGCTCCACGTGGGAGGTGGACACCCTGCGGCAACACCTGCCCCTAGCTTTGTTGTTCATAAATAACCAAGCTCAGCGTTATTCTGCAAAGCTGCAAACAAAGTTGCAGAAAAGTAATTCGCTCGTGCTCCGTGTAACTGCTGTCACCTTGCCCTGTCCTTCTGCAGACTGGGGTGCAGGCTGCCGACCCATTGAAATGAAGGGGAGTGACCCTACTCTCCGTGATTCACACTGCGGCTTCGGGCGGCCCCCCCCGAGCACCGCAGAGGCCGCCAGGCCCCGAGCGCGAGTGTGGTCAGCACACGTGGCCTGGCACGGGGCCCGGGGCCCGGGGCCCGGCGGAGGAGGGGGCTGTGCCTTACGGTCCGCGGTGATCTCGTAGGGCGAATGGAGCCTGGCGTCTCCGCAGGGGGACGTGCTCACGTAGAGATGGAACAGCACGTTGTCCCGCAGCCGGTAGCCGCCGTCCTTGGACCGCTCGAATATCGAGTGCTCCGAGTCCTCCCGCCGCTTGCTAGGGCCAGAGAGAGGGTCCTGGTCACCTCGTACGAACCGAGCAGAGAAGGCGCCCACTGGGCCGACGCTTTGCCTGATTTAGTGTCTTATTTCCCCCTTGTCGCCCCCCCCCCCGCCCACATAGGCTTTCTCCCCGCAGGGCCGTGTCGGGAGGAGATGGCAGTGACACAGGCAAGGAGACCCGGCTGGCCCCCGGCGCCCCGGAATGTTGCGTCTCGGGCTGCCCAGTGCGGAGCCGGCCCCTCGGTGACGCTCAGCCACCTCTCCGCATTATAAACCTCCTCCTGGGGCTCACGGCTTGGGGTGCCCAGGAGTCAGCGCAGCCACTTTGCAAAGTGGAGAGGGCTTGGCCTCCAGCCCCTGGAGGGACCCGCTTTCCTTCTGCACCCACCGTGCCCCAGGGTGGTGTCCCTGTTCCCCCAGCCCGTGATGGGCACAGGCCCCTGCCCTCGGAAGCCCCAGCCCGAGGACAGGAGGCTGTGTCCACCGAACTCTGGCGTTCTGCTGCTCGTGCCGTCCCCCGTTCTGCCCCGTTGGTGATGGAACATGTCGGCTGGGTCCTGAGATCCCACGGCAGCCGAGCGATGTCCCCCCCAGGAAACCCCGAGACACGCCACGAGCCTGTCTGCCTCCTGCCTCTGCTCCCGGGCTCCAAGGCCAGTGGTCATTGTTGGCGGCCTGGTGCTGTGAGTTGGGTGTTTAGGAGGCGAAACCCTAACCCGTGTTTGGGAGGCCGGTCCCTAGCACCCTCGGCAGCCCCAGAGCTGACCTCCCTGTTTCTGAGCCGTTTCCTTGGCGGGACGGCGTCCTGAGCCTCCTCAAGAGAGCCTGGCTCCGGCGGCCCGGGCCTGAACCTGCGGTGCTGTCGTCCTGGGGAAACACCGCTCTGCGGTGACTTCCTGGCCGGAGGCTGCGTGTGTGCCCCCAGATTCCATTGTGGAAGGATGCGTCAGGAGGCAGGGCCTCTGGGAGATGGTGAGGTGGGCCCCCCGAGGGATCTGCGACCTTATGACAGACCCCAGGAGCTTCCCCGTCCCTTCCCCACGGGAGGACCCAGGAGACGCCACCAGGCTAGGGCGTGTTCCTGCGTGTGGGCACGTATGTGGGGGTAGCCTGTGCTCTGAGGACGCCTCTGTCTGGACCGGGAGGTGCTGCCGGTCCCGGCGACGCACCCTGCTGTCCCGGGCCGCCCCTTACCTCAGGTGCAGCTCCAGCTGCGCGTACAGGAAGTGCAGCAGCGCTCTCCGGGCCACGATCTCCGCGTGGCAGTCGTTCACCACGAGCCCCTGGTCATTGATGTGCTCGCCGCTGATGCACTTGGTCCCCGAGGACAGCACGATGACCTGCGCCTGCCTCACGTCCAGGCCTGCGGGGCAGAGAGGCCATCAGACCACCTGTGTGGGTGTGAGTCCGCGCTCCCCTCTTCTGACCCTGACCCCAACCTGCAGGAGACCTCCTGCCACCAGAGCCTCGACGGTCACCAGTGCCCATGGCAAGAGGCGCAGTCCCTCCCCAGACATGGCAGCAGGAGCAGCGCGGCGCCCACCGGGAGGGGAGGAGGCCTGGCGGGCTGCTGGATGTCAGGCTGAGGTTCCGAAAGTGGGGGCAGAGCCCTGTGCCTGGCCGTGCCGTGACGGCCCGGATGAGCCCCGGAAATCCTGCCGCCACCTCCCCCTCGTCCCATGGAATGAGAGTCGCATCTTCTTAGAGTAATTCGCCCGTGGAAGCATGTGTGCAGGACGGGGATTCCCATGAGAACACGCCCCGGGCCCGCCCCTGCACCCCTGCACGTTCACCCCGGAGGCGCTGTTCAGGACTTAAGAGAAGACCTGGGACCACGGGTAGGAGCGGAGCCCACGTCTGGGTTCTCTGAGCAGGCCTGTCTCTATGTCCCCTAGCGCTTGGCTCTTTACCCGTTTGTCCTGAAGCTGGAGCACATCCCCAGGTCAGGGGAGGTCAAGGCCCAGGGCCTGCAGGATGTGTGGGTGCCTGGGTCCCAGGCTCAGCAGTCTGGACCTCGAGGCCAGGGGGCCCCGAAAGCAAGCGGGCTGGGCGGCAGGAACACCCTCCTTCACCTGCCCTAGAGCACCAGGCCCCAGGTGTGTCCCTTGACAGAAGTGCGTTTCAGGGCTGGGGGTAGGCGTGTCTGGTTGGACGGACCCTTCCCCAGGCCCAGCCCAGAGGTGGGAGCTTCCCTGGCTCTGGCCTCGATTCTACCACCGCATTTCAGGAGCAGTGTCTGTGCTGCAGATTCTGTTTCCTGAAACTTAAGGCCCATGTGTGAGCCCCACGTCACAGACAGCAGGGAGGCTTTCCAGTTTCCCTAAAGAGTGTCGGCACAGCCGGGAGCCAAGGAGCAGGTGACAGTGCTCCGTCCCACGCTGCGCGGCTCCTCCCGCCTCTGCTGCCAGGGTCCGGGCAGCTGTGTCCCAGGCCCTGGGAGCCCCGGGACAGAAGTTTTCACGGGTCTGAGGGGAGAGCTAGGAAGCCTAGTTCTAGAACTCGGAAGACTTCTGTTTGCTGCTGGCCATCCTAAGTGACCCCGGAAGAGAGACTCACTGGGTGCCGAGTCATTGTGATCTTTTTCTGCTCTTTGTATGTGCAAGAGCAGAGAGTTTCGAGGTCAGACTAGTGGGGTGGCTTTCTGACTCTCTCTACCAGATTCTTAGCCATCGACGGGGGCACCTGGACATGCCCCTCCCCGCTCTGCCGGGCTCCGAGTTCCCCTTTCCTACCGCGGACCTGCTGGGACCCACCAGGAGCGGGTGGGTCCTTCACACAGTGGAGCACGATTTGTGTCACAGGATAGTGCTCCTCCTGACCGCGGTCCAGGGAGTTTTGTCAACGAAACATTCTTGGTGAGAACGGAAGATGGGCAAAACCCAAGAAGCCTTCGGAATGGGCCCCAGACTCATGACTGACCCGCAGCGTGTTCGGGGTTATCCCGGAGGACCACGGCCTTAGTCTGTTCTTTGTCCCGCGGGGGGAAGGCGATCGCAGCTGCCTCACACGCGGAGTCTGGGCCTGGAGGCAAGGACAGCGGCCCGGGATTCTGGTCCTGAGCCCCCCCACCCCGCTCTTCCGGGGCCCTTGTGCAGTGAACCCTCAGAGCAAGCCCGAGCGACGTTAGTGACCTGCGGCCCGAACACTGTGCGCGTAAGAGGTCTTGTGCCCTGCTCTGCGCTCCGCAGGTTCCAGCGGGACGGGAGCAGGGCGTGGGCGTGCCGGGAGGGAGTCCCCGTGGGCGTGGTCTTGCAGTGGCCGCCTTCGGGTGCTGGTGCGTGTGCAGGTGACTTAGCAGCGGGGGACTGTGCCAGGGTTGTCCACGTTTCTCCTGGGGGCTGGTCTGACGCTCCCGTCTCGGTTCCACAGAAATCGCCGCTGTAGAAACAGAAACTGCTGTCCCTTCTCCTGTCCGCTAAGTCTTCTCTGGACTCTGGGCTCTGCTGTCCCCAGCACGGTCGCGTGGCCCAGGAGCTGCATTCCTCGCTTACTCGTGTTTTGTGCGTCTCCCCTCCTGCGTGCCAGCCCCGGGTGTGTGACTCGTCACGTCCTTCAGGAATTTAGCATGAGTTTGGGGAGATGACTCGGACAGAAATGTGCGCAAACCAGGGTATTGTGTGATACATACCATGCAGTCTGCACGTAGTGTCACTGGGACAAGGGGAGTGGAGGGGACTGTGTGCACGGCTCCCTACAGGCTGGCCAGAGCCGGGGTTCCTGGGTTCACCGAGTTCTTGCCGGTGACGGGGAGGAAGCCAGGCTTAGAGGAGGTGGTGTGAGTCTAGCCTCAGGCTGATCTGATAGAACATTCTAGACTATGAGGTGCCATAGTCGTGCGGGCTTGGGGGCAGGTGCTGAGCTGCTCCCCCCAGTGGGGCTGCGGCACCGGCTGCAGTGGCCCCGTGAGATGCGACCCAGTGGGGGACTGGGTTATGGGGTCTTGTGACGTGGCTGAAGGACAACACGAGCAGCGGTGACAGGAAACATGGCCCTACGGGCGTCTACAGAAGGAACAGAAAGCGTGATCAGAGACCTCCTCCTACAGAGCCCCCGCCCGGTTCGTTTTGTGGGAGAATTCTACCGACCTTGACGTAGCAGCCCATCTCAAGGCTGTTTATGGAGTGTTCTAGAGCGCTCGAGGACAGGGAAGCCCCAGAGGGCCTTGGTCATGAAATGCCTGTTACGGATCTGTCGCCCGACTGGGACTGCCCAGAAGGAGAGCAGGTAGCCTCGGTCACGGACGTCAAAACTCTGAATCAAATACTAACCACCAAGCTTTACTACGAGGGGGGTTTATTACGCAAATGCAGAAGTGGATTCAATTCAGTTAAGATGCAATAGAAAAATAGGATTATAATTACAGACACTGAGAAGGCATCTGACAAAACCCGACTACTTTTTATATTCTCACGTATAGAGAGAGGGTGTGCACGCCTGTGAGAGAGGTGTACACACACCCCCACCCCTGCCCCCGTGCACACGTGTTGGGAGGTGCCGAGGGGGGGCTGCTGCTCTCAGGAACACGGCCACGCGCCCTCGGTGGCTCCGTCACTCAGCACTCGCTGAGGCTGTTAGCCTGTGCAGCGGGGAAGGGAATTGGAGGTGGGGTCGTCGGGACGGGGAGGGAGCTGTGTGGCCGGAGAACGCATGTGATTGGGTACGTGGGAATCCCTGGAGAATCCCGTCGGGGGAGAAAGTGCTAGAGCTGCCAGAGAGGCCAGAAGGCGGTCAGTGCAGGTCAGCACGCAGACATCGGCAGCGTTTCGTGTGCACCCACGGCAGCGGGTGAGAAACTCAGAAGGACAAACGGCTCCGTGTGCTGCCGCAAATAAGATGACAGGAATGAGTTTAACAAGAAACGATCAAGACGGAAACTGAATAAAACATTGACTTCCCCCGAAAGACACCAACGGCACTGGAACGCATGGATGTCACACCTTCTCGGACTGGAAGATATGACGTCCGGAACCTTCCCTACAGCGATGGAGACGGCTCATGTGATCCCAGTAGGAAGAGCACGAGGGCTTGTTTCTGACAAAGAAAACGTGGTTGAAAAGTACATATTGTTCTGTTCTTTATTTTTGAACCACGCAAGCTGAGTTCAGTGGGTGCCCAGGAAGTTCTGGGGGAGTCCAGGAGCAGGACGCAGAGCCCAGGAGATGTCAGTGGGTTACGAGGGCTCGATAGCAAATGGCCCTGGTTCTGATGCAGGCCGTCCCAGCAGGGGACGAAGCCCGGAGTCCAGAAACCGCCCGAAGTTGGACGGGAACTGACTGCAGGGTAGAGGCAGCGGCATCTCAAACCCGTGGCCGGGGACGCTGTCTTGTGACAGAGAGCCGTCTGGAGACCAGAACTGCACCATTGCTGCGCACCGTGCCCCAGGGCCGCTAACAGGTGGATCCGAGGCGATGCAGAAGCGTGGAGAGCGGCGGCTTTGTTCAGAGTCAGCCACACCTGGAGCGCGGCCTCCAGCAGCTGCTGCGTAAACGCTGGTCTGTCCAGATGGCGGACAGTTATTCCGGGATGAAGATATCGGAGCCGTCCAGCGGCCAGGAGACGTGGAGGGAGACTGGAGGCGCATCACTCAGCGAGGGACGCCGACAAGGCCCCTCGCAGCACAAAGGCAGCTGCGCGGCGTCCTGGGAAAGGCGGAACCACGGGGACAAGAAGAGGTTCCAGCGCTGGGGGGCGGCCGTGGAGAGACGCAGCACAGTGGGTCCCACGGCCGTGAAGCTGGTCCACCTGACACTGGAACCCGGGTCCGCGTCCTTCCTCGTCTGTCCGAACCCGAGGCGTGTGCGACACAAAGAGGGTTAACTGTGGGCTTGGGTTGATTAAAAAAGGTGTCAATGCGGTAGAACAAAATGTGGGGTAATCTCTGCATTCATTTGGTGAGTGGAAGAGCCTTCTGACTATAGCTAAAAGTCTCAAAGCAGTAAAATTGCTAAATTCAGATGCAGAAAGTGACTCCGGGAGTTCACTGTCTTAGAGGCTCATTGCAAGCAAGCACCCTCTCTCTGTCCCCGAGGAGACCGGCCCCGGGTCTCCATGTGCAAACACAGTCAAGACGAGTTCCGGGGTTAGCGTGAACACGTCTGCCCGGCTGGCCTCTCGTGTCGTCCTCGTCAGCCCGTGCACTTCCGCCCCTGCTTTAGGCAATCTTTGGGAATGTCATTTTGTAAATTTAACTGGGACGGAGCAATTCTGAGCCCATTTAAACCCTTTGCGTAGAAATATTCACAATGCAAGCTCTGATTACAGAATTTCTAAGACTAAAACTGTAGGTAAATGTACCAACCAGGTCCCAGAAACAAATACCAGAACCATGAGTTTATCCGAGGGTGCAGTATAGAAATGAGTTCTGACTCCGTTTTCTAGTGCTGTGCCTATTGAGTGCCACGGCCCCAATAGTAGGGTTTCCACAGCTTCCTGGGGAGATGGCGGCCCCCTTGGATGTAGGGCCGGCCCCCAGAAGTGTCCCCAGTAGGAGCCTGTCCCCGCATCCTGCGGCGCCTCCTGCGCACGCTGGGGGTGCCCAGCGCCTGCCCTTTCAGCTCTCTCCTTACTTGGGCAGAATCTGTGTTCGATTATCTGACTTTTGCTGTGAGTCAGTTTTTTCCTCTTCTCAGTTTTGGTTTCTGTCCTAAATTTCCTTTAACTCCTTTGACCTGGAGTGGACATACAAACGCCGGCTCAGGCGTGTCTCGTCCGGGAGGGACATGGCACGATGTTCCTTTTGGACACAGATTTCTCTCCCTCCAGAGCCTTGGTTTGTGGCCGTCCCCAGGACTGTCTTCTCCAAATACTGCAGGTGCGTCGGCCCGAGGAGAGGACGCAGCGTACGAGTTCCATGCGCTGCGCTGGGAGCGGCGATAAAGCCACGAGGCGCAGGCGGGCATGACGCAGCCCGCGCCAGGACCCGAGGCTTCAGGTCACGTCACCCTGTTTCTGCTACTGACCTGAGACTCTGGCCCTGGGAGCTTGTCTGCTGTCCCGTGTGGACAGTGGGGTTAGAACTAGCACCACCGAGTTGTGGGACGAAGGAGCATCGTGTGACGTGTGTAACCTCCCAGCACCGTGGCCGGCTCTGCCGGTGCCGCCCCAGGCTTCTCCCTCTGGCCCCCGTTGCCCGAGTTACGGTGGGAGCCCCGTGTCCTGTTCGTGTGTGGGCAGGACTCACGCTCTCACTGAGGCCCTCCGGGAGGCGGGCTCCGGTGACGGGAGAGGGGCGCCGTCGTGGTGGTTGTGCTGATGGTTGTGAGGCCCTGGGTGTGACGCGGGGACCATGGCCTGGGGGTCAGCAGGCAGCTGGCTCTCCCGGCGTGGGCGCCTCCCCCAACCCCGCGGTCCCACAGAGCGGTGACCCTCTGCGGCGGGAACTTGAACCCTAACACCGGGGTCCGCTGGGCTGACGGGTGCGGAGCTGTGAATGCGTCCGAAGGTCCGCAGCGCCTCAAGGCCATCAGCCCCCCAGCTTCCCGTTGCTCCGTAGGAGGCCAGGCCTTGCCGGACACATTTGTCCTCCACACCCAAGGTCAGCGTCGGGTTTTCTGCCCCCGCTGGCGTCCTTTGGGCAGCTGAGTGCCGGCTTACGGCCCAGCTGGGAGAGCGCAGAAGAGCCCGACACCGTGGTGGGGGTGTGGCTCGCCGTCTCTGTCCGGCTCTGTGCTTCCTCGCGCACCTGCTCACCAAGGAGGGGCCTCTGGAGTCTCAGGAAGGTCAGGCCACTGTCCCTCCTTGGCTGGCTCTCCCTGGGGGCCGCGTGGTGCAACTCTGGGGTCGGTTCCTGTGGTTTCTGGCCGGGCCACGTCTACTCGGCGGTGGATCCCCCTTCCCTCTCCATGTGAGGGGGCTTCGGTGTGAAAAAGGCAGCCTTCGTGCTCCACGGGGTCAGGAGTGAGATTCACCTGGCGCTTCATGGTTTAGACCTGACCCTTCCAACCCGAGACTGGACGTCACTGCATCCTGCTCCTGCTGGGCGGGACGCCGGCCCCAGCGAGTGTCCGTGGGCCTGAACCCTCTCCCTCTCCAGGAGGCTCCTCGGCTCGCAGCACTCTCTGGGACCAGCCCTCTGAAGTCAGGTGACGGCTCCTTCTCCCCTCCCCGTGTGAGGCTCTGCCTCAGCTTCCCCAGCTTCCCTGTGCCCTCCTGAATGTAAATGGAAAGACCCACTTTCATTTTTAGGATCTAAGTCATTGGCAGTCCCTTGGGAGAAACTGGGAAAAGAGGGTCTGGGGGTCTGGGTGTGCCTCCACAATGCCCTGTGCAGATGGGCCCAGCCAGGCCCCTCGTGCGCTCGAGGGAGACGCCCTGGCTGTGGTTCAGCTGTCGGGACTCCTCAGGACCGCCACACCCGCTGTGGGGCCACGGCCGGCTCCAGACTCCGGCGGAGCATGGCGCAGACAGCGCAGAAGTGGACTTCTTCACCCCGCGTGGTCCTTTTAGGTTCAGAGCAAAAAGCTGTAAAACACAGCAGAATGCGTGTCCCATGTCATTTCTTGGAACTTTCCGATTTCCCTGTAAGACAGGCGAGCCCACTTTGTCCACAAGCATCTGCCGGCCTGGACAGAGCTCTTCTGGGCTGATGCACCAAGTTCAACTTTGGAGGCTGGTTTCTTCCCCACCCCGTCTTCAAGAGATGCGCGTTTTTGCTGGTTAAAATGCCAAATAAACCCCAGGTGTTCATGGAGTGTGGAGAGCAGCCCCTCAGCTTAAGTCAGAAAGAAGTTTGTCAAAGCCACCGCTTCACAGGCCAGCAGAGACGGGCGGGAACAGAGACAGGCCGGGAGGTCTTCCTTCTGGTCATTTACTGAATAAGCTTAGAAGTAAATAATTTTGCGGGCGAAGATCATATATCTCAGCACCACGCCCTGTGCACGTGTGCAGGGACTCTGGCCAGGGGGTTGTGGGGTCCCGCCTTCCGGCGACTCAAGGAAAGACACCTAGCCCCTTCGTCTCCTTGTCTGTATTTCTTAAAAACTGTAATTAAGATTCCTGCCTCTCCCACTTCTCAGGGTTGTAGCAATTAACTTGATTAGTATGTGCAAAAGTGCTACTCACATTATAAATTTGCATATCAGATGAAAATCATCATTATCAGTAGCTCCTTCAGAGTCACTTTCCCATGGAAACATCAGGCTTTCTTAACAAAGGAGAAGACAGAGCCGTCACTTGACCTCTTGGGTACACAACGTCCAGTTTCTGGTTGAGGAGGGCGGAGTGAGCGGCACACGCTCCTCCTCCCGGGGGATGCACAGACCAGAGGGCTCCAGGGAATGTGCAGGGACTGATGAAATCCCGGCACCGTGTGCAGGAGCCGTCACGAGGGACCAACCGCGTGCAGGGTGGGCTCGGGGAAAGCGGGCGCCGAGCCAGCAGGACCGTCGGCGGGCGCCCCAGGTGACTTTTGATTAAGGGCCGTTGGCTGGTGCCCAGCCCACCTGGCTCAAGGAGGCTGGTTTGGAGGAGCCCCTCCTTCCACTGGGGGGAGAGGCAGCATGCGGGGGACCCGCCGCCACACGGGAGGGCAGAGCTGGCGTTTTCCTCACAGACGCGCACGTTCAGGACGGAAGCCACATGCAGGACGAAAGAGAGAGACCGACTATGAAGAAACCACAGTCTGAGGGCAGAGGCTCGGCATCAGCTGCTGAGGCCGCCAGGGAGCTGTGGGGAGCGTCCCCTCCGTAAAACAAGAGGGAGGAGGCACCAGGGGAGACGGGGGTCTTGAGTGACACGGATGGCAGGAGTCCAGGAGCAGTGGCGTTTGAAGACCTCTCAGGAGTTTCCGAAGTGCCCAGGGCCACGGAGGAAACGGGCGGGGGATGCACCAGGAGAGGGAAGAGACTGAGGGTCTGCTCGGAGTACTGAGAATTGGGCAAAATGTGGGTAAAGGAAGGGATTTATCAAAGAAACGATGTGCGAAAAAGTATAGAAATAAATAGCTTCAGCGAGTCAGAGCAGGTGCGTAGCTTATGCCTACACACACACACTCCGGGGACAAAAAGCGCCTTTCCCCTCCGCAGGCAGGGCGGGGGCATCCGGCCGAGACGCCAGCCTGACGTCTCTGGTTAGAAACATGGGCCAAGAGATAATAGGAAAGTCCTCTCCAGAGGCTCAGGGAAGATGACGTCAAGCGCAGAACTGTCCCCAAGCAAAGCTACTCCAGTGGCGGGAGAGCGCCGTCGGCCGTGGCCCGTGAACGAGAGCACCCGGTCTCTAGCCTGCGCGTTTGAAGGTGTTTCCTTCCGGAGAAGGGCGTGGGCCTGTCCGCGGACACGGGGACCCATCGCCCAGCGTGTGTGCCAAAGGCGCTTCCTTCTTTTCCATGTAAGAAAGGAAAGCGGAGCCTCTGGAAAGCCACGTGAGACTCCGAAGCTCACTGTGGAAGCCTCGTAACACCTTTACATCGACCCTAAATGTGCCGCGGCTTTGAGCGGGGGGTGGCCTTGTGCTCTCAGGACGTGGAGCGGGGACAGCACAGGAGCCCCCGCTCGGCCTGCGCTCGGCAGGGGTGGCCCCCACTGCGTCCTGACGGCGCGAGGCCGTGTCACGGTTTCCGGCGTTTAGACTCAGGACAAAGGACGGAAGCCGGAGGCGTGGCGCGGGAGGGGCCGGAGGTGCGGGCTGCGGCGGGAGGAGACGCGCGTGTCGGGGACGAGGCGGCCCGCCGGGCAGAGCCGGGCGCATGGTTGTCTCTGCTTGAGAGCGTCAAGAAAGAAGAGCGTAAGTGTGTTACCTAAAACTGTGGGCGTTACTAACACGATAATGAAAACTCAAAAAGCATATTTCGCCAGTGCAGTCCATATTCAGGACTGAAACAAGGGAAATGCAGAAGGGCTCATGAGGACCCCAAAAAAGTGGTCAGTGGCAGCTTCCCTGCCAAGCCGACGAGAGCGCGGGGTCCCTTCCGAGCTCCCCTTCTGCGGGAATTCTTACCGGCTCCTGCGTGTTTGCGAGAGCCGTAAGAACTCCTCTATTCGTAAGCCCATGTCCTTGCTCTCAGGGTTCCCCCAGCGGCTCCTGGAGCGAAGCACCTGTAGGTGCCAGGTGATGCGGACGCGCTGGTGTCGCATCTGGAAACGGGAGGCGTCGGGCTCAGGGTTTCCTTCAGGATCCCCACGTTGTGGCAGAGATAGAGATGGGCACGACGGAGAGCACCCTTCCCTCCAGACCGTCCTGTGCATTTGCTCAAACACGTGAACTAGAAGTCAGGTCAGTGTTGCGTCCTTTGGGTGAACGGTTTCGACAAGCTGTTCTGCCAGTAATTCTGCACACATCGTCCTAAGCCTTTGTTAATCCATGTGTTTGTTAAACCGTCTCTTTCCAGCAAGTTTCAGCCGTGTACCCTCTAGTGTTTGTGGTCACTAGTTGGGAAGGTGTCACCTCGGACCGCCTCGCCTCCTACAACACGCTGCTCCGTTCACGCGGGTAGATCGCCGGCACCAAACCAGTGCATTTGCCGGTCGCTTTCCCGTGAGTCTCTGTAAAATGTTACTGTTTTCCAAGGCACGTCTGAGAGTAGCTTTCAAGACTTCCTAGAATCGAGTTTTCCAGAAAAGTGGGAAGATATTGGACCATTAGCTACAGAGCTGGGCAATGCCGGGGAAAGGACTTGGCAGCTCTAAGCGACCGGGAGTAGGAAATAGAGCCCTGTGAAGGAGAGGCGCGGCTCCTGCCTCTCCTCCTCTCTTCCCTACTCCCTTCCGTCCCTCTGAGTCGCCAAGGGCTCGCTGACGTGGGTCACCGGCGGGTGCACCAGGGATTCAAACCCAGGAAGCTGATCTTGGCTAGCCCCATGTCTCGCCAGTCCCTGGACTGTGTCCTGACGTGGGGGCTGGGGCAGGGGGCGCTGCCCGGCACACCCATGCCTCCGGTCAGTGGCTCGGGCTGCCGGAGAAGGCAGTGCCCGTCCAGCGGGAATGATCTTGACGGAGGTGAACTCCTGGCCCTCAGTCTAGAACGTTCCACCTTCTGCACGGTGGCAGGTGGACGGAAGGGCAGAACGCATGCCCGGATGCAGGAGGGTCACCGATGAGACGGAGCTGCCTCTGCCTCAGCACACCAACCTCATCGAGTCGTCGCTGCCGCTCACAGCATTTCTCACGCCTTTTCTGCTCATGCAGTCCGGGCAGGGGAGGCGTTCCATCTTACTAAGATGCGCCCCCCGCCCCCCACCAGCCTAAGGCAACTGGTCAGTGGCCGGGCCTGACCTCGGGTTCCCACCGTGCCAACAGCAGCAGCGCACGGTGTTCTCAACCGCGAGGCGGGGAGCCTGACCCGAAAGACACCGGCCCGTCCTCCGGTGGCCCTTCGTCGTGGGTGTCGAGGCGCGTGCGCAGAGCTGGTCTGAGCACGTGTCAGCGGCGCTTTGCTGATCTGCCACGATCGTCACTGAGCTCTCTGTGTCCTACTGCTGGATTTCTCTTTCACGGCTTCGTGTGGAAGGGAGCCCCGCCTGTTGTCCACGGTCAGGCAGGCGCGGAGTCTCCCGTCCTTGCGGATGGGATCCCACAGGAAAAACAAGAGGCATTACCTGTGGTCATGACGATTCCTGCCAGGGCTTTGTGGCGGGCGTGCACGGACGCCAGGCCCACGGTCAGCTCGTGGAACTTCTGCGTGACCAGCTGGGACACGGAGTCTGCAAATTCCTGAAAGACACAAGCACCAGGCCTCGTTGACGGCTGAGCCGGCGGCGTCCTGGCCTCCCTCCTCCTCCAAGCCATGTCCCCACGTGTGGCGTCCAGAGGCCACCGTGTGCACTGTTCTAAGACCCCACGGCCCCAGGGGGACCCGTGCAGGCCTTGGTTCTGAGGGAGGAGCCCCCACCTGGCCCCGCGCCTGGGCAGCGTCTGCCTGTGGCAGGCCACCCCGCTCTTGCCCTCCCCTGCCTTGCAGAGGAGCCCGCCTGCGGCTCTCCTTCGGGGACAGTCGTGAGGTAGAACCCTGAGCAGCACGGGGGCTCACAGCCCGGACACTCGACTCCCTGTCTTCTCAGCGTGGGCGAACTGAGGTCCAGATACCCCCGGTCTCAGGTACACCTGGCCGAGCTGCTCCCCGGGCTCACCCCAGAGTCTGCCCCTCACTTTCTGCACGCGCACAGGCCCAGATGTGCTCTTTGAGGTGCCGGCACCGTGCACACGTGCTCACGGAGACCCATGCACACAGTGCAGCCAGAGATAGTGCACCTGTGCACACGCACGTGAACCCACGCAGAGACGCAGGCACACGAGTGTGGGGCACACACACGTGCACACGAGTGTGCTGCACACACACACACGTGCACCCTGCTCAGAGATCCAGGCACCCGCGCACCACACCCGACATGCGCGCGCACACGGCCTGCGCCGATGGAATCCCAGTTGCTGAGTCCTCCCGTGTGCCCTGTGTCCCTGTAAAGCAGCTCGTCTGCCACGACAAGGGCGGCCTGGCCCAAGGACGCGGCTCCGTGGCCTCTTCCTGCCTCCCACCTAGCCCCATGGCGGACCGTCGCCCTCTGCGGGAGCAGGCGGGCCGGGTGACGGCGCCCTTCACGGGCTTTGGAGACGGATCTGCTGTGAGTCGCGTGGGCCCGTTTTCCTGATTTATAAGGTGATCCTCTTAATTTCCGTCGGACGGTGCTCTCGTGAGGATGAAGTGCGTTCGTGCCCCTTCCGTGCTCAGCCCGCTGCCCCGCGCTCCGTGGGGCTCAGCCCCGGTGCAGGCTCTCTCTCCTCGTCACCGTTGTCACCGATCGCCGTCCCCCTGGGTGCTGCAGACACGAGCTGCGTCTTCCTGTGGTTGCGCACAGGGGGGGCACGGGGTTCACTTCCGGGGTGGAGTGGAGCTGCCCTTTCCCGCCGGGGGTCCGGATATTGGGCTACAGATCAGAGCAGGTCTCAGTAAGGATGCGGATTTTGTTTCTAGGAGAACCTACTTGTATGGAAACAGGCCTGTATCCCGGGGCCTAGAAACCTGCGTGGGAACAACACAGGTGTTGGCTCCGGGCTCCACGGTGCGCGGGGACTGTGCTGCCCCGGCGGCTCCCAAAGCCCGAAGTCTGGGTGCTGTATGGACGTGACGATTCAGGCCTTGCAGGTGGCGAGGGGCCCTTTGCCGGGCCTGCTGGGCGGGGGTCTTCCCCGGCTTGGCCCCCGCAAGAGCCCAGGCTTCTGGGTGAGGAGCCTCCGCTGGGAGCTGTGCAGTCTGTCCTGGGGCTGGCTTGCAGCTGGAGGCCATCCTGTCCTTGGGACCTGGGCACAGAGGTCCAGAGAGCTGGCATGTGTCCCGGGCACACCGTGTGTCAGTGACCACAGCGGGGTGGCTCAGAGACCCAGACTCTGCCCCTCATGGCTCTGGAGACAGCAGCTGGAGGTCAAGGTGTCCAGGGCCGCTTTCCCTCCTGCTGCTCCAGGGACGGTCCCTCCTGCCTCTCCAGCTTGTGGGGTCCTCCTGTCTCTGCCCTGTCCGCGTCTGTCTGTCTCTGTCCCGTCTGTGCCTGTCTCTGCGTCTTACAAGGATGCCTCTTGCTGGGTTCAGGGCCACCTGCTCTCAGGTCCTCATGTCGCAAACACATGGGCTCTGGGGTGGAGCACGGGTCTGCCTTTTTGGGGCCATGTGCAGACCACTTCCTCTTGTCATCGACTCTTCCACACTCGTGCCGTGACCAGAGGGTGACAGTTTTCATGGAAGTGTGAATTTCGGTAATTTCTGTACGTCTTGGATGACCCGACTTCTTCATTTGTGTGGGAAGATTAACTGCGTCCTCAGGCTTTGCCAGGCGCCTGGACCATGACCTGAGCAGTCCTCAGTCCCCGTCCCTCGAACAGCCGCAGGTGTGGACACAGGGATGGTCGTGTTCCTGGTGCCCTTGGCTCCCCACCACCAAGGGCAGGTTTTATCAAGTCCCACCTTCGGATGGACGCTGGTGGGCAGGGGTGCTCCGAGCTTGGACCGAAGACACACAAGCAGGGAGCGAGCTGGTGGGAACAGGGTCCCAGGGTCTGTGGGCTCTGTGGCATCTCGGTGAACGCTGCTTTTGGAGTAGGAGCCTGACTCCGATGATGTTTGTCTTTCGCTGATGTATCTCACTCAACATCATACTCGCTGGCTCTATCCGTGTCACTGCAGATCTCATTCTTTTTGACGGCTGCGTAGTACTCCACCACACACGCACACCGCCTCCTCTGTTGACAGACAGCTTTGGCTCTCCATACTTTGGCCATTGTGGGCTTTGCTGCTATAAACACTGTGGCTGTGTATCTTTTGAGTTAAAGTTTTCATTTTCATTGCGTTTACTGGTTACAGGGTAGCTCTATTTTTAGCTTTCTGAGGACCCTGCTCACTGCTCAGAGCGGCCGCACCAGCTGCGTTCCCACACACAGTGCACGAGGGTCCCTTTTCTCCGCATCCTCGCCAACATCTGTTTGCTGCTTTGTTAATTTTGGCCATTCTGACTGGTGTGAGGTGGGGTCTCTTCATGGTTTTGATTTGTGTTTCCCTGATGCCGAGCGATGTTGAGCATCTTTCATGGGTCTGTTGGCCATTTGGACGTCGTCTTTGAAAAAATGTTTGTTCAGGTCCTCTGCCCATTTTTAATTGGATTCTTTGTTTTGTTTGGTTTTTTAGTTTTGTGCTGATTTGTAAAAGTTCTTTACTTAGTTTGGATATCAGCCCCTTGTTGAACATGTCATTTGCAAATACCTCCTCCCATTCAGGAGGTTGCCTTGTCATTTTTTTTTTTTTAAGAATTTATTTATTTATTTGACAGAGACAGATCACAAGTAGGCAGAGAAGCAGGCAGAGAGAGAGGAGGAAGCAGGCTCCCCGCTGAGCAGAGAGCCCAATGTGGGGCTCGATCCCAGGACCCTGGGATCATGACCTGAGCCGAAGGAGAGGCTTTAACCCACTGAGGACCCAGGCGCCCCCACCTTGTCATTTTGTTGGCGGCTTCCTTCTCCAGTGCTTTTCAAGGTGCCGGGATCGGGTTCCTACGCCTGGTGCACTCTGAAGAGCTATCCCAACGTACCTTTGATTGTCGGTTTTCCCTCTCCATGAAGTGGTTTCGAATGTCCAGGAAGTGGCGAGATGGTCAGTGCAGGAAGCACGGCGTTGCTCTGTGGGCCTGACCAGCCTTGGGGGGGTCCCGGAAGAGGACATCCCCACCCGCTGGTGACACAGAAAAGTGACTTCATTTGGAAACTAGAGGCCGCGGTCCTTTACGCAGAGGTGCAGAACAGAGGCCCTGCGTGCCCTCTTATCCCGCTGAGCCCCACAGAGCTGCTGCTGACGTGGTTTTAGCAGGGGGACTCGGGGCACACACGTTCCTCCGGGAGACCCATGAGAGGGGTGTCGTCTGAGTGACCTGCGCAGGTCTGGCTGTCGAAGGGCATGGGGTGCCCCTTCTCTCTCCAGCTCTCTTCCTCCCTCACCCCTCCTCTCTTGTCCCGGGTGTCTTGGCTGGAGATCCCCAGGGTGGAGCTCCGTGGAGGCTCCGGGCCTCCGAGCTGTCCACCCACCCTCAGCCCTGTGGTCTCCCTGGCCGTGAGGTCGTGGTCCCAGCGAGAGCATCATGCTCCAGTGTGAAGAATGAGAGGAATTTCCTATAAAAAGGCAAGTGCATCCTGACAGATCAGAGAAGAGCCCAGGCTGCACCGAGCTCCAGGCTGCCCGGCTGACCCGCCAGGCCTCCCTGCCCTGGGTGAACAGGCCTGCGTTTCCTGGGTGTGAGCGTGGAAGGGAGTCTGCTTGGGAAAAGGCCCGCGGAGCCTGCCCTGGCTGGAGCCACACCCCCGCCCCACGGTCCCCCCTGCCCTGGGGCTATTTTGGGGGTTCTGAGGTTGATTCAGTGGCGCCCACGATCCCAGCTGTGTTTCTGCTTCACCAGTTGTCTGCACGGGGCCTGGCACCGGATTACCTGGGGAGCTGGAGGCGAGACGGAAGCTTGGAATTCACGGAGGGACTCCCACACTTACTGTCTAATTTAACACCAGCCGTTTTTTATGTTTTAATCACTTGGACCTAATATATACGGTCGACTTCGGTTACCGCAAACCCGACTAATCAGATAGTGACATGATTCCGTTTTCTTCCGCACCTGGCACTTGGTGTGTAGTCGAAGCAGCTGAAGTGGCTTAGAGCAGCTCAAGTCACTGATTATTTCCATAAATTCAAATTCCAGAGCGCGCCCCGGGCCACAGGGAGTCCATGCAGCCCCAGGACAGGCGAGGACACATCATTTAACGTAACGAGTATTTTTTCAGCACATGCGTCAAGCTATTTTGTAACATCGCTTCCTAAATTAATGTAAGGCATTTTCCCCGGTGGCCGTGTGAGCTCACAGACCCCTCACTGTCACCCAAGAAGCCCCCGCCCTCCTGTACCCAGGCCTATTGCCGGCTGGGCGGGAGCGGTGAGCTTACAGACCCAGCCCCCGCTCTGTCCACGAGAGCATCACAGACCGAGGCCAGCGGACCTCCTGCTCCCTCTGCACAAAGTCCAGGCTCCTATAGGGGCTTCCACGGCGGGCAGGATTCTCTTCCAGACTCCGGTGGCTCCTAGAAGCTGTATTCTTTTTTGGTACATTCGGAAAAGGTAGTTTTTCTTTCTTTTATGTATATCATATATATATACAATGCGCTTGTGGACAAGGGGTCAGTATTTTTATGGACTGGGGGAGTGGGAGCCACCTTGTGGACCATGTGCTGTGACACGGCCTACAACACGTGTCCTCTGGGGGACTCACTTTGAGGGTAGGAGACAAGGTCCAATGGTCTGAGTCGCAAGGCTGGCAGGGGGAGAGCAGAGGCCTCAGTTCCAGATCCAGGAGCTCCTGCAGAGCCCTCGGAGCAGGGCCCCGTGTCCACACTCCACAAAGAGTCGCCGGTGCATGGCCCCATGTCCCCCTGCACAGAACCCCCAGCACACAGCCACGTGTCCCCACCCTGCGCGGAGCTCCCGGCGCACAGCCCCATGTTCCCCTACACGGAGCCCCTGGCCCAGGTGGACCCGTCCCCAGTTGCAGAAGCAGAGGCTCAGAGAGATCGGGGACCAGCCACCGTTGCAGAGCAAGCAAGAAGCTGGGCGTGATGGACTTGTGTGTGAGTGTGAGACTGTGTGAGTGTGTGTGTGCACAACTGTGTGTGTGAGTGAGTGTGAAAGAGTGTGTGTGAGTGTGTGAGCTCCTCGTTGTGCTGTTCTGCCTGTGATGCCTGCGGCTGTTCTCGGGCAATTCCTGAAACCTCAGAAAACAACCGAAATCCGACCATCCGTGGGAAGTCCTCCGAGATTCAAGCTGAGCACACGGGTGGTCGCTGAGGCAGCGCAGTGAAGCCCTCCGGTTTACGGTCGTGGAGAGAGCCTGGAGCGCTCCGCAGGAATCTCAGGGTGAGCCTCCACCCTCGCGGGAGCCCATGGGGATCCGACGACTCGCCCGAGTCCAGCCTGCTCCGATCTGTGCGTGAGCGGCATGGACGGGCGCAGAAATGCCCGGGCGGGGGGATTTGGCCTCTGGCTGAATGCTAGTGGTCAGCAGGTGCTTCTGGTCCCAAAGGCTGAGTGGGGGAGCGGCCGCATATTCAGGAGCTGTGCCTGTTGGAAGTGCGGCTTCAGCTTCTGCCTGTGGCCGTGCCCTGCCCACTGGCCCCCATGACCATGGCGAACTGCCAGCATTATTCAAATAGGAAAAACAAACTTTAAATAGGAACACTGAAAGACTCAAACTCTGCTCATTTCCAACACTAATGTTTTGAATGCCATAAATAAATAAAATGTGTTCAAATTTGCAATAGCGATCCTCAGGGTGAAATTGACATTTAGCCAAAGTGGTAAGGATATTAAAATCGATAGATTATAAAAGAGAAAGCCCTCAGTAAATATTTTCCTGTGGAAATCCTGTCTTTGGGTTTATAATGCTGAAATAGCGGAAAGGTTAGATTTGCATATGGGTAGGGCCGGACGGGATCCAGGAGCCAAGGCTGCCTGTCTCCACGGGTCCCTTCATGGCTCCCTTCACGGCACTTGCTGGCCCTGACCATGGTAAATACGGGGGAGTGTCCTGGTGTGTGGGTTCCGGGCGCTCCAGAAGCAGCACCCCGGGAGGGGGTGCGGCTGACCGTGCTCTCCTGCCAGACCGGGCAGCCGAAGGACCCTCCCAGCGGCACGGAGCCGGCGCGCGCCAGCCTGGCTCCGAGAAGCCCCGCTACGTGGGGGATGAACTTCCACGGCTCCGTCTCGGCGTCCCCTGCGTGTCGGTGGACGGGGCGCCTCTAGGTCTCGTAATGATTCCTGTTTGCTGACAATGGCAATCAAGCCTCATTAATTTCAGAGTCCAACTGCATAATTCAGATTAGCCGGCTATTCAGTTATTCTCATTCTCAGATCATCCAGAGGCCAGTAACAAATTTGAAGGAAGTCTTGAAAGAGGAAACAGCCCTTTCTGTCACCCACATGGCAGAGGAAGTGCCCGACCGGAGTGGGAGGACCTGGGCAGGGAGCCTCTCCGCGTGCTGCCGGCCTGTGGAAGAGGCGTCTGCAGTCACCCTGCTGGCCCCGGTTCCAGTTCTCTGCACAGACCCCTGGCTTGCTGCCTCTGACGTTTCTGGATGACCAGGGGCCAACCCTGGCCAGAGGAAGACGCGAGGGCTGAGGTGTTGCTCTGGGGCTTGCCCTGCTGTCCATGATCGGCAGGGAGCTCAGTGAGGGCCTCTTGGGCCCCGGGGGCGGCAGGCCAGGTGTGCTTTGGGGAGTATTGACAGGTGCCAGCAAGAGACTGGCCACAGGTGGCTCCTCAAGGGGCTTGCTGTGGCTGAGTTCCCTGCCCGGGCATTCCAGTAGGACCTGGCATGGATCCCCAGGCCAGCAGGGACGGTATGTTGGCAGACACTGCATTTTCCAAAGACGTCTGTGCCCGTGTCGCCCATCCTGCCAGCCCTCTTACCACGAACCCCCGAGTGCCTCCCATGCAGCGGTTGGCTGTGTGTCCTCTCCTTGGACACTGTCCCAACACATAGAACAAGGAGGCGACGCTGGCATGTGACCTCTGAGCAGTCCCTGATGCCATGACCTGTGTCTTGGTCCTGGGGTGCTCCCTCTTGGAACTCAGGCAGGAGAAATCCCATAGAGCCCCCAGCTGCACTGCCCAGCTCCTGCTGTGGGGGCCAGAGGGGTGGCGTCCCCTCTGAGCCCTGCTCAAACGGCAGGTGCATGAGCAGAATAGAAGCCCGTGTTGTTTGGAGCTGCTGGGTTTCGGAACGGCGTGTTAAGGGCACGCAGACGGAGGTCGGGTGTTACAGACCATGGCTGGACCATGAGGGCTTGAAGGTCCTTGAAGTCCTTGTGACCCAGAGTCAAATCCTGTGGTTACTGCTTACCAGGGGCCTGGCTCGGAGCAGTATGTAGCCCTGATTTCCTCTTCTCTACAACAGGAGTCGAGCCTACACCACGGGGTGGTTTTGGGGGGATGACACAGCGGTGTAAGGTGCCCAAGGGTGTCCCGGACACTCCCTGCCTGGCCCCAAGTGCCAGCGGCCATTATTTGTGCCCAGACATGGAGTTCCTTAGACACGACACGGAAGCACCTGTCACTCCCTTGCATGAGGGTGCAGCTGTCTGGGGTACGTTCCCACACGGTTCGGCAGGTGCGTGGGTGCTGAGGATGCGTTGAGGCAGAACGTCCTGAAACACTTCCCTGAGTCAAGTGCTTTCCTGGAGTCCCCCGTGACCCTGGCTAACGCGACTGCGAAGGTGCCGGTCCGGCCCGTGGCTCTCCCAGCGCTGGGTGCACTAAGGGAGCCCGGCTGTCAGCTGGAGAGCCGAACCCGGGAAGCTGCCACTTTGACTCGACTCCATGTGGCTGCACGGACGCCGCGTCCCCCCCGGGACCCGGAGCCGGTCTCAGGGAGAAATCACACACACGTGTCCTGCTCGACGCAGGTCGCTTTTAGTGAAATCATCGGTCGGCCTTGGCCGAGTTATACTGTCTTCTTGATCTTTCCTCGCCTTTAAGTTGTTATTACTTTTCTGTTTGGAAGACAGTGTCTCTGGGTTCAGCACGTTTGGGCTTCTCGTGTTGTCTGCAGGTACGTGGTCCTACGTCGTGGGCTATGTGTCTGCTCACGGTTCTCTGACCGTGGGTTCCTTTCTCTCTGGTTTCCTCCTCGGGCCACATTATCTTGTGACCGTGGACACGACCGTCACTGTGAGTGGCCTGGATGCCTGAGGATGAGGGTTCGGTCTTCCTCATCTGGGCAACCGTAGTGTTAACACAGGCACACAGCGTGCCCCAATCAAAGGGTGCGTTTGTCCAGGGGGGCTTTGTAGGGCACACAAGGCTTCTGACGTGCTCCCAAGGGAAGCTGGCGTGGAACTGGAAACGTGTTTGCCGGAGCTGTCGCAGGGAGAGGTCAGCTGTGTCTGGACCGGCTCGGGAGAAGCCACCGTGGAGACAGTGTCCCATGCATCTCCCCTTTGATCGCCTCCCTATGTCTGTCCCCGGGGGTAAAGAATAAATCAAAATTTATTGAGCAAGGCACTACCGAACTATTACGATGAAGAAGACAACATCCTGTAGAACAAAGCCCGTCCTACAAACAGGACGTACAGAACACCGTGTGATAGTGGTGGCCGACATTTCTCAAGGACTCGGCGCTGTCCTGGGAGGCAGTTACTCTATTACCCTGCTCTGCAGATGAGCGAGCTCGGAATGAGAGAAGTCAGCCTCCCTGCCAGGGGCACACGAGTCCCGGATTCACACAAGAGCCGTCAGACCCCAGGGCACGTGCTCAGCTGCCGCCCGGCCTCAGGAGAGGCGGGCAGGGCAGGAAGGACAACGAATGACGCAGGCAGGTGTGTGGCTTATGCTTTCAGACCAAAACAAGCCCCTGAGCCACAAAAAGGCAAACACAGTCACCGAGGGAGGAGGCGGGGAATGTGAAATTCTGCCTTTTACACAAATTTGGGTTTCATGACTGTCTTCCCTGTAGTTCGGGGAGCAAACCACCCCTGGTAATTGGAGAAGAGGACTTTGCAGGGGGTGGGAGAGCCACCTGGGGACGCCTGTGGGTCCAGAGACCCCTTCCTCGGTCCCCGGAGTCAGAATCTCAGGCCCTGGCGACGCCCGCAAGCTACTCAGGGACTCAGATGGGCAGTGGAGCTCGAGAGCAGCGTGAGCAGGGTTCTCTCCTTGGCCGAACTCCGCCGGCGCGAGCCGAAACGAGGCCGTCACCCAGTCTCAGCAGGAGCGGACGCCCCCACCCTCCCCTCAATCCCCGACCCCATTCCTCGTCCCCAGCACCCCGGCTGATGCCTGACCGCCTGGCCTGTGCTCAGCCGGGGTCCCGTTAGGTCGTGTAGCCAGGACCCCTTCACCTCTGCTCTTTCCGCTTTCTGATTTCCATGCACTGACCCGCCTGCTCGGGGGCCGTGACCCCCACTTCCCAGGCTGCGATCGCTCCAGCGATCACAGCCCATCACCTCCCGGCAGGGTGTGAAACCTGGAGCGAGCCTGCGGGCAGCGGTGAGGAGGGACGGCTGGGCCGGGGTTGGGAACGGACCGCCTCTCCCTACAAGAGCTTGGACACATGCCACGAAACATCAGCCCGTCTCACCGTCCCGCGGTCTCTGGTCCCTCGGCGGCTCCCCACCTGTACCCCATCACTCCTGTTGGTCTCTGCAGGCCTCACCCTGCTCATGGCCACCCAGTGACCTCCACCGAATTCAGCTTCTCAAGGAAGACCGTGACCCGTGTGCCTCCCTGTGCACGTGCTGAGCCCACCACGCAGATCCAGGGGCACGACGGTGAGGTTCCCTCCACTGCTGGCTCCCCAAGGGAGTGGGCTCTAGCTGTGGGTCAAGAAGAGAGCTCGTAGCCAGTGCGCGGGATGACCTCTCTTACGTACAGCGGGACAGATACAAAGAGACAGGGTTGGTCCTGGTCACACCTGCAGATACAGTTTTACTGACATGAAGGCACTTTTTGTTATGTATTGTTGGCATTTTTAAGTTCTACATGATTAGTTACATTAAGAAGAAACAGTCTAGGGAAAATGAAGACAATAATTCTTTAAAAGAAAGGCTCTGCATAGTAAAAAGGGGGACGGTTCTAGGAATGGCTCATGCTGTGTGCAGAGCAAAGGCTTAGCACTGTCCGGAGCTGACCTTGTTTTGTTTCCCTGTGCCGGACAAATATGTTACAGTTTCTGCTTTCTGCTGTTTATTTTGTGAATTTGCCTTCTGGCTCCGGCGCACCTTCAGCGGCAAGTGGCTGGAGGCTGGCGGGACTCAGTGGCGGCTTGGCAGGCAAAGGGCCCCTCTTCTGGCGGGCCGGAGGGGAATGGTGCAGACCCCGTGGCCCCCCACTGCCCAGCCTGGCAGCCAGGGACCGGGGGCAGCGGGATGAATATTTTGTGGGTGGGCAGCCCAGGCTGACCCAGCTGGCTCAGCCAGTCGGGGCTCAGATTGGAATCACAGCCACATGTTTGGATTCTGGCTCCTGCGTTCGGGCTCTTAGCCACAGCATGCCTTGCAAGGCCTGCTTACCAACCGAGGGTTTCAGAGAAGCCACAGCGAGAGGCGACATGTCTATGGTTTTGATAGTTGAGGGCTGAGGGTTATGTGCACAGATATCTCTGCTCCTGCTTATTGATCAAGTGCATGTGTAGCTATTCACAATTACCTAAATTTTATATGGCCACGAATCTGTTGTACGTATTAACCGTGGTTACTGCTTCAACAGTTGACTTCAGATTGGAAGACAAAAGGACGTAGGAAGTCAACTGCAAATGCGCTGAGAAACGTCGTGTTTCTGGTTTTCTTAAACCCGTGACTTCTGACGTACTCAGGAAGATACTTTGCATCTGGGTTTAATTAGGATCTTGAAAATGTCATTTGCGTGCTAATAGGGTGCTAACAGATGAGGTCCTCTGTTTGGGGTTGATTCATGGTCATTTGAGTTCATCGGGATTTAATAAGACGTGAACGGTAAGAGCCATTTTAGCGCACCAAGAAAAGAAGATTCACAGTGGAAAAAGTATTTGTTCCATAAAGGAAGTAATGGTTACTTTCCTGGCTTTTGTTAAATTTAAGAAGAGTTTTAGTTATAATAATAAAGTAATTATTATTACTAAATAATGAAGTATCCTAATTCTTGCTTTGTAATATCACCATTGACATCAGTGTCATACTCACTTATGAATGACAAAAAGGACAAACTCCAAGTGCCCTTGTCTGATGACTCCCCCTGCCCCGTTCTTTCTTTATCCTGAAAATAGGTTCTGGAGAGGAGAAACGGAGTAGATGAAAATTGCTATATAATTTCAAATAGTACATGTAAGTCAGTGACAAAAGCCAGGACTTGGCCATCATTGTGTGTTTACTCAAGCTCACAGATGTACTCAACACCAGAGAGACACATACATCCCAGCCCTTTTTTACTACACATAGCCAGCAGGAGAGAGATGGCCCAGAAAATGCTTGTCCTCTCAGGTGAACGTCAATGAACAAGAAAGGCATTGCCCCCATGCCTTGGTCTCAGTGCTACTATGTGCACACTTGTGACCTGGACTCCATTCTGTCACACTCCCTGGAACCAAATCTGGCAGCTTGTACTCATTGGCCAGTGAAGGCCTTTCCCACTGAAGTGGGCCCTTACACTCTGGAAGAGGTGACTGTTCCTTCAAACGTATAGACACCAAAGCAAGGCTACAGGTACACAAAAACATTTCTAGTAATTAACCTCAAAGGAGTGGAGGCCCCCAGATTTCCTGACAATTCAAAATAATGGTTTTAAAGAAGCTCACTGAGCTACAAGAGAACAAAGATAGACAACTTGATGAAATTGGGAAAACAGTACATGAACAAAACAGTGAGTTTAACAAAGAGATAGAAATCATAAAATGGAACCGAACAGACATGCTGGAGTGGACGAACACAATGACCATTATGAGAAAAGTGCAGCAGGGAGCTTCCACTGCAGACTTGATCAAGCAGATGGAAGTCCCTGTGAATTCAAAGACAAGGCATTTGAAATTATCCCATCGGAGGAGAAGAAACAAAAGGAGAATGCAAAGAGTGAAAAAAGGTTTATAGGATGCCTTCAAAGGAACAAAATATGTATGTGAGAGTCCAGAAGCAGAAAAGAAAGAAAAAAAGGCAGAAAAGATATTTAAAGAAACAATGAGCAACTCATTCCCCTCCCCAATCTAGGGAAGGAAATAGACATCCAGATTCAAGAAGCCATAGGGTTCCCAATGGGTTAGACATAAAGAGGTCTACATGGAGACACATTGTAATTATATTGTAGAAATCAAAGACAAAAAGAATTTCAAAAGCAGCAAGAGGAAAGTGACTCATCACATACAGGGGAACACCCACAAGACTGTTAGTAAATTTCTCAGTAGAAACCTTGCAGACCAGAAGAGAGTGGGTGACATATTCAAAATACTGAAAGAAAGAAAAAAAAAAAAAAAACCGAACCAAGTACTATCCCTGGCAAACGATCCTTTAAAATGTGAAGAGATAAAGACTTTTCCAGACAAACAAAAATTGAGTTTATCACCCCTAAGAACCGCCTTACAAGAAATGCTGAAGAGAGTTATTCAGATTAAAACCAAAGTGCTTCAGATAGCGGCATGAAAACACATGAAGGCGTAGTCTCACCCCTGAAGGCGAACAGGGTAGACCCGCCAAAGACAGAATATGAAACACTGTAACGGGGTGAATGATTTTGTAGCGACCAAAGTGAAATTTTACCCACTTAACACAGCTCTAACTTCAAGATATTTTATGCATGTCTTGAGGCAACCACAAAATAATTATAATAGGTATACAGTAGATAAAGAGAAAAAAATTAATGCACATCGTACAAAAAAAAAATCAGGTAACAGAGGAAGACAGCAAGAGAGGAGCAAAGGAACAATAACAAAAAAACTACAAACCAGGTTGAAAACAAATAATAAAATGGCATAGTAAGTCCTTTCCTACCCGTGACTACTCTGAATAGAAAATGGAATAAACTCCCCAAACAAAAGGCTCAGAGTGGCTTACGTAAACACACAGTGCGCAGTGATATGCTGCCTCCAGGAGTCCCCCTTTATGCTAAGGACACCCAGGTCGAGACACAAGGGAGGGAAAGGGTGTCCCCTCCCAACGGCAACCAGAAAAAAGGAGAGGTGGCTTGCCTTCTGCCAGACAAAGTAGTAAGTTGCCAAAAACTGTAATAAAAGACAAAGAAGGCCGTTACACAGGATGAAGGAGTCAACCCAAGAGAAGGACTCAACAGTCATAACCACGTCTGCACCCAGTGTCGGAGCACCCAGATATATAAAACAAATATTGACAGACCTGAAGGGGGAGATTGACCTCAGTACAGCAGAGTAGGAGACTACGATGTATTAATGCTGCTGCTGCTGCTGCTGTGTTGTCATAGAAATGGGAAATAGCAGGAGACTGTTATTTCCAACAGTGGACAGACTATCCCGACGGAAAGTCAATCAACAGGTGGCTCGAACAACAGTGTCGGCCAAGAGGATCCAGCAGGCATGTACACAGCCTGCCAGCCCCAGGCTGAAGAATACACATTCGTCTCGAGCACACAGTGACCATCCTCCATGGGAAATCACGCATTCGGTCACCCAACAAGTCTTAACACATTTAAGAATATAGAAATCATTCCAAGTCTCTTTTCCAACCACAATGGAATAAAACTGGATTTTTTTTTTAGAAGAGGGAAAATTCAGAAATAAATGGAAACTAAAGAACACATTCTTGAATAACCATTGGTTCAAAGAAGAAACGAAACGGGAATTAAAAGTATCTTGAGACAAAAACAAAAGCACAGCACCCGAAAACTTCTGGGACGCAGCGCAGCCTGAACTAAGGAGGAAGGTGATAGCAATAAACTCTACCAGCGGAAGGAGAAAGGCCTCGCACACAGGCTGACTCGACACCCCACCTGGGAGAGGACCCCCTTCGAAGTGGGGGAAGGAAGGGGTAAGACAGAGTAGAGCAGGAATTAATCAAATAGAAAGTAGGAAACAAGAGATAAAAAAACACGTTTTCAGATCCGTTTTGATTTTGTGAAAAAGCCACAAAACTGACAAATCTTCAGCGAGGTTCACTGAGAAGGAGAGACTCAAATCAATAAAGTTAGAAATGAAAGAGGAGACATTAGGGTGTGCGCCTCAGAAGTGAAAATGATCCCAAGGGGCTCGACGAACAATTATATGGCAACAGATTGGATAATGTAGAAGAAATGGATGAATTCCCAGAAACCTGCAACCTACCAAAATGGAAGGAGGAAGCTGAATGCCTGGAAAGACTGAATAACAACATGTGTCGTTGTTGTAACAAACACAGAAATTGAATCAGTAACAAAAAGTCTCTGAACTCTATGTCAGTTAAAAAAAAAAAATTCTCAACAAAGAGAAGGTCAGGACCAGATGGTTTCACTGGTGAATTCCGCTAAATGTTCAAAGAAGAATTAATACCAGTTCTTTTGAAAGTCTTCCCACACATGGAACAGGAGAGGACACGTGAGCCTCATTTTATGAGGCCGAATCACCCAGATACCAAAGCCAGACACCGCGAGAGAGGAAGACGGCGGACCGGTGTCCCTGAACACACCGGCAAGGATCCTCGATAAACACTAGCAAACCCAAATCAACAGCACGTTAACAGCGACACTGACCAAGCTGGGGCACAGGATGAGTCCTCTTCGATGTGGCGCTACAAGTCCCGGCCAGAGCAGACGACAAGAGACGGAAGCGAAAAGCGTGCAGACCGGAAAGGAAGGGGAGACCCGTCCCCGCGGTCTCCTTGTTCGTGTCGTCGTCACGTATGTGATGGAAACGTCAGCATCACGCGTGACGTGTCGACACAGCCTCTCTCAGCTGGGTGATGGTTCAGGTTCAGAGCCAGTGTGGAACCAAGGTGGCTTGTTGGGGTGTACCCTGGTGTGAGCGGCAGTTGGGTTTTTATTGGGTTGGTCTCGAGCGGAGAGGGGTTGGGGAGGAGCGCCACGGAGAGATGACCGCGGAGCTGGAGTGTGATGTCGGGGAGAGGGCTCGGTCCTGCCTTGGCCGGTGCTCTCACAGGGAGGGGAGGCTGGTGGGGCCACGGACCTGCTCGCCGCGGGGTCTGCCGGCCTCTGCACATGGCACGCAGTCTGCCCCCCGCCTGCGGTGGACGGCAGTAGGGTCCCACCACCTGCCCCTACGCCTGGAGTGCATTTAGCGGCGCTCAGAAAGAAGTGTTTCTCCGTTGCGGGAGCTCAGGGGCTGTACAGAAAGACTGCGTCTGTGTTAGGCACGGGCTGGTGGGTGCGATGCTTCTGTGACCTTCCCTGGGGGAGTCACTTTAAGGCCATTAGCCCGACTGCCTCAGAACAGGCTCCAGAGCCCCGTGACTGCTGCCCGCCGTGAGCGGGGCGAGGGGGTTTCCTCTCCCCGGGGAAGCTCGCTGCCACAGCAGCCCCCGGGACTGGCCGCTCCGGCCGAAGACGCTTGGGCTGGGAAACAGAATGTGACCGAAAATCCCCACCACAGGGCCTTTGATCGGCAGCCTGCAGGAGTTGTTTCTTCCTTCCTCGCCTCCCTTTCTTCCTTTCTTTAGTTCTTAAGGTTTTATATTTATTTATTTGACCCAGGGATGGAGGGAAGAGCAAACACAAGCAGGAGGAGGCAGGCTCCCCACTGAGCACGGAGCCCAATGCGGGGCTCGATCCCAGGACCCTGGGATCAAGACCTGAGCCGAAGGCAGAGGCTTAACTGAGCCGCCCAAATGCCCCTGGTTGTTTTATATTCTATCAGACGTAACATTTACATTCCCCGGCTTTCTCACATACATTAGTGAATGAATTTTTGTTGCAATACAATGTTTAGGGAAAAATAGAAAACATTACATAAATTACTTCTTCAGGATCAATACCCATCCCTTTGTGAAGGCTGCTTATCCCCCTAATTAGGCAAAATGCTTTTGATCTGAGGCCAAGCTCTGGTTCTTCTCTATGAAGACATTTTCTCCCCAAATCCTAATGCACTTAGAAACTTGGTAGTCCCCCCCCACCCACAGACACAATTAGTGGGTGTTTGGCTCACACACATTGTGCCCCAATTCAAGATGGCCTGCGTAGGTCTTCGGCCATGCGGCGAGGGCGTCTTTCTGGGTCCTGTGAGTGCACCCCAGGATGCCACACGTCATCTCCCCGTGGTGTCGTGTTTCCAGGAGGAGCTGACTCGGGTCCGCGGTCTGTGGCTCACTGGCAGGACGTCCGCAGCCCCCAAGCAAGAGCCCGATCCCCGAATAAGGGTCCTTGTTAAGGGCACACACTGCCACGGGAAGAACTCCTGGCTTTGCCTCACTGACTTGCGGGGCGAGCCAGTATGTTGCTAAGATACCGACATGCTTTGACGGAAAAGTTGAACCTTTTTGGAAAAGTCTGTCACATCCAGAGAAAGGAGGTGGGGGCTTTCAAAGCAGTTTTCCTTTTCACGAGGCCGGTTTTCTCTTCTTCCCTGTCTGTCTTCTCCCGCGTTTAAAAAGCCATTAACAGGTCTTGGGAAGCAGATCTGGTTTTCGCTGTGAGCACCTAGGGTTTCCCCTTTGCATTTTAAGGGCAGTCCTGGGAAGGCTTGGACTCACCAGACAATCTGTTGAGCCGATGGACGTCTGTCCGGCTTCTGATAAAACCAAAACTAATTTAGTTATTTTCTTGTTTATACTCCGCTGCCTTCGACAAAGCTTCTTCCGGAGACGCACGTCTTCATCCTCTGCTCCTCTGGTTTGTCATCTTTTTCTTTTTCTTTTTCTTTTTCCTTCTTTTTCCTTTGTTTTGCAACTGACAAGGGGGAAAAAACCCGACATCAACCTTGGAAGATGACAATGCATTCAAGACTTTTCCCCTTCAGATCTGATAAAAATCTTGCCTAAAACCATGTCCAGCCTTTGCGGTGGGAAGTGCACATGGTTCCGCAGCCCGCGGGACAGACTTTCCTCACTGACGCTTCGCAGTGTCGCTCGGCTGCATCTTTCCTGAAACATAAATGCGAAACACAAGATGGGATCTGTTGCTCGGGCAGGGGGCACGGAGCTGGGGGTCCGGGGCCACCGGAGGGAAGGGCTCACAAAGGGAGAGTCGCAGTGTGTACTCCAGAGCTGCGTCCCGGGGAGAGTCGCAGTGTGTACTCCAGAGCAGCGTCCCAGGGAGGACTGCAGGGTGGGGTGAGCTGCTGAGAACCGGCTGCATCGGGCAGAAATGGATTTTTCTCGATGGGGAGGAGTGTGTGTCCCGCTGTTGAACACGAGCGGCTGCTGATGTGATCAGTGAGGTGTGCTTGCGGTCCCCGCTGTCCCCGCTGTCCCCCGCTGTCTCCTGCTGTCCCCCGCTGTCTCCCGCTCTCGCCCACTGCCCAAGGGCTCTCGCAGCGTCTGCCGTGGGCGATTGCATCTGTGGGGTCCACTGTGGAGCTGGACCATCAGCAGCGCGTGTAAGACGAGAGGCCAGGAAGGGAGCCGGCGACGGGCGCGCACATGAGTGACGGCTTTGGTCACTTCGTCCTACTCGGGGTCAGAACGCGCCATCCTTCCTGGCGATGCCCTCGCTAGCCACAGCGAGCACATTCTTGGGGGGGTGAGCTCATCTGCAAACATAGCCGATAAGGTCTTCAGCTTTCTGGGGAGACGCGTGCGGAGGCCTGACATCCTGCTTTACAGCGAGCTGCCAGTGTGCTCTTCAAGATCCTGTCGCCAACAGCCCAGCCCAGGGACGGTTTTCCTGGGCTCCGCCTCCCTCGGCCCGCACACCGCTGTCTCTCTCCCCACCCAGCCACGCGTGCGCTGGAGGCAGCTTCGCTGCTGTTCTTTCTCCCGTGGCAGCCTCTAGGCTTTGTGGAGTTCGTTGTGACGCCGCAGACGGCCTTCCGCACCGCCCCCTTCCCTGGCGCGCCTTCCCCTCCACCACGCGGCCACCCCTTGGTAGCTCGACCCCATTCTGACGGACTTGTGCGCCGGGGTGGGAGCGGGTGGGTCTCAGCCCTGCCCGCATATTCTGCCCTCCCGGGGAGATGTAAGACACCCCAGTGCTGAGGCCCAAGCCTAGACCGATGATGACAGAGTGCCCGGGGCAAGGCCGGGACTTGGCCGCTTTCAGAAGCAGGTTCCGGTGGGCAGAGAGAGCAGAGAGTCCCCGTGGAGCGGGACGTAGCTCACCGTCTTGTCCGCCCGCAGCATTCTGACCGTCGTCAGCAGGTGTGTGTCTCTCATTCCCACGAGCTCAACTTCAGCGTCCTTGAAGGCCAGCATGCCGTCTTTCCGTGTGGGCCTCATGCAGAGCCTGCCACCGCGACGGGCCGGTTGGCGGGGGCTGGGGAGCACGGTGTGACGTGGCAGCGAGGGAAGTCACAGGCGTGACAGTCCGGGGGGTGACCTCCACATGCGTCCAGGTCTGGACATGGACGTGAGGCGTTGGGGCGCTGGGAGGGGTGTGGACTCTGCGTGGTTTGGACAGTGGTCGCAATGTGTCGGGAGGAACCGCCGTGTCCTTTCTGGCCTCCTAAAGCCGTTTTGGCAAACACGAACGTGAAGCGCCACCGTTTCACGAGACGTCCCGGGGACGATGGCAGGGAAGTCAGCAGTGGGAGCCGGTGGACGGCTGAAGCCTCGAGTGCCTCTGTTTCTCTC
Organism: Mustela putorius furo; assembly: GCF_011764305.1. Taxonomy (NCBI): domain Eukaryota; kingdom Metazoa; phylum Chordata; class Mammalia; order Carnivora; family Mustelidae; genus Mustela; species Mustela putorius. The sequence goes on along the minus strand of NW_025422169.1, from coordinate 7,808,681 downwards.
TGCTGAAAGGGCCGGTGGTCGTGGGTAATTTATAGATCAGAAATAGCCGAGTAGGGGAAAGACCTCATGAAGGATTTTTGATTTTGAGTATTATGTGAACCCGAAATCTGGAATAACGATAAATGTTTACTTTGTTTTATGTGTTATTTCAGAATATGCTGCGGAGAAGTAACCTCTGGAACATGTAATGCGGAAAGACCACGGCTTCTTTCCAACAGCGGCTTCGGACTTTAGCAGCAAAAATGACTTGATATGTGGCGCGTTAGGACGCACTTTCCATGCGATCAGTAATTCCCAAAACCAGTGGCTTCGTCCGTACGCCCTGCCTGTTTGCTCAGCCTCTGGCGTCGGGCCGGGGTCTGGTTGCTCTGGGGTGGGGTCGGGCACCCCGCGTGTGTCTTGCCGTCCTCGGGTGAGCCGCTCGGGAGCCGTGCTCCCGTCACCGTGCGGCAGGCGGGCAAGCATGAGGTCCGCCGCCCCGGCGGTCCCGGCAGGACCGTGCGGGAGACCGGCAGTGCTGGGGGGGAGAGTCTACACCTTCCATGCAGAGGGAGGAGAAAGCAAGACTCACCTGCCAGTCTGATCTCATCTACCTGCGTGGCTTAGTGGGGGCGTGGAGACGTGAAATAGGCTGCAAAGGCCGAGTGAATTACCGCCCCGGGAGGCTGGTCTCTGTTTCGTCAGAGATGCTAATTTCAGCCTCTTTGCAACACCGTCCACAGAGGCGGTGAGAATCTCTCATGAGATTCCCATAAGGCTGGGTCTGGGGCCTTTCCAGCCGCCCCCAGGGGAGACAGACGCGGGGGCCCGGGGGAGAGTGGGCGCACGCACCGCCAGGAAGGGGACGCGCCAGTGGAGCAGGGCCGCACACCTGCATTCCCGGCCGGTCTCACGGCCGGGGACCGGCTCCGGCTCGCAGTGGGGTCTGTCACCTCCCAGCGCATCGCCACGCAGCCTTCCTTTGGGTCCACTTCTGGGAGCTGCCCAGGTCTGTGGCCTCAGTCGCGCTGTCTCCCAGGTGAGTCGATGTCATCGGTCCAGACGCCGGTTTCGGACTCCGTGGGCGCCTGCGGCACTGGCCCTTCCTTCTCTCCCGTCTCCCGCCCAGGGGGCCCTTCTCCTTGCTCCTGGTGAAACCCCTCGCCTCCCCTTGGTTGAGAAGCACCTCGCCGTCCGTCCCTCAGCCTCCCTCCGAGGCCGTGGTGTTGGTGCGCTCTGTCCGCCTGCCCCTGCCCTGCCCGCGCGGTCACAGGCGCTGCCCTTCCTGACCGCAGCCGCTCCGCCCTGGGTGGGGCGGTGTCCCCGGCTGAGGTGCCGCGCGCCGGCGGAAATAGGGTCTTTGCAGCTGTGAGCGGTCAGGGTCTGGAGAGGAAGCCGCCCGGGTTTAGGGCAGGACTCTGGTGCCTGATGTCTTCACCATACACCATAGGGGAGGTGTGGACACTGCTTTGCACAGGGGCTTTATTGCTTCCCTGTCAGCTGAGACCTGTTAGCGCAAAAGCCTGCCGGTGCCAGACCCAAAGTCACGCACATTTAGTAATTTAAGACAAACCCCAATACACAGATTTGTAGCCCTCGAGAGACTGCCTGCTCTCTGGACCCACAAAAGCTGACTGGCCGCTGTTTCCCAGAGAAGGTGGGTCCCGAGCTGTGGTGCTGTCCTGGCGCTCTCCGGCCGAGAGACCGATGCCCCAACAACACGCGACCCGCAGGCTGCCCCACAACCTCTCCTGTCACCCCTGCTAGTTCTTTCTCGATGGGTGACGGCCCTCCTCGGTGATTCAGCCAAACCCACCGGAAGCCAAGTACTTCCAGATGTGCTCAGGGTGAGGAAGAAAAGGCTGGCACCAGCAGCATGCCACGCAGGCAGGATCTCACGCCTCGGGGGGGGATGCGACCCGAGAGCAGCAGATGGAAGTGAGCGGCACTCTGTGGACAGGGGTGGGAGCAGCTCACTCGTGCGGGGGCTGCGGGCGTGCAGGGGTTAAGGAGGCATGGGCGCGGTGGCCACGTGCTGTGGGCCCTCTGTTTTGCTTCCTGCTACCCCTTCCATCCTGCCCGAGGGGTGGTCTTTCCCCTGCTCTGGGAACGGCTCTCCCAGAGTCCAGGTGTCAGAAAATTCTAGAAACTCGCAGACCTGCGGTCTGCCATCATCTGCACTGAAGACCCCTGGCTCCCATTGGGGCACACAGCCATGGTCCCAGGAGATGCTGGAGCTCAAGGAAAGCCCATGCCTCAGCAGGACGGACTGAGGACCAGAAGGCTCCCCCCTGCCGCGGGTCTGCGCCCGTCACGACCTTACCACGTGGCCGCTAGCAGGTGCACAGGTGGGCAGGCTCCTGCGCGGACTGTACGGGTGCGAGCCCCCAGTGCCCAGCTCCTCGCCGGCTGAGACACCCTCTGCAGGAGCCTCCTCACTTCCGAACCCCCTGGCGCGAGCCCCAGGCAGCGGCCGCAGAGGTCGGCTGTGGCTGCCGCCGGCACAGGGGGAGGCGGGGTTCCATGTGGGGTCAGCTGGAACCACACAGGCTGGCACAGAATGTGTACTGAGGACGCAGGAAGGGCGGGAACACGGGACTGAAAACCAGCGCTGCTGTAGACAGGTGCTGCCGCGGGACACAAAGTGCCCAGGAAGCCAGGCCCCCAGACGCAGGCGGACGCCGCTCCCTGGGGCCCCCAGACAGGGGCGGGCGCCGCTCCCCGGGCACCGTGGCGACTGTGTGTCTCCCTCCCCAGGCTGATCAAACACTGGGCGACCAGTTAGAGCCAGGAGCGAGCCCTCGGAAGCCGCCCTCGGACGCTGGGACGTCAGGGTAGAACCCCCAGTGCCGTATCTCCTGCCACTGGCAATTGTGCCGATGGCTCTGGACAATACTGTCAGGTGACGACGCTTTTACTTAATGGGCTCTGTTGTTTCAGATCAGACACTTACTGCTTTCCGAGCGATATCGAGTGGGATATGCAGAGCTCTGACGTTTACCCCTGTGCCCGCAGGTGCAAGCGGCTCCCACGATCAGCGCCCCCAGCAGATGGTGCTTTTGTCATAATTGGGGACCCCGACCCGGACACCTGGCCACCTGGCCACCGCCAGGAGTCCATTTACACCAGGGACACATGTGGGGTCGTACGTTCTGTGGGTTTGGGCGGATGCGCGATGACGTTCCCCCATGGCGGTGTCCCACGGGGTGGCTTCACTGCCCTAAAAACCACGTGCTCCGCCGTCCAATCCCCCCACTGCCCCAAGCTCTGGCGACCCTGATTTTCACTGTGTCCGCAGTTTCGTCTTGGCAGGAATATCATACGGTCGAAACCACACCGTATGCAGGCGTTTCAGACCAGCGTCTTTCATGCAGGGATGTGTTTTTAAGGTTCCCCCGTGTTTTCTCATGGCTTGTCAGCCTGTTTTGTTTTAGTGCTGGATAGTGTCTGCTGTCCAGATGGACCACGGTCCCTCATCCTTCCCCTGCTGGAGGACACCTCAGGTGCTTCCAGATTTTAGCGACTCTGAACAAAACCACCATAAATACTCGTGTGCAGGTCACCGTGTGCACACACACTCTCAGCTCCCGTGGGTGAGCGCCGGGGAGCGGGACTGCGGGGTCGTGTGGCAGTGGGACATTCAGTTTTGTAGGGAGCCAGCAGACCGTGCCCCGGAGTGGCCGCCCCGGCCCCCTGCCTGCTGTGGCTCGGGCCACTGTCAGACCCAGCCCTGGACCACGCTGGGCAGTGCTGTCTCCGTGTCTTCATTTGCACGTCCAGTAACTGGTTTTGCCCGTCCAGTGTTCTTCTGTGGGTGATCAGCCAGCTGGGGCACTCTCTCACCGCAGGTCACCTCGCTTTATTCTTCTCTTTCGGAAGGACGGGATGGAGACTTGGGGTGCCTCGTCTTCTCCAGCTTTTTATTGTCTTGGCTGCAAAAATGAAAGTGGTTCTCTGGAACCCATGCATGTGGTTTCTCAGAAGTTGGACTCGGCCAGGACCGGATTGCAGCAGACCCGTGGCTGGGACTTGCTGCGGGGAAGCCGGCCGGCGGCGTTCCTTCTGCGCAGCTGGGAACCGGGCCTGGACCGCGCCCGCCCTCCCCCGCAGCAAGCATCGCACGTGCGCCGGAGCAGGGACGATTCCAGCTGCTTCTGGGAAGGTCGGCACTCCGTCCTCACTGGGTCATCAGCGGACGCTGTCCCCTCGGCGGTACTGATGACGGCCTTGATGGAAAACAAGTGGCGCCGTTGCCCAGACTCCGGGAGGCTGACTTCAGCCGTACCCCGGACAGGAGGCTCCGTCCTGTGTTTGCCTGTCGGCCGCGCGGTGCAGATCATAGTCTGGGCCGTGACAAGCACCGCGCTGACCGGCTGTGCTGACGGGGTCCCTGCCTGCGCCTGGCTCGTGTCGCGGACCAGGCTCTGCTCCCGGGACGGGTTCCACAGGGCGGGTCTGGTGGACTCTCGGGGCCGGTCCTGGGGGCTCCAGGGGCACATTTAGCTGCGAGTAGCCATGATGCTCTTTTGTTTCTGACGTAGATTTAAAATTCGAGAACTTCCGTGAAATGTGCCGGGATCAGGGACTGTCATTCCAATGGCAGGACTCGCTCCTCCGGGGGTCTCCGCTCCTCCGGGGGTCTCCAGCTGCGGCTCCTCCTCCCGGGGTCTCCAGCTGCGGCTCCTCCTCCCCTGGCTGCCTTCGCTCCCGTGTCCCTTCTGGTCTCAGCTCAGTGCCTCCTGATGCCTTCGACCCTTCGTTCCCCGCTTTCACCTGGTTCTCAGTCCTGGCTTTCAGGGAACGCTCCGTGGCCCCCGCTGCTCTGGGGGCTGGCGGGGGGCCGGTGGCCGTGAGAATGCCGTCTGACCCACAACGCCCTGCGAGGAGCCGCGCACCCCTCTGGAGGCCAACGTGCCCCCGTCTAGGAGAGCGGCCTCGATAGGGCGTTGTCTGCGGCGGACGCCGGAGAACCAGTGCGGGGGAAGGGCCTTCCCGTCTGCAGGTGCGGATGCGGGAGGAGGGAAAACAGGAGCGAGAGAGGAGACTCAGGCCGGCGCCTCTCCCGCCCTCTCGCCGGGACATCGGGCTCCACCTGGGTAGCCAGTGTCGGCATGGCCCCTGTGTGCCGGTCTGCTCCGCGTCGGGGTTGCATGGTGCCAGGACAGATGCGGCTCCTTCTCCTGGTTCTGCCGTGCAGCGGCCCTGGGTCGCCGAGACGTGCTGGCCCGTGCGGCCTGGGGGCTGCTGCACACGCGCCGGCCGCCGGCTGAGCCAGAGGCGCGGGGCTGCCTGCGGGGCCCAGGTGCTCGTGGCGGCCTCTCCGACATCCAGCCCGGAGATCTGGGTGTCCCACCACGGTCCCCACAGTGTGAGGTCAACACTCTTCTGTCGGGACCCGCTGGTCCTGGTCCAGGGCCCGCCCCGCCTGCCGACAGCCCAGTCCTCCGCCGCCGGGACTGTCCCCGCCCGGAAATGGTGGAAGCCGAGTTAAATGAATTTCTCTCTGGAGCCAATGGGCCGGATCCTAAGCCTTCCTGAGAGCCGAAGTGTAATTTAAGAAACTGGAAGAAATTATTGAGTTGGTGTCCTAATCCCCCGAGAGCCTCCCTGCTCACTCCACTGAGCAGCCTAATCCCCGCCGGGGCTCGACCCCGGGTGGAATCCTTAATTACCAGAAACTCGTTCCTGCTTCGGAGGCTGCCCGAGGAGCACCTGTCGCTCACATAAACTTGTGAAAATAAAGTATTAAAATCAATAATTCAACTTGGAGCTGAAATGGAACAGAAAAATAACTTTGCAGCCTGCCCTCCCGATTCCGGGTGGCTGGGGCTCGTAGTCGCTCTGACTCTGTGCTGAGTCACCTCCAGGCCAGGGGCCACCTCTGGCGGGGTCGGTTCCAGGTCGGGTCACCTCGGGGGGCACCTCTGGGTCAGGGGCCATTTCTCAGAGGGGAGCCACCGCAGGTCCAGGAACTTCCCATCTCTGTATCTCGATCACATGTCTGAGCTCGGCCGACAGACCGCCGTCTCCGGGATGTCTCCCCGGATTACCTGTTTCTGTAGCCGTCTGTAAAGTGCCGGGGCCGATCAGCTGCTTGCCCTGTGCAGTGCGGTGTGGGGCACACGACCATCTCCTCACCTCATCGTCCCGGGGACCAGGGCACGGCCGCTCCCTGTTTGCAGTGGGGAGGAGAATAGCATGTGCGTCGCCTCATCTGCTGCTTTTCCTGCTTTTCTCCATGGAGGGAGCGCAGTCGGAGCCGCGCACACGGGGAAGCACCAGCCGGGGGATGGGGCTGTGTCTGCCCGACCCGGGTTTGTGTGTGGGGTGCAGAACACGGCGGGGCCCGTCACGAAGCCCCAGGACGGGCCTGAGCCTTACTGCAGGGGTCGCCGCCACTCCTGAGAGCGTGGGTCCCAGGCAGGACAGGCGCCCCCATGCCTGGTGGGAACGGTCGTGGTTCCGGTCACCGCTGTGCACTGCTGGCCTCGGGGCCTCCCTCAGTCTGGGAAGGAGGCCGAGGTGGCCTCGGTGGCACAGGCCAAGCGTCCATTGTGCAAAGCTTTCCTGAGAGCGGCGTCTGGTCACGTAACTTCGTGGGCGAGCCCGCAGCTGTTCCGGGAGGCGTGAGCACCCCCAGCCGCTCCAGCACCCCCACTGGCGGTGCTGGACACCCCGAGGCCTCTTGGGCTACCTGGTGACGTTGCTGGAGTCTGTGAATCTGGGAGGAAGTCGCATGGAAGGTTCTGCTGGACGACAAGAGGGCAAGGACAGCCTGCACAGGCCACACGCGTGAGGACAAGGGACGGGGGCGCTGGTGACCCGGGGTTCCCTGTGCGGCAAGTCGGATGCTGCCGAGCTCCACGCAGAGCCTGCTAGTTCCGGGTCCCGCTGCACCGGCCCCCGGGATTCACACCCGACCACCGTCCCCCACGTGTCCACACAGCTGCAAATCCAGACACCCCCTCAGCAGAATCCCCTCTCTTCCAGCAGCGGCGCCCCAGACACGGGAGGGGAACCCAGAAGGAGCCCAGCCTCAGGACGCAGGGCCTCCAGCTGGGCTGATCACTGATGGGCTCATATCATCTCCCGGCGGCAGGGCCTCGCCCTTCCCGCCTTGTCCCCTGGTCCCCTGGCTCCTCCGCGACCCCTTCCCCACGCAGCCCACGCCCTCCTCCCGTCAGCCTGCGTCTAGTGGGGCCTGCAGACATCATCGTGCCGGTGTGCAGAGGTTAAGGTGCCTCTCCCGTGATCTGAGGGCCCCGAGACACAGGGTCCGTCCATGCCTCCTGCAGACACCAGCCTCCCTGGTAGGCGTTCCCATCAGCAAACAGCATGCTAACAAAGGGAGTTTCTTCCAGATATCGGAAGGTTCAGAGTTTCTCCAGGAGAAACCAAACCAGCCCTGCGGTGGCTCTGTGCCCGGACGGCTCTGCTGTCGTGGGGGCCAGACTCCACGTCACAGGTCTCTTCTGCTCCTTGGATGTTTCACTGCTGCTACAGAATTTTCTAGAAGGGAGTTCAGCCCCCGTCAGGTGGACGAGGGGAAGGACGTGGGGTGGGGCTGGTGCAGGCTCCACGGACGGCTGAGTGGTCAGTCCCGAGCGCGGACACCCTCCCTGTGAGAAAGCCTGCGGAGCAGTCCTGCCCCCCACCTGCCCGTTCCCTCTCCCTCCCCAGCCGCGGGGACGCGCTCTCACGGGGCCGTCTCGGGGGCTCTGAGCAGCGGCTCCACGGGCCCCAGCTAAGCAGCGGGTGCAGAGGGAGGAGGCCCGGCCCGTACACGGCTCCCGAGGTGTGCATGTTCCCCGACTGCAGCTCAGCGAGCACCACAGTCCTGCTGCCTGTTGGCGTGGCTCCGGTCCCCGAGGCCCCCGGCAAGCCATACGTCATGGAATATTGATACGGTTCCACCAGACTTCTGCACCTGACATTTGATTTATAGCTTTAGGTGTTCTTTTTAATTCTAAACAGTTGATAGAGGATCAAAGGAAATGTCATATTTGCAGCGTTTAAGCCCAGTGACACCTCGGCAGCCAGAAGCGAGGCGGCCCACAGTGGCTTCTGCCAGCGGGTTCTTCCCTGCCCGCCGTCGTGGGGCTCAGAGTGGCCCGTGCTCGGGCCTGACGCCGTTCCCCGGCTCCCCCAACATTCCCCATATCTATCACATTATATAGCAGCCTCCAGAATACTGCCTTCATTTAAGCTTTTCACGTCCCAATGATTTTTTATTATTTCCATCGACCAAAATAAATGAAGAAATGTTTTAGACCGCACTTGAAAGCGTGTAAAAATCAATAACTGCATTTTAAGAGATTTAAAATGTCTTGAATACATTCATTTTCAAACATTTTCTTCTGATCTTTAAATAGCTTTTCTTGGAGCATAACATTTTTTTGAAAAGTCAAATACGGAGCATTAAGGGTATAATTACCATTTTAATTATAACTCAATCATCCTATCTGCTTTGCATAGAAATTAAAGCTTTTATGTCAGGATTTGGGGCACTCACAAATGTTCAGGAGCAATTAATGTTAAAAGTTTAATTTTTTCCAAACCAGGATGAACTTTGCGGTCCTTAATTTCATTCTTGCTCCGACTGGCGAGCGTGGACGCTCGTGCGTCACTTACCGCTACAGTAAATCCACTGGTGAGTTGGTCTGATGTCGAGGTTTGCACAACGGCTGAGTCTCGGCTCTGCTGCCGGGCTTGGGACCTGGCAAGGGTGAAGCCCTTTGCTTCGAGCCTGCGTCTGGGAGAGGGGCTGCAGCCGTCTTGTGTGCAGGACCGCTGCTGTGCGTGGGCTGTGCGAGGCCTGCCGGTCTGCGGCCTGGGTCTGTGCTCGTAGGAGACTCTCTCTGTCGTAGGATCTAAACAGTCCCGATCACTCCGAGGGGCGGATTTTCCTGCCCCCCGAATGCTAGCAGCCATCAGTCCTTTCTGTTCAAGAGGCAGGGACTGTTTCTATGAAATAGCAAACCAGTGCCAGGGCCACTGACGCCCCATCACCAGGTCAGCAGCGTGGCTTAAGGACAGTGACGCCGGCTGCAGCCCCGCTGGGTTTCCTGGCGTTTAGCTCTGAAGACAAAATGCGTGTGACAGATTTCCCATCATGTTGCTGCAGATGGATCACGGGCTCCTGGCTCCTGAGGCCCGGGCTGTGGGTGTGAGTGTGTGCGTGAGTGTGGATGTGCGTGCACAAACGTGTGCGTGTTCATGCAGACGTGGATGCACGCGTGAACACGTGGGCACAGGCATGTGCACGCCGTCTGCACGTCGGCACTGTACCCGTGTGACGTATTCCGTGGTGATGTGCGCGCCCGTGTGCGTGCCCGTGTGCGCGCCCGTGTGCGCGCCCGTGTGCGTGCCCGTGTGCGTGCGCAGCCTTCCTCCTCCCAGTTGAGCCTCCGGCTGGGACTTGGCCTCTTTCCCCCGGGGCTGCCGGCACTCAGTCTGGAAGGAAAATCACACTTACGGGTATTTCCAAAACAAAATGAGATGCCCCCATTTCTGGAGTGTCTGCGGAAGCGCCTGTCCCCTTTTTACTTTTTATTTTAGCCTATTTTGTGGCTTGTGTGTGTCTCCCTCGTGCTTCCCCTTACTTTTATGCTTTATCGGGGAGAATGGCGACAGAGGCGGCTGACGTGTCTCTCTGGCGGTCGCGGTCCCTCCTCGTCTCTGCGGACACAGCAGCTGCGCTCCCTGAGACTTAATCTTTGTGGCTCCCACGGGCCCCTCAGCCCAACACGGTTGTGGGCCGTCATGTGATCACGCGGAGGCAGCCGGCTCCCTACCGACCCTGTGGCCTTGGTATTCCCAGCATGGTGGGGATTTCACACACTTTTAGTATTTCCAGGAAAGGAAAAAGTTTCAAAAATCTGAGTAAATATGACTTAGGGTTTAATGGCTCTGGAAGCGTTTTCATATGAATAACTTCACTTCTCCGAAGACATCCCTTTCTTGGGCACCACGTTCAGGTCTGGGTGTGGTTCAGAAGATTGCAAGCCCTTTGGGTAAGTTGAGTCCCAGAGCAGGGCTGAGGGCTTCTGTTAACCTGTCTCTGGTCTCTGGGGGGCACACGGGCAGGACTGGGGCTCTGGGGAGAGGGGGCCTGTTTGTACCCCCACTGCTGCCGGCCCCAGGCTGCTCCAGTCCTGGCCACACTGTGGTAAGGGTCCCATCTCTCCGAGGTCCCTCCGTGCCTGGGAGACCGGGCTCCTGCTGGCGCCGATCCACAGGACCGTGAAAACAGGGACCGGGAACCTCTATCCAGATGGGCGCGGAGAGTTGGCCCTAGTAAGTCCACACTCTGCCCAGCTGGGCAGCTGGAGGTGGTGGAGAAAATACTCCAATTTCATTAGACAAAGTAAAATGCATGTCGTTTCCCAGTGTTTGTTATTATACGATTTTCACAGGAACACGACAAAGAACAGAAACCAAACCCGTCCACAGAGACTGTGTCCGTCACAGTAACCATGGGCTGGCGGAGGACAGGACCGGCCTGGGGCGGCACCACGGGTCCGTCTCCCCACAGCACACGCCTGCGGGGAGTTCCTCTTCAATTCGGGTACCGGTTGCTTCTCCCGCCAGACAGAGCGCGACTGCGTCCGTGCCGGGCGTCGGGAGTGACGTCGGAAAGGGCGTCGTCTGCCAGAGACAAGAAACGCTGGGGTGGGGGCTCCCAGTTTGGGAACTTGCCGGGGACGCTACTCGTTACTCACTGGTCTGTCCGCTCAACTGGAACGTTTCTCTGTATCAGGATCCGCTGTAAAGGGGGTGAGAAGTGGACCCGTGCGGAGGGGCGGCCAGGTCTCAAGATGGCCACACTCAGCCTCTGTGCGGACGAGTCTCACCGTGCGAGTGTCCGTCACATCTGAACTTGGGGAGAGTCAGGTTTCTGGGCCGTGGGCGGCTGTCCTTTCCCCGGTGAGGAGCGCTGGGGTCACGCTCCTGTGTCGGACTCAGCCATGGTGCCGCACGCCTTCGGTCTGTCCTCACTCCCTGCACATCACTGTCCCTCTGTAGAAGAAGGTGCCACGTGCTTGGATTCGTGGCCAGTTCGGGGGCAGCCGTCCTGCTTCTCCCTTGCCGTGTCAGTGGCTTCCTTTGGGTGGATTCCCAGGCTGGGGTCCCTGTGCCGCGCCGGCCGCGTCTCCAGGCTGGGCGGCCTGTGCTGGCCTCGTGGCACCCTCACCGCGGGGGTGCTGGGGCACAGGGCTCACCCAGGCTCCACGTCCTGCCGGCCTGGGCCCGAGCTTCCTGGCCACCCCCACCGGAGTGGAAACCGTGTGGTGATCTAGTGTCTCTTTCCAGGGGCGGGCGCCCAAGTATGTCGTGTGGCTCCGGCATCCAGAACGTTCTGTGAGCAGAGCTGGCCTCACAGTTTCTGTTGATGCAGCCAGGTGGGGTCCCGAGAGCTCTCCCTTCCTGAGGAGAGAAGCCAGAGACTTGTGGGGGAAGCCGGGGCACAGGCCCGCGATGCCACAGAGCGGTTGCTTTGACTTTGGGCGAGTTTGTGCCCTGTGGAGCTCCCCAGTGAGGGCAGAGTGGCCGGGTCCTGCCGGTCACATGCACAACTGCCCCACCGTCCGCGGAGAGGGCTTCCCACGGAGGCTTCCCCGGCTCGTGGGCTTTCAGAGCTGTCGCCAGACTGCTGGGTCCTGCAGATTCATGCCCTTTTCCGTCACGGGGAGACGGAGAGGCGGCACTTAGAAATAACACAGACGGTACAGCCGTTCCCCAGGGAGAAACACCAGAGCACAGACGTGGGGCAGGAGGGTGAGAAAATGCCCGTGTCCTGGTTTTCGGGCCCCCTGGATCGAAGCCTGCGGGGAGTGGCCGGGTGCGTAGGCATGAGACGCTGCATGTGGGGGCAGAGCCGAGCCCCGCGTCAGCCCAGGGCTGCTGCCTTTGGTCCTTCTGTGGGGGCGTAGTTCACCATTCAGGGTGCAATCGCACCGTGACACGTAACACACCCACCCTTAGACAGCAGGTCTAGCTCCGACTTCCATGTCACACTATGTATCACATGGCTCGGTCATTGGAAGCCAGGATACGTCATTTGGAAGCGAAGCCCATCCCGTTGGCTGTTGGCGGGCCTCCCCATGGGATCGTGCTCGCGTGAGCCTCTCCCTTCTCGGCAAGTGCAGGCTCCAAATCCTTCCTGCCTCGCCGTGCAGCGGGCAAGCCCGGGGGAGCTGTCCCGTTCCAGAGACTGTACCCCACCCTGCGCTGAGAGAGTCCCTTCGTCAGCAGGACCAGCACAGCACCTTCCGTTCACAGAGGCTGGTGACGCCACCGTCTCAGGGCACTCCTGACCCAAAACACAGTGCTCTGTTCTCGGGAGAAGGTCCGGCTGTCAAGACCTTCATCCAGAGCTGAAAACAGGGCCGGGAGCCCCTGTCCTGCATCGCGAGAGGAAGGCGGTCAGGGACGTGTCGCGGACCCCACCTGCCCGTGGCGGGGGTGGCTGTGGGGACGGGGAGCACAGGGCAGGGGCGGCCATGGGGGCGTGAGCGGTGCCACGAGAGCCCGGAGCAGAAATAGCTGTTTTCCCTGCTGTCCTCTCCTCAGAGCAGCCCAAAGTTTGGGCTCAGGAGACACAAATTGGTCCCTGGTGATATTTCTAAGTAACTCAGCACCAGAGAAAAGTGCAGGTCTCAACATTCCTCGCTCTGTCTTTAATGAAAGTCTCTGAAGCTTGGTGAGAGGCGACGGGAGTGATGGGCGTCATTACGGACGGGCCGTGAACTTGCTTTCCCGCATGTGGTGCTGAGTCTCTCTTTCTGCTGCTGGAAGGAACTCAGCCCGTTTTACAGACTTTGTGGGTGCCCTCCACCGCGGAAACCGTTTCGTCTTTCCTAAAAAGCTCAGAGCTGCGTGGGGCTTGGCACCTGGGGGACAGTAGTCTGAATCCAATTTCTGTGTCTCTCTGTCTTCTTATACTTTCTCTAGTTCTTTGGTCTGTAGGGTACCCGGGTTGGTTTTCTCACTATCTGCTACTCGAGTTCTAGGTTCTGGGGACATAATGATTAGTTTGGGCGCATGGGGAGGAGCTGCAGTGAGGGACGGTGAGCACAGAGCGCGCAGTGTGTCTACTAGGCTGATCTTGAGGTGGGAACAGAAGCATTAAAATGCACCAGCCAAGGAGGTTTAGCACAGGTGGCCATCTGGGACTGTTTGCGGAAGGAAAAACAGGAGATGGATCCTAACAGCCATTGAGAACTTCATGGCACGTGATGGGGTAGAATGTTCTCGGTCTGCAGTGGTGGGGGTCTGGGACACCTGGATGTGCCACCCCCTGTTGAAGAAGGAAAGATGTTGCACCTGTAGTGATTCCTACCCAAACTACTTGAGGAAACACATTTGACATTAGAATATATCATTTCCAGTAATTTCAAAATTCAATTTTGAACTCACATATTTCTTTTTCTCATAATGTGGATGAACAAGATGGCGCCCGCGCGTGGCATGTCCCTGGGACGGGTCCCCCCGTCTATGCGGCACAAAGGGAAAGAGTGCGGACGCCGCAGACCTCCTCTCAGCGCGCGGGAGTAAGGAAATAATGCATCTCTCGGGTCCGTCAGTGGACAGTCAAAAGCGAGTCTGGGCTTGAAAGGACTGGAGGTCCACAAAGGGGGGAATGTGCTTTTCCAGAAGCTACTTCTGTCTTGTCAGACGCGTTAATGACGAGAACAGTCAGAACGGCGCAGGACAGACCCTGTGCCGGCGGTGCCACGGTCACCACCGACTGCGCCGCACGGAGGTTCGGATTGCTGGCACTGCGCAGTCAGGATCTGTGGGCCGGAAGCCACAGTGTGCAATGGAAGGAACCAGGGACGGCCTGAAGGAAGGGACAGACTGTGGTGGTCATGAATTGGACGCCTAGACCGTCCACGGATCCGTTTCCACAAAGCTGACCTCGAGTTTAGGGCAATTCTTCCTGAAACACCAGCAAACGTTTCTGTACTGCAGACAAGCTCGTCCTACAGTTCACACGTGAAGGCACAAGTCCTGGAGTAACGAGAAGGGGAAGGAATCCCTCTACCCCGTGTGGAGGTCTCGTGGGAAGCTGCACGGATCCAGCTGCGTGGCACTGCGTGTGCGGAGACGGACAGGCCCGTGGGGCGGCCTGGGGAGCCACACAGAGCGGCTGAGCGGACCGGTGGCCTTTCCACAGAGCTGGGGCAGCTGCGTCTCCACGGGCAATGGCCTTCCCCCCACAAGCCCCACAGTGATGTGCGTCTCACACCTCGTAACTAAACGTAGATCGTAGACTTCAACTTTTAGGAAAAAATGCAGGAGGAAATTCTTAGGATCTACTTCAACAAGGCAAGGAACTCTCAGACGCGGCACCAGAAGCACGAGAGAGGGGAAGCCGGAGAGCGGGGTCTCACAGCGGAAGGCCTGCGAGAGACCCGCGGTCGTGAGAGGGCGCGAGGGAAGCCGCCGAGGGACAATGTTCGCGAGCCCACGTCTGTGGCGCTGGCACGCCAGTGTCCCGAGCGCACAGAGGACGCCCACGATGCGTCTGGAAGACAGAATCAGAAAGCGACAGAGACGCGTGGAGAACGCCAGCAAAGATTCGCACATGCCGAGCTGTTCCGTGCCTCCTGTCGCTGGGGACGTGCGGCCGGAAAGCCCACGAGATGCTCCCACACGCCCGCCAGAGTGGCCGCCTCGAAGAGCAGCGACCCCGCCGCGCGCTGGCCGGGCAGAGCGGACCCGGGAGCCACACACTCCGCCGCGGGACGTACACTGGGGCCGTCGCTCTGAGAATCGGTCTGGCAATACCTTGTGGCCCTGGGGATGGGTCCGTTGTACGGCCCAGCCGCGGTGCCCTTGGGCGTGTGTCCCAGAGGAACGGAAATTTACGTTCTCACACACAAACCCCTCGCGGACGCTCATCGCACTGGACGCATAATTGTCCCAGCCGGGGTCCCCACGGTTGTCCTTCACTGTGTCAGGTTTAGACACACCGTGGTCCGTTCACACCACGCACACACCCAGCAGTATCAATGGAGTCTCGATCCGCGCAGCCACTGGACGGACGGCCAGAGGGCTGTGCGGAGGGAAGAGACGGACCGGAGGGCACGCGGTTTGCCTGTGTTTGCGTTATGGTGGGAAAACTCACAATTGCAGGAATGGGGGCGATGGACAGGTGTGAGCGTTCGGGAAGGGGGTTGGGAGGCAGGCGGGCGTGGCTTTCGAAGGCAGCAGGACGCACCTGTGGTGGCGGGTGTCCTGCACTGCCACCGCGGTCCACTCACGACACCGAACACATGCACACGCACATCAGTCCCGGGCCTCGTCCCCCGCCAACGGACCCGGACGTCTGGGTAGTGAACCAAGTGTGTCTGCGGCACAAGCAGCCTGAGTGTTCTGCGGCAGGCAGCAGCCGGACACCGATTCTCCGACTGCGCGGAGCCCCCGGCCCCTCGGACGTCTCTCCGTGCCGTGACACCCCAGCCGCGCTGCCTCTTCTGGTTGCCCGTGAAGAGCCTGTCTGGACTGGGCGCCTGAGTGGCTCAGTCGGGGAAGAGCCTGTCCGGCCTCCGCAGGGCTCGCAGGACGCAGGCTTCACTCCATGTTTAAATATTCCTCTCGTTCAGGAAAACACGTGAGCGCATTCTCTGACTCTGCCAGACCCCAGAGCCCTTGCACAGTGGGTGCTGTCAACCAGCCACGTTCTGCCTCTGGGGGAGGCCTCGGCCCCCGATGGAGCTCTGTGCTGGGGCCTCCGTGCGGAGGTGACCTCACCCCTGTGAGCAGGGCGCGTCCCCAGGGTCAGGAGCGCTGAGACGCCGCACTCCTGAAGCCGGATGCCCGGGAGTGTCGAGGGAGTCAGTCCCCCCGGATGCCCGGCCGTGGCGAGGTGCGCACGTCTTCTCGGCTAACGGATTCCTGTACTTGTCCTCTGCTTGTCGGAAGGGTGGTTGGTGAGTCCACTGTCTCTCAGGGAATCGTTAGAACGGGGAAAGCCTCCATGTTAAATGGCAGGTGTGCAAAACCCAAGAAATTCTCATCTTGAAAAATGTAATGCAAACATATCCATTTTGGTGTCGTGACTATAAAGTTTAAAATGCAGGGAAGCACATATCACCTTCTTGAGTTACAGACAGGCTTTTAGGGCCTCTCGACACAAAAGGCCAGAAGGATACCAGTTGGTCATTCATCAGTGACTGACTGAGGGATGGTCTGAGGGGTTGCTTGGTGTCTCCCGCAGAAATGCCAGGGCTCTCGGGAAGCCCCAGTGCCGACCTGTGGGGGCCACGTGGAATCACTGAAGGCTTTGGTGACGCTGAACTCAGGGTGACAGAGTGACTGTGACCGCGGTTACAAGGACGTGTGCCCTGGTTCCATGTCAGCCACGGTTTCCAGTGGCGTGGGGGGCGACCCGACCGGACCCCGCAGGTGCAGTTGAGCCGCAGCACAGGGGGAGGACGAGGGAAAGGACAAAGAACAGAAAATATCAATCCTCCCCCGAAGGACTGCGCTGAGCCCACGTTTCTGCTAGTATCAGCGCCGGCAGGTGCAGGCCCTCTGCTTCCCAGGGCTCCGAGCGGGAGGCCGGCAGCCGTGCGGGACCCACACGATGAGGAGTTGATCCGTGACGCCGCGGAGGGACACCATGAGCGGCATCACAGCAATACCATGGAGTGACGTCACGGAGCAACAGCACGCGTGACATCACGAGCGGCATCGCAGGGTGATGTGAGCGACCCCACAGAGGAACATCA
This sequence comes from Mustela putorius furo, assembly GCF_011764305.1. Lineage (NCBI taxonomy): Eukaryota > Metazoa > Chordata > Mammalia > Carnivora > Mustelidae > Mustela > Mustela putorius. Next base: position 7,791,963 of record NW_025422169.1, on the reverse strand, counting down.
CCCAGTGACATCAGGCAGTGCTGCCGGAGTGGAACCGGAGCGGGACAGCCGCCTGGGCTGAGGGGACAGTGAAGGGAGACGATGAAGTATTTGGAGGCTGACCGGCAGCAGAGGCAGTGTCCGGGGGTGGGAACGCTGGTTCCCGCAGGGGAATGGTACCCGCAGTGGCAGAGCCCAGCACCTGAGCCAGGGGAGCCCCCAGGGGCGTCGTCCTGTTCCTGACCCCCTGTCCAGCGGCCGTGCTCTGATCACAGCTGGCCTGGCTTCGAGGCTGGGGTGGGGCACGGAAGGATGCTGAGTGGGTGGGAAACAGGACCCAGTGTGGTGACGGCGGCAGCTCCGCGGAGCAAGCAGGGTCCTCCGCTGGGGGTGAGAGGAGGAGAGAAGCCACCACTGGCGCAGCGAGGTCCTCGGGGCCTGAGCCGGCGAGAGGCAGGGTCACACACGCGCACAGTGAGATACGCCACTGCTTCTCTGGGGTGACGTGTGGGGCCCCCGGGATTAGCTGGCGGGGGAGAGCAGCCCAGGGGGACCGAGGGGGTCAGCAGGCTGCTGACACGGGGCAGAGCTGCTCGTGGCCTAGCCTCGCAGGACAGTTCCAAACAAGGGTGGGGACGCGGTGTCCAGAAGGTGTACCTGCGGCCTGGCAGATGCCCCCTCGTTCTGCCTCCTGCCGGTGGTTAGTCGGGACGGACAGGACAGCAGCGACCCAGGTGCGGGCTTGGAGCGCCGCGCCAAGGGCAGCTCTTGGGGCTAGCCTGCTCGGTGTTTCTCATTGCTCCTGAAGAGGTCAAGCTGTGGCATAGCCCAGGGGTCTGAGTCCCATCGTGCTTTGCAGATGTTCCCAGAACAGGGTGTGGACGGAGTGGAGGGGCTGCCTTGCCGTTGTCCCGCGTCGGACTCGCCCCGTAGAGCTCGAGCCTGTGAACCTGTTTCTTCTCGACGCTCAACACGGAGCAGCTCTGCAGAAAGGTGGCTCAGACGCTTGTCATTGAGCCAACGTAGACATACGACACGCCGAGCTCAGACCGCGGCTGGACTCAGTACGGCCGGAGGCTCCCGCGTGGATGAGGGTTCAGGCGGCGGCAGGAGGGCATTTCTGCACCGCGGAGAGCCGCTCGGCCGCCGCCGGCCCTCGCCTGCTGCCTGTGGAGGTGGAAGCTCGACAGACTCTTTATTTCCAAATGTAAATCCAGGCACGGACGGTCATGAAAGTGTGAATAAAATAAGGAAACCCCTGCTATTAGCTCTGTGCCAGCGATTCTTCAGAGTTTAAATAATTAAATCAATTAAAATGTATCATTTGTTCAAAATCTTTAAGACTGGAAGCAGGAGGTCCCGGCGTTTCAAGGGGTTTAAGCAGGTGTCCCCCCGGGGCGTGGGGAGAGGGCCAGCCAGGGAGCATCCTTGCCAGTGCGCCGGGATCTTACATCCAGTTTTCCAGGCTGGCTGTCTGTCGCTCTCAGACGCATGCCTTCCACCTCCCTCCTGGTCACGGCTCTGCCCCTCAGTTTCCACCCGAATTTTCTGCTCTGCACGTTTGCTCGGGGAACTGAGAGTGCTTGTGGACGGCTGCCTCGCTCTTGTGTGATGGCTCTCTGAAACACTGCGTCTTTGCCCCGTTTGAGATCCACATGTGGCGGCCTCTCAGCCCGGTGCCAGCTCCGGACTCCACACGTCAGGGACCAGCCTGGGTACCTGGTTGTGTCTTGGAGACAGGACTTGGCACAAGTGTTCCTGGTGTGTTGGCGCAGGCTCGGGCAGGGGCTGGCCGTCTGCGGCTGCTGCCTGCTGGAATGCGCCTCATGCTCACTCGATGTCCCTCAGTCATCGGAACAGAAGTCAGTAGTTTGTGGCATGACATGTAACGTGAGGTGGACCCTCCTGGCGCGGGCTGGTCATAGCCATGGGCTTGGCGATGCTGTGCTAGGGGCCTGCGGACTTCTTTCCAAAGTAGCTGTGAGTGTTCATTCCACATACACACATCAGTTCATTTACAGATGGTACAAACTGCTCTATTAATGTAATTTGTAAAATATACAAAAAATAGAAGTTAAAAAAAATTAAAGAGTAAGGCGACATGCCCCATGAATGAGGGGCAGAGGAGAACTCCCTTAACTTGAGAAACAACTATGAAAACGCATGGCTCACTTCACACTCCCCAGCGAGAGACCGAATGCTTTCTCCTTACCATTACGAAAAAGACCAGCTTGTCTGTCCAGGCCACCGCTATTTAGCAACATCTTGGAGGCTCTAGTGGAAACTGTAAAGCCATTACCAGGAAACCTAGGGGTCCATCTTCATGATCTTGGTGAGACCAAGTCACAAAAGGGAAAATGGGTCATTTGGGCTTCCTCAAATTTAAAAACTTTCATGCTTCAAAGGATGTCATTAAGAAAGTGCAAAGACAACCCTTAGAATGGGAGAAAATATCTGCAAGTCCTACGTCTGATAAGGGACTAGTGGTCAGTATATATAAGGGAATCTTATAACTCAGAAAATAAAAGACCCAAATAAAAACAGTCCCAAGGATCTGAACAGGTTTTTCTCCAAAGAAGACGTGTACGGGCTCATTAGAAGACCCCCAAGATCCCGAGTCGTCAGAAATGCAAGCCCGAACGACACGGACATGCCATTTCACACCGGCAGGGTGGCCGAGAGACAGGACAGATGGCCGCAGTGTTGTCCAGGATGTGGAGAAGCCGGAGGCCCCGTTCACTTCCAGCGGGAAGAGAGGCCCGAAAGTTCTCGAGATGTTGAGTACGTTTAGAAACAGCACTTCCCCTGCTGGGTGATCCCCAGAAGTGGAAACGCACGTCCACACAGAAGTGCGTGTGCCAGCGCTTGGGGCGTCACTCCGGACGCCAGGAAGTAGAAGCCACGTGCTGACGGTCCGCACGAATGGACGAAGACGGTGCGGCACATCCTTAAACTCGGATGTCATTTGGCTATAAAAAGGAGGAAGAACCGATACTTTGTCCAGATCATGGATGGACCTCGAATAAAAGACGCTGTCAAAGAAGCCAGACCCAAGAGGCTGCAGGCCGCGTGGCTCCGTTCCCGTGGAGCGCGAGGAGTGCGGCGGCGCTGAGAGGCAGAAAGGAGCTGTGCGGGGGCCAGGGGCTGGGGCGGGGAGAGCGCTGAGAAGGCTTTTTGCGCGGGGGGGGGGGTGAACTTCTAAAATTAGATGGTGGTAATGGCTGCACAACTCTGAAGATACAAAAAACCACGGGTTCACACACGTTCAAAGGAAGAATTTATGGTATTTGATTTAGCTCAGAAAATCGTTATAATGAGATTAAAATGCAAAGTAATAAAAGCTCTAGATTTTCTTCTTTTACCTCGGTGCACCGTCCACACGCACCACACGTCAGAAACTTCACCATGCTAAGCTGATCAGTGGGGGGCTTGCCCGTCCGCAGTGGTCCGGCAAGCTGTCAGGTGTGTTTAGAGGCTCTGGTGCCGGGCTATGGGTCTGGTTACGTGGGCAGTGTGGAAGGCTTTCAGAAAGACCGCTAGTGACATGGTGAGGCGACGGCACGTGGATGTGACAGGGTGGGTCGGGCTCAGAAGGCCGCCTGCCGTTCATCCTGCTCGCACGCTTGCACGTCAGGGTGGGGCACCAGGCGCTGCAACCCTGAACCCGCTAGCAGGAAGACCAGAACGCTCGTTGGCCAGCACGGGCCTCTGCGGCTGCTTTGGGGGCATCTAACAGATGAATGAAAAATATTGCAACAAAAAATGACATGTTTTTGATATTTTGACAGAAGAATTCTCGGGACTCCAAGACCATCCCTGTGTTTACTACTGAGAGCAGAGGGTAGAGATGGAGAGAACCCCCCTCCCCTTGTGTTATACGTTTTGTAATTTTGTTTTTTTGATGACATCTGGTTAATTAATTCAGACAGGCTACATCAGTTTGAGGAAAAACCTCAAAAACTTTCAAATTCTTTGACTAAATTGACTACTTATATGTAAAAATAATTTACGACACTGGGAGGCAGAGCTCCTGCTTCCCTTTCTGTAGGTTTTAGGTTACCCCGATTTTTCCTTGTCCCCTTCCCGTTGACAAAAGTAAAAGAAGGTGAGTACGAAGCAGAGGACACTGTCAGCCGAAGCAGAGCCATCTGTGGGGGCCCTTCTCAGACTGGCCCGTTTTCTGGGTCTGGGACCCGTGTGCACTGTCGACTGCCCATGCCGGCTGCCAGGGACCATCACAGAGCACTGTCCCCGAGCTCATTAAAGGAAAGTGCTCGAGCGTTTCTCACTCAACGGCCAGGCTCACTGCAAGTGCCCCAGACTTAGCTGAGTTTACTCCGTTTTTACGAGCTCTCCCCTTGGTTCTGCTTGACTTTGGTGCTGTAATGGCTTACTTTGGAGTCACCCCGTGTTACACAATACTTAGGCGGCTACACTGTGTTGTGGGGAAGGATGAGGTCCAAGAAGGGCCCCTTTAGTTATTGTCACCGCGGCCCTGGGGGTCGGTTTCACTCCTCCCCAGTTTTACCGAACGGCGAAAGGGCAGGTGCCCAAAGTCCCGCAGGCAGTACCGCGTGCACGGTCTCGACTGTGTCCATGGTCTTGACCGTGGGGCCTGCCTCCCTGTCCGCACGGTGCTGTGAGCCCAGAGCCCTTCTGAGGGCGCTTTGATCCTTGCCCCCAGCAGTTTTTCTCATCACACTAATACACAGCTCAGGCACGAGGCAGAGTGTGTGTGTGTGTGTGTGTGTGTGTGTAGCAGAGAAAGGATGCCGCGGAGGACAGATGTGGGCCGCAGGTAACGCCTGCGGAAGGCGGGGCAGCCCACCAGCCAGACACCAGAAAGCCTCATGGCATAAGATGAGAAGGGCACGGGGTCGGGGGCTGCTGCTGTGGGTGGGGAGACCCCCCGTCAGGCCCGCTCACGCCCCGGCCACACCGTGCCTGTGCCCCACACGCGCCCGCAGGCCCCGGCTGCGGCTGAACCCCAGACACGATCCGTGCTCCCTCTGTCCGGAGCTTGGTCAGTGGACGTCTCCAGAGACCGAGGCCGAGGCCGAGCCCCCAGTGGTGTTTGCACAAAGTGCAGATAAACTCATGTGGAAAAGTCGACCCGTCAGGAAGCACAGTGAGGTCACTCGTGGGCGGGGCCTGCCGGTCACCTTGGGGCCGGCTGGGAGCCCTGGCGCGGGGCAGGCCTGCTGCCGGGTCCCCTTCCCCGCGTCAGCCGTGGAGCGGGACGCGCTGCGTGTGCTACGGAGCGGGCATCCGCGGATGTCCCACAAGCGGACTGACCCTCAGCTTTGTGTTCCTTAGTGAATGACACAAAGTCTGAGAGAGCTCAGCCCTCTCCGGGTCAGACCCATTTGAACACGTGGCTGGTGTTCGGTGCCGCGGGCAGCAGCGTCTGCCTTTGTCAGATGTGAGCCTCGTGGGTCAGAAACCGCTTCCCAAGACAAGGAGTGTTTGCCCGTGCCGCGCCCGCCCGCTCTTTCTCTGCGTGTGCCCTCGCTGCTGTAGCTCACGCTGTCCGTCAGGCCACTCCGCTGTGCTTTCGTGAAGCTTCGCAGGGCTAACAGATGCGCCTTCAGCGTTTCAAGGTGGATTATTTCCTGCACTTTTGCAGCTTTCCTCTTATAAGGAGCGTTCTTTCACAAAAGCCAAGCACATTTGTATAGAGTTAAAATTAACTTCGTATTTTGCTGTGGTTTTCTATAGAACGTGTGGGGTTTCTTTGTGCACTTGCCGTGTGTAGGATGTGCTCTCGTTAACAAACAGTCTTTGTTGTGTGGGACCCGTTAGCCCTCTCTCCTCTGCTTCCACCAGACGCTCACGCAGCTCTACAGCAGCATCGTAAAACGTAGCGTAATTATTGGTTTTCATTTCAAACTTTTCCTGTAGTTCAGTTCTGAAATTTTAGCATGAGTAAGAATCATTTGGGGGCACTTGTTGGAAATACAGCCCAAGATATTCCGATTGGAAGTCTAGGCGAAGTGCCCAGTATCTGCATTTTGAGATGTGACACCCAAGCAAACGTTATGCTGGGAATACTGGACCACAGTTTGGGGACCACGTTGACCGGCTACGAGCAAGTCTTTATCCTGTTCTCTGTGTGTTCCTAGCACTGGGCCCATCACCGGAGTCCGGGTTTGCTCAGTAAGTACTTGTGAAATGGACGGATGGACGGATGGACGGATGGATGGACGGATGGGTAGATGGACGGATGGACGGACGGACGGTCGGACAGATGGACGGACGGACGGACGGATGGGTAAATGGACGGATGGACAGACGGATGGATGGACGGACGGACGGATGGGTAGATGGACGGATGGATGGACGGACGGACGGATGGGTATATGGACGGATGGACGGACAGATGGGTAGATGGACGGACGGAGGGACGCACGGATGCATGCAGGTGTGGACGGACAGACGGACGGGTCGTGGGAAGCAGTCTGCAGCACAGCTCACAAGCCGTCAGTCAGGCTGTGCACAAACTGGCAGTCATTTACGTCTTTTCTAACCCTAAAGGAACATCCTGATCCGTCTTAAATAAGAACAGGTAAGTCCCTGCCTAGGTAGGATACAGTCTTTCCCTTTTTTCTGATTCTAAAAGTCATCAAAGCAAAACCTGCAATCCTGATTATCTCGTTGTTTTTGCCACCAGCTCATGGCTTTGTTTATTCCATTCAGTCAAGTCAGAGAGATGTTTGCGTCGCGAACAGACTGGCTTCCAAGTGCCTTAACACTGAATTTGGGTTTGAATAGTACTAAATGGGTCTTCACATCGGGCTGTTGTGGTTGATACGACCATTCATAGCATGTTTCCATATATTTTCATGACGAATGTAAACACAATTAACTCTTATTCAAGAGTAATTTGGTTGTAAAATCCAGTGATTTCTAAACGTGTCCCCCATTTAAAGAAACTCCAATATGCAAACATTCAAATTTGTGGAATGCGTATAAATTCAGCACCAATTCATTTGAAATGGTTCTTTGCTTTTCCACAGGGTTCAGTGCCGAGGCTTTCCAGCAGCGGAGTCCGTAAGACATTCACCGCGCCACTCACTTTGCAGGAGTCCGACCCGGCGCACGTGGGCTGTGGTCGCACCTTATCTCCTCGTCCTGTGCGTCCCGTGGCTGTCTCTCAGGCTCTCTGTGACTTTCCCAGTGAATTTCATCAGTTTACCCTCCGTTCATCAGTGTCTTAAGTACTTGGTGCCTAACCAACGCTCTAGGCACGTAGAGGACGTTTCTCTGGTTCTCGCACACCTGCCTGCGTTGCGGGAGCCCGTTGGCGTCTGTTAAATGAATGCCCTCGCGGCAGAGCTCGGTCGTTCTAGATTACGACACACGAGTCCTGCACGGCCGGGGAAGGGAAATGAAGGGTTTGCAGGCTCCTTGGTAATTGCTTCTTGTCATAAAGTAAGAATGACCTTTGCAGCTCCATTTAGGTTCAGCCCCTTGTGAGTTATGAGGTGTTTCTCATGGAAAAGACATTTCCTGGACCCCGCTCGCCCTCCGGAGACCACAGACAATTCTCTGGAGCAACAACCGCGCCTTTTCAGTCCGCCGAGGCGCGCCGTGTCAGGTGAAGTTTACCGCTGGCCTTCGCATGAGGAGGAATGGTTCAACTCATCACCTCCGCTGTCCCTCCGCCATTCCCAGTGGCCGTGGCCTTTGTGGAGGCCGTTCCGCCTCCCTCTGCTTCTGTCTCCCGCGATGGGAACAGCATGTGGCCCGGCAGTGGAGGTCCACGGCCCACTCCGGACCCCGGAAACCAGCAGGAGGAGGTCGTGGGACGGGTGATTTTAGTGTGAACTGGGAGAGGTGTGCAGTGAGCAGGAGCTGACGTGTCCGAAGCCAGTTTCCGGGACAGCGGGGTGAGGTGGGTGCGTGTCGCACGCGTGTCCAGGCACCTCGTGCAGGGCTGTGCGGGTGGACATTTCTCTCCAGACCAAGTTCCAGTCCTTGGCCGCATGGCCGCGTGTTGGGGTCCGCACCCTGCCGCAAACGCAGGTCGCAGCTGCGTCAAGCACTGTGGACGCTGGATGTCGGCTCCCGCCACAGGTGAGCTGGACGCTGGCTGGTCCTCCCTGGAGCTCCAGGGTGTGGTCCGTGTCCGGACGTCAGGGACCATGGCCTCCGGGCACGTTCTGGGTGTTTCCTGGTGTTTCGTATCTGCTTCCCAGGTTGTCCGCTGCCGGTGGAGGCTGCGTGCAGGGGCGCCAGTGGTGTCGGCTCTGCCGGTGAGTTGTGGGCCCTCGGGACAGTCGGCCTCACCAGGCCACACATGAGGAAGCCGTTGTGTTGGTCACCTCAGCCTCTTCGCGATGCCTCCTTCTTGGACCCCTGCCATGCTGGTCTTTGTCCACTGGGACGGTTGGTTGGAAAAAGAGCCGCTTGTTCTGGGTGCGGGGACCCAGCCCAGTGGCCTGCAGGGCCAAGCCAGTGGACAGGGCCAACGAGCCCCGGAAGGGAGTCTCTGCCCCTGCTGCTGTCCTGGGCAGGACGGCTCGGGCCGGGCCCCTCTGCTGGTCGGGGGATGGGGTCCTGGGGCCGGGCAGGAAGGCATGTCACCTGCAGACCCAGAGTTGTGTCTTCAAGCTCATCCAACTCCTGCCGCGAGGGCATTCACTGAGCAGCCTTCCACAGCCTTGCAGAGCGAGCATGTACTCCAAGCCACATGACAATCCAGGAGGTTCCCTCGGGTTCTCCCTTGGTTGTCTAGGGTCACCCAGAGTAGCTGAGTGGGAGGGCCTGACCCCACGCGAGGATCCGCCCGTGCTGAACCCCGAGACTGAGACTGAGATGCTTGGTGAGGGAACCTTCACCCTGGCTCCGTGTGGGGCCCACGTCAAGCCTCTTAGAATTTGAGCTGCTGAAGGTGAACGCAGAGGGAAAAAGGAGCCACGGCCACCGGCGGACCGAGGTCCTGCGTGGAACCAGGGCATCATCATCAGCCCTGGTGGCCCTGCCCTGGGTCAGCATGGCTTACCTGCACGTGCATCCTCGGAAGAAACGTTCCTACGGGAGTGAGACTGGATGCTGGATCTGAGCTGGGGGGGCTGGTTGCATCCTGGAGGGGGCTGTGTGGCAGGAGCACAGCCAGGTCACAGCGTCCCCACCACAACGCCGCTCTTCAGGCCTCTCTGCTCTCCAAGAGGGATGGGGCGGTGTGAGTAAGACAGCTGGCGGCGCCCATGCCCGGCGCCCGCCGGAGCCCCTCCCCACAGCATCTCCCGTGAACTCGCTCCTGCTTCTCGGCTGCACACGGGGCTGCCGAGTGTTCGGCACACAGGAGCGCCGGCCCCCGTGCACGCGAGCCTAGGGTGGGCGGCACGTGGTTTGCTTCTGCCAGCGTTGCTGCCAGGCCCGCGGTAGGAGCCTGTGTGTCCCAGCAAACCTCACGACTCCCTGGAAGCCTGGCCCTGCGTGGACGGGCTCGTGTCCCCTCTGGCTGCTCTGGGTGTTGTGATGTCCCGTGTACAGAAAGAGGACACCCTGAAGCGCCGAGCTTCCAGCTGCATCCTCATCACGACGACACGGAGGGCCACTAGTGGCCACAGCGCGCTGCTCCGTTGTCATGACCAATCGTCAGAACAGCCCTTCGCAGGCACCAGAGCAGCATGGCGGAGAAGTCAGGTGGTTCCACGAGAGAACAGCTTTTGCTAAGTCTCTGAGATGTGTCGCCAAGGAGGGCGTGTTTCTCCCACCTCTGCCCCCGCCGCGGCTGCCTGTCTTCTCTCCAGGCGGAGCTACACGCCCGTGCATGAGTGTGCCACGGGTGCGCAGAGCATGTGGGTGTCTGAGAGACAGACAGAGGCCTGGGAAGCACTGATTTCGCTCTGCGGGACCAAGGGTGGCTTCCTCTTGACTGCTTGGCTCACTGATTAACGACATTAACAAAAATCGGACATGATCATGTCATCCGACTTCGTAATTTCTCAGTGTCGGGGCAGAGGACGGCGTCCGCTTGTCCTCCCCAGCGCCAGGCTATCTGCGGGACTCAGGTCTCCCCATCCTGACTGACGGCCATCACTGTGTTTGACTGGAAGGAAACATCCCGCTCCCCGCTGCAGGGATGCTCCGTGACAAGGCGGTACCGGATTTGTTGGAGACGGTAAAGACCGATGCTAGGCCCCTCGCACCTTCTGGCAATGCACAGGGACTTTGCATCACCACGCAGCACTTGTAATACTGGCGTCCCCAAATTAAGTGCTAGCACCCGAAATCGAGCGTTCCGGGACCTTCCCTGCAGCTCGAGAGGGGAGGGTGGGGGTGCTGCCCTGGCCCAACCCGGGTGCCTTCTCTGCACTCCTCAGAGCAGCCCCTCCCCCTCCGCAGTGGAACAAAGTTGTTTGTTTGTTTTTGTTAACCGATGAAAAGGCATTGAGTGGGGAAGGCCCCGGCCTCCTCCGGGGGTCCCTGGTCTGTGGCTGGTGTCCGTGGTGGTGGTCAGGGAAGGGGGCTGTGTTTCAGGGGCCGACTCGGCTGAACGGTGCGGTGTCGTGGCACCGAGTGGGTTTTCTTCCGCGGCTGCAGAGATGCGTGTTTTCTCTCAGAGGACGGCCCGCGTTTGCACGGGGCGAGCGAGGTCTCAGTCACGTGGAGGACACTTTTGTTCATTAACTGAGTGAAGTGTGCGCCTCCGTAGGGAAGCGGGGGCAGGGCGGGAGGGGGACCGAGGCCAGAGTGACAAAACGGCTGAGCTGGCGGGTCGGCCCAGGCCGTGGGGTTGGGCTGCAGTCGGCTAGTGCCGGCTCGTTCTGGCTTGGATGGTAGCGCAGAGCGTTCTGTCCGAAGGTAGTGGTGGCTGCGTCGCCGGGGCACGTGTTTGTGGCCCCCCCACATTTGTATGTGACACAGAACCCCCAAGACGGTGGTGTTGGGTTCAGGGTCTCTGGAGGGGAGGTGGTCGTGAGGGCGGGACCCCACGGGGGATTAGTGCTCCCTCCACTCATGTAAGGACGCTGCGGGAAGACGCTGTCTGGGAGCCACAAAGGGTCCTCACGGGACGGGGGGTCTGCCACACCGGGATGTCAGCCTTCCGGCCCCCGAGCTGGGGGTGACCTGTTTGTTGATACCCCGTCTGCAGTGCTCTACTACAGCAGCCCGAACGGACTCCCCAGGGATGAGCTTCTGGAAGCATCCCAAGATGCTGAATCCCCCCCAGAGGTTCCCCAGTGAGGTGGAAATCCTGCCCGGCAAGAGGCCACACTCTGTCCCTGCTCCCGCTGAGCACAGCTGTCCACGCCGCAGTCACCCGCCCTTCACGCCCAGCCAGGCCCAGACCAGCCTTTACTCCTGTCTGGACGGTTTCGAGTGGAAGCGAGCGTGCTGGTTCCCTGACACACAGTTCTTTGGGGACAGTGGTGGCGAGGGAGTGCGTCTCGGCAGAGCAGGGAGAGGACGAGGGAAGGGAGGCGTGTGGGGGTGCCTCTAGGCCCCTCGAACCTTCCGGCAATGCCTACGAGCCGCAGGGGAAGTCCCCAGAGCCCCCCCCCCCGTCAGTGTTTGGCCGCGTTCTGTGGCTCACTGTCTCTGTGGCCAGAGTCGTGCTCTAGAGATGGGTCGGAGCCATGGCGGGTCTCCTGCACCAGCAGGTGCCTAGGTGCGGTGAGGTCAGGACCTAGTCCCACTCCCCAAGGACACAACAGGAAAACAGCTGAGGAACTGAACTCCTGTCAGACGTGGACATGAGACAACGCCTTGCTGGCGTGCCGAAAAGGCCGACCTCTTCCAAGACACTGACTTGGGGTCCAAAACTGTCTGTCTCATGGGACCCTCAGAGCTCCAGGACTCTGCTCAGATGTCATTCAGGAATTGCCACAGGCCGGACCCGTGGCCGACGGCAGAGTCAGTACCGGCTGTCCCTTCCTGTGTCCCCGGAGCCCTGTGGGGAGGACGCCTGGGCATCTGCTGCTGGTTTTGGGTGTCCTTGGGGAAACCAGCATGGACAGTGTTAAGCCATTTCAAAGCCAAGTGGATATGATTTCCACAGCTATCTGTTTTTAATTTAAGTCTATTTAAAATTTGAGGGCCCCTCTATTGCTAATTTGTTATGGCAATATTAATTAACGGTTCTGCATTACAGCGGTTAGGATGCCACTCGTGTCGAGTGAGAGAGATTAGCAGGAGTGTGAGATCAGAACAACAGTCTGTAAACTGGCCAGAAGCAGCTGGGGGTCACCTTGGGGTTTGGGAGAAGGACGGCACATTTGCGCAAATATGCTGTTAGCGTCCCGCCGCACAGCTGGGGAGAAGGCAGGAACAGACCCTCGGCCTCGTTCCGCAGCTAATTCTGGGGGCAGATTCCAGGAAAGGGGGCCATGCGCTGGAGCTCTGAGCCACATTCGCTATGAAATGCTGGAACTTAAAGACTGATTGTTCCTTTCCATCGCACCCTAAATTCCCATGGTTCTCATCCCAGCCCTAGCCGCACATGGGGGAGCAGAGCCAGGCGGGGTTACTGCCCCGCAAGGACCCCCGGAGGGCGCGGTCCAAGCAGCCCCCGTGTGCACAGGCTGGAGGTACTCCCCCTCTTACTCTGGGGGAAAGACGAACCTTTGAGACACGTGGAAATCGAAACAAAACAGAATGAAGGGGATGGACAAGTGTGAGAGAAGCTCCCGCAAGTCAGTCTCCAGGTCAGTCTCCAAGTCAGTCTCCAGGTCAGTCTCCAGGTCAATCTCCAAGTCGGTCTCCAGGTCGGTCTCCAGGTCAGTCTCCAAGTCGGTCTCCAGGTCAGTCTCCAGGTCAATCTCCAGGTCAGTCTCCAGGTCAGTCTTCAGGTCAGTCTCCAAGTCAGTCTCCAGGTCAGTCTCCAAGTCAGTTTCCAAGTCAGTCTCCAGGTCAGTCTCCGCGCTTGTTTCCTGAAACCCTGGGAGCTGCTTCCTGAAACCCTGGGGTCAGGTACCCACTGTCCTTCGAGGCCAACCCCGTGTGCCTCCTCCTGTCCACCATGGGAGGCACCGGGGAGATGCCTTTCGGATGGGATCTCCTGCTTCTACGAAGTCAGCTCTTTTCATGCTGGGTTGGGAAATGAAGGCCGGAGACAGAGATTTTGTGATTTTATCTCCTTTTTTTATGATGATGCTTCCAGGGAATGAGTATTTAGAGATTATCCTTGACTTTTAATGGGGTTGTATCCCGATAAACCCATTGTAAATGGAAAATATCCTCAAGCCAAAGTTGCATTTAATACGCCTAACCTTGACCGTCCCACGTAGCCTCCCCGGCCTGAGACGTGCACAGCACGCGGACCTCGGCCCACGGTTGGGACAATCCCCACCACGGCGCCTACTCGGGAATCCGGTGTGGACGCTCTCACATAGTGTATCCCGTACGACGCTCACTGTGGAGAGCTGACGGCGGGTATGGGTGCGGGATGGCTATCCACGGACCCGCTGTGACCCCCGTGATCGTGGGGCTGACGGGAGCTGCTCAAAAGGCAAGTGCGCCTGGGACAAGACTCTAAACCCAAACTCAAAACTCAAAGAATGGCTTCTACTGAGTGTGTACCGCTTTTGCACCGACGCAAAGCTGAGACGTTGTGGAGGTGAGGCATCTTGAGTTGGGGACCGTCGGTAGATGCTGATGTGGACTCGGTGTCACTTGCAAGCATCTCAAGGAGCCCTGTTCTGAGAAGCAGCACCGAGAGCAGGCCAGGAAAGTGGGCCAGCTACCTCCTGGTCTGCCCTGGCGATCCTTATCCACGGATATTTGCACAGTGCACAGCCTGCACACCTGTGTGTGAGTTACAGACCATCCCCCTGGTCTGTACTGTGTTTTAGAGAATTTAATAAAGCCTTGGCCTTAGCCCTCTGGATAAGAGACCCGAAGCCAGATCTCAGGAAAGTAAAGGAACAAAACTAGCTCAGTTCTGAGAAATGGCCCGATAAAGGAGTTGTTGAAAATCAGACTTTGGGGAATACCTACGATATTCGTTGTCACTGGGCCTACTGCTCTTCAGAACCGCCTCCTTCAAACTGGCCATGGAAGCAAGTGCTGTTTGCCTTTCCTGGTAGGGAGGGACCCTCTGCCTGCAGGTGTCCATGTCCTGCAGCCCAGCAGGGCTGGTGCTTGGGTGACCAGCACAGCACGGTGGCCTCTCTGGACAGGCTGCCCACGGTCCTCAGCTGAGGGGCGCTGGAGAGCTTGCTCTCGCCCAGACTTGTTGTCAGGACAGAGCGAGTCTCTGGCACGCCCTTCCAGGCCGGTGTGGACCTGGTCTCCAGGCTGAACAGGGCAGGTGAGCTGACCTCCCTGCATGGAAATCAGAAGTGTGGGGTCCCGCTCCACGCCCCAGCACGTGCACTCCCCACCGGCCCCCGGTGCCATCACAATCGAATCCTTCCTTCGTTCCCCGTCACTTACGGGGGGCTTCCGGCAGGAAGCACATTGTGTACCGCCCACGGAGCCTTTGGGGAAAGCCCGCGGGACTGTGCTTTGTGACCCACCACACTCCTGGCTGGTCATTCCGCTCACCTAAGACCGCCATGGGGGGCAGAACCAGGAGTCAGGGCTGGGAACGTTAGAACGGCCAGTCCAGCAGTGAGCAGGGCTGCCGTGGGCCCCGGCTCAGGGGGGCCTGCCTTTTCCGGGAGCCTGGCCGGGCCAGGGCTGCTGGCTGTCTCTCCTGGCACAGGTGTTAACAGCATAGTTAGGGGATGAAGGGTCGTGCCTTTGCGGACGTGGAGCCCAGGACCACGGGGGAAGGATCGGGCAGAGCAGGGAAGCAAGGCACGACTTAGACTCTTGGAATCTTTTTTTCTTTGAATTAAAGATCAGCCCCTGAATCCAGCCCCCAAATCCAGACCCCGAATCCAGATCCCGAATCCAGACCATGCCCAAGACAGGGATTCACATTTAGCAAAGCCCCCAATGATGCCTGGCCCTGGGTCCCCTGGCCTGCTCGGCCCCACGCAGCCCTGGGGTGCAGGGGTGAGGGAGCAGGTGATGAGCCTGCAGCACGGCGGCCTCAGCTGTGAAGGGTGAACCACAGCCTCCGTCATCTGGTCGGGGTGGGCAGCAGCCGTCAGAGGAAAACAATTTGGGGCCGTGGCTCTAGGTGACGAGCTGCATCCTGGGGTCCAGTGGCTGTCACAAAGCAGTGGTGCGGCCTGGCCCCTCCCTCCGGGCGCTCAGGGGTCACAACATGAATGGACGGGGCGTCGCGGCCAGAGCTCACGGACACGCTCCAGCCTGCAGCGGAGCGGGTGCGGGGCAGTGGGGGAGGCGGGATGGGGGACAGGCCAGGCTGGCGGTGGCCGTCTGGGGACCAGGGTGAGGGGCCTCCTCGGGAAGGGGCTGGGAGACACAGCATGGCTGAGGTCGTGGGCAGCCCAGGGCTCACCCGCTGCCGGGGGCATCACCCCTGCCTCGGCGCTGTCGGCAGACTTCCACCACGGGGTCCCGAGTTCAGGGACAGAAAGGAGCAACGGTGGATGCAGGACAGAACAGGGTGTAGGAGGTGAGAGCAGGGCTGCGGCCCCCACCCCGGAGGTGCTCGGGGATGGAGTGGGACGCTGAGCTGCTCTGCAAACACCCGGTTTACCTGACCCTGCGTCCCTGGGAGGCGGGATCGAAGGGCAGGGCAGGTGCCGACGTGGTCTGGATGCCTCCAGCCTCCCCTTAATCGCTCAACTAACCTCCGAAAATAAGTGACGGAGCCGGAGGCCGAGGTGGCAGAGAAACAGGGACCGGGCAGTGGGGGCGGCTGTCACCCCGACGAGGGAACGGGGAGCGCTGGCCCGGCTGCCCCTCCGCCCCGGGGCCCGCACCGGAGCCTTTCGCTGAGAAGGCTGCGCAGCTCGCCGTGCTCCACGGCCAAGCCCCCCATCCCCCCACGTGCTGGCGGACTCGCAGCCACACAGGGCCACGGGCTCCCTCACTGCCCGCTCCCTTCTGTGCCTGGCCTATGTGCACCGGAAGCGGTGGCCACAGAGCGGTCCTGGAGCGTGGGGAGAAACGGGTTTTCATCCCCAAGCACCGCAGGACGGGGAAGGACGCCGTGGTGTCCAGGCGTCAGGATAGTTTGCGCCGCACGGACGGCGCTACGTGGTGTTTCCCAAATAAGCCGGGGTGAGCCAGGGTGAGAAGCAGACCCACTGTTGAAATCATAGCGGTCGTGACGTGACCTTGACATGACCATGATGCTGGCTCTCAGCCCCCCTCCCCGTGAGCCCTCTATTGCCCATCGGCCGAGGCCTTGGACCCCACCTCCATCTGGCCCGGCTGGGGCCCCGAGTGGGCCGCGCACACACCGGCCTGTCTCTGGCCTCACTGAGATGAGGTGAGCCACACCCGTGGGGCTCTCTCTGGGCCCCCAGCTGGAGACGCCCCCGACCGCCCCGCGCCACACACCAGGTGGGCTGCTCTCCCGCCGCGCTGCCCAGCGGCCGCGTCCTTGAGTGGCTCAGGCAAGACACCAGGTGCCCTACGGCTCACCCAGCTCTGGGGACCAGGGCCCCGCTCCTCGCAAGGGGTGTCCCTGTCTCCAGGCGAGCTTGGCTAACACAGGGTCTGGGCACTCTTTACACTCACGCGCTCACTCTCCAAACCCCCAAACATCAATCCTAATGATGAGGCTGGGCGACCGGGCCTTTGGAGGGCGCCGGGCAGAGCCTGGCTTTCCTAGAGGAGGTCGTGCGCCCCAGGGGAGCCTGTAGTCCGGGCAGAGGGCTCTGCCTGCTGCCCACCACCGCCC
This sequence comes from Mustela putorius furo, assembly GCF_011764305.1. Taxonomy (NCBI): domain Eukaryota; kingdom Metazoa; phylum Chordata; class Mammalia; order Carnivora; family Mustelidae; genus Mustela; species Mustela putorius. Next base: position 7,775,267 of record NW_025422169.1, on the reverse strand, counting down.
GTCCTAGCTTCTGAAGAACGCCGCCTGCCCCGGCCACCTGCGCATCTCACCTGCGGCAAGAGGTGACTTCTATTCCTGCTGGGGATGTGGCCGGGCAGCCGGATGTTGAAGAGAGCCTGGAGGGCGGCCTGAGCCGCCTGGCCCTTGGCCAGCTTCTTGCTCCGTCCTGAGCCTTCGAACGTCTTGCCGTCCACGCTCACGGCCATGACGAAGCTCTTGGCGCGCCGCTTCTCCGCCGGCTCCGCGAGGCACACGTAGCGCAGGCCGGAGCGCAGCTCGTTCAGCACGACCACGGGGTTCCTCTCGCCGGGGGCCGCAGGGCCCTGCCTGGGCCTGTCTGGCCGCGCCGGGCCCACCAGGTCCAGGGGGTGGCAGAGTAGCCGCCCCCGCCGGCAGGCGGACGACAGCAGCCCGGTGTCGGCGGGGCGGCGGCCCGGGAAGGCCTCGCTGGGGGCGGCCGGCTCGAACTCCTTGAACAGCGTGTCAGGGAAGTCGGCCTGGTCCGAGGTGAAGTCCGTGGACGAGCCGGCGCCGCTGCCCATGGCCAGGTGGGCCTGGCAGGCGTTGGGGAACTGCACGAAGGACCTCAGGGCTAGCTCGGCCGCCCGCATCTTCGCTTTCTTCTTGGTCGGCCCCGTGCCCTCGAACGTGAGCCCGTTCACCTCCACGGCCACGGCGAAGACGGGCGCGTGCACCGGGCCGGTCTGCGACACCGTGCGGAACTGCAGGCCTGGGCGCAGGTCGTGCAGCTGCACCAGCGCGTTCTTGGGCGCCACGGACCAGGACAGCCTCTTCCAGACGAGCTGCAGCTTGCACAGGGGGCTGCCGTTGCCTTCCTCCAGGGGCCGCTTCCTCTTCACGCCGGGCGCGCCGCCTCTGGCCCTGTCGCCCGTGGGCAGGGGCCGCGCCTCCAGGTTGCTCACGTTCCGGTTTTCCTTCACGTCGGCGCTGCTGGTACCTGCGGGCGAGAAACACAGCCGTGACCCCGGGCCCTGGCAGCTCGCGACGGACGGCAGACGGTACCGCCCTGCGGCACACCTGCGCCCCGGTGCCCGCGCAGCCGGCAGGCCTGGGAGCCGCGGGAACAGCACCCAGAGGTGGGGGCCGAGTGGAGGGACCCAGATTCCCGGGCGGGTCTCGCAGGGATGCATTTCTGAGAAGAAGGCTGTTGGGGGGGCGCGTGTGGGGAGCATGGCCCCCGCGTGCTGCTGCCGTCTGCTGCTCTGGGCCTGGGCTGGGACGTGTCGAGGCTGAGGCCAGCTGCCTGCCCTGGGCCCGGGTGACCCTCAGCGTTGCCCCGACCAAACGGCCCGGCGGCCCTGTCCGCCCATCCGCTGTGGGCAGCGCTGAGGGTCAGGAGGCCTTCCCCGCCGAGAGCGGTGGTTGGGGAACGGTGTCATCCCCGTACAGCAGAACGCTGCGGTGCACCCAGCTGTGTGCGTCAGCGGGGTGGACCTCAGGAATGTGCTAGATGGTGAAAATGACACCCAGGTGAGGGTATCGCTGGTGTGTATCATACAGGCACAGACGTTGCAGATCGTGGGGTCCTCACACACCCCGGGTAAAGGTTCCAGATGTCCCTGCTTCCCGAGACACGAGGAGGAGACAAGGCAGGCTCAGAGGGTCACTGCCTTTGTGTCTGCGATGGCTCTTTTCTTCCTTCCTTTGCGAGAAATCCTATGAAGTGAGTTGAGGGAAGCCGTCCTTGGCTAAAGTGGGTGCTGAGTTCGTGTCACAGTCATTTAACCTCCGTGGACTGGCCATCTTGGACATCTCACGGCCGATAACGTGGTTCTGTTCTGGAAACGTCAGGCATGGATCGCTTGGGGACCAAGGGACAAGAGTCCCGATGGCTCCGAGGGTGAATGTGCCTCTGGTGCGCTGACCCCTCGGGTCTCCTCTGAAATCCTCCGGGGGCGCCGCGGTGAGTGGGGCGGGCGCCGGTCTCAGAGCCTCCCTCAGACCTCCACTTCACTACCCTTCTTCCTAAAACCCACCCTGTGTGGGGTCACGGCCCCATGTTCTAGAAGGAGCCCAGATCGGGGCTTGCTGGTCAAGCTGGGAGTGTCCCGGGAATGTCCGCGGCCGCTGTAAGGCAGAATCGTCCATTGTGTTCTTGGGTCCTTCGCAGGGTCTCCCTGTGCTGGGCTCTGGGCGGCGGTGAGGCTGCCGAGCGCGGTAGGCCCCGGGTTCCGGCAGACGTGGGAGGTGAGGCGGCCCCCCGGGGCCAGGCGGGGCCCGTGCAGAAGTGCCCTGGAGTCGGGAGTGAGTTTGCTCTTGTTAGGCCCGGGGAAACGTGGGGCGATTTTGACACTGGCCTGTAGCTCGTGGGCAGACGTCGCGTGGGCTCCCTCAGGCCCGCCCCGGAGCCGGACCGCAGGAAGCGTGCTGGGCTCCGTGACCTCGCCCTCATGGCGTTGCTGGCGAAGAGTATAACGGAAACGTGCCACGCGCCGGCGCGGAGAGGTGCCCTCTGTGGGGGACGCACCCTCGGGGCTCCTGGCCGGGCCGGACGGGCCACGGTCCCTGTTTGCGGAGACGCAGGGTGAGGTTTGCGGAGGGGACTTTGTTCCAAGGTGGGACGCGGAGGGTTCTGTAGGTTAGAGGTGGATGCCCTGCATTTACAGCCTGTTTTAGTAGAAATAATCACCTTCCAAATATCAAGCACTTAATCTCTGCCTCTTTCGTTAATCACTGTGCCTCCCGGGCCAGGCAGCCGGGAGCCCCGCCACCGCGGTGTTTCGGGCCAAGACACGGTAGAGCAGATTAACCACGCAGTTTCTCACACTGAACGTAGAGATGGGAAAAAACCACAGCCCGACCCAAAAGCCCCATTCTAGATTGCATTGAAAATTGCTGGGAGCGCTTTAATTTCTTATTGATTTCCTGCGGGGTGGGGGTCGCCTGGACTGTTAGCGCCCGGGAAGCGGCCTGCAGATCAGATGACCTCTGTTGCCTTTCGAGGCGGAAAGGGTTATCTTGGAGGAGCAGCCCTCGCGGACGGACGTTCCCCTGCACCCGCACTGACACTGCTTCTCTCCCCTCCCTTCCCTGACGCACCGCAGCCATGGCTGCCGTCTTTACCATTGTCCATGGCACTGGCCACGGTTATCGGATTGTGGCACGGAGGCCCTTTCTATAGTACCCAACAGCGAGTAACAACTGAGGCACAAAGTGGGCTTCTGGGCCCCGACCTGGACGCTCTGGAATAACCTCTGGTTCCTGCAGATGCGCAGACTGGGTCCGGTTCCCCGCCGCGGCCGAGCACTCCGTTTAACTGGCTGCGGGGTCCGAGCATGGTTGGCAGAAGCGGCAGGAGCCCGGCAGGGCAGCGGTCACCCGCCAGCTCGGGGTTCCTGTGCACGAGAACCCGTGTCCCCTCTGTGTCTCAGGGCCGTGGGACCAGGGTCAGGTCTCTGCACGTGTCCAAACTGCACTTTCTGTGAGCGGCAGATGTGGGTTCGAACAGCGTGTGCCTGTGACAGCATCCCGAGCGTGCCCCGAAGGAGGCCGAGGGGGATGTTCAGCCCAAACCCTGACGTGCAGGGAGCGCATCCTGGGTGGGAGCGGGACAGAGAGAGGCAGACGCTGCAGTGCAGGGTCTTCCCCCCAGGAAGCAGGGTGCGGCCTCTGCCTGTCAGAGTGTATGGGCTCCGGGCGGCTGCGGGCTGTCCCGAGGCCTGGTCTGTGCACATCCCTCTGTCGTGGAGCCCGTGGGCCCCAGAGTGCAACACAAAACACTCCGCTTCTCTCGCTTTGGGTCGGCATCAGAGCTCCCGTGAGTCAGTGTCCATCTGGCTCCCGACACGGAGGGAAAAAGTCTTTGTCTTCTGGGAGGCTCGGCCCCGTAGGACGGACGGACAGATGCCTGTAGGACGCGCACAGTGAGTCCCGGTCCCCAGAGGAGAGATGGCGCGGGGGAGGGGAGGTGCCTGGTGGAGGGACCCGCCCGCACTGCAGCTCCGGCCTGCAGACCCCCGGGCCTGCTCTGGGACACCACACGCCGCTTTGCCAGGGCCACCGGGAAAACCCGATGCCCATCTGTGGGCGTTTCGCCACTGCGATCCCACACGAATTTCTTATGGGACCCCAGCTCTGACTTCGCAAATGCACATTTCCTTCTTCCCTGGGGAAGGGGGTCCGTCGCAGTCCCCTCCCCGACCAGGCAGTGGTTCTCACTTCGCTCTCCGCCAGCTAACAGGCTTCCCTACTCTGTTGTCAGGTGAGCCAGCAGTGGGGCGCGAGGCCAGGCTGTGCCGTGCCTGCCCCACACACGCTTCCCGGGTCTGGGCCCCGCGGCATCCAAGTGTACGGGGCTCCTTTCCCAGCCGAGTCTCCTGCTCCCGGGCCCTGTGGGCTACCCCAGGCCTCACGGGCGGCGTGAGCACCAGCAGCTCTGTCTGGAGACCGCAGGAAAGCGTGATGGCCCCTGCCATGCGGGGCTTCTGTGCGGCTCAGGGGACACAACCCATGCAACTTCCCACGTGATCTGTAAACGGGGTCCGTGAACACCACGGGCTTCCAGGCTTTGTGCTTCCTGATGACTGATCATGGCCACCGTGGAAATGACGGCTGCCCCTGCCTTGAAGGATTTGACAGAGGGAGGCAGCCCACCCGCCCGGACTCTCTGTGGGTTCTGGGGTGCAGACCTTGGCACTGGAATGTTTATTACATGATAAAAATGGTTCATCTCTGAAAACGTACTTGTTGTACACTAGCAACAGTCAAACCGACAGGTCAGACTAGGTTGTAAGAATTAGAAAGTCCTTTAATCCTACCCTGGAATCCATTCTTCCAAATAATTGCTCTACGTGCCCGTCGTAGCTCAGAGACGCGCAGTGGGTCGGGCTCAGAGCGGCTCTGCAGGCAGCACATCTCCCCGCAGGGGGCTGGACCGGGGAGTCGCCTGTTCGGTGAGCCTGTCCCCACTCTCCGTGTGCAGGCACTCGGCGTGCAGACGTCAGCCTGTGGGAAAATGCTCGCGGGCAGAGAGGGGGGCCAGACGGGGTGATGGGTCTGGGGACCCAGAACAGCTCCCACCACCCCACGGAGCCCCCACGGAAGGCTCATGTCGCGCTGGAAGATTTCTGACTTGGATCCCACAAGCCTTCCCTCAGCAAAGTCCTGCTCCGAGGAAAGCGCGTGCAGGTGTCCTGCGTGCCCACGCCGGCCCGGGGCGAGTTCCCTCATCCTCACTGCGTCGAACGTGAGACCCGCCGACGGCTTTGTGATTCCAGGAGTCACGCGTGTCCTTCCATGTGGAAAGTAGAAAAAAAGCAGGTAAATAGCTTCGCACTCCATTAGACACCACGCGCCAGCGGCCGTTTCCCGTCTGCGCTCACATCGGTCCGTCTCCTGGGCCCGTGAGTGCATTGTCCCTCTTGGCAAAAGGAGAGGTCCCACGTGTGCAAGAATTGCATTTTAGTGAGAGAACGCAGAATTTTACCCTGGTGTGGCCGCGGCTAGTTTCATTTTCCAGGTGAGACATCCCCTCTCAGAGTTAAGTCTGACCAGGAGGCTGCCCTTGTGTGTTGGCACCGTCCTTCAAACGTGCACAGGCCACGTGGAGGGGGAGTCCGCGCCCACGGTCTCACGGCGTCCAGCTCCAGCAGGTAGCTGTGCCCACGTATGTGCACCTGCGTCACCCTGTCTACTGTCCCCCTTTCTGGGGCCAGCGTCTGTCTGTCTTCTCCAACTAAGCAGCCAGACTTCTCCAACTAGGCACCGCATTGGGCGCTGTTCCGTGCGTGTGGCCGACGGTGATGCTGTCGTGGCTGCAGGTGTTCGGACCCCAGGAACCGGCCATCTGGTCTGCCACATTTGCGTCAGTTGGGGGCCCGTAGGAGTGAGGCCAGTGGCCAAGGGAGGCCCTGGTGCCTCATGGGTGAGGAGCTGCGTGGGAAGGGGGTCACTGTGGCGCATCCACGCCCCGGGAGCACTGAGAGGCCACGTGGGCCGGCTTGCAGAAGCGCAGGTCTGACGCCCTGTGTCAGACGAAGGTGCTTCCTTTGAGGACGTGTCCCATGTGGTCCTGGATGTGGTGGTTGCCCCACGTCTTGGTGTGGATCAAGCAGGTTTGGTGGGTGGGTCTTTCTCCCTCCAGACCGCCGTGCAGGGAGTGACCTGTCCTTCCAGATAGGCTGAGTGTCTCCGGACCCTGACCCCTGGCCGCAGCTCTACACTTGGCAGCGGGAGCTCAGGCTCCGGGGACGAGAGGTGCCGAGTGCCGGTGGCCATGGGAAAGCCCACCCGACGGTGCCCAGAGCGAGCCACACAAGAGCCGGCTGAGCACCCTTGCCTAACCACGGCGCAGGCACACCTGCGTCATACGGCTGCAGGAATAAAGACACTTCCCGTCACGCTCACCTGCACCACACAGGTGTGTGCGTGCACACGTACAGCACACAGCACACATCACCCACGCCCCGCGCGCCCCGCTCACTCCTCTCCCACGTCCCGAGGGCGCTGCCGAGACTGTGTCCACGGTTTTGGAAGGCACCGTCAGGCCATTGATTGGAGGTTTGCTCTGAACGGTGTTTGGGAATAAGGTTTTCTAAGTAAGGATTTTCCAAGTGTTGCAAAGGCTTTCTAATGTGTAACAAACAATTAAAAGTCAATCTTCTCCATGGGTTCCCACCGATTAGGGGAAATAGCCAGTTTGTGCGTTTACTGCGTTCACACACGGTCCCACGCGTTCCGATCCCAATGCTGTGATTCGGGTTGTGCCCGCGAGGCTCTGGGACCCGTGGCGCGGGCTCGCGGGGAGTAGTGACCGCACGAGAGCCCATCCGGGAGGTCTCGCCCCATGCGGGGCTCCAGCTACGTCAGCAGGTTCCATGCCCGACCGAAGGAGGCAGATTCCCCGTCTCAGCGTGTTCTCTCCTCGTGTTTAGCCGAATCGCTGTGTGCACACGTCCCGCTCAGCTTGGGGTGCGTGTGGGCACGTGCTTGTGGCTGGCAGACGTGGTCCACATTTGTGAGGTACTTGTACACACACAGACCGAGTCCTGGAGATTTTCCCGCTGAGACCCTGAGACAACAGACAGGTGTCTGCGAACTTGGTTGAGGAGGGGCCCTGGACGGGTGGCCCAGGGAGCTGCGTCCTGATTTCCGCGGGACTCTGTGCCCGTCCAGCAACCCTGCTCTGCGATTTTGATTCGGGGGGGGGACGTGGGACATGCCCTCAGCCTCGGTCCTGTTGCCAGCCGTGTGTCTCACCAGCCGATGGCAGAGCCGCGGCTGGGGGTCCCCCCGCCGTGCGTCCTGGTCAAGGTCCTGGGGAGTTCGAGCCTTGATCAGTCGGCGCGGTCCCACTTGGCGGAAGGATGGCCCATGGGTGAGGTCATAATGAAATGCAGGAGCGACCTGTGTGGTCTGGGGTTTGGGAGTGTGCCGGTCATGTCCAGGAGCCCCACGCCCCCAACACCAGTCCTGCCCCCCCACCCCCGGGGTTCCTCTGTGGTCTCAGCAGGGGACCGCGCGGAGTCCCTCTGCCCTGCACTGCTCTGCTGCGTCCCGGGTTCCTTCACGAGCCAGAAATGCCTCAACAGGTCGGCCCCCGTCCAGCCTTTCCCGTGTTAAGTCATTGTACAGACTGTGCTCATCGCCCCCCTTCCTCTTGAAGGGGAAAACAATGGAAAGCAAGGAGAGGGTGCAGGAGAACGGATTTTCCCTCACAATCCTGGGGTTCTCAATTATACAGTCACTGCAAGTGTCCTGATCCGCAGGTGGGGGCGGGGTTCCGGGTGGGGTAGGGTTCTAGGTGAGGAGGGGGTTCTGTGGCGGGGAGGGGTTCCGGGTGGGGACAGGATCCCTGGTGGGGACGCGATTCACGTTGGGGACGGGGTTCAGGGAGGGGGTGGGGCAGCGGGAGCAGAGCCTCCTGCTCCGGGAAGCCCAGACAGTGCCCCCATCACTCCAAGGTCTCAGTGTTTGGGGACATTAGAGGACACCCCTCCGCGCACGGGGAAGCTGCTTACTTAGTCGGTCTTCGTCTTCCGTGTTCACGGCGCCGGGACTGAAGTGCTTGAAGGGAGTGATAAAGGCCGGCAACGTGCTCACCTTGTCTGGAAAGAGAAGAACAGGAAATGCACTTTTGACATCGAGTTTCAGAAGAACTCAATGCTTTCCTACGATCTTACCACCAAGGGTTTCGGGCGAGGGCGGCCGAACGCTCGCTTTGGTTCCAGCCACTTCCTTCTGGTTTGGTCTCTTACGGAATTTCTGACGGCCCCAGTCCTCTCCGTTCGACTTTCAGCCTCCTGATTTCCGCCTTTCTTCTCTTCTCACGTTTGGCAGCTCCCCTCTTGTTCCGTGTCCCTCAAAACCCAGCGGTCGTCTCTGGGGCAACAACCCTGCGCGGGCTCCTGGGCTGCCGGGCGGGGCGCGGCCTCGGACCGGACCCCGGGGCGGGGGCAGCGCAGAGGGGAGGTGAGCGAGCGAAGCAGGGAGAAGCCGTAGTCAACGAGACGCCGATACAGCCGAGACCGTTTCTCCCGTGAGCGGAGAAGCTGCTTTGTGGGCTTGAAGTGCAGCCCCGCGGGGCCTTGTCAAGGCCCGGAGTGCGCTCGGTGTGCGTCTGGCAGCGGGAGGGGCGGGGGCGAGGAGGGAGAGGTGCGGGCGGAGGCTCACGGGGACGGGGACGGGTGCACAGCGGAGCAGGGACGGGGCGGAGAGCGCCCTCTGCCTGCACCCTGGTGGGGGGTGGGGAGGCACCAGCTGTCCCGAGTCCGCCCTGGGCTGGGCAGCTGGACCCAGGGCAACACCGCTCATGACCTACAGCCCCGCAGTCTCCCCCTTAAACGGAGAGATCGGGGGATTGTGGGGTAGGAGTGCGCCTGGGAATTTCTGCAGAGATTCCGCCGACTAAATCCAACCTCGGCAGCTAGGAGCACTTGTGCACGCGGGCGCCTACCCCAGGGCAGAGGAGAGCGCGTCCAGGGATGGCACACACAGTCCTCCCCGTTCTCAGACACCCGCCTGCTCCCCTGCGTCCTGGGGCCAAGGCGGGGGCCTTCCCAGGGTCCTGGTGGTTCTTGTGTCTGGCCTGGCCCCGGGGGCTGAGCTACTTTACCAAGGGGACACTTCTGCTGCCAGGAATCTGCTGGCACCGGAGGGCCGGGTCTTTTGCCTCCCGTGCCAACGTCTGCCTCTGCCCCGGGGAAGGGGCACTGCTGCCTCACAGGGCTCCCTTAGTGCACACATCTAAGTGTGACTTGCGTGAAAACCTCAGCCAGGGCTTCTATCTGCAGTCAGCCTTCGGGCGTGCGGCCGAAGGCAATGTGCTCTTTTTCTTGCAATTCTGAGCCTGTTTTCTTTATACCCAAGCTTTCCAGAGGCCCCGGGGAGTTCACACTGAAATCCATTCAGGAGCCTGTTAACAGCTGGCGTTTCCAGTACGGGCGGCCACGATATAATGTTCACTCAGAGAGAACAATAAATAACTCAAACATAAAATGCCTGCTCTTTCTTCCTCCGCGAACGGGAAGCGGCAGCCAGGGAGGGGTGGGCTCTCCCGGGCCCTCTCAGCCCAAGCTAATTTACTACACGGGAATGAAATCTCTTGCTTGAGTTATAATTTCATTAAGGGCACCCAATAATGTTACACAAAGAGTGTGAAGCTCAAGTGATTTAGTCTGGGGCATCTCGAAATGAAATTACATTTTTCTAATAAAGCAGGGCGACCAGCCAAACACCCACAAAAGTACACGAAACCGTTTCAGAACTCGCCTTCGCAAAATTACAAACTAGTCGAAACTGTTTCAGATCCTCAGAGTCCTTGGGTTCTAGGCTTCCCAGACCGGGCAGAAGCAGCCGACCCGGGTTAGATCAATCCTGGGCACTTACTCAGTTTCTGTAAATCGCAAGCACCATGCGGCAGGCCGGGCTTCAAGCCTAAAAGAGCATCCGGTATGTCTGAAGTGCAGATCGAGGCAAAGGCCTTGGATAGACATTTCTCCAAGGAGGGCATCAGACGGCCAGCGGACCTGACCCACTCATCCGCCGGGCCACCAGCTCACGGCTGCCGTGGGCCACCAGCTCATAGCTCTGCACGGACGGGGCACGTGACGAACCAGCACATCTGCTTCTGGGTCTACACCCAAAAGAACGGAAAGCACCGTCTTACGGAGCTATCCGCACCCTCGAGCGCCCCGGCACGAGGATGGATGACACGGTGTAGCCTGTGCGCGCAACGGACTATTACCCCACGTGACCAAGCTCGAGGCCGTGACGCAGACGGGGGTGAGGCGGCCCCCGCAGGACAGCAGACACGGTGGGGCCCACGCATCTGAGGCCCCCAGAGGAGTCAGACCCAGAGACACAGAAGCGGCAACGGTGGGAGCCAGTGGCTGGGGGACGAGGGGACCCTGTGTGTGATGGGGACGGAGTTTCCGTTTGAGAAAAGAAGAAAGTTCTGGAGGTGGATGGTGGTGACGGTCGCACCACAAGTCACCCAACAACATGCTTCCAAATGGTCAGTGTGGCAGGTTTTACCTTCTCTGTGTTTCCCCCCATTTTAGTAAGTCACATTTACCAGGACGTTCAGAATTCTATCTGAACCTCTTTTATGCCCCAGCAGCTCCTCCAGCTCAAACACACCAGCCTGCTCAAGGCAGGACGCCTGGAGAGCGGCGAGCCTGTTTGCTGGGCCTGCCGGCTCTTCCGGAGGCTCGCCTGCCGTCACCGCCTCTGTGCCAAGAGGGGACAGGTGGCAGCCTAGGCTCGTCATTAGGGAGGACAGCAGGAATTGCATTTTTTGTTTAGAAAATTACTACGAGAACGATTAGATGCCGGCATCATAGCTGGGGGCTGTGTCCTTACACATGGTGTCCGCATGGGGCTGTGCTGGGCTCACCCCGGTCCTGAGACCGGCTCGTGCGGGTTCTGGATGGAAAACTGCCTGTGCGCATCTGCTGTGCTCCCTTCTGGTCATCTGGGGTCCACTGAGAGAAGCTGGCTCCCGCCTGCCCTGCACCCCATTGTAAAGTCTGGAAGGTGGAGAAGGTGTTTCTGTAGGGGGAGTATCCGGAAGGGGTGCTGGGCATGCCCCACACCAGCTGGAAACGGGTCCCAGAGAGTAGTGGCCCTGGACTGTCCTCCAGCCAAGCGCCACTTCCAGCAAAGGCCTGGCGGCCACGGGCCAACCAAGAATTTCCGATGCGTCTGCTAACGACCTAGGACATTTGCACTGGAACCTCGTTGCTGTTTGCAAAATAAATGGCTCGGACCTTGTGGGCAGCACTCTTCCCTGGAACCCTGTGAGACCACATTTGTCAAGGATATTGATAACCAAGAACAAATACAATTTGCACGTGGCCTGAAGACTGATAAACAGGCCAGAGCAAAACAGCTTTCAGGAATGCCGCTATACTGAGACGCTCACCAGCTTCCCACAGAGATCTCCAAGTACTGCGATGGGCTGAAGAAGTCTTACAGACAAATAGTGTTGAAAGAACTCGACATCAGCTTGGGAAAAGGAACTCTGAGCTCTCCCTCATACCATACCCGAAAATTGTCACAAAAGGGGTCATAAACCCAAACATAAAAGCTGTAACGAAAAAATTTGTGGAAGAAAATACTGAGACATTCAGGGTGCTTAGGATGCAGAAAGCACTAATCATAAAAATATTAGTTTTCATCAAAATCAAAAATTAAGTGTTTCAGATTGCTGAAATTCACTGTTAAGAAAACGAAAAATGAGCCCCAGATTGGGATAATAGATTTACGATCAAGATGACTGATTTGTATCCAGAATATAAGAACTCTTCCAACTTAATAATAAAGGGTAGAAAGACCCAAATTTTAAAAAAAATGGGCAGAGCACTTGAACAGAAACTCGACAAGGGAGGCCATGCAGAAGCCAATGATAAGCGCACCCGAAGGGCTCCACGGCATCGCCCGTCCAGTTAGGAGCACAGACCTGTGTCAGGACACACCCACCGGCACAGCCCGACGCGGGGAGAGGCAGGGAAATCAGGCCTCTCCTCCACCAGTAACTCTGCGTACACCAATCCCACTTCTAGATATTTACCCAAGGAAAAGGAAGCACATATGCCAAAAAAGAAAAAGATTTGTGTAAGACTGTTTAGGGAGATTTTATCCATTACAGCTCAGAATTAGGAACGTCCTGCTTACCCGTCAACAGAAGAATGGGTCATGAATTGGGCTACGTTTATAGGACGGGGAACTATCAACAGTGGAGACAACGGACGTCGTCAAATGTGTTACGATAGGGATGAACCTTGGAAACAATATACTGAGCAAGAGAGGTCTTGGCACAACAAGAAGGTGCTAATTAACTCCATTTTTGGGACGTTCCCCAATAGGTAGACGGCTCCCTGGGGAGAGGAGTCAGAGGGGTCCTCAGGGTCAGGTGCTGGCTGCTGGGCAGGCCTGGGGGGTTATTTCCAGAATGATGTGTTACGTGTGGGTACCCATTCGTCATGAGCCCTAACACGCACAGGCTGCGAGTCTCCAGATGTACATTACCCCTGGTCGTTTGAAAATATTAACGGAAAGGAAGCACGACGGATGACGGATGAGAAACTAAACAAGAGGCAGCAGGCAGCAGGTACTGTTTCACACGGAGGGGCACGTGCAGCTCGGCCGCTGGCAAGGCCCGGGGTCTACCAGGAAGCCACAGGGGGAAGTGGTCGTGGGCTGGCTGGCTTTGTGTGTGTGCTTGCTTGCTTTACAGATGGAAAAGCTCCGGAGTCTCTCAGAAGCTCTTCCGTGGCAACAAGAACAGTGGCCACCTCACAGGGAGCCCTTTGGAGACCCCCCCGGACTCCCATCAGGACATGCGCATATCGGCAAAGCAGGGGAGAGCCGGCTGGGGGAGGGTGCACACGGGGCTGGGCACGCCGCTGGCCCGCGAAGGCTCCGTTCACCCACGCCGGTGGCATGAGGGGCTGTGAGGGGGCCTCTGTTTTGGAGCCTGTTTCATGAAGATGACACTTTGCTTTTTTACCAAGTAAGATGAAAATTTTATTATTTTTAAAAATTTACTTGACAGAGTGATAGAGAACACTAGTAGGGAGCAGAGGCGGAGGGAGAAGCAGGCTCCCCGCGGAGCAGAGAGCCCGTTGCAGGGCTCGATCCCAGGACCCTGAGATCATGACCTGAGCCGAAGGCAGAGGCTTTAACCCACTGAGCACCACCCCCCCCCCCCGCCCAGCCCCAGGGATCCAAGATGAAAATTTTCAAAAGCGCTCCGGTGCGCGAGCCCCTGTCTGTTCCCTGGAAAGTCTGTTCCTGCGAACTACCAGTTTCGCCGGAGCTTGTAGTAAACCGCGTCCTTGGCAGCACCTCGCGGGATTCGACCCGGGCCTCTGGCTCCTTACAGACCCTCACAGTGTCACGGCACAGGCTGTTTCTATCAGGTACGTGAAGTGGGCACCGTGGCTCTGCCGTCACTTCAACAGTCTGAAGTTCTGTACGCCTGTGTCTGCCTCTGAGCCACGCACACGTCACCGCCTCCCAGGTCCCCTTCTCGGAGCTGCGTTTTTCCGAAACATGTGGTAACAGATGGCCTCCCCCGCGCTGACCCCCTTCCCTTCCCGCCGGGTGTTCTGACCGGACGCAGGTCCGTCTTCCGTGGACGGGGCTTCTAGCTAAACACAAGCGCAGCTCAGCCCGGGCCGGTGCGCCAGCCGGGGAGGAGACAATTAACTGGCTGGGCCACGGCTTCCCCGGAAGTTTGTGCTGTAGCTCCGACTCCCAGGCCCTCAGAAGGGGACTCTATTTGGAGACGGGGTCCTTACAGAGATGGCTAAGGTAAGATGAGGTCACCAGGCGGGCCCTCCTCTGGTCTGACTGGCGACTTCTAGGAAGAGGGGAACAGGACTCAGACACGCGCAGAGGGACGACCATGAGAGGACCCCGGGGGAGAGATGACATCCGCGTGCCCAGGACAAAGGCCTCGGGAGACACCAGACCTGCCCACATCTGCACCTCGGGATCCCTGCCCCCAGGACGCGGGACAGCCAAAGTCCGCCGTGGGAGCCCCCAGGCCGGGGTGCTGGGGCCCAGCCCGCGCTGACAGCCACACTCACTCAACGGTCCTTTACTGAGTGCGAGTAGCTGCACACCTCCTCCATGGTTCAAACGCTGATGCCGGGAAAGGCTACTGCAGGGAGACTGCTCCTGGCCTGGGGATCTAGAAGTCAAGTGAGGCATCCTTCGGGGGGTGACTCAGTCACTGAGACCCAGTAGGTAATAGGAGCGTGTCCCGTGTATTGAACCAGGAGATCTGCTCCAGAGCCAGGAAACCCTTGTTGCAAGGATGAGTGTGGGATTATCCAGTCAGGGCAGGGAGAGCCAACAGGAACAGAAGTCGCGGCTCGGGCAAAGGCCCTGGGTAAATGCAGCAGCATCTTGGTACCCGTGCCTGTGAGGACAGGACGCGTGGCTGTCAAGGACTTGTACGGCACAAACCAGACGTCTGTTAGGGACGTCGTCCCCTTCTCAGAGTGGTAGCCCCAAGGCATGCTGTCCCGCTCCTAGACAGCTTCCCTCAGTCACAACACTGAGACATCCCCACGCCAGCTTGTCCACACCCCAGCCTAGGTCTTTAATCAGGCCACCATCACGGCACTACGAACAGTCTGGCAGACCAGACAGACACTTCGGGCTTGACGCGTGTGCCGCATGCTGGAAGCCTGGCTTATTTTTGGAAGCCGTGGAGAAACAGACAAGCCCGCACCAGATTGCTCCGTGTGATTCGCGGGCAAAGACACAGATGGTCTGACAAGTGATTGACGGACCAAGGTGACTCTGCCACAAAGTGTATTTACGATTTAAATATCTGCATAGAAAGGTGTGTGCTCACACTCCACTTAGAGACACTCACAGCCTTCCATATTATCTGGCTTTGCAGTCTAGACCCTGTCTTCATCTGATGGTCCGTCTGGGGGTGGAGGCGTGCAGAAGCGCGGACGACATTCCTACAGTAGCCGTCTCTCCGCTGCCGACAGCCAGCGGCGTCAGACCTAACGGCTGTCCAGCCTGGACACGGTCTTTGCCACCATCCCTGTTTGGGGCAGAAAGTCCACCCCAGGAACGGGTTTACGGTGAGGCAGGGGTGCAGCTGGGACTCTCAGACCCCGAGGGCACGCGAGGAAGGCTGCACTTCTTCCCGAAGAGTCTCCTTCCGTTGGAGCCAGCGAGGTCGGAGTTTGTCAGAAGTCCCCTTCAGCAGACAGTGTGCAGAGCGTGTCCGCTCCCTGTCTCCGAGCAGGTGTACGGGAAGGTCTACAAAGGCGGTTGGACTGTGGCTCTGGTCAGGAATTCTAGGAGCGAAACATCCAGAGGCTGGAAATTCCCACAAAATAAAAATGTGACCCTGCAGACCTGCACAGGCCCTCCGAGGACTGCAGGCAGAGAACCAGAGACACGCCGCGAGTGTAACCCTCTGTGATCAAGCCCTCGCCCTACAGCGGCCGGCATTTCTTGTCCCTCTCGACCTGTTTCTGCTCTACGTGCTTCTTCAAGCTTGTTGGCTCCTCATGGGTCCTTGGTCTTCCGTCCTTGGCCTCCTCCGGCCTCCCTGCCCTCTCTTCGTTGGAGACGTGCTAAACCAGCGTCGTTTCACTTTACAGTGGCTCGTGACTTGACGTTTGACGGTAAGATCGCCGGATCAGGGTTCTCTGGCCACAGGCATTCCTCTCCTTCCCAGCCCCCACCTTCCCGTGCTAGCGCCTGCCACCCTGGGCCACTGCGTCTGTGAGGGACTGGAAGCTGCCGGGGCTGCCGTCACGGACTCAAGGTCACCCGATTTTCCAAGTCGTGCATCTGTCAGGTGGAAACTGCTGCTCTGCAGAAACGCCGTGAATTGTGCGTCCGCGCCAGTGGACCGTACGTGTCCTGTTGACCAGGCCCCGGGAGCCCCGACATCCGGCCACACGTGATTCCAAAGCGTCCGTGAGGGAGTTTCTCATCGAGACCAGCATTCAGATCGGAGAACCGAGTGGAGCAGGGTCCTCGCGGTGAGGGTGGGCCTCACCGAATCAGTCGAGGACCGCACAGCCGCAGGGTGGGGGAGGGAGGGCTGTGTCTGCCGGCTGCGGGGCGGGGACAGCCGACCGCCCTGCACTCCCGCCGGGCACGCTCTTCCCGCTCCGTGACGGGCTCTGTCGGTCCCCTCCAGTCCCTCGGACTCCGCAGGCTCTGTCTCGGCGAGGGACTCCGGTACGCGCTCCCGCCCCTGCGCTGTGGCTCTTTGGCCCACGCGCCAGCACAGCGGAGCCCCGAGCGTCAGCGCAGTCTGTTGACCTTGCCTGCACCCAGCACGGGCCAGCCTCGTCCCCTTCCTGGAGCGTGTGGGGACGGCGTGGACTTTGGAGCACACGGTCCGCGGCCGTGGGTGGCAGCTGGCGTCCCCAGACCTCTGCATGAGGGGGCATGTTTCCCCGTCCGGGGGGGCTCAGGACCGCGAGCAGCAGCCCCACCATGTTTGTGCCGCAGTCCTGGGAGGTCCCGGTAGGTCCCAGGGGCCCTGGTGTGGCTATGACTGGCCTTTCCTTGATGACAGGTGTCCCTGCTTGTGTGGTACGGCCTTGGCCATCCTGCTCGTGGACAAAGCTCACGGCGGGGGGCCCGGGGCAGGGGTGCTTCTTAACCCCCAGCTGCCCCTCCGATGCCAAGGCCGGCTTTCTCACGTCCTGCCAGACGTCCTACCGGATTGCTGCAGGCACGTTTCTGAGTCCGTCTGCTCACACCGGGCTGAGCGTCTCTGGCCGGAAACCTGCGTTCCTGGGTGTCTCTGCCCCCGTGGGGCCTGGTGCCCAGGGCTCGAGACCAGAAAGCTCCAGCCGCTGAGCTCACCTGTCCCCTCACGTTCCGTGTGACCTGGTGCCCAGCCCGGCGAGTGGGCCACCTGCCGCCCCTGCGTCCCCGCCCTGCGCTCACCCTGTCCACCCCTGCCGGCTTCTGCGGTGACCCCCCAGTGGCTCTTGGGTGAGATCCTGCAGGCCTGCAGGTGTCACAGTGCCCAGAGCCTCGTGGTGTCCGTGGGTCTGAGCGGCAGGGGAGGCAGGGGGGCGGTAGGCGGGTCAGGAGCGCACCAGCCACGGGCCCCATTCCCTGAGCAGGGCTGCGAGGCCCATGCTAGAGTGTGTGGCCTCCTCCAGGGAGGTGGCCATCTATGGAGGCCAGCACACAGGGCTTCCAGGGCACGGCGCTCATGGAATGGAGGGTCCTTCCTGTCCGCAGGCCGAGCAGGCCTTTCTGAAGCCCCTCGGGGACCCGGCAGGACAGCTGACGAGGCCGACCCCATGCGTCTCCGTGCGTGATGCTGTTGACGGTCCTGACCACGCCTCGCTGGTGGTGGGGGCTCTGGTGGTCGTGTGAGGAGCGTGGGGAGCTCGCCGCCCTCCCGGTGGCCTGTGCCCTTGCCCTGTCTGGGGCTCCTCCAGTCTGTACCGCCCATGCCTAGTGCCAGGCTGTCACCACGGGGCTCCAGAGGAGCTCCTCCTTGGCCGGGCCGTGAGCTCAAGGGTCAGCAGGGCACCTGGGCAGGGTGTTGGGCCCCTTCCACTGACAAGTGGGGAGGTCTGCCCCATCGCCCGACCTCCTAGGGTCCCTGTCTCCTCGTGTGCGACACGCAGACCTCTCCACGTGCGTCAGGGCCGGGGCTGAGACCGAGAGAGGCACACAGAGATGCAGCACGCGGGCCTGACCAGGAACAGGCTCACGAGAGCCGCCAGCGGTGATCGGCTCAGACGCCGCGGCAAAGCCGCCCCCCAGGTTGTGTCACCTCATTAGACATTCGGTGACTCCGGAGTTCCTGAAGTCAGCCAGACCTGGCACGATTTTTACTTTATTTTCTTACGTTAGTTTTAGCATTTGAGGCATTGAAGCGAGCGTGTTTAAAAACTGGAAATAAGATATCATAGAACCTCCAGGCAGGCCCCCCGTCCCCCGCTGACTTCGGTAAGCCCCACTGTCAACACTCGCGTCTTCCGGGCTGTTTGAAATTTGCTAGTTCCTCGTCTCTTCTAGGAATCATACATTCTGGCAAGTGCTTGCTTCCAGAGCAGGTCAGAGTGTTAGGATCTGAAGCTGCACGTCTGGGTTTGGTGATGGCCGTAGAACAGAGCTCCTGGCTGCTGTGTAAATGCTGTTGATTGTTTGCGAGCTACGAGCTCGTCCGTCGCTGTGGTGCCAAGCGCCGTCATCCGTGCTATTCTCGTGCGGCGGGTCCCCTCCTGACGCCCCACAGCCCTTGCCCCCGGCCCCTCCCGCCCCCGTGCCACGCTGTCTGCGTATCAGGTGCTGCCCTGGACAGTCCAGGCCACGCGGACCCCGCCGGTCATCCTGGACTCCAGCGTTCCCTCCGGCGGCAAAGGGCCATGGAGTACTTGCTGTGCCCCTGAGCCTAGGACACCCCGGAACAGTCCGGAACCGTCGAGAACGCCCCAATCTTGACTTTCTGTGCAGGCTGCCTCACTGTGCTGGCGGGGCGTGTCCTACTCGCTCACTCGGCCGTGTCTCTGGCCTCATGTCCGGCTCATGGGCAGACCCGACTCGGCGCTCACGAGGAGACCCTGCAGCCAGCCGAGGGGCGCGTCTCGCGGGCGGGGGCTCCGCGCGGTGCCGGCAGACCTGTGGCCCTCCGCGGGGTCCTCCCGGTCTTCGCGACTCCGCGCCCTTTCCCTCCTGCCGAGCTCCTGCCAAGGTCGGGGCTTCCCAGGCCTGCTGCGGGGTCTCGGCCTGTTCGCGCCCCTCACGCTGCTCAGGCGCACCCAGTCGTGCTGCACGGGGGCTCCTGCCCCGACCGGCCACGCAGGGGCTCCTGCCCCGACCGGCCAGTGACTCCCCAGCGCCTGTGCTCAGGGGTTCCCTGACACTGTATCGGGGACCACCATCCAGAACCAGCCGGGCAAGGCTGACCCGTGTCTGAGCTCAGGACCGTAAGTGATACCTGAAGAGAGACCAAGCGGGCAGGTAGGTGCTGCCCTGGGGTGCCCGGGGAGGGAGCGTCCGCAGGCCTCGGGCTTGGGCGCGGGAGGGAGCAGCAGCCGCCGTGCTCTGGTGTCTGGTTCTGGTCGCCTCGAAGCCCGACGGGGAAGGTGAGCAGGAGGAGGAGGAGAAAATTCTGGAAGAGCGTGAGGGTGGGTTGTGCCGGGCAGAGGGCGGCCAGAGACCGGCTCCGGGTGTGCCGGTCCACACTTCTCCTTCCCACGGTGGAGGGGGCAGCAGGTTCTCACGCGCTTCCTTGAGCGACGACCTCAGGGCCGTGCCCCCCGGGCTCTTTCAGGTGAGAGGCACATGTGGGACCCAACGCGCGGCTCTGGGCTCCGGGAGCGCCTTCTTACTGCTGGAGAACGGCGGAGTGGGCGGACGGCCGTGCGGCGCGCGGATTTTCTCTGAGACGACGCGTGTTCTTCTCTATGGGATTCCGTGAAAACCGACCTTCGGCCCGGTTCAGCCGGGTGAAATTCGATCTACAACTATTTAATTTTGTTTCAGGAGTGTTTTCCCATCGGATGCCTGGCCTGAGGACACACAGGGATAAAGCACCTGAGTTATGAACAGCCCCGCGCACCCCCGCGCGAGCGAGACTCATGCCAGATTCCATGTCTGCGGGACGGCGCGGGCCCGGGGCGCGTGCAGGCCTGCTACGGAGGGGCTCCTGGCTCATGTGCCTGGTCCACGCTCCACATAGGTCGGCAGTAAGATGTGACAAACGAGTGTTTTTAATTTGCCTGAGCACACGTGTGTGTGTGTGTGGGGTGTGGGGGTCAGACCCAGAGGGCTGACCGCTCTGGGGCCGTGTTCAGGGGCAGCGGTGCTGGGCTGAGTTGCTCGGCCT
Organism: Mustela putorius furo; assembly: GCF_011764305.1. Lineage (NCBI taxonomy): Eukaryota > Metazoa > Chordata > Mammalia > Carnivora > Mustelidae > Mustela > Mustela putorius. The sequence continues at coordinate 7,755,454 of NW_025422169.1, read as the reverse complement.
GGCTGGGCACCCAAAGCCCGGTGGGGAGGAGGGGGTTTCGGACTGTTGCTGCTTCAGCGGGAGTGTCTCCCCTCGAGCTCCGGCGAGAACGGAAAGTCCGAGAGTTGCGCGAACGCCTGGTCCGGGCAATGCTGTCGTCGCCGACAGTGCTAGGCTTGGCGAGGCGGCAGCCCATCTGACTGGAGCGTGACATCATCGCAGGCTTGTGCTGGGGTCACTGGCCTGAAGGAGGAGCTCCCCCCAAGATGGGGGCCCGTGCCAGGGCAGGATCCCCGTCTTTGCCACGTAGTGCCTCTTTCCTTCCAGCAAACAGAAACTACTTCTTCGGGGGGCGCCGCTCCTTGCTCCCAGCCTCCTGGTTGGGTGAGGCCACGCTCTTAGCTCTGAGGGGCTCTGGTGGACCTGATCCGCAGACCACCCGCCCTGCCGTCCCGTCCGGCTGGAATGGAGGACAGGGTTTGCAGGGCCCAGTGCAGAATACAAGCGTGGGCTGCCAGGAGACGAAAGCAGGAGGAATTTCCGAGCCGGTGACAGCAGAGCATTCCGCCAACGGTGGGGCCGTCCCTGGCGTGGGCGCCCCGGCTCCGTTCAGACCGACAGGAGGCAGGCCCGGGTCTCCCGTTTCTCTGATGGGTCCGGCCCCTCCTGCTGAGCGTAAGGTGAGGCCGAGAGGAGCAGCTGCAGTGCGGGGAAGCCGGGTGCGCGGCTCACACGGAACCACGGGGGTTGGGGACAGGGCGGGGCGGGTCTGAATTCTGCCAACGGACGCTGACCCCAGTCTGACCACCAACGGTCGCAGGAGCTGTGACTGGGTTTTCCGACCCATGGACCGGATACATCCCGCCTCCACCGACACTCGACTCCAGCAGCTGCGCATTTCTGTTGGCTCTGGCTCGCTGGTGGGATGCGCGTCTTCGCCGTGTCCCAAAGACAAGCAGACGTGCAGGTGCTCCGCGCCGGGTCCGTCGTAGATGTCCGTGTCGGCCCTGCTACCGCGGCAGGAGAAGCGTCTCGCGTCCGTGGGAGAAGGTCCTTGTCCGGCTCGTCACTCCCCACCTGCAGAGGACGACGGCTGGACCCCCAGACGGACGTGCAGGAGTAATCGCCGAACTGGTCTTCCGTCCTCAAACTTGTGATTCTGTTTTGACAGACCTGTCTGCTGCCACGGCCGCCACGTTCACCTGGGGAGGGAGGACACGGGGCTGGCTGCTTGGTCTGAGAACCCAGAGCGGCACAGGCGTGCGGACATGCCAGGCCAGCCCGCTGCCCAGGACACCAGCCAACCACAGGCCGTGCAGGCGCCTTCCCTCCCCGACACCAGCGCTTCCTAATTCCGTGTGGCGTTTGGGGGCCTGGCCATCCCTGGGCTCCTGAGGTGCCCTGGACACACCCTCGTCAGGGCCCTGTCATGCTGCCGGTCCCAGAGAGGGCGTGGCCCAGCTCATGCTGTCCCTGACGCGGGGCTGGAGGAGGCCGGCTCGTGCCTGTGTCACTGTACATGTTGGTGGGGCCGTGGCCTCCGTGCCCGTGGGGAGCCATGTTGTGACCCTGAGTCCCAGGACCTGGGGATGCGGGAGGCGGTCCCAGGGAGCCGGAGGCGTGATCCTCTTCTCTGAAGCGTGGGAGCCCGAGGCCGTCCAGGAGAAGTACCATCTAGCTGGCGGGCTCGTGCTCCTCTGGTGTCTTTTGATGACAAATTGTAGAGTGCCCTACGTCTCACTTAATTAAAACATAAGCTTTTTGGTCCCAAGGCAGGGGGGATAGGAGGCCCTCTTTCCTTTGAACTGAAGAAGTGTTTCCGGGAGCTGCCTTTGAGCGCGGCAGTGCCGAGAGCGGCCGCACGGGGCAGAGTTGTGTTCGGAAGGTTTGCGTGCAGAGAGCTCCACCGTCGAGCGTGCCTTGGGGCCCGTCAAGCTTCTGGGGACGCATTTCTCCCTGTGTCTCGAAGGCCCTGCCTTGCTGTAACGCACATCAGGAGTGATAATGGGGACCGAGTCTGGGTCCCCCGGCCGAGCGCTGACAGCCTGTCCTTAAGTATCAAGATGGCCAGTAACTCTGCCAAGACACAGACGCTCGTTTGCCGGGCTGTCCTTGCTCTGCTGGCATTCTGCGGTGTTCCTGGGGCCTGGCGTGTCCACGTGGGCCAGGCCACAGAGAGCACCCTGCGGGGGGGACTTGGGGAGCACGCGCTCTACTCCCGGGGCCTGTGCGTTTAGGGAAAACACATCCGTCTCTAACTGAGCAAGTGCCCTCAGGGGAGGGATCAGCCGGCAGGGGTGCGGCCTCCGAGCGTGCCTTTCGGGCCTCACTGCGCGGCACCCGAGGCTGCCACAGCCCAGCGTCCTGGTCTGGAGTCCAGGGAGCCCCCTTTGCTTCGCCGAGGCCCGCGGGCCCAGGGGTGCCGACCAGACCCCCGAGGGAAAGTGACGTACGGCTATTTTGAAATCCTGAAATGAAAGCTTGGACTGAAGGCGTGCGGACCCTTCTCGTCCCTGCGGAAGTTCTGGGCTGAATTTTTATCAGTTCTCTTAGTTTTTGTTTTGATAATTGTTTAAGAACGTGTGGCTGGTTTAAGCAACAGGATGCGCCTCTCTTTTTGTCCAAATTAAATCTCAGGTTTTAGGAGCTTCATGTGTAAGTCAGGGACACCGAGCCTGCACCCCTGCTTCCTCTGTTGCTTGGGGGGTGCTCCCGCCCAGGGCCCTTGGACGGCCTGGGCACCGAGGCGGCTGAAGCCCGTCGGAGGACGCTCAGTGTGTCCCCTTCCCTGTGCTCCGAGCCTCAGCAGCCGCGCTCCGTGAGAGCGAGTGTTGCTGTGGCAGGACAAAGTGGAAAGCATCCGCTTTTGTGTATTTCCTGACCCAGCGCTCGTGACGGCCTCGAGTCCACCATCATCCTCCTGTCCCCAACAAGCCGGCCGAGGCTCGGAGGGAGCACGGGGTTCGATGGCCTCCAGGCCGAGCCGCGGCCTTGCCGGTGAGCACACAGCCCCGCAGAGGCCCCATCTCCAGGCGGCGGTCGCCTGGCCACGGGCCCGCGTGTTCTGAGCAGGCTGCCGCCTCTGAGAAGCCGTGCCCCGACGTGAGCCCATTAGACCCCGGCTCACAGATGCCGATCACGACTGTTCTTTTCCAAATGGCCCACCTCCCTACGGGCACGCACTTGTATCTTGCCGAACAGGGTGCGTGTGCTCCAGGTCCTGGGGGCCGCCCCGGCTCCTGTCCGGGTCCTACCCTGCAGGGCTAACGGGCTCCTCCGGAGGCTCGGACGTGGCCTGACAGACACACTCCACCCTCGGGATGCTGCAGCCCAGCCGGCTCCCTCCCAGACCGGCAGGTGCAGCTACTGGGACGGCTCGGCGGACAGCGTAGAGGGCGGAGGGCGGAGGGTGGAGGTCAGAGGTCAGAGGGCAGAAGGCGGAGGGCGGAGGCGCCCTTGGCCGCAGAGGTGAGGTGAGGCGAGGGCCCCTGGAGTGGACGGTGATTGGCTCCCAGCGGGATCCCTTTCTTCTTGTGCGTCTCCACAGACTCCCTGCAGGGACACCGTGACCTCCCGTAGAGACGAGTGGCCTTGACGTTCTCCCCACGGACTGACCGGTCTTTCAGCCTCTGGAGAAACTCTCAGAAGGTCTGATTTGGGCCATGTTGACTGGGTGCTGGGAAGCGCTGACGGGCCTGGGGGACAGTGGTAGAGTGCCGTGTCCAACCTTCCCGGCTGATCGGACACGGAGCTCTGGCGTCCGTGCCGGGGTCAGTCCAGGGTCCCTGGGCTTGTGACCGCGTGTGCGTCTGCAGCCCCCTTGCCCGGACGCACCAGCCCTGACCCGGGGTTTTGTCACGTGGACAGGGGCTGACGGAGGGAGGAGGGCAGTGGTGGGGGAACCTGCAGAATGCGGGGGGACCAGGCCCTCCAGAGACTGGCTCTCCGGGCACCCAGGAGGACCCCACACCGGCCTCAGACCCGCGCTGAGACCCGGGCTGCTGCGTGCACCGCAGAGCCCTGGAGCTTCAGACCTTGCCTTAAATTAAATGTGTTGTTTTACACAAGCACTTACACAGCCCACTAAGTTCACTGATGGGCCCTGAGCCCCGCCGCCCTCCGCCGCCCTCCTGCTTCCGCCAGCATTTCCAAAGCAGTCCGCTCGGTGCTCTGCATCCTTGAGTAGCAATGAGGGGCGGGGATGTCATTACGGCACCTGTTTTGCAGGTGAGCAAATGGAGACACAGGAGGGTTGTGGTTCTCCTAAAATCATGGCCGAAGAGACCGACACGGGGTTGCGCCCTCCTTGGCTGACACCTGGATACGAGTCTGCAGCCTCGTTCCTCTGCCTGCTCATTCAGGGCTTTGCTTCACCGGGGGGTTTTCTCCTTCTTCTGGCGTCTGCCGTAGGCTGGAATCACACCCCCCTCACAGTCCTCCGCACCAGGAGCGGGGCGCACTAGGAGCGGGGTGCACCAGGAGCGGGGTGCGGGCCCTCCGGGCTCCACTGCCCCCCGACCTTGACGTGTCCTCAGCAGGATGTGCTGTAGCTGCCGCTTCTCGTTCTCCTCACCATTGGATGAAGTTGCCGGAACTCAGCAAATATTTGTGCGGTGAAGAACTGAGTGCGTTCATTAGTGCCGGTGCCGTGAGCCGACGGGGAGGGATACGAGGTTTTGCCGGCGGGCGTTGGGTAGGGCAGGCGGGGGCAAGCAGTCTACCAGATGCAGTTTCTTTCCAGAATAAAACAATTGGCGTTGTTTAAGAAGGAGTGCCTTAAAAACTATACTACGCATCTTGGATCCTGCCAAAGGGGAAGCCTGTGGTGTCTGTAGGGCCGATTTGGAGCAAAGTCCCAGGCCGGCAGCTCCTTACCAGCTGAGCAGGCCTGGTAGGTCGGAGCATCTCTGAGCCTGTCTCCTCTGGGAAGCAGGGCTTCCTGGGTACCTCCACCTGCCGTGGGGTTTCAGGGAAGGTCTGTAAGCTGATGAGCCTTGTACGGATTCAGGACCGCGGACAGGGCGTGCCACGTTCCGTTCCACAGTCCTGGGTCCTGCGAGCTTTCCTGCGCGTTTCAGGTCCGCCGTGGGCACCGAGAAGCTCCAGGGAAACTTCCGGATTCAGACTCGGGGCTCACGTCCCAAGTAAACCAAGGCCTTCTCCTCGGTTTTGTTCTTGTCCCAGTTTTGCCCGGACCTGCCCTTCTTGGGCTTGGTGGCTGGCTTGCTCGTAGAGCGCTCAGCCAGGGCCGACCCCCTCCAGCTGGCACCCAGAGGCATGCGGTGCTCGGGAGAAGTGCCACGGATGGTGCCTCCCAGGGCCAGCAAACACAGGACAGAAGAGAACTCGTCTGCTCGTCTGCGGTGAACAGCAGCTCTCTGAAGCGTCTGCTGTTGTGAGTATGTGAGTCCGGCGCCGCGCCCCCACCCCGTGGACTCGAGGCCGGAAGCTGCCTGTCGCCTGTCGCCGAGGGCAGCTGTCCCACCTTGCACGGCCACAACCACGTCCTGCTCGGTGCCTGAGCTAGTTTTAGAGCTAACCACGTGGACAGCAAAGTTGTAAAAGTGCAAAGAGCATCGAAATTCTTGTACTCTATCAAGTTTTCCAAATATATGTGTTTATATAAAAATATGTGTATATAGACAGATTGAGTTCCTGAAGAAAACACTGGGAAAAGCCCAACAAGAAGCGCCTTGACTCCACTTGTTTTATCTTCGAGTAGTTTGGATGCTCTGGGGGAGAAAGATCCACTCCTCTGTGTTTGTGAATTTCTTGGAAATTTCCCTTTTCCATTGTGCGTGCTTGACGCCCCGAAGCAGCTGCCTCTGTTCTGACAAGGGCGACTGCACAGCCTGGGGAAGGAAGGGACGCGCCTCGAACACAGGATCTCGAGCAAATGATGGAGTTCAGGGATGGAAGCTGGTTTTAAGCAGAATGAGAAGCAGGGGTTGATATACCCAGAAACGTAAGGCGGCACATCATCTCACCTCTCTTGTGTCTACGAATCTCTCCATTTAGTGATAACTCTGATGTAGAGCTCCGTGGACAGAGCAGGAGCTCCGCACAGTGCCCTTCTGAGAAAAATCAAGTGGAAGTCGGTGTACGAGGTCCATCTCTGCTCTCGGCGGAGTGGGCTGAGTTCAGGGAAGACCCAGAGCCCCCGTGGAGGGTACGGCTGCGGCAGACCGGGGGCCCCGCAGGCTGCCGGTGCATGGGGGGGATGCAGAGATGCCGCCGGCCCCGTGGCTTAACCGGCTCCTCATTATCCTCTCCACGGCTCGTGTTACACAACCGAGTGAATCACACGGCCCAAGGTTATTGCTGAGATAACCAACCGAAAATGGTAGTTTCCCCTTTTATCACACGGATCTAAATGTTAACTAAGTGCTTGTTAGCTTTTCACGTTACGTCGGAGGGACTCATTAGTGCCTCCGTCTCTGGGTATGTGCTCTAAGAGTCTTTAGATTAAAGATGAATCAAAGCGATTCAGTCCTGCAAGTTCTGGATTAGAAATCAGTGTCTCTCTGGATATCATCCAAGTGTAAAATGTAGCACAAATTGCCTTTAAAAATTAATAATTCACAAAATCTATGGGCTAAGCCCAGTCTGGCTTGAGAAGATAAGTAAAACAAATATTGTAAAGTCAATTTTTAATAATCTGTGGCATGGAATTTAAGCACAAGAGAAAACATTTAGCAATTAGGCAGAAGCATTTGGTGCATGATTAAATGTGAATAATAATATTTAAGAACCCCGTACCTTCCTTGCTTGCAGAAAATATCACTTAAAGTTCTAATCTAGCCCACAACACAGCTTGTACCATTTCTTGGTTTAATGAGCTCCTGCCTCGAGATGGTCATGTCTGAGCCGTTAGTCTTGTAAGTATTTTTCCATCGGCAGCTCTGTGCAAGACGGGCAAGAAGTGGTGGAGACAGATGTTTGATGAAGGATTGTCAGAGCCGCGCCGCCATGGAAAATAATATAATTAGCTCCGTCACTAGGCTGGTAACCGGTGGTCGGCACATGTATCTAATTATTGAGACGGCGCATTTACATCTGACGGGATTTTGTTATAAGAGGTTTATAAGATTGGGAGTTAAGGCTGCTCTCCCGACTCTGTCTACCAAACCGAAGCTGGCCTCTGGGCTGCGGCTTCTCTCCAGGAGGATTAAATCCCTGATGGGTGATGGCAGGTCCTCATCGGCCAGAAGGAGGCATCAACGTAAAAGGCCGAGGAAATGGAGCAGCCTGAGTGGAACACAGACAGAGAGCGAGCGCGCGACCGAGAGAGACAGCGAGACTGAGAGCGAGAGCGGGCGACGGCGCACGCGGTGCTCTCGGATGTGAGGGGCAGCCCGCGGCAGAGGGCCCGGCTGTGCACCCAGGTCGGCCGGCAGGGGGTTCTGGAAAGAGGAAGACAAGAGGGGGAGAGTGGAATTCTGGAGGCTTCTATCAAGTAACCCGCGCCGAGCACCAAAGACAGATGAGAGTGCTGTCCTGCAAGCTCCAGCGTTCCGGGTCCTCCCTGTGCTGACCTCGCGCCGTGCTTCGCGGGGCTTGCTCCGCATGCAGGGGGCGTGAGTCTGTAAGGGCAGGTGGAGGTGGAGGCCGCGTCATCCCAGAGGCCTGCCCCTGGGCTCTCTCCGTCCAGCGTTGCAGTGGCAGCCGCTGGCCTCCGGGGGGCGGGGCGCAGGGCTCCCAGAGCCTCCACCGCCTGTCAGACCCCGGGCACATGAGAGTCGGGGTGATGGAGGGGGCGCGGGTCACTGGGGTGGGGCGCCAGGTGGACACTTCCTCGGACCTGTGCTGGTTCACTCCAGACAGAAGGAGACGTCTGCACTGGGGTGGCAGTTTGGCTGAGAACGGAACGTTAGTGTTTCCTGTGTTAAAGCGGAGCCCCAGGGTGACGGTCAGGGGGTGGGGTCTTTGGCAGGCCGTGAGGTCGTGAGGGTGGGTTCCATGGGATGGGTTAGTGTCCTTGCAAAGGGGACCCCACAGTGCCCCTCGCCCTGCTACCATGTGAGGACACAGTGAAGATGCTGTCTGTGAGCCAGGAAGTGGGTCTCGCAGGCACCGGACCTGCTGGGGCCTTTATCCTGGACCTCCAGCCTCCAGAGCTGTGGGGGGGTCCACCCCCCTTCAGGTGTTCTCCTATAGCAGCCCAAAGCGCTAAGTCAGCCTGATGGTCCAAACCAGGGCAGAGCCACACGCCCGCGTGTTCTGTGGTCTCTGTCCCTTCCGGGCTTGTTAGGATTTGGAAATTGAAACCCTAGTTACACTCTGCACAACGGAAATAGAGGATCTCAAGTGACCCAGGCTCTGGCTTCCAGTCTGCCACCCTGTGATGTCACTGAAGCCACCGAAGCCTTCTGCGTCACGGCTGGCCAATTTTGAGAAGCCTTGTGAGCGCGAGAGCTCATGAAGGACCTCAGGTCAGTCTTGTTGAAGATCTCTTTTATTACAGAATTTTATTCTCTTGCTGAATATACAAATTTTTTGATACCCTCTGTAGGCCAGACATTATTCTGGGCCCTGGGGATGTAGCAGCAACAAAATGGGAAAAACTCCTGCCCTTGTGAACTCCTGTGCCCGGGCCTGAGCCGTGCCGAGTGTGGAGGCGCTCAAGCAGGATGGCACGGCGGTGGGGGGGCACCCAGGTCAAAGAGCCACAGCCAGGATGCAGCACCGGCAGTTTTCTTTGCCCTCCCACTGTCAGATCCACCCTGCTACCCCCTAAAGAGAACCGAAAGCGACACAGTGGTGGAAGGTGGTTGGAGGGTAAGGGTCATAGCCTGACCTTGAACCCAGCCAGAATGCTCCTCCTGGGGAGCAGGAAGACCCAGGGAGCATTCCTAGACTGGAAGGGAGGGACGACACATGGTGCACGATCTTACTTCATCCTTGATGGGCTGCCCCTGAGCACGAGACAGGCAGTCCTGGAATGCGCTACCTCCCGCTGGGGGCCCTGGGAAAAGCACATGGCCTGAGGCATCGAGCTCTAATGGAGAAGTTTTAGGCTTGCAGCATCCAAATCTGACAGCTGTTCTGGGGAATAACGTCACTCAAGAAGACCAGTTATAAACTAACATCTCCCACCAAAGCTCTGGAAGCTTCCATGGAAACAAAGACCCAGTTCTTGACCTCCACACTTGGATCCAAGGTCATAAGAAGCAGCAAATATGGACATCAAAGTTTGTAAAAGAATCAGGGAAGAACCATGGAATCAATTAGGTCAAGAAGGAGATCTCACAGCTTTCTGCTTTTCCATAACGTCAGCAGTTGTAGGTGCTGTTGTACTGTAAATTGACTTACTTACAAAGACCCATCCTGGAGCTGAGTGAGTCTCCTGAGGGAGGGGAGGAGCCGTGGTCAACTCTCTCGTGGCAGATGAGAAGCTGCTGCTTCAGGGGCAGGAGTTCCAAGCTGGTGGCACACGCAGAATTAAACCCAGCCTGGGCAGCCTCCTGGGGGTGGTGGTGAGCACCTGACCACACACAGTGGTCAGTGCTGGGGGTAGTGACCCCACTGACACTGTGCTAGTAACACGGGTGAAGATGGGACCTAGGGCCCCTCGTCATCCAGAAGCCCAGCACTTGAAAGCCACCATGTCTATGTCTACATCTATGTCTGTGTCTGTGTCTATGTCTATGTCTGTGTCTCCAAAGAGTTGACAGATTTTACCAGCTGTTTGATGAAGACGACCAGCAGACTCTCAAAAATTGCAATACAATGACACTAATCCCCTAATGTGAACCAAAGAACACAAGCCTATTATTCAGACTGGAAGGAACCACTGGGCTTGCATATGGCGCTCAACTTTCGGTGGTACTTGGAGTGTGAGAGGCATCGGTTTGTTTTCCGCGGCCGGACACCACACTCTGCCTGCGGTGTGCTCCCTCCCCCAAATCCGTTCAGCACACGAAAAACAATGGAATCTTTTCAGAAATGGCCACTGGCTCGGTGGTAACATTAACACTCACCTTTCTGGTATTAGAGGAGACAAGCCCTAGAGCTACACCATCCTGTGAGTTAGAACCAACATGCTTCCCCCACCCTGCAGAGCCTTTGAGAGGTGCTCTGACTTCCATAATATGGGCCTCCAGCTGGGCGGGGGGGACCAGGAAGAGTCCTCTCCCTGCTCAGAATCTCCACAGTCTGTCCACGGGGGCAGACCTCCATCGTTCGGCTCTCCTCACCCCCAGCTCTGTGCTTGCCTGTGCCTCGCCTCCCCCATGCCTCCCCCGACGAGTACACAGCTCCACGTCCGCAGCGTCACCACCTTGTGCGTCTCACTGATCTCCCCTCCTAGAGTTCCTGCTGTCCATATTTTCTCCATGAATTTGAGCCCCACCCATCCCTTACAACCTAAGGCAAGTCTGCCTCCTCGCTGAGGAATTCCCTGAGCCTGACAGAGACCTCTCCATCCTCCTCAGTCCTGAAACATTCATGGCCTCAAGCCTCAAGCCAGCCTCACGTGACGCTTTGCAGCTGTAGGTACTGCTCATGTGTGTTCATTGGATTCAAGGTGACGGAGGGAGGGAGGGGCCGCTCCTGACTCAGCTTTACATTCTCCTTAGTGCCCGGTGGGGTTCCAAGGGAACAGTAAGACCTCAAAGACTTTGTTGATGGATCTTAGCTGAGAAATGTAGAAGAATATTAAAATTTTTTCACGTGACTTGAGGAGTAAGAGGAGTCTATGGCTAACTATCTATTTCCTAGTCTGGCGGACGCTGATCGTCTATCTGGTGTGAGAAGGAATGCTGCACGTCCCGGATGGGAGACTGCGATCGAGCCGTGGTTGCCAGTTCCAAGGCGGAGCTCTCTGCAGTCTCTTCCTGGTGTTACTGACTTGAGCTAAAGCTCTGTCTTCAAGTGGGGTGTTTACAAACGGCTTGCATATGCCACTGTAGAGTCCGATTAAAACTTGCTCTAATTTTCCTGGATTGTTCCCCAGGAAAGTTTCAGGCACGGCAATGAAGCCAGCTTCTCCATGTGTTCGTTTGGAGCCCGTGTAAACTGAGTGCTTTGTATTTCATAATAGTGCATTGGGATATTGAAAAAAAAAAAAAGAGAGAGAGAGAGATAGAGAGAGATAAATAAAGAATAAGAGGCACAGATGGGGCATGGACAGCTTCTCATCGCTTGTTCCATATGATAGAACTCAACACATCTGGTCTGCCACGAAAAGCATCTTTGCACTAATTTGTTTGTCAGTATCCATTGAGAGGGCGATCTGTCATCCTGTCGTATTTTGGTTGCCCCGAGATGTTTGAAGACAAGGCTAGCCACAAATTGGAACTGTGGCCACCCGGGAGTGAGTGGTGGAAACTACCAGCTGTTCTAAGTAACATCAACTGTGACATTTTTAAAGCTGAAATTTTAACCTAACGTCTCAAAGACAGTTAGCAGCTGCGTGAGAAGCTAATCACTGTAACAGGAGAGTGGATCTGTGTGTGTGCGTGTGCGTGTGTTCATGCGTGTGTGAATGTGCATATGCACGTGTGCCTGTGCATGTGTGTGAGTGTGTGAATGTGCATGTCTGTGTGTGCACGTGTGTGTGCGTGTTTGTCCAACCCTTATTACTGGGTGGGAAAACAACAGAACGGCATGGTCAGACTTCAAAGGGAACGGGTCTTGCTCGTGAGTAGGTGAAGACTTTCTGGTCAAAGGAAACATAACATTATTCCATAATTTGTCTTGGTTTGCCGAAGCAAGAATTGCCATTTCATTGTGTTGCTTCATTTGATTTCATGATGGTGTGATCCAGCCACGCCCCCCCATTTTCACTTCACCTTATTCACCCTCCATTTCTCAGGACGCGTTATGCTAAATGGCATTCATCTGTTTAAATTTCTGTCTCCCCGAGTAAGTTTTAACTTTCCTGGAGCACAGAGTCCATGCTTTGCCCTGGAACACAATAGATGCTCAAAATGTCATTTAGATTGAATTAACTTAAATGTGTGTCTTTGGAGCCACACGTAAAATGTGCTAATCTGTTACACTTAACATGTTGCCATTTACTGCTCTAAAGATTTCCTTGAAGATTCCTGTCCATGCACTCCTTTACAAGGTTGCTGTGGAGCCACCATGGTGTGGACCACACTACGCTCACTCTTCTTTGTGTCTGTCAGAGAATGACCAGAGTCTCCAAGAAGATAGACTTTGCTAGAGTCTTCTGCGGTCCCATAAGTCACCGGCTAATGAAAGCCAGCTTTGCCCTTGACTTGTGAGCCCCCCAGCTCTTGCTTTCCTCTCACTCCCTCACTTGTCAGCAGGTTAGTTTCTAATCTGAATGACGTGATTGAGTTGGATACATTTTAATCCCCATGGAGACATCACGGGCGTGTGGCACACATGCTGGAACTGACTAGCACATCCTGACGCCTGCCCCAGCTGTCGTCTTCCAGCTGCAACCCCAGGAGGAGGAGGAGGAGGAGGTGTGAGGAGCCGAGGGGGTGTGGGTGCGTCCCCCGCAGCAGGTTACGCAGAAACGCAGAAGCAAGTTCTCACAGCCAGAGCATCACTACCTTCCGCGGTGCAGCGGGTCACTGGGCACTGTGCTGGCTTCTCCAAAGGCCATGTATGTGTTTTGTAGTTGATCTAAAGTGACAAAACTAACCTAACATGAGAACGGGAATCGTGATCTCATGTGTAGAAGAGCCCGTGGTTTAAAACCTGGGTCAGCACGTAAGGCCGCTTGGCGCCACAGACGGATTGCCACCCAGGGCAGCAGCCCTCCAGGCGGCGGGTGGCACTGAGCGAGGGGCGCGTGATTCTTCAAAACGTACGATTCTATCATCTGTAAATGAATGAGGTGTTTCAAGTAGAAAAACAAACAAGGAGAAATTTACTGTCCTTCTGGAAATCAGTCTTTTTAATCCTTTGATATTTTTTTCATGTTATTTGACTTTGCTGTTGGCGTCGTGCAGCGAACGGATAAGAACAGCAAGGACACACACTGATTTTTCCAGGTTGGGATGAAGCTGGGGGTCCTTTCCTGTCCCCCTGCCCACGTCGGGGGGGGTCCTTCAATTTTTTCTTGGTCTCCCCATTGTAGGGGGGAGAGAAAGGAGCTCAGCTCTGAACCTTCACCCTGAGGGGACGGGGCAGAGGTTGTTGTATTTAATACACGGAGCTCACAGAGCCCTGGTTCTGGGACAGGGGGAGGCAGCGTCTGCAGTGAGGGGAGCTGAAGGTCGGGCCAGAAGAACAGCGACTGGGTGTGTAGACAGGTTGTTCTCGGTCAAGTCTCCCAGACCCACAGTGCAACCATTTGTTCCCGTCATACCCCGATTCTGTCATCAGATGAAGGCAGAATCTTAAGTAGGTGGTTTTGTGTCAGATGAAATACAGAGGTGGCCAGCAACTAAGGTGGCAAAGAAAGAGCCAGAACACTGGTCAGTCCCCCAATAACTCTTATCCTTAAATCCTGCCTGTCAGCAACAGGCCCATCCTGGTGGCTCCACTTCTGGTCTCCTGGTCCCTATAGCCAACCTCTCTTCCAGGTTCTGGGAGCCCTGATCATTCACACATAGAATAACAGTAAGAGTCACCAGTGATGGAACAGATGCTCTCAACAGCTCTATGAGAAGGTATTATTGTCCCCACTTCATAGATGGGAAGACTGGCCCCGGGGAGTCATTTGTTAAGTGTCACCCAGCTAATACATGATTGTGTTGGGAGAAAAACCAGGTCCCTTGAGCCCAAAGCCTGCTCTTTCCCCGTTCTGCCTCACTTAACACAAAGTGTATCCCAGGTCCTCACCGCAGTTTCTTCCCAGAAGGAAGTCCTTGCCCACGTGCAGAGCTCTTCAACGGGCGTTCACACGGCTGATGTTTGCCATGGAAGCCAGAGCTCTGGTCTCAGTGTCAGCTGTGTCTTTGTGTGCAGTCAGCGGAGTCTGGCTTCATGTTCTGTTCCTAACGGTTAGTGGGCGGCCTCATCTCATCAGCCTGAACAGCGGTGGTTTGCTTGCCTCGCCACCTTCCCTGCCCCACAGACATGCAGCCGATGAGACGGCAGGTTCACGCCCCGACATATCATTGACTACCTTACCTGTGAATGGTCCAAAATACGACGTAAGTGACAGAAACTGACAGAGTAAATTAAAAAACAAAACAAAACAAAACCATGATCCAACAGTACGTTGTTTTCATGAAACTCACTGAAGTTACGACAACATAGATCGATTGAAAGTAAAGGATAGGAGAAGATACACCACGTAATTCTGAATTAAAGTATCAGGAGCGGTCGTAGCAAGATCAGATAGAGTAGACTCTGTAGCAAAGAAAATTACTGGAGATAAAGAGGGAAATCACGTAATAACAGTAGGATCAAACTCCCAGAAAGATGTAACTATCCTAAATGTGCCTGCGCCATACAGCAAAGTGTCAAAGTATGTGAAGCCGAAGCTGATAGATCTGAGATGAGAAATCAACAATTCAGCTGCCAGCAACGGATGGGACCACCTGGCCAGAAGCCACCGAGACCCTAGAGGACCTGAACTGTACTAGGGACCAGCAGGGGCTAAGTGACATTTACAGAGCCTCTCACCCAGCAGCACAGAACTCACACACTTTCCAAGATGCAACAGTCACCAAGATCGACCATGCACTAGGCCATAACACAAATCTCAACAGATTTCAAAGAATTGAAATCATACCAAGTCTGTTTTCCAGCCATAGTGGAATTAAACCCCAAATCAATAACATATATCAATAACAACAGGAAAGTCTCCAGATACCTGGAAATTAAGCAGCGTGTTTCTGAGCAATCCGTGCGGCAAACAGGAGGTCTCAAAGGAAATGAAAATATATAGGGTGTGGCTAAAGCCGTGCGAACGGGGAACTTTATAGCCCTAAGTGCTTACATTAGAAATGAAGAAAGTTCTCAGATCAATAGTTACATTCTTATCCTAAGAAACTAGAAAAGGAAGAGAAAAGTAAACCCAAAGCAAGTAGCAGGAGGAGATGGTAAAGATGAGAGAAGAAGTCAGTGCAGTTAAAAACGGGGAAGCAAAGGTAAAGCTGATTCTTCAAAAAATATCTGTAAAACTGATAAACCCCTCGCTAGACTAAGAAACATAAGAAGAGACCACTGATCCCGGGAGCGATCCCAGGGACACGGTGACAGATCCTATAGCTGAGGAAAGGGTAACCAAGGGACGCCATGAAAGCGTTATGTCCGTGAATCCAGCAACTTGAATGAAATGCTTTCTAGAAAACTACGGAGCACAGAGCTCAGTCAAGGTGGGGGAGTTACACCTGGATCCTGTGGCCACAGAAGGAAATGAATCAGGAATCAGTAATCCTGCCCCAAGGTCAGAACCTCACCCCCCCCAGGGGCGAGTACGGGAAGCCCTCAGCTCTTCTCTTCTCCCCAATGGCGTTTTTCACAGTTCATGATGGTGTGTTTGTTGATCTAATCATTTCTTTGACGTTTTCCCCACAATCCTGTAAATTCCACACTTTCCCGCATACCGCCGGCCCAATGCCTGATTGCTCATGGGATGTCGTGCCGTCGAATGAACAAACGAACCGATACCTTTGGGTGATAGAAACAAAATGGTTAGGTTGCCTTATTTAAATTACAGCATGTTCAGAATTTGCTCTAACATGTCAAAACTGATTTTGTTTAGCTTGGAAATGTCTTTGTCTCTGACAAACGTTAGCTGACAGGGACAGTCGCCCCAGCCAGGTAGAGCAGGAGCACAACGCGCACGCCTCCCAGTTCTCAGCACGTTTACAAAATACCTAGTTTATTTCCCTTGGTGAAGTCTTAGCCTATTTACTGTGAGATTTACATGTAATACTTTTGCTCAGAATCTGTTTTCATTAGCGTATTTTGACCTAGAATGCTCACTTGCTTTTCCAAATGAAAAGTCCCAAATGGTGGGGTTCCGGACCTCTCTCACGAAGGTCGAGATTGTTCCTTCTGTTCTGTCGGCAGCGCGTCTGTGCTGTCAGCCTCACGGTGTCAGATCAGCAGGTATTTATCCGGAGAATCAATGAAGCCGTCCCAAGGGCTCCATTTCTCCTTTGTCTCTCTTCGTTAGTGGGGACTGTCCTTACCGAGTCAGTCATGTTGGGACAGGGAGGGCTGGGCCTGACCGTGCCGATGCCCCGGGGGCGAGGACAGGTCAGCATGTCCACTGTCTGCCCCGGAACAGGGTCTCCATGGAAATTTCTGGGATGAATGAGTGGTTGAGTGAGCAATTCATTTTGAAGGTGGTCCTTGCTAGAGGTGAACCTGTTTGGTAGCCAGAACAAAGAAACAAGCAAAGAAGCAAAAAAGCATCCCAAAACTCCAAAAAGTCTTTTGCTCTCTAGTTCAGCTCGACTTTGGTATTTCAACTCTGCTGTCAGCTTTGGGAACGGCCGTTACCATCCTCCAAGAGGGAATAAAATGAGAAGACGATAATCCAAGTTGTTGGAGGGAAAGGCCGGTCTCAGGGAGACGCAGGAATGAGATGATCCGAGACCACCGCTCCGCTCGCCGCTCGAGGCACGTCGAGGCCAGCAGGCCTCCTGCGCCCCGGCACATTTTGCACAGAGGGTAACGCAGGACTGGAAATGTCTGTTCTTACAGTTAATGAGCCCATCGGAGGCCATATGGTTTGTGATGATTTGAGGTACTTTGAGAGGAAGAGGAGGAAGTAAGGCTCCCAGGGAAGTGGGTAAGAGCACAGACCGCGTCGGGGCCCGGCGACTCCTGCGGCCGCCCTGTGGCGAGACTGTGCATTCTCGCGTCACGGACGTGGAAGCCAAGGCCGCGGGTTAGGTCGCGTGACCTGCGCTCTGGGTAGATTCCTGGGGGGCAGCTGCCCTGTCCCACGGACGGGGACGCTTCACGGAGAGAGCACGGGAAGCACGAAGTACCAGGCCTGGACGACTTAAAGGATGGGTCGCGGGCCGATCCGCTTACGCGCGGGATGTCTGAAGAGCCCGAAAGATCCCCGGAGGACGGTGACGAGCGTGACCGTGGTCTGAGCAGCTGGGGGGATGGGCGGGATTTCCACGCAGGGCAGCCTCAGTGCACCTCACGCTGCGACAGGACTGGTACCTGTTAACTGTGACCGTGACTGGGAATATTGTAGTCGCTTGTCGGTTCAGATGGGACAGGCGGGCGGGGCGGCAGGTCTGCTCTCACACTGCGGGACGGACGGGGCTTCGAGTGCTCCGGAAGACAACGTAGAGTTGTGAGGGGGAGTCAGGCGAAGGGCGTGAGTTGGCGGTGATGTATGAGCTCGAGAGGACGGTGGAGACGAGAGGAAGTGTCAGATGACATAAAGCAGGTGACGTCCGAAGCGTCTGGGATCGGGAATTCCCACTTCACTATAATTCAGAAGTTTCTTATCACTGTTGATGTGTTTTTATTTTTATCTATTTAATTTATTTTTAAAATATTTTATTTACTTATGTGAGAGAGAAAGGGAGAGAGAGAGAATGAGCAGGGGGAGGGGCAGAGGGAGAGGGAGAGGCAGGCTAACCCTAACCCTAACCCTAACCCTAACCCCGACCCCAACCCTCCCGGGCACCGAGAGCCGAGCTCATGATCCGTGCCACACCGCGCGCCCTGCCCCCCGCTGCCGGAGCCGCCGCTCTGTCCTTGGCTTCGTGGGCCGGACGTCCCCAGCTCCTGTAACCTGTGCACGGCTGCGTGTCGGGCACGTGGGCTTGGTGACCCTTCTGCCTCCCAGCGACCAGCGTGCGCGAGCACAGGCTTCAGAAGAAGGGTCTGGTCTACAGGTCGTTCATCGCGGGAAAGTCAGGGGGGTGTGCACCCCGTTTCCACAGGAGGGGACAGGACAGCCTCTCTCGCCAGACCGCTGCTGTAGGACGATGCCGCTAGCGACCAGACCACCGTCCCGTGGTGACGTCTGTCTTATTCACCAAACCAGTGTTAGCCCAGCGCAGCGGGACGGTCTACAGACTGCGGAAGTCAGCAGGGTAGTTCAGGTTCGAACCCAGTTCTCTCCTTTTCTAACATGAGTTCATTTTATTATGAAAACACTCTTGGACGGCCCGTGCGTTTTCACGGAGCCGTTCCTCAGAAACCACTGGCCTGCACCAGCTGTCCGTTCACTTTCCAGGAGTTTGCCGTAGAGAACCATCATGAGGGAAGCCTGTAATTGCCTAACAGCCCTATTTTCTATTCCTTTTGTAATCAGCCAAGACCACTTTTGTTTTAAAGGAATTCTTGACTAATTTCCAACAACCACATTTATTTCTTGTGCTCAAAACCCGGTAAACGCTGTGGCTTAAAAGTCAGTTATGCCCGACTTTTCATTCAGAGGGATTTGCGGTCACAAGACCTCACATGTGACAGTGTAGGAACGGGGTTGGGTTATTCTTCCTACAATACTTTGTAGTAACATAAACACCTTTATAATAAAAAAAACGTTTACATCATGAACACTTAATTTCTGTTTTCTAAAAATTTCCACCTTCCAAAGCTTTTAGGGAATAGAACATTAAAATATGTTAATGCACATGGATGCATCTAAATTTCCCTTGAGGAGAAGCTACCTTAACTGCCATTTCAAGTTGTACATTTTTGCTCTAAATGAGTGATTTCATTTAAATAAAAAGGTCTTATTTCTGTGATGGAAATTCGTCTGCTTCATGTAACTCCGCAGCATCTTGATTTATTATGGACTCTATTCTGTTTCAAGGAGAATATTCTTCTAACGATATTATGCAAGAATCCATATATTTCTTAATCTTTGGCACTTTCTATTAATCTCACCGTATCTGTTCGTGCTATTTGGATAAAAGATTGGAAATAGGCGGTAGGTGCACATGTGGATAGACTCCGAGAATTAACCCTTTGTGTCCCCCGCACGAGCTGTCGCAAGCCACTCGCTCTGCGACCGGGCTCCCCGGGGGCTAAGAAGCGTTAAGCGTTTTCTCCAGAGACAGGAAGATAGTGGATGGTTCCCCTCCCCTAGAAGACGGGTATGGAGTTTGTGAAAATGAACGGGAGACATCGCTCTTGTGGGAGATGTAAGCAAGGAAACATTTTGCTCTGATCTCGTACGGACGTACACGCCCCATGTGTATCTGGAGCTACACATCACACTAGTGCCCCAGGCTTAGTTTGTCTGTAATTATGGTCCACACGCCACGCGGTTGTAGTTCGTGGCCATGTCCTTAGAGCACACACGCCGGACGTTAGGATCCACTGTCCAGCAGGGACATTTATGGACGGACACGCAGCCACGGAAGTCGAACAGCGTCCTGTGTCCCTGTCCCTGCCCTGCCTGAGCAGAAACAAACGCTTTCCCGTCGGCCACCCACTCTGGCCCTCGTGTCCCACAGCGGTGACTGCCGTGGCCCCAGCTGACCACGTTTGCTCTCTCTGTCCCTGTTCTTTATTCTTTCTCCTAGAAAAGCTCCCCGCCTTCCGCCCCGTCTGCCCGTTCTCCGGATGGACGGTCCTCGTCGTGATAACGGACACTCACACCCACCCGCTGTCTGTCCCCGACCCTCGGCTGCTCCCCTGTCCCCTCCTTTGGGAAGCAGGCGGCGTGCGGCGATGCCAGGGCTGCGAGCCGGCCCCAGCTGGCCGTCCACTCTGCGCTTTCGGCGCACGGTGTTTTCACACTTTTTAACAGATGGCGGCAAGCCACCCACTTCCAATCCCTCTCGTCCCCACTGCGCGTGTGTCGGCCGACGCGCCCTGCAGTCTGCGACCACTGAGGCAGGGAAGGGGCCTGGTGCTCAGGGAGACACGGACTACTTGTTAGCTGCGTGGCCGTGGGTCGGTCACGGCGATCCTCCCGGTCTAAATCATGTGGCCTCTGTGGCCGACAGCCCCGTGAGTTCCCCACAGCCTGTTCCCCGTTCGCGGGTCCTTTCTTCTTCCCTCTCTGCTGCCGTCGTTACAACGCGGAGCCCCGAGCTCAGGGGCGGCTCCCTGGAGCCCGCCAGCCCGCACGTGTGTCCCCAGGTCGTGGCGCGATTTCGGTGTCACGATGATGAATGACTCCAGCCACGGATTTTCCTCCCAATCTTAAGTTTCAGTTTCCCACTGCCTCATTTACACGTAGCCCACCCCGGAGGCCGCTCTGTGCCCGTGTCTTGAGGCAGGACCCGTGTGTGATGTAGATCCGTCAGGATCATGCGACTCCCGTCCGCGGCGCATCAGGCACCGAGTGTTAATCGTAAGATGCCCTCTGAAGTGTTTTCCAGAGTCCCGGGGCAGAAGGACGTGGGCTGCCAGGGGATGGGGCTGTTCTGTCCTCAGGAGGACACAGGCTACAGGGCCGGGAGGGCTCCGTGTGGTTTCTCGTGCTCCAGCCGCGGCCGTGAGAGACCCAGCAGTGAAAGTCCACGTGACACACCTCACATCCGTCCTTGCGAGGGCTAAGGCACTGAACAGCTCCCGCGCCGCAGAGGTCTTCCGTGATGACATCGTCTACACGGGGGCCACGGCTGCCTGTGTTTCAGCTGCCTAACGGCGTCAGCCGCAGCAGGGCCCGGAGTACAACGGTCAGGTAGACCCGAAGCCAGCCTTTGGGTCTGGGCAGGAGATACCTGGTTTCATCTGTTGTCGGGGGAGGCGGGGGACGGTAGGGTGAGGAATGTTTCTAGCAATTTAAGTTTGATTGTATGAAAAAATTGTGGGTTTTTTTTGGAAATCAATATTCCTGCCTACTATTTTCATTATTTTTCTTCATATGCCCTCCTTTAACATACACTTTCTAGCCTCGGAAAGAAAGACGCTTGTGTGTGATTAATTTTTCAAAACAAAAGGTAACTTCTCTAATGGAAGTTGTTGCAGAAAATTCACAATTCGCAGGCAGTGTCTTCTGAGGACAGCGTTCCTAATAGCGACGACAGCGGCTAACATCTTTTCCCGGAGCCCAGGGTACATCCGCGTCCGCGAGCTCACACCCGGGCCTCCTTGCTGGGTTGGTGGACTCCATATGTATGCAACGAGAGCCCACTGTTTTCATTTCTTTCCATGGAATTTTAACTTGTACTTTTTCCTCTCTGACAATCTCTTAATGTAATAACCAAAAGGGATTTTAATATCTGTTGGAGTGTTGATGCTTCTAATGCTAAGTAACTTATACAAATGATCTCTAATTCTCAAAATTGGCATAGTAACAGCATTTTAGTCTCTATTCTACACAGGACTGGAGCCCAGAGAGGTTGAGGAACTTGTTCTAACCCTGTTATTCTGAATTTTCTTTTAACGTGATGGGAATGACAGGGCATGTTCATCCGATTTTCTGTATCAGGTTGGCCTGTGAGTGAATGGTGTGGGTGCTCAACGTGCTGACCCCACTTAACTTCCCAAAGACAACAACAAAAATTCAACTAAATGGCAGGTTGAGTTTTAAGCAACGTATACTAGAAAAATTCTTGAAATAAGATCTTTCTAGAGCTTTTGCCTAGCGATGACTTAAATACCCCGTGGAGACCCAGTAAACAACGAGAGTGAAATCATACGATCGCACAGTGTCTGCGTCACCGCGAGTCCCCGGACGGCCCTCCTCCCCACCGCCCGGACCCAGCGGGTGCGTCCCTTCCTCTGTGAAGCCCTCTTGGGTCGTCAGAGGACGGCCGAGGGCTTCTCCTGGGAGGGCCAGGCCCCTGCCGCCTCAGCCGCGTGCCATCTGCCCCTCCCCGACCATACGCTGCCCCGTGGGCTCGCGCGCCGGCCTCAGGCTTCAGTCTACACTGCGGTTTCTCCGGGCGTCGGCGCGTGCTACCGGCCCCTGTTTCAGACTCGAAGCTGGCGCCGCAGGCCTCACAGGGAAGGCCACGGACGCTGGGCTGAGACGACAAACAGAAGCAGAAGCGGGAAACCCGGCCACCTTCACCCGATGGCTCCTCCGCCAGCTCAGATCCGGGCAGGGCTGGCGTGGGCCGCCCTGTGCTAGCGGCTGACAGTAACCGTCTCAGAATGAAAGAAGCCGTGGCTCCCCTCTGGAGAATAAGATACTCACGACTTAGGAGATTAAATGAAAAGATCAATAAGAACTCAGTCAAACACTATATTGCTTATGATAAAAACAGAAAATGGAAAAAATTCAGATTAACACTTTCTCTCAGTCTTTTCTTTCCCTATGAAACTTGGAAGAGTAACAAAGAGAAATCGGACCTCGTCCAAAATAGAAATGGACCCAGAGAAGCTGGGGGGGGGGGAAGCGACGCCCGTAGGGGCTGAATGCCAGGCCAGGGACACAGAAGCAGGGAAAACGGGCTCGTCCACCAGCCAGCGTGGAGGGGAAGGCGGCCGTGCCTGCACCAGCGGAAGGCCGGAAGCAGCCGTGGGGTGGAAACCCCGCGGAGAGAGGGCAGGTAGTGAGGCCTGGGGACACGTACGCAGAACAGAAACTGAAGTTTCTGAGAAGACGAGTACAAACAGATTCACGGTTTTCAAACTCCAAGGAGGCAGAGGCCGAGGGGAAACACACCCCAGACCCAAGCTGGCCTCTCCGTCTTCGTGGGGCTCCTTCCTCCGTCTCGCGTGGGAGGTTGGCGCGAGCCCAGGGCCCCCCACTCCCTCCGCCGTGGCTCCTGTGCCACTTCTGGCTCCCGGACTGCGCTGTCCTGGGTCCTTCCCGATCACACGAGCTCATGAGATCTGATGTCTTCATGAGATGGTTGGGTCCATTCATGAGATGGTTGGGTCCATTCATGAGATCTGATGTCTTCATGAGTTGGTAAAGGCTGTTCAGTTGGGTCCATCCCAACCCTTGCCCGATCCCCTCCGCCACGAAACCAGTCCTGGCGTCCAGCCCTGTTCTCAGCCTCTGACTTGTCCCACGACCGGAGTTGTGTGTGTGTATGTGTGTAAGTGAGGAAGGAGGGTGCCCGTCGGGACGGGACAGTGTGGAACTGCGGCTGACGAGACCCCGTAGTGGGCTGCTCAGCGTTGGAGGGAGAGAAAGCGGCGAGAACCCCACCCGTTTCCTTCCAGGACATGAAGGTATGAACTCGGACCATCTGCCCTCGTGTCCCACAGCCCGCGCTCCCCGCCGTGGCGCCCTGTGTCCCCAGACACTGCCCCATACTCGTGAAGACGGGGGTGGAGTGGGACATGCCGCGGGGCACCCAGATGGGGGCCACAGGCGGGAGACCTGTGGGGTGACCCGAGACCTGTGGAGTGAGTGCTCTGTGGTCCTGGAACAGGACGTGAGGTGACCCTGCTCTCCCCCTTCCTGGGCCGCGTTCCTCCGGCGAGGCCTTCCGTCTCCTGGAGCCTCCGTGTCTCCGTCTCTGAGCTCTTTCCTTCTCCTTGCTTCGGGCGCCTGCTGGGAGGGCCGGGACGCGCTCTGCGGGACGCGCAGCGGTGGCCGCCGGCGGTCGGGGACCGCAGGGCGCAGGTGCCTGTGACACTGGGCACACGCGCTCCCGCTCGGCTGTGCGCTCTGTGGGGCAGACGGTGCCTTGTGCTCCCGGCGAAGGGGCCAGCGGAGGCAGGGGTGTGCAGCCGGGCGGGCCGGGCTCCCACGCCTCTCTGTCCGCCAGCCGCTGTGCGACTTACGGGAAGTCACTTGAACTCTCTGAGCCAGAGTTCGTACATTTGTTAGGACAAGTCGTACTTTCTGTCCGTCTCACGGTGCTCTTGTGAGGGTCCCGTGTTTCTGCACCTGCGTTCACCTCCTCCGGGCCGTGGCTCAGGGAAGGTTCTGGAAGGCTTTGCTTTCGCCCCCGTTCCCACACTTGTTCCTTCTCTTCCTGATACTCCTTCCACATCACCTGACTTACGCCCAGGCAGCGCGGACCGTGTTTGCTCGACCCAGATCTCCTCCTTCACCTGATCGTAGCACTTGGGTGTTTGATGCTTATGACTTCATTAGGGAAATATTTGAAAATTGATTATTTAATCACCTAATTGTAAAACACGAGTGGAGTTTCTTAGTTAATGAAAGCCGGGGGTTAGGGTTTAATTACAATTTTATATGCCAGACTCAGGCAGGGCACCTTACTGGCAGGATTAAACCAGGGATGTTTGGGCGGACAGGTCCGTCGGGCGCTTCTCCGAGCACCGTGAAGTCAGTTAGAGCCGCGCGGAGGACACACTCGATGTTGGAAGCTGGAGAGCAGGACACAGCTCTGTCTCCAAATATTGGAGATTATCCCAGGAGAAAATCACTTAACCTCTGTGGGTTTCAGTTCTCCCTTCTGTAAAATGGGATTTTTAGATCTGTTTCCAGAGCTGTGTCAGGACCTGATGGTCTTCCCCGAGGTCTGTCCCCGGCAGCAAGCGCCCTGGCCCTCGAGCTTTAGGAGGAAGAGGCGTGGCTAGAGGCGCGTGCTGTCACTGGATGTCCTCGTCTCCCCAGATCCACAGGCTGACACCCGACCCCGCCATGACGGTGTTGGGAGGCTGGAACCCGCATGACGGGGCTTCCTGTCCTCAGAACACGCGGTGGCTCTCTCGGCTCCCGCCCCTGTGAGGACGCAGCAAGAAGATGCATCTGTGAGCCAGCAAGCGGCTCTGCCAGACGCGGGTCTGGATCTCGGGGGTCCAGCGCCCAGAGCTGAGAGAAGCAAGTGTCTCCGGCCTGTGAGGCCCGAGCTCAGGGTCCTGTGCTGCAGCCGCCGAGGAGGCCGAGAGGAGGCTGAGAAGTTCCCGTGGACAGAGCAGTGTCGGGCAGGAGCGCCAGCCCAGCCGGCACCTTCTGCACTTTTGAGTGAAGAGAAATGCTGTGTAATTTCAGTGCGAAGAAGGGAAGAGTGAGAAACATACAGGCTGAGCGGATGCTTTCTGTTGTCAAGGAGGGAGAAATCATAGGCTCTGTGGTGTCGGGACACGACATGCCGTATCTGAACTGAAAACGGGGCCAGTTGGAAAACACGCATGAACACGGGAGCCGTGCGGAGGAGCCTGCATGACCGACGGCGGGCTGCGCGCTTCCGGCCTCCCGGACCCCCCCCAGGACCCGTCCCTGCCGATCCCCTCCTGCTGTGACGGCGGCTGCCATCGACGTCAGGCGTGCGGGTTCGCCAGGGGTGCTCCCCGTGCCTGGATGTCATCACCCGAATGTGCCAGAACTCGGGCCTTCTCTCCGGCGACGGGACCACCGCGGGGGAGACTCAGCTTCCCCGTCGGGAGCGGAGCCACAGAAGTAAGACCGTCGCAGAGTCCTGGGGAGCTGACAGGCTCTGAACGCAGAGCAGCCAAGGACAGCGCTGGGCCTTCGCACCCTTCGTGGAAATACTAGCTGCTCAGATGACTGACATGTTCACGATAACGGGTTTGCCAAAGACGGCATCATTTTCAGGACACGAGCTACGAAGGAAAGGGGAGGTCGCTGGTTTAAGAGGCCCAGAATTCAAGCTCGAGGAGGTCCTGTGGGTGCTCTGGCTCACACGGCCAGGCCGCAAGCCGCCGTCCTCAGAGATTCAGGATGTGTCTCGGGGGCCACGGCAAGGGACGAAGAGGGACAGAGAATCGTCACTGGGGGCAGCGGACGTGACAGGCAGACACGGGCCTAACTGAGCCACAAGGCTGGTCAAGAAACACGAAATACAGAACAGCAACTAAAAGATTAAGTTGATAAAAGGAGCCTGTCCTGACCCACAGTCCCGAGTGTGTGAGGGAATACAAATGCTCTGAGACGGCGGCTCTCCGGGAGATGTGTGCACCTGCGTGTGTGCGACCTACACTGCCTTCTTGTGACAGAGCTCACGAGAGCACACTGGGAAGACGTGGGAGATGAAGGTTTTGCGCGACGGGAGGGTCTGGCTCTGTAACAGGCGGCTCCGCCTGCTCCTGGGGCCGACCTGCCCTCCTCCCCGCGCACCAGTCAGTCCTGGGGCTGGTCCGCAGCAGATGACCCCCCAGAAGCCCCGTCATCCTCCTGGAGGCAAAACCACCCAAATACTAGGACAGTATATGATCAGTAATCTAAGTGCAATGGAGGTTACAGCCCACACCCATATTCTAAAAATATGGACGGAACACGGAGCGGGATGAGGAATTCCCATGGACTTGTGGGAGGAAGCCTGAGGTCGCAAAGGAACTTGGCAGTGGCCGTTGACTGGTTTTGGCCCCGCCCTCAGGCTGGGAGCATCTGGGGCTCGGGGTCCCTCCGTGGAAGATCCCGGGGAGGGAGGCCGGGTCACGGAGCCCGGATGTGTCAGCCCTGGAGGGCCCCCGTCTCACGAGCGAAACCGAGCCGCTTCTGACTTGACCCCGGTGGCGTTCGGGCTTGAGCGTGTGACCCGCCGACCGTGACTATATTTTCTTGAGATGGGGGGCCGTGGCCCAAACTGGCCCTGTCTCAGAGATGACGGAGACCGGGAAGCCTACGGTTCGAGCTCTGCTCTCTCGGCAGGGTCGGCTGACCAGCTGCCGGGAAGCAGGAACATGTTGGTGACGGAAGTGGTTTTCTGGGTGAGGACGATAGCCGGGAGCAGAAACGCAGTTTACCATATGGCTTTCCCATCATTTTTCCATTTTAGGAACCAGGAGCCTCTCCTTAGAGCCCTGGAAACCGAGGTCAACACAGCAGAAACAGCATTGGTCGAACAGAGGCGGTCCCGAGTTGTGGTGGCTTCCTCTTAGCCTGCCTTTCCCTCGAGCTTTACGGGCCACTGGCCACCGCACGAGCAATTCTTAGCCTCACGGGGAAGGACAACAGACAGAGAATCAATGACAACAACAGGAGGGGGCAGCGGTGGCCCCCGCAGAGAGGTGGCTCCCGGGAAAGCGCGGAGCTCCGTCTCGCACGCCCCGCGGGGCTGAGCGGGGAGAGGGTCAGCTCCTCGCCGGGACAGTGTTTGCAGGACCTCGTCAAGAAGTCGTAGGGGAGACGTTCCAGGGGAGCGGCACTGTGTCCCCTCAACTCCCCGGCGTCTGACCCTCCCCAGACATCCCCGTATCGGGTCCCCAGCCCGGCTCTCCTGGCTGACCCTTACTGGTTTGCTGGACTCGCCCAGCCCTGCCCGTGGCCGCACGTGCCTCATGCAGCCCGCAGCCTTCCCGCCGGGACAGTGCGCTCCTGCCGGAGGCCTTGGGGCCGCAGTGGGGCGTTTGCTCACGAGCCGCGGTCAGGGCTGCGTCAGAGCGGCTCCTTCTTTGATGTCTGTGTCAGACCGCACGAGACAGACCCGTGTCACCGGGAGTGACTCCCACGGCCCACCGCTGTCTCGTTTCCAGGGACAATTTCCCCGTATACCATGGCCAGTGACTCTCATTTGCTGCCCCTGCCTGCTTCCCGGCCATCACTCTCTCTGCCCTAAGTTTTCATTTGTCATACTTGGGCCCTGCGCCCTTCAGCGGCTGGAACCTCTCCTCACCCAGCCCCCGCCACCGTGTGTAAGTGCGTCCACTTATCCTTAAAGTATATAAAAAAAAATATTTAGAAGTCCCATAGCCATTGATCTTATCGACTTCCTCCCCTTCTCTCCCAAACCTCCCTCCGCCCTCCGTTTCTTCTCATTTAACTCCGTCCATGACGCACTATTCCAGCAGATCGAGCAGCTTTAGGAAGGATTTCTTTGTAGGAAGGATTTCTTAGAGTAGAAATCAGATTCTTTTCCAAAGAGAGTTCCCGACGGAGAAGCCTCACAGAGCCTACGTAAAATTACGTCCTCGTTAGCAGAAATTAAAGGTATTATGTGGAAAAGGGGACTTCTTAGTGACCTAGCCCTGGGTGCTTTGTGCCAAGTGGCTCCCGCAAGATTGAAATATAGTCGGTATCTCCAGGTCCAATTTCATTTCTATTAGGCACTCAGTGGCTAAATTAAGAACTTTACGGATACCTAATTTAGATAAACCCTTAACTATTAACCTCCAATAATGTCATCATTTCACGGAGTAGAAAAGAAAACATCTGGGTGAGTTCAATTAGCCAAGGGCGTCGGCGCGGACGTCTCTGCATTCTAATTGTGTCTCGCTGACCTTGGAGGGACGGCTTCAGCCGGGAAGGGGGGCTCATGGCCGTCACGCGTCCTGGAGGTGGACGGGGCTCTGCCTTTCTCAGACAGCCTCCCCGGAACCTCCAACCTGAGCTGGCCGGCGAGGAGGGTGGAGAGCGGCCTCTCTGTCCCTTCTTCAGGGGGACGCTCCGGGCGCGGGCGTGCCCCGTGCGCAGCCCCGTTCCTTCTCTGCCCTTACAGACGGTGACACACAACCGTGTTTTATCCCATTGTTGTCCCCTAGAGAAGGGACTTTTTTGGAATCTCTGAAAAATTGTCTTTAAGGTTCTATCCACCTTGTTTCCTAAATGATGCCTGTTTTTTTCTTCTTTTGGAGTTGAGGTTGCCTTCCGGTGCGCTGTGGGAGGCGGGCCCCGTGCCCACGGCGTCTGAAATCTGCCTGCAGAGCTCTTGCCTTTGGTGCTTACGAGACACCAGTGGGCTGCTGCGGCTTCTTGGAACGCGCCTCACACACACCAGGACCCCGTCCATCCCAGCTCCTTCGACCTGTTGTTTTTGACCCTGCTTTGGTTGGGTCCTTCTGGCTCTTCTCCATTTGCATCTGATCCTAAAGGGACCAAACAAGAATGGGCGGTTTTACTCTTTTTCCCTCAAAGCAAGTTCTAGGACGAGGATCTGAGTATGGGCAGATATCACGTGGCCTCGTGAGTGGGGCCCTTTAAGACATCGGTGTGACCCGCACCGTCCACAGCTGCGCAAAGTCCATCTCATTCTTTCTCCTCCATCCGCAGAGGGCGAGCCTTCCGGATGCGCCGTTTGATTCGTGCTCTGCCAGCTTTCGCACAGAAGGCGCGGGGGCTGCTTCTACCGGATCACTAGTTGGTCATTTCGTAAAGCATTTCACGTAATATTACAAGGTGTGTCCCGGGGGAAGAAAGTGTCCTGTCGTGAGCTCTGTCCAGAGGATGCGCGTTTCACAGGGTGGGTTTGTTTTCCTTCAGGACAGGACTGCCAAGGAGCCTTTAATAAGAAAATGTTGAGACTCCCCAGAAGAGAATATAGTCATTCTCCAAACTGTACTTGAACACAAACCTTTCAGTTTTTTTCTTTGCTCGGCCGGTCTCATGAGAACTGTAACAGACATGCCCAGTGCCGCTCAGCACCTTGCGTAGGAGTGTCCGAGTCTGTGTGAACTGGAGGTGGTGATTCCGTGCGGACCAGCGGGAGGATCAGGGAGTTGACACCCCCCAGTTGATCCCCCCGACCCCCAGCAGCCGCCCTCACCAGCGACAATGGGGGCGACAGACGCCCCCCCACTTCCTGGTCTCCAGTATGGCACCACGGATGCAAGTTCTGTGCCATGTTCTGGGAGTCAGAGCCGCCGAGCCCAGGGCCACCAGGGTGTGGGCTCCGTCTCCCCTTGTCTGTCTCCCTTCTGCATCACCCCAGCAAGGCCTCCTGGTATGACCCTGGGACACGTGCCTCATCTAAGCCCTTCGTTCCCCGGGAATCCTGCCTGTGTCCCACGGGTGAACAGCCGAGGGGAGAAGTCTGGCTTTCTCTCTCTCCATGCTGTTCTAGGTCTTTCCCTCAGCCTCAAGAATTTCTGCGACAGGAAGGTTGACGACAGTTGTTCTAAAACGTTAGGCCCCTCTAGAATCAGCCGGACGGCTTGCTCGCCTCCCCCAGGGCATCTGACTCTTCTGACTGCACAGGTGTGGGCTGGGTCTGCCACTGCGTTCCGGCACGTCCAGGCGATGCGGATACGGCCGGTCAGGACCGCATCAGAGCTGCGGGTCTGCCCTCTCCCGGCCCTCCCTTCTCTCCGAGGGCTAATGCCAGCAGGATGGTGGGCTACAGAGCTCTGGGGCTCCTTGCTTCCCCACAGACACTCCAAGTAAACGGCGGCGGACTGGCTGAAATGGCTCTGTGACAACTTCAGAAACCAGTCAGCATCTGCGGCAAGCAAGCGAACGCCCCGTTAGGAGAAAGCCACACTCTCGGCCGTAGGAAAGCCTGTGGTGTCACTGCTCGCTCCTGTCTGCCGTCCCGGTGCAGCACGGCAGGGACAGAGGAGGCCTCTCGAGTCCCACTTCTCTTTCAGGCCCAGGAAAGGAGTGGAACGTCCCTGCAACACTGCGGTTTGTTTTTGGTGTGTGTGTGTGTGTGTGTGTGTGTGTTGGGGGGGGTCCCTCAGGACTGATTTCCATCTCTTCTGGACTGTAACAACTGCCAGCCGATCATTCTGCATCTGGAGAAGCCGTCCTTTAAAAATCAGGGAGAAATTAAGACATTCCCAGATAAACAAAAGCTGAGAGTTCTTACTGACAGGCCTGCTCCGCCCGTAAACCAGAACAGAGCCCTTCAAGTTGGAGTAGAAGCTGCTAGATGGCAATTTAAAGCCACACGGAAATACAGAATTCTCCACTGCACGTAAATACGTGGACAAACATAAAACTTGGCGGTATTTCATTTTGGTTCACCAAATCCTCTTCTTTGTCCTTCTGCAGGGTTCGATGTGTTGCAGTGAGCAGAAGTAGACACAGACGCGGTCTGTGACATCAGTGATGTAAGACGTGGGGCACAGCAATCAAGGAGTAGAGTTTTTATATGCTGTTGAAGCTATGGTTATCGTTTAAAATGGATTGTTACGATGAGGATATTATAGGTAATTCCCATAGCAACCATAAAGAAAGTATCTAAAATAGACACAAAAGGAAGTGAGAAGGGAATCAAAACTTGTCATTACAAAAAATCAGCTAAACACTAAGGAATGCAGTAAAGTATGAAATGAGGACCAATGACAACAAAAACCCCATAAGCCAGATAGAGAGCAAATAGTAGACTATCAGAAATGTGTCATTCCCTATCAGTACCTACTTTAAATGTAAGTGGATTAAACTCCCCAGTCAAAAGGCATAGATTGGATCGGCAGGAGACTCACTGTAAATGTAAGGGCACACCTAAGCCTAAAGCAGAAGGACTGAAAATGATCTTCCGTGCCAATATTACCAAAAGAGAGCAGGCAGCTGTCCTAACATCAGAGAAAATAGACTCTAAGTCCCAAATTGATATATACAAGAATTGTTGTGAGAGACAGGGACATTACATAATGACAAAAGGTCAATTCATCAGGAAGATATTACAGTTATAAACATCCATGCGTTAAATATCGGAGCTCCTAAATATTCAAGGTGAGCTTTGACAGAATTGAAGGGAGCACAACATTGCATGCAGGATCCTCCCGTATGCCCCTTGAAGAACAGTAGAACAATCCCATAGATCGGTGAGGAAACAGAGGGTGTGCACGGCACCTGTGACCAATGGGACTTGACAGACAGGTACAGAACCCCCCGCCCAGCAATAGCAAAGCACACATTTTTGTTCAAGTACACACGCAACATTTATGGGATAAGCCATTGACCACAAAACAAGCATTATTAAGTTTAAAAAAATTGAGATCATGCAAAGTATCTTTTCTTTTACCACAATGAAATGAAACTAGAAGTCAGTAGCAGATTAAGACTGGAAAATCCATAAATATGTGGCAGTTAAACAGCATACTCTGAGATAACTACTGGGTCAGAGAGGAAGTCACAAGGGAAATTAGAAATTGTTTTAAGGCAAATGAAAATAAAAACACAACATATCAAAACGTACGGGCAGCTGAGAAGGCATGCTAAGAGGGGAATTGATAGCTATAGAGATGGACATTAAAAAAGAAGAAAGATCTCAAATGCACACTCTAACTTTATGCCTTTGGGAACAGAAAAAGAACAAACCAAACTCCAAGGTTGAAAAAAGGAAGTAATAAAAATTGGAACAGAGATGAAACAGGGAATAAAAAAATTTGACAGAGAAAGTCTGCAAACCCAAGAGTTGGTTCTTCTAAAAGATCAACAAAATGGACATTTTAAAAGATAAACTGTCTAAAAAAGGGAGAGAGAGAAGAATACAGTATCTAAAATAAGAAATGAAAAGGGGATATCACTACCAGTTTTACAGAAATAAAAAGAATTATCAAGTCTATGAAAAATTCCAACAATTTGGATAATCTACACAGAATGAAAAAATTCTTAGAAACACATAACCTCACCAGCCTGAATTAGGAAGAGGTAGAAATCTGAGCAGATCTGTCATTAGTAAGGAGACTAAGTCAGAATCAAGAACCAACCAACCAAGAAAAGACCAGGAACAAAAGGCTTCACTGGTGAAGTCAAACATTTAAAGAAGAAACAATATTGATCCTTGTCAAACTCTGCGGGGGCCTGGAGAGGAGGGAGCATTTCTTTGTTCATTCTGTGAGGCCAGCATTGCCCTGATCCCAAGGCCAGATGAAGAGAACTCGAGACTAATGTCCAGTAACTACTGATGCAAAACCCCTCAGCACGGTCCTGGAGAACGCAGCTCAACGGCGCACGAGAAGGGTGACACGCCGCGACCATGTGGGGTTGGTTATTGAGATGCAGGGGTGACTCCACACTGAAAATCAATTGGGAGAATGCACCGCATCAACAAAACGAAGCTGGGGAGGAAACCACGCTCATCTAGTTAGTGCATCAGCTAATAAAGGCCATATGTGAAAATCCTATAACTAACGTACTTGATGGTGAGACATGGAAAGCTTTTCCTCTAAGATCAGGAACCAGACAAGGATACCTGCCTTTGCCACTCTGATTTGAAGCAGTACTAGAAGTCCTAGCCAAGCACTTAGGCAAGAAAAACAAATAAAAGATATCCACAGTGGAAGGTAAAAGTAAAATATCTCTGTTCAAAGACGATATCTTACACGTAGACAAGCCGCATACGTAGATCATCTATGAGCGTGTATGGCCTCACATGCAGAAAACATCAATGATTCCACACACCCTCCCCCCCAAAAAAAACCCCTGTTAGAACTCAAAAGGAATTCAGCAACGTTGCAGGAAACAGAATCAACGCAGCAAAGTCAGTGGCAGGTCTACACAGCAAAGTCAGCGGCAGGTCTACACACCAACAAGGAACAATCCGAAAATGGTGTTGAGAAAATAATCCGACGTACAGGAGACGCTGACAGAGTGTGATGCCCCGGGATAGACTTAGGCCGGGAAGACAGAGACTTGGGCACTGTAGACCACAAAACAGTGCTGGAAGGAACGAAAGAAGAGGCAGTAAACGGAAAGACATCCCGCTTGTGGACTGGATGTCCGCGCCGTGAGAAGTAGTTAAAAGGTGCAGTGAAATCCCGATCAAGTAGTTAAAAGGTGCAGTGAAATCCCGATCAAGTAGTTAAAAGCTGCAGTGAAATCCCGATCAAGTAGTTAAAAGGTGCAGTGAAATCCCGATCAAGTAGTTAAAAGGTGCAGTGAAATCCCGATCAAGTAGTTAAAAGGTGCAGTGAAATCCCGATCAAGTAGTTAAAAGGTGCAGTGAAATCCCGATTAGACAAACCCACTCTCAAGTTCCTATGGAATCTTCAGGGTAATCATTACGAAGAAGAAAGGTGGGGGTCTCATCCTTACTTAAACAACTTACTACAGGGGCGCCCGGGTGGCTCAGTGGGTTAAAGCCTCTGCCTCCCGCTCGGGTCATGATCCCCGGGTCCTGGGATCGAACCCCCGCATCAGCCTCTCTGCTTGGCAGGGAGCCTGCCCCCCACACCGCCTCTGCCTACTTGTGATCTCTGTCTGTCAAATAAGTAAATAAATAATTCTTAAAAAAAAAAAAAACAAACCTTACTACA
Source organism: Mustela putorius furo (assembly GCF_011764305.1). Taxonomy (NCBI): domain Eukaryota; kingdom Metazoa; phylum Chordata; class Mammalia; order Carnivora; family Mustelidae; genus Mustela; species Mustela putorius. The sequence continues at coordinate 7,721,905 of NW_025422169.1, read as the reverse complement.
AAGTTACAGTACTTAAAACAATGCAGTCCTAGCATCAGGACAGAGTGTGGACCCATGGATTAGAATAGACAGCCCAGAAGTCAGCCCTTGTATATGCAGCCAAACTGTTTTTCAGAAGGCCAGTCCAAACTACTCAGTGAGGAAAAGACTGTCTTTTCAAAAAATGCTTCAGGAAAACTGGGCATCCATGTACAACAGAATGAACTTGAAACTTTATCTAATTCCATATACAAAAAGGAATTCAAAGTGCATCAGTGACCCAAATGCAAGAACTAAACTGTGTTATTCTTGGAAGAAAACAGAATGAAAGTTTCACGGCGTTGGATTGGGCAATGGTTTCTTGGATTCAACACCCAAAGCACGGGAAACAAACAAAATAAATGCATTGAGCTTAACTCAAAGTAAAATACTTTGTGCCTCAAAGACACCAGAGCGAGAAGGCAACCTCCAGAATAGGAGACAATTCTACAAATCATATGTGCGATCCGGGGTTTATATCCAGAGTAGTCGAAGAACCCTACAACCGAGCACCAAACCAAACCAAACCACACACAAAAGCAAACTCCGAAGAATCAAAAAACCAAAGAGCCCAATCAAAAAATGTGCAGAGGACTCGACTAGTATTTGTCCAAACAGGGATACGAACAGCCAGTAAGTATATAGGACAGCATGAATGTCACTGGTCATCAGGGAAGGGCACATCCGAAGTCCCCTCCAAACCCTCAGTGGGTTCCCGAGTCCACGGTCTCTCGTGGTCTGTCTCCCCCGAGTCCACGGTCTCTCGTGGTCCGTCTCCCCCGAGTCCATGGTCTCTCGTGGCCCGTCTCTCCCTCCACTTCCCCCCTTTCGTTTCCCTTCCTCCCCCTAATGTCCCGATGTCCTCAGGCTAAAGTCATTTCTAATTCATACCCAGCTGCGGACTTGGTTGTGGTAAAGAGTTCACCGAAAGAAGGCAGTTTCTGCACCGGAAACTACGCCTCAACCGCGAGCGCACAGGCATGTTTTATAGGAAAGAAAATGAGAAACATTATGTTCACGTCGTGGAAGGGACCATGTCGTAGCTGGTCGGCGCGCCCCTAAGTGAGTGGTTGCAACGTTTCGTTCAGTGCAGGGCCCTCGAGTAAGTAATGCGGGTGTAGTTACTGGGAGGCCCTTCCCAGGCAAATTAACAGCCCTGCTGAACTAAACATCATTCCTTCCTAAGTAAAAATTCCCAGTCAGCGAGGCACACCCTCGGGACCTGCTGGAGAGAAAGCTCAGAGAACTTTCTAGATCATATCTACCGGAGAGAACAGAAACCCATCTAAGTTCTGGTCCCCATACTCAGCAGTACTGGGACAACCCAACGTTAGCCTTGCCGTGTCCTCCAGGAATTATCTGGTCCTGAAGGAGAAGCGTGAGGACCGATGGGCTAGCTTGCCCGCCCCTACTACCGGCTCGCTCACGGAGACCCATTTCCAGAACATCGCCTTACGGTGCCCACAACCCCGTTACGTCACGATTGCGGTCCGCACAGTGTCCCGGTGCCTTTCTGATCCCAGGCCCGCCCCTTAGACAAACCGGCGCCCCGGCTGCCGGTCTGGGGTGGGACCAAGGCTCTGGGCAGGGGCGTTCTTCCCCGGGCAGCCGGTTTCACAAACCTAGTCCTGCTGATTGAGGGCGTCCCCGACGCCTTTCTGAGAGCCGCCCCTGGACCGACAGTAAGCAAGGTGACCTCCAGTCTGGCCGGAGGCAAACAAGACACGAGAAGCTCTGTCTCGCTTCCCTGCCCGGAGCCTATTTAACCCCTCGCCGAGTTTGGGGAAAATGGAAGTCTGGGCCTTCCCAGGAGAATCGGGGTCTTTTGAGACCCCAGAAGGATCCGTTCCTTTTCTTGAAAGGAGATTGCTTCTTGTGGTCTCCTAGGACTTTTTCACCCTAAACAACACGTTTTGCTTGAATTAAAAAAAAAACAATCAAAACCACAAGGAAGTCTTAAGAGGATAACTTCTTGGCAACAGATTCAAAATAACTCAGAAAGACGAAAGGCTCCACTTTGTTGTGCAACGTCGACGACCGTGAGGACGGGTCCGAGGGGCGCGGGCCGCTGCGCGCCCGTTCTAGAGAGATTCTGATTCTGACCAGGGACGGGCAATGGCGCTTTGAGCTCCCTGCACCCCCCAGACCCTCCGTCCCGACGCTGCCTCCGCAGAGCTCCTCCGGCCGGGGCGGGAGACACACTGCATTAACCCCCGCGCAGTGAAGCATCTCACAGCCTCTGGGGGGCCCGGTTATGCTCTGACAGATACACGCGCGGAGCCGAGTCCCTACAGGTCTCCACGGGCCGAGCGGCCTGGGACGGCGTTTTAATGTCTCGCCGGCACGTCCCGCTGCAGAGCACGCACTGCGCCCTCAACCGCAGCTGCCGGAGTCTCCTGGCAGTGGTGAGTCGCCACACAGAAGCCTCTGGAAAGCAAGGCTTTGGAGCCTCACGCAGACCCTTCTGTTCCCGATTAAATGACGACTTTATGAAATTAAGCTGCTTTGCTTTTTGGTGTCAATGAAGTGCACGTTTTTATTGAGGCGACAGAGAGAGAAAGCCGAGAAGTCCGCACCCAGCGTGGGAGCGGGCGGGGGTCCGTGTGGGCCCGCGTCCCCACGAGAACGTCCCTCCCTTCGACGCCCGTCGTCCCCCCTGCGGGGCCCCTGAGCCAGACCCCAGCCCATGCACGGGCTCGCCCCTCACCGCGTGCGCGGAGGCCGGATCTCTCCTCTGCCTTCCCACGGGGCCTGGTTTTACTCCCCGCCGCCACGGGATGAACGGTAGCCCCCGCCCCGGGAGACGCTCGTGGCAGGCTTTGCCCCCAGGGAACGGCCACGATTGCTCCTTAACGTGGAGTTTTCTAAGTGTGATACCGGATTTGCCAAAGTGGGAGAGAGCAGAGCTCGAAGGGCTGAGCGTGAAGGCACGATTTTGTGTCCACTCCGCTGACAGGTTCGGTGCGAACCCAGACGCGATCTGCTCTGCTGCTTTTGATCAGTCTTTACCAGGACAGAGAAAACCGGTCACTTTCGACTCGAGTGACTGGACTCCTTGAGATTCAGAATCTGCCCGTGTCAGGGACGGGGACGTGAGGAAACGGTTCCGGGAACCCTGTTCCGTTTCGGAGCTCCATGACTCACGAAAAAGACCTCGGAGCCTAGTTCTCTCCGTGACGGGGCCGCGCGTCCAGCCCCGGGGTCTGCGGGCCGCGCGTCTTGTCCCGTCATCTGCACAGCCGCCCGTGCACTTGTCACGCGGCCGTGCTGCGCTGGCTCGGGACATGCGGTCACTGTAACTCCCGGTCTTCCCAGAGTGAGGGCAGGAGCACCGGCACGTGGCCCTTTATGGGGAGTCCGCGGACGGATTCCTTGCCGAGTGGGGCTGGAGAAATTTCAAGGGCAATTTGTCTAATTCTTTCCCGCAGATAATTTTTTAAAAAAGGGATTTGCCCTGATGAGGAAATGTATGTTTTTAAGAGTGATTCTTTAAAGATACTTCTCTCTCCCGCATCCCCCGGCCTCTGATAGACTGTAAATAATTGTCCCAGTTGACAAGGTGAGTTTCTACATCTTTCTTTCTAGAAGCAGCACAGATGATGTTGAAATCATTTGAATAATTATTCTACCACTGGGTTTCTGTTTTGCACCGTAAAGCCAGGAAGGCTTTCCTCCAGCTCCCGGTTTCGGGGCGCGAGCTCGTGTCTTCCGTCTGAGCCCTCTCGCCGGTGGTGGCACCTCCAGGACTCCCCAGCACCGTTCTCCCGGGGCTCCGCGCGCTCTGGTTAGCGTTCTTGTGGGCTGACTGTCCCCAGAAAACCTTTCAGTAAATGGGAGCCGTCGGGGGGAAGCCAGGTGGGGGATGCTATCGCGGGAACCCAAGTGTGCCCCTGAGAGTCAGGGGCTGAAGCCTAAGACGGTGTGACGGTGTGAGCAGGCGGGCCGTGGGGGTGAGGAGGTCGTGAAGGTGAGTGACTTTGGGACAGGCCCCAGGGAACCCCCTTGTGTCCCACGTGAGGACACAGGAGATGCTGTGAACCAGGAGACGGGGTGTCCCCGACGGCGGGTCTGCCTGGCTGTAGTCCTGGGCCTCCAGCCGGAGGAGCCGTGGGGAAGGAACGTCCGTGATTGACAAGCCTCGGACTCTGTGGTCTGTCGCAGCAGCTGAGCAGACAGATGGCCCTGGGCCCGCGGATCACAGCGTCTGAGCGAGGCCGGGATGACCCCGTAGACCGGAGCCTCTGCCGGCTTCCTGGGCCGCTTTCTAGCGGAAGAGACGCCAGGGGATGTGCTGGTTTCCAGGCCGGGACACAGGTTTGTGGGGTAGAGCGTTAGCCTGTGTGTGTTTATATACAGTTTTGAATAAAACCGTATATAATATGAATATTATGTAAATGAATATGAATATTATGTAAATGAGAGAGAGACTTGCAGCCTTCTGTGAGATGCGGCTAGCAGCAGTGTTAGGACGGACGGACAGACAGACACATGTGCAGCTGACCACGGCTAGACACTCCCTCCATCAGCTTGGAGGCCATCTGGGGGGGTCGTGTGGGGAGCCGGCCATGGGGCGCGTGGGGGCCAGCTTGTGGTGGGGGCAGGGCTGGGTCTGGGAGCACTGGTGGCGCTGAGGGATGTGGGGGCATCCTGACCGCGGCGACTGGGTGGGTGGGTGGCCTGGCAGGCAGTCTCAGAGCTGGCGCCCCCACATTTTGTGACGTCTTTGCTCAAGTGCCCATGTCACAGTCACCATGTGTGCACCCCCTTGGAGGGGACCTGCTCTAGCTCAGGGCGCAGAGCCCACGCCGCCAATGCTCTGGCCAAACTGGCCGTCAGGGGAAGCTTTGAGCTTCTACCCACTTGGGGACACGGATGGGGCCCATGGCAGGCAGGTAGTCTGGGTTTAGTCACGTGTGTATTTACATCAGTAACGAGTCATTTTATGTCTGATTAACGAGGTGCCTTACAGGGAACCAACGGGTGTGCTGTCCTACGTTTCACGGACGGCCAGACGATGGTCTGAACACGAGGGGCGGAGAGGATTTCCGGCGTAGACCCACCCTGAGCGCGGCTTTGGTCCCTAGCTGGGCACGGGGCTCCTTCGGTGAAGCCTCTGCCTTGGGCTCAGGGCATGGTCCCGGGGTCCTGGGGTCGAGCCCCGCATTGGGCTCCCTGCTCAGCGGGGAGCCTGCCTCTCCCTCTACTGCTCCCCCTGCTTGTGCGCACACTTTCTCTCTCTCTCTCTCTCTCGTGCCCAGGTGTGCACAGACACTCTCAAATCAATATAAAATCTTTAAAAAAAGATATTAAGAAATAATAAACATAAAATAAATAAACAGTTGGCTTCATCAGCATGTGCGCTTGGAAAGGTTCATTTAAGAGAATGAGAGGATACGCCGCCGTCCGGGAGAAAACATTTGCATGTCACACGCCCCGCGTGGGCCCCGTGTGCAGCAGAGGTACAGTATTCTCCCTCTGTCGTAAGAGGAGGCCACAGGCAGAAAACAGACGACGGATGTGAACGGACACACGGGGAGGAGATTGGTGCCATCAGGGAAGCTGGGACAGAGCCGGGGCGGGGTGGGGGACAGCTGGGGGCGGAACCGTGTTTCCCGCGGCGCCGTCCCCATGAGCCAGCGAGCCCGGGACTACCCGAGGGGAGGGAGGTCTCCCCGCGCACCAGCCGGGCGGCCCACGGTGCTAGCGTACCTGCCCGGAGACACAACCCGAGTGCGTCCCACCAGGGGAGGGGCTGAGGGAGCCCCAGGACGGACAGAGGAGCCTTCCTGAAGCTCTGGCCGTCATTCTGTGCTCAGCTTTCTCGACAAGGCCGCATTTGAGGGGCAGGAGAGAGATTGGGGTTGGGACTGCGGGGGAGGGAGTGTTTCCAGGACGAGGAGCCATTTCCTATTTTGATGGTGTGTTTAAGGCTGTCTGAGCTGTCAAAGCTCGAAGGATGTCACCGAAGAGGGGGTTTTACTGCGCGTTAGTGAGGGCTCGGTCAGCCGCGGATTTTAAGAAACAGGCCAGGGCAGAGGAAGCGGGCTGCTGCTTTAAGTCTGAAAATGTCAAGAAAGTCCTTGAAGTGCCCATTGCCCGCACGCTCAGGCCTGGGGACGAGGTTTCCCGCCGGCTCGGCGAACCTCGGAGAACGGGGTGCGGGCGGGGGACAGGTGTGGGAGGTACGTTCGTCGTTTTTTTCAACGGTAAAAAGGAGTCATGGGAGTGAGCCGTGGGGGTGGTTGGCGCAGGACGGATGGACTGCCGGGGTGGGCTTTGGCTGGTGGGAGGCCCCCTGAGTCAGGCCCCTGGGACGGGCGGCAGGGCCCACCTCCACGGGGCAGCCTGGGGGGACCTGTAGCACCCAGAGCTTCAGTTTGACATCGGCTGCCCTGGGTGCCCGCAGCAGCGGCCGTTGACGGAAGCGTGACTAATGTTCTCTCCTATAAATTTTCGCCTTTTCTTTTGTGCCGATGGAGGGGGGTTAGGCTCCCAGGCCCGAGATCAAGCTTTTCCTCCTCCGGCTGGGTCAGGCTGCCAACTCAGAGAGCCTGGGGGGTCGGACTGGAGCTCACAGCCCGCGGTGTGCACGCTGGGGCCCTGCAGGAGGAGTGGGCGAGTCACCGTGCGCGTTGGGAGGTCCCACGGGGGCTGCTCACGGACTCCCTACCTGCGGTCGAGCTGTCTCCTGAGCTCCCAGGGCTTCGTGGAAACGAGAAGCCACCGTTAAGCTGCCCCCTCCCGCGTGCCGAGCGGGAGGCAGGTCAGGAAGTTCTGGGGGCCCAGAGAGACGCCCGAGCAACCCCATGCGGTTCCAGCCGGGCGCTCACTGGCCTGTGAGCTCTCCGCGTAGGTCGCTGTCCTTGGAAATGCCACACACAGAGGAGACGAAGGCAGAGATCACCTCCTTCTCTCGTGGCCCCCAGGGTGGTGGCTTCATCTTAGTGGTTAAGCTGATTTACTAAAGGTCACGCAGGGCGCAGAGACCCGGGCCGCCATCCTCAGTGGGGTGGCTGCGGGGAATTTACCCGTATGAAAATATTTTCCTCGAGGTGGTGCTGGCAAGTCCTGCCCCTCGAATCTGTTAGACTTTCCAGGACCACATCCCTGGAGGCTACGGCGGAGAATGCACACTTGGGTCTGGAGGCCGAGCACAGGAACCACGACGGGGCTCAGGGCCAGCTGTCTGAGGTCCCGCGTCTGCGGCCCAGACTTGGTTTTGACTCAGCTGGGGAAGGACAGGTTGAAGCACCATCCTTGAGTACTGAGTGCAGAAGGCAAGGGCTTCCAGAGAAGAAGAACGGGTCAGGTGTCAGCTTACAAGGTTTGAAGGCTTGGCCTCGATGCTCTGTCTCTGCTCTTCCTGCGGTGCTCTGACCCGTCCTCGCGCACCAGGACGGCTCCTCCCGGGCCTGCATCTGCCGTGCGGAAGCCAGAGGACGTTCTGCCTGCCCATGGCCTCCGTGTTGTCTGTATCTGTCCGGACCACTGGAAGTTCTTCTCCGCCGAGCTCTTGGCCGCTGATCTGAGAGGCACATAGATCCACAAAGAACATTGGTGCAAAAAGGCGTTACTGGTTTTCAAGTTTCTGTCAGTTCTTGGACGCAAGTGTCCTTCTGGTGGGACCAATTGAAAGAGAAAAACACACTGCCGCTTGGATTTTCAAGACTCGATCAAGGACCCTGCAGCCCTGGGAGAGGACATTCCCCTCCTGTGTCTCCTCCTCCATGCCTGGAACGCTGGGCCGAGGTTTGAGCAGGTGCTGTGGAGGCTGCTTGGGCCAGGCTTCTGCAGGCTGCGCCGACGGACTCAAGCCGCTGGCTTCCGTGGCTGGCCCTGGAGCGTGATGCAGGCTGAGAGAGAGGCTGAGAGAGAGGGTGACGTGCCCGCTTGCTGAGGGGGTCCAGCCCGGCACTCGGGCGCTCAGCCGGGTGCAGCCGGGTGCCCGGGGGCACAGAGGACAGCAAGCAGAATGAACCGTGTAAGCCTTCCTAATGCCGTCCTGGAGCTCCACGGTTTGGGAAAATAAAAATAAACGTTTATGCAAAATGTAAAATCTACGGTTTCCTTTATTCAGTCTTGTGCTTTTAAGTAGGACACATTTCGCTCGCCGGGGGTGGCCGGCTTCGACGCGCGCTGCGTCCCTCCCCGGGAGGTGAAAGCGATCCGTCTGGCGAGGGCGTCGAGGACCCCGATGCACCGCGCCGGCCGTGGTTTTGAACGCTCGCCCTCCGCAGGGCCCGGCGCGTCCGTTCTTCTCCAGGGGAACCGAAGGCTCCCGCACGCGCGCTGCTTGTCACAGTTGCGTCTTGGCCAGCGCGTTTTTAACACGTCAGCCACGCGAGGTCGTCGGGATCGATCCTGTCCTCGGTTACCCCCTCGGTTTTTCCTTCTGAAATAATTTGATCGCTTGAAAACTCAAGTATTGGCGAAGCTGACAAGCACAGGGAAAACGACGCCAAGTGAACTTACAGTGAAGCCGGGTTCCTCTCTGGCCTCCCGCGGCGCCGGACCTGCCTTCAGAAAACACCGTGAGTGCTGGCCTCGGTGTCCGGCCTCTGACGGGAGCTGCCTCCGTCTCGGCCCCGCGGGGAGTCGGCCAGTGCGGCTGCCGGCCGTGGGTGCGGGACGCAGCTTTGTGCGCTCGCCGCGCCCGTCCGCCTCCGTGGAGCCGCGGGGGTCTCGCCGCCCTGGGCTGTTCACCGTCCACACCGCCGGACTCCACCCAAACGCTGGAAGAGGTAGCGATCTGCGGCAGGAGGGAGGTCGCCGCGGAGCCCTCGGGGGCGCGAGGCCTGGGGCTCCCTGTTCCCCCAGAGCACGGAACTATGGCCTTCCCTTCTCCGGCCCCGCAGGCCCGCGGCTTCCCTCCTCGCGGGGAGAGGTGGCCGTCGTGTGTCGCGAACGGATGCTGAAGCGAGCGTCCGTGGCCTGCGGTGCAGCCGGCGCATCCTCTGAGTTACTGGATATGGAGTCCTGAGGGGCCTGGAGGTCCCCTGGGACCAGCACCTCCTGACGGCCTCTGCTGTCCTTCCGTCCTGGACCCCGTCCGGTTGACCCTTGCGGGGTCGGCTGGCCTTCCAGCTGCGGGTCGTGCCGATCCCGGACACGGAGAAGCGAGGTCCCTGGGGCTGGGACGGCAGGCCGGGCTTCCCGTGGGTGCGCCCGGCAGAGCAGACGGGACGAGTCTCGTTACTCCTACTCTCATTTAAAACACGTCGCCCACTGCCTTCCCTGACGGTTACGACATTTGTCCTGTCGGCAACATGCACGGTTTCTGGCTACTACACCCTCACGTCCTGACTCACTGCCTCTTATGCCTGTGCCTGGTTTGGGATAATTATTTCGTTTTAGTATTATGATCCTAGGGTTTGTTCTAAAGGAAGTACAAAGGATTTTAAAGCCCCCGAGATTTTATTTAAGCTATCTGATGGTGACTGCCAAGTCTTAATTTAAAAATATATTTTTTATTATTTTCAGAAGATTTTATTTATTTGAGAGACAGAGAGTGTGAGCAGGAGTTGGGGGAGACGGAGAGGGGGAAGCCGGCTTCCCACTGAGCTGGGAGCCCAACGCGGGACTCGGTCCCAGGGCCCTGAGATCAGGAGCTGAGCTGAAGGCAGATGCTTCACCGATGGAGCCCCAGGCGCCCTGGGACATGAGCTCCCCTGACTGTACCGGAGACTGTGGAGAGGGCCCACAAGAGAAGCAGGATGCCGTGCTCTGAAAGTTCAGGAAGGACGGCACCTGCTGGAGATGGTTTTGGAAGGGCTCAGGGCCGAGGCGGGGGAGCGCGGCTGGCCTGGATTTTAAGCTTATGGGATAAACTCCACCCAGTGAGGGAAGACCAGGGAGCGTCGGAGCCAAGAGCCAAGAGCCGACAGGACGTACCCGGGAGGGAGGGGCCGTTTACTGGGATGAAGCAAACATGCTTCAGGGGGTGCGAGATGGGGTCGGTGGAAGCCCGCAAGGCTGGGGCTTCGTCACGGTGGCAGCAGAGGCCTGGAGAGCCCAGCCCTGCGAGGCCACCCAGCCTCGCCGCTCCCGGTTGCCCACTGTCCCAGCCCCAGTCCGGGTAGCGGTGGGCGCCCCAGGCTGCTAACACGGCACGTCCGCCTGTCGGCGACCCAGCAGCTGTTGCCAGTGCGAGCGCCGGGGTGAGGGGGGTGGCGAGGGGCCTGTCGGCCTTCCCAGCAGCCGGGCTGATATCACGCCGGAGCCACCACACTTGTCTTTCCACGTCTGGCTCTCGGAAACCGTCGGCGGAGGTGACGGTGGGCACAGACCGGCGTCACCTCTGCAGGCACAGCAGGGCTACCGAACGGCCTGGGGCAGAGGCCGCTAAGATGTCCGGGTTAACGCAGCAGAACTTTACACTCAGAACGCAAAGCAGCAACTGAAAATCATGACTCATTCAGAGTAACGCCGAGGACACGTTGCTACAAGTGTTCCCTCACCGACGGCAGGATCCCACTTGCGGGGCGTGCACATGTTTGTAGGACCGGGTAACAGCCAGAATTTACTGTGAATACAGCATTTCAGGCTTTAGCACCACAACACCCAGTTTTAGTAAGTTTTAGGACGCCTGGGTGGATTATGGGTAAATGATCTTTAGATATAAATACAGATAAAAATCTATGGAATCAATTGCTTGTAAGGACCCCAGAAAAGAGAACCCGTCAAGACAACCGAAAAAGCAGCCGGGCGCCCTACTGCGGAGCCATCCGGAAGGAGTGGCATCTCAGCCTCCAAAGAACCCCTTTGATTCTGAGAACACTGAGAGCGCAGGACCACACCGGAGGTTCCTTTGTAGAGTCCGAGCTCTGCAGAGGTCTCCTTATACCATTACCACCGGCTCCGTGTACCGCTGCCGGCCGTCCTCCGGAAACCCCACAGGGCCTGTGGAACCCTATTTCTGGACGTCTTCAACTGCCACAAGAAAGCAACTTGTTCTCATTATATTTTTCCTTTTTGGGGGGTGTAGGGCCAGGGCAGAGTAAAGCAGGTGTGTTTTCTGGTGGGTTTTGTCGCTTCATGACTGCGGTTGGACACTACACCTTGTTCGTCTCTGGGCAGCTTCGCTGCAGGAGCCGTGCTCTCCGGTGCGTGTGGCTGCCTGAGCCCGCGATCCAGTTCCACAACTAGAAGGACTGAGCGGGGCGGCCTCCTGCATCTCACCGTCACGGGCCGTTCTTCCCGTGAGCCGTAGTCCCCGGCAAAGGCCGTTGCAGCGAAGCCGTCATCTCCGGTGGTGGGCGCTCGGAGCACCACACATCCGGTTCCTTCCCGCTATAATTCAACACGCGCTTCGTGGTCTTGCCCTCAAAGACAGCCGTTCGGCCTGAGAGTTCAAGGATCACATAAGCATCTACTGAATGCCGGGTAATGAGGTCACGGAGATGAACGAGGTATAGTGTCTAGACCTGAGGCTCTTCTTTTGAGAAAACGGATGGAAGCGATCATTCCAGAACACCGTGGCGAGTGCCGTGGTGGGAGGAGGGGCGGCCCAGCGAGGGCGGGCCAGGAGCGGCCACCGCCGAGCCATCTTCACCATCTTCACGGGAGTCCTTGGTTGGCTGGGGTTCCCAGCACGGGGGAGAAGGCCCTCCAGACGGAGGGAAGTGGGTGAGCCTAGTGTGAGATGTCGGGCCATGGGGCACGGGGGCATGTGGACGGAGGGACCGACAGGCCCGGGTGGGTGGGTGTGCGTGAGCGGGCCCCAGCTCAGGGCCTGGGATCCGTGGGAAGGCGGGTGGGGGTGGGGGGAGATGGAGCAAACAAACACAGGGCTCCAAAGCCTCGTGGTCTAACAGTCTAAAATCATTTGAAACGGAGATTAGTTCAGCACATCTCCCAAGCAAATCTTCGCAATCAATTTTCGTGTAAATATTCCTAAATGATCTATGGGGTAATCTTCCCTAGAATTTCTCCTGTGACTGATGCTGTGCGTAGTGAGCTTTAGCTTTCAGAGTATGTGCCAACCTTTCTGAGACCAGGAAGTATTTGCTTTGTTGGCGTACCTAGGGGACCTAGGGGACTTGGCCATTTGTGGAGTCAGGGGGGCCTCCATGCGGTAGGAAAGCCCTGTTAGAAATTTGGGACTTGCAGTTCTGTTACTTAAGGGACAAGGAAACCAGTGTGGCTGACGCTGGGAAAGAGAGAACGAGGCATAACGGACATGGAGGGGGACCAAGGGGGGCTTCCCAGCGCTGAGAGCCTTTGCCTTCTTGGGCTGGGGGGTGACAGGACGCCTGGGGGCAGATGGCTGCACGCCCAGGGACAGGACTGGTGGGGCGGCCGAGACGGAGAACGTTGTGCGGAGCCCCGAGCGCTGTGTGGGGTCTGGTCACCGGCGCGGTGCCAGCGGGGGAAGCGAAGCTGTGGCAGGGGAGGGGCTCGAGGGGGAGGACGGGCAGCGGGTTTCAGGGGCTCGGGGTGCCGTGGCCACGGGGAGGAACTGGGCAGCGGGTGGCGGGGTAATTTCTGGGGGCAGAGGAGCCTGGCGGGTGGGAGGCGCCGCCTCTGGCGGTGGAGCCCGGGGCTGAGTTCCACGAGTGTCGGCTCCTCTGCCGGCGCCGCGTTCCCTCCCTGTGCTGAAGCTGGAAGCTCACTGCGTCCGTCTGTCTGTCCTGCCGAGGAGGAGGAGAGTCCTTCTCCGCCGCTGCGGGGCTGCCAGCCCTGGGCCTCGGAGCATCATGCTGCCAGCTTGGGGGAGCGCGGCCGGAGGCCGTGTGGACACTCACTGCCCGGACCCCGCAACCCGGCGCTGTCCCGATGCAGCACGTGTGCACGATGGTGGGGGAGGGGCGGCCAGCCGCCCAGGAGCCAGGGGGGTCCACGGGGACGGCGGGACAAACAGCCTCTCCTCGTGGGAGCGCTGGGGGAGGGGAGGGGAGGGCAGAACCACGCGGGTGCGTGGCACATTCCCAGGGAGCCGGCGTGGCAGGGGGTTGGCAGACCCGACCAACACGCCGATGGGACACGGTCTGCATCCGCGTCCAGCCACCGGGGGTGCCCAGCGCCTGCTTTCCCAGGTCCGTCCGAGCTCGGCCTGGAGCTCCCCTGATTCGTCCTCGCGCACATTCACCTGGAAGGCACTTTGGTTCCCATCTCCTGCTCTGGGTGCCCAGACTGTCAGCTGTGTACCTCTAGCCTCCGCTGCCTTCTCTGTGGACAGGGAGAGGAGAGTTTTCCCTGCGTCGCTCCGGGATTCGGGCTGCCCCGGTCCCTGGGCATCGCCCCAAGCCAGAGACCATCAAACACACACAGACCAAAAGTAGAAACAAGAGAGCGGGACGCCTTATTTTCTTCATCTAGTTCATAGGTGAATATACATGTGTATATATATATTTATTTATTTGACAGACACAGATACCGCAAGTAGGCAGAGAGACACGCAGAGAGAGAGGAGGAAGCAGGCTCCCCGCTGAGCAGAGAGCCCGATGCGGGGCTCGATCCCAGGACCCTGAGATCATGACCTGAGCCGAAGGCAGCGGCTTTAACCCACTGAGCCCCCAGGCGCCCCTGTATAGATATATTTTTAAGTTCCACTTGTGTGAGAGAGACCTTATTACCTGATGAGAACTCTGCGGACGTTTTATGTTTGAAGGAGATTTCGCATAAATTTGGGACTGAAGTTGCGAGGCACCGAGCTGACCGAGGGAGGGGAAACGTGTGGTTAACTCACCTTTCGTGCTCATGCTTTATCTCAAGCTGGAAAGGGCACCGGGAGCGGGGGCACACCTTCTCCAGGCGAGACAGAATGCCGTGTGTTCGCTCTGAAACACACATTTTTGTTTCTCCTCCAATCTAGGTGGAAAATCATTGTCTTGGAGGCAGTTAAACATGACTGAGAAAATTCTCAGCTGCTTTGAAAACAGTGAAAACACTTTGCATTTCCAACAAAAGAGCCGCCTTTTGAAGGTGGGAAATTATCACCACATGATTAAAGAGCAGCGTCTTCTGAAGTCAGTCACCTTCTAGAAGGAGAGAGAGGGGGGCACAGACCCCACGGGAAGCAGGGGAGGAGGTGGGGAGCTGTGTTCTGTAGCCTCAGGACCATGCAGGCCTGCGTGGGGGGCGGTGAGGGCCGGAGGAGGCGGAGGCCGGGGCCCCGGGACACGGAGCTGGCGGAGGATGGAGGCCCTGGGCCCCGGGCTGCCCCTCTGCTGGGCTATCTGCTCCTGTCCCCTGAGGACACTTCCTGGGAAGGAGCCGCAGCCCGGCCGGCCAGCACTGGCAGGGGGACCACGGTACGCCCGAGCCTGGGCCCCTCATAACGCTTGCTGTCCTCACATGCGGGATGACTCAAGGCCCCGCAGAGGCCTGAGCCGTCTGCCTGGCAGTCCGGAGAGCGAGGCCCCCTGAGCACGCCCGGAGCCCGGCTATGGCCCTGCTTCCATGGAAACGCGCCGACGGGGGAGACGAGGAGCCTTCTTTTATAACTTCCCCTTCTCCCCGCTCCCATCTGGCCGCCGTTCCCATGGCAACCGGGTCAGAAAGACCATCAGCTCCGGGACTCTTACGTGCACGGTGGGTCTGGCGCGCGTGGGGACAACCCGTCATCCGGGAGGCGAGGGCACCTCTCTTCCCGCCCTCGCCTGGGCCGGCCGGATGGAAACCACCGGAACACTCCCGGACGCCACGGCCCTCTCTCGTGTGAACTCCACGTGCCGCGTCCAGCCGGGACCCGTACGTGCGTGACGCGCCACGTTCACGAGCGGCGGGCGACTCGGAGGGGCGGTCATTTCCTTCCGTCACGGTCAGAGACGAGTCTCGGGTGCCCCCGAGGACAGGGGCACAGGGGCAGCCGCACCTTGTGAACCCGGCGTTCTCATCGGATCAACGGGGCTGTTCCTCCTTGTTCGAAGGGGCTAACAGACCACGTGCGCGGCCTGACGACGGCGACGAGTAGCAAACGAGCACAAGGGGTTCCAGTCTTCTCCATAAAATGTGTAGCCCCCAAGAAAGCGCCCCCTACGCATCCCTTCCTGGACGACAGGTAGGCTGTTGGGTCGTCGGAGGACACCTGTGCTACCGTTCTCCGTGGATCTAGTGACGGTCGTGAGCTGCTGACTCGTGTGCTGGATTTAAGCCTCCCTGGGGGTTTCTACGGGCCCCAGCGGTCTTTGGAAATGTGAAGACAAGCCCAGACCTTCGCCCCAGGGCGCGCACCCCGGGTCCGTGGCTGCGTCCTCCACCCGCTGGAAGGAGCTCACCGCTCCCTGGCCTGGTGCGGGGAAGTTAAATGGCCCGTGTGGGCCATCGGCAGGCCCGGGGTCCCCTGTGGTTGGGACTCTGGATTCGGTTTCTCTGTCCGCTGAAGGAAGGATCTCCCCTCCGCGAACCTTCGGCAGGCTTTCCCGGGGCTGGGGGTCTCTGGGACGAGGGGTGCGCGCGCCGACCAGTCAGGTCTACACTCCAGTCAGGGGTGAACCCTGCTGACCCCTTCTCGCCCCGGAATACCGTGCCGACACCCTGAGCCATGTCGACAGAGCGGCTGGCGTCCAGGAAGGGGCCCCATGACCTCACACTGAGACGCCACTTCCTTTTCCTGCCCTGGCTTTCGACGCGGGGTCTGAAGACGCCCACAGCCGCGTGGCAGCGGGCGTCCGAGAAAATCCCCAGCGGCTGCTCCTGTGCTTCTCACTACCTCCACGTAAGCCACTCACTGTCCCGAGTCCAGCTGCTGACTCTGCAGCGTGAAGATGTCCTCTCTCTGTGCATGGCCAGGCTTGTTGGGAAGACCTCGACGCCGCCAGCTGACGCGTGTGGCTCCCCACAGGACTTTCAAGCCCACGCTGTTGGCTCAGACACACGCCCTCCCCGGGACCCCCGAGGAGCCGAGGGCTGCATGCAGATGTGTCCCAGGCCAAGCGACCCAGTGGCCACCATGACTTCCCCAGGGGCAGGCCAGCAGTGGGAGGTTAGTGAGTGCGGCCGGGCGTACAGAGCCCAGTTCTTACGGCGGATCGGGCAGGAGGCTGGGGCCCCAGTCAGAGGGAACGGGGTCAGGATTTGGGGTGCAGACGGCAACCCAGGGAGGCCGCCTGCCATGTGGACCCCGGTGGGATTGGGGAGAAATAATGACTTTTGACCGTCTGCGGGAACCTCTGCCCTGGAGGCTCCCCAGGACACGGGAGACAAACAGGGTGACTGTTCCCCTCAGATGGTATCATGGATGGTTTGCTTTGGCTCAGGGCCTGGAAAGCTCAGAAGAAGAGCCAAGTGAAGACCCAAGAAGTGAAGAGCCAAGAAGGGCGGGGCTGGGGTCCCGCAGCCTGGACGGTGGCCCGGAAGCTGGCGTGAACGGGGTGTCCGGGTCACGTCTGCCCCCCGCTGGCCCTGAGCCTGGACAAGTGACCACCTCCTCCAGCCCGAGCTGTGCGTGACGGCATGGGCCGGGCGGCCGAGCCCTGTCTGAGAAGGGGGACGGAGCTGCACGTGACGGTGCGGGCAGGGGCCTCCTCTGAGAAGGGGAAGCACCTCACGTTGGGCGCCCTGTGCGCGGGACCATCTAGAAGACGGAATTCATCCTCGCTCTTCCCGCGCCTGCGTCTGGGACCCGGGTGCTTGTGCTGCCCAGAGCCGTCCGCAGGCCTGCCGTGGTCTCAACCTCTGAAGGCCTCTGCGGGGTTCTGCATGGCAGTCCTACTTCCCGGGCCCACTTTGTGCGGCCGCGGACAGGGGACACATAAGCCCGTCTACAACAGAGCGCTCGCTGTGACCCGTAGCCTGTGACCTTCTGGAACTCCACGCCCCTTAAAAGAGAATATCCAGAAACGGCGCTGCCTTCACCCGGCGAGGTACGCGTCTAACACGAACCCAGGGTCACTCTGCGGCTGCGGACATGCACTCCGGGGCTGACCTGCCTGGGTTCAAATCCTGGCCCTGCTCCGAACGGCTTTGCGACGTGCTTCACATTGGCTTCCCACTCAAGCTTCCCACTCAAGCACGAGGACGTACATCCCCTTAAGTCTGCCTAACCTAAACACGGTTACGGCGTAGGTTTTACGTCACATATTTTTACTGGGATGAAAGAGCCGTAGACGTGGTACGCTGGACACGTGCGCACACAGACCTGTTGTAATACGCGCATCAGAGCCCCGGGAGGACTGTTCTCCCCGTCGGGACTGCCCCGTGAAGACTCGCACGGGAGCCTCCCGGCCCGGGGCCGGCCCCTTTCGAGACTCCGGTGTCCTTTCCTCGTGACGGCGAGTTCCCAGCAGGCCGTACCGTCACGTGCCTTGACACTCGGCGACAGTCGGACGCACCTTTCTGCTTCATCCTGTTTCTTGAGGTGATTGTAATGTGTTGCTTTTTCTGGTTGCTTTTTCTTTTTCCGTTGTAAGCATCCTAACAACTAACTTTAATATTCCCGTATGTGGTAATTGTGATGAGACGCAACTTTAACCTACAGTAAACCCTCTTATTTCTCTCTTATTCTTTTTATTTCTAAAAATCTTACAGGATTTAAGTTATGGATTCAAATCGTGCTAAGAGTAAAAGTCAAGTAAAATAATAAATTTCTAAATGGCATGTTCCAACATTCCTTTCTGCCTCAAACCCTGTAGTTCTTCTGTTCGTTATCTTTCTGGACATTTTCCACTCTAGGTCTTTGGGGTCTAGAGAACCCCATTACTGGAACTCCAGGATCCCAGCACTGTAAGTTAGAACCACTTTAATGGTAGAACATAATAGTGGTGACTCTCTGCTCGGCAGTAATGCCAAGAAAACGCTATCGTGATTTTGTGTCCGCTACGCGAATATTTACAGGAAACAACACTAAGTTCTCGGTGAGCAAGTCATTCCCGACAGCATTTTGCTTGAGAAGAACCAAAGGTTAGTCTGGGAAACTCAGAGATGTCCCTGCGTCCCCCTCATGACACCGGTTCCGCGGGCTCAGAGTGGTCTCCGCCGAGAGACACGCCGGTCCGAGCGCTCGCGTGATGCCGGCGCGGTTCTTAGCACCAACGGTCTCCTTCCCTCCCCAGCGTGGAGGAACTTGCAAAAACAGAGCCAACGGCAAGAGCCGCAAAACCCAACGGGGTCGGCCGGGTCTCGTGCCGCCACTGCGTCTCGTCGGAATGCTTGTCGTTGGCGGTCGGCTTCCCCGGACACGGCGGCGCTGCGGCATGTAAAGAGGCCATCGGCGCGGAAGGACGGGGACCGGCCGTCGATCGGGGACCCCAGCCAGAGCCGAGCCAGCTGATCCCCGTCCGCTTTCGGGGTTTCTACGAGCGGGCGGCGTGGCAGCTCCGCACCCCTCCACCCCCAGCCTCAGGCGGGTCACGGAAGTGACCCGAGCGTTGGCGCGCCTTCCTGTTCCACGGTGTCGGGATTTTTCTTTCACCGAATGGAAGAGCCTCCCGAGGGTGAGCGATGCAGACACACATCAAAGCTGATCTCGGGCACGTCTTTCCTCATCTTGCTTTCCCACGGGCACAGCCGATATTTCTTGTTTAACAAATTGTCCTTGATGGGACGTGTTCCCGAGCGACCCATCGGCGCGGCCGGAGCACAGTTTCCTGCGCGCCCCGTCACACCGATCCCCGGGGGTTCCCCGGACAATGCTCTCTCTCTCTGCAGGCTGCATGTCCCTCCTCCCGCTGCAAAGAAGCAGATCCTGGAAACGCGGTTTGGACAGTGACACACGCACGTCGGGGCTCAGGTTGCTGGTGTGCCCCGTTTTCTCCAAACGCACGTCTGCACGAGGAGCCATTGTTAAACCCTCGCATGTGAGAGACTCAGAATCACGGTTGTCACCGCGGAGACCCCCCCACAGAGCCGCCTCGTGCCCCGACGCCGCCACCCCTGTCTTCCCGCCGCGCTCTGCTCCGGCCCGCGACGCCCCGGGAAGGCCACCTGCGCTGAAGGGGTGGGAAGCTGCGCGGCTGTTGAATGGCTGTGGGTGTCAGAACAGCGGGTTCTCCTGGCTGCTCACATGGTGAGGAATAGAAACCCGCCGGTCCGAGCCTGTCGGGCCATGTCGTTGGGCTGGCGTGCACACAGGCGGGCATGTGTGTTGGCACGCGTGCAGGCCTGTAGGCCCGTCCGGGAGGAGTGTGCAGGAGTGTGCGTATTTGTAGCGACCCATGGTGCGTGTCCACGTGTGGAGTAAGTGTGCAGGTGGGCACGTGAGCAGGTGTGTGTCCCGGGGACACCAGCTCGCCCGTCTCCGGCAGTTCCGGCCTCACCGTGAGGATGAGGAGGACCGCCCCGTCCCGGCCCCCACGGTGCATCCCTGCCCCCTTGTTGTGACACGCGCCGGAGGCAGTGCCGCAACCTCCGTCTCGCGGTGGAGCTCGGGCCCTCCCGTGGCTGCTGGGTGTCGGGATGGAGGCAGCCACGTGCCCTTTGTCCCCCCACGGGCCTCCCCCGCGTGCGTTTACTGAGACCCTGTGTGCTGGAACTGGAACCTACTGGAATTCAGGCTTCCAAAGTGATACCACAGGAGGACACGCCGGCCTGGATGTCCTGCTCGAGTGTCACTGGTGAGAAGTAAAATACGGGACCGTCCCTCCCTCCTCAGGCCGCATCATCAGGTTCCAGCATCTGGACGTCTGAGAAGGCCGGGCAGGGGAGGACAGCCCACGCTGGCCGGCCGGATGTGGGGCTCCGAGGCCCTCCTGGAGGGAGGGAGGTCACGGCCCCCAGAGGTGTCACGACCGCTGGTCCTCCAGCCTGTACTTGGTCCCTGGACCCGGCGTCCCCAGCTCTGGTGGTAGGCCGAGTGGGAGAAACAGCCGTGTGTGTGTGTGTGTGTGTGTGTGTGTGTGTGTGTGAGGCACCAGTATACGTCCATCTGACGCTTTCTGGACGGCACACGACAGATCCCGTCTGCGGGCTGGGACATGAGAAGTGAAACCCTTGACTATCGTATTGCTCTCCCTCATTTCCAGAGCGCGATATTCCACGGAGGAAGGAAACTCGAGACAGGCCCCCGAGGACACCGTCTGCTGAACGGAACAACAGCGACAAAGAGGCTGCAGACTTGAGGCCAGGAGGGAGCGAGGTCTGCAGGCCCGGTCCGCGGAGCAGGAGGTCAGATCTGCGGGCAGATGTGCCGAGACCGTGACCAGTCAGCGACGCTCCCTCTCTTTCTCAGCTTGTGTCTTATTTTGAGACATATGGTCACACAGAGGTCTTACCGACCCCGAGAAGAAGCACCAGGGCAGAAGTAATGATGTATGGCCTCTGCACTGGGGACAGCGGGGCTCAGTGAGGACTGGCCAGGATACACCTGTTACCCCACGTGAAAGTGGCCCAGAACTGGTAGATATTTCAAGTGAAACCAGAAATCTGGATTTGCATGTGAGGTTCTCAAATTTAGAATGCCGAGGAAAGAGCCAACACTGTTGGAGGTTAGAATGCACAAGTGTATGTGCTGGCTTTGGGGTAAGAATGGAAGAAAAAGAGAAAACTGAAATTTTTCTTTTTCTCACCAGTGTAGACCTTGCCAGCCTGTGTTTCTGGGGCCCTGGGTCCCGACTGTGGGTCCAGGTGGCTACAGATACCTCGCGGCAAGGAGCAGGAGCTACCCAAGCCCCAGAGCCCCAGACAGCAGCCTGGCTGGGTTCCAACAAAGCAGACAGACAAAAGGCCACTAAATAAACATGCTCCACACACCCCGCGAGGAGGACTCGTGTGGCGAGAGCTCAGTGCAGGCTGGTGCACATGTGCAGGAGCAGAGACGGGGGGACTCGGGGGCTGGCGTGTGCTGTAGGGCTCGTGAGGGAGGGGACACAGGAGTGCGGGCTGGGCCATGGCCGGCTCGGACTGCCACCGGGGAGGGTGAGGGTCACAGCATGGCGGTCGCCTGACCCCCAAGACGCCATCAGACTTAAGAAAAAGAACTGATCCACGACGGGCATGGTTTCAGAAAAAGGTTCTAAGGACAAAATGTGCAGAGATGTTTGCGGTTCCATTCCTGGTTTCGGGCTGGTACAGACCCACTCATGAGCGGCGTCGAGGGACCAGAAGCACAGAAGGGGCATGTGGGCTCAGCAGCCCCTCGGAGCGCACAGGACTCGCCCAACTGCACCCGGGAGCAAGGAAGGAGCAGACAGGGGGCTTGGCGGAGCGAAGAGGCGACCGCAGTCCCTGCGCACTGATCCGACGACTGACGGGTCAGCTCCCAAGTTTCCAGACGCTGCGGAAACTACAATGATGGTCTTTCCGTTTCCTGATGCACTTTACGAACACATTCCGTATCAAGTATCCATTCTCCATTTACGCACAAACTCCCATGAGCACGTAACTTCCAAGATATTAGACGCTATCGAGACAAGTACTTTCTTCTAAAAGATGCAGACGTTTTCTCAGATTCGGTGAAAAATGAACGTATGAAATTCCTGCAGTGGGCGCTGCCTTTCAATCACGTTGAGAAATGACCCACAGCAGCGCGAGTCGGGAGCGTCTGTTCACGCCCGGTCAGCGGGTCGGAGGGGCCAGTGGCCCGTGCCTGGGCCGCTGCCGTGTGACGTATTGAGGACGTGGGATGCTGCCGGCCGGAGTCTTAATGAGACCCGTCCTCGACGGTGCCCTTCGGGGAGCGCGTCACCACCGGGCTAAACAGTGATGAGGGCCCACATGCCGCCTGCGGAACCGTGGCCCCCGACCGCGCGTTCTCCTCTACAGACGCTGCTGCCGAGCGTGGGGCCGGGCGGCGCGACCCTCAGCCATCAGCGAGCCACAGCCCCCGCGAGATGCTCCGAGCGGCCCACGTCGGCCTGTCTCAGGGTCTGTGTCTGGGTCTCCAACCCCAAGGGGGTCCCGACATGAGCAGCTGTCCCCGAAACCCTTCCTCTCCTAACCGGGCTGTATTGTCTGCTTCCCCCAGCGGGAAGCCCCGGGGCGGGTCTGGATTCTGGGGGACGTGGTCTGGCAGGCTGGTGTTTCGGAAGTGCTTCCCGCTCGGTCCGCAAAGCAGGCCCGGCCAGGGGCATGCTGCGGCCGGCTCCCACGAGGTTTGCACTCCCTGGTGAGGAGTGCAAGCTTGCCGACCCACTGCTTGGCTTTCTTGGCTCAGAGCCCGGGCGGCGGGCTGGGCGGCTCACAGCAGCCAGCTTTCCTTCTTTCCGGTACTCGGGGCCACGCGAGGGGCAGAGGCCAAATGTCCTGCATCTGCTCCTCTCTTCGCCAGTGTCATCCCTGGTGTTTTCACCCTGAGCCATGTGACCAGCGTGCTGTCTACTTGTGGGGATCCACAGGTTCACATGACCTCGTGTCCCTGGATGGGAAGTAACCGGGAATGGGAAGCTTTCTGGAAGCTTCTGCATGGCAGGGCCTCGACCCGCCTCTACCGTCTGGTGGCATTGGTACATTCACACGCCTGCCACGCTTCTCCGCACCCTCTGACGTGGGCGTTCCCTGAGCCCGGAGAGGCAGTGTCTCCACTGCCCCTTCCAGCAGCCGTAGACGAGCTGCGTGCACCTGCTTGAGCAAACCTCAGGTGTTTCTCTACCACGAGGAAGCGTGCGGATGGCAGCTGTTCCCGGTTAGGAATCCTCGGGGAAAAACCACCCAGTTATTTCAACCTCACCAGTTGTTAAGTGAGATGAACTCTCAGTTTCCCAAACAGCATTTTTTCCGGCCCAGAATAAGAGTCGGGAAGGCGAGACCCCGACCTGGTGCCAGCCAGAGGAGGCGCCCAGCTGGGGGGCCGGTAGGTCGGGTGGGGCTGCGGGCGAGTGGCCATCGTTCTAGCCCAGCTTCTCTTCCTTGTCACCTCGCTTGTCATGCTGCCTGACAAGTGACAGGCCCAATTAGTGAGTAGCCCCAGTCCTAGAGCACCGTCCTCCTGGGGGACGCGGGCGGCCACGTCCTGAGCCCCGAGCCCCGAGCGCACCAGGCCCGGCCTCCCCACTCATCTGCCTCCCCGCGAATGGGCACAGCCCCCCACCCCCTACCCCAGGACGGTGAGCTCAGCGAGGGCCGTATTTCAGGAAAGAAGCAAGGAAGGAAGAGCAGAGCCGCAGGACCGTTTCTGAGCTCTGCCGCGGCCACTCAGCGGCGGGTCCTTCCCTGAGCCCAGCACTTGGGTTAAACAGGGGAGGGACGCCCCTTGCGTGTCTAGCCGGCTGTGGGAACTCGAAGGAGCTGAGGCGTGAGGAAGCCAGCTGTGGTTTGTAGGGTGCTACAGGGTGCGTGTGTCTGCGCGTGGCCGCGTCCTACACTGCTGGCCGTTCAGGGTGGTGGGAAGTTCATTTTGTGATGGACGCGTCGCTCGTCCGTTCTGCATGTATCGGGTCCCTGCTTCGGGGTTGAGGGAACTGGGCAGAGAAGGGGGCAGACAGGGTTCTTACCGTCACGGTGCTGACCGCTTAGTGACAGGGACACAGCGCACCGATGAGTAGCGAGCAGACCCAGGTGTAGCGAGTGTTGTGCATGGGGGTGGGGGAGGGTGCGGGGGGGGGGGCAGTAGGACCCGCAGTGAGAATGAGCGAGGACACACCTTAGCCAGCGAGGGGCTGCGGGACCCCCCGGAAGGTCTGTGGGAGCCCCTAGGAATGGAGGAGACGGGGTCATTGCAGATGTCAGCCATGAAGTTAAGTGAGGTCTTGGGGGCTTCGAAGGGCCCTGACCCCCCAGGGAGAGCACCTACGGGGAAGGAGGCAGAGACTGCAGAGACTCTGCTGACAGCAAGACCCCAGAAGCTGGGAGAGGCGGAAAGGTCCTCCGCTGGAGGGAGCGTAGCCCCGCCCACACCTTGATTTTGGACCGCTGGTCGGGAGGGTGAATGTCTGTTGTCCTGTGCCCTGGGACACGGCCTCACAGCAAGGAGGGGCATAGACCGGGGAAGCAGGTAAGTCTGTGAATCAGGGAGAATCATCCTGGCCGCTGGTGGTGTCCCCGAGCTTGGCGTGTCCTTCTAGCAGAGGTGCAGGAAGGTGGGGTCATTGTGAAGGTCGGAAGGGAGCCAGGACTTTGCAGGAAGAGAGGAGGCATTTGGGCCCCTTGCCAGGGGCCCTGGAGAGGGGAGCACGTGAGCCTGCAGCGCAGACCGGGCTGGATCACACTGGGTGTCCCCGTGCCGTAGTAGGACTCTGGCAGGCCACCAGCACATTTTCACGGTGACGCGACGGGACATTTTCTGTTTCTGTTCAGTAGACTTAGAAATGCATCATCAGAACGTCCAACAGGCCACAGTGACTGCCTCCTGCACAGTTTTGCTAAGTAATAAAGCTTCCTGCACACTCAGAAAAGTCAGCATTCACATTTTTGGCTACACAGTATCCATCATTTTTATTTTTGCATTTGATGATGTATTTGTGCTATTTATGCGATCTTAGGTGATGCAGGTTAGAGAAAAACATAAAATCCCTGGTCTTTTTGCTAATTCATGGGTGGTCGGTCTATCTATTGTTTATTTCTTTGGGCACATTTTTGCATTTCGTCCACATATTCTAGGTTGAGAACATGATAGAGTCGGGTTAGAGTACTGGGCACGGGGTGCCGAGGAGGGACTAAGGCCAGAGTGGTCCGCGTCTCTGGAAGGCACGAGAAGGAGCTGCGTGGGCAGTGAAGGAACCGCATACGCCCTTGCCGATGCTTCCTGGTGATCTGCTCAGGTCCTCCCGCGGCGTGTCCAGACCCGTTTACTCAGTAGTTAATTGGCTGATTCTCCCACTTACCAAGTATTTATTAAGCCTCAGCGCTGGGAAAACAGCCCTGTGAGGTGCGTCCTGCCCTTGGTTTGCACTTTGCCCTGCTTACAGACCACAGACGCTTGACAGGACGAGCGCATTTATAGACAGTGTCCGTGTCTCCCTCCGAAAATCGGCTTTGGGTCTGAGGTTAATCACCGGGCTTTGATTGAAATAGTGTCCTGTCTGGATCTCGTGTCTTGTTTGTTGTTAAATATGGGCATATTTGCGTAGGCGGTGAATGGAAACGCTTCACTTGTGAGGGGACCTCTCTGATTCCTGAAGCCACGACAGTAACACGGCTGGCTATGAGTGCCAAGTGTGAAAATAACCCTTTGTTCTGATTTTTTAAATCTGTGGACTACAACAGCCCTCGTGGGGACAGTAACCCACACAGTAGATTAAAAGCCTGTTAAATGTTATTTTCAGCCTGGCACAGCACCAACTGCTGGGGTCCTCAGTCCCACCTCTTCTGAAATACGGAGAACGTGCCGTGGCCAGGTGAGAAGACTGCTGTGCCGCTTTAGAGAGACCGAGTCACCATACAGACACGCGGATTCGGTTCCCTCTCTAATTCCTAAATATAAAATGCGGGCTGAGCCACGGGTGTGCCGGGGCTTTGACCTCCCCAATGCCCACCACATGCCCCAAATTGCCCTAAATAAATTTATGATCTAGTAAAAAGTGTACCATACTACCCCTGCTGAACTACAAACTACATATTGAAATTCTTGAGTTACCTCTGGTGAAAATCCCAGAAGCTTTCATTGGCTGCATGTTTTTTTGGGCTTCCTCTTTTTTGTTGTTTAAAATTCTCAACCAAAACACAGGCACAACTTGTATTTTTCTGTGTAGGAAGCCTTGGGTTATCCACTAATTTTAAACAGTTTGATTCCGGTTAAAATAGTTTTTAGACCACAGTTCTCACATGCATGGAGGATTTGAAAACTGCTTCTCAGCATAAGTAGTAGAAATTGGCAGTCTGAGTCGTATTAAGTCTTGGTACGAAATCAATCTTGTAAGAATTCTCCCTCAGTTACAGCAAGTGGTTCTGAGAGCATCAGCAGTATAAAGCAACCAGCTGGAGACCCACAGTAGAGGAAATATCCAAGTTTTATGTCAAATATGTAAAATTCATATCAAGAAGTTCACCTTTACATTTATTTATGAAATCCCTCAGAGAATTTCTACCTTGCTAAGGACAAAAGGAGAGCTCATAATTTCTGAGTCTACTGAAAAGAGTCCCAGAGGTTATGCTGCTGAGTGAAAATAAATCCAGTCTAGTGCCACTGCACAGTGGATTTAAACGTGTACACTTGGACTGATAAAGGGAATCCCAGCCCCAATCTATATTTGGGCAGATCACGGAAAAGATTTGGAGGAGCCTTCAGTCATTAACATGCGTGAGCTTTAGAATGTATCATGTCACTGATTGAAAATAAAGACTAGAATTCATCCTATTGTATGATCTGAAGAAAAGCACGTAACTTTCCATCACCACCGTCATCACTACCATCACCATCACCCTCAGCACTGTCACCGTCATCACATTCACCACCATCACCACCATCACCACCATCACCATCATCACCACCATCACCGCCATCACGGCCGTCTCACTATCACCACCATCACCATCATTACCATCATCATGACCATCACCATCACCGCCATCTCACTATCATTACCATCATCATCACCACCATCATTGTCATGTCACCATCATGGTCATCACCATCACCACCATCACTATCATTATCGTCAACACCATCATCATCACTGTCACCATCACCATCAGCGCCACCATCATCATCACCATCACCACCATCATCGTTGTCACCATTATCACCATCACCATAATCATCATAATCATCATCACCACCACCATCACCACCATTGCCATCATCATGACCATCATCATTACCATCATCATCACCATCACCGCCATCTCATTATCATTACCATCATCATCACCACCGTCATTGTCATGTCACCATCATGGTCATCATCATCACCACCATCATCACTATCCCCATCACCATCAGCACCACCATCACCATCTCCATCATCATCGTTGTCACCATTATCACCATCATCATCATTGTCCTCATCACAATCACTGTCACCATCATCATCAATGTCACCAGCAGCATCTCTACCATGTCAGTGCATTTCCATTTATGAAGGACAGTAAACACTGGGCTATGAGGAATGGGTAGGGCACATTATTGTGTATTTTGGCTGGTTAGGCTGAGATATGAGGTAGAAACAAACATTAAGGAGTTTTAGAATAGCTACGTATGACACCGTGACCCTATGGCAAAGACTTGGAGTACAGACTCAGAGAACTGGAAGTCCAGTCCGACCTCTAGCAATCACTCGCTTTTGGTCTAAGCCTCTCTCTTATGCTCTATGAGCCCGAGTTTTCTCTCTCATGCATGAAATGGGGTAATAATAATAATAATAATAATAATATCAACACTCGTCTCAGAAGTTGTGGATTGCACATAGTATCCTTATCGAAATGCCCATATTGCGAGCAGTAAACCAAGCTCATTAAGGTTAAATAGCTTACACAAGGAAGCGTAGCTCTTAACCGGCAGACTGAGTATGAACTGGAATCTTCAATTAGGAGATTCATGCTCCTACCTACTTGTCTAGAGTGCCACCATATCATGGGATATTGCACATTTATTGCTGTTCTCCACTTTAAAGACTCAAAGAAACTTCTAGATAAGTTTGCAGAAATATGCAGAAAACTCACTCTTTTATTTGAGATGGATTTTAGAACAAGTGTATGTAAAATAGAAGTCCATTTACAAATTGTTTTCTAATCCATCAGTTCCCTCTGTTCTATTAAGTGGTTCTTATTCCTTTTCTCTAATAAATATTCATTACCAAAGAACTCATAAGTTAAATATTATATGATATAGAATTATATAACTTACATATATTATACACATCATTATATCTATGTACACACATATGTCATCACCAATTATGCTTTTAGACACTATTCCTTAATCTTTCTTCAACCTGGAATCATCTTTAAAAGTAACTTGTCCTGTGTGAAATAAGAAAGTATTTATAAATGTCACTTTTGCCTTTCAGTAGTTCATAAGTCAAATGAGGAAGTTCCAAACACACTTGAAATACATGAGTCGAAAAATCCAAATCTGTACAATCTGACCACATGAGGAAGCAATGGAGTGTACATTCCACAGACACGGCAGGAGGGGTTGGTGTCGGTTGGCGAGGTGGGGAAGGCTCGTTGGAGGACGCGGAATCCGTGGCACGGGAGAGAAGGTGTCTGTGGAGGACGGGACAGAGTAGCTAATTTCTAGAGGTAAAGAAATATTAGCAGTGCCCGATCGAGAAACATCAAAAAGTCCCCCGAGACTTTTGTGTCTCGTGAGGTTGTGCATCTGGGGGGCAGCAGGAGGTCTACTTCCCTGGGTGTGGTAGATACTCTGGAAGACTGTTGTTGTCCACGAGGTCAGAAGGGACACATATCTATGCTTAAGTGATTCTGTAGGTGGCAGTATGAACGAGAGGTGCCGCAGGTACAGAAACACTATTGTCTGTAAAAACAAATCGTGAAGAAATCCCAGTGCCCACCTCCATTAGAATGGAGAACTGTATGGTGGTGGCTTGTGTCCAGGACACACACAGAATCCCACCTTTAATGTGACGTGACACAACCATGAAAACAAGTAAGAGCTCCATGCAGCAACGTGGCTCAATTCCATGGAAATAACGTCGTGCGGAAGAGGGAAACAGAACTTATACACACAAATTTACATGAAGACACAAGGAAAACCAAACTAGATAGGCTAGAGATATGTAAGTGGTAAAACCATAATTAAAAAAGATAGCGGTAGTCAGAAAAGACAATAGCTCCTCCAGGGTGCAGGGGGAGAGCTGTACGGAGAAGGGGCCACAGGAGGCCCGGGGTACAGACAGACTCTGATCTCTCGGCTGGGCTGCTCGCAAAGGGACACACACCCTTGACGCACGCCTTATGCATGACTATGTGTCTGTCGTAATTCGTAATTTAAAAAAAACCAGTGGTAGAACTTCTAAAAGGAGAGAATTCATTAGTCTCTACTTGACTATGACAGTGTGTCTGGGGTATCTGGTGCGTGTGCGTCGGTAGGAGTTTCACAAAGAGGAGCACGAGGGCCTGTGGAAGGCCACGGTGGGCCACGTGGAGGCAGAAGCGCTTTGGGCAAGAATGATAGAAAGTCCCTTTCTAGTCTGTTACAGGCACTTTTTTATTTTAAAGATTTGTATTTATTTATTTGACAGAGACACAGCGAGAGAGGGAACACAGGCAGGGGGAGTGGGAGAGGGAGAAGCAGGCTCCCCACTGAGCAGGGAGCCCAACACGGGACTCGATCCCAGAACCCTGGGATCATGACCTGAGCAGAAGGCAGAGGCTTAACCACTGAGCCACCCGGGCGCCCCTATTATAGACACTTCTAATATTGTTTTTATTTTCAGTTTACATGCCAGCTAACATATGTTAATGAATCCAGATGAATATGTATGCGGCATATAATCATATATATGATGAATATATACTATCACATACATCAATAATCAATTTATACATGTAATTAATTGCACATGTGGAGCAGAAGGTACCAGCAGAAAAGTTGTTTTGAAAAGTGTTGACAGATATTGGGAATGTATTTCCCTGTTTCTTTTTTTTTTTTTAAGATGTTATTTATTATAACTGACAGAGATCACAAGTAGGCAGAGAGACAGGCAGAGAGAGAGAGGAGGAAGCAGGCTCCCCGCTGAGCAGAGAGCCCGACGCGGGGCTCGATCCCAGGACCCTGAGATCATGACCTGAGCCGAAGGCAGAGGCTTTAACCCACTGAGCCACCCAGGCACCCTTGTATTTCCCTGTTTCTTTTTCCATTTTATCTCCTCCTTGACACACAGCCCTGACCTGCACACAGACACACGCACAAACACTTATGTACACATAGATACACACATGCACACATGTACAATTGCATATTAGAAATGCCTTTAGGTAGGTTCTTACAAACATAGTTTTATGTCTGTACAAACAGCTTCTGTTGTTAATGGAATGTTCCGGTAAACACACCATTTCCCAGTAGTCTGGAGTTTGCAGTCTTCTCAGTAAGCCCCAGGGGGCAGGGAGATGCTCTATGTGGCCTGGGGACCCCCACACCACAATGTAAACTCTGGGTTCCTTCTCCCCAGGCTCATCTCCCTTAAGAAAAGTCTTTAATCAAGCATCTGTTTTTAAATATGTTGCTACTAAAATTCAGTAATGGTGTTTCTGGGAAAATGAATTTAAGCAGAGTCTCTCACTGACTCAACACAGCAGAATCATTATGTCTTGATCTGCCAGTTCCCCCAGCCGCCCGGTGGAAGGAGCAAACCTCTACGCACCAAACAGTGTTCATGCGGGTCTGACGCCACCCCCAACGTTAGCTTTTAATAAAGTGCTAACACACAATTAAAACTTTCATAATAAAAGGGTAAGATTTATAGAGTAGAGCCAGAAAGGAAATCTGACTTGAACTCTTCAACAAGTGTCTAACTGTTGTCAGAAGGAATCACTGAGAAAAAACCATGGAACACCAAAGCCCTGATTTCAAAAGAAAAATACAAATGGAAGAAAATAAATCCTGGAGATTATTATTAATGAGAAAAAAAATCAAATTCTCCTGGGCGGTTTTCACAATATCCCGTAACGGAGTTTCTCATAGAGCACACAAACACTACAGTGCAAACGAACCAACCCTCCCCTGTGATTCTTCCAGAATTTACCTAGTGAATCAGTCTGATCATTTGGATTTGACCCTTCATACTAGCACAAGGTCATTACCCATCCAAACCAAAATAAACACTTCAGGGTCCCATTAACTCAGGAAATCACATAATGCCAGTATCTTAATATCAGAACTAATAAGCTGCTCTTCCTCACTGTGGGAGAGGATGCTGTTTACTCGCCGCTCACCAGGGCCTCTGTCTCCGTGAAGAAGGGGCCTCCATAGTCCCGTGCCCTAGACACTGAAAGTGACGATCCCCAGGCTTCCCTGTGGTGCACACGGAACGTTTGATTTTGTGTCATATCTTCTAGTACTCTTTCCCTCAGAATGCCAGATTTCTGTCTCTCCCTGAGCCCAGCTCTGAGTTCGTCCCCACAGTCCCGGCACCCTCTGTACTCAGATGCCCCACCGGCTTCCTTCATGTCCACTTGTCTGCCTGGTGCCTCCTGTTGCTTGGGTTCTCTGCCCGTGCTCTGGAGGGTCTTTGACCTCGCCATGTGTTACATAAATCAAAGTCCCGCATGTTTGTCTCTATTGAGAGAGTTACAGATCACAGACTCGGCATTCCAGTCCGAATTCTGTTGTTCAGAGCGATCAGAAAAGGTCACATGTCACAAACAGGGGAGATTCCCAAAGTCCATCTTGATAATTCTGGATTAGCTTAAATATTAACTTGTCAATTCAAAGCAAGAAATAAATGAGCTTTCCTCATCCTTCCTCATTTATAAACGCTTACAGCAGAAAAGGGCAAAAACAATTTTTGGACGAGTTGTGGCAAAGACAGTTTTGGTACGCCAGCACGCTAGGCGTACCGCAGTGATGCCGTAATCCTGTCCCACTGGACGAGGTGGGTTTGCACGTTTAGGTAAGCATGTCCTCATCACCAGTGCAAAGACATTATGATCTCTGACAAGATTCACAATAATTACACATATAAACCACGTGTCGTGGAAAGGCACTGGATTTGCTGACCCTGAATCCTGGAGACAGAGCCTCTCCTGTGCCTTTTTAAACAGGTGACAAATGGCCTGGTGGGTCAGCATAAATATTTATGTAACAAAAAGGGGTTTTTAATTTGGGATTTGTGGTAATCCCTCTGATTCTCTTGGAATTATCCACAGAATTTGTACAAGATTTTTTCTAGAGTTAAGTATCCAGAGTTTTCTCCAGGTTCTCAAGGGCAATCTTCTTTTTAAAAAATTTTTTGTTTTTAAAAAAATTTTTAAAAGAACTTATTTATTTGTCAGAGAGAGAGAGAGAGCGAATCCAAGTGGGGAGGAGAGGCAGAGGAAGAAGCAGGTTCCCTGCCGATCAGGGAGCCCGACGTGGGGCTCGACCCCAGGACTCTATCCCATGACCCGAGCCGAAGGCTGTGCTTCACCGGTGCCCCTCCAGGACAATCTTCTTCAAAATGTGCTCCATAGAATACTCCTATCATTATCAGTGAGAGTTTGATAAAATGCAGGGCCCTGGGGTCTTCCCAGGACAGGATCCCGGAGGTGGAGCTCCAGGTGGGCATTTTAACCAGCGGTCCTCACGGATCCTCGCCCGAACAGTAGAATGGCCTTCTCTGACGCACACGTGCGCTCCGGCACCCACACACCCAAACCAACTCGTGTATCTGTGTCTGCAACTCCCCGTAATTCAATTAAAAACAAAAAGTAGTGCGCGGCGATTTACAAAGAAGCAATCCCACAGAGGGCCCCAATCAAGACAGCTCAAATATATCGCTCTCCGGCAGTCTGTTTGGGTCCAAGGGTAAAATGTAAACCAGCCGGGGGATTTATGGACTGCATGTCCTTCAGACAATCCTCCATAAATATAATTTCTCCCCACTGGGCATTTCAGCAGGATTAGAAAACAGAATTCAAGGTTTTCTCCGCTGACAAGAACCTGTAGGCCAGAAATTCAGCGTCTCCACTAAGGACAAAGCTGTGTGATTTGTTGGTCAGCTGGGCAGGGGGCAGGATTAAGATTTTCTTCTCTTCTTTCTGAGAACTCTGCCCAGCTGCACGGTCCCTAGCCCCCTGGTGCCAGGACGGGCCGCCGGTACGGGCTGCGGTCAGGGAGAGCCTAGCCAGGCCTGAAATGGAGACCACAACTGGCAATCCCAGGACTCAGGGGCCGGCCGGGCTGCGAGGTCCCTCTGCAGGGGAGGGTGCGGGGAGCCCCCGCGCGTGAGGCATCAGGCACCCACCCAGCAGCTGCTCCGTCTGGGCTCCGTCTGGGGGCGGCGGGGGTCCCGCGGCAGCCCCCGTGTCCGGCGGGGCCCTTCCATGCTGCCTCTCCTGCCCCTGCCGGTCCTGCCCGCGGTGCCGAGGACGCTTCCCTTCCTGATCCTCCCACACTGCCCTTTCCACGCGGTCTCTCGTGCACCCGCAGCAGACAGAAGACTGGCCCGCGACCCGTGCAGGAGAGAAGGGCTGCGGCCACACCGTCCTCTGCCTCTGCTCTCCCTCCCAGAGGCAGGGACTGCGGCTCGGCCCGCCGCAGCCCTCCTTCGAAGCGCCGGGGGTCCCTCCTGCGGGCCCTCCCAGCGCTGAGAACCAGACGTGGCCGCCGCGGGAGGAGTGAGCCCACGGGCTTTATTTGTCCCCGAAAAGGAGGGAAGCGGCAGGGTGCCCTGGGGGCTCCCGCATCCGGCCCACACCCTGACTCGGGTCGCGCGAGGAGTCTTCGCTCCAGGGAGCCCCACCGGGGGTGCCGCCGGTGGGTCAAATCACCCCGGTCCCAGCCTGCGTGAACGCGACATTGATTTTTCCCTCACAGGCTCCGTCCAATAGAAGAAGGGATGGGATCGGGGCGTCTGATTGTGGCATAAAAACAATCCTCATGCAGCCAAGGACATTAGCGAAGGCGGGAAGACGGAGCGTGAATGGGTCTGTGATCCCGCAACGGGTCTCGGCTCTCGGAAGGACGGGCGGGGAGAGCTCAGGCCCCGCGGCTGCGGCTTCGTGCGTTACCCGCCCCTCCCCCACAGCGCCTGCCCACAAAAGAGCCACTTTCACGCAGCCGCGGGGTTGGGGGCGTCTATCAAAGAGCACCTGAGACGTTTCCTGTGGCCTTGGGGACCCGTACTGCCTGCTCCCATCTGCGCGTCATCCGAACGACCCGGAGCACGTAAACCCGTTTACAGAGCTCACCCCCAGACCGGCCGCGGGCCTGAGCCCCCGTGAGAAACCGTGCACATCGCCCGGGCTTGGTACCGCGTTTGTCACTGGCGACCTGGGACCATGTGGCTCCGTCAGGTTGCGGGCGCAGGAGGACTGCTCAGAGGGTTGGGGTAGCGAGAAGGTGACCAGGACCCCGACGCAGGACTGGGGGCTCTGTCGCCCCACGGGCCCAGACACCACCCGCTTGAGCGATGACCCTGCCGCACCCACTGGTGCGACATCTGGGGGCTCTCCTCACCTCGGCCTGCGCACCATCTCCCTGGGCCCCCCGTCCCCGCCCTTGCTGGCAGGGCTCTGTCCCCCGGGGTGTGGGGCTGCTGCCTCAGAGGCTCTGCCTGCCTCCCCCCACTCCTCTCAGCAGCCCCAGGAGCCTCAGCCCAGCAAAAAGGCGGGTGTTCACTGCACCCTGCGCACGCGCGTCTCAGCACCCGCCGGGATGTCGTGGACATCCTCAAACACCGGGCGCCTTCCATCAGGAAGGCCTGAGCAGACCCCGAGGCAGGTGCTGGGGCTGTGTGGCGTGTGCGGCCGCGGCCAGACGGGGCGGCGGACCTCACCACGCGTGTGGCGCTCGCGGGCTGGGGCGCGCTGGTCACGGAGCCCTGCAGGGCCCAGCTGCAGGGCTGCACAGTCCCATCCACAGCGGGGGCCGACCCTGGACTGCTCCCAGCAGCCGGGGACAAGCCGAGAAAAAACACGGACACTGAAGCTTCATTGTTCAATAACTAGAATTCTCTTTCAAGTATTTTTCTGTTTACTTTGGCGGCTTGGTCAGGAGGTGTTAGGACGGCACAGTCTCATGTGGTGCCCAACGTGTTTTTAAACTTGCGCTGGACGCTGCGATCTCTGAGTCCCGGAGCCACAGCCACGGACCCACGCCCGCGAGGACACGCCACAAGGGCATCGCCGTGCACAGCGCCGGGCCTGCCTAGTTCACCGTAACCGCGCCGTGTCCGCCAGCGACGATGAAGCTGACAAGCGCCACAGCCAGGAGGCCGGACGCGCCGGGACCGCTGACGTCAGTCTCCCTCCTCCCGTTCTCCCCCGTCTTCTTTCTTCCTTTTTTCTAAATAACTTCACTAACAAGTAACTCAAATGCTGCCTCTCCTCTCCCGGAAGTTTCTGGGTTGGGTGGCAGAGTCACAGGGGGCTGGGCTCAGGGGGTCTCCCCACTCCCCACAGCCTCTGTCACCCACCCCACACCGAAGAGCCCGCGGGGCCCACAGTGGGGCCCGCACCCCTGGCACCGCCGGGCCCTGCTGCCCGCTTCCTGCCGTCTGTGGCAACAGGTGACTTCTTTTATTAAGCAAACCCACACTCCCATCTGTTATCTCCTTTGGTGCGGGCGTGGAATGGTTAAAAAAAAGGTCATAAATAAATTTTAAATTTAATCCTTTTTCTTGACTTCTCATCCCTGGTATCAAAATCAGGACACGGTCCACAGTCTGACAATTTTCTAATTGTTCTCAGTTTTTTCTTTTACTACCTCGGCCTGATCATCTGTACGGCCACGTCTTCAGGTAAAATCGTGCAAGTTGAAACTATTAGGTATGGTCCTTGTCTGCTGTGAGGGCCCTTGAGGAAATCTTTCTAAAATAGATAATGAGTAAATGAATGGTGTAGGGCTATGGGTCAGGAAGAAATTGGTGACGCATGGATTTGTTTATGAAAGTTTGGGTTCCGTTGACTGGCTCATTTCAAGTTCACCTCTGACAGCTGTTCTGAAGTAGAGAAATTTTTGCCCAGATTTATGATTTCTTGGGGGGGAAATGCTAGATGTTTCACAGAAGCTCCCAGAGGTCCAAGTGTCAGGTTTGGGTCCAGTCCCTCTGTCCTCTGTGAACCTGAGGCCAGCCACCCTTCCCAGGCCCTTCCATTCATCCCAACCACAGTCATTCAGGTGTGGCCTTCTAGAACATTCTCAGAGCCCCTGTGGGGCCCCTGGTGGCCTCATGTGGCTCTCCCATGGCTGTGTCCATCTCATAAAAGAGGAAGGTCCACCTTGGGAGGAGGGAAGGTTGCCGTCAAGTATGAGAGACAGGGGTTCCACTGTCCTCTGAAGCCCAATCCTTCCAACAGCCGCACAGTGTGCCCACTGTTTGCACAGGGTGCAGGCGAGAGACGGTGACCATGATGGGTCCCACTGGAGGGGCACCTGCTGGTGATTGGGGAGGCCAGGAACACGGCAAGTGTCAGCGTTCTGGGGTCTCTGGAAGGCCAGCACTGGGTTCGACTCTGCACCTTCTGCCCCGCCGCCCCGCCAGGGCTCACCCTCCTCACCCAGGCAGATTCCGCTCTTGGGGCCTTGACCAGGAACGTTAACCCGACACGTGCCCCACATGGGGTCGGAGTGTCTCTCACCACCGTGAACGCTGGGTTTTCGGCGTCAGGATTAGAATCCAGGAACGCACTTTGCATTCGGGGCTCAGCTGGTGAGCTGCAGGGACACTGCCATGCTGGGCTCTTTCTCGGCCCCACGGCGAGCTGGCCCAGACGTGGGGGATGCGGGGACTTCTCCGACGCAGTGACTGCCCATGCCAGGCCTGTAGCCTGCTGGGAGTGGGGGACGACCGGTGCCGTCACTGGTGGACACGCAGCCCTCCCGGCCCGGGTGCATGGTAAACCAGGGGGAGAAGGGCCAGAGCACGCAGGCTCTCCAACCTGGGAGCGTTCGCTCCAGGCTCCAGAATTTACAGACCTCGGGCGAGCTGTGAAATGCTGCCTGACTTCACAGGGACAAATCCGACTGCGGACACAAGCCCGTGCTAACTCCGCACGCCCACCTGCTATGCATTGCAGCCCAAGGCCGTTACCCTGAGGACGCTGCCGACGTCTGGCCAGTTGAGCCCCTTTGAGGGGAGGCAACGTGCCAGATGCCACGCTGGTGATTACGCTTCCTTCCAACTCTGGGACCAGCGTCCTGCGTCCCCACCATCCACGTCACCTTTGACGATGGCGCGGTGCAGACGAGCGGGTCGAGTCAGAGACCGCGTGACTCCCGGCTTGAAGAAGACCCGTGACCGTTGCTCCCCAGGGCCCTCGTCTGGAAGATGGGCACGCGGCACACATCTTTCGTACGCTTGTTTCTAGACCCACACAGAAGCCCGTGTGGAAATCCGAACACGGCACATGCATGCTGCTCTCAGAAGGGGCCACACTCGCGCTGGTCACTGAGAAATCCAAGTGGATCGTAGGGTTTGTGAGAAGTGCCAGAGGTCCTCAGAGCCCACCCATAGTGGGTCCGAGCCCCTCCGAGGGCCATGCCCTCCCCTCTGCCTTCAGGCACGGTAGACGTCTGATCCTATCTCTGCAGAGCCCGGGGAGCGCCGGCATTTCTAGAAGAGAGTCTATAAATAGCCGGCATTTCGGGGCGTCCCCGAGGAGCTTGGTCTATAAAGACCCCGGTAATTGCACTTGTTTCCTCCTTTTATTGCGAGCCGTGCATTGGGTGATGAGTGTGTTTTTCGGGCTAATGGCAACAGTATCTTGAAGGAAAATGCCATTCCTGGATACAATGATGCATCTCCTGACTTCACCAGTAAACACATCCCATCAGGGGGTCGCTAATATGCTTTTATGACCTCCCTGTCAGAGCGGGCGCCATCACCACGCTTGATAAACTCTTCTTTCGGGGCTTCCTTTTAATTTTATTTTTTATGCAATCATGGGAGACCATAACCCATAAATTTGGCCTGATGCTCTCTCACTATTAACTAATGCCGAAGCAGCCCTCTGGGGTCCGGCAGGCACAAACCCATCGGAGGATGAGTGTGGCATGTCGGAAATGATGTCCGCCCTGGGACGGAGGCTTAAAGACCGAGCCACTACTGTTGTCTTTGCCATCCGAGCCACAACTCGACTAAATGTCATTTAGTGGAAGTGCTGGATTCTGCAGGCTTTGCAGATGGGACTGTTTGTCTTTAATAAATTCATTGACTCACAGAAGAGGTATTAGATTGTTTGCTGGAGAAAAGGATGTGTCAGGGGCACCAGACCGCCGATGGGCCGTTTCTCATTAGGTCTGTGCAGGCTCCAAAGTGCTCAGATCCAAATTAAGCTCCAGAGCCCTTTTGGAAAACACTGGAACAGCTGTGTGATGGGGAGTGGAATTTCAATGGGGTCCCCAATCAGGGACATCGAGGGGCATGGCCAAGGCCCTGCCGCCGAGCCGGACCCGCAGGCGCGGCCGTGTGCCTCCACTGGGAGCCTTTCACATGGTCCCACGGGGGTCGCTCCCGGGCTCCGACCCCGAAAACCCCAAGTGCAGGAGCTGTTTCTGAGGACAGTTTTCAGCTACCGAGGACAATTACCCACATATGATTCTTTTCGAAGTAAAACTGAAATTGAAGAGATATTGGAAGCTAACTGTGGGAGTAGTTTTGCTTTTGAATTTCCTATTTATCTACCTGGAGGTCTGGGGAGAAGGAGCCAGGATCGATGGCACCTTGAACCCCTCCCGGTTCTGTTGTGATTATCGCTAATCTCGGATCGCTGGCTCCCCCCTGCAGGCACTCCGTCCTTGGGATCGAAGCTGAAGCCTTCTGTCGTAAAGTCGGCGATAATCAGATCTCATTTTACAGGGAACTCTCAATTCCAAGGTATTTTTTTTCTTTTGCTTGTTTTGTTCCACTTGCTTGCGTGTGTCGCCTGGGGGCTGGGCAGGACCTGGGGAGGTGCACTGGAAGTCCTGGCCAACGCTGAGCCCAGTGATTTCCGCACGCAGACCACTAACAGGAATGTGTTCTTGTTACGGAGCCAGCGAGCATTTACGGAGTGCCTAGCCTGTGGGGGGCTTTGTTCTCGTGCTCCGAAGGAACAGCGGACGGAAGGGACGGAATCGCTTTCCTCAAGTGGCTTTCGTTCCAGGTGGAGGAGGCGGACCACACGCGTGTGCACGCGTGTGCGGTCAGTCCTCTGGAGGACGGGGTGCGGGGCTCGCTGGGGGGCCGGCACGGTGCGACGGGCTTGGGCAGAGGCCCAGCGGGACACACATGAACACTGACTGGCCGCTCAGCTGGGGGCTGCGGGGCCGTCCACCTGCGCGCACCTGCGCTAGCTGCCACGCTTCCCAGCCGCTGAACGTGGCCGCTGCCTTTCCTGGGGGAGCTGTGAAGTTCAGCCTGGGCACTGCTTCGGCAGAGATGAGGGTCCTGGGACGTTACATGTATGTTACACGTATGTATGGTTGGGATTTCAGTTCAAGAGCACGAGACTTGACAACCTCGATTTAACAACCCTATCTTGGGGCAGATGCAGGTCCCGAGACCCTGCGGCGAACGCAGTTGTGGTTGGGCTGGGGCAGTGTGCTGTCCGGACAGACATGGGGGCTTCCGTGTTTTCAAGCAAATGAGGTGGGCTGGGCACCCCTCTCCTTACACAGGATCATTGCTGCTCCGTGTGGTGCCACCACAGAGCCGCCGACATGGTGGGCGCTCAGCCAAGAGTCCCTGAATCGGATTCCTCTCAGTTCTCCTGGCCGTTTCCTGGAGCGTGTCCCAGTTCTAACGCACCTGTTTCATCTTGAGCATCGAGTAGTCCGTCGTTAACCTAAATTCCTCGACACGTATACGCAGTGACAGGCCTGTGGTTGCATAATTTTGCATGGGTGTCAGAGGGACATCAAGCCTGTCTCCTGAGCTGGCAACATGGCCCAGCCCAGTGGCCTTTCTTCGCGTGGGGCTCTCCCTGCCCGTGAGTCTGGGAGCCTGGCCACTTCAGGGCTGGTTTCTAAGCCACTGGAGAGTCCTTCGCTGTGAGTCACCTGCCTGGGATGGTGAGGAGCCCTGGTTACTGTGCGTGGAGCCACAGGCCCGTCCCCTGAGTCTGGGGCAGGCCTGGCAAACAGAGCGTCACGGCTTGTGACACGTCCTTGAGCATCAGCGCTCGGACGTGGGTGACTATGGGGAGACCGATGGGTTTGCTTGGAGGACACGGTTTTATCAAGACTGAGAAGTCACAGCCGATCAGGTTCCCCGGCTTCGCCTGCAGAGGGCTTCTGAGTTATTGCGAAAACCCTTAACTCGAGTATAGTTTTGGTTCCTCTGTCTCCTTCTGGCTTCCTCTGTCGCCTCCCCTTCTTTGATCCCAGACGCCTGTTTGAGCTACAGTCCTCTCGGCCGATACGGTGTGTAAGCCAACCGGGAAAAACACAGCGATATATGGAAATGTGTGTGTTGGATGTTCACAAGGATGGAGTTATCATTTTGGGAAACAGGGAACCCAGCAGATGTGTGTCTTACAGCTCTTTCTAACAACCATTGACTCTCAGTTGCTTTTCAAATATATGCATAAGAAATGAGCTTGGAATTTTAGTGTCTCTTGATGACCGTGAGGTACAGAATATGTGTTTTCAGTGCCCGGTCAGTGTTCCAGGTAGCACTCCCGCTTTGGTGGAATACTGTCCACACTGGGCCAGCACCACCCAGAGACCTTTCTGCAGTCATGGGGAATGCTCTGGATCTGCCCCGTCCACGACGGCGGCCACAGCCATTCCTGGTGATGGAGCACGTGCCCCGGGGCTGGTCAGGTTGAGAAACTGGACTTTAAATTTTATTATTGAATTTCGGTCCCACTTGAGTAGCCACATGTGGCTAAATAGCTACCCCCATTAGAGCGGGATTTAAGAGTATCGTAGGAGCTGCCGGCCGGAGATTACAGCCGCAGCTGTAAAAGCCGGAGGCTTGTCAGAGACACGGCAGCGGCGGCGGCGGTGAACTTGCAGCTTCGGGAGGAGGAGGGGCCTGGGAGGAGCTCTGAGCCTGTGGGCGGCTGGAGGCACCTGCCTTCTCCAGGGAGCAGGGGCACGGCCAGCGACCCACCTGCGTGCTCCCACCACTGAAGGCTGTCTGGTGGGTGTCCTGGACGCCAGCCCGCGACCCGGCCACCTGGTGAACCCAAAGGCTTGCAGGGCCCATGAAGTCAGGTAGGACACCCCCTCGGCCGCCGCCGCCAGGGACAGCTGCACGCCCCCCACACACCTGCCAGGCTCTCCGGCTGCTGTGGCAAAAACACGTGTCACACACAGTGAGGACCTCCTATCAAGGTCGCCAAACAGCCGAGACACGAGCTGATGTGGACCCTGCAAGCTGGAGAGCTTGAGGAAGCAAGACAGCGTCCCCGGTTCCCAGATGCTCCTGTGGGGGAAGGGCAGGCTGGGCGCGCCGCCCACCCCTGTAGCCAGGGTCACCGGGGGCCGAGGAGAACGTGACCTGAGACCCACAGATGGGGCATCCAGGCCCTGGAGGAATCAGGGGGCAGCCAGGCACTAACTGCAGAGATGACACTGTGCTTGTGAGCGGGTTCTCCCCGACTCACCCGGAGGTGACCTCACCCCTGCGCCTCCTCCTGGTGCCTGACGCACTCTGCGCCCAGGCCTGTTCCCTGCCGTGGGGGAGCGCCTGGGCCAGCCTCCGACTGGGTGGTCCAAGCCCATGCCGACCCCCCCGCCGGCGTCCCTGCGGTGTAGACAGTCATGCACTGGCCATCGTCTCACCTGCAGGTGGGAGGAGGGAGCCTGTTTCCGCCCCCACGCTGCTTTGCTGGAGCTTTCCCCTCGTGCGGGGCTGGCCATAGGCTGAGAACCAAGGGCAGCTGGTGGTTGGACACCCAGTGTGTCCCGCAAAGTCCCGCTTCCCCAGAAGGGCTGACTCCAGGGTGCACGGGGCTATCTGGCCCGAGGCCGTGCCTGTCCCCCTGCCCTCACTCCAAATAAAGCACCTCCACCTCACCCTCCGGAGAAGCTGCTCCCGCCACCTTAAGACCAAGGCAGGCCGCAGAGCTCTTTGACGGCATCCAATAATGGCAGAGGCAGCAGGTCACGGTGATCCCAGCGAGTGGGGCTGCCGGGCTTCCCCGCCCGCTGAAGGGACCACTTCCATTAGGAAATTTCAAATTCAAAGTTTGAGGCCGCTGCTCTGAGTGAGGGACAGATAATGTCACTCGGACGCTGTCCTTTGAAGTTACTCTTGCTGTCTCTGCCGGCCTTTCCTGGTAGTATTTGTTGAAAG
Organism: Mustela putorius furo; assembly: GCF_011764305.1. Taxonomy (NCBI): domain Eukaryota; kingdom Metazoa; phylum Chordata; class Mammalia; order Carnivora; family Mustelidae; genus Mustela; species Mustela putorius. The sequence continues at coordinate 7,680,248 of NW_025422169.1, read as the reverse complement.
GGTGATGGGACCGAAAATGGATCTGATCGTCTTTCTCCGTCAGATCATTTAAGCAAATTAATATCAAAGAGCCAATTTTCTTGTCTTTGTCTTCTTGCTAAAGGCAAGGAGAGGTAGAGAAACCTTGGGATGCTGTAATTCTGTGTGGGGAGAAGCAGTCACGGAAGCGGGTGTCCGTTCCGCTGAGCGCGAGTGTGGTCTCCGGCCCGCGTCTGGTCCGTCGGTTCTCAGCGGGGGCAGGGACGCTGGGACCCGCTGGCTCTTTGCACGGATCGGAAGTCACGTTTCTATACTTACTATTTCCCTCCCCGATTCTCCTGGTCTCTTTGCTCCTGGCTTTGCTAACGCCACAGCTGTCGGGATGCCTGCGTGTTCCCCGGACGGTGTGGGGCCAGGGACCCAGAGTAGCTACGAGACCCCGTCTGAGCGCCAGCTCTGTGACCGCCAAACAGGATGGCTTCGGGTCTCTGTTCCCCGTCCGAACCACCGGCGCGCGGCCCCACGAGGTGTCGTCCCCTCCACCGCCAGCTCCAGCAGGGAGGTCCGAGCCCCTCGCGTGGCGGGAGCCCCCGAGTCTCTCCCCCACCAGCGACGGATGGCGTCACTCACATCCCTGCCCGGCCGGCCAGTGCGAGGACAACTCCGCAGGTGACACGCAGCGGGTAATGCGTAGTTTGTGTCTAAAGGACCAGCCCTTAAAAAAAAAGTATCCCAGCAGTGAAATGGTGGATGCTGGGTTCTTTCTGGCAGATCAGGAAATACCCTGCTGATGACCTTTGGAAACTCGGTCCCTCTAATGTTTTTTTTTTTTTTTTTTAAAGATTTATTTATTTGAGAGAAACAGAGAGAGGGCATGAGCAGGAGGAGCAGAGGGAGGGGGAGAGAGAATCCCAAGCAGACGCCCCACCGAGCACAGAGCCTAACACGGGGCCTGATCCCAAACCCAGAGATAATGACCTGAGCCAAAGCCGAGAGCTGAATGCTTCAGCATCGCCACCCCACGCCCTGAAACCCAGTCCCTCTCAACCCGAAGCAGTGGGTCAGAGACATGAACTCGCGGAGCTGGTCGTTTACCTGCTGCGTGATTTTACCACAGTCCATACTCCGACATAAGTAGTCAGACCCCGGATGCTTTATTCGAATCCGACCCAAGTGAGGACTTTTCAAGTCATTCAATGGCTGCTCTAAACTGTACTGTAAGATCTGTGCCCGCCAGGCTGTGCCACGCCGGGGAGCGTAAATTTGTTTATATTTTGGCACAAATCCCGCCAAGACCGTGTTGCGCACGAATCTCCCGGGGAGAAGTAGATACTCCTGCTCTGTCGGGATCTCAGGTTGGGACCTGCGCATGCCTGTGTCGGGGATCCCCGGGAGGAGCCGCTGAGACCGAGCCCAGGGGTGCCTGTCCCTCCAGCGCCCCGCTAGGATCCCCGACAGCATCAGTTGGCACCTGGGGTCTCCCACCAGCCCAGGGTGCTGCTCTTGTCTTAGTGATTTCTCTGCTGCTCCGGTGTCCATTATGTCCTTGGCCCCAGACAGCACCTGTCCTACAGCATTTGGGACTTTCCGTAGTGTGTGAGTCAGCAAGACCACAGTCCAGCTGTGTTTCCGCCTTGTGTGTGTTTGTGACTCGCCTCTTCCTTTGCTCTCTGGAAAGAGAAGTTCCGGGACATGAGCGTAATGGCCGCGCGGCTGCATTCTGCAAGCCGGCGATGTCTTCGCGGAGGCCTCGACGTTACTTGGTGTCAGCGCTCATGCTCCCTTGGACCCCAAAGTCTCACCTGGGGATGTCTCCCAAGAGAGTGACGGGTAAGTTCACCCGGGCATCTGTCCCCGGGCATACACGCCAGCGTTTCTCGTGGTACTGAGAAATGTTAGCGGAATATGGATCCGACCGGAACGAGGTTAGCTTGTGCCCCAACACAGGAGCCGGTTCACAGTTCTCCCTCCGTAGTACGTTTACTCGGGACCTTTTACGTACTGTGTCGTGGGTGAAATTCAAATCCCGAAGGGCACTCCCCCTGTGTTCTCTCTTTTGTCATAACTTCGTGTGTATGTGTTTGCGTAGAACATGTATCTGGAAGGACGTACAACCCAAAATGATACAAATACTTCTATCTGGTTGGTGGGGTTGGGAGTGATTTTTAGTATCTGTAGGGATTGTCTGGATTTTCACCATGAGCATATGTTATGTTTTTAAAAACAAATAAAAAGCTAAATGTAGCAAAGAAAGAACACGGGTCCTTGTCTTTTCCCACACGCGTTGACAAGTGGGTCGCCCGCTGGCCAGTGGGTGGCGAGAGCCTCTGTCCCTCCCAAGCCTTCGCCCCCTTCTGACGTTTCCATGCAGACAGCCAAGAGCTGCCTTCCCCAGCGCGGCTGCTGAGGCCGAGCGGCCAGACTCGGACGCCACGGGAGCTTTCCCAATATTCATTTGGCCTGACTTAGGTCACTTCCTCAGGACGCAGGTGAACGGAAAACTACTTCCTACGTTCCTGGGTGACGGGCTTTTTGGGATTCCTCAGTGGTGGACACGGTTTCCTGCATGACGACGCCATCCGACAAAGTTTACGTGTTGGTGCGTATGTAAACACATACATATATATTGGCTACACGTAGGACACCGAGGCGCACCCTTTCCAGATGATTCTTTGACCTTTTCTGTTCCCAAGGATAAAGCAAGGTCACGGTTACTGGAAGGTCTTATCTGGCAGAACACGCTTCAGAAGTATCTGGCAGAACACGCTTCGGAAGTGTTGAATGAGTGCATCCGGGTCTAGCTCTGCCGTCTTCTGTGATTTTGACTGTGACGATCACAGGGGCACAGAGTCTCGCCTCCGGGGAACTCGGTCCTGTGGGTCAGACGTGCTCAGCGTGTAGAGACTGGGGACCTTGCGTTTGACGACTGAGGAAGTGCACGTGACTCCCATAAATCGTGCCCGACGTCCACACTCTGCGTGGAAATCGTGCGGGGAGCGATGGCCGGCTGTGTTGTGTGACACGTGTGTCTCCCCCCTCGCCCCCCACGGTTTGTGGGTCCCACATGGCAGCGGTGTGCCATGGTGAAGGACGAGGCTTTAAAACCCCACAGGCGCGGGCCTGGACCCTGACTTCGCTGCCGACAACCTGTACGATCTTGGATATCTTTCTCCAATCTCTGTAATTCTCTGCGGGTTTTTTTCATGCATAATCCTTAGTTAAAAATGTCTACCCCGTAGGATGGTTGAGAAAAATCAAAGGAATGCTGGAAAACCACGCAGCCGCCTGAAGCAATTACACACGGTAATTATGCTGTCATTACCGCGTCGAGACGGCTGCCGACGGCGCCTTTGCTGGAAGTCTGTGCAGAGCGCACCCAGGTCTGTCCTTTCTCAGGCTCACGTTGGAAAGAGCCGGCAGCCACATGGCTCACCGTTGTTGACCACCAACCTCTGTCCTCACAAAGGGCCAGGTCTGGAGCCTCCGCTGGCCGGGGAGCTGGATGTGAGGCCTCTGAGCCCTGTCTGAGCCCTGGGACACGCGGAGGCAGGGAGAGGGGCTCTGCAGGCGTGTGGGTCTCCGTGTAAACCAGTGTCCCCGGAAACACGGTGGTGGGCAGGACGCCCTGCCGGCCGTGGATCAGGACAATTCGGCTCCCACAAAGCTCCAAGCTCAAGGCCCGTCTGCTTCTGTGACTGCCGTGACTTCCCCGCGTCTGTGTGTACTTGCTCCGCTCCTGTCGCTCCGTTTCCTTGGACGAGCTGGACTCACGCTGGCCAGGACCCCCGGTTTCCCTCTGTTCAGCTCTTGTGTGTTTCTTCTTCCTTCGAGCTGCTGCACATTAGTTATGAAACGAGTGCGTTTTCGGCCGGTTTTTCTGTGGCCCCTTTGGAGAGTCTCCATTCTACGTCTCGGAACATTTACGCGCCGTGCCAGGAGGGGACGGTGCCCCACATTCATGCGAGGGCCTCTCGGACAGCTCGGCGCCTCCTCATGCCTCATTTGTGCTGCGTCGCCGTGGTGTTTAGGACTCCTCCGTCTTACTAGAGCGAGGATTACCATGTTATTGGTTATAAAGCCGTTAAGCTCTCTTTTCGGGTTTGTTTCAAATCCTGATCTCCGGGCACCAGCCAGGGCTGGCGGCACGCGGCGGGCCGAAGGCAGGAGGGTGGACCACCGCTCGGCCTGCTCTGCGCCTGCGCCCAGCCCCCCTCAGCGGTAGGAGCCCGATTTCCATTAGCGGATCAGTAAGGGACGGAATCCGAAGTCAGCCTCTTGGCTGTTCCTGATGGTTTCCGATGTGCGTTTTCCTCCAGGGGAGCAGAACGGCAGCTCTGTATGGGTCTCTGTTTAGTTATCTGACTAAGAACATGAAAATTATATTTTATCACAGAATTTGTAATTTTCACGCATGTAAGCAGAGAAGTGTTACAGATCCTAAAGTTAAATGCCAGCACACTGTGGTGACTCGAGGAGGTCACAGGGCTTAGCCTGGGTGAGCGAGGGGGAGGCTCCCTGACTCCCCGGACCGCTCTGTCTTCCCACTTGGCGGTCTCGGGACCTGCCTCGGCTTCTGTCTGGCCACTATCCTGTCCGCGCCTGTTGTTACTGGGCCGGCCTCGGGACCAAACTCGGTTCCGACATGCCGGCGACGTGAAGCTCTGTGAACACGGAATCATGTCCCCCAAGTTCCCAGTGGCCCCTTCCTTCTCAAGAACAACGGATGATGGCGGCAGCGATCACAGCAGTGGGGGCCGGATTCATTGCTCTGGGGTCCCACCCCCTCTGGAGCCCGGCTAGACCTCCTCACCCCGTCCACCATCCTTTTAGCAGAACCCCCCCGGTGCCACCTTCCCAATCCTTCTGGAAACACCTGCCTGCGAGGCACAAGCTGTCCTGAGCAGCTTCTCTGTTGTTCTGATCCTTTTGGTTTAATGGTTCACCTGTAAGCGGTGCCCGGCTAGCTCAGTCAGTAGAGCACGAGACTCTTGATGGTTCACCTGGCCTCCGTTCATCCATTCACTCATTTTTATTAAGGTTTCCCTTCATTCGTTCCGTACTCACTAAGTCTCAGACGGTGTCTGAGGAATACGGAGCTCAGTGATGGGTACATGCGTGAACAGAAGACAGAGGTGACACGCAGACAGACAGATGGCGGACGGCACATGCCGCAGGGCCACACCCTGGGGGAGGGCAGGGTTGTGCAGGAGAGGCCAAGGTCAGAGACGCTCTCCAGCACAGCGGACGCATGTGGTGCAGGAAAGCCAAACCCGGCCCAGGGCTCTGGGCTGCCTCCTCAGGCCGGGCAGGTGTGTCCGTGGTTCTGGAATCACCGAATCCCAGTTCAGCTGAGGCAGCAGCCACTCACTCCCCAGATTCAGAGCAAAGACACAAAATAAGATGTAAATTAGGAGGGTTCCTTAATCATCTCTGTTCCCACCACAAACATGCATCCATTTTCTTGGCTTTCTGGGCAATTTTTCAAAGCTGTTGGCATCCCGAGTTTGAGTTTTCGCCAAGTTATTCCAACTAAGCTGGATTATGGGTCAGCAGACATCCGTGTGCTGAGCTCAGAGCCTAAAAGCTTTGGAGCAATGGATCTAATGAAAAATTTAATATTGCCCACTTCCTCTTTCTATTGCCTTTTTGTTTGGTTTCCACAGGAACCTATGTCTGTGTTTGCTGTAGGCGGAGGTCGTCTCGTCCTCTTAGCCTGTGATTAGAAGGACAGCACAGCAGGGTGAACGCCTAGAGGGCTGTGGCGGGAAGGGGGTGGTAGTGCGTGCGTGTGTGTGTGCGTGAGTGTGTGTCTGTGCGCGGGGACACGTGTGTGCGTGTGTGTGTGCACACAGAGGCGTGTGTGTACACACGTGGTTCATGCAAGTATGTGCGTGTGGATATGTGCACGTGTGGGTGAGCGCAGGTGTGCAGGCCTGTGTGAATGTGGAGTGTGTGCATGCAGGTGTGCCCCCATGTGCACACATGCACGTGTATGTGTGCATATGTGTGGGCATGTGCAGGCATGTGCAGGCGTGTGCCTGTCTGTGAGGTGCATGGGTGCTGTGCGGCCCTAGGAACCACTGGCGATCCACGGACAGGCAACATGGAGTGGAACTCTACGCCTGCGCTAGTGTGTCTGTTCTCAGAATCCGCAGTCTCGCTGACGTGAGACACAAGACACAGAACAGTCAAATCTCGGTCTGAGCCTCAAGATGTAAAGATGATTTATGTGCGCACGTGTGTAATGCCGTCTTCTTACCCTCCGCTTCACAGCTACCCGCCCGCACACGGACGCGTCCGGGCCCTCGTAACACAGCCACAGTGACGTTCGGGAAGGCTGGGTCTCGCCAGGACACGCAGGTCAGGGAACCACCCCACCCACGTCCGTGCGGACGCCTGTGAGGAAGGCAGCACCTGACTTCAATCGCTTCTTTCTCTGGGTATTTTTGGGGGACGAGGGCTTTCAGGTTCCACTTGTTACGTGCACACAATCATACCCTGAATTTGTGGCGTCCTCACCATTAAAGCTGTGGCGCAAAGTCATCAATCTGGGATCTCAGAACTGCATTGAGGGGAAAAGCCCTGAGGTCTGAAAATATTATGTCACTTTCTGCAATTCTCCCTACTCGGAAACTGCGGGGACACACCCGTCCCCGTCTTGCATCATTTACCTGAGGGGTGCACGTCCATGGACAGCCTTGCAATTCCCAGTATTTTAACAGCCCGACATAACCGACCCCAGTTCTGCCACGAACGCTTTTCCTGCTGTGGTTTCCGGTGAGCCTGGCGGAGCCATGGAGGGTGCTGGGGAGGGAAGGTGGCCTCCGTGGCCGGGTGGCTCAAGGGGAGACCCACCTGTCCTTGGACAGAGCCGGCCTCCTGCTCAGGGGGAGGGGGAGGGAGCACCGGAAGGCAGCGCACGGGGGCGGGACAGGGACAAGAAGTGCCATGTCCGTGCACCTCACAGAGCTCGAGGCTGACCTCCATCCTGCTGCCTCATCTCCCGGCGGACGGGTGGCGGTCACAAGTGCCTCGTTGGTGCACAGCCGGGGAAGCAGGTGTCTCAGGGCTTCCCAGGGCCCCGCATCCCACAGAGGCTCCGCGATCACACACACGCTGCCGCTCTGCTGTTCGCCCTGCCCGTGACCGCACAAGTCCTGCGTCAGAAGCATCCGGAAATGTCTAACCTGCTGTCGTTCATGATGATGTGAAAGGGAGGAACCACCTCCTTGTCACTTCCAGAACAAACCCGCCTCCAACTTTTGGAACCTTCAGCATTTGGGGATAATAACCCTGTGGCGATCAAAGACACGAACCCCGTGCAACTCTCTGATTCTCCTGCGCTGCCGCCACGAGGAAACCCCACAGAACCAGAACACAACGGCAGGCACCACGCCGTCCCCACGTCGCGGCTCCGGTGTATGCGCAGGGACAGCAGCGCTCTCCCGAGGACGGTCCCGAGGCATGTAACCTCCCACGACCCGCACGAGAGACACGGACGAGGGGAGGGGTGAGGACTCGTGACCTACTTCACCGTCTGGGGGTGTCCGGACCCTTCCTCGCTGATTTCCGCTTGAAATCCTGCACACAAACCAGCCTTCACCCCAGCTGAGCCCAGACCAACACCCTCCCTGTGGCCGGCAAGAAGGTCGCTGTTCCGTCGAGGACGGCGCTGGCACCGGGCCCAGCTGTGCACACGCAGGGGCGTTGTTGAATGCATCGTGTTGCGTGATGCAACACGGCTTAGATGGGAGTTAAATGGGAAGAAGACATTAGAATATTAGAGCGATTTTCCTCCCGTTTGCTCAAGCATTTTGTGGAAAGAGTGGGAGACTCTCGCTGCTGGGACATTCAAGGTTGAGCTGGTGAAAACGTCCGCGAGGTCATGGAGGGGAGGGCGTCCCCGCAGAAGCAGGGGGAGTCAGGAGTCTCCGCTCTCACGAACATTCAGGGTCCGCATTCCCGATGTACACATTAGGGTTATTCACTAAGCTGGACTGCGTTGAACTGTACCTTGTACAACTCCCGGAGACGGCAGGGTGCCCCGCGGCGGGTCTTTGCGGCAGGAGCACACTCACTCCACCAGCACTGGCGGCCCCACTGTCACTCCGCTCTTCCGGCCCCACTGTCACTCCGCTCTTGCAGAGGCAGCCACAAGACCCCAGAATGCACACACAGCCTCTCACAGCATCCGCAGCATCACCTGCCTCCGTCTGAGTCCAGAGGACCCGGCTCTCAGCTCCGAGTCTCGCTCGGCTCCCGTCATGGCAGCACACAGTGACGGCACATGCCCAGACACTCAGACGCGCCTCGAACCACGGGTCTCCCCAGATCCTTCAACTGATACCAGTTTCCATCCTTCCTGGGTCCTTCCTGGAATCTACTATTCCAACACCTGGCCAAATTTCGTGGTTTCCCATATAGAACCCATCCGCCCTGTAACGTATGCGGACCTGCAAACCATCACTTTCTGAGTCCTTACTACAAGTCAAGCACTGGATTAAGGCTCAGGTGTGGGCTAAATTATTTCACTGATCACTGGCGACAACCCTACAAGGTCAATAATTTTCTTTCTTTCTTTTTTTTAAGACTTTACTTTTATTTATCTGACAGAAAGAGATCACAAGTAGGCAGAGAGGCAGGCAGAGAGAGAGAGAGGGAAGCAGGCTCCTCGCTGAGCAGAGAGCCCAATGCGGGACTCGATCCCAGGACCCTGAGATCATGACCCGAGCCGAAGGCAGAGGCTTTAACCCACTGAGCCACCCAGGTGCCCCAAGGTCAATAATTTCACCCCATTATGTGTGTTAGTGAGCTACGGCCCAGAGTCCGCACGGTATTTGTCCATGGCCTTCTGAAAGTCCGCAGAGCTGGGACTGACTTTCCCCTTCACGGACCCAAGTCCCCGCTCTCGGTGCTGACCTGTGACTCTCTGCCCCTCGGTCGCGTGAAGTCTTCCTCGGGCAGGAGAGGCTCTTTATCACCACACAGAGAGACGTCACCCCGTTCGGTCGTGAGCGGGCCAGCAGAGGGTGGCATGAGGCACCAGCAGCCTACGGGGACACGGTCTTCCATCCCGCCTGGAAACGGGTGGAAACAGGAACCGGAACCTGGGGTGCCTGTGCTTGCTGCCTGAGATCCCCCGTTGGTGCCCAGCAGAGAGACGGGAGTGGCGGCCGGGCAGGAGCCGAGGGGCCCCTCGGAGGCACGGACTGTTCTGCGTCCTTCCGTTCGCTTTCCCCTCGGCGCTTCTGAAACCATGTGCTCGGCGGCATGAACCCTGCGGCGGCCGGTCTGCAGACGCCTCGGTGCTCGCTGCGTCTCCCTCTTCGGGCCGGGCGTCCCACCTCTGTCGCCGAGCGTCACCACCCATGTCTGTAGCCCTGTCGCTGATGGGGAAGCGAGAGCCGGAGCCCCTGGAGGACGTGAGCAGGTGGCAGGTGAGTGCGTCTGAGCCGCGTCTCTGCTGCCGCGGAGGGTAGGCCCCGCAGGTTTCTGAAACACGGGCCCTGGGTCTTGCTCCTCCTCCCTGTGCGGTGGCCGCGGGGGCCCGGGGATCTGCATGCTCTGCCCAGCCTCTGGCACCTGAGGGCCAGACTCCCCGTCCCCGGGCTGAGCAGACACGGAGAACCCCCGGCGGCGGCAGTTGCAGGCTCGGCTTCCCGCGGGCTTGGGTTCCCGCGAGGCAACGGAGTGTGGGCGGCTCTTCTGCTTCGGTGCGCCGGCGTCCTCGGGGAACACGGCCGCCCAGCCGATCCGGCCTCCGTGGGCTCAGATGGAACGTATCTCGTCCTCAGATTTATGCCGGCACTTCACCGCTCCCGCACACGACTGCTCGGCACAGCAGAGTCATTGCAGCCTGTCGTATTTGTCTTTGGAAATTGTAACAAATTATGGTGATTTATAACATCAAACTCTGCTCTCGCTGCTCTCCCCAGACGGCAAAGTCGCTGACGGCAAGGTTCCGGGCCGTCCATTTGCTCCGTGCGGAGGTGACAGTGAAGCATGCGCTCTCTCCTCAGCGTGACACTTGCTGTCCCTTTGAGGGGAGCCTGTCACCATGACTCAGGCCGTGACCGCACCTTTGCCCCAGGGTCCCCAGCTGTCCTGGTCCTTCCTCCGGGGCACGTGGGGTCACCTCCAGCGGGACTGACGCTGGAGAACCTCCTAGACAGGGACCCTGCCCCTTCCACTCTGTGGGTGCCAACCCCGACCCGCCACGGTAGGGCGACCCCCCGACGGGAGCCACGGGGCTTGGTCAAGTCTCCCGCGGGACGCAGACCTTCCTCCACACTTTCTGGTCTCTTACTCTGAGGGGACGAGTGTCAAGTCCACTCCAGAGTTTCCCAGAGAACTCGGAGTCCTGGCCTCTAGGACCAGGAAGGGGCACTGGGGGCACGAGGCCCAGGACACCAGAGGTGGCTGGAAACCGGGAGCGGCAGGCTGACCCGTGTCCTGTGTGGTGGCGTTCGGAGGTGGGGTGAGGGGAGGTGGTGAGGATGGGGCCCCGTGACGGGGTCAGAGCCGTTGTGAGGAGGAGCAGCAGGCTCGGGCTCTGATGGGCCGGCCCCCACCTGCACCGGTCTGGCAGAGCTCCCCGGCTGCCCCTGGCAGAGCCCCCATACAGACGCCGCAGACCCACGGTCGGCAGGCACAGCCACAGAGCGTCCCAGACATGCGCCCCACGCTCCTCTCACATGTGCGTTCCACAACTGAAGGACTGCGGGTCAGGACCATGGCTCTCAGCAGCCAGAAACGCAGCTTCTCGTAGAGCCGTCCTGGTCGAAATGGGGACACCGGGGTGGCTCTTCTTTAGAAACCAGAAGAGGGCTCGGGACTGGCCGTGGCAGCTGCTGTAACGGGATGGCGAACGCGGCGTTTGAGCACTCACCTCCGGTCCCCACGGAGGCCGTGTCACCGCAGCCCGAGGGCAGGACTGGAGGTTAAGATAAAGCCGACCCCATTGACTGCGTGGGTTCACGTGCCCGGGGTCCGATCCTGTGTCCTCAGTCCCGTCCTTGACCCCAGCCACGGGCTGGTCCCTGCAGGGGCTGGTTTGGAAGCTGTTAGCCGCATCTCAGAACGAGAGGCTGGTGTTGGCCGGTGTTGGGCAGATCTAGACCCTGGAACCCATCTCAGGCAGGATCCTGACAGCCCTTGGTCCACATGCACACACACGTCTGAGCTGGGCCAGCCCCGGGGATGCAGAAACAGCAGGCTGACGCGGAGACCAGGGGAGGGGACAGGGACATGGCAGAGGACACATCTCACCCCGGAGGACACATCTCACCCCGGAGGACACATCTACCCTGGAGGACACATCTCACCCCGGAGGACACATCTACCCCGAGGACACATCTACCCCGGAGGACACATCTCACCCCGGAGGACACATCTACCCCGTAGGACAGCTGGGCGAGCCCCTGACCGAGGCCATGAGTGTAAGGGCTGTGGTGGCCCAGATGGGGAAACTGAGGGAGTCCCCAGGGGTCTCGCTGTGGACCTGACAGTCTGTGGTTCACGCCCACGGGCTCCTGCCCCGTGTTGGGGGCTGGCGCGGGGACCTGCATCTCTGTGCCCCAATCCCGCAGTGTCTTCTGAGGAGTGGCGTCGGGGACAGGACCAGAGCTGCAGTCACCAGCTGCCGTCGGCTCCACGACCGACTTGGTGTGAGACTTCAAACTCCTTGTCCCGGCTTTAATGACTTTGTTCAGCTTTGCGGCACTGATGTTGCTGGGAAAGATGACGCGGAGGCTTGAGTCCTTCCAGGATGTGTGTGTGTGCGCCATGGCGAGGTCTCAGGGACCGGCCCAGCCTTGTGGGGACCCTCCCGCTCGGGAAGCAGAGCGACTGGGACGCTAGCAGCCCGATGCCGCTGGAGCCTCGTCTCCGACTCCGAGGACAAGACACCCGGCCCCATAGGGCCAGCCGGACGTGGAGAGGCCTGGGTCTCCACGTGGGGTGGCTGTCCGAGAACACTGCTTTTATTTACAGGGACTGGATCAAATGAATATTTCTCATGATAAGTGGGAAGTGTCAAAATGAGCCACAAACATAGAGTGGTGACAAAAGGATCATTTCAGTGAAATTACACAACATAAAGTGAGTCACTGAAACAGCAGCATTAAATACGATTTGCATGCAACATTGCATTGTGCGATTTCTGACACTCTGCGGAGAGGTATTAGGTCTGGAGTAACTACGTCGAGAAAGCAATTTGCAGAATTTCTGTTCTTTTAGCGGGTTTGAAAGCAGTGATTTTTTTTTTTTTTTTTTTTTGTAGCTGACAAGTGAACAAAAACCAATAATTGAATAGCACCATTTTACCCAGAAGGCAGGCCGATAATTAGAGGTGTAGCAGCCAGTTTGGATTTTATCTCGACAGTGGCAGCTCCGGACTTTTTTTTTTTTTTTTTTTTTAAGCCGAGAACTGAAATCAAGGCCCCCGTACTCAACAAGAGAAGAAAACAGGCTTGTGCTTTCAGTTCTGCATGTCTGGCTGAGATGTGTGTTCTGGTCCCTAAGGGAAGGTCTGCAGGCCCTCGGTTGGACAGGGTGTGTCCAGCAGGGACAAGGAACAAAGAGAAGTGCCCAGCGGCCAGCCCCGTCAGAGATCCAGTGTGAGCAAGGTCAGCGGATGCTGCTAGGAAGCTCAGGATAGACAGCCACCTGCTGCCGTCTGGTCCCCAGGATAAGATTCTCCCCGTGCATCTCAGAAGGAAGGTCCCACCTCGGACACGGGTTAGATCTGCCGTCATGGCCCTCAGTGTGGCAGACCGTCCCGCACGTCGTGGTCTGAAGCCTAGAATTTGGTTTTGTGGGCTGTTGCCGCTGTGTGGACGAAGCCAGGGTTGACAGCCGTGAGGCGCGTCCCACCAGGGCAGACGGGGCCCTGCATGCACAGGCTCGTCTCCGCGCTCCCGTCCTGGAGGGCGATGGTGTCCGCAGTCGGAAGGGTGTGGGTTGCCCCCGGAGGGCTGGAGACGGAGACCGGGGTCCTGGTGCTCTTGTCGCTGGTCCCACTTAGGAGACCGCCTGTCAGGTCTTCCTGGCGCTGAAAGTGTAGCGTCTGGGCACGGCCTCCTGGGGGCGTCTGGGCACCCGCTGAGCCCCCCACCCCGGTCGTCAGTGTGCTGGGAACACGCGTTGAAATGCTGCGCCTCCTGTTCATCGTGCACGTGGACGCAGAAGCCTGTTACCAGCCGTCTGTTTCTGATGGTTCCTCGTGTCCGGAAAGTCATCAGTTAGAGCCCCCGCAGGCCGCTCAGATTTAACTGAAGGTCAGGTCGGACGTCCCAGCAGTACCAGACGCTGCCGGCCGCTCCACACGCGAGTCACCTCGGAGCTGCGTGTGGCCCCCGCGGCAGACAAGCCGGGGAGTTCGCTTGGAAAGAAACTCAAGCATCACCAACTTCTTTCTTCAGCGGACAAAGGGAGCTTCCGAGGCAGGAAGTACCCCCGACGAATGGTGGGATGGAGACCCTGGGTCCCTTCTGTGAGGGCGGTGCTGGGGGCAGACAGGCTTTTGTAGAGAGAGGGCAGAGCAGAGGGAGAGAGACTCGCAAGCAGGCTTCCTCGCATCCAGAGTGGAGCCTGACACGGGGCTCGATCCCACGACCCTGAGATCGGGACCTGAGCCGAAACCAAGAGTCAGACACTCAAACCACGGAGCCCCCCGGGCGCCCCAGGAGCTTCTCTTTATCTCAAGGACTTATCTCTTACAAAATGGGGCTTTGCCTGTTTCCAAGGAGCCCACGAGCAGTTCGTGCTGAAAGCCTCGTGGCCGAGGGGACAGCACGTGGGTCACCACGCTGGCGATCAGCCTTCAGATATGGGGGTTTCCTGTGCGAGCGGGGCTGGCCCGTGGGGGCCATAGATGGGGAAGCTGTCGCTGGCCCCGCACACGTGTGTCACCCTCCTGGTGCCCGGGCTTGAAGTCCGTGTAAGTGGTGTGAGGGTAGACGGAGGTGCCTGGCCTGGGACACTGGTGACCACTGCCCCCCACAGAGCTGGGGACCCGGCGCCCAGCCGCACCGAGCTCTCCCACTGTGGCACACAGCGTGGGAGGCCCCAAATGCCGGGGCCTGCCCTGCCCCTGGCTCCTGCTCCTTCCCCCGCAGCCCGGGCCAGGCTGGGGGCGGCTGGTGCTGTGGGGGTCCTGCTCTTGCTAGTTCCACGGCCCTGCAGACGGGCCTCTGCCGTGAGCCCGCACGTCCGCGTCCTGCTCGCTGGCAGGCAGGCCCAGGAAGGGCTGGAGTCCGTGCAGACGGGGGTGCCGGCCACTCGGGCCATGTTCCCAGGGATGCGGCTCTGTTCCCCCACCTCTAAGACAAGGGGCTAATCCCGTCCCGGCCTCTCTCGGCCCATTTAGGTAGACGCCAGAGTCTCCTTAGAGAGGCCCCTCACGGCCCGAGAGAGCTAATGATTTCAGGGTGGAAACAATGTGGCAGGGGTCAGCGGGTCCAGACCCCATTACCAACCTGCTGACAACCGTTCCGACGGCCAGGGTCCCGACAAATCACTCCCGCAAAGCCAGATAAGCCCTTGATATCCATCACCCTAACGCTGTGCACCCGACGGGGACAGCCTGCTGAGGCCGTCACGAGGGGAGGGCCTGTTAGTGCCGGCCGCGGTGTGGGCGTGGGGACCGGGTGAGCTGCCACTGGGCGGAGCGGGGGACGCTGGGCCGCTCCCGGCCTCTGCTGGGGGACTCGGGGGTGCACGGACGGCACTCGCGGTGGGGGACGCTGGGCCCGTCCCCGGCCTCCCGGTATGCTACCCCGTGCACCTTCTCCCTCTAACCCACACCCTTCATCTCCAACAAGCCCTCAGGGTGAGTCCTGGGGGCTCTCAGCCCGGCCGTGCTCTGGGGTCCCCAGTGTCGTCGTAGACCCCTGACCGTGTCAGCGAGTGGCTCAAGCAGGTCCAGAAACAGTCAGGTGTGCGAGAGCAGATGTCAGTGGGGGGATGAGCCCACGTGGGAAGTCCCCGCGCTGGGAGCAGCGACTCCCCGCAGGAAGGGGGCAGAGAGCGCGGCCCCCAGCTTCCTCAGCGCCTCCCCTGTGAGGGGACGGACGTCATGGTTGGGATGTTGAGGGCTCGCTGCTCCCCCTCTCCGTCCCCAGCGGCGCACCTGTTGCCACACAGCAGCATCTCAGTGCTGTGAGAGCACGTGCGGCGAGACAGGACAGCCAGGAGGAGGAGGCGCCCCGACCCTGGCCCATGGCACGCCGCCCGACACCCGTGCCGGTCCGACGGCTCTACGAGGGCAGGAGGGAAGCGAGCAGCCTGGCAGGCAGCCTCAGGTCCGCTCCTGAGCTCACCGTGACCCTGGACCGAGGGCAGCTCTGTGCGCGGTGAGGGTCGTGCAAGAAAACGCGAAGCACCCAGACTGGATTTGTTCTGGTTCGGAGCCACCTCCGGTGGTCTCAGAGTGAACGTCATGGGGGCTCTGACTCCTCCATCCTCCCTCCCATCGTGGAACATTCTAGCTCTGTCCGCGTGACCGCGGAAGGGGTCGCGGTGTCCTTGTGGGCCGCTCGAGGTGCAGGAGAGGCGGAAAGCACTGCAGGCCTGTCTCCGACCCGGCGGGTCCGTCCCACTCAAGCACACGGGGGTCGAGGCAGACGGGAGTCAAAGCAGGGCCTGGCTTCCCACCCCCTACGCGGGCCCTGGGTGGAAAGCGCTTCTGGGCCGCCCACGCTGCACGCACGGGGCTCACACTTTCCTTGGGAACAGGAGCTTGCAATCTAGAGCCTCGCCGAACAGAGCGAACATCTTTGTAAGTAGCAGGAAGGGGCATGGAGGTGAGCACACACGGCCTCACGTGCCGGCAGGACCGGAGGTGTCTGTCTCTCTCCAAGTGGCCCCTCACCCCCGGCACAGCCGACTCGGAAAACACACAAGTGCATTTGGCTTGTTTTCAATTCCTTCCTGTGATCAGTTTTCCGAGCGACTCTCTTGCTTTGTTCTCTCTGAATCCCACAGAGATGCTAACCTCAAAGCAGAAAGTGCCCTCCTGACGGTACCTTTGACCGAAGACAGAGCGTGGCGGCTCCGTCCTCACAAGGCTCATTCTTCTAAGAGCTTCGGTGCCGTTGTCCTGGTTTTTGCTGGCTCTGGAAACACCTCGGCACCACTGCTCTTTAAAAGCCAAGAAAATGCGGCGAAACGTTCTGCAGCCGACAACTTTATGAAAGGACGCCCCGGCCACGAGCTGGTTAAAGCCACGAGCTGGGCAAACACGGCGCCGTCCACGCGGGGCATCCGCCAGGCTAAGCCTCAGGTCGCCGCTGTCACGGGGGCTCACACGGGAGTGGTATTAACGGGGTGAACCTGGGTGGTCGAGCGCTGCGGCAGGGTGCCATGGTCGTGCTGGGGGTGTCACTGGTGCTTCCAGCTGGCGGAGATGCGGCCACACAGCTGGCCGCACCCCGCGCTGCTGGTGAGAAAACCGAGGCCGCAGGCACTCAGCATTTGGCAAGAATTAACGTGGCTGAGAGGTGGCAGATCGAGGACTCCAGGCTCAGCCTTCCAGCTCAGAGTCCCTCGCTCTGCCGAGCTAGCGCAGGACGCATGTTGGGGACAGCCACATGAGCTCGCATGGGGCTCAGGGCTTCAGCGTCCTGTGTCATTCAAGGAGAACGTGCAGGGGAAGAGGCTGTTACAGGTTGGACGACGTCCTTCAACTCGTGCGCTAGACTCCCAACCCCAGGACCTCAGAAGGAGACGGTATTCGCTGACGGGGTCTTAAGGGGGTGACTGAGGTAGGATGAGCTCGGCGGGAGGGGCCCGATCTGATCTGACTGGGCTCCGAGGAACAGGACGGCAGGACACAGACACACACGGAGGGACGACCGCGTGAGGACACGGGGGGGGGGACGGCATCCGCACACCCTGGAGGGAGGCCTGGGGAGACACCAGCCCTGCCCAGGCCGGCACCTCGGGCTCCGCCCCCGGGACGCGGGACAGTGACCGTCTGCTGTTGAAGGCGCCCGAGCTGTGGTATTTGTTCCGCAGCCGGAGCTGACTAAGGCTTCGTTTGCTGTGAGAAAGGAAAGCACGTGACCCAGGATGAGGCCCGGGGCCGGGTCCTTCTGACCAGACTGGCCTCAGGGATCTCGGGGTGCGAAGGCAGGAGGGCTCAGTTGAGTAAAGCTCGTGGAATTCACAAGCTTTACACTTTCCCTTTCTCTGTCTGCCGTTCTCCGGGCCCCACTAGTCAACTGTTCACCAAACGGTTTTGGGAAAACAGGGAGGGACGTTGAGGTGTCCGGATGGCCCAGCTCTCCCGTGCTGATCAAGTCAGCGCCGTGAATGATGGTCTGGCTGCCCTTTCGGGACGCGTTACTGAGTCTGTTTGGAAGACGCTGCCCTGTTCGCCCCAGGACTCCAGGGCAAGGCACGTGTCTGCCGTGGGAAGCAGGGGTCTCTGTGACCCCAGAGTCACGGGACCTCAGACATAGGAGCGACCCCAGCGAGGGCCAGACCCAGCGCTCCTGCTCACCGGAGTCTAGACAGGGTCCCCAGGGCCTTGTCCTCCTCAGCCAGAGGCCACACAGCCTATTCACACGTCAGAGGATACGCGGAACACTCCGGAAGCCAAGTGAGGGTGCCGTTATTCACACACCACCCGCTTCAAACACACCAGCCCCAGAATCTGGTGGTCCCAGGGCTGCCCGGACGCTGGAACGTCCAACCACAAAACAGAACAAATGAACCGACTTTTCTGTGCGTTTCTGGAGAGGACAGTCTCCCTGAGCCGGTGCCCCCTTCGTTCTCAGAGTCGCTCGCGCCGAGACTCCTTGGTCATGCTTTTCCCGACACGTTTTCTCATTCGCCAAACAGCCTATTCACAAAGCTGAGACGACTAACGTCATTCCTCGCTGCTTGTCGCCACAGAGCCGACGTGCGGGCGGCCGGAGTCAAGCAAGGAAGCAGGATCCCCTGCCTCCGCCCGTCCCGACCCGCCTCCGCCCGTCCCGACCCGCCTCCGCCCGTCCCGACCCGCCTCCGCCCGTCCGGCCCCTGCCTCCGCCCGTCCGGCCCCTGCCTCCGCCTGCGTCTCAGGAGCTCCGGCCGCTACAGCGGGCGTCCCACTGGCCCTGCAAGTCCTCCCCGGCATGGGTTCTGGAACTCGTTAGGGGTTTACTATTATTTTTTAAAGCAAGAAGTCTCTCTTCTGCTGACCGGGAAGAAGAAATAGAGCAGGAGGGCCCCGCTGGGCTGCAGGGCCCTGGGGGTCTCCGTTCCCAGTTTCCAGTCAGCGCCGCGGGCAGGGGCTGGACCGGAGTCTGGGGACAGGGTGCCGGCGCTTCGGGGGAGGGAGGCACGCACGGGCGCCCAGCGGGTGTTGCTGGATGCGGCCCAGAAGCCGCGTCCGGCAGCGGAGGACGGAGCCGCCGAGTGAGCGGAGAAGCCCATGCCGTGGCCGGGCCCACCCCACCCCCCACCGGGGCGGACGGGCACCCGACGCCCCACCGGAGGTGAGCATGCAGGCGGGACCACGGGGCCTGCGGGCTTCCTCCTAACCTGGGCTGTGTCCTTCACCCCCAGAACCCTCGATGGGGACTCCGTGGCCGCCAGAGAGCTAAGGGCCACCCCTCAACGGTGTCGCCCGCTCCTCTCACCGGGCCGGGCCCCTCACGGGCAGGAGGGGGCTGAGGTGGCACCGGCACTTCTGGTCCAGACACCCCCCGTGAGAGAGTGACGAAGCAGGACCCGAGAGGTCACCGGGCTCGCTTCACACGGTGACCCAGTGTGGGGGCTCCGGGGGGGTGCGGGGTGCTGGGGCGGTCTGCTGGGCGGAGGGGAGAGGAAGACCCGGACCCCGTCTGACCCGGCGGGTGCCCTCCCCGGGGAAAGGGTCGGATCCCGGTGGTCTCAGCAGGTGCTCTTGTGGGCCTGCATGTTCTGCGTGTTTCAGTTTTTCCCCGGCCCGAAACCCAGCCATTCCTCAAGTCGCTGCTGCTCGCTCAGCAGGTATCTGTGACGGGGCCGGGGCGGACGCTGCCCGCAAGCCTGTCTCCTCCGGAGCGTCCGGGGCTGCGCGGGGCCCCTGCCACGGAAGTCCTCGTTGGAGACCCGCCGCCAGGGACGGGAAGGAAGCACGGCCGTCCTGGGCCGGGCCAGGGCGCGCTTGCTCACGGCTACCGACGCCAGGCGGCTGCCAGCATCGGGAAATTACCGTTTTAATCATTAATTACCAAATAAGTGTCACTTTGCTGGTACAATATATGCAATGATTTCTGTCATAAATTGACATCTGTAAGTCATAAAGTGCTTAGTTTTAGCTGCTTTTGATTGCAGCGTTTCCCCCAGCTCCACGGCATGTGCTTTTTGGACGGGGTTCAAACTCCTCCGGCT
The DNA here is from genome assembly GCF_011764305.1 of Mustela putorius furo. Taxonomy (NCBI): domain Eukaryota; kingdom Metazoa; phylum Chordata; class Mammalia; order Carnivora; family Mustelidae; genus Mustela; species Mustela putorius. Next base: position 7,660,907 of record NW_025422169.1, on the reverse strand, counting down.
TCGGAGCGCCGGCAATCAACGATGCCAACACCGGGTCCCACGGGCTCGGCCGCGAGAGGAGCTGGCTGCCGCACACCAGCGCGGGCCTGATCCCAGGGGGAGGACTCGGGAGCGGGAAGAGCACCTTCCTCAGAGAGGCGACTCCAGCCAGTCTCCAAGAACACGCCGTTCCCACCGTTGAAAACAGAAATCCAAGGAAAATGATCTCCAATAGGGCACGAGAGACCACGCGAGGCGTCTGCATTATTCAGAAACATCCCGGCTTCTTCTGCTTGATTTCAAACAGGCTATTCCTAGAGGAACCCACCGCCCTTTCTACCCAGAGGCCTAAAAATATACGCCTCTGAGAGCACGACTCAAGTTGGTTCAGAATCAAGAAGGCTTCTGCATGCCGCGGAAACACGCGGACTTCTCTTCCCACGAGCACGGCGACGGCCACGGGAACAACGGGCTCCCGGGTCCACGCACGTGCCGGACGGTTGTCCCACCTCCCAGCGCGGGCCTGGGTGCCCATTTGTAAGTGACGACCTTGCTCACAGAGGGTCCCCTGGAAGGTGGACGAATGGTGGGCAGAGGTGGGGTCCTGCCCTCTGCAGGGGCGTGGGGTACGGGCTCGCTGTCAGGAGCTGAGTCCCTGGAGGGAAGCAGGAGCAGCGACCCAGTGGGCAGCTCTGGGTCCTCCCGGGCGCCCCGCAGCGCCTAGAGCTCTGTGCCCCACACCCTCCATCCTTCCGGTTTTGTGAGACAAGACGCGACTCTGTCTCTGCCGGGGCCCTGGGCTCTGGATTCCCTGCTGCCCTCCCCTGTGTCCCCAACCCCAGGGTGGCGGCTTCCTGCCTGGCTGTTTCCTTCCAGCTGTCCCCTCCCTGCCAGCGCGGCCGCTCCCTGCTTCCAGCACCTCCGTTCGGATGCCCAGGGGCGCGTTTGTTCTCCTGTTGGAACGCCGACAGCCAGGGCCCTCTTCCCTGGTCTGTGCTGGGGGTGAAACTTCACTGAGACACCCAAGCCCAGAGCTTCTGCCCTATTTCCCGCGGACCAGCATCCTTCCCACCCCCAGACGGGAACCTGATGCCCCTTTCTGCTGCGGAGACTCGGATCCTCCGGACGCAGGTGTGCCCGGCCCGAACCCCAGGCCAGCTCTGCTCACTGGGCCTGCCCTGCACCTGGATCCCTCGAAATCTGTCCACACGCCTCCACCCGCGGTGCCCGAGCCATGACCTGCGTCCACACGCCTCCACCCGCGGTCCCCGAGCCGTGACCCGCGTCCAGGTCGGCGGGCGTCTTCGGTGAAGGCTCCCACGCTGCCGGAGACGCCGAGCCATGTCAGACCGCGGGGAGAGCCCATCTTCTCCACCCCCACGCAGGGCTGTTCTGCACCTTCCCTCCACCCGAGGGACGGTCTCAGCGGCTGAACACCACCTCTCTTCACACCTGATTCCAGAGAATTCCCGTCCACCCGTCCGTCAGCTCCCTTCCTCGTGGACGCGCCCCACCCCGCGTCGCTAAAACCTGGGCCTCTCCTGCAGCCTCAGCTTCACGTCCTGCTCTGGCTGCCGCTGTCCCCAGCGCGACCTCACGTTATCAGGACACCGCCTTCCCCTCCACACACCGGACGCTCTCTCCTCCGTCCTGATGCACAGGTGAGGCCCCCCTCGGGGGAGCAGGGGCCGCCAGCAGCCCCACACCCGCCCTTCCCTCCACCCGGGCCCGTCTAACCTGCCACCCACGCCCCGGGTGTTGGCTCCTGTTTCTTCATGACCACCGTCACCCCTAATGTAGCACATTATCCTGCTTATCCCCCTGAAATACAAGTCTCATCCCGCCACGTGTGGGTCTGTGTTCGATGACGGCTCTTGCCAGCACACCCAGCTCTGAGATCCCACAGGCCCACGTTCTCGAGGGCTTCCAAACCCTGACGCAAGACAAGCAAGGTCTGGAGGCCCACCAAGCGCACAGCGCCTTCGCCAAGAGCACTGTGTCTACGTGCCCCTGACGCTGCTGAGACGGTGGGTCCCAGGCTGAGTGTTCTTATCACCAAATATTAATAAGGAGGCCTGGAGGGGATCTGGGAGGCGGTGGGTGTGTCCCCGGCCTCGGCGGCGGAGGCGGGGTGTGGGCGTCCCCAGACTGTCGGGCTATGCAGGTCAAATCTGTACAGCGTTTATATGTTCATTATATGTTAATGAAGTAAACCAAATAAATAAATGTTGTCATGTCATATCAGAGGTCAGCAGAGAAGGAGGAAGGCTTTGAGGCCAGCATCCTCTCCATCGGGGGCTCCGGGGCCCTTTGTAGAAATGCCCGTGGTGCTGCTGGGGGAGAAGACGTCGGGTCTGAGAGGCTGCCACAGGGGATGGGTCCTGGTGCGGAATTTTGGGGGTGCTCGCCTCCGAAGCAGATGCTGGACGGACCTCACGGCCTCTTGAAATGCCAGCAAGCGCCGTGAGGCCCCGTGTTTCCTAGGATTCCGCAAGTGCCTCTGCCTGGGCGGAGGTCACGGGCGGGGAGTGTGAGGTGCGCTCCCCCGGGGGGGCGGGCGGTCTCAGAGCACGCACTGCCTGCGGGAGGCGGCCTGCGCTGGGCCAAGCAGATGTCACATGGATGCGAACGCTCAGTGGCAGAGTCTGGGTGGGATTGTGATGGGGGTGCGAGCCGTGAGCCTGTGTCGGGGACAAGAAAGAGGCCGGGACGACAGACCGCACTCGGTTTTGGGTCAGCTGCACATCGTTTTAGATCAAAGAACGTTCCTAGGATTCTCTGTAGATGGGACAGATGTTTTCATCTTGGGGCAGAAAGTAAATATGACAGGCCTAGGAGAGCGAGACAATGACATCAGCGGCCGTGGGTGGTCTGCCGCCTGCAGCCGCTGATGAAGCCTCTCTGCCTCAGTTTCCCTCTTTGCACAAGGTGAGGAGGGTGACGGGAGGTTGTCACAGGGCTGGAGAACGCCCGAGGGATGGGGTCATTCTGCACACGGGGCCCAGTCCCCGAGGCCACTCCTCTCGAGGCTGTGTTCTTAGCTTCCTGCTCCACAAAGGGGCCCTTGTCCCTTTTCCCCAGAGAGCTCCCCGTCCTCTGTGGGATTCCCGGGAGCCCGCCTGTGCCCTCCTCTCAACGTCTGTGGCCCCTGAGACGGTAAGAGGTAGCCAGTGAAAGGTTGTGAATGAATGAGTGATCACTACTACAACGAGGGACTTCCCCTGGCGTGCACACGCACACGCACACACACGTGCCCCAAACACACACACAACGTGGGCGAGGCCGACAGAGGAGCTCTTCCTGCATCTGGAGGACATTAAACTTTGTCCAGACTTCATTTTTAGAGCCGGTTCAGGTTCTCAGCCCAACTGAGGGGAAGGGACAGAGGTTTCCCACACACCCTGCCTCCCCCAGTCACAAACCCCACTGCGAACACCCGCCCGATGGTGCGTCTGCTGCCACACCCACACGTCACCGTCACCCTGACTCCGCCGTGGACACTAGGGCCCCTCTCGCTGCTGCGCATCCCGGGGTCTGGACACACGCGTCTGTGTCCTCAGTGTCCCACGGTGGTCTCACTGCCCTAAGAATCCCCCGTGCTCCACCTGCCCGCCCCTCCCTCCCTGATTTTTTCCTGTATCCACAGTTGTGCCTCGTCCAGAAGGTCCTAGAGCTGGAATCCTACCGTGTGTCGACTTCTCAGACCGAGTCTGTCACTGAGTCACGTGCATTTAAGGTTCCTGCACGCATGAAACTAAAATGTAACAGCATTATCATTGCTCTTTCTGTTTATTGAGTTTAATATGGTCAATATCTGTTGACTCAGCATCTTGGGAAGCTCTGATTCTGTCCCATATATGCAGGGCGGCCACTGTTTGGTGGCTCAGGGACAGACCTACGGACACCCCTCCTTCCAGCCTCTTTTTGACCAGTGTCCCCTTGGCCAGTCAATGGAGCCCTAGTTTGGAAAACAGGTGCCTCATCACCGCAGACATGCGTCACTTGGAAAGGAGAGCACTGAGAGATTCTTTCGGGCAACCCGCATTTTTCCCCCCAAGCTCCCCTGCTGGAGAACAGCAAGCAATCGGAAACCCTGACTGCGTCCCCCGCCAGCTGTGTAGGGGGTTCACTGTGGGAAGGATGAAGCACATTCCTTCCACTAAGCCCCCCGCCCGGCATGTCCGTGATGTCTCCTCTGCGGTGGTGGATGGCTGGGCAGCTGGACGACGTACAGCTCAAGTCCTTCGTTGGATGAACCAGAATCTGAAAGTCGTGCACTTGGCACTTACACGTGTTCTACGCGTGACCATTCTGTGTTCTGTGCAGAGCCATTTGCCTGCTAAAATCTTTAATGACACTCATGCCGTTTGTGCTTTTGCTTAAACTTCGCTCACATAAGACCTATATTCTTTCAAATGCAAAGCCCGGTGGGGGCGATTTTTAGGAACAGAGGATGGTGCGGTCGTGATGGACCCACACGCAGCCAGAGAGGAAGAGAGGGAAACACCAGACTCCCGTCAGGAAAGGGAGCAGAGTGCTGAGCCGAAGGTGCACGCTGTGAGTGAGAACTCGTGCCCGTTTAGGCCTTGGCGCCGGCGCAGAGAATGGCCGACTTGCCGCGGAGAGGGAGTGAGGCCTGGGTGCTGGCACCAAGTCAGCGAGTCTAAGTCTGGTGAACAGACATTCTTCCGATAATCGCAGGAAGTCTATGGGCGCCTCTTTTAAAAAATGTTTTGTGTATTTACGTTAGAGAGAAAGCCGCACGCAAGCAGGGAGAGGGCGGGGAGAGAGACGAGCAGGCTCTGTGCTGAGCGTGGAGTGGGGCCGAGCCCAGGGTCCTGGGGTCACGACCTGAGCCAAAATCCAGACTCGGACGCTTCGTGGACTGAGCCACCCTGGTGCCCACGGGTCCCCTCTTGAAAGAAAGCCAGACTCAGCATTCTGTGTGTCCATGTGGACTAGTGCCTTGAAAGTCCACCCGCGGACTTCCGAGTGCTTCTCTAGGAAAACCGGACGCGACCCAGTGCGCTCCAGGCGCTCCCTCCTCCCACGTTTGTCATACCTTGGCACGTTAGCTCCCTAACGGGCAAGTGCATGATGCCAGCCTCTGCCTAGACAGCAGGAGACGCTCCCCAGACCTGGCATCGGTCCATGGCCTTGGCTCGGCCTTCCAAGTTCCCACAGCGCGACCCCTGCTCACTCCTGACCCGCTGCCCTCTGCCCTGCCCGCTGCCGCCTCTCGGGACACGGCCCTGCTCTGCAAGGACAGAAACAGTCCTGGGGGGCACCTCAGCTCTGCCCCGGCACCCCCAGAGCACCTTCAAGAACGTACCTCATGTCGACGCATTAATGGTGTCACTTTGGTCAATGACACAAGGTCGCGTTCCACCGCGGCTTCCCCACGAGGACTTGCACGTTACCCCTCGCACGGCGGGGGCTCAGCGAGCGTTGGCTGAAGGGGCGGCACCCTCTCGCATGAGGGACGGGTCCCAGAAAGGTCGCGCACCTCGTCTGACTCCTGGCTGGTCTGCGGCCGGACAGACTTCCGTCGATCCCCGTCAACATTTCTTGAAATGTCGACTTTTGAACCCCACATGACTCCCTTTTTAAAACTGATGAACTAGATGGACGAAACATGCGAGTTAGGGCCACGGTTGGCCCCGGAACCCTCCGGCAATGTTCGTCCCCACAGAGGAGTAAGTATGAGTGACGTGATGACCCAGGGCCCTGGGTCAGGAAAGGGGGCAGAGGAAGGAGGTAAGAGACAGAGACGGAGGCCGAGACAGAAAACCGGATCTCGGATTTTTGTGCGGACTCCTCTGACTGCCTGCGGTGACCGTGACGTAAAGGCGTCACCCGGCGCAGGGCTCGGCCCTGCAGAACCCGTCAGGGAAGCCGGGGGCGGGCAGGGCACACGCGGCCAGGGAGGAGCGGCGGCCCTGGTACCCGGCGCGCGGGACTGGCACAGGGACATCCGTGACGCGCCACGGGGCCAACGAAGCCCACCTCTGGGCCCTCACACGGCCCATTTTCCGTTTCTAATTCTGTTTTAAATTCCATTCCGACGAGCTGCAGAGGAGAAAGCCTTAGGAAATGAGTATTTTTACCTTAGCACCTGTCTGCTCTTGGAAACGAGATGCATGCGCTTGCCACCTCTTCAAATCAGCTCAGGGTTTAATTACCTATAAATCTGATCCTCTTTACCTCGGTGTTCTAGACACGGAGAAATTACTTTCTGAGAATATCAGGGTTTTCCCCCTTACAACGCACTATGCTGCTGGTTCTTATAAGATATTATGCTCAAGACCTTCTTGCAAATGACTTTTTGAAAGAACGGCGGAATTGGGGGCTGCTTGTTTTTTGTCACCGCATTTCCATATTCTGCCTT